>NC_132935.1:83905986-85163129 GCF_034638445.1 Ciconia boyciana
ATAAAACTGAATCACCTAGTGGTTGAAGCATGTGAAGAAGAAATTAACTACTCAACCTAGTTTGAACTAACAACTGCTATAATAAGTTACAGAGAAAATTCTAAATTACAAGAATGCATTTCTTGTAAGGAAAGAGCTTTACTCCACTAAAATACAAGGGCTAAAATACAAGTGCTATTTGTAAGCTGCACTAGTTTTCTCAATTTCTTAAAGTTACTACTAATGTATGAACTTTCTTAATTTCCCTAGGAATATATCAAGTTTTCATGATGAAAAGTGGGCTGAGATTTAAACCTTCTGTGCTTTAATTTTACTTGTACCTGAGAAACTATTTCAGAGAAATAGGATAGGAACTGAAAATCCCTCATGTCGCAAAGGAGACAGCCAACCCCATTTTTAGAAAAACGAGTCAGCGTATTATTTTTCAAGGCAAGACTACCATCTTGTGGCCTTTGTGTACAATGACTAGCTGAAGGAACAGATTTTGGAGAAAGATACCCACATGAGGAAATAACACTCACTTCTACTTCTGTTTGTTGCTAATAGTATAAGTCTTTCGTGGGCAAAGCTAATACATCTTTCAATAGAAGTTGTTTTGAATCAAATGAAGACTTATTTGACTTTACGTATGGCTGGCATAACAGATGGAGAACAATATACAAAAGCAGAACACAAATGTTTTGTAGAAATCAGTTCTGCTTGAGATGCGTCCTGTTAAAGGAGAATCACAAACCCCAGAAAATTCTTTATCAAGACTGTGCTACAGCCCCTCTGTTTGACATGCATGAGGTAACTGGGTGCTGCTTTTTTTCTAGCAGCAATACTGTTTGATACAAATAAGAAGCAGGGCAAATATTCAGCTGATTGTCCTCACTAATGCTGAAATTTGTTCAGGGTGGACTGCTATGAGTATCTAAGGCAGCTGATTTAAATTGTTTACAACCTGTCTTTACTGCATTTCAGTGAACTTAATGTGGTGTTGGGATATAGCTTTCATTTAAAGTGGAACTTCTGCTTATGGTATTTCATCTGCACTATTCTTGGGAGACCTGTAATCTTAGTAAAAACGAGATCAAAATTTGGTGTGAATTTATGAAAGCTGGGGAAAAACTTCCTTGATCATACATAGAAAAATGCTTAGATTTACCCTTTACAGGGCAGCCAAAGAAACTATTGCTTTAGTAGTTAACATTTGCTACAATCTTACAGATTTTATGTATATGGTCGATATGGTTTACCATGTCATGTCCTTGAAAACTAATATTTGCAGGGTTTATATCTAAGTAATAGCTCATTAGGAAGAGATGCACATTTTCTAGTCTTAACAACGTGGGTATTGGGCACCTGGGCAGCCCAAGAGCAGATCTTTCCAGGAACAGCCGAGGGAAAAGAAACCGTTGTGGCCCTTGGGCTTTATCTGTCTTTTGTCACAAGGTCACCTGCCTCATGTACCAGTAGTCCCAGCTGGTTCTCTGTGTTCCATTGATTGCAGATGTCACCTGAGCATCTTTCCTTGCTTCTTGTGACTTCAGTGTGAAGCTATGAGAAGAGCCTGGCTCTTCTCTCTCAAGGATGCTGAAACGCAGCTGAAGAGAGCAGGATGTGGCCCCATTGACCTTTCTTCTCCAGAGTGACTCAAGCCAGTTGTGTCAACCTTTCCTCATATATTCTGTGCTCTGTCTGCCTGCTCACCTGGGCCTCCCGGGCATTTGCTGTAGTTTGCTAATGTCCTTGTTGGTGTGGTGAGTACTAAAGTGGACTTAATCCCCCTGCTGTGCTCTGACAAGTGGTCGAATTGACTTTCCCCATCCCGCTGCCTTGAGTCTGAGTAACAGCATGGAGATTGGGGAGTGATGGAACCAGTGTGGGGCACCTGCCTGAGAACAAGGTGGTTGGAAAAAGGGGGGCACAGGCTGTAAGGACCTTCCAATAGCAATTGGAGACTGTGTCAAATGTCTTGCTAAAATCTAGATAATGAACATCTACTGCTTTCACCCCATTGAATGATTAATTTCATAGTAGAAAGCTACCAGGCTGACCAGGCAAGATATATGTTTCCAGTTTTCTAACATTTACTTTACAGTACAAGAGACAAACAAAGTTGTTGTAAAACTGTATTGGGTTTGCGTGGCAAGATTCTGGTGGCAGAGGGGCTACAGGGGTGGCTTCTGTGAGAAGCTGCTAGAAGCTTCTCCCATGTCCAATAGAACCAATGCCAGCTGGCTCCAAGACAGACCTGCCGCTGGCCAAGGCCGAGCCAATCAGTGACGGTGGTAGTGCCTCTGTGATAACATATTTAAGAAGGGAGGGGAAAAAAAACCCAAAGCTGTGCAATTGCAGCTGGAGAGAGGAGTGAGAATATGTGAGAGAAACAACTCTGCAGGCACCAAGGTCAGTGAAGGAGGGGGAGGAGGTGCTCCAGGTGCCGGAGCAGATTCCCCTGCAGCCTGTGGTGAAGACCATGGTGAGGCAGGCTGTCCCCCTGCAGCCCATGGAGGTTAACGGTGGAGCAGATATCCACCTGCAGCCCATGGAGGACCCCACGCTGGAGCAGGTGCATGTGCCTGAAGGATGCTGTGACCCTGTGGGAAGCCCGCGCTGGAGAAGGCTCCTGGCAGGACCTGTGGACCTATGGAGACAGGAGCTTACACTGGAGCAGCGTTGATGGTAGGGCTTGTGACCCTTTGGGGACCCATTCTGGAGCAGCCCCTTCCTGAAGGACTGCACCTCATGGAAAGGACCCACTCTGGAGCAATTTGTGAAGGACTGCAGCCTGTGGGAAGGACTCATGTTGGAGCAGTTCGTGGAGGACTGTCTCTTGTGGGAGGGACCCCACGCTGGAGCAGGCGAAGACTGTGAGGAGTCCTCCCCGAGGAGGAAGGAGCGGCAGAGACAACGTGTGACGAACTGACCGCAATCCCCATTCCCCGTCCCCCTGCGCTGCTGTGGAGGAGGAGGTAGAGAAAATCAGGAGCAAAGTTAAGCCTTGGAAGAAGGGAGGGGTGGGGAGAAAGTTTTTTAAGATTTACTTTTTATTTCTCATTACCCTACACTGATTTTATTGGCAATAAATTAAACTAATTTCCCCAAGTTGAGTCTGTTTTGCCTGTGACAGTAATTGGTGAATGATCTCTCCCTGCCCTTGTCTCAACCCACAAGCCTTTTGTTATATTTTCTCCCCCTTGTCCAGCTGAGGAGGAGGAGTAATAGAGCGGCTTTGGTGGGCACCTGGCATCCAGCTAGGGTCAACCTACCACAACAATTCTTATACTTGATCCAGATTCTTGTAGGCACACAAACTCTTCAACTTTTGGCTGGTGTTTATGCTTTTCTTTTAGTCCTCCTTATACTGAGCCAAAGAAATAAGGGAGAACTTCCTGAAAAATATTGATCACCAGTTTGCTGTGGGTTTCTATTTTATCATGTCTTATTAATGAACAGAATTGCAATCTTTAATATGACCATGTATCTTTTTTGTCCAAAGATTTTATTGCTGGTTAGTGCTTGATATGACTGATTCAAAAAACATCTATGGACAGCCTGCTGTATATTTCAGAGTCTCTCATTATGACTTAAAAAAAGTAAGGTAATGCATCTTACCAGCAAAAAAACAAACCCTATTTTTTTCTGAGGCTTGAAAAATACTTCATACATAACACAAGGGTAGGCAATGTATGTTTATCAGTGTCACTGGAATATATATGTTAATGAAATATGTAATTACAGTGCTAATGATCATTAATTCTCCAAGGCAAATTATTATTTGTGGAAATGCATTGTCACATTAAAAATTAGCAAAACAGACTAGTTATAATTGCTGCAAACCTGAAAATACTTTTTCAGTTTTGCAGCAATCTGAGCAGAATCTGACCATTCATCAGATTCTGAGATTCAGAATCTGATGCAGAATCTGAGAATCTGAATCAGACAGCAGAATCTGAGATTTCATACAGTTATCTAACTACAATCAGGAGAAAACCATTTGTTTCCATAAGTAAAATATGTTGTCTATAAGTAAAATAAATTGTTAACTACATGATCCCATAGAGTATTAATGGGGTTTTGTAGTTTTATTCTATCTGAAACATATTCTTGTTTGTCATGAATATGTGTTTCCATAGTTTTAAAGACAAATAATTTTACTTTGTTCTAAAATAGGTTAAGCTAAAAAAAAACCCCCACAAAATAAAATCCATCTAGAATAATCCAAAGAAAAAAGAAGAGCAAGCACTAATTTTCTCCATACACCTTCCACCACTTGCTTTCCTGTGTGTTTTCTCTGTAGCTTTTGAACGGTAGCTATTTTTCTCCACTGAAAGGTAGAGCTGCCCTAGTCCTATATGATTTCATGTTAAATTCAGTAGTACCTATTTAACTCATTTTCCTCTACAGAGACATAAGAAATGTCTTGGGTTATCAGAAATGCATGGCTCTCTGTGCTTTTTATAGGAAGATACCATTTCCAAGCATTTAGCTATGTATTTCAGTGGATTTCAGTTTTTCTGAAGTACCTTTCATTTACCCCAGGGACTTTGTGTCTTGCAGGAATAGTGCTGAGCAATACATCAAAAGTATCTTCTTAGATCTGTGCCAAACAGATCCTGTTAAAATAAATCAGTTACATGTGTTCACCACTCTTCTGGGAGCACGGACCCCAACTGGATTAAAAAAAATAGTTTGAAAAGTCATTTAATGCATCTAGGTATCCAGAAAAACTTCTAAATGAACTTCCTCTAAAAGTACAATTGTTGGAAGACACACATGGTTGATTTGATTATTGGATGGAATAATTTTCATGTACGCTTCCTAAAGCCAAGAAGTAAATGTTATACACTTAGACATAAATAACAGTTGCTGGAAATGTTCACCTGACTAAAACATTACCCTGTCCAATAAAACTGTTTTATATCGCACAGTCATAGAATAGTTCATGTTGGAAAGGTCCTCTGCTGAAAACAGGATCAACTAGAGCAGGCTGTTCAGGACTGTGTCCGGTTGAGTTTTGTGTATCTCCAAGGATGGAGATGCCACAACCTCTCCGGGAAACCTGTTACAGTGTTTCACCACCCTCACAGTTAAAAGGCTTTTTCTTATGTTTAAATAGAATTTTCTGTATTTCAATTTGTACCCATTGCCTCTTAGCCTCTCAGTGGTCACCACTGAGAAGAGTCTGGCTCCATCTTCTTTGCTCGTTCCCACCGGGTATTTATACATATTGATAAGATCCCCCTGAGCCTTCTCTTCTCTAGGCTGAACAGTCCCTACTCTCTCAGCCTTTCCTTGTATGACAGGTGGTCCAGTCCCTTAATCATCTTTGTGGCCCTGTTCTGGACTTGCTCCAGTAAGTTCATACCTTTCTTATACTGGAGAGCTCAGACCGGGACACAACACTTGAGATGCAGCATCACCAGTACTGAGTAGAGGGGAAAGACCTCCCTTGACCTGCTGGCAATGCTCTTCCTAGTGCAGCCCAGGATGCAGCTGGCCTTCTTTGCTGGCTCATAACATGTTGCTGGCTCATATTGAACATTTTGTCCACCATGACCCCCAAGTCCTTCTCTGCAGACCTGCTTTCTGCACAAGTGACTACCCTCTAGCTGGATTTCATGCCACTGATCACAACACTTTGAGTCTAGCAGTTCAGTGAATTTTCAGTCCACCTCACTGTCCATTTATCTAGCCCATACTTCATCAATTTGTCAATAAGGTTGTTATGGGAGATTGACAAAAGCCTTTCTAATGTGAAGATAAACAACATCTTCTGGTCTCCCCTCATCCACTGAGCTGGCCATTTAATTCTAAAAGACTATCAGATTGGTTAAGCATGATTTCCACTTCATAAATCCATATTGACTATAATTTTTGTCCTTAAGATGTTTGAGACTGGCTTCCAGGTTTATTTGCTCCTTCACCTTCCCAGGGATCCAGATAAGACTGTAGTTCCCTGGGTCTTCCTTCTTGCCCCTCTTGAAGATAACAGCGGCATTTGTTTTCTTCCAGTCCTCAGGAACTTTCCCTTATCACCATGACCTTTCAAAGATAATCAAGAGTGGCCTTGCAGTGCCATTGGCCACCTCCTTCAGAACTCATGGATGCATCCTATCAAGTCCTACGGGCTTGTGTATGTCCCGTTTGTTTAACTCTTCCCTAGCTTGATCCTCCTCCACTAAGGGTAAGAATTTCTTGCTCTAGACTTCCCACCGGTCTCAGCAGCCTCAGATTCTTGAAGGAAAATATGACCAGTAAAGACCAAAGTAAAGAAGGCATTGAGTACCTTGGCCTTTTCCATGTCTTTTGTCACTAGCTCCTCTGTCCCATTTAGCAACACACCCACATTTTCCCTACCCTTTCTTTTGCTGCTGATGTGCCTGCAGAGACCCTTCGTGTTGTCCTTCACATCCCTGACCAAATTGTACTCCAGGTGGTCTTTGGCCTTCCTAACACTGCAAGCTCTCACAGTGTCTTTGTGTTCCTCCTGGGTCACATTACTCTTCTTCCACTTCTTGTATGCTTCCTTTTTATGTTCAAGTTTTGACAGGAGCTCTTTGTTCAGCCATGCAGGCCTTCTGCCATCTTTGTTTGATTTCCTGGTCATTGGATTGGACTGTTCTTGAGCTTGAAGGAGCTGATCCTTGTGAGCCAACCAGCTCTTCTGGAAGCCTCTTTGCTCTGGGATTGAATCCCATGGATTCTTCCAAGCAGCTCCCTGAAAAGGCCAAAGTCTGCTCTACTGAGTCCAGGTCTGTGATTGTGTATTTTTTGCCTTGTTTCCTCCTCTCAGGATACTGAGCTCCACTATTTCACGGTCATTGCAGCTAAAGCTGCCCCCAACATTTACCCCCTGGCCAGTCCTTCCTTGTTTGTAAGTATCAGGTCCAGCTGAGTGCCTCTTCTCATAGGCTACTTGATCACTTCTGTCAGGAACTTGGAATCTCTTGGATAGATTGTCCTTTGAGTAGTCCCTTCAGCTGATATTGAGGTGGTTCTTCAAGCTCCTCATGAGGTCCAGGAGCTGCAAATATGAGGCTTTTTCAAGTTATGTGAAGAAGGCCTCATATACTACTGCTTCTTGTTCAGGCAATCTGTAGCAGACACCCACCACAACAATGCCCACACTGGTTTGCCCTTTATGACTAACCCATAAGCTCTTGACTGGTCATCATCCATATCTCTCACATAAAAGGCAACTCCCCATCAGTCCCTGCTTTCTTGGTCTGTCCTTCCTATAGAGAGTGTATCTACTCGTTACAGCACTCCAGATGAGTGAGCTGTCTCATTATACTTCTGTGATCCCCATCAGATTGTAGCCCTGCAACTACATACAGACCTCTAATTCCTCCTGTTTGTTCCCTACGCTAGGAAGTGGTAATCCCACTTTCTTAGTGCTGAATGCTAGGGCCTGTTCCTTTCAAGTGGGAAGCTATGAGCTAAGAAGCATCTTTAAGTTGCCCAGAATATAGCAATGGAAGGAAAACTACTCTTAGAAAAGAAGTCCTCTGCCTTGGAGGAACTCATCACAGAAAGGACAGAGGGTCAGTAAGCAGATATCTTGGTCCACTAAAGCATTGTATAAAATAATATGCTATAAATCAGTGGAAAGAAGAGTTGCATGCATGAGGACACACATGTAAAGGATCATACCTGAAATGCCATGGAAAATTTTAGTCTCTCAAAGAGTTCAACAGTGTCTGAAAGTCTCATTCATTTTATGATCTTTTATTTTTTCTTAATGCCTCTAGCATCTTATGATTAAGTGAAAATCTTACCTTTCTTTTAAAGAAACAGTTTGCCATTACATGTTCAAATAAATTTGACAGTAGAAATAAAAAAGTTGAAAATCCAGAAAATAGGTAAAAAAAAAACAAAAAAGAATTTTACTGTGAATTTTGGTATCTTTTAACATTAATAAGAATCAATGATCATCTCCTGAACCCTGAGTATATGTGGTTGAGTGGAGAGGGGGAGTTATACTGAAGCCTTTTGTAGTCTGTCTGTGATGGTGGGACTGCTTAACATCTTGGCATGCTCCATCACCATTGCAAAAAACAGAAATATTACCTTTCATACAGAAATTTGTGTTTGGTTTTGACAATTTGTTTTTTTGACAATTGTTAAAGCCTACCTAATTTGTGCTAGAGAACATGTTAATGAGTGAGCTCTCTGTATCTATTCTGAATGATAGGACACATACACATTTATTGTCCAAGTTGTTAAAATTACACAAAGTAGTTATCATGCATTAGTTTTTTCATTTCACCTTCACTCAGACTGGCTTTATCTTTGGCTTGTGTTCAGTAAAAATAAACCTGTCATGTCCACAAAGTTTAAATCTGTTTAAACCGTCTGTTCTTTTTGACAAGTCTATTGTAAATGGTTTATTTATTATGGTACTTCCCCTGTTCTTCCTCCTATCTTTTCCGACACCTTTTAAAATTAATTCTTCCTTCCCATATTCTTTTACAAATCCTTGTGCACAGACAATATTGTTGGTACACAGAAATCAGAATTTTACATTTCTAGATACTGAAAGGCTAATAAAATTGAAAGCATGAAAAGCAAGTCAAAGGAACTTTTAAAAGGAAAAGTTAAGATTTTTTTTTCTTATAGAAGTCTTCTGATATGTACTGCTCATTTTTCCTACAGCTGTTCTAACCATATGCAAAGAGATTATCAATCTCCTGTAAATAAAGTATTGCATTGACTGCTCACAACCTGACATTAGCAAGAAATCTACATAATTTCAGAATCATATTTCAAAGTTAGCTTACCTATAATACACTCACATGTTCCAAATTAGATGTCATTGATTATTGTGTCTAAACAGATCATGAATCGTCTTACAACCAGCACTTATCTTCTAATGACCATTCTAGTGACCTTTCCAGTTCTTCTGACTTTCAGCATACACATCCATTGCATGTGACTAAGTTTTATTCTATTGATGAAGTCTTCAGCATTAAAATGTCGTATGTGTAGTTCCAGAAATACCGTCAGATCAAATAAACCAGTCAGTATTTCATAGAATCATAGAATGCTTTGGATTGGAAGGGACCTTTACAGGTCATCTAGTCCAACCCCCCTGCAAGAGCAAATACATCTTTAACTAGATCAGGTTGCTCAGAGCCCCATCCAACCTGACCTTGAATGTTTCCAGGGATGGGGCCTCCACTACCTCTCTGGGCAACCTGTTCCAGTGCCTCACCACCCTCACTGTAAAAAATTTATTTCTTAAATCCAGTCTAAATCTGCCCTCCCTTAGCTTAAAACCATTACTCCTTGTCCTGTCACAACAGGCCTTGCTAAAAAGTCTGTCCCCATCTTCCCTATAGGCCCCCTTTAGGTACTGGAAGGCTCCTATAACGTCTCCCCGCCTTCTCTTCTCCAGGCTGAACAACTCCAACTCTCTCATCCTGTCCTTGTAGGAGAGGTGCTCCAGCCCTCGGATCATTTTCGTGGCCCTCCTCTGGACCTACTCCAACAGCTTCATGTCCTTCTTGTGCTGAGGGCTCCAGAGCTGGATGCAGTACTCCAGGTGAGGTCTCACCAGAGTATTTGCACAGTACCATTGGCCTGATCAATGGGGTGGAATTATTTTTTTTATCATTTGTGCATTAAAACCAATATTAAATGCTTCCCTCTTTCAGAAACCTCTACTAATTTTTTAATTTCTTGGGTTTTGCTTGCTTTGATGAGTTGAAAATACATCTATCCCATAAAATAGCATCTAAGTAGCACTTAGAAGTAAAAATAGAACTTTGTTGTCTGGTGTTGAAATTCATGGTTCTGCTTATTATCATTGAAGCAAGTATTGAAGACTGCACAATTACTCATAACGTGATGGAATTTTATCTACATGGATGCTGTAAAGTTTTGTTGTCTCACAATGTATTGTATTGAATCTTTTGCATCCCTGCTCAAGCTGTCCTTCCTATTAGTTTCTGTGCTTCATCCTCCAAAAAGAGTGCTTCGTCAGATGACTTCTTTCCCCAGATCTGATTGTTTCTCAGCTACACTTGATGGATCTTCCTTTTCTATTCCAGGATTAAAACTTTCTAGAACTGTTAGGAAAAAGTAGAGGTGAGAAACTACTGGCAGAAGAGCTGAATTGACAGGTGGGCTGAGGCTGAGGTGGGCTTTCCTTCCTGTTGCTGCTTGGCCATCAGGATGCTTTGTGGTAAAATGTATTCCTTTTTTTGTATCCTCAATTCATACATCAGTTCATCATTAGTACACTCCTGTTTCCTAGTTAAAGCAGGATGAGTGGATGTAACTTTTGCTTATTTTTCTGAACTGTAGATGTCACTCTAGGGCTGACCAATTGTTGTGTGCTTCTTTCTTATCAAAGTAAATTACCAAGTGGGGGAGGAAGGTGCTGAAGATTTTAATTGTTTATTCCTGAAATATTTATGTTTTTATACCATAGCTTGAACATAGATTGCAGTAAAACTCTTGCACTGAATTACAAATTACGGATCCTTTGTAAAAAAACATCAATTTTTTAGTATCTTAGCTGACTGAATAACTTAAGTATTGTTCAGGAAATATAGTTCCGGTGAATGCTAATTTTATTTCATTTGGGAGACTTCTGAAATTTGATTTTGTTTTAATCCCTAACAAAAACAATAATCTTGGCTATATGTGCATTTAGACAGGTACTTTAAGACAGCTACCATGTGAGGTGCCTGGAAGTTGAATGTCGTTTAGGTAACCACTTAGGCTAACTGGATCTCAGTCTTTGCATTCACTTATGTTCAGATTTGGTAGGGTGTTTATATTACATTTAAAAATGAGAGGTCCAAAGAAAGTAAATTAAATTTGTTAAACTCAGAATCTTCTTCCAGACAAAACTGGAACCGACCTGAAAAGGGGAAGCCAGCAATTTACTGTTAGCAAATTAAAATATTAATAATCTAATAAAAATACAACCAGAAGTTTTATTAGTCCAGTTACAATAGTATTGGACTAATACAGTATAGTAATACAAAGTATTACAGACAGACAGGTCCTGGTCCCTGAGTTGTCAGGGCAGTACAGAGCCTTGGGCTTTCTACTAGTGATAGCAAATTTGGATTTACTGAACTGTAGACCAAATGCATAGAAAGTAATCCATGGAGACAATAGCAGGCATTATGCTCACCACCTAACTGCATCATAATTTAGAGAGTAACTTCTGTAGCAGTCGTCTTTACTCCATGAGGGAGGAGGTGAGTGCAGAGGGGATTTCAAAGCCCTAAAGTGGGCTGCTGCTCTGAATTGCTTCTGGAGAAGCATCTTTCTCAGCTCATTAGACAACGTCATGGCTCCCAGAGTACTGCCAGCCATCATTGTCCCTGTCCAGCCCCCGGGACTCCCCCCACCCTGCCCATGGCCCAGGACTCCATGTCAGCCCCCTGGCGCCATAAGCCTCTGCCGCAGTGATGCTGCAGCAGGGCCAGTCTCCAGCTCCCCACAGCCCTGCCCTGCCTGTCCATGGGCCCTGCCAAGACAGACCCACCTGTGGGCCCAAGTCCCAGCCCAGCGTCAGCCTGTCCCTGTCCCCAGGGAGCTGCCCGATGCCTGGGACTGGACCTGCCCCGACACCCCTGCTGTCCTGCTTCTGGCTGGGGAGATGGGACAGGCCCTGGCTGCCAGGTCCTACCATCACCCACCTGGGAGAGGCCCCAGGGAGCTGCTGGCCCCCTCAGTGCCCCAACGGGGATCTCAGGCAGCATCTATATACCTAGGGCTGACCTGAAATGAGGTCCTGGGCCATGGACAGGGGTGGGGTGATGCCCCAGGCCAGGCTGAACAGGGCCGGGAAGGGTTGGTAGTGCCCTCAGGAGCCTGACAAAACCAACCTGGAAACACCAGCTACCTAAACGAGATGCCAAAAGTTGAGTGTTGTGGATACTAACCCTGTTTTTTTCAGGTGTTACTCTGCTTTGTCTTAAATTATTAAAATTGCCATCAATGAACTTTAGGTTGACTTTGTTTTTATTCTGTTCCTCTAAAATTTTGTCTAGGGAAGAATAATGTACAGCAGTTTAAATCCCTGCAGAAGATTCTTGGTTTTACAGGTACAATGTTCCCCACCCCTCCACATTATTAACATTCTCATTCCAATACCTAAAATTGCTTTCTGAAATCTGCCGAGAGGTTCAGATGCACTGGTAAATGGATTTCAAGGCATTTGAGAAGATAAGAGTTCGTAGCAAGTTTTGAGCTCTAAAAAAGGGAAAACAAAATTTGAAGCCTCTCCGTAAACTGAAGGAAATGAGAGCTCTGGTGGGCAGGTGACTATCTCTTAACTAAATGTTTTGGACAAATGGGGTCATGAAAGGATGCAAAATATTAAAACGGCATATATATATATATATATATTATTTAAATACTATATACTATTTCCTTGGAGTACCTGATGAAATCACCCTTGTGCTGCATTAACATGTATGCTTTCTATGAGTCTTCTCATTTTTCTGATCCTTGACTTTTTTAGGCCAACAAAATGAATCTTAAGTTTAAGATGAACTCTATGTTTTTGTTTCAATTGCATGTGAAATCTTTTACTAGTATGTAAATGTTTAATAAAAAAAAGAGTCCCATTTCATTTCCCAAACTTTCAAGTCATAATCTGCTTTAAATTGCTTTTCAATGTGCCTTTAAATACCTCTCCAGCAGAGACTTTTCTTGACAGTTTGTCAAATCAATGTGTTAGGTAAAATATTTCAGATGTAAATTTTTGCAATGTTGCAGCTTGTTACTGTGTCCAATGAAACTCTACATTAATATGATTCTTTCTGATAGTAGGCATTTGTACATATACATTATGGAGCTGTTAACAGAGGATGTTTAACTGTTCATTGTGGTGACTCGAGCTGATATGACAATGTAAATCAGGGGAAGTCTTTACATATTTTTCTTCTTAAGTTATTTGTAGAGACCTCTGACTTTTCTGAAAGTAAAGAAATTAGAATGGCATTTAAATGCAATGATGTTCAGGACATAAATGCATCATTCTTGTGTATAGTATCTGAAAGTACAATAAGAAGCTTAGTTTCCCTTAAGGACATCAACAAAATGTCTGAAAAATTTCAACATAGTTGTATTGAAATCAAAAGGTTATAGTAGTTTATGATATTCACAACAGAACTGTTGAACATGCTAAGTACCTATTTGACTGCCTGTATATATTGCTTCAAGAACAATTTTAAAATAAGGACTAGTTAGTTTTGTGGCCTAACAAAGGTCTATACTCTTTCTATCAAGCACTGGGTGATCAAATATGGAACAGTGTTGTTCCACTGTTGAATAATGATATTTAATGATGGAGGTGGAGGTTCCTGCAGTCGTCTGAATTTATTTGCATTATAATTTTGCTCATGCGAATGTTGATGCTTCTTTTTCCTTAGTCATGAGAATTTTAATTGAAATAAAAATAACAATTTACAGAAGTACAGAATCCAACTTCGTTCAGTGCAGGAGTTTCTTAGCTTAGTGATATCAGCTCCAAGAGTTATGTTTGCTTGTCCCCATAACATGGGTCTTGAATGTAAGATGCTTTATGACAAGACACATATAGAGCAGATAGATTCCAACCATGGGGTCCTCATGAATCATGGGAAATACTCAGATAAAACAGAAGTTATTGATCAGGTTTGGGTTTTTTTGAGCACTTTGGAGAACTTAACTAGGCTTTTCTATTACAAGCGTCCTGAAAGTATCAGGAAAATTAACTGTTGTTCATAAAGCAAACTATAAATTTTGAAGCAAATTGGGTACTAAGGATACTAGAAAGCAACATTACTTTGGCATAAAGATTCGATGCAGTTGCAGGCTTTTTCCCTTGGAGTGACATTTAAGTCATTTAAGCAGTGCTGTGTTGTTTATTTGTAAACAAAGTTGAAGATTTATTACTATGAATAAACAAAATGAAAGAGCAGCATGCACAAAAGTCAATAATTTAGGAGATATGGTGTCAAGACCACAGCAAGTAGAATTAACCTGTGACATTGTAGCCATGGTAAACAAGCTGCAGCAATCAATAATGAAATTAGTCAACTTCAGATAAGTGAACAAACAGATTTACCTCAGATTTCAAGCCAGAACCCAGTCAAAGGATTCCTCATCCAGCTGATGGAAAAGTGCGTAGGTGTTCAATCAAATCCTGGATGAACAACTGATGAGATTAACCCATTTGTATTTAAAAGAAGGATAGAGAGTTCTTCAGCATGGAAACGTGCCTCACATCTAAGCCAATTTTATTAAAAGTACAGGATCAAGTATGGATGTTGTGCACAACACCAGTAAGGTCTATGGGTATGGAAGCCTCTGTGGTGTTACAAAGGAGAAAGCATTACACCGTGTCAGCTGTGTTTCTCCCTTCCTTCTTCTCCACACATTTCATGCATGGTGCATAGGAATTGAGAAGGTGAAGAGGAGACCCAGGGCATTGCTTGTGAATGTAACTGTGCGGACATAAAGATCAATGGGGAAGAAAAGGTAACTCTCACCTAACAACTTTGAAATGGTATCTGTAGTACTTGGGACTGTAGTTGCCCTGCCAGCCAACCTACTGAAACCATCATGGCTATGCCAAGATATGCTTTTTAGTAAACATGTTTTTGTCGTGTCCGTCCATCCCCCCGCCCGTTCTTTTTCTGTAGCGTTAGTGAGAATGTACTCTGGAGAATACTACTGCAAGTGACTGAAAATCTCTATGGGCCTTTCAGCATTGTATTTGTACTGTGAACTGAGCCAAAATTTTTTAAATGCTACAGAATTAATATCAG
The DNA here is from genome assembly GCF_034638445.1 of Ciconia boyciana. Taxonomy (NCBI): domain Eukaryota; kingdom Metazoa; phylum Chordata; class Aves; order Ciconiiformes; family Ciconiidae; genus Ciconia; species Ciconia boyciana. The sequence continues at coordinate 83,920,755 of NC_132935.1, forward strand.
TGGGTTGTCTGTTCATACAGGCATTTCTTTACTTCTCCTAACTAAAGATTAGAAAGTGTTTCTGATTTTATCCCTATTGTTCTGAGAAAGCCACAACAAAAAAGAAGGGATTTAAGGCCCTCCATCCTGAAATTGGCAATATTTATAGTAATGCTATTTCAGTATTATCATTGAATCTTATAGCATTTTCAGTCTTTTAAATTGAGTTTCTAACTGTTTCTATGTATAGTTACAGGAGACTTAAGTTTTCAGTAACATGAAAAAAAAGGAAAGCTATAACCATCTCAGAACCCATAACTGAGGGGAAAAAAAATCTCATGGTTTTTGTTATTGTAAGAAAAACATTCAGCATTTTTCTGACTTCTGTTCTGGGGCCTGGTTGAAGTACTTTCCGAATGCTTTAGGGTAGCCTTACTAGTTAGGTTGGCTGCCTAAGCAGTTGTCTTCACAGAAAGGAGAATGGTTCTTCTGATTTAAAGAACAGAAATCTATTTTGACTACATGCTATTCAGCTGATGCACTGACCGTGAACTATTAGCTAGTTGCACTGCTCTGTACTTTCAGATGTTTAGGAAAATATTTTCTGTGGCACTAAAATAAGTGTCTATTAATCCTTTGTTTCTGCAAAAGCAGACAGAATTATCATTTTTTGATTAGTCTAAAATTTAGACTAGTAGTCTGGCTATTCCTAGAAGGAAGGGTGTCTTAAAATGAAGAATTTTCTAGAGTATATGTGTTGGGTGTGGTGACTGTGTGCTTAGTTGCATAGCAGTAGAGTTAACAGGAAAATACAATAGGAAGAAGATAGCATTCTTTCTCAACAGTGTCTAATGCATGTGACAGCAGGCTAATGTTTCAGTCAATTTTTGGCATAAGATCATTTTAAAATAGATTGCCAAGCATAGTTAGTGAGGGACAGTAATGTCTTGGTTGCCATGCAACTATGTATATTGCAGGAGAAAAGTAGGAGCAGATGCCAGTCCTCTTATGCAAAAAATATATTTAATGAAGAACATGCTTCATGAGAAAAATATTTAAACATGTCGTTACTAATGGAGACATAAATAACTATACCATGGCCTTTTGTGTCACTTGTATTTAAGTTAAAATATCAAGTCAAGCATAATACACATTCCAGTACAATATGTGTTACAATACCTAAAATGTTCTCCAGTTCAAGAAACAGAAAGGCAAGACAAATCTAAACTTTCTGTTCTGAAAGTATACTGCAATATTGGTGCCATTTGATGCTGTGAGATGCTGACACATCTTGAAGTTTACTATGGACCTGTAAGAATCTGAAATTAGTGAGTTCAAGCTGGTTGGTCAGTGCCTTGTGTTCACCCAGAAATAAATTGACAGGCTAAAAACATTTGTAAAGCAATGTAGCGCCATGCCATTGCCAGCAGTTGTCATATGTGATAGGACCATCTTCTAGTGTTGTACTTCAATGTGAACTTTATTCTGTGGGCCCCAAAGAACTAAAGATATTTAATATTTAATGTTTAATAGGACTATGCTACACTAGAATGTAATTTCCTAATTTTAAGTTCACAAAAGTTTAGCAGGATCACTCTTGTGTGGAAGATGCATTTCTTTTGTTAGTTTTTGGGTCACATGCAGAACTTTAGGTATACCTTGTCTATAAAAATGCACTGTATTTAAAAAAACCCAAAAACCTAGGTGAAGTATGAGTAGTCCACAGATAGACTCTGTTGTGAAGCAGAGAGAAGATGAATTCAGGACCAAATATTTTCTTTGTATTTATTAAAAAGACATCAACCTTCTGGCAGCACCTTCTAAGCCTACCATTTGTCTCACCTAATTTTAGCCAACTAAAATTTTGACAAATATTCAAAATCTAGGCGTTATTTATTAAAATGCCTAAGTCCTCATTTAATGGAGAAGGAATGGCAACTTCAGACAGAGAAATTTTCTACTTATCTGGGACGTCAAATGAGGGAAAAGTCAAAATGTCTTTGAGAAATATTTTTCTTGGCCATAAAAGGGCTTTCTGGATGGCTAGTTTCAAATGGATTCCTAAACTTCAGACAGTTAGTCGGGTAAGGTGAAATCTATTTTCAGCTTTGTTATTTTCACAGCTCTAACCATTGTTTGTGTAGATATGTATTAGAAACCATTTGGGATAGTTCAAAATTATGGTTGAAGAGAGATAAATAAAAACACAGTTCACATGTCCAGGGAACAGAATATGACTCTCACTTGAGAATTGTTTATATTACAGCATACTGCCTCTTTGGAAAAAGGTACTGCCTCTTCTGTTGCAGAAAAAAGTGACAAAGAAATAGAAAGATATGAATGCTTATCATCTAAAAGAGATTTCCTTAGAGTCTAGCTATGGTTCAAATATATACCTGCTAGAGCACTTTTTTTTTACTTGCCATTCTTTCTATGAGATTTATGTGAATCTTTTCCACTGTATGCTTCAATGGTTGCACCTTTGGCAGACCCATGTAGATGAGAGCTTTCAGTAGGGAGCAATGTATAATTACAAAAGTACTTCTAAGTGTTTTTTAGACATGGAAGTTGGATATGATTGAAAAAGTCGATCTTTCTTTGGACCCTTGGTAACTAGTCTTTTTTGCCATAATGGTATATCTGAGATTTTTCTTCCACAGTTTAGATAAATAAATAGTGAATCTTACCAAGGTATTATTAACAACATTAACTTCATAGTACATCCTTTAAATATATACAAAGTTCTTGTTTATTTAGAAAGAAGTTGGTTTTAATGCCTTCCTTTTTTTAATGCAGTGACAAGGCATTTTTATAAAGTTTTTATATCAGTCATTATTCTTATAGATTCTATCAAAGAATGAAATGTCAGTGTTTGTATTTAAATAGTTAATAATTTGAAAAATATAAATCTCATATTCAGTCATTGTCTAGAACTGTTTTAGAATCAGATTGTTAAATCTGCAGTCTGTAACTTTATTTTCAAGATTGGTGCTGTTGCCTTTCAAATACCACACATATTTATTGCAGTACACTTCATCTAAAATCCTCTATTTTCCTTCCAGAAGAAAATATTTGAGGTAAGTTAAAAGTTAATTGAGCTAGGTGACTTTTAAGATATAGGACTTGTGAAAACATTGATTTTTTTCCCCTTCTTCTTCTTATGTCTTGTAGTTTTTGTTTTATATCTCAGGGATACCATCACTATCTTTGACCTGTAGTCAATGAAAGGCCCTTATATTTTCTCAACATCAATTGCAGGATTCAGAATATAGCTTGATATGTTTATTTACTTTATCTAAACACAAGTCTTTAATTAAGTCAAAAGCTAAAATAAAAGCACCTCTAAAAACATTTAGTTTTGTTTTCTGGTCAAAAAAAAAAGGTTCTATTTAAAGCAGAACTCAGGTTATGCTTAAAGCAGTATTTCTTTATCTTTGTTAACTGTAGTTTAGAACTGATGTTCAGTCATGTTAACATAGAGATGTAAGAAGGTTCCTACAACACAACTGAAGATAATAGAGTGTAATTATATGTTTATGTAGCTGATTATAATGTTGCTCCTAACAAGCTGCACAGAGGAAAATGACTTGTTACATACCATACCTGATGAACATGACTGTCTTACTATATTTGTTAGTGAGAAATACAATGGTACTGGTTAACTTTGCATGTGTAAGAAATATGTTGAAAAAGCAGAATATTGTATTGTTACAATAAACTCCAAAGGAAAAGGTAAAGCTGTCTCCTCTAGTTAGTAATCTGGAAATTTTCCTCAATGATTTGCATATCCTGGTGGAAGAATTCATTGGCTCAGTGTTTATTTCTTTTTACAGAAGAGAATTGACATTGTATCATAGCTTTGCATTATGCTTTAATGTATGTCAAATATACTACAGAAACCATGGTCATATTTTTCTATGACATTCAGTATCAGCTTTTTCATAGCTGAAGGAAGGGCAGTCTTCTGTTAGGAATACAACACGATAAATATATGATAGCTCTGGAAGAGCAGTCAATCTGAAATATCTTCTGAATCTTGCTTTGTAATCACAATGACCACATGGGTGCCCCTATCAAATGCTTGCAGGTAGACTTGATTGAAAAAGTTTCATTTTTTTTATTCTGTCTATACCTTGAAATTAATTTTGTACAAGAGTGTGTGAGAATATAGGTTTGAGAGAATCAAGGAATGTAAATATTTGGTATTTAATTTAAGAGGAAACAGCTGCAGGGTCTATTACTCTCAGAGAAATGCCATCAGAAATGACTAAATATTTTCCAAATAAACCAGCAAAAGTAACATGTTAGTATTTGTGTGGTTTCTGAACACGTAAACATTTGCCAGCAGTGCCTGTAGTAAACAAACTTCAATATCCAATTAATTTTTTTCTAAAGATATTAAAATTTTGCCATTAAAAGCATGTTGCAATTTTATTACTCGTGGTGTATCCTTCCTGCTACAACTTAGTCCATTCAAGCATCATACATAAATAATTTGAAAATGAAAAATATTTTTATACTTGAACTGTATAAAGAAATTTTCACTGATACTGCAGAACTTTTCATGTTCTATTAGACATACTAAAATATTAATATTATGCTAGATAGGGTTATAACTATGACTTTATTAAATAAATATGATATCTTATTAGAAATTGCTTTCATTTAACCTTGGGGTTGCAGTTTCTTATTTGTCTTTTAAAAAAACAAGGCATGGCATAACAAGTCAGCTAAGAAGTCTATGTTGTTGGAGAACTGCCAAAAAAAAAAAATAATTTAAGGTACCTAGTATAAAAGAAAAAGGAAAAAAACCCAACACTGTGATACATTACAGCAGTATAACATTTAACATTTCCTTTCTACTTAAGAAGTATCTGAAAATTTTCAACTAACATAGCCTTAATACAGAGAAAACAAATGTAAAAACCTGGCAGTTTTCTAATGCTAATTTTCTTAGTAAAAAATGAGGCAATATAAAGCCAAATGCCATAAAATATAACACCAATACAAAATATAAAGATCCAAATTATTTTATAAGCTCTTCTGAAGGTGTCCTTATTGATTTGTGCTGAGAACCATTGATAACATGCTGGAAAATATATTCAACTCATACTATATACAAAGTATGTCAAAGTTTTACACAGAGCAGCTTAGCTCAGTGCAAAGTTCTGCTTAAAAAAATGATAGTACCATATGGCTCTCTGCTGCTCAAAGCCTCAGTCTCCACTTCAATTGTTGAAAGTTGTTATTGTCAAAACAGATCAAGCACAAAGTCACTGAAGAAAATTACCTTAAGGTACATCTAACATATAAAGCAAACTAGCATTTAAAGGCACAATTCTCCTATGCTTCCCATTTAGCATTTTTCTTATGTTTTGGAATTTGAGAATTTGTGGTTAACACACTAAAGAAGAAATTAACCGAAAGAGTCAGAGGCTGAAGTAATTCACATTTTTCTATTACAAAATGATTCTCATAGCAGATGGGGGTAGAAGAAGGGAGATATCCGTTCTCACAGTTTTCTGCAAGACAGAAGTCAAGCTATGTTTGTAGACAAGTCAATGTGATGACCCATTGAATCTTAATGCCAGCCCTTAAAGCCCACTCAGACCCATGACAGAACTTCCAGCAAAGATTTCATACAACTTTTCTGTGGTTCAGCTACACTTGAAAGTGTCAGTAACCTTTAATTATTCTTTGTATTACAGACACATGTAGATGTTCTGCTTCAATGCCAAGCCTTCCTGTGACAGCACATAGGAAGCAATAGCACTTGCCTCACAGAGTAAACTTCCAGAGGAAGAAGGGAAAAGGTAGGAAAAATGAAGAATCAGTGTCCTAGTGACAATGGTGTTTAGGAACCACTGCTCAGTTTTGGCAAATACAACACTATTCTAGGCCTTTGCCCTAACCCTGAAGTCACATTATTACATCCTGAAATAGCTCAGTATTCCTCATTTTTCTGCTACATAATGAACTATTTTTAATATTTCAGTCAATGGAAAACAATAGCTATTAACAATGTCTATAAATTAATTAGAGACTGGTCAGGTCTGCTAGTCAGAATTGCTTTGAATCACAACTTGTAAGAAATGGGTATCAGGTATGATTTGGCTTTCTGATTTCCCCATGTTGTACCAGAAGGCAAAGCTGATGTTCAGTGCTTGTAATTTTGAGACAAATATTTTTTAATTTCCTGGTGGAAATGGAAAATGTCTTCTATTAACACATATTTAGTTTCAGTTATGTGCTATCTTTCTTTGTGTCTTGGAATGCATTCTTGGTTAAAATATGAAATGGGAAAATCATGGTTCTTAGGAGAGAAATATTTTACTCATGGTGTTTATATTTCTCTTTTCCACATTACTCCATATTTGTAAACTGAATTTATGAACTTGCATCATAGTAGGCTGAATTTTCTGATATTTACAGTACCCAGGAAATCCAACCTCAGCAGTTCAGTCATGAATCTTTCACATTTTGTATAATTTAGTTATCAGTGTCTCAATTTCTTGATTGATTGTCCAATATTCTATTATATGTTATATTAGGCTTATAAATGGGATCTTAGATCGCTGTGCACAAACTATAATATAATTTCTTCTGTTTTGATTACAGTAGTCAGAAAGTGCTACATAAATCATTTTCTCAAACCCTGCAAATCAAATGATATTTTCCCTATTGAACTGTAAACAAAAATCTATCACCATATAAAACCCAAATTCTTTTAGTTACACTGGTGTAAACTGGACCATGTCCAATAACTGTAGACTTTATACATAGTAGAATCAGCTTATTACTTTAGCACATCATAGTTTTTAAAGGAAAGGAAAAAAAAAGAGAGATTAATACAGAGAAAACAATACTCATATCTGGAGAAAAAAAAATATGGTTTTTGAGGGGTAGGACAGAGAAGGTCCCAAATTTGGGACCTGGACTTTTTTTGTTGGGAATGGGAATACTGGCTTGGAAAAAGATTCATCGCAAAACTCTGCTGTCTAGTCTAACTGTTTTTAATTAATTTATTGTTTTATTCATGGACTCTGTCATTTTTAAAGGAAATTTGCTGTTGCATCACCTGGGGAATGAATTTCATGTTTGTTACTCCAAGTCAAATTTATTGATTTTGCCAGTTACCACAGAAACCATGTAATTTTACTTCTTGTAATTCTTCTCAGAGCAGAGAGAATGTAGAAATCCAAGTCTCTCTAGGTCTGCAACCTTCCCATGTGGACCAACAAAGCTTATTTGAAGTATCACATGCATACATCACCAAGTATCACCTGTGTCAAAGACCTTGCTAAAGTCGAAGTAAAGAATGGTCACTGCTCTCCTCTCATCTATGAAGTTAGTCAACCCATCAAAGAAGGGAATCACGCTTGTCAAGTGCAATTTGCCCTTAGTGAATCCACACTGATTATTCTCAATCAACTTCTTGTCCTGCTTATACTTGTTTGGGCACAACTGTCATAAGAACTTACAATATAAAAAAAAAACCCAATATATTTTATAATTACCTTAATAACCCTTCTATTATAAAATGTTGCAAACTGATGATATACTTGTTGATTGTTGTTGATGCAATGAATCAAAGCCAAGGAACTCCTAATGAAGTCATGTAAAACTTGGAGACTTTGCATGTATAATGACACCTGTACTTTGTCAATAAAAGACAGATGTGGAAAATCTATTGTAAATATTATGCTCACATGTGTGTTTCCTTTTACTTCATCATCTCACAACAATTTCACAGTTTTAAGTGGATTTAAGCAGCATACATAATTCACAAAGTAAATGAGGTGAATAGTCAATATGCAAGTAAGATTTAGAAAACGGCTATGAGTATAGTTCAAGCGTATGAACTGAGATTGTATGTTTAGAATACTAGTATTTGGCTTATTTCAGCAAATCTTACATAAGGCAGTGATTGCATTCCTGTTTCTGTCAGTGGGCCTGATTGTACATTAATTAGTGGCATTTAATACTCTACTTTGTATGTAGCCTCTTGTGAAATTAAATCTGTATAACTATTCACTGTGAGAAAAGGTAATGAATTTGAGCCCAGTGGGATTGTCTCAAGAGACAACCTATAATTTATTGATGTATTGACACTGGTATTGCTTGCTTCCATCTGCATCTCAGTTCAGCAAAAACTTTGTTTGTGAAGCTTTTACATGTTTCACTCTGCTCAATTTGTGAAAATCAGAATCAAAACGTGGCTGAGTCAAACAATAGAAATGGCGGTACATGATAAAAGAAGGATGAAGGAAGTATTTCCACTGCAGTTGGTGGTTAGTAAATATCTATGGTATCTTGAGCAGTAACAAGAGAACTTGTGTTCATGACTCTAGATTCTGTACAGATTCAAAATGGAAATCGTTTAATGCCAATGTCTCCATTTCTGGTACTGTGCTCAACGTGTCATGGTATAAAAAATTTTGAAACTGTATCAAACTTAAGAGTTTATAGTGGATGTTCAGGAGGATACCTTAAAACCATGTATTGCAAGAATGAGACCCATTTCATGTCCATTCTTTTAAAAGACTATAGAAAACTTAATGAAGGGTCAGAGAAGATATATTGTTCAACAAGAATACTTTAAAATGAAGCTGAAGAAATTCACACAGTTTAGGTCATGAAAGACCAAACTGAGGTAACTTAAGCCTGGTCTGTAATTCTCTAAACAGAAGAACACACCCACCTCTGCAGTTTAATAGGCAAAGCCAGTGATCTGCAATTAAATAAACTTCAAGTTCAGAATGGGAAGACGATGCACTTATTTATAACGTGTCAAGTTAACATGTATTATCAAGAATTGTAATACGTGCTCTATTTCAGCTATTGAAGCCTGCAGGAAGATATCTGTGCTTGAAACATACAGTTGGTGGTGTAAAGGATTGTAGCATGGATTGTCATACTTGTTCCTTTTGGCCTCAGCCCTTTTGATCCTGGCCATGAGGGGTGTATTCTGCATCCCCCATATGGCATATAATCCTTCTGTATAATTGCTTTTCCTTTTGCAGGCACATTATATGTTTGGGTGTTAGGTGGGAGCAAGGGGGAAGAGATGGTGAAGGAGGAAGGAAAATGGTAACAATGGTATTCTTACGTTTGTATGCAACTTTCCTTGTACTGCTGATATTGCCCTTTGAGCAAACCTGCCCATTGAGAGTGCATCAGAAAACCTGTATTGTAGAAACAGGCTGAAGTGTATGTATTGGTAATATAGTAACTGTATATTTAGTAAGACAATAACTATATAATTTGCTATAGTTTGGTTGACAAGTATAACTTAAAGACTGATTTAATACAACTTTGCACATATATTTTATAGATATGTTCTGAACTTACAAAACAGTATTTTTAATATGGAATGTGCCAAATTTGGTTATAAAAATGCATACAAATAGTTCATACAATATAAATGAAATATCGTTAAATAGTGCTTACTCTGCTTTTGTTATTGTTTGTATCAATATAAATTTTTTTCAACTCTATAAACATTATAACAAATAGCAGAAGAGTATAGTTTATAAGATGTGTATTTTATTAGATTTCTACAATGCAAAATACCAGGAAAAAAGTATATATTTTTGAGTAGAGGTTAGGACAATCATTCAATTACAAGTTTAGAAAGAAATGAACAAGAAAAGGTCATAAACATACCACAGAAAAAATAATTATTTGAAAAAAAAACTTTGGATTTTTGAATTGCTTGGGAATATTGTTTCGGTTTTGTCTAGGGTTAGTAAGCAATTTAAGAATATAATCCACAGACCTGCCCCAAGGCTGGATAGTTATGAGTGACAGGGTGTGTGGGATAGCATGGGCAAATGCCTAGGATGGTGGGCACCTCCAGTGTTTTGGAACTTCACCCCTGAACAAGTGCAGAATCCTGAAAAATTAGTAGAATATTTGGAAAAAGTATGTTGTCACCCTGACAATTCTAAGGAGATACAAATCACTGCAATGTGCTGGGGCCTGGTCCATGCCTCCTGAGCCCTGTTCAACACTATTCAGAACCCTCAAGGATCTGGTGACAAAACAACAGACACCACAGCTACTCCAGCCCCCCCTGTGACAAGCACAATGGCTACTCCAGTTCCCTCTGTGACAGGCACTGCGGTCACTCCAGCCCCCTGAGCGACAGGCACTGTGGTTCAACCAGGGAAGCAACCCATGTCAATATCAATCGCCCGTATACACAAGAAGAAATCTTGGAAGTGAAGGCTCATTTAGAAAGGGGAGATGAAATCTTGTAAGTGAAAGTCAGCTCATTTAGAAAGGGGAGATGAAAGAGCAGGGCCATCACAAGGAGAGGAGGAGGAAGAACTTGTGGATGAGACGGAAACCACCCAATCCCTGTCCCTGAGTGAGCTGCGAGATAATGCAAAAAGATTTCAGCCATCATCAAGGTGAGCACGTTGTCACCTGGCTGATCCAATGCTGGGATAATGGGGCCAGTAGCCTGGAATTAGAGGGTAAGGAAGCCAAACAGCTGGGATCCCTTTCTAAGGAAAGGGGGCATTGACAAAGAGATTGGAAAAGGGGCACCAGTCCTCAGCCTCTGGAGGTGACTCCTGTCAGCTAGGAAGGAAAGATATCCCTTCAAGGAAGATGTTATATATCGCCCCGGGAAATGGACCACCATGTAGAGAGGTCTCCAGTACCTGAGGGAATTAGCCACGCTGGAGGTGATTTATGGTGACCTGAACAACAAGCAGTTACCCAAAGATCCAGATGAAGTCCAGCGCACGTGATCCATGTGGTGGAAGTTGGTGCGGAGCGTACCATCATCGTGTGCCAACTCATTGGCAATACTGACCTGGAAAGACGGAGAGGGTCCAACAGTGGATGAAGCAGCTAGCCAACTCCGGGAATAGGAAGAAAGTCTCTCTTCCTCCCTCATCTTGGCTGTGGAGAAACTGACCCAGTAGTTCCAACGATTGAAAGAGGATAGATCCTACTCCCAACCTGTACAGACCAGCATCTCAGCTATTAGAAGTTCCTCTGCTCAAGAGAGAGGATATAGAAGGTATACACCACGGGGCACCCTATGGTTTTACCTGCGTGACCACAGAGAGGACATGAGGAAGTGGGATGGAAAACCTACCTCAGCCCTAGAGGCACGGGTATGTGAGTTGCGAGGAAAAACAATGACACGCAGGGTTTCTTCCAGGAAAATTGCTGCTCCGTTTTCCAGTGGACAGTTCCCCAGACAGAGTAGAAGGGATGATCTTACCCTTGATTTTAATGAAGGAGATCCTGGCTCATATGTACAAGTGGGTAATGAATACTATGAGCAGGACTAGAGGGGCCCTGCCTCCAGCCAGGTGGAGGAAAGGGACAACCGGGTTTACTGGACTGTGTGGATTCGATGGCCTGGCACATCAGACCCACAGGAGTATAAGGCTCTAGTAGACGCCGGTGCACAGTGCCCCCACCCCAATGCCATCAAGCTATACAGGGGCAGAACCCACCTGTATTTCTGGAGTGCAGGGGATCCCAACACCTAACTGTATTGGAGGCTGAAGTGAGCCTAACTGGGAATGAGGGGCAAAAGCACCCCATTGTGACTGGCCCAGAGGCTCCGTGCATCCTTGGCATAGACTACCTCAGGAAAGGGTATTTCAAGGACCCAAAAGGATACTGGTGGGCTTTCGGTATAGCTGCCTTGGAGATGGAGGAAATTAAACAGCTGTCCACCTTGCCTGGTCTCTCAGAAGACCTTTCTGTTGTGGGGTTGCTGAGGGTCAAAGAACAACAGGTGCCAATTGCTACCACAACAGTGCACCGGAGGCAATATCGTACCAACCGAGACTCCCTGATTCCCATCCATGAGCTGATTTGTTGACTGGAGAGCCAAGGAGCGATCAGTAAGACTCATTCACTTTTTAACTGTCCCATATGGCCAGTGCAAAAGTCTAAATGGAGAGCAGAGACTAACAGCAGACTATCGTGGCCTGAATTAAGTCACGCCGCCGCTGAGTCCTGCCATGCCAGACATGCTGGAACTTCAATATGAATGGCAGTCAAAAGCAGCCAAATGGTATGCTACAATTGATACCGCTGATGCGTTCTTCTCAGTCCCTTTGGCAGCAGCAGAGTGCAGGCCACAGTTTGTTTTCACTTGGAGGGGCGTTCAGTACACCTGGAATTGATTGCCCCAGGGGTGGAAACACAGCCCTACCGTTTGCCGTGGACTGATCCAGATGGCACTGGAACAGGGTGAAGCTCCAGAACATCTGCAATATGTAGATGACGTCATCGTGTGGGGCAATACAGCAGAAGAAGTTTTTGAGAAAGGGAAGAAAATAATCCAAATCCTTTTGAAGGCCTGTTTTGCCATAAAACAAAGTAAGGTCAAGGGACCTGCACAGGAGATCCCGTTTTTAGGAATAAAATGGCAAGATGGACGTCGTCAGTTCCCAATGGATGTGATTAACAAAATAACAGCCATGTCTCCACCAACTAGGAAAAAGGAAACACAAGCTTTCTCAGGCGTTGTGGGTTTTTGGAAAATGCATATTCCAGGTTACAGTCTGATCATAAGCCCTCTCTATCAAGTGATCCAGAAGAAGAACGATTTCAAATGGGGCCCTGAGCAACGACAAGCCTTTGAACAAATTAAATGGGAGATAGTTCATGCAGTAGCCCTTGGGCCAGTCCGGGCAGGGCAAGATGTAAAGACTGTGCTCTACACTGCAGCCGGGGAGAATGGCCCTACCTGGAGCCTCTGGCAAAAAACACCAGGGGAGGCTCAAGGTTGACCCCTAGGGTTTTGGAGTTGGGGATACAGAGGATCCAAGTCCCGCTATACTCCAGCTGAAAAAGAGATCTTGGCAGCATATGAAGGGGTTTGAGCTGCTTCGGAAGTGGTTGGTACTGACAGACAGCTCCTCCTGGCACCCCGACTACCAGTGCTGGGCTGGATGTTCAAAGGCATGGTCCCCTGTGCACATCATGCAGCTGATGCTACGTGGAGTAAGTGGGCTGCACTGATCATGCAAGCGGCTTGAATAGGAAACCTCAATCGCCCAGGAGTCTTGGAAGTGATCATGGACTGGCCAGGAGGCAAAGATTTCAGAATATCACCAGAGGAGGAGGTGACGCGTGCTGAGGAGGCCCCACTGTACAATAAACTACCAGAAAATGAGAAGCAATACGCCCTGTTCACTGATGGGTCCTGTTGTATTGTAGGAAAGCATCAGAGATGGAAGGCTGCTGTATGGAGTCCTATACAACAAGTAGTAGGAACTGCTGAAGGAGACAGTGAATCGAGCCAATTTGCAGAAGTAAAGGCCATCCAGATGGCTCTAGACATTGCTGAATGAGAAAAGTGGCCAGTGCTCTATCTCTATACTGACTCATGGATGACAGCAAATGCCCTGTGGGGGAGGTTACAGCAATGGAAGCAGAGCAACTGGCAGTGCAGAGGCAAACCCATCTGGGCTGCAGCATTGTGGCAAAATATTGCTGCCCAGGTAGAGAACCGGGTTGTAAAAGTACGTCACTTAGATGCTCACGTACCCAAGAGTCGCACCACTGAAGAACATCAAAACAACCAGCAGGTGGATCAGGCTGCTAAGATTGAAGTGGCTCAGGTGGATCTGGACTGGCAACATAAGGGTGAATTATTTATAGCTCAGTGGGCCCATGACACCTCAGGCCATGAAGGAAGAGATGCAACATACAGATGGGCTCTTGGTCGAGGGGTGGACTTGACCATGGACAGTATTGCACAGGTTATCCATGAATGTGAAACATGCAATGCAATCAAACAAGCCAAGCAGTTAAAGCCTCTGTGGTATGGAGGGCGATGGCTGAAATATAAATATGGGGAGGCCTGGCAGATTGATTATATCACGCTTCCACAAACCCGCCAAGGCAAGCGCCATGTGCCTACAATGGTGGAAGCAACCACCGCATGGCTGGAAACATATCCTGTGCCCCATGCCACTGCCCAGAACACCATCCTGGGCCTTGAAAAGCAAGTCTTATGGTGACATGGAACCCCAGAGAGAACTGAGTCAGACAACGGGACTCATTTCCGAAACAACCTCATAGATACCTGGGCCAAAGAGCATGGCATTGAGTGGGTATATCACATCCCCTATCATGCACCAGCCTCCAGGAAAATCAAACGATGCAATGGACTGTTAAAGACTACACTGAGAGCAATGGGTGGTGGGACATTCAACCATTGGGATACACATTTAGCAAAGGCCACCTGGTTAGTCAACACTAGGGGATCTATCAATCGAGCTGGCCGTGCCAATCAAAACTTTTACGTACTGTAGAAGGGGATAAAGTCCCTGCAGTGTACAGAAAAAATATGCTGGGGAAGACAGTCTGGGTTACTCCTGCCTCTGGCAAAGGAAAACCCATTTGTGGGATTGCTTTTGGTCGGGAACCTGGGTGTACTTGGTGGGTAATGCTGGAGGATGGGGAAGTCCACTGTGTGCCTCAAGGCAATTTGATTTTGGGTGAGAATAGCCAATGAACTGAATGGTATGATATTAATTGCTATATAATACTGTATGTTATCTCTTTTATGGTTGCTATATGCCATATCAATGGTATTTCAGTAAGAATCACCGAGGTTAATGAAGAATGAACTTTGATGAAACCAAGCAAAGGGCAGTGCTGATGGAACCAGAACTGGCTTCAGCATGCAACAATCCAACACCACACCCCACCTCTCCTGCCCTGAAGGACTGTTATGACAGATGGAGCCCAAAGTCATGGACTAAATGAACTCAACGGACGTTTTAGAGAGATGGCCCATAGACCAAGAGAATGATATCTGTGTGTTTATATCAAAAGACAGGAAAAGTGGTGGTGATGAATTGGAATGTATTAGAAAGGGTAGAACCTGGGCGTGATGTAGATGGTATAGAATAAGGGGTGGATACTGTCCTGGTTTTGGCTGGGATAGTGTTAATTTTCTTCCTAGTAGCTGCTATAGTGCTGTGTTTTCGATTTAGTATGGGAATAATATTTTAACATACTGATGTTTTAGCTGTTGCTAAGTAATGGTTGCACTAGTCAAGGACTTTTCAGCTTCCCATGCTCTGCCGGGCATAGAAGAAACTGGGAGGGGGCACAGCCAAGAGAGTTGATCCAAACTGGCCAAAGGGCTATTCCATACCATATGACATCATGCTCAGTATATAAAGTGGGGGGAGTTGGCTGTGGGGTAGCGATCGCTGCTCGGGGACTGGCTGGGCATCGGTCGGCATGTGGTGAGCGGTGGTATCAGTTGTTTTTTTTTCTCTGGGTTTTGTTCCTCTCTCACTTTTTTGTTGTTTTCCTTTGCATTACAATTATTATTATTATTATTGTTGTTGTTGTTATAATAATAATAATAATAATAATAATTATTATTATTATTATTATTATTATTATTATCCAATCATTAAACTGTTCTTATCTCAAGCCACAACTTTTCTTACCGTTGCTCTTCTGATTCTCTCCCCCATCCCACCGGGGAGGAGGGTGAGCGAGCAGCTGTGTGGTACTTAATTGCCAACTGGGGCTAAACCACAACAATTATAAAGGTGCTTTATTACCACTATGTCTCCAGCATGTAACTTTTTGGAGAAAAAATACAGCAGTTCTCATCTTAAAGAATATAATATGGCACTTCAAAAATTATTGTGCTAATTATTGCCAAGCAAGCAAAGAGGACATTTTAATCCAGGAAAACAGTTATGCTACCTTCACAATCCTGCGCTTTGATTTTTTTCTTCTCTGTCAGTGAGATTTCTTGTAATTTGGTTTAATACATCTCCATATTTGTATTAAAGAGTTTTGAAAAAATGCTAGCATGCAAGGTAATTTTGTTTTAAATTCTAAATTCTAAATGTGAGTGTGAAATAAAGCAGTTGTGCCACAGACAGAAATATATCTGAAGTATATAAACCAAATTGATTGCTAACATGTATTGCAAGTGTGTGAAATTTATGATCTCAAGACAATTTCACATGAAAGTAATTATACTTTAGAGATAACTACAAAACAACAGCAATAATACATAGATGGTTATGGACCACCTCAGAAACAAAGTAAGATGTGGGAAGACATTTAGTCAATACTTTTGACATAGTTCTTAAACGTGTTCCAGGACACATACTATTGTCTAATCATTTCTTCATCTTCCCATGGGTTAAGTTAAATTAATTTAATACAGGATAAAAAGGTATTTCCTTGGTCTTGATGGAACAGATTTGATCTTTTACCTGGAGTCATCTTTTCACTACTCTTTACAGGATATTATTATATTTCATTTCTTCCCTTGTGTGGAATAAAAACTTTAAAGTCTACTTTCATTTATAACAGTCCTTTCTGTTTCTGTTTCTAAAAGTTAATTTTCATAAAGAAGTAGAACTGGCTGTAGATAAGCACTGATTTTTTCTGTGTTTTTTCTTAGGAAAATTAACTGTTGACAGAATTAATTACCTTAAAATATTTCTAATGTAATCCACATTCACAATGTTAAAATAATTCCTTTTTTTTTCTAATTCTTTCCTCATTTTTGGGGGGGAGAGGGAAGAAGGGGCCATGAGGAAAATGTTCCACTCAGGTTAACCTTAACTGTCTTCTTGTACTGCTTGGCTGCTTTGAGAAATACCATTTAAGGTGTCATATATCCCTGTTCTCTTTATCTGCTAGAAATCCCTGTTTGAACAAAACTTCTGAGGTACATCACAGGAATCCCATTGAGGACAGTGAATCATGAGGACCTGAACAGAACTGTAAAAGGAAATAAGTGTTAATTAGTGTTCCTAATGAGCACTATGACCTAAAATAAAAATGTAATTTTGGATAAATTTACAAAATATAGAAATTCTACTAAATAACTTCTCAGTGGAAATAGGCTTAGTAGAAAAAAACACTTTCCATAAAAATCTTGTAGGAAACCTCTTAACTTGTTCTATTATCACATGTAGTTACCTTACCCACTGATTGTTCTGAAACAATGTATTTCAAAAGAATAAAAAATAAAAAGTCTGAGATGACACGATTCATCAAAACGAATGCTTCAGATAGCGTTTAATTTAGTAATGTTGAGATTTTTCACATAAAGGCAACAGTGATTTTTTCCAAGAATTTTTTGTTTGGAAACGAAAAGCTTCTGTTGCTCTGAGAAGGAAAGAATACAAAAATAGTAAAGTTTTATGTTTCGACAGGAAGTAGATTATCACTCAAATGTTCCAGCATGCTGGAAGAATTAATTATTGCATTAATTTCTGTGACATCTTAATTGTCTAAATTGCCCTCACAATATCCATTTACCTGAAATTATGATGACTTCTTAAGCTCCATATGCCATTCTTGACCTTCTTATTTCAGAAATATGCTCTCAGTTCTCTTTTCTGGGTCTTCCTGTAATTACATTGCATGCTGAAATCTCAATTTCTATCTGAAAATGTAAAGAAAAGTAAATCTATGGACAGCTTGCAAGAGTTGACAATGTCATTATTTCATGTTTATGAAGGAGAAAGGCAATTTGTTTTTTTTCTTTGAAATGAAAATCCATGGAATGACTATTCTGTTCACTCTAGCTTCATAACTGGGTTGAGCAGTGCTGGACAGGTAGGATGGATCTTTCCTTTCAAGTACTTATTGAACATTGCAACAAGAAATCCAACCCAAGAGATAGTATAGCTCCATATGTGTCTTTAAAGAAGGGAAATTGATCCAGCTGCATATTTTGACAGTGATCTCAGCACAGCAGTATCTTCCTATGTGGTAAATGGAGTGCCAAAAATGTAGCCTGCACTGCCTGCACAATGATCATATCTACCCTGCCACAGCCAGTGGGTCAAATCAGTTCCACATGTGAGGAACCTCTGGTTTATGTGGCCTAGATTTTGTTCACACTTTTGGAGGAATCCTTCATCCCTGGGAGCTTCTGAGGGTTTTTGTTCTGTAGTTTGGTCATTAGGCTAGGTGGCATAAATGATTTAAATCAGTTTAATCACTAGAACACCACTGTAATTAAAAGAGAAATTTTTTCTCACTTAGTGAGAGCAGAATAGAACATTAATGCAACTACTGTATGTATTTTGCCTTGCTTTACTATATTGATTTACATCATTTACTCAATGTATTTAGTTGCTGAGCAAGACTTGAGATGTGAATAAGGGGTTTTCTCTTTACCACAGACAGATAGAACAAAAATATAGCCTGCAGCAGTCTCATTACTAGAGCTAGCAAGTACTCTATAACAAATTTTTTACCTGTTGCACTTAATTTCCTTATCAGGTTTTCAAAATGTCTTGAAACACATTTATTCATCATTTGGAAGACTCAAGTTTCACCTCAGCTTCCTCTATGCTTATTCTTTTTTATTTGATTATTTTGGTTGATGGATTTCTGAGAAGAGACTGTCTGACTTGCTGTATGGGTTATAAATTTGGTCCAGTCTTAGATAAGGTGTTTTAAAGTAGTTCTGAAGCAAAAATATTTGCTGTGCAATTTTTAAATGTTCTGTTGTTTACTGTGATTAAATGCATTAGTCTCTATTTTATAGGAATTTGTTAGTTTTGGATGGGCAGATTAGTAATTCAGAGTTTTTATTCCCTATCTGTATGAGTATTCAAGTACACAAAACATAAATACTGACATTTGAAAATTTTCAGTTCTTTTTATGATTCTGCATGCTACTCTGAAATTAATTTCTCTGAACTTTTGTAAAAAGTATCTATTAGCATTGATACTTTCAGAAAGAAAAAGTGATGCAAACACTTCAAAATAAATTAATTTCAAATTTAAGTGAATATCCACCAGAACTTGCTTATGGTATTTGCCTAATACTAAAAATTTATATTATTTTAATAAAGCGACCTTCCAATTTATTTATTTATTTGTGGCTTGGCTGTAAAACCACTCAATAGAAGATCCATATGAAAAGAACTCTATCAAAAATATGTAGATATTATTTGGTCCACAGTTCACATGCCTGATAAACAGACTATGCTCAAATAATCATCTTTATATTTTTTCCTTTTTAACCTATTCCTATGTAATAGCCAATGTTTGGAACTGCTAGTGGGTAGATACTTCAACAGCTGGTGTACAGTAGGAATTCAATACACATATGTGAGAGACAAAACTGAAACTCTTTCTATTTTAGCAAAAGATTGGATGACAATCAGAGCAAGTATTACTGGAGGGCAAAGTGTCAGGAAAGCAATCAGCAGATGAGCACATAAAATGGTGGTGGAATGGTAGCACATATCAGATGAGGCTGTGAAGTAATGATCAGACAAGGCTAGAGAAAGATGGAATGGATGTGGAGAATGCTTCTGTCACTGGCTATCCCAAATGGCTTACAGTACTTGATATAAATCTGCTGAAGAAAAACAATTTGACTGTATTATAGGAAAAATGACACTTGCCACAAACAAAGCTTCAGAACTGTATTGTATGGCACTGCAATATATATTGTCTCATTTGCCAAGATTATCTTCATTAGGTGAACGTAACATTATTTGAACTATTTGTTATTCTCAGAAGTATGTAATGCATGACATAACACAGATCATTAGTACAAAGAAAGCATCTTACTCAGAAAAAGCAGTCTTAGAATTTTTAAATGAACTGAAAAATGATCTAAAATAGCTTGAATTTGTTTGAAAATTCACATTGTTTGCTTGGTGAAGTATTTAATGATATTGGATGATTTTGTGTTACCAAGGGTTCGAGAAATTATTTCTGCAGATTTATTTTTAACAGTTTGCTACAGTCTGCAGTAATTAGTTATTTTGGTGTGAATTTGATTTATCTTACAGGGTTATCAATCCAGAATAATTCCAGTGATTTCTGTTGACTGACTCTGGATACAGTGAAAAGGTCTTGCCTACATTTTTCCTAATTAAGGGAAGCAGACAAACTAATGAAATATTCTGCTGCTTTTCACATTCTTTTGAATATATAATACTTTATAATATAAGACCTCAGGTAAAACAATTAATAGGTTTTAGAAGTCAGACCTATTGTGCACTGATTTTCGTAGATCATGTATTATTTCAGTGGTTTTGTCTGGATAGATTTATTACAATAGAAGTCCACATATGGAGATTTGTATTAAAGTATGTTTCTTCTAATTTTTTTTTTTTTTAATAAATGTGCAGTACAGTGATGGATTGGTGAATACTGTATGCTTCATAAGAGTGCTTGAAAAAGATATAAACAAAGAAATAGTATACTGCAATTCCTGTATAATAGAATGTCTATTGAAAAAAAAAAAAATGCTTCAGAGTTAGGTTGCAAAGAGAGAAGTTAGTAATCTACTCCATAATTTATACAGCTCGGAGTCTTCAAAAATTGTGTGGCTAATTACTAGGACTATGTATTCATCATTCTTGGTGTAACCCAAAATTGTTTTTTAAGTCAGGAATTTGTAAGAAAAGACTTAAAAAATTATTGAAGAAATATCATTATCCTTATATTCATTAGTTTAGTGTTTAAGGCAGTCATCCAGAATATGAACAGCTCTGCATATTCGTCATCTGTCTAATGCACATACTCAATATGTTGGCTGCCATGATGTAGAACATTCTGGGAATGGAAGCTCTGTTAAGAGCTGATTTGGAATAATTAACTAGAAAAAAAAAAATGGTATCAGGTCTAACAAAGCAGTCCCATAAAATGTGGTTGAGCCTGAGTCAGATCCCATCCTCCACTCCAGGAACAGCACCTCTGAACTTGGAATCATAGAATCATAGAACCATCCAAGAACCCAGGTTGGAAGGGACACCCAAAGATCATCTGATTCAGTCTTTCATGGGAAAGAGAGCCTGGATGAGATTATCTAGCAATCCAATCGTGTCTTGAAAACTTCCAGGGATGGGGACCCTACCAAGTTCCTGGGGAGGTTGTTCCAGTGAATGGTTGTTCTCACTGTAAAAAAATTTCTTTCATATATTGAGATGAAACTTGACTATTGTAATCAGAAGCTGATCAGAGCCTTCTTCCAAGTGGTGTCTGAGATGAAAACGTGGGACAGAGGAAGGAAAGTCAGTTTCAGGAAAACTAAAAGAAAAACATCAAAATGAATGAATCACTCAAACAATACATATTTCTACAGCCTGAGAGAAAATGTAATATGTAGTTTAATCTTTTACCCATCAGTTCAGACCAATTTTTAAATAAGGGTGTTTTAAAAGAGCCCAAACATTGGCTTTTCAAAAACACACCCCCTCTTTTCTTTAAAAATGTGGAAATAAAATAAATAAAATACTTTGACACTTTCCAAAAGATCTCATTTTTATTTTATTTGATGACTTCAACCTGAATTTGTATATAGTTTTGCCTTTCCTGATAGTCAGTTGTTTACATTAATTTGTCAGAACCATGGGTGAATTAAGTTGGACTGAACGAATGTGTCCTGCCAAACCTTTCTCTGCAAACAGGTTCGCTTAGGTTGACATTATATTCTACTAATATGTTGTTTTCTTGATAGTTAACACTCTCAGAGGGGATATGAAATGCCCAGGTTCCAGATCTTGTTCTAATTAATGTTCCCTGATTAAAGACATCAGTAGGAAAGTTTAATGATACCCTGGCAGTTAATGCATTTTTCTGGGAGTCAGCGCTGTGGCTTCAAATTCCATCAGAGGAGAGCATTCAGCTGGAGACTTTAATGTCCTGGCTAGGAATCCTGCCCAGTATTTATTAGGTGAACAAAAGGAGAAAAGACACTTTCTTCTTACCTGAAAATGTAGTTCATACCCTCCTATTTTTTCACTGAAATCCATATCTCAAGTCAAATCTTGTTCTAGGGAGGAAAGCCTATAGAAAATAAGAAAAAAATATTCAATACCTAACATGTAAACTTAGAACTGTTTATGATTTTAAATTCGTATGACAGTTTGATATATTTTGGCTTGAATTACTGCACACTTGGAAATGCTACCAGTTATTTGTTAACTGATAGTTACTTTTTAGTTGACAGTGGTTTAAGCACTTATTAGAAAAAAATGTGAAGTTTCCTGCTGCTTTTCCTTCAGCTATAACACAACAGCCTTTTGGAGGAATGACTGTAGCTTGAAAGGGTAGGATAGAGAAGGAGCTGCCTCAGGCTTTGCTCATTGCCTCCATGCTTGGCATGTCTCTTGCAGCTCTTTTGTTAAAGAGGGGCCTGAGGAAGTTGACTGGAGTAATCTGAAAAACAGGAAATACAGGTTTATCTTAAAAAAAAAAAAACCAAATCATATTACTACCTGCCGAAGCTGGTTTTCTTCAGAAAAATGCTATAAGGCAGTAACAATTTATTTTGCTGCTAAAGATGTGTTTGAAATCTATTGTAAATATATGAGAGAACAAATCAATGTGTCTGGTCATTTAGAAAAACATAGCTGATTTTTAGTTTGCCATTAGTAAGAGTGAGTATTATTAATATGCAGACAAGATAAAGTGTTCTGTAATAACTATACGGAAAATATATTCACCTTCACAGTGTTTTACAGATATCGAGGAGTAATCTGTACGATGTAGCTGGAACAGACAAGAAGGGCATTTTGAATCAGTAAAAACAGTCATGGTAACTTCATATCTGTTACTTCAATGTATGAGTTAGGTAGAAGTGCTTTTTCCAGGAAAAAAAAAAAGCTCCTGTCATAATGATGTGGAAATCAGTTAGTTTTTCAGTACCACTAGACAGCTTTCTGGACTAATTAAACATCATGTGTATCCGTTTTCCATTCACAAAGATCTACACTAAAAGTTTTTAAAGATAACTTCGTTTAGTAGATGTTCATTCTCTGACTGGATAACTCAGAGCATGCATCTTTTGATTTGGGGTCATTTTTACTTAATAGATAAAGCTCATGAACAGGCGACATTAGAGACTAAATAGTTTGCATTGTGGTGAATGCTGTACTGGTCTGTAGTGAAGATGGTCTGAAGCCAGGATTCTTTGTGAATGTTCAGGTTCGGAAGGCAACTTAACAGTGTTCAACTTCAGATTTTTATGAGTCAGAAATGAAAGAACAGGTACCTTGAACTGTCTGTAGGCAGGAATGTCTTTGTATTTCCAGTACTTCTCCAGTTTTGAGTTTTCTACTAGAGGAAGCATCTGGAGTTCCCATAATGAAGAGACTATTCTGGGGCATGTGCCAAGACACCAAAAGTAAAGCTGGCCTTGAGGAAAGGACAAGATTTTCAGCCCTCCTTGATCTCTTGTCGAGGTAAATTTGCCACCAGTCTCTAGATCTACTACCACTCTTTGCTGTTGGACATCCTCTGAGGGAGAATTGGAGATGTCTGTGTGGTTTTTGCCCCCATCCTCTCAGTATTCTAAGCTGTGGAAAGTGGGATTTTGAAATGGAAGGACTAAGTGTTTACCTTTTTTTGTTTCCTATGATACAAAATATTAATTAGCAGGTCAAAAATGCTTTCAACTGGCTGTGTGCACCTCCACCCTCAGAAGCAAGTTCTCAGTTTCTGTTGCCTGGGAAAGGAATACCTATATATTGAAAATGGCAGATATTCAAAACTTCAAATATGTACTATTTGGTTAAGTCCATAGGAGCATTTTAAATAAGCTTCTGTTCTATTGTTTCTGAATTTTATTGTAGAAAGCTGGTGCTTTCAGTGGAAAGTAAATAAGACTGACAGCACTTCTAGTGTTTGGAAAAAAAATGTGCAAGCTGTTCAAGGATGTGTAAAAATGCAGATTGACATAAATTGAGTCAATATTACAGAAACCATTCATGCAAAGCAAACAGGAATGCCATGATAAACAATAGAGTGAATATAGGGAAATGACTATTTTATTGATAGTGAGTCACAACATTCTTTTTTAGCTGTTTGAATGTTAGTGTATATTCTATTAACCATGGGAATTTTGGACATAATTTCAAAAAAACCCCCACTTCCTGTAGAACAAATAAAAAATTAAAAACAAACTGTGTCACTTAGATTGAATGGCTTGAAGTATGACATAGATAAATATGCTGATCACTAGAGCAATAGGAATTTATTTGTAGGGTCCCAGAATGTCTGATGTTTCATTCTGCTTATCAGTTAGAAAGCAGAGATGAATGAATTGAGGATAAGGGTAGGAGCTCAAATCACAAAATTTACAGCTGATTGGACCTGAGGTATTTCTCAGGGCTTTCACCTTTTGCTGTATAACTCGCTGCAGTCAGATAAATGATTTTGTGTTTCTTGGCACCAAATTTCACTGCCTGTTTTATTGCCAAGTGGTTTCTATTGTACCCCTTGTGGTGCTGTGCTCACTTTCAACATCTTAGCAGATCCTTCCACTTTCCACGTGTTCTCATTAAGACTAATCCACACATTTCACAGTTAACACCAAAATTCTGGGAGGTATGAAAAGGCTTTCTAACTTAAGTATCAAGGAAATTCTTTCAAAAAAGTACTGCTCTCTTTAATCTTGTGTTTTCCAAAGTTTCTGAAAACAGGTTTTAATAGGCTAGGCTAGTGTTAAAATGCCTCAGAATGAGTCTGTTATTTGTCTAATTTAGTGAGCTTTACTTCTCAGTATTCTGAAAGGAGTAAGAAATTAATTGTTTTTCTTCTTCTGTGTTTACATAGTTTGTTGCCACCCAGGTATTTGATACCTTCTGAATGGTGCTGGTAGAAGCCACTAACTCTTCACAATCAGTTTTGTTTAGGCTGTTATTAATAATTTTTGTAATTGTCGTGGTTTAGCCCCAGTTGGCAACCAAGCACCACACAGCGTCTCACTCATCCTCCCCCACCGCTGGCATTGGGGAGACAACTGGAAGAGCAAAAGTAAGAAAACTCGTAGATTGAGATAAGAACAGTTTAATAACTGAAGTAAAATAAAATAAAATAAAAATAACAAAAACATAAAAATAAAAATTGTAATGAAAAGAAAAACAATGAGAGAGAGAAAGAGAGGAACAAAACCCAAGGAAAAAAAAAAGTCATGCAACCACTCACCACGTACCGACCAAAGCCCAGCCAGTCCCCGAACAGCGATCACTGCCCCCTAGCCAACTTTCCACAGCTTATATACTGAGCATGACATCATACAGTATGCAATATCCCTTTGGCCAGTTTGGCTGTGCCCCTTCCCAGTTTCTTCTGTGCCTGGCAGAGCATGGGAAGCTGAAAAGTCCTTGACTAGTGCAACCATTACTTAGCAACAGCTAAAACATCAGTATGTTAAAATATTATTCCCATACTAAATCGAAAACACAGCACTATAGCAGCTACTAGGAAGAAAATTAACACTATCCCAGCCAAAACCAGGACAGTATCCACCCCTTATTCTATACCATCTACATCACGCCCAGGTTCTACCCTTTCTAATACATTCCAATTCATCACCACCACTTTTCCTGTCTTTTGATATAAACACACAGATATCATTCTCTTGGTCTATGGGCCATCTCTCTAAAATGTCCGTTGAGTTCATTTAGTCCATGACTTTGGGCTCCATCTGTCATAACAGTCCTTCAGGGCAGGAGAGGTGGGGTGTGGTGTTGGATTGTTGCATGCTGAAGCCAGTTCTGGTTCCATCAGCACTGCCCTTTGCTTGGTTTCATCAAAGTTCATTCTTCATTAACCTCGGTGATTCTTACTGAAATACCATTGATATGGCATATAGCAACCATAAAAGAGATAACATACAGTATTATATAGCAATTAATATCATACCATTCAGTTCATTGGCTATTCTCACCCAAAATCAAATTGCCTTGAGGCACACAGTGGACTTCCCCATCCTCCAGCATTACCCACCAAGTACACCCAGGTTCCCGACCAAAAGCAATCCCACAAATGGGTTTTCCTTTGCCAGAGGCAGGAGTAACCCAGACTGTCTTCCCCAGCATATTTTTTCTGTACACTGCAGGGACTTTATCCCCTTCTACAGTACGTAAAAGTTTTGATTGGCACGGCCAGCTCGATTGATAGATCCCCTAGTGTTGACTAACCAGGTGGCCTTTGCTAAATGTGTATCCCAATGGTTGAATGTCCCACCACCCATTGCTCTCAGTGTAGTCTTTAACAGTCCATTGCATCGTTTGATTTTCCTGGAGGCTGGTGCATGATAGGGGATGTGATATACCCACTCAATGCCATGCTCTTTGGCCCAGGTATCTATGAGGTTGTTTCGGAAATGAGTCCCGTTGTCTGACTCAGTTCTCTCTGGGGTTCCATGTCACCATAAGACTTGCTTTTCAAGGCCCAGGATGGTGTTCTGGGCAGTGGCATGGGGCACAGGATATGTTTCCAGCCATGCGGTGGTTGCTTCCACCATTGTAGGCACATGGCGCTTGCCTTGGCGGGTTTGTGGAAGCGTGATATAATCAATCTGCCAGGCCTCCCCATATTTATATTTCAGCCATCGCCCTCCATACCACAGAGGCTTTAACTGCTTGGCTTGTTTGATTGCATTGCATGTTTCACATTCATGGATAACCTGTGCAATACTGTCCATGGTCAAGTCCACCCCTCGACCAAGAGCCCATCTGTATGTTGCATCTCTTCCTTCATGGCCTGAGGTGTCATGGGCCCACTGAGCTATAAATAATTCACCCTTATGTTGCCAGTCCAGATCCACCTGAGCCACTTCAATCTTAGCAGCCTGATCCACCTGCTGGTTGTTTTGATGTTCTTCAGTGGTGCGACTCTTGGGTACGTGAGCATCTAAGTGACGTACTTTTACAACCCGGTTCTCTACCTGGGCAGCAATATTTTGCCACAATGCTGCAGCCCAGATGGGTTTGCCTCTGCACTGCCAGTTGCTCTGCTTCCATTGCTGTAACCTCCCCCACAGGGCATTTGCTGTCATCCATGAGTCAGTATAGAGATAGAGCACTGGCCACTTTTCTCATTCAGCAATGTCTAGAGCCATCTGGATGGCCTTTACTTCTGCAAATTGGCTCGATTCACTGTCTCCTTCAGCAGTTCCTACAACTTGTTGTATAGGACTCCATACAGCAGCCTTCCATCTCTGATGCTTTCCTACAATACAACAGGACCCATCAGTGAACAGGGCGTATTGCTTCTCATTTTCTGGTAGTTTATTGTACAGTGGGGCCTCCTCAGCACGCGTCACCTCCTCCTCTGGTGATATTCTGAAATCTTTGCCTCCTGGCCAGTCCATGATCACTTCCAAGACTCCTGGGCGATTGAGGTTTCCTATTCAAGCCGCTTGCATGATCAGTGCAGCCCACTTACTCCACGTAGCATCAGCTGCATGATGTGCACAGGGGACCATGCCTTTGAACATCCAGCCCAGCACTGGTAGTCGGGGTGCCAGGAGGAGCTGTCTGTCAGTACCAACCACTTCCGAAGCAGCTCAAACCCCTTCATATGCTGCCAAGATCTCTTTTTCAGCTGGAGTATAGCGGGACTTGGATCCTCTGTATCCCCAACTCCAAAACCCTAGGGGTCAACCTTGAGCCTCCCCTGGTGTTTTTTGCCAGAGGCTCCAGGTAGGGCCATTCTCCCCGGCTGCAGTGTAGAGCACATTCTTTACATCTTGCCCTGCCTGGACTGGCCCAAGGGCTACTGCATGAACTATCTCCCATTTAATTTGTTCAAAGGCTTGTCGTTGCTCAGGGCCCCATTTGAAATCGTTCTTCTTCTGGATCACTTGATAGAGAGGGCTTATGATCAGACTGTAACCTGGAATATGCATTTTCCAAAAACCCACAACGCCTGAGAAAGCTTGTGTTTCCTTTTTCCTAGTTGGTGGAGACATGGCTGTTATTTTGTTAATCACATCCATTGGGAACTGACGACGTCCATCTTGCCATTTTATTCCTAAAAACGGGATCTCCTGTGCAGGTCCCTTGACCTTACTTTGTTTTATGGCAAAACAGGCCTTCAAAAGGATTTGGATTATTTTCTTCCCTTTCTCAAAAACTTCTTCTGCTGTATTGCCCCACACGATGACGTCATCTACATATTGCAGATGTTCTGGAGCTTCACCCTGTTCCAGTGCCATCTGGATCAGTCCACGGCAAACGGTAGGGCTGTGTTTCCACCCCTGGGGCAATCAATTCCAGGTGTACTGAACGCCCCTCCAAGTGAAAACAAACTGTGGCCTGCACTCTGCTGCTGCCAAAGGGACTGAGAAGAACGCATCAGCGGTATCAATTGTAGCATACCATTTGGCTGCTTTTGACTGCCATTCATATTGAAGTTCCAGCATGTCTGGCATGGCAGGACTCAGCGGCGGCGTGACTTAATTCAGGCCACGATAGTCTGCTGTTAGTCTCTGCTCTCCATTTAGAC
Organism: Ciconia boyciana; assembly: GCF_034638445.1. Taxonomy (NCBI): domain Eukaryota; kingdom Metazoa; phylum Chordata; class Aves; order Ciconiiformes; family Ciconiidae; genus Ciconia; species Ciconia boyciana. The sequence continues at coordinate 83,948,985 of NC_132935.1, forward strand.
TTTTGCACTGGCCATATGGGACAGTTAAAAAGTGAATGAGTCTTACTGATCGCTCCTTGGCTCTCCAGTCAACAAATCAGCTCATGGATGGGAATCAGGGAGTCTCGGTTGGTACGATATTGCCTCCGGTGCACTGTTGTGGTAGCAATTGGCACCTGTTGTTCTTTGACCCTCAGCAACCCCACAACAGAAAGGTCTTCTGAGAGACCAGGCAAGGTGGACAGCTGTTTAATTTCCTCCATCTCCAAGGCAGCTATACCGAAAGCCCACCAGTATCCTTTTGGGTCCTTGAAATACCCTTTCCTGAGGTAGTCTATGCCAAGGATGCACAGAGCCTCTGGGCCAGTCACAATGGGGTGCTTTTGCCCCTCATTCCCAGTTAGGCTCACTTCAGCCTCCAATACAGTTAGGTGTTGGGATCCCCTGCACTCCAGAAATACAGGTGGGTTCTGCCCCTGTATAGCTTGATGGCATTGGGGTGGGGGCACTGTGCACCGGCGTCTACTAGAGCCTTATACTCCTGTGGGTCTGATGTGCCAGGCCATCGAATCCACACAGTCCAGTAAAGCCGGTTGTCCCTTTCCTCCACCTGGCTGGAGGCAGGGCCCCTCTAGTCCTGCTCATAGTATTCATTACCCACTTGTACATATGAGCCAGGATCTCCTTCATTAAAATCAAGGGTAAGATCATCCCTTCTACTCTGTCTGGGGAACTGTCCACTGGAAAACGGAGCAGCAATTTTCCTGGAAGAAACCCTGCGTGTCATTGTTTTTCCTCGCAACTCACATACCCGTGCCTCTAGGGCTGAGGTAGGTTTTCCATCCCACTTCCTCATGTCCTCTCTGTGGTCACGCAGGTAAAACCATAGGGTGCCCCGTGGTGTATACCTTCTATATCCTCTCTCTTGAGCAGAGGAACTTCTAATAGCTGAGATGCTGGTCTGTACAGGTTGGGAGTAGGATCTATCCTCTTTCAATCGTTGGAACTACTGGGTCAGTTTCTCCACAGCCAAGATGAGGGAGGAAGAGAGACTTTCTTCCTATTCCCGGAGTTGGCTAGCTGCTTCATCCACTGTTGGACCCTCTCCGTCTTTCCAGGTCAGTATTGCCAATGAGTTGGCACACGATGATGGTACGCTCCGCACCAACTTCCACCACATGGATCACGTGCGCTGGACTTCATCTGGATCTTTGGGTAACTGCTTGTTGTTCAGGTCACCATAAATCACCTCCAGCGTGGCTAATTCCCTCAGGTACTGGAGACCTCTCTACATGGTGGTCCATTTCCCGGGGCGATATATAACATCTTCCTTGAAGGGATATCTTTCCTTCCTAGCTGACAGGAGTCACCTCCAGAGGCTGAGGACTGGTGCCCCTTTTCCAATCTCTTTGTCAATGCCCCCTTTCCTTAGAAAGGGATCCCAGCTGTTTGGCTTCCTTACCCTCTAATTCCAGGCTACTGGCCCCATTATCCCAGCATTGGATCAGCCAGGTGACAACGTGCTCACCTTGATGATGGCTGAAATCTTTTTGCATTATCTCGCAGCTCACTCAGGGACAGGGATTGGGTGGTTTCCGTCTCATCCACAAGTTCTTCCTCCTCCTCTCCTTGTGATGGCCCTGCTCTTTCATCTCCCCTTTCTAAATGAGCTGACTTTCACTTACAAGATTTCTTCTTGTGTATAGGGGCGACTAATACTAACACGGGTTGGTTCCCTGGTTCAGCCACAGAGCCTGTCACGGGGGTTGGAGTAGCTGCAGTGCCTCTCGCAGGGGTTGGAGTAGCTGCAGTGCCTGTCACCAGGGTTGGAGTTGTCGCAGTGCCTGTTGTTTTATCGTCAGGTCCAGAGACCTTCTCTTCCCCTTGAGGGTTCTGAATAGTGTTGAACAGGGCTCGGTAGGCATGGGCCAGGCCCCAGCACATTGCAGTGATTTGTGTCTCTCTGGAGTTGCCAGGGTGACAGCATACTTTTTCCAAATATTCTACTAATTCTTCAGGATTCTGCACTTGTTCGGGGGTGAATTTCCAAAACACTGGAGGTGCCCACCTTCCTAGGTATTTGCCCATGCTATCCCACACACCCTGCCACTCATAACTGTCCAACCTCAGGGCAGATCTCTGGAGGACATTCTTAAATTGCTTATTAACCTTAGACAAAATTGAAACAATATTCCCAAGAAATACCAGTAGAAGTGTCTTAACTACCCAAGGATCTTCCAGATACTGAAAAGTTATTCTGGCAAAGGAGGAAACATCATAGAAGAAAGTAGCGAAGGTGCTATTCTGTATTTCCTCCATAAAAAACCTCCCAGAGAAAAAGGTATAATTCCTAATTGTCTCCACAAGGTGGTACCTGAAGTACCATAATGGCTTCAATACAAAGCCCAAATACCAGATTAAGCTCAAGGACAGTGTTTTAATAACAAATCTCACAGGCAAAACATCACTAATCACTGCAGAGCACAGCAAACTGCAAATACCAACACTGATCTTTAACATGTACAGCAAAAAAATGAGCATGGTGCAGATCAGGTAAACCAATATTGATAACAGATGAATCAATATCGTGGCCTGCAACTACTAACAGATCTAAATTCCTTAATACGCTCTGGTTAATCTGCCATTATCTCAAACCCTTCGAGCCCCATGTTGGGCGCCAAAAAGGACTGTTGTGGTTTAGCCCCAGTCAGCAACCAAGCACCATGCAGCCACTTGCTCACTCCTCCCACAGTGGGATGGGGGAGAGAATCTGAGGGCGAAAGTAAGAAAACTTGTGGGTTGAGATAAGAACAGTTTAATAATTGGATAATAATAATAATAATAATAATGATGATGATGATGAAAATGGAAACAACAAAAAAGGGAGAGAAACAAACCCCAGGAAAATGTAAGTGATGCAACCGCTCACCACTCGATGACCAACGCCCAGCCAGTCCCCGAGCAGTGATCACTGCCCCCCGGTCAACTTCCCCAAGCTTATATACTGAGCATGATGTCGTATAGTACGGAATAGCCCTTTGGCCAGTTTAGCTGTGCCCCCTCACAGCTTCTTATGCATCTGGCAGAGCATGGGAAGCTGAAAAGTCCTTGACTAGTGTAAGCATTACTTAGCAACAACTAAAACATCAGTGTGTTATCAATATTATTCTCATACTAAAATCCAAAACACAGCACTATACCAGATACTAGGAAGAAAATTAACTCTATCCTAGCTGAAACCAGGACAGTAATATCAGTGTATTTTGTTACTTTGCAGTTCTCTCTTATTTTTGAAATCACTTCTATGTAGAACAGCATGGGCTGTTTACATTTTAGTGACAGTAATATTTAATTATATTCTGCTGCAAAACCTGACCACTTTATTCCTTTTATTTCTTATCTCTTAGGTCTGCTTTCAAAGAAATTCTCCTCACTCACCATGTCATCTTAGCTTCCTAAAAATATTTTTTGAAGTATTTAATCATTTTTTTTTTACTCTACCATTGACCTCATCTTCTGTGATGAAATAACAGAAATAGTTTCTCATTGGTGGGGTTTTTGTCTTTCCTACTTGTAGCTTATATCTTATACTCCTGATAAATGTCCAGGTTATAAAACATATTGCTGTGATACAGCTTCGATTTTTATGGTTAAGCAAGTTAGATTTCTATGGTTAAAGTCAAACTATAATTAGGTAATAAGTATGACTGCATGTTTCCGAGGACTTTGTGTGTTGTCACCACATGAAAACTCTTTAATCACACTTGACAGTTGATGAGGCATCCATGGTCTTTCACCATTGAGCTGTATCCTACCTAATGTAATCAAATTATTTAATACAGATTTTGCATGGGAAAAAAAGGACTACAAGGACTACAAAGGCAATCACAAATGAAACCTGCATCTTTCGTTTGAAATTCATTTACCTGGATCTCAACTTGGATGTAATATCAAATGTCCTTCAAACAATCCTGCCCTATATCAGATTGCCAATCTGTTTATTAAAAATGAGGGAAAATGAGGGAGGAATGGGGAGTATTATTGTTCCTAGCTTAAAGATTAGAAAACTTACGTACAATAATTGCCCTGTCCAATATCAGTAACTGGATCTATGGTAAATTCAGTACTAGAACCCAAACTTCTAGCTCTCAGAGCCCAGTTTTAGATATTATAAAAATACTGCTTATGTCATTTAGCTCAAAGATGACTGATTCATATACCACAGCACTTTTCAGAAGTGTAATGAGAGCAGAAATGTTTCTCTCACTGATAAAATATTAATGCTGAAAACTGAGGTATTCAGGAAATCATAAAAAGATAGAGTTCCCTTGGAAAACAATCTCAACCACATTTCACATCCTGTGTCTCTTACTGGTTACATTAATAACACATCATTCAGTGCATTAAGCTTTACATGCAACAAACAGCAATGGAAATATTACTTTCTATACAGAATGGCCAAGGCAGTGGTGTAAGAGAAACACTGTCAGAAATCTTCCTGAATTTCCTGAGTGCTGCCTGTCTCAATTGTATAATAAAACAAGGTGTGTCTTGCCTTTTGCATCCCCAACTGAATTTCTCTCCAGTGCTGCTGAGAAGGTAAAAGAAATTAAATGCTGAAAAAATCTCAGGCTATACCAATAAGCCTGTTTTTCTTGAGGGCATCTACTGTGTGTGATGAAAGAAGCTGGCTTATCTTTTATTCCTCCTGGTGCTTCCAAACTCGTATCTGGAGGCCTGACATCCAAGACACCACAGCAAGCTCCTAAAAAGTATTAATAACCAGAGAGAAAGCTCATAATACATGATTGCAGTGGGTGGAATCAGTGGGTGGAATTCAGTACATCTCAGCCTCAGACTGTGTCTGGTCCTATTGCTAGAATCCCTAGTTTGACATTCCTTGTGTATTTTTGCTATTGACTGAAGTAATTTACCATAGTTTTATCATACCAACTTAAATTGGCCTTTCAAAGGTTATCCAGTATGCCTATAATACTCATGGCAGGAATCTGTCTTTATAGGCCTTATGAAAAATAAAGCAGGAACTCAGGCATACAGATTCTTCGGGTTTAAATCAGGTACAGCAACTAAGTCACATGGAATTGATCTATACACAAATATCAAACCTGCTATGCATGAACTGCCCAAACCTTCAGTATGTTATCATCTTTTCACCTTTGTACTGAGAATTCCTGCTGCAGCCATGCTTTTCTTTATTCCCTACATCAATCACAGAACCCATGCTTATGTCTGTGTAGCATAAGTCCCATGACAAGACAACACTGCAGGAAAAAAAGCCTGTATATAAAAAGGATATCATTCTTAGCTGTGAAAGGTAGCTGAAGAAATTCTGTGTTTAGGATTAGTATCTCTATACCCTAATGTGCACTGTAACTGACATTAAAGTCCAGTGAAGTAAAAGTTGTAGGTCTCATCAAACTGGGTCAAACACATTCATTTGTTTAATTTCTTAATGGCAATAAACTTCCCAGTGGAAGACAGAAAATTCTACTGGCAGTCACAGTGGTTTCTGTAATGCTACTAGGAAAACCAGAATATATTATTTTCCACTAAGCTGTGGCTTGATGCTAGCATATGTACCTTTGGTACTTAACAGAGAATAAAAATAAGACAAGAAGATTTTGCAAAGGCTTATAAGGTTCTGGTGTCACTGGATCCCAGTATCCCAAGCAAAAAACTACCCCAGGGTTGACAGATGTGAGATAATCTGTACTATGTTTTATCTTTCCTCATTTTATTTCACAGCACTTTTGATAGTAATAAATTTTTAGTGTACATCTGTCCTGGTTTGTGCTGGGATAGAGTTAATTTCCTTCCTAGTAGCTGGTACAGTGCTGTGTTTTGGAATTAGTATGAGAATAATGTTGATAACACACTGATGTTTTGGTTGTTGCTAAGTAATGCTTACACTAGTCAAGGACTTTTCAGCTTCCCATGCTCTGTCAGGTGCACAAGAAGCTGGAACGGAGCATAACCGGGACAGCTGACCCAAACTGGCCAAAGGGCTATTCCATACCATATGACATCATGCTCAGTATATAAACTGGGGGTAGTCGGCCAAGGGGGAGTGATCACTGCTCAGGGACGGGCTGAGCATCGGTCAGTGGGTGGTGAGCAATTGCATTGTGCATTACTTGTTTTGTACATTCTTTTATCATTGTTGTTGTTATTATTATTATTATTATTATTATTATTATTATTATTATTATTATTATCTCTTCCTCTTCTGTCCTATTAAACTGCCTTTATCTCAACCCACAGGTTTTACTTTTTTTTCCGATTCTCTCCCTCATCCCACTGTGGGGAAGTGGGGAGGATGAGTGAGCGGCTGTGCGGTGCTTATTTGCCGACTGGGGTTAAACCACGACAACATCTATGCTCTGGATAGTTTTGCTACCAATACAAATGCCATTTTTTTACATCAAGACCATTGTACAGCAGTTTCCTAGGGTATTGTGTTGTATTAAAGTATTTAAGAATATCTTCCTATGGTGTTATATTATATGAAATTACATGGGAATGTCCCAGTATTTGCTTTCATGAAATTTCCTGTTATTGGGCCAATTAATGATTATGCAATTTGTATTTTGACAAGAAGAGTCATTGTAAGAGAAAAAAAAATGAGGCAACAGAATACTGACTCATCAGCAGATCAAGGCAGAAGAAAGTCAGCTTTTCAGATTCCACACTTGCCTCGTGCACTTCTTGTTTCTTCCCTGCACTTCACCCAGCCTACTCTGTGCACCCTTGTACTCTTTCCAGATCACCAGCCTCTCCCATTACCTATACCTATATTTCACCAGAAGTAACAGTAGAGGACCAAGTTCCCTCATTTCCTTCCAGCATCACTTCCATGTAAATTGTCATGTTCTCTACTGCAGTTCAATGATTTGCAAAATGATATTTTAAATGAGATTACTCCAAAATCACTAAACTCTGTAACCTATTATAGGAGAATTGAATTTCTTGAATATTTGCTGGGGAATGATGCTATGGGTTATTCATACCACTTTTTCAGCTGTTTAGGAGCATCAAAATATAATGCTTGATTGCAGATATGTATTTTTTTCTCTCTCCTCCCTCTTTTAAATATTCTTTTGAGGCAGAAGATGCATTTCTTAGTGCTTGCCTGGAATTTTACTTGCTGTCATCCTTCCACTAATTGTTGCTAACACAGATCCTTCTAGCAGCCATTGCAGTTCAAGTATTCTAATGAAAAAAGCATCGGATAATAACTCTTAAGGATAAAAGAATAGTCCTCTTAGGCCAAAACAAAGCCCATCCAAACCAATATCCTGTCTCAGGCCAATAGCAGTTATGTAGGGAAAAATAAGACAAGCACTTTGTGATATTCTGCCCAGCCTGTAGCTTATTGCAGCTCAAGAATAGGTACTGTCTTGGGTATTTTTGTTCTTATGAGGGGAAATGGCACAATATGAACCTCATTTTTAAAGGTAATAATTTTTATGAAGCTTTAATTGTTTTCAAAAATTTACCCTATAAAAAAGCATGTGAAAAAGCCTTATTATGTGTCAAAATCTAAAGTTGTTAAAATCCAAATTTGCACAGATCTTAAAGTTGTTAACTAAGTTATCTAAGTAGTTTTTTTGCTTGACATTTTGGAGTGATGATTTGTCTTTATGGATTTGTAAGGACATTGCTGAAACATTATGAAATTACTGATTAAATTCTACATATACTACTACCTGTAATGTTTTCCTAAATTACTGAAAAATGATAATATTAATGGCTAGGTTGTGTTCTGGCATAGATCATCTTTCCCATTTTAGAACTGGATTAAGCAGTCAGCAGAAAAGACTGTTTCGATTTCTGTTTTGCTCTGCTTAACTGCAACTAATAATATCAAATAAACTTAATCCATCTCTGTTTCAGGCATTAATTTTGTGGCCAGTGATTCACAACAAGTTTTGTTTTCCTTAGAATTGCATTAAAAATTGGGATTATGACCACAAAAAAATCTAAAAATGAATAATGCTTGAGTTCTTTCTATGAGTCCAACCCTAAGTTTGTATTTCTAAAGAAAATGTGCATTGGGAAAATAGGAATAGAAGATGTTGGCAAACTGAAACTCATGAGCTTCACAAATCTGTTTCTGTGTGTCACTTCTTTGAGGTATGTCAGAGAAAGGACCGTTGGGAAGCAAATTCTTCTCACCCTTCTGTAGGAGAAGAAATAATGATAATGAAATGTCCATGTTTATTATCTGTAATAGGTTCTTCCTCTCTCATTTTAGACATCTACCAAAAATACTATATGAAACAAAAGTGAGAATGACCAAAAGTCAGATATTGTTCACTCTCATAAGAGAAACTATATAAAATAAACAAAAGGTATATATCATCAAACTGCAATGTCTACAAATAGTATATTCATGCTTGTGGGAAAAAAGGGAATATTTTCCTAGATACTGTTTATGCCCATTGCCTAACTGAGAAAGCAGATATTTACAAAGACTTTTAATTTGTACCTTTTCAATCTGCAGAGTGATTGTAGTGTGGAAATGGATTTTCTGTTTTATTAAACATGAAAGAATACTTTCCCTTTTTCCTATTTAAAATAAATTGTTGTTATTGTTTATTAATTCAGAAATGTTCGTAAACTAATGGCCTAATTAGACTCAGAAAAAGCTCATTGTGTTGCCAAAATATTTAAATGGCTTGAGAGGAACTAGTAATGGGCATGCACTTTTGTCAACACTGCAAGTAACAGAAGTGCACTAAACCAATTTCCATTCTGTGTGTTATAAATATGCAGTTCATATAGTTAGATATGCTGTGACTGAGTGCCAAAGAACATGAACAGTCTTTTAATAAAAGCAGATATAAAATGACTATTGCAAATAAAATATTCATTTTTATTTTGCTAAGCTGTGGGTTATTGGTTCATTTGTTGATAGTTGCATGCATTCTTGAAAGTTCAGAGGAAAACAAAACTACTCTTTCTCCTGATATGTTCCTTTTTTATGTGCTTATTCTTTTCATACTGTAGACATTAAAAAGAGTTTTAAATTACCTCATGGTTGCCCCCTGAATTTGTATTATTCTTGTACATACTACCATTGACTACTGTCAAAATAGGTTTTGTAAAAAAACCCCACCAAACAAACAACAAAAAAATTCGAGTTTTGGGAAGATGTGACTGTAAAAACGTAAATATCAGTCTAATGGCTTTTTTGCTGTCATTCTTCATCAAAGTGTCCAATAGTGCACTTCTCTGTTAATAAAAGCATTAGCTCCACCACAGACTTAAGTTGTGGCAGTCTGCATATAATATGAGAATATCAGATAGTCAAGAAAGATCTTAGCAAACCATCCTTTAGTAACTGCTTTTATATGAAAATAAAAAAAAATGGCCATCTGTTTGGGGAAATTTTGTGTTCATGGAATTCTTCCTTTTCACTCAGATTTTCAGTAATTAGTTAATTTTTATTTCCATACAAGTTCTAACACTCAACAAATTGACATGAGGTATTTCAATATAATTATTTATTATTGCATTTTTAAAAATAATCATGTATGCTATCCAATACTATATTAAAGAACTGCAGCTTTATGGAAAGATACAAAGCAAAAATCATGTGTTAAGAATAGCTCTCTTAAGTACTCAGAAGAAAAAAAAAAATCTCCAAATTCTGATGTTCTCTGAAAACTTTACCCTAGGGCACTTTGGTTATCTCACACAGTTCAATTTCATGCAAGACCCCTGAACTAGCGCCAGTTTTGGAACTAAAGACACGTTGTGTCATTTTGACACACTAGGCGTCTCAACTCTGTGCTGAGTGCATCAATATTGGCTTCAGTAACAGCACACTACTTTTTTGTACCATCAGCTTGCCTGGGTATCCCAAATCACAGAATAGAATCATAGAATAGTTTTCGTTGGAAGGGACCTTAAAAGCTCATCTAGTCCAACCCCCCTGCAAGAGCAGGGACATCTTTAATTAGATCAGGTTGCTCAGAGCCCCATCCAACCTGACCTTGAATGTTTCCAGGGATGGGGCATCTACCACCTTTCTGGGCAACCTGTTCCAGCATTTCATCACCCTCATCATAAAAAATTTCTTCCTTATATCTAGTCTGAATCTGCCCTCTTTCAGTTTAAAACCATTACCCCTTGTCCTGTCACAATAGGCCCTACTAAAAAGTCTTTCTCCATCTTTCTTATAAGCCCCCTTTAAGCACTGAAAGGCTGCAATAAGGTCTTCTCAGAGCCTTCTCTTCTTCAGACTGAATAACCCCATCTCTCGCAGCCTTTCTCCATAGGAGAGGTGTTCCATCCCTCTGATCATTTTTGTGGCCCTCCTCTGACCCGCTCCAACAGCTCCATGTCTTTCCTGTGCTGAGGACTCCAGAGCTGGATGCAGTACTCCAGGTGGGGTCTCACCAGTGTGGACTAAAAGGGCAGAACCACTTCCCTCGACTTGCTGGCCACGCTTCTTTTGATGCAGCCCAAGATACGGTTGGCTTTCTGGGCTGCGAATGCACATTGCTGGCTAATGTCCTCCTTTTCATCCACTGGTACCCCCAAGTCCTTCTCTCGCCCAAGGGCTGCTCTCAATCCCTTCATCCCCCAGCCTGCATTGATACCGGGGGTTGCCCCAACCCAGGTGCAGGACCTTGCACTTGGCCTTGTTGAACCTCATGAGATTCACATGGGCCCACTTCTCAACCTTGTCCAGGTCCCTCTGGATGGCATCCCATCCCTCAGGCGTGTCAACCGCACCACTCAGCTTGGTGTCATCTGCAAACTTGCTGAGGGTGCACTCGATCCCACTGTCTATGTCACTGTTGAAGACATTAAACAGTACTGATCCCAATACAGACTGCTGAGGGACACCACTTGTCACCGATCTCCATCTGGACATTGAGCCACTGACCACTACCCTCTGGACACGACCATCCCACCAATTCCTCATCCACCAAACAGTCCAGCCACCAAATCCATATCTCTTTAATTTAGAGAGAAGGATGTTGTAGGGAACCGTGTCAAAGGCCTTACAGAACAACATCTGTAGCTCTTCCTTTGTCCACTGATGTAGTCACTGCATCATAGAAGGCCACTAGGTTGGTCAGGCAGGACTTGCCCTTGGCGAAGCCATGCTGACTGTCTCTAATCACCTCCCTGTCCTCCACGTGTCTTAGCATAGCTTCTAGGAGGATCTGTTCCATGATCTTCCCAGGCACAGAGGTGAGGCTGACAGGTCGGTAGTTCCCAGGGTCATCCTCTCTAACCTTTTTAAAAATGGGTGCAATGTTTCCCTTTTTCCAGTCACCCGGGACTTCACCTGACTGCCATGACTTTTCAAATATCATGGAGAGTGGCTTGGCAACTACATCAGCCAACTCCCTCAGGACTCTGGGATGCATCTCATCAGGTCCCATAGACTTATATATGTTCAGGGCCCTCAGGTGGTCACAAATCTGATCTTCCCTTACAGTAGGAGGGACTTTGCTCCCTGAGTCCCTGTCTTGCAGTCCATCCACTCAAGAGGTGTGGGAAGAGAGGTTGCCAGTGAAGACTGAGGCAAAAAAGTTGTTGAGTACCTCAGCCTTCTCCTCATCCGTTGTTCCCAGTTTGCCAGTCTTGCTCATCAGGGGGGTATACTTTCTTTGACCTTCCTTTTCTGGCTGACATATCTGTAGAAGCCCTTATTATTCTTTGTGTCCCTTGCCAAGTTCAGCTCCAGCTGCCCCTTGGCCTTCCTGACCCCATCCCTACACAACTGGGCAGTGCCCTTATACTCTTCCCAGGATACCTGTCCCTGCTTCCACTGCCCTTGTATGTCCTTCTAGCCCTTTAGTCTGACCAGCAGGTCTTGACTCAGCCATGCCAGTCTCTTGCCTTCCTTTCCTGATTTCTTACACCTGGGGATTGAGAGCTCTTGCGCTCTATGGAAAGTATCCTTAAAGATCTGCCAGCTCTGTTCTGCTCCCCTTACCCTGAAGGCAGTTTTCTGGGGGGGTCCTATTGACTAACTCCTTGAACAGCTGGAATTTTGCTTTCCTAAAATTCAGGGTCCTGATTTTACCCTCACATCTGTGAACTCCACCAGTGCATGATCACTGCAGCCCAGGCTGCCTCCAATCTTGACATCACCAGTTAGCTCACTTGTGTTGGTGACCATTAGGTCCAGTATCACATCCCCTCTGCTAGGGCTGTCTATTACCTGGCTTAAGAAGTTATCCTCTATGCACTCCAGGAGTCTCCTGGATTGCCTACAGCTCGCCGTGTTCCTTTTCCAGCAGATATTGGGGTGGCTGAAGTGCGACGCCTTCTATAGTTGGAGTAAGAAGGCTTCATCAATAGGCTTCCCTTGATTGGGCGGCCTGTAGTAAACACTAACCACAAGATTCCCTTTGTTTCCTCAGTCTCTAATTCTTACCTATAAGCTTTCAAACTGCTTGTGCTTATTCTTCAGAGACAGCTCTTCACATTCTATCCATTTCTTGATGTAGAGGGCAACCCTTCCGCCCCTCCTTCCTCGCCTGTCCCTTCTGAACAGCCTGTAGCCATTGATAGCTGCACTCCAGTCATGGAATTCGTCCCACCAAATTTCAGTAATGGCAACTAGGACGTAGCTTTCTAGCAGCATGGTGGCTTCCAGCTCCTCCTGTTTGTTGCCCATGCTGCATGCATTGGTGTAGAAGCACTTCAGCTGGGCTGTTGGCCGTGTCACCTTCTTAGAGGAGCACACATTAATTCCTTTGAGATGTTTCACTGGTGTTTCCCTGTTGGCTCCTATTACTTCAGGAGCCCATGGCTCATCTCCATAAGACTTCAGGTGTGCTCCAGTGTACAAACTCAGAGCAACAGGCTGAGGGCCCTTGCTAGCACCCCATCCCTCTAACCTTGGCATGTCATCCCACAGCTTGTCACGGGCAAGCCTGATATTATCCCTCTCCCCCTTCAAGTCTAGTTTAAAGCTCTGTCAATGAGCCCCACTAGCTCATGAGCAAAGACCCTCTTCCTCCTTTGAGAAAGGTGAATCCCATCCGACACCAGCAGGCCTAGTGCCATGAATGCTTCACTGTGTTTACATAGGTTGGTCCTGTAATAACCTTCCTCTATTGTATTTGAGAGAACATGTGCAGATTATGTCACCTGGATCTGAGAGCCTCAGAAACTCTCAGGAAACTGCCCACTCCTAGTTACTCAGTTATATTAACCCAAGAATAAAATGACAGGTAACCAGTTCACAAATGTGAGATAATTTTGCATAGCTATGTACTGGACCAGACTGAATTAGAGTGAAGGACAAGAAAATATTATACTGCCAGAGTGTAATTGCTCATTAGTACCCAGCTGCTGGCAGTTCCCAAATTCAACACAAGAATGGTAAGTCCCAAAGTGGGGGCTATATTCCTCAATTAGGTGTGAGCCAAGTTATTTTTATATGATCATTTTCCTCCTGTCTTGGAGCATTGCCACTGATAAATTTGTTTCTTATTTATGTGAGAAAGACTTGGTTTCCTGGTCTATGTTTTGTTCTGGCTTTATCTTATCCAGGTAGAGTTCAGGGATGGGTAGGGAAGAAATATTTCAGTGATTCAAAAATATGTTCGTTCTGTTGTGGTTATATTAGGGGATGACAGTACGTCATCTTATGAAGGTTCAGTGGCAGTTTTCTGTTGCACTTGAATTGTAGATAAACTAAAATATGTTTTGTAGATAAACTAAAATCTGCTGTTTCTGATAAGCTACATGGGATATCTACTAATTAATCAGACTTAGTTATAAAGCCTAATAAATAACGAAGTAGAGTTTATAGATAAAGGAGCAGAGAGGTTGATGGTTTTGAACTATGGCAGAATGACTTATTTTCATTTCACTACAAGGACTTCACAAGGCTGATGTAACTTGCCACCCTTTAACAGAGCTGAAGCCCTTCAGATCTAGCCCTTACTATGACACTTCTTTTGTGTTTCCCTGATTTTTTCTGCTGCCTGCCCTGCCTTAGGGGAAGGTTCCTCCTGCCTTCTCAAAGGGTTCCTATTGCTCCTAAAACTTTAGACTTCCAGGCTGTTTAGGTGAAAAGGCTTCTCATGGGCAACGTATTACTAAGTAATGTCACAGGTACATTGCAGCTGTAAAATAAAGCAGCAACTGTTTCTGTTTCTTCAAATTTAATGGCTAAATTACAAAACTCCTGAGAGGAATTGCACCTTGGTGTTGTTGACTGTGTTCTTTCTCTAGCCTGTTTTATTTAATAGATTTTTAATAAAAAATCATTATAGACATTATTCAGTTTAGGAATGTAATCTGTTGTGCAGCTTTGGATTGATTGCAAAAGTATACAGTTTAGTCAGCTGTATAGCCAAGTTGTAGCATTGAGTGAAATGTGCACCAAAGATACAGATCAAAAACACGTGTGAGGAGGAAAACAATGAGATAAAAGCAAGTTCAGGTCACACTGTGTTGTGTAAAACCAGAAATTTTGTCTGGTTAAGAAACCGAAGGAATGGAACAAGAAGTAGAAGGACTGCTGAGTAAAATGGATGGGGAGGGGGAACAGGGGACAAGGGCATGAGAATGGAGACACTGAATGTCAACGCATAGAAACCAAGGGGTGCAATAAATAAGAACAAAAGAAAATCAAGATTACTTTTCTTTTTAATCACAGTGTTATGCTTAAAACAATGATTCATCACTCATGACCCTGCAATTAGAGTACTGAACCTATGTTGATTTAATACAGCACACAGCTACTCCCTTACTTTCTTTATACTCATGTGCGGCCAAAGGGAGGTAGATGCAGCAGTGAGGAGCAGGCTCAAATTCTCTTGTTGCTCATGGTGAGCAGTGTACAAAAGGTCATGAGTGCTGCAGTGATGCGTAAAAGATGTAACCTAGATATCGAACAATCAATTACCTTCCTTTAGGTACCTCCCAGGTGGCTATGTTGCATTTGAAGTTCATCAATCAACTCAGTTCAGGACTTCACTCTGCTGTGTAGTATCTGTTCTGGGAGTTGCAGCTCCTATGCCCTACAGACCCTTATGCAGCCACTGATGTGTAGGGAGGAATCTTATTTTTTCCTAGTCATTGTATTCCTGTAAAAGGAAGTGATCTGTGCTCACTGCAAGATCAGAGCAAATACCACTTTCACAATTTCTACTTTATGTCTTCATTTTCAGCGCAGTCTTTTAATTGCTCACAATGTAGTGAGAGAGGGGAAAGGAAATGCACCAGTTTTGCAAGAATTATTAATATTGGGAAGGTTACTAGCTTTATTTGAAATTGTGCATCCACTTTGAGAGATTATCATTGATGTTTAATATAAATAAGCTTGAAAAATTATGAACATCTTAATGCTGTGGTTCTCTGTTGTTCTGTGATTTCTGCTCCACAGCACCAAACAACAGTGTCTTAATCAGGAAACTCTATTATATGTTTTATCACAATATTGTGATAGTATAGTGCTTTCTGGGAGGGAATGAAGACTTGAACACAATTTCTTCTCCCTAAAGATATTACTCAGCTTTGAGGAAGGAGTGGAGCAAAACATAATTATCTTGTTAAAACTCTGTGTCAGGAAATAAAAGGCAAATGGCTATCAGAGTATTAAAAATCTCTGAGTTACTCTATCTGTAAGTTACATTTACTGTAACTGATCGCAGCATAGAGTCTGTAATTTCAGGATAAAAACATAACTCATCTTTGGGTTTGTCTGTTTTCAAACTATTTCATTTGTATTGTTAAATACAGTGTGTACACTTTGAACAGACAATTAGTTTTTTAAAAAGTAATCTTGGAAGGAAAAAATTACTGTGCTTCTTCTGCCTGTAATATTTTGTCTGAAAATGCCACTGTAATTTAATTTTTTTTTTTTTTAATAATTATAATCCTTGATCAAAGGACTGTGGAGCTTGCAAAACAGATGAGATTCCTAGATTAAATGCTTCAGTAGTTGCTTGATAAATTTGATTTTAAATGTCCTTCATCTATAAGTGTCTGTTCAGTTTGAATTATTATTATGGTGAGATGAATATTTATATTCATATACTGAAGAAATAAAAGCTGGCTTAATATGTCAATTACTAATAAAGAATTTACAGGAAATACTGAAAATATACTGATAACATGTAGAGTTTTGACGTGACTGTCAAAAGCTGTCCCTGGGAAACAACAGAAAGGTCTTGATTTTTAGACCTTAGATCATAGTAGCCAGTTGAATTAGGAAATTAATTTATTATAATAATGTGAATCTGACAAATACAAAGAAACTGTACATAAAGTATCTCCCCCCTTAAGTCATCTCATTCAACGGTTCTTCAGAGTCCCAGTACAACACATGTTGCAGGATGAAGTTCATTTCACTCTTATCCAGGCTGGCATTTTGACAACAATTAGCAAGCATTGGGCTGTCTATGTGATATTAAGTTATATTTATAGAGATTCAATTCCAGCTGGTTCCAGAGTGGATACTTTCTATTGATAGATCTATGCCTGTGGGCAGATTTCTTGAAAAATATTAAATGCTAAAAAAAGTGATATGGCAGAAACATATTTCTGCTGTCTCAGTTTCTCAAGAGAATATTTTCTTGGGGTGTAGTACTTAATAAATTCAAGCAGAAAGATTATAAACAATACATTCTAGTATAAATTTTAACTAGCCTGATTAATACAGTATTGAATTTCTTATATTAATCTCCACATTGAAGATATTTATTGTTCATTTAAGCATTTGTTCCAAACTCTTACTATCACCTGGGGAAGAGGGAGAATGAATAAAAATACATTTTTTAGTCTCTTATTTGTTTCTGTACCTTCCTTTAGATAACTTTTCTGCAATAAATACCAGTGAGGCATAAGATACAGGTATTATTTATTGAGAAAATTCTGACAAAAATATATAATTTATGAAAACTGTAAGTCAATAAAATTTGATGATTATGACCTCATTTTGAGTTTTCCTGCTAATATTCATAACTAAACTTTACCCATAGTGACTCACATAGATAGTTAGGCATGAAGCAGAATTCTTCGTTAATCCTTACAAACCTTAATACTTGTTTTCCATGAGCAGTCACAAACAAATTTATTCAGAGAATTAAATTTATTGTTCCAAAAATGAAACAAAGAAATAACCAAACTGATTTAATATCAAATAACTGTACAGTGTTATCATAAGGATGATTTATTTTTTTCTAGAAACAAATAGATGCATAATATCCAGGAATAAACATAACTTGGGAAATATGCAACTTTCAATGCACAATTCATGAAAAGGAAAAAGGAAGAATTTAGAGCAACTTGTTTATTGCAATGCAAGATGTGTGGTGAAAGACACTATGTAAGCAGAATTATTGATATTAAGATGTGTGAATTTCTCTTAATGTAGTATATATTTATGTCTTAGCCTGCTTTGACCTTGGCTTGGGTATATCACAGTTAAATTGAATAGATATGTGTGAACCAGGATATTAAACTTATGATCAGCTACTTTCTCCTTTTTTCAAATTTTGATGTAACTGTCATTGTCATTTATAAGTGATTTATTATGACTCCTTTCCCTTCAAAGTAATGTAGAGTTAAGAATCAGTAAGTTAAGCTTAATATCTATGAATCTTCTAATGTACAGTTAATTATATGAAACTGATGTTTTGAACAAAGTCCTCTCAGACCATGAGAAAAGCAGATACTCGTGAATTCAAAATCCTGGCTATTTATGAGACTGGAGTGTGACATGATGATACGAGTACATACTAGATGTGTTTCAGAAAAGAGGATAATCTCTGCTCAGTCCTCAGTGGCAAATACCAAAGGTGCATCAGAACAGGTTCTGAGGAAACATTACTCATCTATGAGGAATTCTTCAACTAAATCCCAGTCAAATTCCTGAACAGCTTCCTCAAGATATCATCCTCTGATGGACAAAATTATTAGGACAGTAATAAAAAGTGAGAACATAGCTAGCAAAGCACTGTCAATATGATTGTTGAATTCTATCCTAAAAAGGTACAGAAAGCCAACAGGGACCTACTCATCACACAGTGCTGGATGACAATTTTAGTTCATGCAGGCACTCTTTTTCTTAAGAAGGAGTTGCATACAGAAACCAAGATCTTGCCAAATTGAAAAAAAAAAACCCAAAACATCACATTTCACTTATATGACAAAAGATTTAGGACAACAGCTCAAGATTTGAATGACTAGGAGCACCAGATCCATGTGATCATGCTTTTATGTCAAGCTGAATAATACCATAGCAAAGGAAAAACTTCAATAGGAATTTACAAAGGGAATTAATATAACAGAAACTGAAAGCAAAAGTACCATGAAAAACTGATGCAAGGAACAAATTCATGCAAAAAAGAAGGTGATGAAACACAAATGACAACTGTAGAAGAATGGGCAGTGAAAAAATATTTTCTGTCCTCTTGAACAGATGGGACTTCCAGTTTGTGAACTATTCCATTGTACACTGGTAAAAATTGATAGTGCCGCTTAGTGACAAAAAGTAGAATTGAACATATTACTTCCCTTTGGACTGTATCAAGAAAACTAAATGCTATGAGGAAAAATTTTATTTAGAATATGCAAAAGCTGGGGAAATTTGAGCTATATATATGCAGTTTGAGCTATATAATGTTAAAATACATCTCTGTGGGCAGCTCAGTGTATAAAGTTGGTTCCATTTGAGGTCAATGAGATATACTGAGAAATATGTGACAATCCAATGGCAGACCTGGAAAGAAAATATGAGGATTAAAACAAAGTTAGAGTGGAGGGCACATAATTTTAGGTAGCTTTTTACTTCTTGGTAGACTAAATTTGAGTGTTGATTTTTTTAAAAAAGGGAAATTTAAGTACACTATATTTTGGGTATTGTAATTAGCAAGTTATCTAATAGAAAATAATTACTCTGACTAGTTTTATCCTGACATTATTCACCGGATCTACTCTTTTCAAGTAGATCCTGATATTAGCAAAGATCTTGATATTAGCAAGAAATTCTGATATTAGTAAAAGTAAGAAAAGACACGATTAGGTATAATGACTAGTTCTGAGGAATTCTGATTTTTTTTAATAGTCCCGCACCAAATTCAGAATTTAAAAAAGTGAGTTATCACACAATTTTATGTCTAATCTGTAGGAGACTGCATTTTAGGTTTTACAATCATTTTGTTCCCACATATCATGCATTCCTAGGCAAAATTAAATATAAATATTTGAACATATTGCCTGTTATTAAATGACAATTATATCTCACTAGAGCACGGTAGTTTGGTAGCAGCAGTACCCAAAGCACAAGCATAAGAAATACTTTTGCTGCTTAGTGTTCCTGCCTGCCTCTCATATTGTTCCATTTTCTGTTCTGCTGCTTGAATTTAATTTTTTTACCAATTTCCATAAACAAATAAGGTTTTTAAAGCCACTTCAAAGATATCTAACAATTTAATTTAATTCAATCATAACGGAAGCAATTATTTAATTTGCAGTTATACATCAGATTACATAATATTTACATAATTAGTATGCATAAACAAGAAATGATAACTTCATGACAGAAATATTATGATTCTGACAACAATAAGGAATGCAAATATCTCCTTTTGTAATATACCAAGTAAATGAAAGTAAAATGCTTATAGGCCTGGAGGTGGAATGGCTGCCTGAGTCTAACTTATTTACCATTGATGTGATCAATACTTTAACTGAATAAAATTAGATAATATGGTGTTAATGTATGACCTTTCCATGTCTGTCTTGTCTTCCAGCAGTTAAGGATGTAATGGCAAGTTGGAATACATACTCTGAATAAAAAGAAATTAATTTGAATAGTAAGAGTCAGGGCTATGAAGTCTGCTTTAAATTCATCTTTGCTCTGCCAGTGCAGGGTGTTTTTTGAGTTTACTGCAGAGGATTTTAGTACCCAGCAAATTATTTCTAGTGATAGATCCTTAAGGGTGAATATTCAGAACAGCTTCATTTCTGTCTCTGTATACCTGCAATTTTTGAGCTTGAGTGGCTGGAAGGGCATCACCCACAGGCTGGGATTCAGCAGGAGCAGGTTGACCTGGTTGAAATATGATTATTGCAAATGGCTCTCCAGTTCATTTAGGAGCAGACTGGAATTAAACTGTAGCACTGCCTTTGGTTTCTCTGTTGCTGTTCTAACTGCTGCCCCCTTTTCTCTCCTTCTCATACTGCCCATGAGGAGAGGGAATGGAACCAGGCAAGAGCCAAAGGCAAAACGAGGAGCAGAAATTCAAAGCAGTGGGATGGTATATGGTATTATGTGGGCCAGCAGTAGCAGGACAGTATGTAGCAGCACCTGCTTCCACAGGAGAAAGATGTCATGGCAGCAAATTGTAAGGACCTCTTTTTTCAATCTTTGCATTAAAATCTATCTACAAGGCTGCAAGCTTTTCACTTGGGTCTTTATTAAAATTTCCATACCCCAAGAAGTTCTGTTTGTTCTTTCAGCTAGACCCTTTAGGTTTTTGGGTTTTACCATCATTAAATATTTACTTATATATTCACTAGAGGCCGGTTGCACTCTTGCCTCTCCCTAGATTTCTGGATGCTTTCTTCTAACAGAAGATATGAATAACTGGAGTAAAACAAGAGTATAAAAATTACTGTATCTTTGGCCTGTTCTGTGATGTTTGTTTGTCTCTCTTTTACCTGTGCAGGAAGCTCTCCAGCATGTTCTCAAAGGAAGATGCCATTTGCTGGTGCACTTGGAAGCTGGTGACTCTGAATGTCTCAACCTTGCCCGCATGTGCAGATGCAAGTACATGCTTCACTGTGATGGTGTGCCTCTGCAACCAGACAGCTATGGCCTGAGTCACTCTTACTGCCACAGTTGTAGTATGCACTGCTTCAGTGTACTTTTAGTTCTCCCAAACTCTCTTTTTTAATAAACATTTTATGTTTTAGTGCTGCAGATGCACAAGGATTGGGGGATCCAGTAGGCAGATGTCTGGTGCTTTGAAAGATCATTGCTGAAGCAGGTACATTTCAGAAATAAGAATCTGTATGAATTTTGAAGACCCTGTCTTGTAACTTATTTTTAAGTTTCAGTAGTAAAATATTAAAAAGAATACAATTCTATGGTTTAATACTGAAGAAACTATTACTTAAATATGTTGTAGAAATAGACCATGTCCAATATTTGCCTATGTAGTAAGAAATACTTCATCCAATAAACTATGTCAGTACAATCAAAATGGCAACCCTTTAACCTTTTTGTAACTGGAGTGTCATAACTGTCACATCACTGGAGTGACAGAACCTATTATCCTGTCATGTGCATTGTTAGGGGTTGTGTCTGCCTTTCTAAATATGATAGTCCTTGATGTTTAATTGTCAAGCACACTGCTGGAATTTCTTTCTGATTATGTAGAAGGCTTTCATTAGAAATAAAGTTTTAATTTCCTGTAAGCATATTCAGCTTTTTCCTATTACTTCCATTATTTACAGGACATACATTGTTGCTTGGGCTTATGCAGACAGCAGAAAAAGTTGTGTAGTTCCTTATATGAAGTGTATGTGGTCAGTTGATGTCTTTCTGGTAACAGGAGATTCAGAGGATTAGTACTGGCAAGCTTTTGAATTGTGGAGAATTTAGTCAGAAAATAAATATTTGGTCAATATATAATTTACATGAAAATCTAACCTTATTTAAGTAGTGGTAACATTATGGCACTCCATCCATGAAAAATCATTGAAGATGATCTTTAATTGTAAACTAATCTTGCTATATGAGTTCTGGAGTTTAGTGAGTGTGTCTCAGAGGAATTACAATAAAGGATAGAGGCCAGAACGCAAGACTTCTGTGGAGTCTGGGACTGAATTTGTGGTTTGCTAGCAACAAGTCACATCTAGCAAGAAAGAGCAGTGCTCTTTTAAAAATTGTTTTCTATGATACGGGATAAGGATACAGATTTTCTGCTGACTTTGACAAAAAGAATAGCATCCACTGTAGACAGACATGGCAAAAAGATGTATTTTACTGGTATTATTTCAGCAAAGTGTGAAGTGTCCTACTTTAAAGCAGATCAAAACTCTGAAGTAAAATGAGACTCTCATTTCAATAGAGTAACTGAAATGTTCTGTACTCACAGTGGAATCATCATAATAATAAAAAGTATAGTTCATTTTTTCTTGTAGAATTTACTTTCTCTGCTATCTTGCTGTGTCTTTTACCTTGAAAAATCAGCTCTTCTTTTGCACATACTAGCTTATTTTTCCTCTTGCTTTAAAATGCATTTTTGACCAGAGATGACCCAACATTTGTTTCTGAATGCAAACACGTGTTCTGAAATGTCAGATGTCTGAACTATCTGAATTTTAGATACTGTCTTCAGTAAACTTGTATAAGACTCATCAAGAAGATGCTTTAAGTTCACAAAGAGTTGATCTTTTAAATAATCTTTTAAATTAATCTGAAGCCCCTGTTTTATATACTGGGAAAGTAGGTCCAAAGAGTCACATTACTTGTATGGCTGGTAATCAGTGCAAAGAAATGGCATCTTCTGATTCTCTGCTCTGCTAACTTAGCCTTATCATCCTTCCACTTTAGAATAACTATACAAATATCTCATACATTCATATGTCTCATTCTTCAAAGTAAAATTTCCAACATTTTTATAGGAGCATCAGTACTTAGGAAGAAGGGTGGATAGTGTTTCCCTTTTCCAATATATTGCTGCTGAAAGGCCGTGGTCATTATTAAAGAGGTCTGCAAACATGAATAAATTTATTTGATAGACAGAATGGCTCACAGACTTTAATTATTATTTCACCAAGAATTTGTATAATCCCACTTTTATTGGAATTAAAATAATGATGTGGACCCAAATTTGTTGGTTTTAATAGACTAAAAGCTGCAAAACACTTCAGTTAAAGGAAAATTTTGATCGCAGGATTGGTAAGGCCATTGCACATCCTCAAGCTATTTCTTGAAATTTGACAAAAAATTCCATTCTTAAGACTGGCCAGCTGGAATAGTCATAGTATCCAGATCAAGGTGATGCTAATTAAATAATCTTTATTTTAAGATTTACTATATGTGTAAGATAGTGTTCAGAATCACGAGTGACTTGGATTCTTTTTTTAACATTGCCAGTATTATGAGAATATAGTTATTTTGGCTTTACTGCAGTTTGTGATTGGTGGTTCTTTTCAATATTGCTGAGCTTTAAATAGAGATTTTAAGTCTTTACATAAAATTTAAATGAGATTTAGTTGAGCTTTAGGAAGGAAAGATGGCAATTTATTTGATCATGTGGACAAGATAAGACAGTAAGTGCAAGGATATGCTACTTAAATGAAATGATTTTAAGCAAATAATGACCTTAATTCAAATTTAAAAAGAGGAACATTTTATTTAGTAAATATTTTTAATTTTATGTTGCATTTGTACTTATTTTTGAAAGACATCACCAGCTTATTATTTGCAACAGTTGTAATCAATATATGTATAATATATGTCTGACACAACATATGGTACTTCTCAGAAAATGTAGTAGTCCCGAGACTGTTTCTCCTCTGTTAAATTGGTTGATATTGTTTCAGCAGGGTTCAAAAATTATCAGGAGACACATACAAGACACACATACATGGAAATGAAATTTATTAACCTAGATAGCCAAATATAAGAACAAGGATTACAATGCATGAAAATGCTGTGTAATTTTATGAAATATACTGAATAATCAATTACTTTTTTGCTCGTATTAATCAGTGAGATGAAATATGGTTTCTTTCTTTTAAACAAGAGAAAGAATAACCCAGATTTGACATATTTACTAATTCACCAAACAGCTCTAGCAGTTTAACCTTTTCAGAGGTCAATGGGAACAGTCAAATCATTAGTGTATTCTTGTTAACAAATGTTACTGTCTCTTATAAGGCATTTCCCTCAATCTTTAATTAGCAAAAACATGTAACTGAGCTCCAACAATTATCGCCACATTAATTTGAGTTAATTTCTAAGCTGAAATAGCTGTCTGGAGCCTTGTATCAGATTGTATGCTGTAGTAGTTATCTGCAATACATTTTCTCATGAAGAAACAGCCAGCCAGGCTGACTAAAAAAAAACAAGTAGGAAAATTTATAGCTCTTGCTGTCTTTTGGATGATAAATTAAATGTATTGTTCCTATCAGTGCCTCAGGTTTTGTTTCATTTCCTGAATTGAATGATTTTATCATTCTATAGTTAGTGAAAACTTTTAAGGAGGATTCAATAAGGCTTCAGAAACTGAAAATAGTAGTCAGTGGTCATTTTTAGACTGACAACAATCACAGCAGATTAAAGTAAATTTGTGTACCCCCCGAAGTGCAAATTTAAGTTATTTCAGAAGAGGTTACAAAATATCTTTTTTAATGTGTCCTAGGCTTACACATTCTGTAGAAAAAAATGAAGAATGGTGAAAGAATATTAGAAACAAAATTTATAGTCTCCACATGGTTTAAGTGCACTAGAAGAAGAAAATTCAGATAACTGAGGTTATAGCTATAGTTGAAGGAGTAACAATGGTTAAGAGAAATGATGGACAGGAAAAAATGAAAATGTTATTAGCAAAGAGAACTGTATTCATGCAGTGGTAAAATAACTAAAATATTTGTATACTAATTCAATATATGTTAATCCTATGCATCATAATGGAAAAGCACACAGAATGAGAAAGCAAATATACAGATGACAAAAATATGCTAAAATAAGAATTCTGACCAAAATAGACATATGGTTATACATCCACAACTCAGATATAGAATGAAGAGAGAAAGGTGAAGGTGATGGGAAAACATTGCATGTGACCAAAGAGATAGAATAGAAAGAAATAATCTGGGTGAAATGGAGTCTGTTTTGAGCAAACTAATTTTGAGAATACATGGGTCTGTTTGTATGGTGGTTGGAGTCTCATACAGTTCTCCATCATCATATTAGAATATCATCAGAGGTCTCCATGGGAAAGCTAGGCTACCAGCAACTAGAATTGTATAAAGAAAGAAAAAGACTAATCGGCATAGAGAAATTTTTCTTACAACCCCAAAAATATTATCAGAAGTCAAGGAATTAGATCAAGAAAAAATACTAAAACAAATAACATATAAATAAAATGAGAACATGGGGAGAAACAAGGCAGAGTAAAGAAAAAAAATTCAAATGTGGCTTTAGCATGAAAATAAAACTTTCCCTCACTTTTTGTTAAAAATAATCATACAGAATATGGAAGATCAAGCAATATATTCAATGGGAATGAAACTATGGAAAATGGAATACTATGAAAAGACAAAAACTTTGAAAGTCCAGTGGCCTCAGGTAAAAGGAAGGAAGAAGGGCAAGACATCAAATGAGCTCTTTCCCAGCATTATATCTTATGCCACATAAAATAGGTTTGGTAGCAAGTCTTGGTGGTACAGGTGACTGGAGAATAGTAATAAGAATATCTAAGATAGAGGTAAAAATGTCTCACCCTCTCCCCTCACTGAGGACCTGTTTTCCTGCTTTAGCTGTATACAAGAACTTAGAACAAATTTTGATTCAGAAGTAATCTAATTTCAGAAATGGATTTTGGAAACAGAATAAGATTAAATAGCATTATGAATCATGCCAGACTAGCCCGTCATTTTTCTTTAAGATGACCAGGTGTTTTTAAAACAAAGAATGACTGTATGAGGGCCTGAATAAAACATTTGATTTGGTGCTACATGATAAATA
This sequence comes from Ciconia boyciana, assembly GCF_034638445.1. Lineage (NCBI taxonomy): Eukaryota > Metazoa > Chordata > Aves > Ciconiiformes > Ciconiidae > Ciconia > Ciconia boyciana. Next base: position 83,974,681 of record NC_132935.1, read on the forward strand.
ATAACTTTAAAAATAAAAGGGTGGGAAATAATGTAAAAATGAACTGTAAAAATGATCATGTGGACTGAAATGAAGACAATCTATGTTAAAAGAGAAAACGTTCAAAAGAAAGGAGGTTATTAGTACAGCTCCTTAAGATTTTATCTTGAAACTGAACTCTAGCTTTCTTTAATGACTGGGGAGAGCCCTTCTAACCACAGGCAGTAAAAGCAGAATGAAAAACATCATGAATTCCTGAAATGGCTGTTACTTATTTTTTACTTTTACTGTTTGTTTTTTGTGAATGTTCACAGTGAAGAAAACAGGAATTGTGAAATCAGGGGTCCTGGAAGCAGTAAAGCAACAGTGCTAGATCTGGATTCTCAACAGGAGAATCCACTTCAGCAGGAGTGCCACCATCATGCGTTTGGTCATAGTACTGATAGTGGTAGTCATGTTTCTATTCAACTTGAGAGATTAAGTCATACTGGGCATTTTTTTGGAAGACAGAGTGCAAGGGAGCCTAGAGTCAGGCAGTGGTGTCTGATTTGCTACATCTAATTTCTACATACCTTTAACTTCCTAGAGCTACTAACACTAATAGTGAGAACTCCTGGGAGAAGGTTAGTCCTTTTCTTTTTGTGTGGGGAAAGGAAAAATTGTGTCCTGGAAGATGAGGAGCCAGTATAGTATACATGTTCAAATAAAAATTGTCATGATTAAGAATAGGGTTGAGTTTAATAAGAAATATTTTCCATGTCTGCATGGACATGGAGTTAAGAGTTCATGCTTGGTCTTGGTCCTGGTAGGGATTATGGATGCCAAGTTTATATCTGAGCATTTCTTTGCATCCATGTATTTGAAATGTGGTTTCCTCTCCCTCATGGAGGCAAGAGCTTTCCTGTATTCCTGCCAGAAGCTTTTGAGCAAAACATCTCTGTCTGAAGTCAGAAGAAATACAACACTTCACTCATTTTTACTACACATTATAATTAATTAACCTTGCTTTTTGTGATCTCTGTGAGTGAAATTCCTTATGCATAGGTCCAAATTCAGTATGGGAAAATCTACTGAAAGATATACTTTAATATGCCTTAAAGGTATACTGACTTCCTCCCTATTTATTAGCTTGAGAGGTAAGTGAATTATAATTTTTTTCAAGGAATTGCTTTGTAACTGATCACTGCTGTATCCTGAAAGATGGTATATTAATACCATGCAGTTGTTTGTTACTTATCTTTCTCATCTTTCCTGATCAGACCTTAGTTGAAAAGAAACTCTACAGTATAGAATGATTCATGGTTGGTCTGTTGGGTTTGGTTTTTTTTTTGCTTTTCTGGCCCTAAGGACTAGACTCAAGCTGTGTTTAGCCCAGACTTTCACTCTCTTTCAAAGAATTAAGCTATAAAGGTAACTTTATAAAAACATAAACCTGAGATGATTTTTCTCCCCCATAAACTGCAGTTCTTAAATCTGATTCTTCTGAGTCACTAATCCCTGAGGGCCAGGCCGAGGACAGAATCAAGGACTACCTCTACACAGCTATTAGACTGAGTCCATGCATGTTCTAGGTCTAATTATCTACCTGTCATAATATTACTTGCAGCAGTGCCCTTGGCAACAGTTCAGGGACACACAGGTGTGACCTATGCATGAACTGACATGATAACATGAATATAAGTGTTTTGGAGGGGCTGAAAAATTCACGCAGCCTGCAGCTTTCCCCTCTGCCCTTGCCATGATGATGTGTGCAGAGAAGACAACTTAAGACACTTGCCGCAGGTGCTGTTTTTGACGCTGGCTGTTGCAGAGGTGTGAGGAAGCAGCACACAACATTAATTCATGTTGCCAACAAAGGACATTATGAATGCCACGTACAGTGTCTTAGTGTCTAGCTGGACAGTGGAGAGCTTCCTGTATACTGTTTCTGTCTGGCACATTAGAGTTGCAGATAATGAACCCTGTCAGACAAATCCCTGCAATTTCAGATGTTTCACTCTCCCCCTCCAAGATATATCAAGAAAGATAAGAAGGATCTGACTCACTCTTACCTTCACTTTCACGTACATACTGTTTCAGCAAAATCTGTTAGGTGACCACTTACTTTTCTACTTTGTACCATAAATGTTGCTGCAAAGTTTTTTCAGCAGTTGTACATAAAGACAACTCGATGGGAGGGGTGAGGTCCCATCCATGTATATAATGTATATAATGTATATAATGTATATAATGTATAAAATATTATACCTATTTAATGAATGAAATGGATATTTATGCAGAAAATATCCATTATATGATAGTGATATTTAAATAATAATAGAAGATTTTTAAAATAAAACATATTTTTATATAAAATATGCATATTTATAGAAATATCTAAATTAACTAAGTAAATAAACATAGTAATGTCAATTCCTGTGAAAGTGATGAAGCAGCCAATCCTGAAAAGCATTTGTAAGCACACGAAGGACAATAAAGTCACCAGGAGTAGTCAGCATAGATTCACTGAGGAGAAGTCATGGTTGACCAACTTAGTAAACTCCTATGATGAAATGACTGGCTTGGTAGATGAAGGAAGAGCAGTGGATATCGTCTACCTGGACTTCAATAAGGCTTTGGACACTGTCTCCCATAAGACCTTAATAAAGAAATATGATGAAGTATGGGCTGGATGAGCAGACAGTGAGGTGGATTCAAAACTGGCTAAACGGCTGGACTCAGAGGGTGGTGATCAGTGGCAAAAAGTCTAGATAGCGGTCAATAACTAGCAGTATACCACAGGGGTCAATACTGTGTCCAATCCTGTTCAACATATTCATTAATGATCTGGATGATGGAGCAGAGTGCATCTTCAGCAAGTATGCTGATGGCACACAACTGGGAGGAGTGGCTGACACACCAGAGAGTCATGCTGACATCCAGAGGGACCTGGACAGGCTGGAGAAATGGGCTGACAGGAACCTCATGAAGTTCATAAAGGGAAAGCGCAAAGTCTTGCACCTGGGGAGGAACAATCCCATGCTCCAGTATATGCTGGGGTACGCCCAGCTGGAAAGTAGCTCTGCAGAGAAGGACCTGGGGGTCATGACAGACACCAAGTTGAACATGAACCAACAATGTGCCCTTGCCACAAAGAAGGCTAATGGTATCCTGGGCTGCATTAGACAAAGTACTGCCAGCAAGTTGAGGGAGGTGATCCTCCCCCTCTACTCAGCACTGGTGAGGCCACACCTGGAGTGCTGTGTCCAGTTCTGGGCTCCTCAGTACAGGAAAGACATGGGCATACTGGAGACAGTCCAGCAAGGGTCTACTAATACGATGAAGGGACTGGAGGAAAGGCTGAGAGAGCTGGGACTGTTTAGCCTGGAATAGAGAAGATCATGCCATGTAAATTATATTTTTAGTGAAAATAACCTTCCTGGTTTTGGTTTTTGATAATCACGTATTTTAGGTCAAAAGATATCTCTAAAATCTTATGAGTGGTGAAATAAAAGGAAGCTAAAGTAATTATAAATATTCCATCATTGTTATTCCCAGGCAACCAGAAAGATTATGTGATTTATTTTTTTTTTAATAAGAGGGGAGAATTGAACCCCATGGTTTCAAAACTGGACTATTGACTACAAATTTTGCTGAAATAATTTAATCTGTATTAAGCAATTATATTTATATTTGAGTTTACCTAACTAGTTTGCATTTATTTTTTTAATAATTGAAACTTCAGCAATTTATTGAAGTTACTATATTCTGATCAAAATAAACTGTTTAAAATCCTTGAATTTTACATTTTTCAGAATCTAGCCTAAGTATTCAGTTGAAATATACTGCTTATACTAATAATCTAATCCACATTTTTCTTCTGATGTTTGTCATGAATAAATTTCTAGTATACTCTTCCCCTCCATCCCAGATGTTTCAGCTATCACTCCAGAAATGTTTATAATTGTTATGTTCTTCACACATCAAAACAAGCCAAATTACTCTAATTACTGCCAAAGAGCTAAAAAAAAAATATTTATTTTAAAAATCACAATGAGAAAAATGATAAATATGTTGTGTTTCGTGTTAGCTTTGGCTTGGATGTCAACTATCTAATTGGTTTCTCTTGAGGATTCTGAGATTTTGATTGTATTGAAAAAGTGATTCTTGTATCTTAATATTTTTATCAAATTACTGTGCTTATTCCAGAAAGTGAGAACTTCAAATCATTCTGTTTTTGTAGAAACTTAGTCATCTTCAGTCAAGAATCTTAATTTAATCTTAATATGACTTCAAGGAGTCATATTTCATACTGAATATATGTAGGAGATTGATAGTACATTCCCAATAGACTGTTCTGTTTGTGACCTCAACTCACTTGCAAAATACATTATTTTTAGTAATTTTTAGAAAAAAAATATTTCATTTTAAGGAGCAACCAGATACAGGAGGGCAAAAACTAACTCAACAATCAGCAGAAACATATATTTCTAGGTCATGGTGGGACTGTTTATATTTGTTCTTCAGGCTCTTAGCATGTGGGACTTGGAGTAGAATCTTCTCAAATAATTTGTGAATATCCATAAAAATATGCAACAGCTGTACATTACCTCTACGTGTGTCTCACAGTCATCCAGCTGTTTCAGACAGGACACCATGTCACTGTGTCTGTTGCTGAGGCACAAGGAAGTGAGCTTTGGCTTATCACCCTGCATTGCTTTACAGTTCAGAGCTGGCTTGTATGTAGTCAGCTGAGACAGCCTGTGGACAGATCTGTCTGTTCACAAAAGAGTATGTCCAACATTCCTTAGAACTTGCTTGGGGATATTTTTGTCAAGATGTCACAGCAGCACTATTGTATGTTTATTATTTAAATAATTAGCTTAATTTATCTATAAATCTTAAATTATATAAATCTGTCTCAAGGGCTAAATTAAAATTTCTGAATGTTTCTGATGGATAAATATTCTGGATTATCATTTTTGATCTAGAAGTCTTCCTGAACAGAAAACCCTTGAGAAAATAAAATGGAGATATTCTGAATTGAGAAAGGATTGTCTTTAATTTACTTTACATAATAGTACTAAATATTTTTAAAATAGTTAAGAAAAAAATGTTTTTATTCTTACCATAGAGTAGTATTCCCCTTCACCTGCTTAATACAATTCAGTTTTTCTATAAAAAGATTATACAGCATTCCTCATTAATGTATTTAATTGCAAAACATAGATTGCTTTGCTAACCATAAATTGCATTATTTAAGCAATACGAAAGAAAATAAAATTATCCCTCCAGAAGGATAATTATGTGTTTGCAAATACACTTCAAGATACTAAATTAAAACTTGGCCTTGCTGTGACCAGAGGGTTGAACCAGATGACCTCCACCAGTCCCTTCCAAACCAAATCTTTCTATGATTCTGTAACCACTAACTTAAAGAACCAACTGAGGGATAATTTGTTATCTTTTTCCTGAAGCTTTTCTTGAAACATGCTGGGTCAGCTTCATGCCTTGTGCCTTAAATAATGGGGAAAAAAATTTGGTGTGAAGACGCTGTAAACATACATTTTATTAGCAACGGTAATATTGACTCTGCAGGTTAGAGTGAGGCTGCTGTGAGGCTAGGACTGAAGTTTGGAGTATATGACTACTGTTACCTTGTGGACTACCCTAACACATAAGGAGGGACAAGATTCCTTTTGTCTTCTCCTTCCATCAAAGCCTGCCTCCTGGCTTACAAATCAGTTCAGTCTCAGATTGGAGTTTTTAGACTGGTTGTGAGGACTGCAATTCTACCCTGTCACTATTTTCCAAATAAATGTTTAGTCCTCCATTGGCAGCTTTTATCTGAGGAAGTCTTCATGAAACAAGAACAGAAGCAGAAAAATATCAATGGACTTCAATGGCTCATGTCTCTTAATAAATCCAAAGCAGGAGAAAGACATGGAACAATACCTCTCTTACAGTTAAAGGTACCATTTTTACATGAACTCTGGTTTTCCTGACAGCTCGTAAAAAGATGATTCCTCCTAGATTCCTCCTAAGACAGTCAACTTAATTAGCAGCTCAGAAAGCATCAGTGGCAAAGGGAGAACTCATTTAGCTTGGATATGAATAAAGTGCAGTGTTTTTTGAATTGTCTAGTTTCTGTAAAATAAGGCAATTATTTTTCTAAGAATCCAGTTATTGCATGTGTTTACAAAGAAAGCTTTGCTAACAGAATGCTCTTTTATTTCTTTCGTGGTATAACTTCAAGAAGATGACGGTTACTGAGGAAAGGTGGAATAATGTGCCCTGAGCTGCTAGGAGACTTTGAATTATAGGACAGGGCTCTGCGTTGCAGCACAGTGCTTTTTGCATTTAAGATACTTTGATTTAACAGGTTGTGCTATGGATGTAGATACAAAGCAGAGTTAGCACAGAATCATTGAATTGTATCACAAGGTTTCAAGACAAAAAAGTCAGTCTTTGCTCTTTAGAAGAGGTTCCATGAAGACCTAATTGTTAAAATTTTATGTAATTTAACAAAATTGTTAAATGGCTTCCAGCTCTGCCTTCCAGGAGGAGCTGGAAGCCATTGTGCAGCAGGAAAGCTTTCTGTGATGGCTATCACAGAAAATTGGTGGGATGACTCTCATGACTGGATAGCTGCAATGGATGGCTATAAGCTCTTCAGAAGGGATAGGCAAGGAAGGAGAGGCAGTGGGGTGGCTCTGTATGTTAGGGAGTGTTTTGATTGTGTAGAACTCAGTGAGTATGATGATAAGGTCGCGTGCTTCTGGGTAAGGATGAGGGTGAAGGCCAACAAGGCAGATATGTACCTTGTGCAGATAGGTGCGACTGCATGGATGATTTGCTCTGCATGGTGGCAGAGCTATGGGAGGAGGTGGAAAGGTTAAGGAGCATCAGGGAGCCTGAGAAAGAGATAGACTGGTGGTGCCATGCTCTGCCCCCCTGAGACAGGAACAGGAGCAGCAGCAGCCACCAGTAAGAACCCATGATCAAGGGGATCCTGTATCCCCCCCGCACCAGGCTGAAGGCAGCAGCTCAAAGGAGGAGAGTGAATGGAGGCAAGTCCACGCTCGTGGTGGCAGGCAAACGCCCTCCTTGCCCACCTCGCCTCCCCAGGTGCCTCTGTACAACAGGTATGAAGCCCTGGAGGTGGAAGGCCAGGCAATGAATGATGGGGATGACAGTCCGTCTACACCAGAGGTGTCGCCTCCCTGGGGCCCAGGTGAAGGATATCACGAGGATACTCCCTAGCCTGGTACAGCCCTCGGACTATCACCCTCTACTGCTCTTCCATGTGGGGGGCAATGAAGCTGCCACACAAAGTCCTAGGGCAATCAAAAGAGACTTCAGGGCCTTGGGATGGCTAGTAAGGGACTCCGGAGCACAGGTTATTTTTTCCTCTCTCCTTCCAGTTGTGGGCAGTGACACAGAAGGAACAGAGGAACAGAGGGTAGAGGAACTAGGAACAGAGGGTTCCTAGAAGGAACAGAGGTACCCAATCTATTAACTCATGGCTCTGTGGCTGGTGTCATCACCATGGATTTGGTTTTTTTGATAATGGGATGGCCTAGAGAGCACCAGGCTTGCTGGCATCTGATGGGATTCATCTTTCTCACAGGGGAAAGAGAATCTTTGCTCAGGAACTTGCAGGGCTCATCGACAGAGCTTTAAACTAGAATCGAAGGGGGAGGAGGGTAATATCAGGCTTGCCCAAGAGAAGCTGAGGGACAATGTGCCACGGTTAGAGGGAGCAAGTGCTAGCGAGGGCGCTCAGCTTGTGTCTCTGAGATGTGCTGGGTACACTGGTGCACAGTTGAAGTTGAACGGAGTTGAGACAGGGGATACTGAGGCAATAGGAGCCAAGAGGGAAACACCAGTGAAACACCTCAAAGCACACAAGGGGTGTTCCTCTATGAAGGGCACACAGACGACAGCCCAGCTGAAGTGCCTCTACACCAATGCACGCAGCATGGGCAACAAGCAGGAGGAGCTGGAAGCCATTGTACATCAGGAAAACTACGATATGGTTGCCATCACGGAAACATGGTGGGGTGACTGGCACAACTGGAGTACGGCAATGGATGGCTGTAAACTCTTCAGGCGGGATAGGCGAGGCAGGAGAGGCGGTGGGGTAGCCCTATACGTCAGGGAGTGTCTGGATAGTTTAGAGCTTAATGATGGGGATGATAGGGTGGAGTGTCTATGGGTAAGAATCAGGGGGAAGGCCAACAAGGCAGATATTGTGGTGGGAGTCTGTTACAGACCACCCAACCAGGATGAGGAGACTGACGAACTATTCTATAAGCAGCTGGGAGAAGCATCACGATTGCTAGCCCTTGTTCTTGTGGGGGACTTCAACCTACCGGATGTCTGCTGGAAAGACAATACAGCAGAGAGGAAACAGTCTAGGAGGTTCCTGGAGTGTGTGGCAGATAACTTCCTGACACAGCTGGTGAGTGAGCCAACTAGGGAAGGTGCCCCGCTGGACCTCTTGTTCATGAACAGAGAAGGACTTGTGAGCCATGTGATGGTTGGAGGCCGTCTTGGGCAGAGTGATCAGGAAATGATAGAGTTCTTGATACTTGGAGAAGCAGCGAGGGGGGTCAGCAAAACTGCCACCTTAGACTTCCGGAGGGCAGACTTTGGCCTGTTTAGGCGACTGGTCAACAGAGTCCCCAGGAAGGCAGCCCTAAAGAGCAAAGGAGTCCAGGAAGGCTGGACATTCTTTAAGGAGGAAGTCGTAAAGGCACAAGAGCAGGCTGTCCCCAGGTGCCGAAAGATGAGCCAGCGGGGAAGAAGACCGGCCTGGCTGACTAGAGAGCTCTGGCTCGAACTCAGGAAAAACAGGAGAGTCTACAACTTCTGGAAGAAGGGGCAGGCAAGTCAGGAGGACTACAAAGGTGTAGCAAGGCTGTGCAGGGAGAAAATTAGAAGGGCCAAAGCTGAGCTAGAGCTCAATCTGGCTGCTGCTGTAAAAGACAACAAAAAATACTTCTTCAAATACATTAGCAGCAAAACGAGAGCTAAGGAGAATCTCCAGCCCCTAGTGGATGGGGGAGGGAACACAGTGACCAAGGATGAGGAAAAGGCTGAGGTACTTAATGCCTTCTTTGCCTCAGTCTTTAATAGTAGGGCCAATTGTTCCCTGGGTACCCAGCCTCCCGAGTCAGAAGATAGGGACGGGGACCAGAATGGAGCCCCCATAATCCAGAAGAAAATGTTTAGTGACCTGCTGCACCACTTAGACATTCACAAGTCTATGGGGCCTGATGAGATCCACCGGAGAGTACTGAAGGAACTGGCAGAAGTGCTCACCAAGCCCCTTTCCATCATTTACCAGCAGTCCTGGCTAACTGGGGAGGTCCCAGTTGACTGCAGGTTGGCAAATGTGACACCCATCTACAAGAAGGGCCGGAAGGAGGACCTGGGGAACTACAGGCCTGTCAGCCTGACCTCGGTACCACGAAAGCTGATGGAGCAGATCATCCTGAGTGCCATCACACGGCATGTAGAGGATAACCAAGGGATCAAGCCCAGCCAGCATGGGTTTAGGAAAGGCAGGTCCTGCTTGACCAACCTGATCTCCTTCTACGACAAGGTGACCCGCCTAGTGGATGAGGGAAAGGCTGTGGATGTTGTCTACCTAGACTGCAGTAAAGCCTTTGACACAGTTTCCCACAGCATTCTCCTGGAGAAACTGGCTGCTCATGGCTTAGGCGGGTGTACTCTTCACTGGGTAAAGAACTGGCTGGATGGCTGGGCCCAAAGAGTGGTGGTGAATGGAGTTTACTCCAGTTGGCAGGCGGTCACATGTCTTATTAATTTTCTGCCTTTATAGTGTACTTTCAACTTGTTTAAATAAAATTGACTAAAACTGCTCTCAGCAGCTTTGGCTGAGAAGAATAATGATTTAAGCAACAAAGCACACTTAAACATGCTACTTGCTGAATTGGAGAGTCAATATTATCGTTACAGAAAAATCACATTAAAACTTAGAGCCAACATGGAGAATTTTACTTGTTTTTATAATTGGATCAGCAATGTTATAGGTTACATATACAGAGAGGGTGAAAGAGAGAGATATTTCTGGTCAAAGTATAATTAATTGCTAATTCACATCATATCATTGCTTGCCTGTCTAAAATGCATTTCTTTAGGCATTGTCATACCCAACCATGAAGCAATGAGAATGTTGTGTTTATTTTTCACTAACATTTTATGTGCCTTTTTTAATCTGTGTAATGTTATCCTGCCTGGCTGGCTAGTGTTAAATCAAAGGAGTTTGTCTAAGGAAAGCCAACAAAAAAGTAATAATGTCAGTGATATTAAGCCTTACACAGACAGTGTAGAGAACTATTAATTGGTGAATGCACTTTATGCCTTCAGCTAGATGGTCTAAGGTTACTTGTTATAGGACTGAACCCAGGATCAATCTAAAACCATGAAGACCCTAGAGCTGGGAAGACTGTCAGCATCAGTCTAGTTAAGAGTTAACCACACAGCTGTGTAAGGTGTTAAGTTTTATCAGCCAGGATATTCCCAGGGCCAGGAGCAGGATGCCTAGGGCTGACAGAAAAAAAGAAATGTGTCTAAAAGCAAGGCATTGCTAGGCTGAGATAAAAAATAAATGTATCTAAGAGCAAGGTATTGTTAGGTTGTTATACAAGGTTCATCCCCACACATGCAAAGGAGGCGTAATGCCAGATGAGGAAACTCTAATAACCTCATCAGAGACGTGAGTTCCTGCCCTGGCCCATCGCTGGAAGGCCATCAGCCACATGGTCTGGGGGTGACACCCATCACCATGAGTCAATGGGAGCAGCTCTCTGGAGCAGCTTTCAAACTGGGAAGAATTACTGTTTATGGAGATGTAGGGGATGTAGGGGAAGAAGATTTTTGGATTGTACAACATCTTGGGATGTTTAGGGGAGGAACCAAAGGAAGGGAAGGAAGGGGTCAAGGTGGTTTGGGGGGGAACAAGTGTGGGAAAAAAAAAGCAATAAGGAGATAAAAGGGACCAGTCATCTGTAAACAAGTGGCTGATCAGTATGCTTGTCTGGCCATGACCTGCATATGATCAACACAGTCTGTCCTGTCTTCTTATTAAACATAATTTCTAACTGTTTTCCTGAGTGAAGGGACTCTCTTATCTGTGCGCATGTGTGTGTATGGAGGTCTATGTGCTAAAAACTGGAATGGGACCATGTGTCACAGCAGGCCATGAGCTTGGGGTGCCAGCAACTGGTGAGCCTGGAGTGTGTATGTGTGTGTGTGTGTATGTCAGTGTGTGACTGCTAGCCAACATTAAGCTGCACTAACTGGTGAGTAGAATAAGAGGCTTGGGAGCCAACTATTGGAGAAGCCATAAGTCTGGTACAGATACTGGAGAGATAGGAGGGTTTGCAGGTTGGCTACTGGCGGGACCAGGGGGCTCGAGGCAGCTACTGGAGAGACCGCTACCTGTGGTTTAGTCCATAGATGGTGGTAAGGCCATAGATCTGGACCAGCTACTGGATAGATTCATCTGCATGTGTGTGACTGGTGACAAGGCAACTAGGAGACCAGGGGATGCAGGGGCCAGCACCTGGATAGACCTAGTACCTAAAGCTAGTTCCTGTAGGGTTCCATAGTGCACATGCCTCTGTGTGTGAGAGGAGGTCTGAGTATCAGTAGCTGGATTGGGGCTGCAGGCTCTAGAGTTCACACACCCACATGCCAGCACCTGGGAGATCAGAGGATCCAGTTACCGGATAGACCAGCTACTGGAGGGATCCATATAGTATACACGTGTATATTTTCCACTAAGAGGCCTTCATTCTGATCAGCCCGAGAGCAGAATAGGATGAGGTCATTTGGGCTGTTTGTGGTTGTGTGAATGCTGTTTCCTGTCTGTGTTGATCACTGTGTTTATATGTGTATACGGCAGAGTGGCTGTGGGTGTGTGTGTGTGGCATGCCCGTTGGGACCTGGGAACTGGGATCTGTGACAGCCTTGCATCTACCAGGCTACTGCATTTAGCAGCTCCTAGCAGGCATAAAAACCTGTTAGTTTTATCCTTTTTTTGGCTAAGGGCCTCTGAGTAAATAAAAAATACTTTTGCAAAAATATATACCTTTGGGCAAAGTTATCTAGGAAGAGGTGGGTGCTGCCTAGCTAGAATCCTTTCTGCTCACTTGCTGAGCAAGCTAGGTATTTAAATCACTTTGGCTTAGGAACTACAGATACTCATTTGTGTCATGATGTGACCAAACAGATGTGTTCTCTCAAGAGGCTATACTCCTAATTCAGTCACAAGCTGACTAGAACAAGAGGAAGCTCATGTGAGGCATGTCTGGATCAGAACATGCTGTAGTTTCTCTATACCTATCTAGACACGGTTATAGAGGTGTTTAAATGTTTTGAAGAAGCCTGGAGGATAAGATCTTACTGGTACAAAACATAATCTGAATATTGTTGGTGAACAAATGACTTCAGTTAAGAGAGATGTTCTTTGGTGAGGAATTCAAAGCCTGTGACTTGAAGGGTGTTGTTGAAAAGTGCCAAAAATTGTCTAAATTTGCACATAGCAGTACAGTAAGCTTTTCTCTAATCACATCGACGGTTCTTTTGATATTTTATCATTGGACGTTGCCTATTCATTGCTGAAATAATAATGCATCTTCATAAAAAACAGCATACTGAGGTATTTCAAATCCCACTAAACTCATCGCTCTATGGATTATCACACAACACTTCTAGCTTTTAGTCACTGAGATGTGCTATTTCTGCTGCAGATTAATAACCTTATTCAATATCTATTTGTCTAAAGGATCTGTTGAAATAGCACATTATCTTTGATTGGAATTTGGATGCAAATTCACCAGATATATTTATGAGTTTCCTGCTTAACCAGTAACATGTGAATAATAATCAAAGACAAGGAGGTAATTCATTGATGTATTGCTTATACTTGCCAAATACCTTTACAAACGGAATGATTCTGAAGCTACTAGTCAAATTTTTCAGCACTAATGTGTATTGTCTGGGCTACCTATGAAAGTACCTTATTTTCTAACTAACTATTCTGGGCTTTATTGAAGAAGGATCATATGAGAATTTCATGGATTATATGTTTGCAGCTATTAGTGGCACATTACATTTCACTGTTGGTTTTCCCGAGGGCTTCCCCGAGGTTGAACTTACTGCAACAGGCATTAGCAGGTAAACTGAGAGGGTTAAGAAGTGATCGTCTTGCTGTAACAAAACATTTGCACAGGTCTGTTCTAGTTGTGTTATTATGATGTATTGTCACTTAATTTGGCTAAATGTTCAGAGTCAGAAAAGAATGCTTCTGGCTTATGCTAAAGGTCTGAGTAGCCTTCTTTTCCAGTGTTGACTAGTCATGTATGCAAAATGTGCAACAGCGTGGAAGAGAAAGGTCCTTACGAAGTACCCATTATTTTCTGAACTTAAGGTGCTAGTTCTACAGTATGACCCCAAATCTCTGCTCTCTCTATTTAAGAGATTTTATTAAAGTCCGCAAATTACAAGGTCCTCAAAAATTTACATTTTCATCTATCTTCATAATAGGATCTTTCTGTTTTGCTTTAGGGCCCCATTCAAAATAGTGTATGGACTGTAGCTCTGAACTTCAGTGTAGGACCTATGTGTGAGGCAGTTTCTCTGGGATCAGAGGAAGGACACTGATTAATGATCAGGGCAAGGGGCTTCTATGCAAGAGATAATTAAGGGTAGAACTCTTCAGCCTGGAAAAGAAATAACTAAGATGGATATTGGAAAGGTCTATAGATATAATGAGAGATTGGAAGAAGAGTGTACAGGTTTTCATTGCTCTTTTCTTCTTGTGGTAGAATAGTTAGGGAGCATTACATGAAGTTAGAAAGCAGCAGGTTCCGAACAAATGAAAAGAGATGGTCTTTTCCACAAATTTTAAGTCAGCCATAGAACTCCTTGACATAGGATGCTATCAATGCTGAAAGTCTGCATGAAGTTTAAAAGGATCCTGAACAGGTTTATGAAAAAAAAATCCATTCAAAGTTACTCAGTGCTTAGAAACAATCTCTGTTTTAGGAAGCACTTGGGGAACAAATGGCTGAAGGTTGGAACAGTATGTATATAAATATACAAATAAGTATGTAGGTATTCTTATACTCCATAGGCTTATGCTGTTAATCACAGTCTTGGCCTGACCCTCTGCAGATGCTGTTACGTTCTTATGTTTCTTTGACTTACGTGTGACTGCAGCCTTATTGCCTCAAGGATTAATATAATACTTTGGCAGGGTGTCCTTGCTTATTCTTTTACCTATTAGAGGGTAGAGAGAGCAAAAGACATAGTCTCCCTTTTTTTGTGAAGCATCAGGTCTTATACATATGTCAGTTCTTATGCATCTAATGGATACAGCCTGCAGCACAATCCTAATTAGTAACACATTCTTAACATGAATAATAGGAATTTTGGAAGCACTTGAAGCTAGAATCAGATCATAGAGTTCGGTACTTTAATATTGCACACAACTATACCCTACAATTCTCCTAACTTAGGAACTTAATAATCAAATTTTTGTTCCCTGTTAGAGCTAGACAGCTCTTCTGCCTCTGTTACTCATACCGGCAGACTGCTCCAAAACTTTGTTGATTTGAAATCTGTTTTGAGCTCCACCCATTCTTTCTATGCCAGTATTGTTCTTGGGTTTGAATAGTTCCTTTCCTTTCCCGTAGATATCTTCTGCTGTGTTTAAGCAGAGGAGTATTCCCTCTTGGCTTCATTGTGCTGGGATGAATAATTTGAATTTTCCTCATTTCATTCCATAAACTGAATCCTCTGTTCTCCTAATCATGCTGATAGCTGTTGTCCATTCCTCATCTCCTGTATAAATTAATCTTCTTCAACTTGGATTATCAAAATTGCTCAAAGTTCATTTTAGGGTCATAGCGATGCCTTGTATTTTTCACATTAATACCACTGTACATGTCTGTACACTTCTGACATACTTTAGGATCAGAAGCACATTTACATTTTCAGTACCGTGTTGTACTGATGGCTCACATTCACCCATTTTTGTTCTTAACACTCCTGGTCTTTCCCTTCCTTGGGTTGCAGTGGAAAATTCTAGTTTGTAACAGAAATGCTCAATATCAAGCTCTAAGAGCATGGCCTAGCACCTTTTTCTCAAATGTCATCTTCTTGTACTACCTTTCTCCCTGTTCCTTGCAATTCTACCCTCTCAGGTGATGATTCTTCCAAGTGTTTTACTGTTTGTTCTCTTTATCAAATCATAAGCATCATAAAATATGCATATAAAGAAAATTCTAATACTTTATTTAAGTCTTCATTCGTTTAATTCCTTCCCTGCAGTGGTCAATAAGTACATTACATAGCTCATCGTGAATCACGCAGGGATGCATCTGCACAGTAAGTAGGTGGAAAGTGTGTGTGTGTGTGTGTGTGTGTGTGTGTGTGTGTGTGTTTTCCACCTCTTGCTGGTCCTCCTATTAATCCCATAAAATGAATAAAACAGGCATATCACTTCATCTCAGCAGAGCTGCATATGATGGAATCACCTACTCCTATCTTTTCCCTTTTAAGTAAAGCCTAAATAAATCTTAGTAAAAGCACTTAACAAAGACTGTATTTACAATATAATATTACTTGACATTCATGAGTTTGACAAAACCTTTTTGTATACAAACAAGATTGAAAGTAGAAACAAACAGCTTATTCTTTGCAAAAATAGAATGTAGTCATGCAGTGAATCAGGAAAACTCGCATTACTGGAAGTAAATTAATAGCATTTACATTGTTCTTAAAGAGATGTTTAGTTTGTTAGAGGTTTTGTATTGCTTTTCTCACTTGGCACATGAAGTGTTAGAAGGGAATGTTGTTTGAACAAAATTGAATTTGTTCTGTTTGTATTGGAAAGTGTCTGGATTTGAAATGAACACACATAATGGAACTAGGCAGGAAACTGTACATATCTTTCTCTCTAGGGAATACTGTTCAGAGTTTTACATAATTGCTTCTGGCTGCTACTCTTTTTTACTTATATCTCTCCCCAGTTAAGAAAAAGATAGTTTTGCCATCTCAACTGATAGAATACCACATTATTTCACATCATATGAACTCAGAACTTTTTTTGCTTGCTGCAATATAGTAAGACAAAGGAGGAAATAAGATTGACATCGCATTGCACGTGGCTGTTCTCAGTGTAAGTTCCAATAAGACTCAACCGCATTTCCATATCACCAAATACTGTTCAATATATTTAAATAATACTGAGCTGCAAGATGGATTCCTATACTGAGACCAACTGAATTAATCTCCAGCTGATTTTTTGTTTCTTGTGCATAACTATGTTGTTCTATGTTTTTAACAATAAGGGTTTGGAATTACAGAAATCATAGAAACTGTTTTACTCTCTTGATCACTCCAGCAAGGCTCAACCATTCTCAGATATTGGTTTGTTAGTGCTTTGAAGATAACAATGCATCCACTTGGAACCATTTTTTTTCTAATCAGATGTCAGATTCCACTTTCTGCGACCTTGCAGAAACTTTAAGCTCAAGCTCCTCTCCTTGCCCTTCATCAGTCAAATGTCATCTTTAATTTCTTCTGGCATTTGATCCTTTTGTTTGAACAGCTGTGATCACACAAGAACTATTCCCTTAGTTGTTTTGGACATGATTCACTATGGCTTCAAATGTCTTTTTTGTTCACATTATAACCAATAAGCTATATTACTGTGAACTGTTGCAAAACACTTATTTTAAACTCAAGTGCTCTCAATACTTGCCAAATCAAAGTTCATAATGGAGATTTTATACTTCAGTGTACAAATCGACTTGCACTTTTGCTGGACAATTATTACTTAATCATAAGAGAGAAAGAAAGATACATGATCCACAAAGCTAGAAAAATAATTGACTCTTTATGACCCTCATCTTTCATTTTATGTAGGTAGCTCTTCATTATAATGTTAAGTGGACCAGAAGATAAATGTTGCTTGAAGCATAACTTTTATATAAGTATAGAAGTTCTTCTACAAATTTTATATATTTTATCCAGAACAACCTGTTAAGAAAAGAAAAAAATTTAAAAAATGTAAATGCAAAGTTTAGGTCGGTTTAATTTATTACAGCATCCAAATGCCACCTTGAATGTATGTGGCATGCACAATGGGACAGCCTAACTGGAAAAAAACAGAAACAAAACCAGAGAAATTTCCTTCAAAGCCAGTGTAAACATTTTCTGAAGAATGAGAAAGACTGTGCTTGAAAGCCAAAGACTTTTGATAACTTTATATATATATAAAACCCCTTATATATCTATATATTAAGTTATATATTTAAATGATGACATATATAAATATATATAAAAATAATGACAGCAACAACAAAGCACACCACAAAAGGTTCACACATTGTTGTAAGCAATCCTAAAGTAAGTCCTTAAGAAAACAGACACAGGTTTCAAGCCTGGCAGTCCCCAGCATTTTTGAGGTTTCTTTATTTATGCATAACCACTGAATATATGGTAAAGGAATTTCAACATTTATGTTTTATGGAGTATAAAACCTGCTGAACTTTCTGTCTAACCCTCTAGTATTGCCTTAGGTGAAGGAGGGCTTAAGAATAATGATGCAAAGTAAATGTAGATGAAAATACATATCCATCAATTGAAAAAGAAGACAGGAAAACTATAACAGCAGAGGTACTTAATATGGATCCTGTTCCTACCTAAGTCACAAAAAAAGTTCATGTGTTTTAACTGTCAGTAATATTTACATGAATGTTTAAAAGTTTAAACCATTCCTAAGGGAAGGAAAGCTTTTGACCCAGATATTGGCTGTGTCTTACGTTGCAGTTATAAAAAATGTCTCATCTGGCAGCTATTACATTAACAGAAAATTTAACTTAAAAAAGAACACAAAACCCCTACCTGATTATAAATTAATGCACAATAAATTCTATGATGTTAACTGATAATTTATTTGTTACCTATCAGGTCTTGTTTATGTAAAGCAAATAGTTTCAACTAGACTATATATGTTTTTTTCTTCTTTTGAGAATAACTTAGAAGCAGGTTCCTGTTTCTGCCTGCCTATGTATAATGGAAAAAAAACCCTGCACAATCACAACTACAATGAAAATATTGAGAATTAAATTTGTAGCAGCTGTGCCATTCAATTCAATTTCTTTAAAATCTGATTCTTTGTCCTGCTGTTTATCTGCATTTTCCTGTCTAGACTTTATGACAGAACTTGTCAAATTATCTTCTTTTTTAAGTATAGCTCTGACAATCCAAGTAACGATAGTCCATTACCTCTCAGCTCAAAATATGACCCTTTGGTTTTGTTGTTAGAAACATAAAAGTATTATTAGCAGGTATTCTCTTATTTATTTTTCTGCTCCTATGGAAAGATGGAATACTAGTCAAAGGTCTATGCTTTCTTTCTACTGCATTTTAATCCCATTCTTTTTTGTGTATGATTGTTTTGTAAGATCATATACAAATAAAAGAAAATTGTTTTTGCAAGTTAAATGCTCCTGGCCATTGCTAATTTCTTTGGGTTTGATTTCTATTTCTTGGTTTGTATTTTATGTGTTTATTCTTTTGCATTATTAAATTGTCTCTCAGTTCTGCCCTTCTGTTTTACAGCAGCTAGCACACTGGGGGAAGATTAATAAGACAAGCTGGTAGACGGATACTTAAATAATGTCTGCATGTACTCCTCTATTTTGTACTCCTGTACAGCTCCTAGTTCTCAGTGGAAGTAGTGGCAGCAACAGTATATCCTACCAGTTGTGTTATATGAACACTGAATCATTTGCTGTGATCTCTAATTCTTCTGTAGCCTTTGGTACCAAGATTTTTGTTTCCCAACATCTACTTCCTCCTCTACCTGCAGGAGTCTTTCTGGCTTCTGCTAATATCCTTTCTTTTACTCACCCTAGTCACTGATGTCTATTTTCTGCTCCCCTTATTGCCTCCTTATTCTTAATATTTATTTTCACCCTGTCCCTAACTTTAAAGAGTGGAAAGCACACAGCTAGCAGATGTTAATTGTCACCTTTTAATTCTGGCTGACATGTTCTCACCAGGACTCACATTGCACCAACTTCATCATTGCAGTATAAATTATTATTACTAGTAATCTTCACTGCAAAACCATGCTATCTGAAAGCAATTACAGCTAGTTCAAAGAAGGAAGGCATGGTGGGTTAAGCTTGGCTAAAAGCCAAACTCCTACCCAGTTGCTCACTCCTTCCTCTGCCCTCAGCAGGAAGAGGGAATGAAATAGGAAAAATGGGAACCATAAAGTTCCTGCGTCAAGATAAAGACAGAGAGATTGCTTACTGATTACTGTCATGGGCCAAACAGACTCGACTTGGGGAAAATTAATTTATTGCCAATAAAGATACATATTTTCATGTAGTGGGGAACAAAAAGACAGATATAAAAGCAACTTTCTTCACCCCATTCCTAGGCTCAGCTTCACCCCTTCACTCCTGAATCCTCTACCTCCTCCCCCTTGAGCAGTGCAGGGGGATGGGGAACGGGGGGCTGCAGTCAGTCCATAACAGCTCCTCTCTGCCGCTCCTCCCTTCTCACACTTCTCCGCTCCAGCGTGGGGCCTTCCCGCGGGCTGCAGGGAAACACCCACCCCGCCGGGGTCTCTGCCAGGGCCGCAGGGGCCTCTCTGCCGGGGCGCCTGGAGCAGCTCCTGGCCTCCTCCTGCTCTCCCCTCGGGGCTCGCAGGGCTGTTTCTCACCCTGTTTCCCTCAACCCCGGCTGCTCTTTCTTACCCAGTTTCTTACCCATTTCTTACCCATTTCTTACCCATCTTTTGCCCTTCCTTCCCCAGGCTTTCCCCGAGGCGCCCACCCGTGGCTGAGGGGCTCAGCTGGGCCCTGCGGTGCGGCCGTTGGAGCCGGCTGGAACCGGCTGTGTCCGGCACGGGGCAGCCCCAGCCGCTCCTCACAGGGGCCGCCCCTGCAGTCCCCACGGCCAACACCTGGGCACGTAAACCCCATACAGAAGATAACAGGGGGAGGAGGTCAACAACGGACCATATCAACACTTTCTTTTTTGCCAGTAAAAAATGTTCATTGGCTGCAATTATCAGTACCTTTAAGAAGAGTACTATGAATGTTATTATTCCTACAGAGAAGAGTCCTGTATATCACATTAAACCTTGAAATTTGTTCAATGAGTGCACACTTTTAAGCAAAAAATAAATTGTTGAAGCTTTTTTCTTTTCATTTGCTACCTCTCAAGGTGTTGTTATTGTCCTGTTAGAAGGGCTCAACAGCTCCAACAAACATAGATCAGATGAACTGTGTTGCTGCTACTTGCTGCAGGAAATTCATTGTAAGATCAGAAGAATGGGGAATTCACACATGGACTTGTCTTCTTGCAGGGAGTCTGAGCTCTTTCCGTCTTTCAGGGCCAAACCAGTTGAAGCCTTGTGAGTCCCCCAAAGTTCTTGCCAAACTGAAGGTTTAAATTAGACCACATGCTTCTGTCAGGGGAAACCAGAAAAAAGTTGCTTTGGAAGCTGCTCTTTTTGATCCAAATCTATAAAATTATTATCAATTTAATATGCATATTTAATATTAGTATAACTACCCCCCCCAAAAAAAAGTATCATAAATGAAGGCAAAGATTACCCATTCTGTTACATAGACCAAATGGAAATGAAAAGGAACATTGGTATTTAGTTCTGTATGGTATTGAACTAAACTGTACACTTTTCATTTCAAAACATGAAATCTAACAGGCATGCACAGCTCCCTGAATACAGTTTTGTAAGCATTTCACTAGCTGACAGACTATGATAAGTTCAAAGAAATATTCAGATGGAGAACTATCTATGTACATGAAAAATATTGCACATTTTATTCTACTGGATAGCTAATAAAAATGAATACATCATGTCAGTATTGTATTATAGAAAAAAGAGATCTCTGTACTTTAAACTGTAATGATGATTGAAAAAAGGAAAGTTTGAAAAGTATGAAAACGACAGGAGCAGAAGATTGGCAAAAAGCTATTCTATGACCTACCTGGTTGCATAATCTTCTTTGGCTGAAATACCTTTCAGGATTAATAGCACACAAGAAAAATCCTTTCTAGTAAGAAGCAAAGTTTTTTGAGGAATGTGTGACAAAAAAGAGGACATTTTATTTAAAAAAAGTAAACAAAAAGAAAAAAGGTAGTTTATATTAAAAAGAAGCCCCGATATCTTTTTAGTGAGAAAATTTGTCTTTATGACAAGTAACCATAGAAGAATTTATGTTCTATTCTTATTACATCATAAACATTTTAAGAGGAACAGTATAAACAGAAACTTTATTTAACATTCCTTTGCTTCTTTTTTCAGCTTCCTATTTAATTTGAATAACTGACTCCTGATACTACCATTTGCTCCTAAAAGGTTTTGCATTTAGTTTCAGTCTTTAAATGAATTCATTTTGAACTCCATGTGCTTCCCTTTAAATCTATTTACTGTTGAGTCTCCAAGGTATTAAAAAAAGATCATTTATCCACCTTTCTTCTTCTAAAAAATATTTTCTGAGGTCCTTTCTATGTTGGAATAATTTGAAAAGCAACTTTGCATAAGTTATATGAAAATCATCCAGTCTTTTCTGAACTCAGAGGCATTTGAAACATTGGCTTTGAAAATTGGCACTGTATGATACCTATGGCATGAAGCTGTGCATTGTATATAACTTGGCCACATTTGTCAGCATAAAGTGTGAATGATTTATACCTATCACTAGTAGCACTGGGAATTACATCCATTCACATTTTGAGGCATTTCCCAGCTGGTGCTAGTGCTAGAAGTGCTTCAGATAGAGTGGGAGCTGTTAAACTTAGTGGATTATATTTAAATAATCAAATGTCAAGGTAGAAGGTTTTTCTGAATTGCATAGAGGTAGATATTGAGCCAGGTTAAATTCTAGTAAGTCTGACACAACCAACTGTGAATCAATTTTTCTTCTAATGAATAAACAAGAGTATGACTGAGCTTGATTAATACAGACTAAATGGATTTCTGAAAGTTTTTTAGTGAGGTCCATCATCATTGTAAAGATGTTATGGATAACTTTGCATAAATAAATAACAGGTTAAAAGACAAGAAGTACAGGGTAGAAGTATATGGTCACTTTTTAGAGTGGAAGGAGATCATCAGGAAAATCCTGAAGTGATCTGTGTTAGGAGTAATGCAGTTTAACCTATTCAGACAAGATACGAAAAAAGAGGTTAAGAATGAGATGGCAAAGTTTGTACTTACAGTACTAACAGTACTAAGTTGTTTTGTTCAGTGAAGAGAGAGGCCAGCATGAAGAACTGCAGAAGGATCTTGCAAGATGGGATGACTAGACATCGGAGTGATGTGGAATTGAATATAGACAAAAATAATGTGATATAATGCAGTCTATCCTAACTGTACACCTGAAATTATGTGCTCTAAGATGACCCTTATCAGTCAGAATGAAATCTGCAGGATATAACAGATAACTTCATGAAAATGTCAGCTCAGTGCTCATTAGCGGTCAGAATAAAACAGCTCCTATGTTTGGAGTTATTAGTATAGAAAGAAAAATCTGAGAACAACATTGTGCTGTTACGCTATTGTCCTGGTTTCGGCTGGGATAGAGTTAATTTTCTTCCTAGTAGCTGGTATAGTGCAGTGCTTTGGATTTTAGTATGAGAATGATATTGATAACACGCTGATGTTTTGGCTGTCGCTAAGCGGTATTTACATTGGTCAAGGACCTTTTTTTTTTTTTGTTTTTTTTTTCCCCAGCTTCTCATGCTCTGCCAGGCGCCCAAGAAATGGGAGGGGGCACATCCAGGATAGTTGATCCAAACTGACCAAAGGGCTATTCCATACCATATGATGTCATGCCCAGTATATAAACTGGGGGAGTTCGGCGGGGGGTTGCGATCGCCGCTCGGGGACTGGCTGGGCGTCGGTCGGCGGGTGGTGAGCGGTTGTATAATTTTATTTTATTTTATTATTTTTTTTTTTCCTTTCCCTTTTGTTTCCCTCCCTTGGGTTTTGTTCCTCTTTCTCTCTCATTGTATTCCTTCTCAGTATAATTCATTATTATTATTATTATTATTATTATTATTATTATTATTTTGTTCCAATTATTAAACTGTTCTTGTCTCAACCCACGAGTTTTCTTACTTTTGCTCTTCCGATTCTCTCCCCCATCCCACTGGAGGGGAGTGAGAGAGCGGCTGTGTGGTGCTTAGTTGCCAGCTGGGGCTAAACCACGACAGTCCTTTTTGGCGCCCAACGTGGGGCTCGAAGGGTTGAGATAATAACAGATTAACCAGAGTGTATTAAGGAATTCAGATCTGTTAGTAGTTGTGGGACGTGATATTGATCCATCTCTTCCTAGCATTGGTTTACCTGATCTGCACCATGCTCATTTTTTTGCTGTACATGTTAAAGATCGGTGTTGGTTTTTGCAGTTTGCTGTGCTCTGCTTTAATTGGTGATGTTTTGCCTGTGAGATTTGTTATTAAAACAGTGACCTTGGGTTTATTTTGGTATCTAAGTGCTGTACTGAAACCATTATTGCATGTCGGGTATCATCTTATGGAGACAATTAGCAATTATACCTCTGCCTCTGAGAGGTTTTTTATGGAGGAAATGCAGAATTGTACCTTCACTACTTTCTTCTACAATGCTTCCTCCTTCATTACAATAACTTTTCAGTATTTTGAACAACCTTGGGTAGTTAAGATACTTCTATTGGTATTGCTTGGGAATATTGTTTCGATCTTGTCCAAGGTTAGTAAGCAATTTAAGAACATAATTCAGAGATCTGCCCCAAGGCTGGATAGTTATGAGTGGCAGGGTGTGTGGGATAGCATGGGCAAATGCCTAGGACGGTGGGCACCTCCAGTGTTTTGGAACTTCACCCTTGAACAAGTGCAGAATCCTGAAAAATTAGTAGACTATTTGGAAAAAGTATGCTGTCACCCTGGCAATTCTAGGGAGACACAAATCACTGCCATGTGCTGGGGTCTGGCCCATGCCTACCGAGCCCTGTTCAACACTATTCAGTACCCTCAAGGATCCGGTGGCAAAATGCCAGGCACTGCAGCTGCTCCAGTCCCCCCTGCGACAGGCACTGCGGCTGTTCCGACTACCCCTGCGACAGGCACTGCGGCTGTCCCGATTACCCCTGCAACAGGCACTACGGCTGCTCCAGCCCCCCCTGCGACAGGCACTGCGGCTGTTCCGACTGCCCCTGCGACAGGCACTGCGGCTGTCCCGATTACCCCTGCGACAGGCACTGCGGCTGTCCCGATTACCCCTGCGACAGGCACTGGCTGCTCCAGCCCCTGCGACAGGCACTGCGACTATTCCGGCTACCCCTGCGACAGGCACTACGGCTGTTCCGACTACCCCTGCGACAGGCACTGCAGCTGCAGCTGCTCCGGATAACTCCGTTACAAGCATTGCGGTTCAAACAGGGAACGAACCCGTGTCAGTATCAGTCGCCCTATACATAAAAAAGAAATCCTGGAAGCGAAAGTCAGCTCGTTTAGAAAGGGAAGATGAAAGAGCAGGGCTATCACAGGGAGAGGAAGAGGAAGAACTCGTAAATGAGACAGAAACCACACGATCCCTATCCCTAAGTGAGCTGCGAGATATGCGAAAAGATTTCAGCCGTCGTCCAGGGGAGCACATTGTCACCTGGCTGCTCTGATGCTGGGATAGTGGGGCCAGTAGCCTGGAATTGGAGGGTAAGGAAGCCAAGCAGCTGGGATCTATTTCTAGGGAAGGGGGCATTGACAATGCAATTGGAAAAGGGAAACCAGCCCGCAGCCTCTGGAGGCGACTCCTGTCAGCTATAAAGAAAGATATCCCTTCAAGGAAGATGTTGTATATCGCCCTGGGAAATGGACCACCATGGAAAAAGGCATCCAGTACCTGAGGGAATTAGCTGTGCTGGAAGTGATTTATAGTGACCTGAACGACGTGCGGTCACCCACAGATCCAGATGAGGTCCAGTGCACAAGACCTATGTGGCAGAAGTTGGTACGAAACGCACCACCGTCGTGTGCCAACTCATTGGCAATACTGACCTGGAAAGACGGAGAGGGTCCAACAGTGAATGAAGCTGCTAGTAACCTCCGGGAATATGAAGAAAGTATCTCTTCCTCCCTTGTCTCAGCTGTGGAGAAACTGTCCCAGGAGTTCCAACGGTTCAAAGAAGATATGTCCTACTCTCCACCTATACGGACCAGTGTCTCAGCTATTAGGAGTCAGCGTTCTTCTGCGCAAGAGAGGATATAGAGGTACACACCACGGGGCACTCTATGGTTTTTCCTGCGTGACCACGGAGAGGACATGAGGAAGTGGGATGGAAAACCTACCTCAACCCTAGAGGCACGGGTACGTGAGTTGCAAGGAAAAACAATCACCAAAGGGGGTTCTTCCAGGAAAATTGCTGCTCCAGTTTCCAGTGGACAATTCCCCAGACAGAGTAAAAGGGCTGATCTTACTTCTGATTTTAATGAAGAAACTCCTGACTCGTATATACAAGAAATGGGTAATGAATATTATGACCAGAATTAGGGGCCTGCCTCCAGCCAGGTGGAGGAAAGGGACAACCGGGTTTACTGGACTGTGTGGATTCGATGGCCTGGCACATCAGACCCACAGGAGTATAAGGCTCTAGTAGACACCGGTGCACAGTGTACCCTAATGCCATCAAGCTATATCGGGGCAGAACCCATCTGTATTTCTGGAGTGACGGGGGATCCCAACAGCTGACTGTCTTGGAGGCTGAAGTGAGCCTAACTGGGAATGAGTGGCAAAAGCACCCCATTGTGACTGGCCCTGAGGCTCCGTGCATCCTTGGCATAGACTACCTCAGGAGAGGGTATTTCAAGGACCCAAAGGGTACCGGTGGGCTTTTGGTATAGCTGCCTTGGAGACGGAGGAAATTAAGCAGCTATCTACCTTGCCTGGTCTCTCAGAGGACCCTTCTGTTGTGGGGTTGCTGAGGGTTGAAGAACAACGGGTGCCAATTGCTACCACAACGGTGCACCGGAGGCAATATCGTACCAACCGAGACTCCCTGATTCCCATCCATGAGCTGATTCGTCGACTGGAGAGCCAAGGAGTGATCAGTAAGACTCGCTCACCCTTTAACAGTCCCATATGGCCAGTGAGAAAGTCTAATGGAGAGTGGAGACTAACAGTAGACTATCGTGGCCTGAATGAAGTCACGCCGCCCTGAGTGCTGCTGTGCCGGACATGCTGGAACTTCAATACGAACTGGAGTCAAAAGCAGCCAAATGGTATGCTACAATTGATATTGCTAATGCGTTTTTCTCAATCCCTTTGGCAGCAGAGTGCAGGCCACAGTTTGCTTTCACCTGGAGGGGTGTTCAGTACACCTGGAATCGACTGCCCCAGGGGTGGAAACACAGCCCTACCATTTGCCATGGACTGATTCAGACTGCACTGGAACAGGGCGAAGCTCCAGAACATCTGCAATACATTGATGACATTATCGTGTGGGGCAATACAGCAGAGGAAGTTTTTGAGAAAGGGAAGAAAATAGTCCAGATCCTCCTGAAAGCCGGTTTTGCCATAAAACAAAGTAAGGTCAAGGGACCTGCACAGGAGATCCAGTTTTTAGGAATAAAATGGCAAGATGGACGTCGTCAGATCCCAATGGATGTGATTAACAAAATAACAGCCATGTCTCCACCAACTAGCAAAAAGGAAACACAAGCTTTCTTAGGCGTTGTGGGTTTTTGGAGAATGCATATTCCAAATTACAGTCTGATCGTAAGCCTCTCTACCAAGTGACCCGGAAGAAGAATGATTTCAAATGGGGCCCTGAGCAACGACAAGCTTTTGA
This sequence comes from Ciconia boyciana, assembly GCF_034638445.1. Classification (NCBI taxonomy): domain Eukaryota; kingdom Metazoa; phylum Chordata; class Aves; order Ciconiiformes; family Ciconiidae; genus Ciconia; species Ciconia boyciana. The sequence goes on from NC_132935.1 coordinate 84,001,557, forward strand.
ACAAATTAAACGGGAGATAGTTCATGCAGTAGCCCTTGGGCCAGTTCGGGCAGGGCAAGACGTAAAAAATGTGCTCTACACTGCAGCTGGAGAGAATGGCCCTACCTGGAGCCTCTGGCAGAAAGCACCAGGGGAGACTCGAGGTCGACCCCTAGGGTTTTGGAGTCAGGGATACAGAGGATCTGAGGCCCGCTATACTCCAACTGAGAAAGAGATATTAGCAGCATATGAAGGGTTCGAGCTGCTTCAGAAGTGGTTGGTACTGAAGCACAACTCCTCTTGGCACCTCGACTGCCGGTGCTGGGATGGATGTTCAAAGGGAGTGTCCCCTCTACACATCATGCAACTGATGCTACGTGGAGTAAGTGGGTTGCACTGATCACACAACGGGCTCGGATAGGAAACCCCAATCGCCCAGGAATCTTGGAAGTAATTATGGACTGGCCAGAAAGCAAAGGTTTCGGAATATCGCCAGAGGAGGAGGTGACGCTGAGGAGGCCCCACTGTACAATAAATTGCCAGAAAATGAGAAGCAGTATGCACTGTTCACTGATGGGTCCTGTCGTATTGTAGGAAAGCATCGGAGGTGGAAGGCTGCTGTATGGAGTCCTATACGACAAGTGGTAGAAACTGCTGAAGGAGATGGTGAATCGAGCCAATTTGCAGAACTAAAAGCCATTCAGCTGGCTTTAGACATTGCTGAACGAGAAAAGTGGCCAGTGCTCTATCTCTATACTGACTCATGGATGGTGGCAAATGCCCTGTGGGGTGGTTACAGCAATGGAAGCAGAACAATTGGCAGCGCAGAGGCAAACCCATCTGGGCTGCAGCATTGTGGCAAGATATTGCTGCCCGGGTAGAGAACCTGATTGTAAAAGTACGTCACGTAGAAGCTCCACGTACCCAAGAGTCAGGCCACTGAGGAACATCAAAATAACCAGCAGGTGGATCAGGCTGCTAAGATTGAAGTGGCTCAGGTGGATCTGGACTGGCAACATAAGGGTGAATTATTTATAGCTCGGTGGGCCCATGACACCTCAGGCCATCAAAGGAAGAGATGCAACATATAGATGGGCTCGTGATCGAGGGGTGGACTTGACCATGGACACTATTGCACAGGTTATCCATGAATGTGAAACATGCGCTGCAATTAAACAAGCCAAGCGGTTAAAGCCTCTGTGGTATGGAGGCGATGGCTAAAATATAAATATGGGGGAGGCCTGGCAGATCGATTATATCACACTCCCACAAACCCGCCAAGGCAAGCGCTATGTGCTTACAATGGTGGAAGCAACCACCGGATGGCTGGAAACATATCCTGTGCCCCATGCCACCGCCCGGAACACTATCCTGGGCCTTGAAAAGCAAGTCCTGTGGCGACATGGCACCCCAGAAAGAATTGAGTCAGACAACGGAACACATTTTTGAAAACAGCCTCATAGACACCTGGGCTAAAGAGCATGGCATTGAGTGGGTATATCACATCCCCTATCATGCACCAGCCTCTGGGAAAATTGAACGATATAATGGACTGTTAAAGACTACACTGAGAGCACTGGGTGGTGGGACATTTAAACATTGGGATACACATTTAGCAAAGGCCACCTGGTTAGTCAACATTAGAGGATCTGTCAATCGAGCTGGCCCTGCCCAATCAAAACTTTACACACTGTAGAAGGGGATAAGGTCCCTGTAGTACACATAAAAAACATACTGGGGAAGACAGTTTGGGTTACTCCTGCCTCAGGCAAAGGCAAGCCCATTCGTGGGATTGCTTTTGCTCAAGGACCCAGGTGTACTTGGTGGGTAATGCGAAAGGATGGGGAAGTCCAATGTGTACCTCAAGGGGATTTGATTTTGGGTGAGAATAGCCAATGAACTAAATGGTATGATGTTAATTGCTATATAATACTGTGTGTCATCACTTTTATGGTTATTATACACCATATCAATGGTATTTCAATAAGGATCACCCAGATTAGTGAAAAATGAACTTCGATGAAAGCAAGCAAAGTGCAGAAGTGATGGAACCAGAACTGGCTTCAGCATCCAGAACAATCCAGAACAATTCAGATTCAGAACAATCCAGCACCATGCAGCATCTCTTCTGCCCTGAAGGACTATTATGACAGATGAAGCCCAAAGTCATGAACTAAATGACCTTAATAAACATTTTAGAAGGATGACTCATAGACCAAGGGAATGATAATTGTGTGTACATATATATATATATATATATATATATATACCAAGAGACAGGAAAAAAAAAAATGGTGGTGATTAATTGTATTAGAAAGGGTAGAACCTGGGCATGACGTAAATGGTATGGAATAAGGGGTGGATATTGTCCTGGTTTCGGCTGGGATAGAGTTAATTTTCTTCCTAGTAGCTGGTATAGTGCAGTGCTTTGGATTTTAGTATGAGAATGATATTGATAACACGCTGATGTTTTGGCTGTCGCTAAGCGGTATTTACATTGGTCAAGGACCTTTTTTTTTGTTTGTTTTTTTTTCCCCAGCTTCTCATGCTCTGCCAGGCGCCCAAGAAATGGGAGGGGGCACATCAGGATAGTTGATCCAAACTGACCAAAGGGCTATTCCATACCATATGATGTCATGCCCAGTATATAAACTGGGGAGTTGGCCGGGGTTGCGATCACCGCTCGGGGACTGGCTGGGCGTCGGTGGGCGGGTGGTGAGCGGTTGTATAATTTTATTTTATTTTATTATTTTTTTTTTTCCTTTCCCTTTTGTTTCCCTCCCTTGGGTTTTGTTCCTCTTTCTCTCTCATTGTATTCCTTCTCAGTATAATTCATTATTATTATTATTATTATTATTATTATTATTATTATTTTGTTCCAATTATTAAACTGTTCTTGTCTCAACCCACGAGTTTTCTTACTTTTGCTCTTCCGATTCTCTCCCCCATCCCACTGGGGGGGGAGTGAGAGAGCGGCTGTGTGGTGCTTAGTTGCCAGCTGGGGCTAAACCACGACAGCTATCATATAAATCCATGTTGTTCCCATATTGTGAATTCAGCATACTGTTCTGTCCCCCACCATTCAGCATAAATATAATAGGACTAGAAAAAGTCAGTAAGGACAATCAAAGGTTTGAACAGCTTCTGCACAAGGAATGACTAAGTAGACAAGTATTGCTTACCCTGGAAAAGAGATGCCTCATGGAAACTATGACAGAGGTCTTTAAAAAATATAAGTGGCCTGCGGAAGGCAAATTAGGCTTTATTGTTCGTTACATGAACTGGAGGCATCAAATCAAGCTTCAAAATAATCCAAAGGACTATGGTCCTCCTGGCAAAAGGTGTTGGAGCAGTGGAGCTCTGCCAGCAGGATGCTGCGAATTCCCCAAGAGGCCCAGGCAGCTTCACAGAAGAGAAGCCTGCAGGGGACTACGACATTCAGAAATTCTCCCTCTTGCCTATCAAGTTCCTCAGGTGAAATTTGCTAGAGGAGAGGAAAGTTCCCAAAGACTTTTGCACTCTTACGTACTAATCAGCTTTGGAACACTGTCAGTAACAAGTTAGTAAACAAATACCTTTATTTCTTATGTCTTACAGTCTGCGAGGACTGTATCTATTGACTTTTAGCCTTTGCAAGGCTACCACTTTTCCAGATATACAGGAAATAGCCTGTTTATAGTGTTTGGAGCAGGATGAAAATGGGAATTTTTTTCTCTTATGAGTGAATAAGTTATTTTGAATTAAGTTTCTAGACCTAAAGAAAGTGGTTCTTTTTTTGAAGTTGTCATAGTTTAACGCTGGTAGGCAGCTCAGCACCTCATAGCCACTTGCTTACTCCCCCCTAGTGGGATGGGGGACAGAACTGGAAGGGTAAAAGTGAGAAAACTCATGGGTTGAGATAAAGACAGTTTAATAGGGAAAGCAAAAGCTGTGCATGCAAACAAACCAAAATAAGGAATTCATTCACTACTTCCTATCAGCAGGCAGATATTTAGCTATTTCCAGGAAAGCAGGGCTCCATCATGTGTAATGGTTACTTGGGATGACAAACAGAGTAACTCTGAACATTCCCCCCCTTCCTCCTTCTACTCCCAGCTTTTTATTGCTGGTCAGCTGGGGTCAGCTACCCTGACTGTGTCCCCTCCCAACTTCTTGTGCACCCCTAGCCTACTCACTGGCAGGGCAGCATGAGAAGCAGAAAATGCCTTGATGCTGTGCAAGCACTGCTCAGCAATAGCAAAAATGCTGGTGTATTATCAACATTGTTTTGGTTAGAAATCATAACATAGTACCATATAAAATACTACGAAGAAAACCAACTCTATCCCAGCCAGAACCAGTACAGAAGTTTAATTTAACATGTGAATGTTGCCATGCATCTAAAATATTTATTTTAAATCAAGTAATAAATTGTGAGAGATTGCATAGAAAGAGCACAAGAAGAAATGACCTATGGTGGGAATATATCTATAGAAATGAACTCCAGTTAAACAAAGTCTTAAGACTTGTGTAGATTCCTTTCTGTGTTGGATTAATTGACTATGGGAGCTGTCCTTTGGGGCAATTAAAAACTAAGCTGGAAACACTTTTTATAATGGAAATGTATTAATGCATTCATCCTTGCATTTACCTTCACTAGATTTACTCAGGCAGTATTTGCCTGCTTATACAATTTAGTAGAAAAAAGTACTTTATGAGAGCTTCAAAACCTTGTTCAGTTGGTGCTGTATGGAAGACTGTATCGTTAAAATAAGTTTACGATGGTTTATGGCTACCGCAAGAAGGCTTCATTCTGTCTTTTTGTTTTGGGGTGCCTGTTCAACAGACTGAATGATTTTAAGGAATTCTTAGGCTAGAGAATCAGCAGTCCTGTCAGATAAAAGCGTTTCTCCTTAATTGTTAATGACTTTGTCAGAATGAGTTTGTGGGTTTGGGAAGTAGTCAGTGAATTACTCTTCTGAATTAATTGAAAGGTAACCCATTACCTTTAAGCTGATTTAATTCCAAGCTGAACACCAGACTGCTGACATCATGAAGTGCCTGCATAATTACAAATATATTTATTGTTATGCACTATGGTACCCTGACTACTTCATCTATAATATATGCTGAGAACATTTTACACTGTGAACACCAATAATTCAGCACCAAGAAAAAAAATTTTTCATGAGAGAGCAAAAATTCAGTTGTATGTAGTGGTACCCATGTAATAAAGCCTACAGCTCTTGACCTATGTCCAGTCAAATAGGGATTAAAAGGCACCTGAACAAAAAGAGAGGGTAGCTCCACATTGAAAAGGCTATCGAATTTTCAAGCCTGATTGCAACGTTTGTCACTTTATTCTAGGTACTGTGGATGCAGCGTTGATGGAGAAAGTGCTCTTGTAAACTGTTACTGAAAGATACTTTTACAGAACATAAATTGATGAAGTGAGGTTGGGCTGCCAAAAAAGAAAGCTAAAACTCAGTTAAGTCATAGTCACCAGCTTTGTGTGTAATACACCATATGATTGATGAATGATGGGGAATCGTCACACAGATACAAATTTTGCTGCTCAGCTTAGAGAAAGAAACAAGAGGAGATAACATTTTAAGTGGCAAACACTCAATGTGTTAAAGGGGGAAGAAGATTGATTTTATTAGGTAGTTTAGTAATGTACAATTTGAATGTCTCTGGCCAGTGTGAACAAAGAAAAAAGTATCTTTTTTTTCCATTTCAATTTGGGATTTAAAAAAAAAATGCGCTTACTCTTTCACATTTAATGCACTCTTCAGATATGAAGGCATAGACTAGGCAAATCAGATTCTGAACAAAACTGAAGATCTTTTAAAACAATTTTAAAATTAATAGAATTGGTAGGATTTTAGACAAAAATCCATCTGTACTTTAAATACATTTGCCTAAGAGAAACTAATTACAAAAATATTTTCTCTTAATCATGCTTATGAAACACTATTAAGATCCAGTCTCTGCTAGAAGTAGAATCAGTATTTGTAACAAAGCTAGGCAAACAAAGTTTTGTAAGTAGGTTTGGTTTTGTACAGTTTTATATTGGTAGATTCTAAAATAACTTTTTCAAATAACCATTTTTACCTCCATATGGCTGTTCCATATAATGTCCCAGCAGCGTGATGAACACAGGCAGGAAAAAAGCTAAAACAAATTCTGGAGTACCATTATGATCACTGATAGTTCCTACTTCTGTTTAAATAATCTTCAGCGTGCATACGTGACATAATTCCTTCAAAAACTGAGCTTCTTGCCACAGAACATATGTAAACGCCTAACTCCGTTTTTACTGTTCCTCCCAGTTTGTCAGTCCCATCTTTAACTATCCCTGCTAACATTTTTTATGTCTATTTCAAAGTAAGAATATTTTTTCACTGGAGACGGTGGCTTTGCCCAGCAGAAACATACTGTGGCTACTGATGTGTTTAGAAGAAGATAAAATTAAAGAGAAGTTCTGATGGACTGAAGCTAGATGCATAGCTAAATTATCTGTTTATTTTTTCTATTTAGCTTTTATTGGCCATTAATAAAATGTCAAGATGTGTCCATCTGTTTCTGACCTCTGTCTCACACATTGGATTAATTGAGATAGGGGGCCAGATCCAAATAGAAGAATTACTGTTGGACATAGGCAGAAATGTTCAGAAGTTCCAATCTTGACATAAACAGACATAAGTATTGTTTTGCTAATCTGTTTTACACTGGGTACTGGAATTTGTAAATGCAGATGATAGACTTCCTGATCACAAATAAATCTGCTCAGAGGGACTCCATCGTGATGTCCCTTGTGAAATCTTCACATTAACTGAAGCTCAGTCCTGCCACTCCATCAAAATCCAACTACCAAAAATACATTTGTGTCAAGCAGTAAGTATTCACCTCATACAGAGAGATGCAGATGTAAAACTTAAGAATTCACACAGATATTTTTATTGTGTGCATCCATTTTTCTGTTCACACCCATTCACTTGTTTTGCATTGGTACCTTCCATACTGTGTATCTTGTGCCCCTTAGCCATGAAAGTAGAGATGAGAAATGGGACTGTCTGAACCAAATCCATCCCTGGGGGTCTTTGCTGTCAAAACTATTTAAAAGTGAGTGCTGTAGCACTGGGGAGGAGGAATTAAGGAAGTCTGAGCTGTAAAATTTTGTCTTTCCTATCATTCTCACCACAGGTTAGCACAGAGGAAATGAATTTAAAATCAGTTTCAAAGAAAAATAAAAAACCCAAACATATTTAAATCAGCTCTGGGCTTTGAAGTACTGCATTCTATTTTTTAAAATAAAATAGTAATGAATAAAAACATTCGATATTCTGAAAGTGTCTTTTTCTGACTAGGCTTAAACTGTCTTTCCTCAAACTGTAATTAATTTCCATGTCAATGTGCTGTCTCAATCAAATCACTTTTCCCTTTTAAATCCCCTATCTGTTACAATCATATTTTATCTTCATCTAATATGTATGGTACGATAAAAAATAAAGGAGTATTAATTCCTGTGTTTCTGTGAATATGGTACTCCTTGGAAAGAAAAAAAAAACAGGCAATCAGCTAATTCATGCAGAGGAAGAAGCTGAGTATCAGAGAAAGCATGAGGAAGATGGGTTTGATCAAAATGTTATAATTTCTATTTAAATTGCTATATTTTCTGAAAGACATACAAGATAAGATGACAAAATATAAGTTTTAGACAACAGCTCATTTCCTAAGATAAGATAGGATACCAAAAATATAAGGTAACACTAGTAAGAATTCTCCTTGTCTAGGGAAAGGCATGATCCCATACTTTTCCCTGATGACATACTATCAAAGAGCACAACTCTGGATAAATTTGAGAAACAAACTTTTCTAACCAGAGTTGAAGCAAGCATACAGGACTGAAGTAAAAATAGTAAAAATAGTTCTAGCTGACACCACTCTGACTAGTGCAGCTTAGTTTGTTAGCATTACATGTTTTCTTTTAATTTGAGTTTACTATCACTATGAGACTCTGGTGAATTTCACTTTAATGATATACAATTTCATAAAAACCCTTTCCTCTAGAATCTTAATCTCTGAGTGAGATAGCTGTATATTAATTTTTCTTTCTGTGCTTGGTAATACATAATGAAATTAGAAATAGAGTAATTTTTTGCATAATTAAATATTTGTTCCCATTTCTCTTCCTCTGATAGCACTTTGAAAAATATGAATCCAGTTCTTCTGATTCCAGGTGATTAGTTATTTAGTATCTAGCTGAGGGCTGAGATGATAGTCAACTCTATTTTTCTAGATAGGTCAAAGAAACTACAGTTACCTCACCAGAGTAGGGAACTTCTATATCCTGTAAATGATCTGTGAGAATTAATATCCAGGTCATTGTATATGAATCACCTATTAAGCTTCCTAGGTTTAAGACTTATCTGAAAGAATTAGTATGGTCACCCTGTCAGTAGAAGAAGGTGCATCCTCCCCTCTCTCTCTCCCACCCACCCCCCCGCTCCCCGCTCAGGTTTCTGTTTGTACCTGATTCATCTGACACAGTGATTTAATGGGGTCACAGATATAATTTTGTGGCTTACTGAGATTCCTTCCTGGATACAAGACTGAAGGAAACCCAACTTCCTTCCCTCCTTCCTTCCCACTTCTCTAAAACAAGGAAAACAGTGTCAGTTGTCACAGTTGTCACACAGTTGTCACAGCTGTCACAGTTGTCAGCCAGGCCCAAGTCATGACAACCATCACAGTGCTGCAGTACTAGGCTGAAGATGTTATTGATTAGTTTGATGGCATTGCCACTACCTTAAGTATTTTTGCAGTTTGTGTTGTGGGCATATTTACTTTTCTATATTGGGTTCACTAAGACATTCAGTCTTATTAAAGGGAAATATGTAGATATGACAGCTAAAGTCAATTCCTTTAGAAGTGCATTCTACATAAATTTGGTTATTTCTTTCAGTGGTTCAGATCAATATATGAAATTATGAACCTCGATTAGATGAGCTCCTTAGCTTTTATTTCTAAGGCAATCCTCTGACTTACTGACCTTGCTGTATCACACATATTCAGTTTACGAAGCTTAGTTGTGAGGTCTAGAGAGAAAATATCCTTCTCCCCTTCCAGTTCACCTATTCCTTTGATTTTGAGACACTTTTTCTCTCTTTCTTTCTGATGTCACATGAAGAAGGAGGCAGATCAAAGAAATGTCAAAACAAAAGAGTTGGAAAATTGGCAAAGCAGTAGAACAGCTGTGATGAGAAAGTAATACTAGCTTTAATCAATTAATAAGAGATATCAGACTCTTTCTGCTGCAGATATAACGATTTAAATGAAGGGGATGTGAAGGACTGGGCTTGTGGCTAAATAGGAGTGATCTAGTTGTTAGCCACTGCTCTTTAACACCACCCACAAAGATTTACTGGAAGTATCAGTCACTTTACAGTATGTACCTGTCTTGTGCAGTGGATGGGTTGGAGTTTAAGGAGAATTTTGAACTGTACTGTAGGAGGTTTAAGCAATTTTTGTGGGTAGGAGGAGCACAAAACTGTTCAACATTAAAACTACCTAAATTAGTAAATAGGATATATTCAGCAAGAAATAGGTGTATATAGGTTTAGACACCATTTAGGAATAATTTAACACAGGTGATGTACTGTCTTGGCATATTTCCATTTGACATCATTAGTTTAACAGCTATGAAGCAGAAAGGAACACATTGTAAATGTACTCTTCACTGCCATTATATTTTGGAGCACAGGTATCTTAAATTTGGATTTACACAGCTTTGCTTTGAAACAGTTTTCAAACAGAAATTCTAACTGAAGGCTATAACAAAACTGCCACTTTATGTTTACATTAATTCACATATGAAACTAAAGACATTTCCATTGTAAATTTATGAGTCATTTTAGCGTTGAATTCACTTCAGTTGAAACAATAAAATAATTTTAGAATTTCTTTAACACAGAGGAATTTAACCTTTACAAATATCCCCATTTGAAGGGGGAGAAAGGTACTTAAACCATAGAAAGAAAATCAGGAAGTCACAAAAAGACAGACATCCTGCAACACTGTTTCATAATTCTTAATACTCGCCTGACAGTCAAACTTGGGATTCATAATTGGCTTTTGTTGATAAGACTCTGCTATGCAGAGAAAAACAAGACATGGGTAATTAAACAGGTGAGAGAATCTGCTTTATTCGGTTGTCTGGAGTTTCAAGAAGTGAAATGCACACAAAGGAGAAAAACATTTTTAATCCACATGCTCCTCTCTGAAATAAAAACTAAATAAAAAATACACTGAAAGCCAAGATAGAGGGATTATTTGTGTGTACAAAATACCTGACAAATAAAATATGATTTCCAGAAAAAAAGAAGGCTATTTTTTAAGACTGTAAATAGGTCATGAATTTACATCACCATATTTAGGAGATTATACTAAACAAATACCTAAATGTGTGAAAGAATTAGTGATCAAAGATAATGTTAAATATAGGTTTTAAAGATGAGAGGAACATAACACAAATGATCATCTTCTGTGGAGGTGATGAAGTTTGAAATTTTGTTGTCTGTAGATAAACTACAACATGCAGATTCGGAATTTGATTCAAATAAATTTCAAATTAAAAAGGATTACAACTCCTCATCAGCTGCAATCTTGCAATCTGCACTACTAGTGCAGTGTAGATCCATTTTAAATAGAGTGGGTACACATTCATAGAAAAGGGCAAATATTCTTGCCTCATTTTATATTAGCAAGGGTACATATGACTGTAACATTATACATTGTATTCAGTACATTTGCAAACTCTTACATATTCTACCATCACAGTTTTAGTGAAGGGGCTCTACTTGTGCTTTCAGAAGAATTTTACTGCCCAGTAAAATAGTCTTTCTAATTCTATAAATGTCATATCTCAAATTTTCTTCCATTTTCTAAAGATATGGAGATACAATAATTTATTCATTGTTCAAGTCCACAAATTCAGTATAATTAGATTCCAAGATCATTCGGCTAACATTCTACTTTCCATCTTTTTTAAATTATCAAAATTTAACTGGATAAGACCTTGAGCAATGACATCTGTTTTGCTTTGCTGCTTTCAGTGAGAAGTTGGACTAGATGACCTTCGGAGTTCTCTTCCAACCTAAATTATCCTATGACTCTGTGAGTCTTTCTCCCATCTTCTATGACCCTGTTTTAAATAAAAATATATGCTAAAAAGGTTCTAAACTGGAATATTCACATGTAAACATGTCATGCCTATTACATTTTCAAAAAAATTCTAAATATCTGTACGGCCCTTTCATATCAAATACCTCAAAGGTACTGGAAAGTATCCTTTAAGTGACAGAAGCATTACTACCTCTACCTGGCAGATACGATTTTAGGTAAACAAGGAATGATTATTCTTAATTCCCCACAATGCTAGAACTAGGCAATACCACTAAAAGGTCAGGAAAGGAAAGGAAAACCTAAAGTACTTTAGGTAAAAAAAAAAGAGAGGAGGGGGAATTAGACACATTCAGGGTATAGCTAGCTCAACAGCAGTTAGATACAATAACCCCACTGTTGCCTTTGGCTCAGGAGTTCATAAACTTCTGAATGCTGGAAGCTGAGTGGGGTAAACCAGGAGAACAGGTATAAAGAACAAAGCTACTCCTTGCTTGCTCCATTTCTCATTCCATTTATTCCATTCAGTCAGTGATGGATGTCTGATCTGGCACAGCATGGATGTTTTGCTTTTATACCATCCAAATGGCATAATTGAAAATAAAATTAAAAAAAAATAGGTTCTTAACGTAAGCTTTAGGCAAAATGATTGATTCTATCTCAAAAGTTTCAAGCATCTTTACATTAAGCCTGAGGCCTGCCAAGGTCTGGGAGCTAGGAATTTTTCTTGCTAATTCCCTGGGGATAAATGAACACAGTCCAGTAAACAGTCTGAAAGTGGTGGTTGCTGCTTTCTTTTAGAGGAGTAGGAGAAGGTGCCTCCTTTATCTTCTTTTCCTTTGGTATAAAGAAATTCAGGTAAACAGTATTCATGTGTGCCCTGTCCAGAAATCAGTTGGCTCTTTATGGACAGGATACATGTCACCCTTCCAGTGAAAGCTGCTTTACAACGCCAAAAAGAACTGAAGGCTAATTAGTTTGGAAAAAAAACCTGTGAGGCAGAGCACAACTGTGTAGCTTATATTTACAGCAGGATAAATCCTAGGTTATGAGTCCACGCTAAGCATTACTTACACATTTTGCAATGTGCATAAGCATCTTTGAACAGGGACTAGAATTTAGGTCTCTGCCTGTGGGTGAAAAAAAGAAAAGATTCAATATAAATGCCCTCAGTATATTTCCTATTAACAAGCTCCAGCTGGCTTCCCACTGGGTATATTGCTTCCAGCTTACTGCAGGAGTGTCCAAACTGTACTGGCTGTTGTGACAACCTTTTATAGGTGCCTAGCACTGTCTATTATCCTCTGGGAAACCTGGACACCTTAATCTACAATTCTGGGAACTCCTTTTCTAGGAATGATGTTAGATTTACTTTGAGTGTCTGCTAGATTTAGCGGTTAGGATAGAGTAGCTTTAGGAATCAAACACACAGTTACCAGCTTCAACTGCCATGTCTTAATCACATAAACATTCTTCTTCTACAATAATCCAAAAATATATGAAGGTAGCAAAATTACCTTTGCTCTCTTCATATTTAAAAGGAGCAAAGAAATTTGCTAGAACCTTCTTAAATTTTTAGGAACAAACTATGGCATAGCTGCCTACTTCAGGTATATGATTTAGAAGCAGGAATGGTTTGTCTTAGGATAGCAATAGTGTTTCCTAACTGATTGCTTCATCTGCCTTCAGAGGCTCGCACCTCTGTTACAGGCACAGCTCATCTGCTGAGCCATCACAATTTTATGGTCCAGAAAAATAAATAAAATGGTATTGTTTGGGTTATCAGTGCCCAATCTAGTAGCAGAACACAATTGTTTGGACTGTGTAAACTGTAGCGTAACCAGTGGAGGGGCAGGAACCACAGCAGTCCAGCCAAGCTTTCTGGAACCACAGCTTTCCCTCTTTCTGAATCAGTGCTCTTAGTTAACCTGTTAGACTGCAGCAACTTAGCTGACTTGTCGGGGACTTAGTCTTCCAAAGTCTTTGCTTGACTCTGCAAAAGGTTGAAGCAAAAGATTAACATGTTGAATTTTTTTTGCAAATTCAGACTCAAAATTTTAATACCTAGCTGGTATTATCTAGAAGTTTCTCATCAGACTTGTTAATTTTTTTTCCCTTCCATTTCTAAAAGTATTCTTATCTTAGCAGTTTTATCTAATAGTTTTTCTTTCCATCTCTTCTGTATTCCTGCATCTAGTGGTTCTAAACCCCACAATTTTCCAATTCATTTCCAGCTCACAATTGCTACTTTTTCAATGCTACTATTCATGTAACTATTTGGGGAAAAAAACAGATTTTGCTTCTGTTCCCCAAGCTTTTCAGGTGAGCTGTACCAAAACCACAAGAAAATGTACAAGTCCCCAGATTAATTGTATGTGATATTAAACAATTAACAGAAACCAACCATTTGCATTTTAATAACATTGTAACCATCTGGTAAATGAATCCATTAATCTTGATTAGCTGGGTATCAGACACTGGATTGTAGAGTTCACTGATGTGTGTATGGTTAAAAAGGAGATTTTTAAGTCATGTTTGGAATAATTTTCTCCAGCAAAAGACTACAAAGAGTAAGTCAAGCTTGACTAATATGATGTAAGATACTGATCTATACTCACACTAAGAAAAAAAGCAAAAGTTGATAGGTTTAAATAATATGGAGGCTGTGACACAAAACAAGTGGCTGGGTCATCAAAATGAAACTGATACTTTCCATCCACCTTATGACATAAAGATTAAAAAAAAAATGCTCTGTATATTAAAGTGAAAAATCAGAAGTGGATTTGAACATCTTAGTATTATCAGGATTGAATCCAGTTAAAATTAGTCACTGACTGAGAAACTAGGGAAGGTTATGTGGCTCTGCTCAGGAAAAAGGTCAAGCTGCTATTGGTCTCCCATACAGAATAAATCAAAGCTCCACAGATGAACAATATGAAGTGAATTTATAAGTGTGAGCAGATATATTATTATTATTTTCTCCCACAGGCCTTGCTGCTGGATTTCCAGTCTCTTTTATGCATTGTACTCACAATTGCACAACCAGAAGTTACTTGTTATATAACCTGTTTTAAGCTAAAGTCTTTGTTGCTGCAGAGGGTAGATCATGATGGTGCAACCTTTAATGCTGCAATTTGACTGTATTTGCGATTGTCTGCAGTGTTTGCATCCGTGCTTATTATTCTTTCATTGCTGCTTACTTCTCAATTAGTTACTTCTCAGAGGAATTACAGGAGCCTCAGATTGTTTTCAGCACCTCTGTACTACCCAAGGAGAGCAACTTTAGTCCCCATTTCTTCACTGGTACTGAGGTGAAAACTGAATAAATAGAAAACAACATATCCACAGCTTTTTCCCTGAAAAGGTATCAAGTCTGTTTTGTCCATGACAATAATTGGTAAGTGATCTCCCTCTCTTTATTTCATCCCACAGGCTTTTCCACCTGATTTCCCCCTTCTCCCCGCTCCTGTTGAGGAGGGGGAGTGACAGAGCAGCTGGGTGGGAATCTAGCAGCCAGCCAAGGTCAACTCACCACAAAAGCCTGACATCTAATTTGCTTTATGAATTGCTATTGAGTATCAAAATGGCATTTTCATGGACCCAACTATTAAACTCCCCAAGTAGCCTAACTGGTAGTGGCTAGTTGACAGCACATTACTTTATATGTGAAGTTAAGATTCTTTTTTTTTTTTTTTATACTGTGTGCATCATTGTGCAACTATTTTGAATTTCATCTGCTTCTGTGCTGTTCAGTCATATACCTTGTAAGGTCTTCCTGCAGCTTTTCACACTTGGTTCTTATTCTTGCTACCCCAAATAACTCATTAATGAATAATTTTTTTGACCTTGCTATTCTCTCATTTTTTCAGGTCGCCTAAACTTTATTTGATATCATACAGTAAATGCCACAGGACATATATCTGGGAAGATCCATAATGACCTCCTTCTACTGAAAGAAAAATAGAAAGTTTCTATCTTTTCCTTATGACTGGTTCCTTTTGACTGGTTTCTCTCTTTTTACGGATTATTTTTCCCATTCAAGGACTTTTGCTATTTTGCCATGATTGCTTATTGCGCAGAAAGCTTATGCATTCTTGAGTCCTTTAAGACTCTCTAATGAGTTTTAATTACAAAAATGGACCACATAATGAGCTTCAAAACTAAAGTTTAACTTAAAAACAGTTCAGGTGTTACCAGTCTGTATATATATATATACGGTAACACATATAAAGAGAATAAGGCATAGAGTACATTATTTTCCTGCAGGTTTTAGCATGGTTGCTTCATCATTTTTTGCAAAAAGGAAAAGAATGGAAAAGGTAAAGCTCCCTTTATCATTATTTTTCTTCTTTATGTTGGTTATTGCTATCCTTTATGAAACAGTAACTGCTAAGTTTAGATTTTTAAGTTTTGTATCCTTTGCACCCAAAAGTCGTGGCATATGATTTAATTGTGGGGCACATTATGCAAAACATTATGCCCTGGCCTGAAAGACTGAATACAGGGATGAATTCTGACATGCATTGTAACTTAAAAAGTAGAGGCACCAGAAAACACAATTTTCCTGAAGTTTTGGAACTGAGGCAGAATTTGAAGATACTTCACTTTACAGACTCTCACCCAGTCACTGTCTTATCGTTCGTATTTTCTTTCTTATAGAACTGAGTATCATAATGATCTCAGGGGATTTAATATTGGGTGTCATTTCAGTTTTGTTATTCAGTAGATAACCATTAATAGTTGGAAGAGGAAGCAAGAAATAGAGTGAAAAGTGTAATTTCTCTGTTATCAGATGATAATATCGTGTAATGTACACACTATCCTGGGCAAACTACTTTGAATACATTATTTTCAAAGAAAACATAATGTCTTGCAGCATGAAAACTATCATGAAATCTGGAGTGGAATTGAAAATACTTGCAGGTAGCTCATTTCAATTTTCACAGCTTCTGCACAATGCAATAGTCTAAGGAATTTCTGTGCAGGTGGAAATTTAATTTTATTCAGTGCATGCCAGTCTCCAGTGTCTTTTCTGACAGAATATTTCAGAATTTGGTATTGTGTTTATTGAACTCATTATACGATATCTTTCTTGGGTAACTTTATACCACTATTAGTGAAAGGTCAGCAAGAATGATTCTGACATTGTCTTTTTAGACTACCAGAATGGATGCCGTGACAATTCATACCAGCTGCTGGTCTGTGCCACTGGCCTATGACAGAATCACAGTTAGGTTGTTTTTATTGTTTATTATTCCTGTTGCGCTTTTTCTCCATTTTGCTTCTTTCTCCTAGCTTCCTGTATCTATATGTAATGCTTAGTTTCTTGCCCTGTTCCTCAGCAGCTTACCGATTTCTCCATCCATCAGTCTTGAATATCTCCAAAAGATGAGATGTTAAATAAATGAGAAACTATGATGAAAGCACAATTTCTAGAAAGACTGACTTTTCCAAGTATAGTTATGGTTATTCAGAAAATGCTTCAGCAGATATGGCTGTCCTCTAAAATGTTTCTTTCCTTTACAAAGCATTTTGTACTTGTAGTTGCTTCAAAGGTACTTAAAATTCAAGCAGACAATGAGATGGTATTCTGCCTCTCTCCAGTTCTGCACCACATCTAAAAGAACCTTCCCTCAACAAGAGGCAGTTTAATACATTATGTATGAGAAAATGTAGCAAAGTGGAAATTAGCGTGTATAGTAGGAACATCTGAAATTTAAAACACCTGGCCATTTTAATGAATAGGATTTTACATAGGTGAACTGGGAAAGGACCTATTGAACAGAGTATTTTTTAATACAGCAAGTACAAATGCATTTGATGCAGTGGGAATATAGGATGATATGCTTGTAACTATTTTCTTGGTGGAATACCGTGTGATCACATGGCTCTGTAGAGAACCCTGCGCCCACTCAAGAGTCAAGAACTATCTTTTGAAGAGAAAAATAATTTTCATGCTTAATAGTGAGAGAAAGGTTTCACAGGTATAAGTTTTCTTATGGGCATTCAAAACTTTTGAGAGTTTTAATACCGAAACAAGTCAGTATTTCAATATGCTATAGAGATAATATGAAAGTTATTAGCAAGTCAGAAGGACAAAATATATTTAATTTATCATGCCTCTATGGTTCATCCCATGAATAATTTATCAAGTTTTGTAAAAAAATAGCCTGTACCATTTAAAAGCCAAAGTTAAATGTAAAAGTATAAAAGTATGTTTTCCATACACTTTGACAAGGTTTTTAATGCACCTTGCCAAAAAGCAAATAGGGAAAGGAAAATTTTCAAGAAACAGATAGGAATGTTTCCTTCAAGAACAGCTGCAAATTAAGACCAGTTCCAAAACAAGGCACCTTATAATTATTGGTTAAGAAGCCTCCATGGCTATACTTCCCCTGTAGGATTTCTGTGGCTACATTGTCAATAGTGTGTGAAGGGCTGATGTCTTCTTATCAAATTATTTCCCGAAGTCTATAAATGTTTTGCAGCTGTGGTTATGAGCTCTTAGAACAAGAGACCAGTTCTGTATAACTATGACTTTACTTTTAAAAAGCAATTTGTGGTCTTAATTTTCAATTTTGGCATAAAAAGTTATGCTGATTTTTTTCAAATATTTTTTACTTTTCATCTGAATTTCCTAGTTTTCTGAGCTTGTCTTCAGTAACATAAGCATTGTAGTAAGGTGTGTAAAAATAAAATTATTGCTGAATATTTTTAGTTTTGATTACAAATAAGGGGATATTTGTTTTAGGGATTTTACCTACTTTCTTAAAAGGCATTGGGAAATGCCTATAACATATTATAAAAGGAAAATACAGTTAAAATTATCACTCCATTTCAGGGTTCATCAGCATATACAGAAGAGATTTCATTGCCTTTAGTTAGAGTAGGTTGTGTAAAACCTATTGAAACAAAAGTTGTCGACTTCTTAAGCATGTAGCTTTGCTCTATAGAAATCATTTGAAGCTTAATATTTCTCAATTATTTCTTTCCATAGTTACTTCTGTATGATGCACCATTTGACACAGTCCTGCAAAATTCCTTGGGCAAGTAGTCCAGGCATTGCCTATTGATAAAGTAAAAATCAGAGTTTAACTGGATGGCAAAACAAGATGGCAAAGTGCACAGATACGCATTGCATAGTTGTTCACCTGTGAGAAGAAGCTAGCCTGATTCTTTCCTATGTTTCCTTGGGAAGGTCTGAGATTAGAAACATATCCATGTATCTAACTCGTCCTCATTAAGCTTATGAGTAGAGTAAAATGTTATAGTATTTTGGCAACAATTTGATAGTATTGGTAAAAAATATTTGTTGGAAAAAAACATTTTCTCTATTTCTTCCATGCACCCAAAACTCTCAGGAACAGTTGTACTGATTTTGATTGCACTTTTAAATGTTTTTGGACTGAGACAAAATATAGGAAATATCACCTGGAAGGATTTTGCATGATAATACAGCAGTAGCTGAAAGAGTTTGATTAGAATTAAAGTTGAAATTCATCCATATTACATACTTAGTATAACAGACACTACTGAGATCTGCCTTAGAATATTCTTTAGAACTCAAGTGTACCTGCTAAATGTTACATTCATTACAAACCGCCTATTACTAATATAATTTGAAGGAGGACTGATTCCAGTTATGATACTAACAACTGTGAATGTAAAAGTACAGTCACAACTACCTCCATTATCATTAAAATTCATAGGAGGTGGGTTAAGCAGTTCACATTTTCATTACATTGTTTTCCTACAATGATCAGATTATTGTTAGACTTGATGAAAATATTGTACAGTAAAGGGCCTTAAACTACCCTAGAATTTCCCAATTTAACGTGCTCAATGAAATATTACAAAATTACTTATTTTATTTTTATTTCTTATGCTTTTAGAGATAGTAAATCCAGTGCAGGTCCAAAGTTTCTTTAAATTTCTCAGTGTATGGGTGACATTGGTCATCCTACTAGTCATTGGTAGATATATATATATACTGTTCTCATGCACCAACCCCACAAAGTTCAGATTACTATCAGGGTGATTTATTCTATCGCATTGGTGGCTGTTTTATCCATTTTGTTGTGGAACGACATTTGTTTCAACACTGGTCATCTGCTGTTTATTAACAGACTGATCCATTAAGGTGGAGTACATCAAGAGAAGGTGACAGCATCTGTATGTGCTAGAGAAAGCTCTCTGTTTCTTTTTGAAAGAAAAAGAGCCCTGTTACGGCAAAGCTCTTGATTCCTTTCACACAAAGCAAAAGCATCTTGAGTTGGTTTCATCCATATCAGCTGTGGTATTTTGCTCTTAGCTGTTCCAGTAACATTGCTCTCCTCCTTTCCCCTATTTATCCATTGTGTTATAGTGTATAAATGGCTAGGGCTCAAATCACTATCTCCATGTCTATAATGCTAAACTGACCGTGCTCAGGATTGTTATCCAGTGCTGGTGCCATCTGGAGTGGAATGGCTGGCATCCATGCTGCTAAGCTCTCTCAGCCCTCAAACTATCTGTTGGGAATGGTCCCTGGTCTATGACAAGTCTTGTGGCACAACCAGAAATGGCTTGAGAGAGGGTTAGCTTGTCTAGGCTGAAATCATGACAGGGTCTGTTGTAATACTTTCAATATGTACACACAGACATAAAAGAAAAAAAGAAAAAAAAAAGAGTTTGTGTCAGTGCCCAGGAAAATTTCCTGGCACTGTTTAAATTACCAATATAGACATAGCCAAATAGACTCAATGCTTATGATACTGAATTTCATTGTCCCTGGATCCCAGATGGAACCTTGCAGCCAAGAGTTTGGCTCAAAGCTCTCTGTCAATAAGGGAAAAGTGTCAAGTATCTAAGAAAACTTACACCAGCTAGGACGCTGTGGTGGATGCACTGAATAAGAAATGCTGAACAGAGAAGCATATAGTCCTGAGGACAGAAGTAATGTTCATTCACAGTTGGAAGTGTCTTTGCCTCATTGCTTCCTCCTAGAACTAGACATCGTGTTTATCTTCTAAAGACTGCTCCTTTCTTCCCATTTAAAAAACACGAAACAACAAGAGTGAGAATGACCTGCTCTCAAACCTCTATATCACCTGTTTTATATTACAGCAAGACTTTATACTACAGCAATGACTTCAGAGCCCCATCCTAACCTAAAGAAGATCAAAAACACGTCTGTCTTTTAATTAAGCACAGTAGCTAGCGGGTTCTAGAATAGAAAGGTATGGGCATTCTACACCATTCTTGCACAAGCTGTGCAGAAAATAATCAAGGTTAACTGAGCCAGAAAGAGAAACCCCTCATGGTTAAGACATTCACATACAGGGAAGAGGGGGTTCTGCCTTCTAGAAATTTTTTTTTTTTTTAACTAAACGACATAGAACAGAACATTTTAATCATTGTAAAACTTTGAACTGATGGACGCAAGACAAAAGTTTTCAAAAAAATTACTCATTTAGTAGAATTTAATAAATTTTGTTTTCACAATACATGCAGATATAGGATGATATGCTATAACTACAATAATGTTACATTGCTTTCAAATGTTCATGCTCTGTTAATGAGAGTTAAAGATATTCAGTGTGGGATGTCATTATGTTAATTACTGTTAAATTTCTACTGACTCTTCTACTGTGGAAAACAAATGAGCTATTCCTCATGCAAGTTTAGTCTTCTTACCTAGAATAGCTCTTGCCTGAGACTTCTTCCTCCATAAGTGAAAGGGTAGAGATGATTTATCTGACACAGAACAGTTCCAGTTGTGTTTCTTACCTGAGCTGGTCAAAATCCTCATCTGGCCACAAGCTAGACAACTCTCAATTAAGCCATATTTGGGGATTTTTGTTATATCATGCTAGGGATTAACCACAATGCAGTGACTATTAAATCGGAATTATTGTTATATTAAATATCCACCCAAGACCTTTATTTTAGAGAAGAGAATAAGAGGACACTATTTTACAATATCTGAATAGACCCTCTCCAGGTTATCCTGCTCAGGCCTCCAGCTAGGTTTTTGAGCCAATAACAACTGTGAAGTTCATTTTCCTCAACACTTCCTGGTTTGTCCTTAGTGCTACACCTGTAGTCTTACTTTATGTTAAAATTAAAGATGCAGTTGTGTTAAAGACACAGTAAACAAGTAAAGTCAGGCTACACAATGGCTGTATGATGGTACAGGTTATTAAAAAACACATTACAAAGTATGTGTGGTAAAATAATAATCAGCTTCCACACCTCCTAGTTTACTATAGTGTTATACATCAACCGCATAAAGAATTAGCAGATCCAGACAAAGAATCACCAGTTCTTTGATCTAGTTGGTTTGTCGGTCCCTCAGGGCAGTTTCTTTAGCCCTTTTTCTTCCCTTTATTTGCTTTGCTTCTGGAGCCAAAACAATCAAGCTTATGAATTTGGTATGTACACAGTCCAATGCATTTTCTCAAGGTTGCTTCTATTATTTACATGGAGCAAGTAAAATTTCCAAAACTGCATAATGCTTCTAGTACTGACACAGGTCTTTCTGAATTACATGTTCCTTATGTCCATGGTGTCTATCGCAGTATAAGAGTCTTTGGAGTTTCCATGTTTCCAAGGTTTTACATGTGTCTCAGCTGCTAAAATGATTTGTATAAGGCTTTTTCAGAGACCTGCTTGGGAATATACAACAGCTCAGCAACTCTTACAAGGTGTAGAGATGAATTCTTAGAAAACGCTTTGAGAATGTGCTTTGCATGTTTGAAGATAGTGCTTAAATTTCTGACTCTGTCTTGAGATTTAGGGTTAAAATATGAAATGCTATCCTCAGAAAGTTCTGTTGAGAACTCTTAAAATAAAAAACAAATTCTGCACAGAATATAAAGGCCTGGAACCTAAGCTCAAATGCTTAGAACTACAATATCAGATGAAGAACTTTTAAAATAATATACACTGTTGCTATAGTGCCAGCAAAGATTTCAGAATTAGACATTTAGATTAGCTAGAAAATGTATTCATATATTTATAGATATAGTCACCAAAAGGATACAGATATTTTCATTGAGTTTGAACTTCTGTAGCTACAGAATGGCAATTCCTGACTTGTACAAGGAGGGTAACTCTTTCTTATCAATTGGAGAACAATATCGAATTCAATAACTAATGGTTATGGAACCTTGTGTCTTAATGCAATAAAAATCATTTTCATTCTGGGAGCATTTCATATGGTTTGTTTAATGCACAATGTTTGACGAGGGAAGATAACTTTTTGTGTCTTATGATTTGAGCTGTTACAGGTGCAAAAAATGTATTTGCACTGTGGTAATATATTAACTCATTTAGTTAAAACTTTAGTAAGTCAAATGGCTTTGAAATTTCTACAGATAATGAAGGATAGAGTTTGCATATGCTGGACAGCTTTTTCATTTAATGTTAGTGTCTGAGAACCAAGAACTGTTATATTGCACAAACCAGTGTAATTGGTGCTTTCACCAGAAATTAAACTGCTACCATTGCTATATAAAAATATATTTGTATGAAGATGTTTTATTCTTTTGCTATTTGTCATTATGCTATAAACACCTTATAAATTATAAGGTGATTCCCTAGATGAATTAAAATTCTGTTTTCACCAATAGATTATTCTTCATCTAATTCTGTAGAGTTTTTTAAAATAAATTACTGACAGTTCAATAAAACAATTGTTGTTTGATCTCTGTTAATGAGCCCAAATAAACACCTAATCTTCAGAACTATGCGAGTAGCACAAACACAGTCATGTACACATGAGGCAAAGAAAGCACATAGTGAATTAGTAAAAGATCAGTCTTTTACTAATTTTTAAGACTAATTCTATTAAGTATGGTACCATAAGAGCTAACTTAGGTCCTCAAATATAAGTGTTTAATGAGGTATATGGTAATATTGTCCCCTTTTACACTTAGACTTACAAAGAAAATTTAAGGGGTAGTCCTCAAATACTTGGTCCAATAACATAGCTCATGTGAGAAAAAAAACAATCCATAGGATGGATGGGATAAAATGCAGTAAATTGAGTTTTATCAAGAGGCTAACAGAACTGCTGTATGCAACTAAATCAGCAGAGAGGATGTAACTATGCACAATGACCAGCAGAAACCCCAATGACAATGCTATTATCCTTACTAAGAACTTGTCTACAGTAAGAAGTCAGGGTAGACTTGGGGCCATACATTAATAGTGTAAATAATATACTCTGTTCTGGCTACCATGCACCATCTCCCTGTGTAATCTTAGCTAACTGTCTCTTACTGGCACAAAATGTGCACTAACATTTCGTAGATAACTGAACCCACTAAGGGCATATTTACAACTCAAACTGCAATGTAATGTAGGGATACTCGATCTAGCTTGAAATGAGCTAGCCTAATTACAGGAAGCGTTGGAGCCAGAATGACACAAGCAGATTGCACTGTTTCCTGGACGGGGAAAATCAGTAGTCTGTGAACACCATCCTGGGAGGTATATTTTTATAAATATGAGGCAGGTGTGGTCTGTGCACACCAAAAGAGTGTACAGTGGGACCTTGGGAGCAACAGTGAACTAATTCACACCCCATTTTACCCGTTCCTAACTTCCTGTGTGGGTAAATCCTAAAATTATTGGGTAGGTGGAGGGCTGCTGTTAAAAGTGGAAAGTCCAAGGTTCTTAACTTCTTTTAAATTCTCAGAGAAACAAGAAAATAGAAATTTATCTAGAAACTGAATAGGAAATGTTCGTGGCACTCTTTGCTTTTCCGTACAGTTACTTTGTGAGTGACATGGTGATAACGCTCCTTTAGAGTCTTAAGAGGTATGTGGAAAAAAGAGATGGCAGAAGTTTCCTGGAGAAGAGGTTAAAGCATAATAAATGTATTCCAAGCAAGCACCCAGCAATTCCATAGTGATGAGGCAGGCCAAAGCTCAAACCAGAAAGTCAAGTCAGCAGGTTGCAGGTCTGGATCAAGGAGGTACGAGATGGGGTGCAGATGCAGTGGCAATGCAGCCACAGCCTAGCTCAGGTGGGGGCCAAGCACAGGACCGTCAGACCTTAGTCATTGCCCCAAGCAGAGGCAGGGAGAGCTGCTGCTGAGGTTTCTTCCAGCTTTTTTCCCCATAAGTTCTGAAGTTGGCCAAGACCTCTCAAACAGATCACTCTTATGAAGAAGCTGGCCTTGAATGCAGACTGTTAAAATCCTAGAGGGGAGGGAGTGCACTTTGGTTTACCTCACTGTGAACCTGGCTCACATGTCACCTAAAGACAGTTGCCAGGCATCTAAGTGGTATTATTTAAATGTAATTGATGGCTTTAAGTCTTCTGAAGGACATGTTCATCAGGACAGAGCTCCTAGTACTAGGTGAGGGCCTTTGAGTCCAATTCAGAAGAAAGAGTACCTTCATGTAACTCACATCCTACAATTCCTTTGTATTTTGAAGAGATGTCTGAACCTGCAAGCAGATGCAAACATTTTTACATTGGAATCTGTGACAGCATCAAGTCCCATTTCTTAATGTTGAGCCTTCAGTTGTTTTGCTCATGGGGCTGAAAAGCATCAGTAAGCTTCATTTGTCCCAAATTTCTTTGGGTCTTCTCTTTTCATCTCTTGTAATTAATTTATATCTGCAAGTTATAATTTTGGTTTTGTTATTGATATTTGATTTTGAAGAAGGGTTTTTACTTATTATTTTTCCACTCTTTCCTTGTGGTGGTTTATAGTCTCAGAGATACCTGTTGATGGTTATATAAAATTATCTTAAAATTTCTAGTTGCTACATGACATCAAATTTGCTGAAAATATTTGCATCATTTCTATTACTTTTTAAATCCTTGCTATTGTAGTTTAAAGTTTGCATGACTGTAAAAGAGAGGTTAGGTAGGATGTGAACTGAAATATGGATTTTGTTTGGAAAAAGTAAAGAAACATTATATGCAAATGTAAAGTAATTCTGATAATGCATAGCTGTGATATTACTGTAACAAGTAAATTATATGAAATGCAAGTATATTCCAGAACATTTTTTCTCTATCTGTATGTTTCTATATACATATGCTTTTTTCAAATGGATCATTGTTTTTGTGGAATGAACTATTAAAGACTCTGAAATAAGGGCGTGTAGGTGACTAGGTTTTGCCAGTAAACTTTTATCAGTACTTCGTTCTGGAGATTGAGATGGTCATGCTCAAGAGCTCATCACTGAGGGAGGCTGAAATTGAAATGGGTGTTTTCTCTTTTCCTTGTCTTTCCTCATCTACTCTCAGGTACCTTTTTTACTTCTGCTTATTCTATGTCCTCAGCTTTATATTGCAAATTTTACTACTTGCACACATTTTTCTGTACTTTTTTTTCCTGCAGCTATACCATTAGCTCACTGCTTTGTAGTTTCACATTAATTTTATGCTTACCTGTAATAAAAAAATACTTTTTGCTGCTTGTGCTATTGCTAGTGTTACAGTGTTACAATTGGTTTATACACTGTTGCCAGCACATATTTTTTGTAAAATGTTTTTTTCCCAGCCTACCTTTATCTTTCATTTTCAGCTTTACCACAGATATAAATTGAGCAATGATCAGAACCTGAACGTACAAAAGGCTTTAGAAGTTCAAATTGGACCACAGAATATCCTGAAAAAATATGGAAGGTAGTGCCTGTAATAAAAAGATCAGACTAGCACTTAAGTGCTAATTTTGCATGCATGTATAGTAAATGAGGCTCTCCAGGTTGGTTGAAAGCTGCTTCTATCACATTAAATTCATTTATTTTCATATTCTCTGTATAACACCAGTGAAAATTCTTTGTGGGAACATATCTTGTGGTTCTCTGTACAGAGAACCTGTACAACTTTGGCCATCAAGGTATAACTTTTCTTCTGTATAAACTATGTGTAGATTTTGCAGTCAGATCTATGTGGTCAATCAGTGGATGGAAACAACTGTGAAAGAGGGTCTGGAGTCTGCCAATAACTGTTTTTCATGGCAAGGGAAAATAACAGGAGGAACTGAAAACAGGCAAATCCATGCTATCTTTGATCAGTTAAGATAACAGCTTTCATCAACATGAGAATATGGCCACGGCAACCAAAACCAATGGGCATACATTTTTCAGTCTGGTAACCTCACTGCTGAGGAGTGCTTAAGAAAGCGGAGATTAAAGTGGTTTTTGAAATGCTAGGCTTACAGACAGGAAGGTGGAGAGTTTTCAGAGAGGCAAGAAGAGACAGAATTACCCTGTATCAATGAAAGACTTGCACTTTCATGTCAATTCAAACATTCCGTTGGAAACTGTTAAGGTAACATCACATCCATTTGATAATAAACCAAAATACAAAAGACTTACCTAAGAGGTAGGGCAACTGCTAACATGGAGACTTGGATAGTAGTCAGGCTTGGAGCTGTACTCAGGCTAACCAGGGAATTGTCAGCAAGGGGACAGATTTCTAAAGATGTAGTGCATTTTTTTCTTTTGGACTACACAAAAAGAAGCTTCATACAGCTCTGTAAAGTAATCAGGTGAAATATCCTGGGTAATATATTTTGTACCATTTGTTTCCTTTTTCTCTTAAGAATATGGCTGGTATTTCATCCAGGCAATCCAGAGAGAGGACTTCCACTTCACAGAAAGGTCCTAAAGGGTTACTTTCTGAATTGTAATTTTCTATGTATGATGTTAGTGAAGAATGGAGAGAATTGTCCTCTGGCATTGACCTGCAGGTAGTCAAAATGACCAAACGCAGGAGAGAAGCCTAAAAATACAGGTAGAGATTATGGTTAGTGGGGATAGGACAACTGTAATTTATACAGCTAAAATTATAGAGTCACAGCTTTAGATTAATGAAGGTAGTAAACATGCCAAAATTGTAGGAGCTCAGCAGAGTTCCAAGGCCTGGCTGTGCATGGTGGCTTTTCTTGTTGATACTTTCATGAGAAGATCTGGGTGCACACCATCACATCCAAATCTGTTCTTCTTCCCTCCTATGTGCTCTGGTATGCTGAAGGAAATCAGGATGCACAAGTAGTGAAGGTGTCAAATCGTGCTCCAGCATGTTTGCCAGTCTGGACGATGAAGCAGCTCCCTGCACAATTCAGACACAAAACCACAATCATAAGAGTGAAAAGGACTGCAGAAGGACATTGAGTTAATTCTCTTGTTCAAGAAATGAACTAGTATATCTTTTATTCCTCTCATAAGAAGGAGTTAAAGGAATTCTTGTGTGTTCAAAAGCTCATCTGTTTTTTGTTTTGTTTTGTTATGTTTTGTCTTTTTCACTTCATCAGCCATTGTTTCTAACAGATGTTTCTTGGGGCCATTTCACCAAGAGCAGAAATTCCAGAATATTTCGAGCCAAATTATTCCACAGCGTTCCAGTCTCACCATTATAAATTTTTTTCCTAATAGCTAGACAGAAACTAGACTTTTTTTTTTTATTACTGTTCTTGATATTTGATACAACTGGCTCTTCTTCTTCAAGTGTGTTGCCCTAACCTAGAGACTGTATTTCAGCTGGATTCTGACCAGTGCTGAGAAAAGTAATTTCCAACATCTGGTATCCACACTCCTGTTATATATCCCATATATTTACTTTTTTTTCAGTGTTAGCTGAAGTTCTGTTGGTGACCCCTTGGAATGCCTGCGTTCTTTTTATCTTTCCCTCTCTGTGTTTGCAAACTTGACTGTTCCTGTTTAAGTGTAATAACTTTTTCCTCAGTTCCATTTGCAATACCTCCACTTATGACCTTGTTAACCTTATGTTGTTGATTCAGTGTTGAAAGTGGCTTTTTAAACTTTAATTCATGAGGATGTAGCTGTGTCCTGTTTATGACTTAATATATGAGCTAATTTTAATTAGGAGACACTAGCCCCTGCTGATTCATAGGTCTCAGCTTCCCTGAAAGATCTATGCTTTTTGTCCCTGTGATTGATACTACTTCTAGCATGTGACAAAAATCTCATTTTCATCTCAAAAAAAAATCAATTCAATTTACTTTTGCATACTGTGTTTCCAGTTTCAGATCACTTTGAATTCTAATAGTCCTTTGATAGAGTCCTCTGGGGCTGCTATTGCTAGCAATCATAATAAACATTCTCTGAACAACAGAATGCATTATTTCACTGATACTGTGTGAGCAAATAATTCACTTGAAACAGCAAAAACCCACAATACCTTAACATCTGGGATGTATTAACAGAAGCACAGCTAGTAGATTGGGGAAAGTTTTAGTGCCCTTTTTTGGCACTTTTTAGACTGTGTCTGGAATATTGTGTCCCATTTCAGGCACCTCAAAAGAAGAAAAACATTAATAAACTGGAGTAAGTTCAGCGAGGGACGTGCAAGTTGGTGGGGGGCTGGAGCACTTGCCTTGTGAGGAGAGGTTGAGGGACCAGGGCTTGTTTGGTTTGGAGAAGAGATGGCTTCAGAGGAAGTTATTGAAAAATCAGATCTAAGCTCTCTACTGCAGGAAAAAGACAACAGTCATAAATTTAAAGCAGTAGGTTCAGGCTGATCATAATATCAGATTGGATATATTTTCCTGAGTATTAGGCTGGACTGGCTATTTTGGAACTTTTTGAGGATGCTGCACATAATCCTGCCAGGTTCCCTCATCTTCTTTCCCCTTCAGAGCTGCTCCTGTATGATCTCAGCTGCCTGCTCCCTGAACAAGCCGCAGGCTGCTTGCTTGATGCCTGAGGTCTGTGCTCTGTGACTCTATTCCCTCTTTCCCCTCAGGATCTTCTTGCATCTCAACTCTTCATGCTCACTGCAGCCAAGGCTGCTACGGATTGTGGCATTCTCACTGTATCATTATTCAGCCTTAAACTGAAGCTCATCAGTGTTGATGACCTTTTTGCTTTTAAAATTTGGACTCATAATGGAAGGAATAACCTGGGGAGTATCTTCCACACAACTTAATGTTGCTTTGAAGAATGGTTATTCAACTGTAGAAAACAGGACACAGTAAGAAGGTGACTAGGTGACTGGAATCTAGATGTACACTTTTGTTTTTATTCTTGTTTGTTTTGTGGGTTTTTTTATTGATGGAGAATATTCGATGAATCCTTCTAGTAACTATTGCAAATTTCCCCATCTGTGTCAGTTTTTAAAGCAATGCCGTGGGTAATGCTCAGAATTGTATGGCTTATGCTGTGCCACGTACTGGGGCTCTGGTTTCTACGGTCCTGCATCATCCTTAGTTCAAGTCTCCCTGGATTTGTATGATGTGGCTCTCAAATAAATTGATGTGCATGGCATGTACACCATGCTTGACATTGTTCATAATACATGGGAAGGCCATTTAAAAGGGTAAGCAATAACTTTTAAATAGGCTCACAGATGGGTCAGGTTCATCCCTCACTCCAATTTTATTAAGTTATTTGTCAAAGAAGTAAACAATCTCCAACATAAAGCCATGGCTGAGATGCTCATTATGAATCACTCTCTTTTCTGTGACAAAAAATTATAACCATAAAATTACCAACATTGAAAGGTTTGGGAAATCATTCTGTTCTTGAGTATAATGGGATCTGAGAATAGCATGTAACTGAACTAGCTTCATGACAACTTGAAGACTGGTTTCTTGCATGCAAGTATTAATTTCAAAAGCAAGAATAATAAACAGTTGAGCTTTCACCTGTATTTTTCATCTCTCCCTTGTCCTGCACAAGACTTTTATTCAAATAATCTTGTTCCATCTTGATTACATTTCTTCTCATTAATGAATAGAAATCTTTGAAAATAAATCTTTAAGTCTGCTGAAGGCAGAGAGTTTGGCTTTGCTACCTTGGGTCTCATGATTTCTGTATACAGTCTTCATTCTCTTGCTGTCTATTGGTCCTTCCAGGCTCAACAACATGGAAGGAAACTTCCTGCTATGAAGTAGTTTCATTTTTTAATACTATTTCTAAGTTTAGTATACTTTAAAGGTAATGTGAGCATTTGTAGAGCCATTTAAAATGATATAAAGTAACATTCTTACTGATAATATCTGTGTTTCCATTGAGTGGATTTCCAAACATGATTCTGTCAGTGTGTGTTCGTGTGTGTTCTACAAAACTGGTAAGCTTAACAAGTATGTCCAAGAAAAGAGCCAATTCCACAGAAGAAAATTTGAATTATGCAGTTTTTTCAGGTTTGCCGTTAGTTTCTTGACACTCTGCCATTCCTTTCTTGCCCTCCCTTTATCTTAGTTTTTATCAGGGGAGATGAGAAAGAAATAATCTTGTGAAGCTGAACCAGTTCAACACTTTTCAGCAATGTAGAAAAATTGAGGGGAAAGTTAAGTTTCTTTCTCCAATGTTAGCTTATACCTGAGCTGTAACAGATTCTCTCTTAAATATTGAAGATAACTGTTGTAGGTTGGAGAACTTGTAAATCATTAATTTCCTACAAAATCAAGACTCTAGATGACTTTTTCTATTTGGTCACAGACTTTTATTACAAAGTCACACTGAATACCCAGCTGACTTAGGTTCTTTCAAGGTACCAAAATATCTGAGCATTCCTGATAATAGTTACTCCTTGAAAACCCTGGAAATAAATCAGAGCTATTATTCTCATTTTACAAGAGAGGTTCTGACTGACTGACAGAGAAGTAAAGGGACTTAGCACAGTTTATATTAACAGGCCATGGACGAACAAGCAGCTGAACCCAGTTTTCTAAGGAATACCAGTGCTCAACAGAGAAAAAGAACAAGAGTTCTTTGAACCGTGAAAGAGTCCTTTGCAACAAGATGACATGCTACAGTAATTCATCATGTTGGCGCTGTGCTGATGAGCAGTCATTTACTGATGGAGAATAGCCAGGCTGTTGCTCTCGTCAGCATGCAGCACTGCTTGCAGAGGCTCAAAGGTCAGACTGCAATCTACATTTCCCATTCCTACCCTGAACAGGGGTGGAGTGTGTTATGAAAGGAAAATTCAGCCTCTGGAGGAAGTGAACATTTCAGGTCACTGTCCAACAATTCCTTTAATCTGAATAAAGAATGATATGGGTTCCTGTAAGAATAATATCCACGATACTGCTAAAAAGGATAATTCAACATGACTGAGAGACTTCATAATGAGAGAAAGTAGGTCATTCGTTTCATCTTAAAGAATTTCCATTTTTCTTATTTTCTACTTGGATACACCTCGTAGCTGCAAAATATTGCTGGCACTATTCTAGTCATGTCTGTTGTTTCATTTATTTGCAGAAAATATCTCCCTGACTTTTGAATTCTATATCATGACAATGCTTTTACTAACTCAGCTCCCTTAAAGTCATTGTATAGTAGTTAATGGTTATTGGTATCTAGTGGAGAATTATAACAAAAGCAGAATTACAATAAGGAACTGGAAGTCCCCAAGGCCTACTGCATCCACTTTCTTGCTTTCTGACTGCAGAGATAACTACATTTACTCAAAGTCAGAGGGCAGAACAAATATTTTGTAGGTATATTGGCCTAGATTTTCTGCATTTTGCTAAGACTACTCATTGCCACTTTCTGCTACTGTACATACCTGCCTAGTGGTTCAACTAAATATTTGCCTATTACAGGAGTGCATTCAGCTAGCATAAAGGAATTGTACTGGGTTTAGTCATAATGTCCCCCACAACCAACTATTGGGGCATGAAATAATATGATTTCTTTTGTGGCAAAACTCTTGCACATCCACCTGCTTGCCCTGAGTGCACTTCTGCAGAATGTAACATGGACCAGGATAACTAAATCCTTCACTGAGAATAGTGTATATTAAAATACTCTGTGCAAATTGCCTTGCTCCATGGTGAATCATTTGTGAACAGATGCTAAGTTATTCATCCATGGACAGCATTTTTTCCCCCAGGGTATTTCCTGACGGTTTATGCGTATTTGCCAGGACAATGCCACCTGCTTTCCTTGTATCCAGAGGGTACATATGGATACACAGACCCCTAGCTCTCCCCTCCACTCCAACCAAAATAATTATACTTTAAATATTTAGTATTACTATTTTAACTGTATTCCTCCTTAAATTTGCCACAGATGATCCGGAAAAAGGCAGCTTGATGTTTAGGAAAGGATTCATAGAACTGAATGTGAGATATCCCATTTATGCACAGACCACTGTGTTTTGCCTTGGTATGGCCAAAGCTAATAAATAGAGGTAATTTTTAGTTGTTTTCACATCATGGAGTCAATGGGAGTAGAGTAAGGAGCCACTTTATGATAGTAGTTCCCAATTCCTGTATGCTGTTTTTCATTGCAGAATAGGATGTGAAAGTGTGCATAGGAATGAGGTATGTCAAAGGTCAAGCATGGTGGCAGAGGGTCATTAGAGGAGGTGACAGTGTGATTTTGGTTTTGTTTTGGATTTTTTTTCAGGAGGGGAAGGTGGAAGCATGGTTCCCGGAGAACAGTAGGACTGCTACTTATGGATTGTGTGCTAACAACAACTGTTAGGCTGGAATATAAGTATACTTCCATTGATAATACCTATGTGTTTTCATTCTAATACTAAGAAGTTACATGAATTTGTTGCGTTGCATTTTCCACTTCCATCATCCAAATAAGTCTCGTTCAGAAAGTAGATGGCTACAGTAGGCCTTGGCTTTGCAGTTTTCCTGCAAGTTAGGCAAGTTTAGCCTTTCAGTTGGGAAAGAAAAAATCAGGGGATTTTAGCCTCATTACACACCACTAAAGGAATAAAATAACAAAAAAGGAAGTATTGGACAGCTAAGAATCTAGGGTTTGAATTTTAGATGGTTTAGTGATTTTAAGCAGGAACAAAGCTGCTAGATAACAATTATAATAAGACCAATTTTTTTGGTAGATGACAAGGACTAATTGTATTATTTTACTTTGTCCCTTTACCTGGACAGTGACGGTGGTCAGACGCAGCTTATTTAGTTACATAGCTTGCTTTGTGTATCAAGATAACCATTTTCCAGTGTGTAAGAATCTACTTTCTGCTTCTGTTGGCTTTGAACACCCTGTCCCCAAAGGTCCTGAGAATCTCTCTTCTTTGACAGACTATATACTGACAGAGTTCTCCATATTGCTCTATTATATATTCTCTATTCTTAATCTTAACTTTGCAGAGGATGGGAAGTGAAGTCAGAAAAAAATGATATGGGTGACTGTTAATGAATCTATTGTAAAGACAGTCTCTGCTACGCTAGAAGTCTCTTACTCTGCCTTTAACTTACATCTCACGTGTGCTTTGCTTACATGGGTTAGTCAAAGAAATGTTGCTGCAGTTGCTCACTTTTTTTTTAAAATTGTAAGATATTTCTTATCTCTGTTTCCATACAGTGTTACACTTTTTAATGTTAGATAATAAAAATATCCTTCTAGTAATACTATCTGTAGCTATAGTAAAAGCTGCTGTCTTTAGCTAGGAAAATCACTGTCTTTGTAAATATTTCATGGCAGGGAGTAGAGGACTATCCAAATACAAATTGGAATTATCCATCACTAGATTAGGCCCTTGTTATCTTAATATGATATCATCCATACAAGCTGGTTCCCTTATCTGTGAACTTCAATGAGTAAAAGGGTTTAGGCAAACTGCTTCTTGAGACCTAATCAGTTTTGAATGGAACTTTTTGAATTTCAGCTGTGTCCTCCATTTTCTTCATGTTAATTTAACTGTGGAAAGTGACTAGAGCAGAGAGATCATAAGTACTCATAGGTCCTATTTCTTATTTCATTAACCAGGTTATTTTCCCCTGCCTCCTCTGCTGCAGTTTTATTCACCTACTTTTCCTGGTTTTAAGTCCCTGAGAAGTGCATGTGTCAGCACTTTTAAAAATCAAGCCTGTGGTGATTTACCCATCTTTCAGAGGAGCACAATATCTACCAAAAGAATCTCAGAGACTAGCTGCATATTTGTGAAATCACACATCACTCTGCATTTGAAGATAATAGAAATTTATATCATTGAATATTATCTCATTAGATGGTTGCTTTACAACTGGTAATTGCTTGCACAGACATCAGAAATTACAGAGGAGAGGATGAAGGTGTCAGTAGAATTTTTCTTCAAAGGAAAACTGGAAACTGAGATAAACTGTGACTGGACAAACTAGTCAATGTCCCCTATCCCTTTCCACTTAACTCAAGATTAAGGCACCAAACAAATAATTTTCATATATTTTGCTGTTGCTTTCAAAGCAGAATATTTTCCCTCTTTTGTGAATTCTGGTGTTATTGAAAAGTGAGAAAGCAAATCACAGGAAATGAACAGTGTTTTCCCTTTAGCACTTATTGTTATAATACGTTGTATTGGTTCTTTTTTAACATGTAGTGTTAAAGAATTTTAAATAAGGAAGGATGTCTCAGTGACTACAGTATAGTAATCTCTGCCAGGGGGAGAAATCACACTTCATCAAATATTTTCTCATGGATTTAGAGTCTCTCTCACACTCTTGTCCCTTCAGCCTCTTCAGCTGGTGGTGAAATGATATGTCTGGAGAGGTGGAGTAGCTGAAGATGTTTGTTTCTAAGCTTTTCTACAATTGTACCCCGTTAAATATGAAAACAGAGGGAGAAAAGAGATTTGAAAGCTGCTTTGTGTTTCTGTTGCCTTTAACATGAAGGTCTATATCCTTTTCTCCCTCACCTCATTTGTTTCCCATACAGAGGAAAAACTATTAGAAAGCTGGAGACATACCAATGTTTTTGCTGAAATATGTTTACATGGTGCATTTGAAAAATGTATTCAAATTTTCTGCTCCCTATGTAACATTCTGCTGTATTCATCCTGTTTCTAACTAAAACTTAATAATGTTCAACTTTTTTCTGAAAATAGAGTGAAAATTGTAGGAGAGGTAAATTAAGAAACGTGATTGCTATTTATAATTTCACATTGTGTAAGCATAAGCTAATTAGATCTTACAGCGTTGAATCCACCCATAAACATGAGAATTGATTGATTAATTGCATCTCATAAACATTCAGTTGCTGCACATTTGAGTTAAAATGTCAAGGAACACAGTAAACATTTGTGAGCTTTCTTTTTTTGAACATGTATGCAATCCTTCTATATGAGCAGCCAGAAGTGCCGTCCCCCCCGCCCCCAAAAGACTATATGAAATATGTTTAGAAATCATTTGGAATATTCTTCTACTCATATCCTTGTTGATTAGCACATTGAAAGTCTATTACCTTTGAAACATCTTCCAACTGAGTGATCTACAAATTCCTAAATAAAGCTAGTCTCATTTTTATATTTTAATTAAGTTTTAGAGTGAGAATGGTAGCAGACTGACATGGACATTTCCTTTTTCAGTTTAGGATAGCATATGAAATTGCTCAGATAGACTTCCTTATCGTGCTGTTGTGAATGTAATCCTTCATGAACACTTCCAAGAGTGACAGAATAGTGATTTACATATACATTCAGTTCTTAGACAAACGATCTCTCCCAAGATAATGGATTTTAGTGTATGAACACCGTAATGTCTGAATTTAGCTGAAATGACTGAAAGTTCATTGATTCGTGGGCATAAGAAACAAGAATGACTTCTACTGATTATTAACAAGGACTACTCAAGAACAAAGCTGTTTGCTTAGCAGAGAAAAGCTTTTTTTTTTTCTTTTTTGAATTACTGTGCATTATTTCTCAACCGTTTTAGTTCAGTATCTGCTAGTAAAAGTGTA
Organism: Ciconia boyciana; assembly: GCF_034638445.1. NCBI lineage: Eukaryota > Metazoa > Chordata > Aves > Ciconiiformes > Ciconiidae > Ciconia > Ciconia boyciana. The sequence goes on from NC_132935.1 coordinate 84,037,307, forward strand.
AGGTTTATACCCTAGCTATAAATGATGGCTAGCACCCTAACACTCCATTTTACTTGTTCTGGTGAAAAAAATACTATCCTTCTGATTGTGCTACACGTGACTGCATGACAGTTCAGTGATATGGAAATACTGATGAAAATCCCTCTGTGGTCATGCTTTCTTCACATATATTGAATCACAAAATTTGTGTTAGAATTCATAGGTATTGTCACAGATTCTGGTGATATGATGAGAAAGAATGCAGAAGCTGTAGCAGTCCTCCTCGTCACAATACAAAAATGTGTGAAACATAATGGTTAAAGGTCTGATTCCTTATTTATTTAAGGCAATGTTTTATTCCACCAGCCGCTAAAATATTTTTTACTCTCAGATGATATCTTTACACTCAGATTGCTTTCAGAGATTAAAAGTTCAGCAAAAAAAAACCACCAAAAAAACCTTTGGGGAGCTAAAATTGAATTTACAAAATAGCAAATTTAATTATCTTAAAGTATGCACTTTCTCGGAAGCAGGTATGAACAGCTATTGGCATTTGTACTTTTATATGCATGCTTGCAATAAAGTTTTCAAGCAAATTGGACATTAGGCCCAATTAAATTAATGTGTGGATGAAAAAAATCAAATGTTTTATATCAGAGTGAAAATTCTATATTCTGAATGCATAGTAGTTTCTCTAGAAAAAGCTCTAATGCTTCTGGTACTTTCTTTATCATTCATTGATATTGATTTGCTTTTTATGTATTATTAGATTTACTCCTAAAAAGAGAATGAAATTACTATAAACCCAAATCAGAAAAAAAATATATTTAATATTAATGTGTCTTTCTTATTCCCTTTAATTACAGGAAATATAGAAGGTTACAGTAAAAATTTTTTAAGTACTATTACTGACACTTTGGATCAGACCTTTCATCACAAACAGGCTATGATACCACAGCTCACAATAATTTGCACTACCATGGTTTCATTGTGAATTCGACTTATACAAGAGTTAGCCTTCTATTCTTACGCAGAGGCTTCCAGTATTAAAGCAAAACTTCCCCAGCCAAAAAAGCAACGTACTGATCACCCTGGAAAGTACAATGTAGGAGTCATGGCTAAGACAGCCTATTTACTAACCATTGTTACCTGAACTTTCCTAAAAAAGGAATGTCTGGAACTGTGCATGCTGTCAGAAGACAGAGCAGATGTCAAAATGTCTGGCATGTTATTACTGTACTTTGGAGCATAAGAGATACAATGGCATAAAGCACATGTCTCTATATTCAGTCTGAATTCCAGGCCATGTTCTGCAGACAAAAGTTTCACATTTGTTCTACATGTTTTACTGCCCAGTTTCCAAGAAAGCTTTGTAAAGAGGGAGGTAACTGTTTTCTGGCTTTTCCTCCTGCTTGTGATCATTGACAAGAGAAGCTCAACAAGGTCACTTCTGACAGTGTTAGTTTACTTAATAGACAAAATTTGCTCATGCAATAATGTGTTTGCAGAAAAAGAAATAAATATTTGTGGAAAAAATAGTGGTTTTCTTGGTTTTAAGTTGGAATAAAAAGTGTGTAATCAGTAGAAAGGAACAGGAAGCTGTGTGTATGAGAGAGAAGAACATGCTTTTTTACACCTGGTCTGAATACATTATCTGTGCAAAGTGTTTGATGGGTAATGCAGGCAAATACTATTCAATCCGTAGGTTGCTGTCAAATTGTGAACCATCACCGTCAAATAGTTTATGATGAGCTAGCATTTTATTTTCTAAGTAAATGGCTGAAATACTCTTAAGTAAGTAAGTGAATGACAAACAGTGTAAAAATATACCCTGGCTGAGGTTCAGCTTTCAATGTGGATGCTCAAAGTGTGCATGAGAACGAAAGCGTATTCATGTAAACCTCTAGAACAGAGAATAGGAATAAGTAGGAGTATAACTGTCTGAGAAAATTTTCATGAGCATTGACTTTGTTTTACGTGGAAGTTTCAGACTTTCCAATTTTTCAGTTGCAGAATGGCATAAGAAATATCACAAAACTAATGGTATCTAGCAAAGTATGACCTTAATTGACAGTGCTGCTGTTCCTGAAATATATTGCTACATCAAGAATTTTATGCAGTAAAGCACTCTTTTCTGTAGGTCTGAGTAACAGAGTTTAAATCTGGAACTAAACACAAACATCTCCTTGAAGACTGCAAAGGTCTTACTGATGTTTATTAGATCTAGTCATGCTGAAAACCAATGAGGAGGGAAAGTATGAGAAACATCATTTAACTCTGGTTTGCTGTTTGAAGTGTTATCTCCCTTAAATGATGTGGACTGGTGGAAAAGAGAGAAAAAAATTTCAGTGTCACCCTTGTTTCAGCATGGCAAAAACTTCTGGGAAAGGTGTCTCTGCCTTTCCCTGAGAGAAACCAAGCAGGCTCAGCTCAGAGGGCTTTGGGAATGCAGGGTCAGACAGACGGATGAACAGGCTGGCATGGAGCTGGCAGGAAGACTTAGGGAAATGGTTTTTGCAGCAGGCAACACATTATCTGTGGTAACCAGAGGGAGTGTGCTGCAAGCAGAGAGGACTGGATAAAAGACCTACCCTGCAAGGACACAGTGATCAAAGGGTAGACTTGATTTCAGGTTTTCTATTCAGTCTGTCTCACTCTCATTAAGACTCGGATAGCCTCAGCCTTAGCTGTTTAATTACCTACCCTGCTATTCCATTATCTTCTAAAATTATCTTACCCTCTAAAAAACCACTACCTGCAGCGAGAGTGAAGTGGAAGCTTTAGATACACTGCTTAAAAGAAAAGGTAGGGCAACTCTGCCTCAGGCCCTGAAGCTGGGAGCCTGTGTTGGTATGTTTGTTAGTCAAATCTGCAACCATCATCCAGAATGGTTTGAAGCAAGTTAATCAAATCTCTTTAAATCAGCAGAGAAATAGTTACTTATGTTGGTATTGGCAAACTTCTTTAAAAGAATTGTTCAGTGTTTATCATTGACAACATCAAGGACTTTAGAAGAGTAGAAGAAAGGTTAGTATCATCTTCAGCTTGGAGACAGCTCTGGGAAAAAGTGCAGAGAGAAAGTCCTTCTCCTTCAATTATTCATAAAGGAAGCAGAAGTTTATAACTCTTTATTTTGTCTTGGCTAATCAGTGTTCCCATACACACAATGCTTCTTTTGGTTAACTGACTGATTTGTTTCATCTGGCTTCTGTTAATGAATTATTTTTTTAAAAATTATAATTGGTCTTATTTCTGTTTTCATATTGTAGAGTTCTGGGTCTTGCTACTCTTTGTGGCTAACTCTTAAATTTACAAAAAAGTTGGACCATAATATCTTGGATGTCTTTTGTAATGTTGAAAAATATTGTTTATCACTTCTTAGTTGTTTAAAAAGTTGTTAAAATAAATGTCAAACTGTTAAAAAAAATTGAGAAGTAGCTAAGCAAATAATAAGATATTGAACTCCACAGTGTTTACTTTGAAACCAGTCTAGATTTTTTTACCATCTAGGCTGATGGTAAACTAGATTTGGGAGAAGTGTCAGCAGTTTCCCTCACATGCTTCTCATTTGCTAGGACTTACCATCATTTCCAGCAAACAGGGTATCTCTGTCTTACCATCTGGGATAATAGGAGTCTTTTCTGGCATTGTATTTCCCTTGACTTCCTGGCTTGGTTATTTTATTCTAAAAATTTCAAGGTGATGTTGTATGTAGGAAATCAATATGCTCTTTAACATGTTTATCTCCCCTCTGTTGGCTGTTTGTATAAAGAGCTAACGACATTTAATGGGCAAGCTTTCCTCCTCCTGACTATTGCACTAGTCATTGTGGACTACATAGTTACTCCTAAGGGGTGGTTGAGCCATCAAAAGGAGCAGCTCTTTGCAAAACTCAGCCATTTTGCTGATGGGCTTTTGGAGCTTACTCATAGACTTTTACTCCTTAGACATTTTAATGCCATTGGTCATTTCTACAACTGGAGCAGTTGAATGCTAGATAAAACTGACCTATGGATACCCAGGGATAGTTCTTTCCCAAGTAAGTACCTTGTGTCACATAATTGCTCTCTAAGCAGCTTCTGGTGAATACCTATTTTAAAAGAAAAAAAAAAAAAGTACAGAAATGACTTCAATTTTAGTTAGCTTGATCAGATTTTGAACTTTGCAAAATTTTTTTTAAGTTTAGTAGAAGAGAAAGAGAAGTATAATTTAACATATAGCAGTATCAAAATACAAAGGATTAAAGCTCCAAACTCTTTGAGGTCTAGTTAAGCATTATCTGTGTTTTTTCAGATAGTGACAGATGAAGTTCAGCCTTGAAAGAAAGAATATAGCATGAGCTACTAAGGCAAGTTTTGTTCATTACCACAGCATGAGTTAATGTTTGTCATTTTAAAGAAACTGATACTGAAATATGGTGAAGAAATGGGTAGAATACACTTCATACTTAAAAGGTATCTGTTCTCTCATTTTTAACTTTGATTTTCGAATATCAATATATTTTTGATCGCTTCTCTTGTCAAGATATGCTTTCTAGCTGTAACCTGTCCCTATGTATTTGCAAGGTTTGGCTTTTGCTCTGCATTTATATTAGACCTTGTCAATGTAAAATTTCAGAAATGCTGTAACATTATAGTTTGAGCTTCAGCTCTTTAGCGTGGCTGCAGTTTTACTGATACATTTAATAGATGCATGGAAATACTAGTAGGAATATATAACAGGTGTGTCATTTGGAGGAGGTCTGTACCTCTTCAACTACATCTGAGGTATGCATGAAAATTGTGCATAAGTCAATTGCTTTGTATACAATAGGTTATTTTTATGTATTGTCAAAATGTTTTCCATTTTGGTCTTCCTCACACACCTTTCTAGTGCCACAGAAATCTTCTGGCTTACTAATAGGCCTTTTCAATATATCTGAAGTACAGTAAAACCTTAATGAAGGGGCTAAAAAGTCTGCATTTTACTGGCCTGTACATAATAAAATGTGTGCAAAGAAGTGAGGTTCTCTACTATTAAGTAACGATTTAGTAGTATGGACTTAAAGTTTGCGAAGCTAAACTGGCTCTGGCACCTCAGCCATCTTACTTCAAGTTACTTGGGTATTTCTCTGCAAGGACACGTTGTCGGTTGGAGTGTCTTATGCTCAAGTTTCATTGAAAAAACAATGTGACACCTAGTAGGTAAGCAATGCAAGACAGTGTGTCAAAAGCAAGTAGTTAAAACAAATTTAGTAAGAAGTGTCATTGTTTTATTGTTACCATGTAAGGCCCAGTCCTGCTCCAGCTTGTGTCTCTGTCTCACTTGGGAGTTCTGCTTCTTTCAGAGTAAACTCAACTAGGCACTATGCATTAAGTGTGATTTCATATAATTTTGCTCCCTGGTTAATGAACTAGACTACTAGACTAGTCTAGAAACAAAATACCTTGTCTCAGCTGTGCCTCTCACCTGCTGGCTGAGATGGAACATTTTACTTTCTGCCTCCCACCCCATTTTTAGAATGTAATATTAACATTATTATCCTTTATAGAATGTTTTACCACCCCTTAGTGAAAACTGATAGGATCAGTGAAAAGTGTGTGAAGATCCAGGTATTAATACTGGTCTATAAATATCAGAAGACAATTTTGGTTTAATTTGTATTGTGGGTTTGGTCACACATACTGAAGAAGTTGTGAAGTAGGGCATAGGTTTTATCCCTATACAGATGAAAAATTACAAAGAATTTGGAGCCTGGGTTTTTTGTTTGGTTGGTTGTCTTTACTTTAGGCCACTAAGAAAGTTTTAAAGGATTTTATTGAGTTAATTTCTATTACCTTTCTTAAAAAATCATCAGTTAATTTACATACTGATTAAACATCTTCCATGCCTTTCTAAATTATTTTTAATTACAAAGGCTGTTTCCATAGTGTCGTGGTTTAGCCCCAGCCAGGAACTAAGCACCACGCAGCCGCTCGCTCACTCCCCCCTGGTGGGATGGGGGAGAGAATCGGAAGAACAAAAGTAAGAAAATGCGAGGGTTGAGATAAAGACAGTTTAATAGGTAAAGCAAAAGCCGCGCATGCAAACAAAGCAAAGCAAGGAATGCATTCACTACTTCCCATGGGCAGGCAGGTGTTCAGCCATCTCCAGGAAAGCAGGGCTCCATCACGCGTAATGGTTACTTGGGAAGACAAACGCCATCACTCCAAACGTCCCCCCCTTCCTTCTTCTTCCCCAGCTTTATATACTGAGCATGACGTCATGTGGTATGGAATACCTCTTTGGTCAGTTTGGATCAACTATCCTGGCTGTGTCCCCTCCCAGCTTCTTCTGCACCTGGCAGAGCATGGGAAGCTGAAAAGTCCTTGACTGGTGCAGCAGCAACTAAAACATCTCTGTATTATCAACACTGTTTTCAGCACAAATCCAAAACATAGCCCCATACCAGCCACTATAAAGAAAATTAACTCAATCTCAGCTGAAACCAGGACACATAGTTACAATTTATATCTTAATTTCATAGTAGATTTCTTTCCACTTATTCAGCTCATTCCATTTATCTACCTTATTTGTTATTTGAACTACACATAAACTTCAGGCGTGCTTATCACTTACAGCTTTTAGAAAGGAAAAAAATGTATTAAGACAGAGATAAAAGTGTTTAGTATGCAGCTAGTTCAATTACCAGGGAATATCATTTAGACTTCTCCCTTTAATAGAGATACAGGCCTTTGAAGAGAGTCTATAAGAAAATAAGCCAAAGAATCAATTAGATTCTCCTAGAATTGAATAAAGTACAATAAGCACCATTTAAAATGTGTAATAATTTTTAACTAACAGCCATAATTTTTACTGGGTTCATGAAACACAGATAAGTCATGGAGGCATTTAAAACACTTCTAAACAATTGTAATGCTTAAAGAAGTCCATTAATATTTTAATTAAAGTAGAAAAATATTGTTCATTTCTCTTTATTATGCTTATTTCTTCACAGAGGGCAGGCTTTGTGGCTGTTACTTTTTTCTGTGTATCACTTCAGATCCATTTCGTGCCTCAGTTGTATAATTAAGTCACTTGTGCTAGTCTTCCCTGAAATACTTAACTACACTTATCATGGATTTGTTTTGCTTCTTTGTAGCAGTGATGAACTAATAGACTTTCTAAAATTGTAGAATAAATTATGTGGAGGATATTCTGCTCCTTGGAATTCCATGCACACATACACATATATCTCTAATACAGTGTATTATACATGTGTTTTGTCATATGCTTTTGGAAATACCAGTTCAGTTCTTACCATTAAGTGATCATCTTTAGCAGTAGCATTTAAAAACCAAACATTTCCTCTTCAGAGTTCTCACATAGAGAAATTTCCCTTTTACTGCAAAGGTACTCCTTCCTTTTTTTTTTTTTTTTTCACCTGAACTGCAATGTAAGATAAGTAATGTGCAATCTCAGACAAAATTATGTTAACACATTATACTTTTTTTTTTTTTTTTCCTGAACCTATAGTCCAGTAGTTCGTAAGTCCAGTGCCACACCAACATTTCTTTCAGGCCTAATGCTCAAGATGTGGGTTTGGATATCAATAAATAACATCCATAAATACGCTTTTCCCTTGACCAGTTGAGGGTGAAGGGATGCAGAGGCTTTGGGCATGTTCTGACTATGTCACAGGAACCAGTCTAAGCCCTGTCACTTTCTTCCAGCTTAACACATTCATGTCTTTGAATGGCTCATCTATATCAGTAACAGGTACAACTGCTCTGTGGAAGGTTTTGGTATTATATGCTCTAGAAATAAGGGATGATGATTCTTTCTGTGCTGGCAGATAATAGGGTAAAACTTTAACATTGTGACCTAAGACCTTTTCAGACAGTATTCTCACAGCTATTCTCATTCTCATGGTAAAGAAACATCCATATTTAGAAGAGTGTTGGATATGAGAATAAACTGTATACATGCAATAGTTTCAACATGATGAAAACACATCAGATTTACTGGGGAGGTTTAAATTCGTATGTTTGCAGTGAATGCTTGAAATGCATCAGAGCTGATAAGAACGTAGAGAACAATAACCTATACACACTGCAGATTTGGTGCATTCTTTGATTATGTTACATATACAGTGTGGCTAGGATGTCTTTGCGCTGTCATTTTGTGTAGGTTTTGTGTGTGTGGTGAATTTATCACAAACACACCTTTGAAAAATTTTAGCAAAATAAAAACTGGGAAATTGACAGGAAAACAAGACAAAACAACACCCTCCCCCCCCCGAATAAACAGAGAGGTGACCTTGCTAAATTAGCTTTAGAAGTTTCTAAAAGATTATTTTTCCTGATCCATTTTTAACATTCACACAGTTGGTCTCATATTATTAAGCCTGGCTTTTAGAAGACTGTTGTGTAAAACTGTTCTAACATAATTGCAAAGGAATCTCAGTAAAATTGTACAGTAACACTTATTAAAAAAAAAAAAATCCCTGAAAAATGGGCTGTATCTGTCAAATTATTTAGGGTGTCCTGGAGCGTGAAGTTTATTGACACTTTCTAGAAATGACCTGGCAGCTCACTTGTGAATAACACATTTCTTCTAAGGCTGTGTATAAAACCTTTACAGCCTGCCTCATCCTTATTGTTACACAGTCATAGCAAACCAGCTTTAAGGTTATTTATTTGCTGAGTTTGTATACATTAAATTCAGCTTTTGGCAGTCCCTGCTGTTCGATAGTGCAATGCTGAATTAATCAAGAATGCTGGAAAAAACAGAGATGCCAAACTTCTAATAGAGCTCAGTCATTGTTAAATGATAGTTTATGACCAATCTCATACTTGACTAAAAACTACACTTTCAAAACAATTTCACATGATCTGTCTTAGTTTGAAAGTTGAATTGTTAATAGTTTTTCTTGTCTCCTTAATACCACAACCAGCTACGGCTACCCTTTTATTAATTTATTTCTTAGATGCTAGTGCTGAAATGAGTTATATCATCCAATGTATGTGCAGAATGGTACTAAGGAAGTCTCCGGTTGCACAGCTTAAGATGTGAATTCTACATTTTCTCCTTACTGCTCAGCCATTCAGTGATGAGCTCCTGTGCCTTGAGGCTTAGTCTTCAGGGAAGATATAGACTGAGCCTTCACTGTGATCACCAAACTGGCAAAATTGTGTAGTTCTAGAGACCAAATCAATCTATCCATAGCTAGAATGTGTTCAAGCTGGATCTAGAAATTAGATGCTAGGTATTTTTTTTTCATAGCATGAAGTGACTGCCTGAGGTCAAAAAGGTTTTGTTGCACATTGTTTGCAGACATAGCCATTACGATACTGTCCAAACTGCTTTAGTTTCCAGCATAGCAACAATATTTATTGGCTTCTGTCTTAATTTTCCTCTTTATTCAGACAGTTATTCTATGACACATTTATGAGACCTTTCCCTCTTTGAAGTACCTGGATTTTGCTTTAGGATATATCCAAGTCAAAAAATAAAGCAGTCTGATCTCTAAACTGCTTTCTAGCCAGCAGGGAGTAAAGGGGAGACAATCAATTTTATCCAAGGCAGCCAAAGGCAATGAACAAAAACAGTGCATGCATATTTTGTTGTCACAGCATCCATGGCATTCTCAGAATTGCATGCTTGCTACCATATTGTGATTTTGTGTCAACTGTGATGTGTGGTCTGAAATTTTCTGAAGACAAATGAGGAATTCTCATTGATTATGATGGCTTTAATTTGCTTGCATTTCCAGTTACACTTGTGATTACATCATAAAAGCACCAGCTCCCTTCCCCTGAGCCCTGAAAAGGAAAGTGGAGCAGGTTTCTCCAAAGTAAAAGACTATAATCAATAACTTTCCAGAGTAAAGCTTTGCAGCTGATACCTTTCTCCTTCTCAGAGTTTCATAGGACCTTTGAGAGTATATAGCTTATAGAAATATAGGTGAGGTTAAATTCCATTTCATTTCTTCCTCCTTGAGCTTTTATTTCCAGATTAATTTTTCCTATATTGACAGGGTTTGAAAGACATCATGTTGAAGAGGTTGTGGCATGAAATTTAAGCAACACCCAATACTCTTTATCTCTGCTAAATCTAGGTGACTTTGCATAATGAAGAGGCACTGTAAATCACCCTTCTTCACATTTCTTTTCTCTGTGTGTTCATGCAATGCTCTTTTGCTCTCTATGGGTTCATAGAAGAGGGAGCGATATACTGGCAATGGAGTATACCAGTGGGTCACAACCTATTTATTTTGCCTAGGTCATGACTGAACATTCCTTTTATTGACTTGCAATGAGGCTCTTTGATTGACAAAATGCAAGCTATATGATTCAAACATCTTAGGCTCCTTAAATTAAGATAACCCAAGGAAGGATAATCCATCAAATAGAATATTTGCTTTAAATCCTTTAGGACTTGATTGCTTTTCGTTACTGTTTTTATGTAAGTGTACAATTTCTGGAAATTTAACTCATAGTATAATAAAACTGAAGAGGAGAATGGACTAGGAAAAGTAGCAATAGCATTTTCTAAATGTTAATACATGTAGTGGGTTAACCCCCGTAGGCAGCTAAGCCCCAAAACAGCCACTTGCTCACTCCACCCACAGTAGAATGGGGGAGAGAATGGGAAGCATAAAAGAGAAAACTGATGGGTTGAGGTAAAGACAGTTTAATAGGGAAAACAAAAGGTGTGTGTGCAAGCAAAGCAAAACAAGGAATTCATTCACTACTACCCATCAGCAGGCAGGTGTTCAGCCATCCCAGGAAAGCAGGGCTTTATCATGCATAACAGTTAACTGGGAAGACAAATGCCATCACTCTAAATGTACCCCCTTCCTTCTTTCCCTCAGCTTTTATTTCTGAGCATGACATCATATGGTATGTGATATCCCTTTGGTCAGTTGGGGTCAACTGTCCCAGCTGTGTCCCCTCCCAACTTTTTGTGCACCCGCAACCTACTCGCTGGTGGGGTAGCATGAGAAACAGAAAAGGCCTAAAAGGCCTTGGTGCTGTGTAAGCACTCTTCAACAATAGCTAAAACATCAATGTGTTATCAACACTGTTTTGGTAACAAATCCAAAACTACCATATGAACTGCTATGGAGAAAATGAACTCTATCCGAGCCAAAACCAGTACAATCCGGTACATGATACTGTATTTACAGTCTTGCAAATGAAGTGCTTGCTTAACCTAGCAAAACATTCCAAAAGGCTCTGCCAAAGATGCCTGAAAAATTGCATCCAGAGGAGGGCAACAAAGCTGGTGAAGACAGACTCCTTGCTGGTCCTGGCTTCTGATCCATCCATCTCTGTAATAGTTCACTAATTTCAGCTTTTGTCTCCCTAGTCATTTATATCAGTTTCCTCTAAAACAACCTGAGTTCTGATTAATGGACATTAAAGCAAAGGTAAGTCTGCCTCCTGGGTGTCAGTTTCAGCTCAACAGCTCCAGAACAGCCACTGCAACAGATGTCCAATATGCCCGCTTCTTCCTGCTGCCTGGGACTGGAGTGTATGGGGCTACAGGGTTAGTTCATAAACCACTTGGTCTGTACTATCAGCTGGAAAAGCAGGACATGCTCAGCAAAGATAGAGTTTTCAGTAATTCTTAGTTTCTCAACTCAGGCAAATCTCTACAGTTTCTAAATGCATGGATTTTTCATAAACATGGCTGATTTCAGATGAGGTGAACTTAAGTTCAAAGGCTAACCTGCAGTCCCTATACCAAAGAACAGATTTTTTTTTCTAATGGAGATCTTTCAGTATTTATCAATCTTCCCTCTTGTCCCCCTGCCCCAACCTTGTTCTTGAAAACAAACATGAATTCTGACAGACTGCTAATGAAGATGAATTAATCCCTTTTCTTCCCAGACCTATGCCCCACCCCCCATCCTCCCCCTCCCCGAATTACCTTAGACAATATGAAGAGAATGACTGAAAACAGGCAAAGTCATTAGCAAATGCAATTAAAACCCTGTAATGAAAAACATTAGACAACACTAATAGATGGAATTCAATGATCCAGCTGTGAAAATATGTGAATTGTTTTCATGCTTTTGGAAATCTATTTGAATTCTTCTATTTGAAAATCTGTGTGAGAACTGCTGGCTTGTAGCCACATCACATTCTTTACCCTTCTTTTATGACTTATTTTTTTCCCACAGGAACAAAAGTGCTTAATTCTTTGTCCAGTTCTGTCAGTTCAAGTTACTTAAAAAAGCAATTCATGTCAACAAGTTATGTATTTCAAAATACCAGGCCTCTGACTCAGATCATAAGCACTTTTCTCATCACAGACACTCAACAGTCTTATTATGTTACTTAAGAAAAAAATTGGCAGATTGATCCAACTTGCTGTTCAACTTGTTATGATCCAATTGAAGTTGAAATATTCCTTTAAGAGGCTAAGGAATGATATGTCCTTAATGAGTTGCAAATAGTAATTATGAACTGTCTTTCTTTGTTTCAGTAGAATATAGGATAAGGAGCAAAACTGAGATTTGGCTTCAAAGCAGTTATCATTAAAGTTCACTTCAAGGAAACAAACTTTCTCTGTTATCTGCTTCAGAGTGATGGTTGTAGCCTTCGTTGCATTTAACTGCAGATCTTTCAAATTCAGTTGACAAAACTGACAGCAAATTGACAAAGAGAGTACTTTATCTATTTTGAGATGGAAGTAGGTGCTTTTTTTTTTCTTGGTCTTATAGGAAAGACATACTTCATGCTAAACCATCTCATAAATTCACTTTGTCCTATTCATCTTTTGCTATAATATTTTAAGGGAAGTGACATTTAAGAAGTCATATCTTATCTGCCAGCACAGATTAATTAGTTCAGAATGTACATTGAGCAGTTAATTTATAAAGGACTTCCTGTATCACTGAAGAAAGTTGACTATCATCCAGTGAAGCTATGTTCCCAGTATCAACCAGTATATGATGAAGTGTCTCATATTCTTAGCACATTAAGTTTCAGGTATCATTCAACCTAATTCTCTTTTTTCCTAACAGTTATAAGGATGTGTACAGGCCTTCAAGGTATACCTGTCAATTTTATTAGATGTACAATGTAGGGAAGAAAGAAATGGGAATGTTATGACTTGACTGAGGTTTTCAGTCACTTGTGCCAGTTAGAGAAAGGATGCTGTGGCAGCTGATGGGTCTAAGTCAGAAAGAACAATAAGAACAAACCACGAATTTGGCATACATACATAGGAAGAGCTGTTATATGCCTGGTTTTTCATTCTACATTGTGGAACAGAAATGTGACATTATTTTTACTTGAGTGGCCTCTACTGCCATTTGTGTGCTACTTGATAATCTAAACCCTGGAAAATGAAATAAACTGAGGTCGTGCCTGAAGTTTTGCTTAGTCAAGTGTATGTGAGGGTTAAAGTGTAATCTTGTTCATGTTCTACATATATGTATATGTATTAGAACTGAGAAAAAGTCACATTAATCTTAAAGTATTTCATAAATCTTTCAAATATGGAGTGATAGCTACATGACACCATTCATTTACATTGCTTTGGCTTACACGCAATAATCGAGCTGTGTTTATTGTCTATATGGTCTTCACCCACACAAAATAAAACATGTTTATTTAAACCATCAAGGCTCAGCTGACTAGTGGAAACTCACTAAGATGCCTGGAACATAATCCTTCATGAATACAGATGTGAAAAATCTGTTACTGGATGGGAGGGGTTATAGGTTTTGGGGGGGTGGGTGTTAAACATCCTCATCGACTTCCTCATCCTTATAAACTGTCATTTTTTTCCTGCTAAAATAAAATAAAGTCCTGCTTCCCAACACACCTTTTGCATGACTGAAAATTTCTTATGGACAGCTAAAAACAGCCTGAAAGTGATCACTTCATAACTGCGTCTTGCTTGCTGCCTCTCCCTTTCAATAAATGCTGTGCAATTATGTTAAAGTTTCCTTTTTTTTTAGTGGGAATGGCTGTTTTCATATATAATTAAAGAGAAAATTATTGTTGGAGAAAAATTACTGTTTAAGATTCTGAACAGTCAAGGAAAGGCACAAATGCAAGAGTACAAAGTTAATGAGGGCAATACAGAAACGAGTTCCATCAGAAATCCATGCTAAGGTTGCTTAATGTTACTTATCAACAGAACAGGTGCACACCTTTGCCATAAACCCAGTAACAGTCGTATTTTTTTTCAGGATGTCTCTGACATATATCTGTTTTCAAGGAAAAACTGCTACGCGGGGGAGGATTTTAATCAATTTTTGCTTAAATTGTTGAAGTTAGAGGACTAGATACTCTACAGTGTCGAGGATTAATTTCATGGTAGCTGTCTAAGAGTGTTTATTTGGCATGCTAGGACAAATAAGGCAAGTAGCTAGTCTACTACTTCTAAGAAGGTTTTATTAAACGGTGAAGTCCATTTAATGCGTATGTCTGGTAGGTTTTTGGGACCTGCATTGTCTTATTGGCTAATTATTTCGCTTCGGCTCCCGCAGTCTTCCCTATCCATTCATGCATGTTGCGTTGTTTAGGATTTGCTCACAACCTACAGTGTTATTAAAAGCCAGGATGTATAACTGGAGACTGAGCAGCAGGCTAAATTTTTTTGCTGCAAGAGATACAAAATCATTTAATAACTGATGCTATATTTTTCCACCTAGCTGTTCTGCTTTCCATGCAGGAAAAAAATTGTTATTGTGTTCTGTAATTGAATACAATTAATTATTGGCCAACGGGAACCTATCTACTGCAGAGCAACATTTTTTTTTTTATTTTATTGTATTTTTTAGCTAAACTATTTAATGACAAAATCAGACTCTTTTTGGGATAGCATCATGTGATGCTTATACTAAGTAGTCTGTAGTAATGAATTTTTAGGCAGTACACACATTTTGAATGCCCCAATAGAAGCAACATTGCTGGGTGTCAGAATAAATAAAAACTAGCACACTACCCTAATCAAACTACTTCAATATTGACCTTCATTAAGTGGTCAGATTATTGAGACTGTAGGTTACTTGCACAGTCTAAATGAAGGGAAATAAAAATTTCCAGTGCAAGGTGCCATCCTTGTTTCAGTCTCAATACTCCAGAGAACTCTGGGAATGCACCTGCCAATGTTAAATAATTTATACCAATCTGAACCTACATTGAGCAAATGTGTGCCAAGGTCCTTTCTGTCATTAAGAGATTCTCCATGCAGCTGCTGGCAGTGCAGTGTTTGAGGTACCCCTCCTAACTTCAAAGATGCCAGCTCAGGAATGAGAAACACTGTAGCTATGGTGCGGAGAGTCTGTGGTTAAATTACCCACAGTGTATGCTCACACAGCCATGGCTAAACTAATTCTAGTATTCAAGCCAGCTGGTTTACAGCAAACTCTGGTATCTCTGTGCTACAATTAAAATTGCCATGTGAGGCCATTAAGCTATGACAAGCTGATCATTAAGGCAGTTATTTGCATCAAAGACTGATGAATTTTCATGACCCTTTTTTTTGCATGATACTACTTGGAACCAGCTGAAAATAAAGCCCAAACTACGTGAAATTTTTAAGGAAAAAAATAAAAAAAACCCTATCATGTTTTACACAATTCTAGGTATATATATAATACCACTTGTAAATTATCCTATTTTTTTCAGATCTTCTGAGGGGCTTTACATTCATGCATTCACATTTAGTTGAATATACCAGTAGCATTTTATTGAGTCATTTCCAATTTCCATTACTTGACAGTTTCTCCTTTGCTGCAGAAGATATTTATTCCGGGTAGTCCATAGCTGTACTGATGAAAAACTGATTCTATTTCAAGGTGTGTAAAGGTTAGTTTGTAGATGGTCAGAAACATAGGATGGGGGTTGACTTTTTAAAGGTGGGTTGAAGACAAATGGAGATGTATTGCTTATGACACTGATCTTATAGCCTGTTTACTATATGCTTTTTCTTACTGCAGCATTTTGCATATTATCTGCATGTGTCTTTTAATTCTTTGACCATATTTTCTAGTGCTGAGTGGCTGCTTTTTAATTGTTTGTCTCAGAAAAATAAAATAGCTTAGAGATAGTTATAGACTCTAATTTTAAAACTGAAGTGATCAAAAGTAATTTGCTCATTATAGGCCTGATGCTACGTATCACTTTTCAGTACTGGAAGTGATTTTTCTTATGTTAGTAATGTTTTCTTTATGCTTATTTTATGGCTATTTCATCATGTTATATTTGAGTCCAATGCACTTAAAAATTTCCATGTTTGCAAAGAAATTTCCACTTTTTTGTTATGCCTATTTAGAAGATGGCTTTGAATTATCTGGGTGTGGACATAACTTAGTATACTACCTTTTTATATCTCATTAACTGCTGTCCTGCTTGATGTGTATCTTACCAGGCTGATTCCACTGACGACAGCCATGGTGACCATTTGTTATTTTGTTGTGCTGATGTCTGTTGTATTTAGAAAGATTAAGGACTTCTTTAGCTAAATCTAAGGCACCTTTCTGCCAGTGTTTCAATTGATGCAGTTCTGCTATTGATTCCTGATATAGTGTATAGGAAGGGAGGGACTGTTTTTATTTTCCCCATATTTCTCGTTTTTCTCTTAAACTGCAAACACCTGCTCCTAAGTAAGGTTTTGTAAACTGAGGGAAAGGTTGATACAACTTTGTGATAGTTATTACTGAAATTAACCTTGTTGCTGAATTTTTAAATTATTATTATTATTTGTTATTATGTTGCATGGACTATAGCAGGATTTCTTTCATGGTTCCACAGAATTTTAGCTTTTTTTTTTTTTTTTGAAATGAGGGTGAGAATTATTGGCTTTGAACATCTGTAATAGACCATTCAGAGTAGTAACTGCGCAGGCAAGTAACCTCATTTTAAAGCAGAGGCCTTTATAAGCTGTTCATTGACGTATTTGCCAATTGCACGTTCACGGACTAATATTTTATATTTGGTGGTGACCATAGTTAACAAGAAAGAGTGCTTTTCCATACAAATATTATTTGAAAGTACTTCTTAAAGATCCATTCATATTCTAACAAGAGCTGCGTTTAAATATTTGGCAGTGACATTAGGATACAGTTGAGTAAATAATGTGAGAAGCAATTAAGCTATGGTGTCTGAATGTAAATATCTATCCTATCTCCTCTCAGTCAGCTGTTTTTTCTAGGTTGAAGAGGCCTCTACAATTTCATTGTTGGTTGTACAGAATCTCTTCCACCTTTGGCCACCTTTTTCACTCTTCTCTAAGCTTTATCTGCTCTGCTACATCCTTTTGAAGGTGGGGGAGAGAATATTGAAACTGTACACAGTTTAGGGATGGCAGCCATCAGGAATTTAAGAAAGTCTGTAATGATGTTCTCTCTCTTACAAAATTCCTTCCTAATTATCCCTAAAACTGATTTGCTTCTTAGACTACAGGTGGACTCTGAATTGATGTTTCTTTATCTGTCATAACCCTAAAGTCTTTTCCCTGAATCTCAAGGGCTAGTTCAGGGAGCATAATTTTATGTCAGGGTAGCATGGTTTGTTTTTTTGGTCTGTGAGTATTCCCTTCAGATTTATCTATGTTATATTTAGTCTCCTACTGAATCCTGCAGAAGTCCTCTGCAGTTCTTCACAAATGTCCTAGTTTTACTGCTCTGAACTACTTTGTATTATCAGTAAATGTGATCTCACTCTTCTCCTTTCTCAGTTTGTTTACCATTCTGTTCAACAGCACTGATCCTAGCACAAATCCCCATGTAACCCCACTGGTGACCACCTCTGCTGTGGAAACAGATAGTTTACTCTCACTTTCTGTCTTTTCGCCAATTATTCATCCATGCAAGATCCTTTCCTCCTATGCCATAGGTACTTTGTCTCCTAAAGAACCCTCAGTGAAAGCTTTCAACTAAAGCCCCTTATAAAATCAGACTGCCTCAATTATTTTGATCTGCATTATTCATAGGCTTGCTGAAATTTTCAGAGAAATCCAGTGATTCTGTGGCACATTATTTTCCTTTTAAAAAAAACATGTGGTCTCTTCCCTAGTATATCATATTTAGTCAGGTGACCAGACTTCTGTACTTTATTTATGCCTTTTACTATGATTTGTTCACTGTGAATGTCAGAATATGAATGTTAGAAACCTATAGGTTCTTGAATCTCTTCGGCTATTTTCCAGTCCTCTGCCACAAAAGTGGTTTCAGGGAAGAGGTCAGTAGTTTAGCAATTTCATTTTTTAGATACCTAGGTGATTACCACCTGGCCTTGTGTCACAGAGGTGCAGAAAGACAAATTAGGCAGGTGATGAAACTAAAAATAAGATTTATTCTAATCAAAAGTGTTTTGGTGTTCTGAGAAACATTTGTAAACTACAGGTTCAGGATGCCAACCAAAATCAATACTACACAGCTGACTTAAGAATCCTTAAGCTTTAGGACAATGACCCACGATGAGCAATCACTCGCCTAATAAGGCGAGGGCTCTCAACCTTGAGGGGTTACCTTGGGCAGCATCCCCCAAGGATTCTCTAACCCAAGGAGAAAGTCCCCAACTATAGACCCATTACTTCAAGGGCCAACTCCATTTGCCCTCCAGCGAGGCTCCATTTATACCCTAGTTGAATCTGACCTGTGGCTGTATATGGCCATGCCAGTTCCCTATGGGCTGAGGGCTCCATCAGCTGGTGACTGTGTATGTGACACGGTAAGAGTGTAAAGGCACGAAAAGTGAGGGTGTGGAAGTAAGGGTGTGAAAAGAATCAGTGGCCGCTATGTTTTAAGCCCCAGTCTGTATCAGGGCAGGCGCACCTGCCACACCTTGGCAGTTTGCTTCCTTTCTTTTTATTAATTTCTTCCATAACCTCTCCTGCCACCACTTCATCTCCTATTCTGCCCCTGCACATAAGGGAAAGCTCAACAAGAACAAATACATAAAAATCTGTCTTTCTGTTATGTCTTCTCTTCTTAGACAGCAGCTTTTATATTGGGAGCTTTTACTCTTCTTCTAAACTCTCTGTCGTGGTTTA
Organism: Ciconia boyciana; assembly: GCF_034638445.1. Classification (NCBI taxonomy): domain Eukaryota; kingdom Metazoa; phylum Chordata; class Aves; order Ciconiiformes; family Ciconiidae; genus Ciconia; species Ciconia boyciana. The sequence goes on from NC_132935.1 coordinate 84,056,267, forward strand.
GCCCCAGCCAGCAGCTAAGCACCATGCAGCCGCTCGCTCACTGCCCCCCGGTGGGATGGGGGAGAGAATTGGAAGAGCAAAAGTAAGAAAACTCGTGGGTTGAGATAAGAACAGTTTAATAATTGGAACAAAATAATAGTAATAATAATAATGAATTGTAACGAGAAGGAAAACAACAAGAGAGACAGAGGAACAAAACCCAAGGGAGGGAAAAAGGAAAAAAAAAAAAAATACAACCACTCACCACCCGCTGACCAACGCCCAGCCAGTCCCTGAGCAGCGATTGCTACCCTCCGGCCAACTCCCCCAGTTTATATACTGGGCATAACATCATATGGTATGGAATAGCCCTTTGGCCAGGTTGGATCAACTATCTTGGCTGTGCCCCCTCCCATTTCTTGTGCACCTGGCAGAACATGGGAAGCTTAAAAAGTCCTTGACCAGTGTAAACACTGCTTAGCAACAGCCAAAACATCAGCGTGTTATCAATATTATTCTCATACTCAAATCCAAAACACAGCACTATAGCAGCTTCTAGGAAGAAAATTAACTCTATCCCAGCTGAAACCAGGACACTCTCTGGTGTGTTTCCTTAGTAATTAGACATCATTAGTCTCACCTGGAAACCAGATAATGTGTGAGCCTGCCCAGTAATAGAGGAAATTTTTAAAGGCCTCTGATATTTTATTCTGGGACTGTGTAAGCACTCACTAAAGCTCCATCAACAACACATACCTTTAATCTCTCCGCTGTCACATAGTTACTTTAGTGTTACTGATTTAAGGGAGAAAAATAAGTTTCTATGTAGAGATGTAAAAGAATTATTTTGCATGTCAGAACTCATATGCTGAAAATTTTCTAATTGTGTCAGCTACCAGGAACATATACTGTATAGGACAAAATCTGCTAATGAACTTGTTAAAACTGGTCATCTATTTAGTTATCAGGAAGAATGCCTTGCAGGTTGCATACTATCAGATGTCACTGTTTTTATAAAGAGAAGTTTCTCTCAGGCAAGCCTGACCTACTGTTAACCCATTTAATTTGCTTTTACAGTTGAGAAAATTATCATCCTCTCCTTTTCTTAGGGGGGTTAAGACCTTATGCAGCTTATGTGACATATAAAATAGCAGCTGTGAATAGTGTTTTTATTGAGGCCCTGTGGTTAATGTTAAGTATGTGTTTAACAATGTAAATAATTTATTATTTATGTGTATGTCTTGGAGTATGTCTGTGCAGGGGATTGTTTGAAAAAACATTTTAAGTTTAAAAAAAAAATAGGACATTAACAGAGGTGACAGCACTAACTAACAGAGAAGCTTTGTCATCCTGATCAGTTGACTATTATCCCTGGGTACTCTTTCATCTGGATACCAATGATGTGGCCACGGGAGACCTGGAGCATATCAAGAGTGGCTACATGGCTTTGGGATCATGGCCAAGTGCATGGAGACACAGATGGTCTATCTTCAGTCCTGTTAGTACAGGAGAAATGCTTGAGGCAGAGTGGATGGATCATGCATGTCAATGCCTGGCGTAATTAACAGGAATTTAGTTTTTATGACCATGGGGCCCTTTTTGAGGATGGACAGTATTACGGAGGGAACTCTCATTCTGGGAAATCAGCATGACTGAGTGCCTCTCTGAAGTGCCTGTAAACTCATGCATGCAGTATGGAGGAAGAAAAAGGGAAAATTAGAGGTCTGTGTGCAGTTCCAGGGCTGAGATCTCACTGGGATCACAAAGACTACTGGAGTATTGCAAGCAGGGTCACTAGGAATGGAAGGCTGGGAAGGCAAGGAGGAGTTGCCCTTTTTGTGAGAGAGTAGCCAGAATGCATGGAGCTCTGCCTAGGGGCAGAGATGAGTCAGCAGAGGGCTGCTTAGTCAAGATTAGAAGGCAGACTAATGTGGATGATGTTGTGGTGGGGGTCTGCTACAGACTACCTGATCAAAACATAGATGAGGCCTTCTTCAGACAAGTAGAAGAAGCCCCATTTGCAGGCCCTGGACCTTATGTGGGACATGAATAACTCTGATATCTGCTGGAAGGGCAAGCACGCAGAGAACAAGCAATCCATGAGATTTCTGAAGTTCACTGATAATAACTTCCTGACACAGGTGATTAAGGAGAAAATGCAGGAAGACAATCTGCTGGACCTGATACAAACAAGGAAGGACCGGGCAGAGATGCAAAGGTCGGGGGCAGCCTCAGCTGCAGTGACCATGAGATGATCATGCCCAAAGACATGGCGATCCTCATGTACAAGAAGCTGAACATGAGCAAGCAATGTGCTGTTGCAGCAAAGGTCAACCTCCTCCTGCACTACATTAGGAAGAACATTGCCGGCACATCAAGAGAGGTGATCCTCTCTACTCGCACTGGTGAGGCCACACCTGGAGTGATGGATTTAGACCTGGCTTCTCCAGTACGAGACACGTGGGCTTACTGGAATGAGTCCATTGAAGGACCATGAAGGTGATAAATAGACTGAAGGATCTAATGTACAATGAGAGGCTGCAAAAGCTGGGTCTGTTTCACCTGGAGAAGAGAAGACTCAAAGGGAATCTTATAAGCTGTACAAAGACAGAGCCATGCTCTTCTCAGTGCTGCCCAGTGACAGGACAAGAGGCAAGGGGCATAAATTGAAATACAGGAAATTCTATTTAAACATAAGGAAAAAAAAAAAACCAAACCAAAATGTGGTCAAACACTGGCACAGCTTGCTCAGGAAGGTTTTGGAATCTCCATCCTTGGATATATTCAAAGCCCAAGTGGATGTGGTGCTGGGCAACCTTCTCTAGGTGATCATCCTATGTTACTTACTACAGTAGGCATATTGTATTACTTGTTACAGTGACTTTAGTTTCAAAATTAACTAAGAAAGGAAAATATTAACTAAGAAAGGCAAAAATTTTCATCCTAGCATTTTCGTGCATGTAGTTTATTTTGGTGGGGGAAGAGCAGTTTCTAATGTTATTTTCTGCCTTTGGAAAATCTGAAATTTAGGTTTGAAGATTTATTTAAGATTTATTTAATCAACTGAGACTTTGAAATTATTTTTCCCTTCCTTTTTGCTACTCAGTAAATCATGCTGGACAGTCTGTGCTTCATTTTGCCTTTTTTCCAAATCTAGAAAAATTTAAAAGGAGGAAGGGAGAAAAGTACCTCGGAGAAGGAAGGCTAGAAGTGGATTAGTGATGACAAATGGTAGTTTCTCCTTAAGTGTTGTGCTGTACTTGAACGTAAAAGTAAAAAGAATGAGGCAAGGATACTAACATGAAATGGAAATAAAATAAAAGCATAAGATAAAACCTGTGGAAAAGTGGAGATTTTTCATTTTTTTAGATGTGCAGAACTCATTTTTTTACCAGCTTTTGTCATAACTGATGCTGGTTTTGTTTTGTCTTTTTTTTTTCTCCTTAGCTGCAGTGCACTTTGCTATGTAATTGATGCTTTATGTGTGCTCTGTACCCATTTACACAAAGTAGTTGCATTAAAACATTTGGGTACTGACAAGTTCAACTGGCATGACAGGAAATGTTTGATTCTTTTGCAATCATGACACTTCTGTTACAGTGATATAGAATGAATGCATCTCATGACAGATGTCCAAAATTCACATCAGAACAAGACTGTGAAATCTTCAGTCATTTATATTTTAAAACACTTCAACCATAAATATGAAGTGAGGACTATAAACTTAAACACTTTAAATTCCAATTAGATTATGAAGTTTCATTTGTTTACCTTAGTAAGTAGGGTGTATTTACTTTCTTTCAATAGCTTTTTTAAAATAATGGTGATATGCTAAACTTATTTCCCCATGCAATGGGAACTTTTTGAACTCCTTGATTAGCTGAGTAGGTGTCTATAATGATAAAATGGTAGGTGCTAAGTGTATATTAAATGTATAAAAATTAGTGTGTAGGAGTGAAGTAGATTAAAATACGAAATTTTGAATGCTCTGATGTGGAAAACTATCTCATTCATCTGTACTAGAAAATCCTATTTAACAACAAAATAATGTTCAGAAAACTCCCTGTGGTTTGTTTTAACAATAAAGATCAGGAACTATTAAATTAAAGTGTTTGGCAACAAGTTCTAATATTCTCCCCATTTGTCTTTTCTCTCCTCTAGACAGATTCCTTTGGACAGATTCATCTCTGCTGCATGATAGTAGGAATGATGTGAAAGGAAAGGAGGAGAAAAGACATCGGTAAGTCTACCCTTGACTCAGGAAGCAGGTGAGAGTGTCTCATATCCAGGGGAATACTTCCTGTATATTTCCTGAATACTTCTCATGTATATCCTGTTTGCAAAGCAAACTCCCTTGTTTCAAGCAATTCTGGTGAAGGGCACAAACCCACAAATCAAATTGATCTTCCCTTCTTTATGGCAAGCTAGCTGTTAATTTCTCAAAGTTAATGTATTCAGATGGACGGGCTGTTGGCTTGGCTGTAATAGTTCAGGACCAATAGATTTTTATTTTTGAAAGAGCCTTAGAAAGTATTTGCTGTCACATACACAACAGGTTGTTGTTCAAGAATATTTCTTTACGGTTTCAATTCTAAACTGAGTTTTATCTTAATTCTTGAGTTGGATGCCCTTGAGATGTCTTGTAAAAGCTATGCCAATTTCAGTTCTAGAACCATGTAAAAATTGTTTGAGATAAAGTAAGGAAAAACAAAGAACAAACACAAAGAACAAAAAAGGTAAATGAAATACTTATTCTGAAAGATTTTCAAAGTTAAAACATTAAACTGCCATGAGAGTGTATAGCTTTCTGTGATAGTGAAGAAGATTTAAGTTTGCAGAAGCATACGCAGACATGATAGTACTTTGTACATAACAAAATCACAGGCATTTAATATTTTTGTTGGTTTCAGGCATAATAGTATTTCATCTAAGTACCCATGTAATCCTTTGGAAGTCAGCATTTTTCCCTGTATTGGGTCCAGCTGTCCAGGATTTGACAGTGAGGGTGGGCTGCAGGGGCGGCCCCTGTGAGGAGCGGCCGGGGCTGCCCCGTGCCGGACACAGCCGGTTCCAGCCGGCTCCAACGGCCCCACCGCAGGGCCCGGCTGAGCCCCCCAGCCACGGGCGGGCGCCTTGGGGAAAGCCTGGGGAAGGAAGGGCAAAAGATGGGTAAGAAACAGGTAAGAAACGGGTAAGAAACTGGGTAAGAAACGGCAGCCAGGGCTGAGAAACAGCCCTGCGAGCCCCGAGGGGAGAGCTATTGAAATTAGCCATGCCAGGGATATTTTCTGTTGCTTAATACCCAGATTTTGGTAGGAAAACTTGGACTTCAAGCAGTGAAAGGAAACTTGACCTTCCTCAGCTGCCGTTTGAAACCTACAATCCTTAGTGTATGTTGGTGTCCTCAGCATCAGTTTTCCTCAAGTTTTCCAGTCCATGATAACCCCTCAGATATGTAATGTGTTGACAAATTGAAATGTTGAAGCTATTCTGTAAGTAACATCTTACAAAAGGTCCTGCAAAGTCACTGTTGCTGGTACAAGCGCGCTCTGCAGTGCCTTTACTGTGTAATCCATACAGCTTGTTGGGGTGCGTGAAGAGGACAATGGAGAGCGCTGAGAAAACTCAGAAAACCATAAACTGAAAGTACTCCTTTGCTGATGGTATTGTGCTGTGGTCTCCTAATCACAAGAATAATTAGCAAAAGGTCAAAATCTTGGCAGTGAAAGTGCTTTCAATACAAAGGAAGAACTGGCAGGGATTAAGAATCAATTAGTCTAGAAAAACAAAACCAAGAGATGGAATAACATGTCTGCAAAAGAAAGAGTCTTTGAGAAAGATGTCATGCCCAGGGTGGCTTTCTGTGCCCAGGCAAGGGATCTGGAGCTTATAAAGCCAGAAAGAAAAATATTGGTTATCTGATTTTACCTCCCACATAATGCATGATATAGAATCTGTACATACTAATTCCTGTTTGAAGTTGAGTGTATTTGAAAAGTGTAAAAGTCCAGACCTATTTTAAAAGTCTGCAACAATGGAAAATTTGTGACAGTCACTGCAAATTCAGGACTGTATTGGAAGAGGTTGACATAACTGTTTAAGTCTGCATTCGGTACCCCTTGATTCATTTGTTAGATCCCTCTATTGGAAACATGCCTCCTGCCCCCCCGCCCCACTTTGGCTTGCACCTGAAGCTCCTTACTGGCTCTATGTCTTGGCAAGCAGATTTTCTTTTTCCTTTTCTTTTCTATTTGGCCTCAAGCTGAAAGTTGAGGGCTATTTTGATCACTATCTCTACTTGCAAAAGAAGTGAGTAAAATGACACCTATTCTTTATAGTTAATACTGTATACAATTTCCTTTTTTTGATAACATGAACATAGCTACTCATCTATCCATTAATGCTGGAAATCAAGTTTGAATGTCAAATGAACCATCTACTTTCTACTAATTAAAAATTTCTAAAGAAATGCTAACAAACAAGTTAAGTGCAGTTTTGTTTACATGGAATTAAAAATAATTGCACCAAATGTTGTTTGAAAGTACTTTACTTTGGAGTATAATCAGTAGATTTTAGAGATAGGCTTTTACTGTAGAGTGCAGTGAGTATCAAAATATTGTAAACATAATTGCCTTTAATTAATTCTTTTAAATACTACATCAACAGACAGATCTATACTTATTTGTCAGAAATTCAAGAACAAAAAAAATTACTGATTGTAAAGAATAACAGTGATTTGGCATCTTTTGAATTTATTAGACATTAATAATAGAAATCTTAAAGTTCTCATAAGCAAGGTGTGTAATTTTTCTGAAAAATTATGACGCTTTCAGCTTTAAAATATGGTCTTCTGTGATCAAAATAGATTTACTTCCTCTATAATCTTAAGTTATTCAGTCTCTCTAGGCCTTTGTGTGTCGTCTACAGAAGAGAGTTTATGATTTTATTTTTTTTTAATTATTATTCCACTCTATCTTCCTGACAGTTCAGAACAGGGATTATTAGAACATATGAAGTGGAAGGGATCTTCAGATTCTAGTTTCCAGGCAATACGTCATATAGCCCACTTCCTAAACATAGGAAGTTCCAAAGAGCGCTTCAGCTTTCTGTGTCTCCTCCTCCTGCCTTCCTGTTCATGTTTCAGAATTTTATTGCTCTACTGGGCAGGAGTGTTCTCATTTCCAGCCTGAAATTCCTTATGAACAGTTGTGAATTCATTCCATCCTAGGTCCTAGTTTGTTTTTGCCTACATAAAGTTCTCTTACCTCTTCTGTGCTTAGACTTTTTTCTAGTGTAGTTCTATGCAGCAATTGTTCCCTTTCACCCTTTGTTTCTCCAAGTGAAACCAGTCTTGTTCTTCTAGTCTTCAGGATAAGATTTCCATTCTCCATATTTGTCTTTGATGAACATGCGTAGCCAGAATTGCACTCAATATTCCAAATAAACCTTTCTGAGACCTCCAACAGTTATAATAATGCTTCTCAGTCTCTGCTGAAAATAATTATCCTGATATTGGGATTGTATTTGTCATCTTTGCAACTGCACCAGACTGCCAATTGACAGTCATCCTATGGCCATTTACTATGTTCAATACTTCCCTGTCATTTTTAACTCAAGAGTTTGTAACTGAAGTTTTGTTGTTAATAAAGAAGTGAATTTAAACTTACTGTAGTAGCTTTTTTTTTTCTTCAGTCCTCAATAAAAGGGGACATAAGCCATTTTGTGGCTTGGCATTTTTCCCAACAGAGACCCAAGCAACAGAGGCCCTAATAACGTATAGCATAAAGTCTGAATATCATTGGTTGTTACTATTGAAGTAACATGGAGCCTTAAATGGAGTTTTACAGATAATGCTGTTAAATAATAGACCAATAAGCACAATAACTGTATACAATTAGAGAGGAAGATATACAGACTGAAAAATACTCACATGTTATATATGTATATATAGATATATATGTAGAATGAAATGACCCAACAATGCTCAAGACTGGAGCTTAAGTGCTTGCTTGGATATGAGTAGAGCAAGTAATCAATAAGAGATTATCTGGTGCTGACAAAAAGTTTACTTTGGGAAACTGGCTTTAATTCTTTGGGTTCAAGCTGCTGGGCAGACCCAGCTCTGTCCCCTTTGATCACTGACAGTTTTATGCTCTAGATTTACCATGGTTCCCTGAATAAAGAAACCTGAGTGACAAATCCACTGTTCAAATTCAGAGACACCGGAGCAGTAAACAGTACCCCATGGGTGAGCAGCTTGGCTCAGCTATACCCACTGAGTCAGTAGCAACCAGGTTATTGGCAATGACCGGTGGGCTGGAGTGGACCATGAGAGAGGTGGTCTTTAGGCAGTACATATCACTCTAGAAACTGCTCTCCTCATTGGGCACTTCTAGCTGCTGCCATCAGCTCCTCACTGAGGCTCTGTGGATTTGCAGCCCATTTTCCAGTGTAACAATGATGTGATAATGGCTTGCTTGCCTCTATATCACACTTGCTCTAATTACATCCTTCATTTTATGTTGGTTTTTTTTTTTTGCATGAGGATTCTCCAGTTCTTTGTGTTCTGTCATACTCTGATGATGCCTTTCAGCTTTGTGTCAGCAACATGATCAAAATGCTCACACCAACATTGCTACCAAAAGTTTTGACCACAGTAGATAATGGATCTGATATCTGAGAATCTTCCTGTGTAACCTTCTTACAGTCTATCTCCCTCCATTTCCATGCTGCCTGTTTGTGTATCTCCTTATCCCCACATTTTAATTTGTCTGCTTATTTCCATATTTTTGATTGTAATAATTTAGGTTTAAATGTGGGTTTATATCAGATGCAAATGGTACTGAAATCCAGTTTGATTCGCTGTGTTTCTTTTGTTCAGGCAATAATTTATGCAAGAGACTTAACAGATTAGTCTAGCATGTTATATGTAAAGCCTTCATGCATTATGTTATGTTTTTTCTACATATTTGCACATTATTTTTTTTCAAAATATGTTTGAAAGGATTTCATGTCTTTAATTTTTCCTTGCTCCCATTAATTTGTATTCTCCAATCACCTCCTGGTGACAAGTTGCATTCTTTCCAGATTAATTTTTTAATATTTGTTCCTGAAACATAAGTTCTCTGCAAAGGATGCAAAGTGATAAGTTGATATTAATAGTTATATTAATACAATTAATGTTTTATTAGTTGGTAATTGAAGCATTCTTCAGCAACCAGCTTCAGTGGTCTCCTCTTAACATTTCAGAATTATTACATTCTAATACTCAATTCTCCATCCTATTAAAGCATCCATGTGTATTGTCACTGGAATATATTAAATGGGTTGATTTAGAAATAAGGCTGATAAAAGATGGAGTAAAATGTCTTATCCCTAGACTATTTAGAAAGGAGTAATCTGTAGAGGAGAAAGAAGAAACGATGAATATGTCCATCAGTTTTTCCTTTGAGTTGATTCATTTTTAATCTTCTGTAACATCTGAAAAAATGGCTATTTCATCTGATTTAAAATTTAATGTCAATATAAAATGCCTAAATGTCAAGTCATTTTCACTGAATTTACATTACTATAACCAGGTCTGCTTGGCCAGCCATATTTAACAACTGCATAACTGGCAACTGGAAGATACCCGTATTTCAGCTTGTTCTGCATAAACATTCATCTGCACATCATAAACCAGTATCTCAGCAGGAAAAAAAATGCACATGAATATAGCTGTATCCTCGGAAGGTTTTTGAGTGAATAACACAGCACTGTAACAGAAGCATGGAGTGCTTTCAGGACTTAAGTATATGGTGTGTGTTGTAAGTGACTACGTGTGTGTGTATGTATTTGTATATATACATAGGGGAATTAGGGATTGCCTTGATGGGAGTGCTTAAAAGACTGATAAATCAAACCATTTAAAAAAGTTAAAACAACACTTTACTGGATTGACATTCCTTAAGAGTACGCATAGGCAGTGGTTAGTTTTTAAGGACTATCAATCATTACATACTCAAACAATTAGTCCTTAACTAGTTTGTTTTTGATTAGTGGTGAGTATGCAACACCAGGGGGCTGATGCTGTCTACCAGTGTTGACTGATGGCTGCAATTCTCAGTGGTCTTAGTCATGGAGGTTGAGGTCATCAGGCCTGAGAGCTGCAAAAAAATTGCACATCATCTTTCTTCTCCTGCTTGCATCCTCAAAAGAAAAGGGGAAGATCCACCTGTTTCAGGCCTGGTTCATTTATTTTTCTGCTTTTGCCAGACATCTTTCTTGCTTCTTCTAAATTCTTAGTTCTTGAATTGCACATTTTACTGCATACAGGTTTTTATGCACTCTGCTTGTGTAGCTATACCACAAGTCCTGTTACTATGAGCAGATAGTAGTTATAGCTTGCTTGATCATCATCTGCTTTACAGGTGCACCAGCCCCCTGCTTTGGCTACACATGGTTTATGGAGCTCCTTCTCTGGGCACAAGGGCAGCTGGGGACTCCTGGGGTGTCCAGACTGCTGTGCCAACCTTGTCCCAGCACTCCCAGGTCATGGCTACTCTGAATGTTGAATCAGAGGAAGCTTTCACTCAGTAATGAAATGAATATACTCAAAATCATCCACAGATTTAGAAACCAATAACTGGTCAAGAATTTATCCTACATAATTTCACTAGAAAGAAAGATTGTTTTGCCTTCACATCTGCCCGTACTTCTATACTTTTTCTTCTCAATTTGCTTTTGTATTTGTATATCCCCTGTGTTTTAATGCCTTCTGTGGCATTTGAGGAAAGTCGCAAGTAGACTAATAGACATTCCTATATACATATAGAAGATATTCCCCCCAAAAAAGGCATGATAGATTTGAAATTGAGTGGCATGAACTTTTTAGGTCATAAATGTAAAAGATGTTTTATCTGCAGAAGTTAGCCCTTTACTACTGGTACTATTGGTAGCTGTGTTTTCTCTGTCTTTTTTTTTCTTTTCTTCTGGACTACTCCTACTGACCCCTATCTCTGGTTAGTATCTAAGAAAAATTATAGAAGAACTTTTAAAATAAAGCACCTTTTACAGTAGTGACTTTTAAGTATACATTAAATAATGATCTTATTTTTATCTTATTCTTGATTTTAAGGAACATTAGACTGATTTAATCCTGGTGTAGTTTTCTTCACTGAGGAAAGTATTTTGCGTTTTACGTTTAGTGATTCTATTGTGGGTATATTACCCAAAAGCTATAATATGTTTCGTATGTAAGATTAACTTTATGAAAGCCTGCTTGCATTTCTCCCAGTGTTCTATAATTTAGTCCTTTGGAAATGTCTGACTCTTATAAAGAGGGATGTATGTTGGATAATCTTTGCTGTCTTCCATGGTTCCATTTCCTCTGTAAGACAGGAGTGTTGCTTCTCCAGTATAACATTTTGCCAGCAACTTGCTTTTCTAAGTTTTTAACTTTCTAAGGTGCTACTCGCTGCCAGAACTTTGCTGTTGATTTTTAAAGACCATCAGTGTAATTTATGTTTCTAGTAGCTCATATTTATTTCACGAGTGAGCAGTAGAAAAAACATTTTGGGTGATTCATCATTTGGAATCCAGTGTTGTTGGCATGCATATTGTGGTGACTTTCGTTAAAGGTTATCCCAAAATTATTCAGAAAGCGTATGGATATAGATAGTAGATTGGGTAATGGGAAGGAGTGTTATGAATTACAGTACTCTGGGTGAGCAGAAAGCAGAAACGACCCTTTTCAATATATACTCAGAATGTTTTCAGGGCTTTTTCAGGTGTCTTATACACAGGAAATGCTAAGTCAGAGGCCTGAAGAACTCTGTGGATCTTACCAGCGATATGAACTTATCATGCACAGAAGATTTTTGTGAGGAGTCATACTGCTATAATCATGTTAGCTGACAGTGTCATGTTTTGATTTGCCCGAAGTTGTGAAGAGGATAGATTTAGCACATCAGTATCTAAGGGCATTTCTAGTTTTCTTCTATTTTCACTAACAATTTTACAGTCCCATAATGCATCAGATCTGTCCAGTCATCTGGATGAAAATTTACATAAGAAAAGAAAAAAAAAAAACCAGAAACAACGCAGACTGGCTTACCAGCTGGAAACTGTTCATGATTGGCTTTGACAGACTGTGAAATTAAGTGTCAGAGTGTGATCTGAATTTTTCAAGGCATCATTAAAGTTGAATTCTAACTTTAAATTCCAAAAAGCTCCAAGTGATTCACTTTTAAAACTGACACGCTTCAGTCCCAAATTAGTTTATGAAACACTTGAGCGTACAAATGAACCAAAATTTGAATATACTTAACTTGAGGTTTTCCCACATGGCTTGGAATTTCTTTTTTTATTCTCCTATGAAAATACACAAATTTCAGAAATGAGCAATAAGGTCTGATAAAACTAAACATATTAAAAAAAAAAAGTAGGCTTAATAAATGAAAATCTAATTAATTAAGATCTAAAGACTAAGGGTAAAATCCCAGAGGGATTTATTTCCCCTTATATAGAACCCTAAAAAGTTGCATGGAGAGATTACTTCAAAAAGTAACTTTTAAAGATTGACCATACAGTCCTTAAGTTGCCATTGTAACTGGTTGTATTCAAATATAACATTGCTATTCTTCCTCATTTTTGCTGGTTTTATTCTTCTCTTTTATCTACTGTTTCTTGTTACCCAGTGTAGTTATTGTCTCTTTCCTATAGAAACAGGCTTTTTATATGGAATAATAATCATAATTATTATATGTTGTCATATCTATTATTTCTCTCTTAAGGAAACAGAATTGGAGCTAACATTGTTGAAGAAGTAATGGCTGTGTATTCACAATGGCTATCTATATCACAATATATACACTTTAAAAATGTTAATGTCTTTAATTATCTACAAGACTAATCCACAAAAGTACGGATTCTTCCCCCCTGTCTGTCTGTTTAGGAAAGTGTTCTTATGTGAAATGACTATAGAAATTACCTAAAAAAAGTAGACAGTGAGACACCTGCAGAGACTGGATTCTTTTCATTGCAAAGTTTACACTTTCTACTGTTGTCTTCCTAAGTGCACTCCCATGTGCATCTCATTGGTTTTGCAATGGGATGTGTTGTTCAACGATGAAACAGGATAAAGATTTAAACTATCAATTTTAATTACAAAAGTACAGATTTGTTCCATGCTTCTCATGAGATGTCACTGCTCATAGTTGTCTTCTCCTCCTATTGCTACACTGCAAATGCAAAATAGTATAACAAGCAATAGAAACATAGGCAGCATATACTTAAATGTTCATTTTGTATGACTTGAAAATGTAAAAGGGGGATGATTAATCTCCTATAAAGTCCACATATTCTATATGAGGTTCTTCTTTAATTCTCATTAAATTAAAAATGAGGAGAATTTAGCCATATGAAATTCTATGGTACCATCAGATCTTAAACTGAGACAGCAGTCTTTGGAAGCCCATCTTTTTAAGGAAACGAAGGGTACTGAGCACGGTAGAACTGTTACCTCCAGATGTAATTCCAGGTACATTTTCTTCCTCAAATAATATTGCATACAACGTGTACTTTGCATTATGCACGATCCCAAGGAGTAAAGGTGAGGTTTTGTGTATGGCGAGATTTTAAATCATAAAAAATGCAGCTACCAAAATTTGTATTGTTAAATGAGATACAATAGTAGAATAAAGAAGTCATCAGTGTCAAGTCAGAAAAGCATCCAGGGACAAGTAGATAACCATATTTTTATTGAAATATATGTAATAATGTTTCATTAAAAAGGCAGGCCTCTTATAGTCTGTCTATAGTGCTTTTTTCCCTCTTAATGAATAAACATCAAAAAGTACACACTGTAATTTGTTACAGCTGGTATTGCTTCATGTAATTTCTTTTAAATGAGGGAGGTGATTTTTCAGAAATATTTTATTACACAGAAAAAGTGATGAGTTTTCAAGCAAATTGCTTCATATGTTTGCTTCTTTTTCTCATGCAATTTATTGCTAAAAAAATGACATTAACAAATTTCTTAGTAGCAGATTTGATATAAACTTATTATTTGTTTGGGTCATTTAACTTTTGCTAGTCTAAACTGTTTATAAATCAGTATTCTATTGTTCTGTAGAGCAGCAAACTCTGTGCAAAGCCCATCTCTGTTAGGTTTGTATGTTTGTTAGTTTTAAATACTATCAAAATGAATACTCTTCACCTTAAAGGAGATTTCCCAATTCTACATGGAAATACTCAGGTATATTTCAGTAATGTTTTCAATCTGTCTCAGTTTAATTAATTTATAATTTCTTTATAAGGTAATGCCTGTAAAATAAAAAAAAAAAAAAATTGGATAAAAACTTAATTCTTACTCTGTGCATAATGGTATTGCATTAATTTTTTTCTTTGAAATTTGTATTACATTTATACTACAGTTTCAGTACAGTTTATAGCAACAACATCCAACATAAACAATAGTGCAATAATTTAGATTAACTTTGAGTAGTTGTAGGTCTTTTTTTAAAAATAACTGCATCTGCCAACTGTTGTCTGACTTAGAAATCAGCATAGTTTGAACTTTATTCAATATGTTGAATAACTGTCTCAGCAAAAACGTGATTCAAGAGTGATTCTATTTGCCTCAGAATTGGTAATGTGGATTTGCACAGAAGTAACAGATACTGTTAATGTATGTTTCTTAATGTAGATTTCTGGCTTAACATGTTCAGGTATTTACTAGATTTTTTCAAGGAACTTTGTGTGTATCTGAAATTATACCAGTCAAATAAAAGGCTGGTGTGAATTTGCATGCATCACTGTAGGATGGATGAAAGTTTGGGAGCCATGCAAAACTAGATTTTAAACAGTGACCCAGTATACTACCCTTACTATCTACAGAAACAGCCATGTGCCATTGTACACATCTCCAAGGCAAATCATAATGACAGATAGGGAAGAGTGATATGGAAATTAGGATGCAGAACATTGACAGAAGTTAGCGTGGTGACACTGAATCTGACCCAGTAAATGTGAAGAAAACACGGGACAAGGGTTATCTGATGTTCAAGCCCCTATTCTCTCACTGTCTACTCCTCACGTTAAAACAGCCATTGCTGTGGCAGAAGCTGAGTGCTGTCAGTGGTGAGGCAGGTTTAGGTGGGGAAGGACTCATGTCCCTAGGAAATCTTGCTGCTCTAAACAGAACCATTCATCCTTTCACAGTGCTGCTACTTCTGTCCAAAACCAGTGTCGCAGGTACCTGTCTTCCCACACCCTGGGTTGTGTTATCCTGCTTCTGTTCTGATGCCATTAACCATTACCTGAATATTGAGCAAAATGCCTGTTAAATGCATGTTAAGTATTTCTGTTTTTGCTACAAGCATCAAACAGTCTTTCTGAACCAATAGCAGCTCAGTGCAAAAGTTATAATTATAAAAAATGCTGTTGTTTTCCACTGCAGGCAAAACACAGTAGTGAAGATATTGTATGCCTTTAAATCTAAGATTAAAATTAACAGAAAAATGTTACAACTGTTCATAAAGGAACCTTGGATAAGTGCTTTTTAGTGGAAACCATCACTGGTCCTTTTACTCTTTTTATTTTGTTTGTCTTGAGGAACATCCTTTATCGTTTATTAATGTTGCATTTTTAGTGTGTTTTGGGAAAGCCTCAGAAGGCTGTTTGGTTTCTTTGTGTGTTTGTTCTCTAAACTTTTTCTATTTAGTGACTGAAAACCCAGAGAGAAAGTCAAATCTATTGGAAGGGTAATAGAAATAAATTACACATTGAGCAGCTTGCTCTTTCCTAAAGATTTCAATGAAGGTTTTGCATCTAGCCAGAAATGGTTGCTTGGAAATGGCTCCCAATATCATAGTCCTATTAATGCTAACTATTCCAACCTTAATAACTCAGTCATTATTGCTTGTGGCCTTTACACCATTTACTGCCTAATATGACTGTTCATAATTCTCTTGGCTTTAAAGAACTCCAGGGAATCCTAATGTCTTTGCAGTTTGGAAGAAAACGATGAATCCCTGAAATGACAGTCAGGCTCATGTTGCATGCTTCTACTGTTTTGTGAAAAAAAATTGGTTAGATATACATTTTTATTATGCCTCATGCTTTGGAAACTCATGGGTGACATCTACGCCTACAATTCACACAAGGTTTACATATTTGGTTCTTTTAAAAGGCAAAGTGCTCCTGAAATTTCATTCAAGCCTCCTGTGTTTGCTAATTGAAATATCTATGAAAATATTAGGACATCTGAACTAGAGACAGTTAACAAGCATGCATCTTACCCTCTACTTAGCAACACAGAGTTTTATTCTAACAGTCTTCTCCTGAACAAGACACATTAAATGACCATTAAAGTCATTCTTAATCTTATTTTGATCCAGGTGATGTCCAACAAAAATAGGATTTGTTCCACATGCAAGATGTATTGTGTACCATTGGAGACTCTGATATCCTGGTTCTGTAAAGTTGTCATCCTATCCTTCTGAGAAAGGTTTTAAACTCTCCTTTCTGTTAATTTTCACATTTGCTGTATTTTGTCACTCAAGTGTTTTTCTTTTGGTTTTGCTTTTGCATTTTCTCTTTCAAAAGTGTAACAGGTATTTTGGAAAAGACAGTAACTGTGTAATGGCAGCCTGATTTGGCTAGTTTTTTGCTGCATTGTGCCTGACTCTCAGAATAATTTGATTTGAGTTCAAATAATTACTGGCAAGGAAAGTTAACATTTATGAATTTTAGGGAAAAGCATATGTCTCCTAAATGTGCTTTCTTCTCTGGATTTGAATATTCACGGAATAATTCTGAAGGAATTACCAATAATATATTAGGACTCCAAAGTTTGAATGTTTTGATTATATTGTTTCTTTAACGAAAAATTGGGGGTGGGGGGAAGGCAGGAATGTTTAAAATTCAAATCCTAAAAGACAAAGAAAAGTGGCAACCTATCCTTGTAATTGAATGAAGGGAATAGAGTTATGAGTCTGTGCCTTTTTGTTGAGGTTTAGGGGTTCCTTGTCTTTTGCATTTAAGCACCATAGTATCTAACAACTTGAGAAGCAAAGCTTAGTCTACTGAAGAGTTAGTAGGAAGTAAAAATTTTTGCTAAAACCAGTATATTTGCAGTGCTTGCAAAGAAAATGTGAAAACAAGACGATCTGTGGTCTTTGGCTCTGCTGCTCTTCTACTATATCTGTTATTCCAAGGGAAAAGTTGTAGTGAAACAATACTATTCTAATTTGCTAATCTATTACTTTTTCCTTGTGCTGCAATTAGGAACTGACCATTCTCAATTGTTTGCTCCATATACAGGCATAAGGCTTCACAATAAGTACAACCAGAGATCTCTTCAAACATGGGAACTTACATTCTCTGGGACTTTATGGAAGGAATTCAGGTTCAGGGAGTCTGAAAGGTTCATTATAGGGTTACGCTTTTTTTTGGCCTCCTCATTAAAAGAATCAATGAGAATTTGACATAAGTGTAAATCCTAACTGGAGAAAATAACACCCTCCTGTACAAACAGAGGTTTTTTAAAAGTCAGGCCCTCTTTCTTAGCTGTATCCATGTATTCTATGCTCCTGTTGAATCTGTAGTATCTATTTTTCACAGATGCCTACTGATGCATGTATAAATGTATTTGAACATGCAAACACACTTTCTTTCATTGTGTTTATCTTAGTAGCTTTAGCATCTTGACTAAAGTGACGGAGCTTTCAGAATGTTTTATGAAGGAGAAAAGTGGTTAGGAAGCTCATTTACTAAACAGGAAGTAAGGTAGTCATATTGAACCAAGGCATTTAATATTAAATAAAATTATTCTTACCTATCGTGATGTGGACAGCATATATATGAAAACAAAATGTAATGGTTTTGCTTCTTGACACATTGGGTGAGGTAACAGCTTTGGTGTTTCTTTTGGCTGTAGCTGTCTATTAATGAATATACTGAGAATTGCCGATCTGATATAAAATTTCAGTCGGGGGGGGGGGGGGGGAAGAGAAAAACCTGCACTGTTTAAAGACTTTTTTTCTTTCTTTCCTTGTTGAAAACAAAATTTGAACATACATGTCTGTATAATCTCAGATAGCTGAAGGTATCTAGATTAAATACTCAGGAAATGCTGAGTTTCATTTTGGCAATCCATTTATGCAAGCTGACACAGATAAACCATTTTTCATAAAAAAGAGAAACCCTATGAACACAGAAAATGTATTATTTTAATTTAGCATAAGATTAAGGTTCTCAGATTAATCCCTTTAATGTATACAGTTTCCATTTTTCAAGGGAAGTCTCTGACTTCTGATTCATAGTACAGAGTAGTAATATTGCATGTGGTCTACTGTAAGATAAGCTACTGCTCAGCTTTGGCTGGGCATAAAACAAGTTTACTTGTTTAAAATGATCAAAACCTACTAAACTGTTGTCTGTTTAAAATCATCTTGTGTGCATTTGCAGCACTTACACAACATTGTATATAATGATTTCTTCTTGGCATTTTGCCACTGTAGGCTATTTAGTAATTCTCCCTCCTAACCATTTGCAGCTGTCATGCTACTTTACTGTAGATGGAAGCTCCTAAAAAGTAATTCTAAAAGGAAAGTTGGTTCACCTCCTTGGACCAAGAGCTATTGAACAATTATAGAAAAGTTTCCCATTCTGAGAGCTTTGGTTTGGGTTCTACACACTCTTCATGAACCGCTAACTATCAGCACCCACCTCTTCACTTTAAAACTTTTATGTCTGTTTCTGGCTTAAGTAAAATCAGCTTGTAATTATTGCTTCCATTCTTCTACTTTCCTGTGCTTTCTACTTCATTCTTAATGTAATTTGCAATTTATTAGTTGAGGATTTTCAGATGGGGTAAAGGGAAAGACATGAGGGAAAGGCAGAAAGAGCTCAACTCTGTTGCTGAACCACAGCAGCATCGAGTGGTAGTTAAGACAGTCTAAAGTAGCCAAGACCAAAGGAGAAAGCCAGGAAGGCTCAGACATTTTGAATTACGTTTTTTTGCTTAAAGTTGAAAAATGGGTATCTTCAGGTTGATGCAGTGCTGCTATGTTTTTTTCATAATTTCCCCAGGCTACAGAATCTGACAGTTTTTAGAGTTGTAATTTTGGTTATCTACGTTTTTTCACAATGGACTCTTTATCAATCAATGTTCAAATGGCAACCTGACTCTTCTGTCCCTCCTTTTAACAATAATGACATAGAGGAGGTAGAGGAAAAAGTATTGAGGGAATAGTTTGGGCAGTAGTACTGAGGGAAAATTTTTAGGAATAATCTTTACCACCTTCTCAGGCTATCAGCTTGGCACTTTTCATGAGCACTAAGAATTGCTACAGCACATTAAGTGCTGATTATATTTGGAATGCATTAAGGCTTGATTACTAGAAGACATTACACTAATACAAGTGGAAATGTTTTAGGTTGTAAATGTTGGAATCTTTAATAGTAAGTAATTTCCTTGTAGGATGAAATACTTTGCATCTCCCCTGCTCGGCCTAAACTTTTCTGCCTATGTCAAGAACCTTTTCTGATTTTCCTAAATCTGGAATTACTTGGAATATTTCAGTAATGCTTCTACATGTATTTAAATAGGGTGATATATTTAATATAGTATGCTCCCTTTTGATCATTTTTCCCTAGTATTTAGTAATACTCAATGAAGCTTGGATAAACAAGGTAATTGCAATTCAATGAGCAGTCTCCAACCAAATTTGTTTGTCAGATTTTCACATATTTTCCAAAGAAACATAGGCTTAAGGAAGTGTCAGCAAGTAGAATAAGTGAGGTGCTGGTGATATCGATATGGACACTAAGAGCTGTGTCTAGTGAAATGCTTTTTCTTAGGTGAATACGATAGACTAGAAAACATTAAATCTCTTATCCAAAGGCTAACATACCATGGAGGAGGAATCTCCAGACTGTAAGAACACAAACTGTCTTGCCACTGGGCAGCTATTACAAATTTCAGTGAAGTCAAGGAGAATTTTCTTGGTCTTCCTTATGATTTTCGTAGGCTAGGAACCATGTATACTTGTTTTTATCTGTGTTCTGTAGTAACAGAGAATTCTTTTTTTGTTTCACTGAGAACAAAAACTGGAATAAAGAAACCAAACAGAATAAAAACAAATGTGTTGGCAGTGATGTAGAAACCAGAACAGCAGACAATAAAATAAAGCTACTAACACCTATAAAAGTGGAAGAAATGTGTACATTTTTCAGTTACTCGCAGGTTATACCTGACTCAAGGGAACAACAAGAGAAATAAAGTAGTTATTAGCCTATCATGCAAATCATATAGAGATGGAAAAAAAATGCAGTAAGGTGTTGACAGTTCTGTTTAGCCTAGAGCTGGAGCAGTTTTTGATTGTTGGTAAGAGTCAAAGAAATGTACAGTAGAAGCTGATGAGAAAGTAGAGTACTGGAAAAGTTCAAATACTTCTACAGCTGACAGTCTACAATATGGTGTAACAGTAAGAAAAATGTGCTTGTTATGTTGCTGGACCTTTATCTTAGCATCCTCACTCCTTTGGTGACCCAGATGAAGTGTTAACAGAACATATAGATCAGCTGGTAAATGTGTGAGAACCAACACTGCATCTATCACTGTCAGTGAAAGCAAGTGCAGGAGGAAACAGGGTGGGGGTGGGGACAGGTCTTGCAGGCTAGCACTGAAGAATGAGTGAGGCAGCCTTGCCACACCGTTGGAGGTTTGGGATGTTTGTTCCTCAGCTTCAGACAACTTTTTCAGTCAAAGCAGTGACAGCTAGCTTACTCAGAACACAGACCTTACTGAGCTGATATATACCACTTTGCATTTTGGGATAAGCTTTTGGCAGTGACTAATTATAAAAAAGCTGGGAAGAATTTGTTAGAGGAGAGATTGCTCCTGACTTTACATCAGGTATCAGAATGGGATGTTTTCAAAGAGTCTGTGTGCACCACAGGACCAAACATCTGACTCAAATGAACTGATTGTTGACAATTGCACCTGATTTTACAGTCAAAAAATCCGAGGATATTCAGTTTCTTGATAATTGTATATTCTGCACTATTGGAATGCACTGTTTTTCTGTAATTGTCAACACTAGAAATGGGTTCAGTTTTATTCATTTTATTAATTCTTTATAGTATAACTAACTGTAAACAATACAGCTGTTATAAAATATTTGTTTATTGCATGATATTATAAAATATATTATATGATATACAAGTTTATCAAAGTATTTTAGTTGCACATCTTTTAAAAATCTAATGATCTTTTATTTTCTTGACCACAGTAAAAATTATCATTATCTCCTCTAGGACTAATTCTGATTCTGGCTATGAAAACTGTATCATCAAAAACATTACTTCTGAAGAATGGCTTACACTCAGATAAAACTTTCTTAAACTCAGATTTTTAAACAAATCTCCAGGAATGCTGGCAGCATAAGGGACTTTAATAGTTGTCAATTCTTATTAAATTGAGCTGCTTCTGAAGCTGCTGTAAATGTGAGCTTACTCCTACACAGAAAGATAATAATTTTTACCATAGGATTTTGTCCCACAAGGTCTGCTTGATTGTGAAATACCTGGGGGAATAATACATACTTATACAGAAGTCTGGATCTGACATATTTACCATGAAGTTCCTCTGCATGCCCATAGTAGCCAGCTAAGAGAGGTTACTCAGAAAAGCAGTCCCAGGGTTTTGCTCCATATAATTTTATAGATAAGACTAATCTTTTTTACTATGTACTTTTTTACTATGTACTTTTACTTTTTTACTAGACTAATCTTTTTTTACTAAAATCTAGTTGGTTCAATGAGGTGCATAAAATTGAGTAATATGAAACTCCTGGTTAAAAAAAAAAAAGGTGAAAATACGATTAAACCATGGCAGTCACCACAATAGATCTCATTATGGAAGTCACAGACAGCAGCTGTTATATTTTCAAGCTACCTAAATAATATTGTATCATTTCTACTATTCTTCAGTTTAACAAGTGAAAATTTTAAATAGATTTATTTTGTAAAGTACACCACAGACATCTCCGAGTATTTAATATAGCAAGAAAAAATGGAAAGGTCACTAATATAAGTTGGTAAATTTGAATGGTTGTTTAAAATTCTCAGTGATGTTCATGAACAGTTTTCAAAATATTCAACCATAACCTCTCATTTTTCAGTCCTGCGGTGAATTGATATTTTTAAGCTTCCTTCCCCAAAATGAAAAATTCTCTCTCAAAATATTACATATATCTAGCAAATTAAAGTTAAATAAATATTACATTTTCCTGTAGTAAAGAATTATTATTAGTTTGCACTAGTGGAACTGCAGGTATTCCTGCAGGAATCCATTTTATTTACATGTCAAAAAACCATATTCCAATTTTTCTTGTGTATTCCAATTGCTTGTCATAGCTAACCCTGGCAGAGTTATGATGTATTTGCGCTTACTCCTAGAAGAAATGTTTTCTAATCTTACAGACAGTACTGAAGAGCCCTACTGCACTTCCATTGCTTTCATTTCTTCATTGTAGCTAATATTTTTTGTCTTCCCCCTTACTGAAAAGTGTATTGATCTGGCAATGGCAGTAAAAACAGACATTGGTGTATCAGTGTAGTGAATGTGTACACTGTCTCTTCAGCTCCAACACAATTCTTAACATTCTTGCTGTCATTTAATTTACATGCCCTTAAAGTAACCTGGGTAGCGAGGCTGAATTCTTTACACCTCATGGACAGAGTGCACAAAACTGTGGGTAGCATCAAGGCACTGCAGTCAACAGGGAAGGCAGAGAAAATGGATTTGAGACATAATGCCACCCTGACCCAGCTAAACTAACACTGCAATTTGTGCCACTTAGAGGTCATTAGCAAATTTACTACCCGCCCCAAACAAAAGGAAATCAGAAAGGAAATTTTGGAGACACAATTCTTCCCCTGCGTTGTTTTCAGGACAGCTGTCCTGGTTTCAGCTGGGATAGAGCTAATTTTCTTCCTAGTAGCTAATATAGTGTTGTGTTTTGGATTTAGTATGAGAATAATGTTGATAGCACACTGATGTTTTAGTTGTTGCTAAGTAATGTTTAGACTTGTCAAGGACTTTTCAGCTTCCCATGCTCTGCCATGTGCACAAGAAGCTGGGAGAGGCCACAGCCAGGATAGTTGATCCAAACTGGCCAAAGGGCTATTCCATACCATATGATGTCATGCTCAGTATATAAACTTGGGGGAGTTGTCCGGGGGGCAGCGGTCACTGCTTGGGGACTGGCTGGGTGTTGGTCAGTGGGTGGTGAGCGGTTGCATCATTTGGGGCTTTTTGTTCTTCTCTAGGTTTTGTTCCTCTCTCTCTCTTGTTATTTTCCTTTTCATGACTACTACTACTACTACTACTATTTCAACTATTAAACTGTTCTTATCTCAGCCCATGAATTTTCTTACTTGTGCTCTTCAGATTGTCTCCCCCATCCTACTGGGAGGGGGGAGGGTGAGCGAGTGGCCATGTGGTGCTTAGTCGCTGATTGGGGTTAAACCACAACAACAGCACAGCTACATGCAGACAATTTACAGCAGGTTTGCTGCCATAGCCTTAGACTGACGATGTTGGGAGAAGAGGGAAAAAAGAAAAAAAAAGTACTCACCTTCTATTTCAGAAATAAGTTGCCAAATTAAAATGAAGAAAAATGTTAATATGTTAACTGGGGTGGTTTGGTACTTTGACCCTTGCTATGCAACTTGAATAACCCAGAGTGTAATGGGAAAATGGTTTGAAGGACAGTTTTCTTCATGTCTTTATAACAGTTCTAATTTAGCATCATTTTGACTTTTAACTCTCTTTAACTTTAGTATAATCAAATGTGATTAGGTTGTTTCTCTGTAAAATTTGTGTTTGATTATTATGGAAATCTGATGCAAAATAGGACCAATCTGGGTCCTTTTAAATTGACTAAAAGTAAAAATAAATAACTTTTCTATTAAAGGTAAAACTTTAAATTCTCTTGTTTCTCTTCCTTTTTTTCCTTTCATGCCTCCATGCCCTCTGGCAGGGCCTGCACTAATTTAATAAGATGTTTTCAGTTAATAGAAGCTCAGTATTTGAAAACTAACTTCATTTTTCTTTTGCATCACAAAATGATCTGGGATGGAGTTGGTTAACACTCTGTATCAACTGCATACCACAATTTTAATGTAAGCAAAAGTCACAAGACACAAATATCATACCTTGAGAAGAAGAGATTAAAAGCTGAATTCTGGGGTGACTTACCAAGCAAACCAGGGCAGTTCTTGAATTTGCCTTGCTTTCTCTTAAGGCCAGGGATTTAGACAGGTCTGAGTAGTCTGCAGTACTACAGACCCATCACTGAACAAATGAAAGAACCCTAGCGTGGGAGCTGTGCTTGGTCTGCTTACAAGCTCTAGCTCCTATATAGGACATCAGGCTTGGTTTTATTTGGCTTTTTTTTTTTTTTTTTAAACATTCAATCTTAGTAAACACTTCTTGTCTGCCTCACCCTTGATTACTAAATGTCTCTCTTTCTTTTTTTCTTCCCCATACCAAACAGATTTTAACTGTCAGATGAAAACCAGAAGAAAAAAACCCTGCGGATTAAAAATATGGTGCACAAATATCTGATGAATAAGCAGAACAACTCATCTGACTTGACAAATTCAGTGTCTACATTTTATAAAGTTTAGACTTCAAAGAAAATTTTGTGCCTTTGGGGAAACTAACTGAAGTCTAGAATTTCCTCTTTTTCTCTAACTGTTAACTAACTTTTATTTTCCCTTGGTTGATATTTTGGGACAAGTGAATATTATTTAAAATACACATTATAATATCAAACAGAATCTCCTTAGGCTGATGTTATTTAGCTTCAAGTTTTGCCTTTCCCATGTGCCCATCAAGACATACTGTATTCATCTTTTTCTTCATTAACCTCTGATTCTTTCAAGTTTCACTTTGCAGGACAGCGAAGATACCTTAATGTGATAATCCTTATGTTTACAAAGGTGGAACTTTTTAATCCCTGAAACATGGCAGGTCTAGTAAGCTGTTGATTACAATGGCAACCCAAAGACAAATTTTTGCTTGTTTCTACAGAAAAAAAGTTATGAGAGCACCAGGCTAGAATAATTTTCCGTATTTACATGCTCATTTGTAATGTATCAATGTTAACCAAAAAATTGTGTGTAGTACCTATACACATAACTATATCATATTAACACGCACCTATTATTTGTCTTGCCTATTGAGCATCATACAATGAGATGAGAATTTCATCTAAGAGATGTTCCTCATAATTACTAACAATGGAAATCTGTAATAATTTCTGAATAAGGATAAAGTCTTCCAGGCTTTTTCAGAATTCCTTTCAACTGACTAGCGTACTAAATTGCAAGCCATCTACATTTTTCTTATTTGGCGAGTTGTGCATTGCTGTGCAGCAGATGTTTTCAACACTTGGAATTATAGTCATGTTTACTATACAGCGTTGTAGCACAGTATGTATTGTGCAAAAATATCTTGTTGGGTGACTTTGCTTAAAATAAATGTTACTTTAGTATCTTCTCCCTGATGGATGATGGATTCAATGCAGAATAAAAGTTCTGAGTAGCTAAACAGTAAAACACTTTTACACACAGACATGCACATGCACATGCATACCTCTATTTTGAACCTGATGGGTGTTCACAAAGCATTCTGATGCTGGAGTCTAAGACATGACTTGTTCTTGTAGAGCTGTGTATTTGCTGTTCGGGTAATTTCAATATTGTAATAAACTTTCTACTAGATATGACATTTTTTAAGAACTGAAAAAGTAAGACTGAAAAGTTCCATGTAGTTTTATAAGAAAAACCTTATTCAGAGAAACATTATTAATTTATCACAGGTTCCTCCCTTCAATTATGGCAATGGCATTATCTAATCTCCCAACATGAAATGCGTTCTAGGTTCATAACACTGAGAAGTTGCATAAGTGTCTGGCAAAGTGTTTAAAAGAGTTTGTGTCATAGGAGAATAAAAGAGTAAAAGAGAGGAATGAAAGATTTTAAATAAAAGCAGAAAAAACTACTCTAGAAACATTTGAAGTTAAGGATTACATCAGGGCTTGCTGTTGGAGGTGGTCTTCAACCATACTTCATAGAGGGGATATGATATGATGTGTTAAATATTGATTTTCAAAGAGACTTGAATTACAAATGAAATGTTAAATTGGTTGTGCATTTATGCAAATTATTCAGATCTTTCAAATTGTAATATAGGTACATTTTCTGGCTATAAACATGAATGACATTTAATAGAAAATTTACATGTGTTTGTGCTTGTATGTATGTTCGCTGCACACTGAAATGAGCTGTTGGTCCTGCTAAATATGACCAGAGTAACAGCAGGAAAATGTTCTTGTACAAGTTGCCATCTAATTACTATTTGTAATTTCTTGGTATGTTTTCCTTAGAATTTTTTCACCTGAAACATAATATTACCTGAAGGAATTTGCTAGCGAAATATTTTTCATTTCCCAATTGAAAAAAGTATTGCTGCTGCTTAAAAATACATCTTGACAAATGCTTTGTTGATTTCTCTGGGCATCAGCATGTAAAAGTCATGTCTTCTTTTTTTTGTTTGTTTGTACAAAGATAGTGAGATTTCTACCATTGAGGTTTAAGTATAATTAAACAAGCATCTGTTGGAAGGGATTTAAGTGTAATCGATCCTGGCTTTGGCTAGGAGAAGGCTAGTACTCTCTTTTAGAAACTGTTCTGTTTAAAACATGCAGAGGAAACCAGTGAAGAGATTTCTGACTGTTTGAGGGCCAGTTTGTGCAACCTGGTGCTGTAATGACTTAAGATTAAGTTCAGATTTTTAAGCAGAGTAGCCATATAGTTAGATTTGGCTTGGCCACAGTCCTTCAGAATGTGTTGCTTCAAAACCTTATTTGAACAGCTCAATAATCTGTAGGTAAGATGTTACTTAAGATAATTATTTTGGAAACTTGCTTACTTAAGTACTTAAATAAGAACTGAGCAATTTTTAGACTGCGTCCCAAGCGCAAGGTGTTAGCACACTTTGAAAGGGCTGAGTGGAAGGACAAATTTTATTAATGTATGTTGCAATATGAAAACACTCCCTTTCTGAGTCCCTAATATGAGTTAAATAAATTATAATCTTTTTTTTTTCTTTTTTTTTTTAAGTCCTTCAACAGTACAGCTCCAGGTATGTTTAGGATCTTCCAAGTTTGACAAAGACCTAAACATAATCCAAAAGCAAAGAAAAAAGTGGAAATTTAGATTAACTATCTTGTACTTGAAGCATGATTCTAAGCCTATGCAGTTCATAGCTGCAGATAAATTTTAGGCTGGGAGTTATGTCATGGCTGAAATACCTTTGTGAAAATTTGATAGAAGTATTTCTGAGTAAATATTTGATACAGAGATTAGTATAGAATAATAAGCAATCAGTATAAAGTGGAAGAGTTGTTGGCCAAAGATGATAAACCTCCAACCCCATCGTTGATCCTTTCAAACAGGACAGTGTCCATTCCCCTCTTTTTTTAAGGACCAAAATAGCTGACTTCCTCAGAAAGGCAATTAATTCCTTTTCTGGTCTGATAAAATAAGAATAGCAAGAATTTTAAGGAGGCTTGAACATGGAGCTGTAAAATTCTGTTGCTTGTTCAAAGTTTAGAATAGTATGTGGGCTGACACTGATAGGTTTTCTGGGCCATCTGGTGGATTGTACATGTGTGCAACTTTTGAAATTGATAAAGCAAAAGGAAGAATGGAAATGCTTTCCTGAGGTAATGTTAACAAGGAACGAATGAGGTAGACCTAGTTCTCAGCCTTTTAGCAGCTATTTACATGTAGTTGCATCTAGGTATGTGAGGTTTTTTGCAAGTAATTGTAGCTCATTCCAAAACATGTATCTAAGTTTCCCCTTTCCACTTGCTTACTCTCAACCCTTTTCTCAACATATATAGCCTATATATGCAAATGCTTCAGACAGACATGCACATATGTTGTTAAATCCACATCCTCATTTCTGAGGTACGGGTTCTTAAGGTAACTCTCACTGCATTCATGAACTGATCCAGACTGTTCCTAAACCCAGATAAACTGTTGACACTCAAAAAGTCTTGTGCCTAGGGGTTCTATGGCTCATCCACGTGTTGCCTGAAGAATCACCTCTTATTTCTCTTCAGTTTGGATCTTACTGGGTTAATATAGTAAGTTCTACTATTAGATGACAGAGAGAAAACCAATTATTATCTGCCATCTATTGTCTATTTATGATTGTTAGTTTCTCTGCCCTCTGTCATCTGTTTTCCAGGCTGAAAAGTACAGCCTACTTAGCCATTCCCCATGAGAAAATATTCCATACCTTTGATCAACCTTATCGCCCTGAACCTCTCTGAACTTCTCTTAGTTCTATGGCCAATTTTTGAGATGCAGCCAAGCTGCATGAAGTATTCAAGAGGCAGGTGAACCAGGGATTTATTATAAGGCATAATTATATTGTTTTTTCCCTCTGCCTTTTGAAATAATTCCTAGAATTTCATTTGAGTTTTTTGATCGATTCTGAAGAGTAAGTTGACATTTCTCATAGAGCTCCATATTATAACCATAAAATCACATTTCCAAGATGGTCTAAGAATTGTCTTTTTCTGCATGAAGTAAATACTTCTTTTTTCCAGCATGGACATCTCTTCATATGTGATGACTTTTAGTTGAGGTTTTATTGTCTAGTCATTCACTTCCTAAGTCACTCACCTTGAGTTGTTCACACTTGTTCTCATCCTTTCTATTCTGAAAAAATTATTTTTAATAGAAAACTTTGTCACTCCATTCCTCACCCTGTTTTCCAAGTGTTAAGCAGAATAAACCCAAGTGAAAATTTCCCAGTGGCCCTTCTCCACTCCTGAACTTTGCTTCCCTACCTCCTAATCAATTATTTATCTGTGTAGTGACATCCTTTTTATCAGAGGGCTGTTTAGTTCCCTTCAAAACCTTTGGTGAGCAAGTTGTGAAGGCTTTTTAGAAATCCACATGGATTGTGTGAAATGGATGATCCTTGTTCCCACAGCTGTTGGCCCATTCAGAGAATTCAAATAGGTCTGTAAGGGTGACTTCCTTTTACAGAAGTCATGCTGAGTCTCCATTATGACTGTTTTTATAGCACCTCTTAAAGATGTTGAGTCAGATGTTGCATGTTGCTCAAGACCAAATCTAGGGTTTAATCTGATCTCTTTAATCAAAATTCTCCCTAAAAAAGGTATTGCTATTATCTAATAAATAGTCAGACCTTCTGACTATGTTTATTATGATATTCACTCAGCCTAAGTAGGATAATTAAGGTTTCTTCTTTATTATTGCAGTCTCTTTGATCTCCCTGGAGTAAGAATTACTGTGCTTTTCAGGTGAGCAGTAAAGAAGAGAAAGTATTGTACTGTTCCCATTTAAGCTCAAAATTTCAGTCCATGTGGATTCTGAGTTGCTTGTTGAAGTTGTTAGTTTGTTCACTTGATTTGACTCTAACCTCTGTTTTAAAACAGAACAATCATGTTTAATGTATTTCTAATCTCTATTTAGACATACAATGTAACCCACTAGCACTTAGGTATGTCTTTAAGCAGGGTGTTGATTCAGACCACCAGGGTAAGGGCTTAGCGGGTGAAGAAGAAAAAAATGGTGGTTGTGATGATTATTGCTGCTACCCACTTTATTATATAATAATTCAGTCATTGCCACATTTGTTCCAGAAAATTAGAAAACAAGTGTTCCTTGCCATAGAAAATCTTCACCTTCCTTCTTCTCCATTAGCACCTGTCACCTAACTAAAATCAAGTCTTGAAGCAAAGGTGGTCTTACTTTGCTGAAGCTGTGCTCTTAGGTATATGAGGCTGATGGACTCAACATTTTTTACCTAGTGACGCTTTTTCAGGGCATTCACCCAGCAAAAGTCTTAGATTCCAGTGCTTGGTTCCAGTACTTGCTTACATACATTGCACTTTATCCGGTGGCTGATATGTACAAGATGTGTAAGCACTCCCTGAAGCAAATAAATTTTCCCTTTTACAGCAGAGATGCTGTCATCAGTGGGCCACAGAGTCATGTTCTCTGTTGTTTGTTTCTCTTCCTTTGCTGCACTTTGAAATGATTGGGGCTGTTCTCCTTATGCATCGTGCCAAAATCAGTGTTGTCTTTATACATTAATTTTGTTCTGAATACATTTTCTAAATAGGGCCCTGTGGGGGACTTTGATAAGTGGAGGCCTGCTTTGTGCATTTTGAGTGATTTTACTTATGCCTAATATGCTCAGAACAGCCAAAGTAACATCGTTTTCAATATATCCAGTAGTGTAGCTTTAGTTGCTTGCATAATGCAAATAGAGGCAGCAATGGCTTTTAAAGCACCTAAGATTTCAGGTGGGGATTCTGTGGTTTTTTTTTTCCTTTGGACTTTGTCTAAACTCCACATTAATATCTGTTGGCACTTGTTCCTATTCTTCATCAGTTAAATTTAAGCTTAGCTTCCAATTTCCTCTTGTATTTTTGGAAACCTAAATTTTTGTGCTTCACTTCCCCATCTAGAAAATGAATGCACCATAAGAATGCACAGATTCTTTGCATCTATTTATTACAAGAATATAATGCAAATAATAATAATGACATTTGCTGTTTTACACAATACAGCCTTTTTTGACAGTTCAGAATTTTTAATGCATTCATTTTGCTGTTTAGAAAACACAATAATTTAGGTTAAAATAAATTTGTTGTTCTATTAGTGTCATAGAAGGACAAAACTGTCATGATGTGATTTTGAGGTGGACCTTTTCTTGTCTTGCACCAAAGGTGGACCTTTTCTTGTCTTGCACCAATGGTTTCGTAGAAATAGATGATGATGTAGAATCTAGCACACTTGTTCCTGTCCAATATCTATGTCAGCCATCTCTCATATTCTTCTGTACACAGATTTCTAGTGTTCTCTTCTGATCCACCTCTAATATAAAGCTTTATTCATACTCATATCCTGAATGGTCCAATGATAATGTGTTGATGTTTATCAAATTCATTGTCTCTTACATGACAGTCTCTGCAGAAGAAATTGCTTCAGAAATTGCTTTTAGATGGTACTGATTTTCTTCATGTATCTCTCCCCTTCGGTGATCAAACATTATAGATGTTGTGAATTAATTTGGTACTCTGTTGTGTATACAGCCACAGTGATACTGCAACACTATTTTAACATTATTTTTTCTTGATCACAGCAGGAATGGAAATATCCAAATGATTTTAAATGCCTCAGGAAGGGAGTAGAAATAAAAACATGTATTAGATATGGGGACTCCTGAGTTCTTACAAAGGTAATGGTCAAAAGTCAGGAAAGTTAAAATGGGGGACTTGAAAGGTTTTTTTCCATGTCAAAGGCACTGAATTAGTCTCTAGATTCTGACTTCAGTTAAGTATTTCTATACAATCTTGAAAAATGTGGGCAATAATGATATGCAGAATGCAATGCTAGTAATGATAATTAAGGCAGCTCTGAGCGAGCTGGGCTGTTTGCAAGCCCTTCGTCTAGCCCATGTGTATTCTGTGCTATGTAGTGCTGCATTAAAAATTAAAAATAAAAATGCATCAAAATACTCATTTTGAATGAGTTTTCTACCTCTAGCCTCAGAAGCAGGAAGGCATGGCTGTGGTAGCCATCCTGCTTCCACCACCTGCATGCTCACAACCACTGCTGGGGCATGTCTTCATGATGCTGCATTGCTGAGTGTCTCCCTGGACATCACTTTTTTCTTTGTGATACAAACGCTGGTTACCAGCTTCTTGGAATTTCTCTGTCTTATTACAGATCATAATCTATTCTGTTGGGTCTCTCTCTCCTTTTGCCTTCCTGCACTTCCTCTTCACCCCAGTGATGAAGGCTGGGGTCAGCCTCTGCACATGAAGGACATGATAAGAAGCAATGAACCCCCAAAGATACTATCTTCACCCTTCACATCCAAAGTGAGGATTTGCTTGCATTCATATGTTGTCTTTGGTTTATGTTTGTTATACAGTTAATGGAATCCTCTTCAACTGATTGTTTGCCTTTAAAGCTTGTATTTTTTTCTCAGAATGGCAAGTCACATACACTGAACTACAGTGGTCTATTTAAAATCTCTGGGTCTCAGGGTTTAAGATATCTTTCTATATTTTCTCATACATCATAACATTCTAATTAAGAATAGTTTTGACACACTATGATAAAACATAGAAAAGAAATACATTCTCTGAAAGTATGAATGACTGAATCTGAGTAAAGTCTTATGAAGACTAAAATTGATCAGGAATATATTAACATGCTTGCCCTGAGGAAATCCTCATTGCTAGTTATTTTTCAAGAGGATTTTCTTTTATGTATTTGAGAAGAAGGTAAAACTATAGGTTCCTTTTCAACGATTTCCTCTCTACATGCAAGAACCACATTAAAAATGGGCAAGTCTATGCTTTAATGCTTTGCTAAATCTGTATCAAAATTGGAGCCTCTCTTATATGTGCAATCCACCTCCCTTTGCTCCCAGGAGACAACAAATAAACAAAACACTCTCTCAGTTTTTTCCGGATCTTGCTTGTCTGTAATAAAGGGATTTTCAAAATCATGTCTTAACATCAGTAGGGTCTCAGGGTAGAATAATTTCAAGTTTTGTGTAGGGCTTGACTTTTGTCAAAGTAGATGAAATTTCATCTAGCCTTAGATATAAGAGGGAAATTTTTACTTACTTCCTCCCTTCTTTTCTGTTTACCAAATGCTGAACTGAAAGAGAGATCTTACAGCATTTAAAAGTAGTAAAAGATTGCCCCTAGTTATTTGGTTCTTTTTCTCCTTGTTTTCTGTTCAAGCTCAGGATATTTTTGAAGGGGTAGAGAAGTGATTAAGATCCTTAGATCTGCAAATCTTTTAGCTTCTTGTTTACTTTCACTGTTCAGTACTAACAATTCACTGTGTTTCTCTGTCCATTTGTTTTTTATGAGTTGATTGAAACATTTTTCCCTAAAGCATCCCAGAATGTCTTGTTATTTAAAGTAAGATGGATCACCACTATTTCTCAAAATTTTGAATAATCTATTTTATTGCTTCATTTTCATGTTAATAAGACAAAATTTTTATACATCAGAAAATTTTTAAATATCTCTTTCATCTCTGATCATAGTTCCATACAAAAATAAAGAAATAAATAGAGCCCAAACTACCATTACACAGTTTTAATTCTTTTAAGTTCTAATTTTGCAGAACTGAAAATAATTATGGGCAACTCTCTAGAATCTGAAAATGTGAGGAGTAATTGTAGCTTTTAAAATAATATTTTCCTAGTAGGTACCAAAAATCTGCAGTCTAAGGCATAAAAATAAGAGTTTTTTAACACCCCCCCCCAAGTCCCCCCAAAACAGGAGAATTTGGAGGAAAAGTGAAAGCAACAATTAAAAAAAGTAATCATCATGAATGAGAAGATAAGAACTGTGGAACAGTGGTAAAAGGATCCTAACAATACAGAGGGACAAATTATGAGGGCACTTAACTCTTCAGTTGTTAACTTTGCTGTTAGCTATTTGCTAAGTTAACTTTGTTGTTAGCTGTTAACCAAGTTGATAATAAAGTTGTTTGAAAAAAAATGCTGTAGATTCACTTCTTGAGTAAGTTGAATAATACAGTCAAGAAGGGGTAGAATTTTTCAATAAATTTTGATTTTGAGAAAACCAAATGACACAGTTGTAATGAAGGATGATGAAATGCTTTCTCTTTCAACAATATTTCAGAAAGTTCAACAGCAGTAGCTATATTTAAACATAAAAAAATCAGGACACCAAGATAATCTCTATCCACAATCATTTAAGGATCTTTATGATTATAAAAAGGTCTGTCATTCTTTAAGATTGATTTTTAATAACTTTTAAAACAGTAAGTAGAGTCAAAACAGAATGTGCTTTATTCCTCTTCAAACCATGCTGTCCGTTTCTGATGTTCATAGTTCAAACAGGATAGCCACAAAAATAACTGAAATAAGGCAAAACATGCTATACAGTGAAGAGACCCAGAAGATCAGTCATCTCAGCCAAATCAAACTCAATTGCTTAGCATTTAAGGCTGAAGAGCTAAGTTTGGATGGTAGGCTGATCAAGCTAGGAGATAGCTAGCTTGTGTTGTCCTTGGATGCAAAAATATCACTTACTGGATATCAAGGATAGACGTAAGGTGCAGCTTTTCAACACTGAAATAATTTAATATTTGTCATAGTTTAATGATATTTAGAGTGTGTTCTCAGTCACTGGCAGCTTGCCAATACGTTTCAGACAGTTTCTGTGAAGGTTTGGTTCAAAGAGATGAGAGAATCACTCATTTATTTTTTTATTTTCTTCCCAGATCTATTTTTTTTTCTTATGCCACCTTTCAAATTGTTTATTCTCCTCTCTTTTTACTCTACAGAAGCAGCACCAGGTACTGTTATGCAGCAGTCCCAATCCCAAACATCTCCATAGTTTGCATGTCCCAAAGAGAACCAGGAATGGCAACATACTTCAGATGCAGCTAAAAAAATAGAAAAGGAAGTGATAGGTTTGCAATGTCTGTTTGTAATTCAGTATCTTAGTCTGTTGTGATCTAATCAGCTTCACCTACTTGGTTTATATTTAGTACCTAATCTTGCTTTCGCAAATGTCCTACTAGTGTGACCTCTCTCAAATTTTGAATGACAGCCACACTTGAAATTCATGATTTTGTAAACACTCTTAAAAAAGAAAATATAGATGATCTCTTGAATCTTTGACCAAATTCTCAGCCAATAAAGAGTGTTAAAGTCCTTCTAATTGTATTTTCCCTGTATTGTTCAATAAGCTTTTCATGAGAAAGCATTGGACTTATGCAGTAAATATTTCTGTGATTGCCACCTAAGACACCACTGAAAAAATTAATATAACATGTGAGTAGAAGTTGCTGCTCATAATGGCCAAATGAAGGGAGCATTGATAACTTTTAAATTGGTTCTTTGCCAGTTATCTGCCTGCCACAATAAATTAGGTTAATACACAGGATGGATATACCATGTCAGGAACACCATTTGTTGTAAAACACTGTGGAGAGAAGGACTTGCTAAAGGCAATATATCAACTCATGTCAGGGCTTTTAAGATCTCATGTAGCTATTTACTTTAACTGCCTTGTCCTCATGATGACTTTTAATCAAGTGTCTATTACTCTCTACTTCTAATGGGGGAAAATTTCAGACATTTTGAGTTTGCACTGTGTTTGTTTCTTTGTTTTTCCCCAGAACTGTTTTTAGCTGCTTAAGTAGCTGATTTTCTTTTCCTTTGAATCCCCATGATTTATTTTCAGCTTGGATTATTTGAGGTTTTTTTTCCTTGTAGGTGAACAACAGAAAAAAAATGACAGCTTCGAGTAGCTTTGATTTCTTTTTTTTTTAACTCTTTTGCACAGATAGTTCTACTTTTCTTTCATCATATATCATATTTTATCATTAAAAATGTATTGTGGATTAAAATCTAAAATCACATGCCAAAAAAAAATTTAAGTGGTTTCTGTCTCCTGTATGATCCATTGTCCTGTAATATTGTAGAACTTATTGTGGAACTAATTTTGCTCTTATGAAATCTTTGGAAAAAAATGGATTCAGGAAGGTGTTTTAAATGATTTCATATAAGTCATTCCTATGTCTTCCCTTCTCCACAGCAAAAAGTTTATAAAAACTAGGGTTTTTTTTCTTTTTCAAGGTTTGTGGCTTCTTCTGAAAACTATTTTTGGGTGGAGGATTATCAGCATGGCATTTATCTTACAGTGAATACACAAAAACACCTGTCTATAATCTTTAAAAGAGGTAAAGTTAGTAAAGTTGAAAGTCCAACACCTATATATTTCTTGGCATTTTATTTCATGTTTCCTGATCCTTTGTGAGATCAGAATGAAAATATTTGCACTTAAAAAAAAAAGTTATTTTTGAAAAATTGATGTCTTCTTTTCTCACAACCTTATCAATGACTTTTTTTATTTTTAGTTAGAAAATCTATTTAACTGTTAAACCAATTTGAAATACATCTTTAAATGTCTTTTATTGTAAATTATTTCCCCATCCCTCCCAATATGAATGATCAGTTTGGAAAAAAACCAAGTTCTGCAGTTGGAAAAAAGAAGGTGTTCTATAGCTATAGCAAGACTCCTGAGATGTTTTCAGTGCAACCATAGCTCACTTCTTTCTCTCTCTTTTTTTCCCCCCATACCTTGGCTGTCTGTGGCTGTAGCCTGCCAGTGGCCCTTACTTTGTTCGTATGACTGTTCTGTGAAACAACTTGGATCCAGTTTTGTAACAGATATAAATTAATGTAGCTCTACTGATTTCAGTGCCAGTTAAATGGCACATAGGTATTTTCTTCCATCTCTCCGTACATCTGTCCATTTGTTGGTGCTCTTCTTTGCTTCCTTATTTACACTCTGAATGTATTGGAAAAGGCAAGAAGGTGCCAGCTGGAAAAACGCCAAAAATTTGATGTATAAGTAATACTAACAGTAATTCTTTCATTACATCATAACCATCCTTGTTCATGGGTTATTTAGTGCTCAGAGGACCTCATCCATTTTCCCAGTCAGAAGACATGTACATGCTGAAGTCCAATCTCTCTCCATTTTATTTTCCCTGGTCTGGTCTCCATGCCTAACTTATTTACATTTCATCTTGCCTTGCCATCACATTAAAGCAGAATAGCTATGCTTGGTTCTTAAGATATTCTCCTGAATTTTTCTATTTGTTCTTTCATGTTTGAAATGAGTGTTTTCATTTTTCTTCTACCTTAAAGCTTTACTGTGACACTTGATTCCGGCTTCCAGTCAATCTTTCAAGTGTTCAAGCTATGGATAAACACCAGGTATTACGTGTTGCTGTATGAAGGTTTTCCTTTTATGCTAAAAGAAGATGAATGGAAGGATATTATTAGTAAATAATAGGGACTACCTCTGTTTAAAAAAAGAGGGAAATGAGCCAATGAGTTATTTCACCATAAGCTGCTTTTGTGCAGCCTCTAAAAAAATTGACAGTTCCTATTATCTTTGTTGTTAGTTATTGTTATGGTGTTTCATCTTCAGCAGCTGGAGAAAACTCAGTCTTTAATTTCTCTTTTTGTGCTTCCATCCCTCTCGAACAGCAGGTTACGTTTCATCCTCTGGTCTATTCAAAATGATGGAAAAATATCTTCCCGCACTTGACTTAGACATCTCTCTCTCAGTCTTTGCTCTTGCTCACTTTTATTTGCCATCTTTTATTGGTTTTCTTTTGACCTTTAGAAAGTCCAACACATATTTTTAACTATGTAAAGGATATATAGGAAAGTTTTATGTATAACCGATGAATTCAAAAGATCAACAAATTTCCATTAACCTGGGCATGACTTTTGTACATGTTAGCTCAGACATCAGTAGCACTGCAGCTGCACCTCTAACATAGTATAGGCATCAAAACATACCAAAAAACCTCATGAAATACTCTAGTGGTTGAGTTACACTGAATACTGTGGTTTCAGCTTGATTGCTACTAATATTCAATATCTTTTAGCTTCCATATTAAGAAAAGCTAGGGAGCATAGTGCAGAGTGTAGTTTGGTCTAGACAGTTTAGAGAGACAGGTTAAAACTGAAGATTAATTCTGAATTTGATCCACATGTGCAAATTTGGAAGTTGCTTTCAGCGCATTTAGAAATACTGGGATAATTGAGGCATGAATCAATTATATGACACTTTGACTTTCTCTAGCGTTCTTTTCAGATAAATTCTTGAACCCCTAAGAAAAAGCTTCTCCTAACTGTTGATGTGCAGGAGAACAATGAATCATGAATGCACTGTAACTGAAAAGAATTCAGGAAGAAATTATGACAAAAAAGAGTGAAAATTAGTGAAAATTATCCTGAGATTTCAAAAATCCTTTTAGACTCTGTGTAAGAATCAATTTATGGTTCAGGGCCTTCCTCCTTGAACTCATTAACTTGGGAGCAAGTGAACCATGGTCCTTGGGAGTGATTTTATAAAACTGTAGTGGCTATGAGCAAAAAACCACCACAAACCACTGTTTTTCAAAAAGATGTGTCAAGCTTTCTGTATTCTAAGTCAGCTTGGTCTCAGTCATGAGAACACTATAGTGATTACTAAAGACTAGCATCAGAGGAAGAGGGGTACTTTCATTTATTAAATTCTTCTCAGTGTTGTAGCTTAACTCATATTATCATGGCAGTGAATTTTTTTTTGCTGTGGTTTTTGAGATGAAGCAAATATTTTTTTGTTATTCTATTACTCTAAATGTCCTATATATTACATTTTATATCTAAGTGACTGAGTGATTGGTTTCTCTGTTCAGAAGGACATTACTGTAACTTGGCTATTGCTTAGAAGATGAGTTTTGTTTTTTGTTTGCGAGTAGAACAAATTTTAGTTCTTTCTGTATTATTTCTGACTAGTAGAATATCTTATGACAAAGGTTGTGATAACAGGGCTTATCTATACTGCCATACAAACTAACTAGAAATACATTAGGGAAATGAGGGCTAGTGTTGGTGAACCTGAAGGATGCTGACAGTACAAGAAAAATACAGAAGCAAACTGGCAATGTCTTTGCCCAAATGTTTGACATTTCCTTGCTATAAGAGCAGTGACAATCTGAAGCAACTTTCCAATAAAAAAAAAGTGCTGGGAAGCCTGGATAGCTTTAAAATTTGATCTTGAATAGAGGTCAACTAGTTTCCCAAAGTAATT
Source organism: Ciconia boyciana (assembly GCF_034638445.1). Lineage (NCBI taxonomy): Eukaryota > Metazoa > Chordata > Aves > Ciconiiformes > Ciconiidae > Ciconia > Ciconia boyciana. Next base: position 84,095,017 of record NC_132935.1, read on the forward strand.
TTATAAATCAGTCTTGCTGTAGAAAATTTCAAAGACCCAGGACTCCTGGAATACTAAAACCTCATTTTCCAAACAAACTATCTAGCTAATTACTCTCTTTTTAATAGAAAATTTTTATTAGAGCGGTAGTAATATGGTGTCGTGGTTTAACCGAGCAGGCAGCTAAACAGCACACAGCCATTCACTCACTCCCCCTGATGGGATCACAGAATCACAGAATCGTATAGGTTGGAAAAGACCTTTAAGATCATTGAGTCCAACCATAAACCTAACACTACCAAGACCACCACTATACCATGTCCCTAAGCACCTCATCCAAACGTCTTTTAAATACCTCCAGGGATGGCGACTCAACCACTTCACTGGGCAGCCTCTTCCAATGCTTGATAACCCTTTCAGTGAAGTAAAATTTCCTAATATCCAGTCTAAACCTCCCCTGGTACAACTTGAGGCCATTTCCTCTCGTCCTATCACTTGTTACCTGGGAGAAGAGACTGACCCCCACCTCTCTACAACCTCCTTTCAGGTAGTTGTAGAGAGCAAGAAGGTCTCTCCTCAGCCTCCGCTTTTCCAGGCTAAACAACCCCAGTTTCCTCAGCCACTCCTCAGAAGACTTGTGCTCTAGACCCTTCACCAGCTTCGTTGCCCTTCTCTGGACACGCTCCAGCACTTCAATGTCTCTCTTGTAGTGGGGGGCCCAAAACTGAACACAGTATTGGAGGTGCAGCCTCACCAGTGCCGAGTACAGGGGCACGATCACTTCCCTAGTCCTGCTGGCCACGCTATTTTTGATACAAGCCAGGATGCCATTGGCTTTCTTGGCCACCTGGGCACACTGCCGGCTCATATTCAGGTGGCTGTCAACCAACACCCCCAGGTCCTTTTCTGCCTGGCAGCTTTCCAGCCACTCTTCCCCAAGCCAGTAGCGTTGCATGGGGTTGCTGTGGCCCAAGTGCAGGACCTTGCACTTGGCCTTGTTAAACCTCATACAATTGACCTCAGCCCATCGATCCAGCCTGTCCAGGTCCCTCTGCACAGCCTTCCTCCCCTCAAGCAGATCAACACTCCCGCATAATTTGGTGTCATCTGCAAAGTTACTGAGGGTGCACTCGATCCCTTCATCCAGATCATTGATAAATATATTAAACAGAACTGGCCCCAACACAGAGCCCTGGGGAACACCGCTTGTGACCGGCTGCCAACTGGAGTAAACTCCATTCACTACCACTCTTTGGGCCCGGCCATCCAGCCAGTTCTTTACCCAGTGAAGAGTACACCCGCCTAAGCCATGAGCAGCCAGTTTCTCCAGGAGAATGCTGTGGGAAACCGTGTCAAAGGCTTTACTGAAGTCTAGGTAGACAACATCCACAGCCTTTCCCTCATCCACTAGGCGGGTCACCTTGTCGTAGAAGGAGATCAGGTTGGTCAAGCAGGACCTGTCTTTCCTACACCCATGCTGGCTGGGCTTGATCCCTTGGTTATTCTCTACATGCTGTGTGATGGCACTCAGGATGATCTGCTCCATCAGCTTCCCGGTACCGAGGTCAGGCTGACAGGCCTGTAGTTCCCCAGGTCCTCCTTCCGGCCCTTCTAGAAAATGGGCATCACATTTGCTAACCTGCAGTCAGCAGGGACCTCCCCAGTTAGCCAGGACTGCTGGGAAATGATGGAAAGGGGCTTGGTGAGCACTTCTGCCAGTTCCTTCAGTACTCTCGGGTGGATCTCATCAGGCCCCATAGACTTGTGAGTGTCTAAGTGGTGCAGCAGGTCACTAAACATTTCCCCCTGCATTATGGGGGCTCCATTCTGTTCCTCGTCCCTATCTTCCAACTCCGGGGGCTGGGTACCCAGAAAACAATTGGCCCTACTATTAAAGACTGAGGCAAAGAAGGCATTAAGCACCTCAGCCTTTTCCTCATCCTTGGTCACTGTGTTCCCTCCCCCATGTACTAGGGGCTGGAGATTCTCCTTAGCTCTCCTTTTGCTGCTGATGTATTTGAAGAAGTATTTTTTGTTGTCTTTTACAGCAGCAGCCAGATTGAGCTCTAGCTCAGCTTTGGCCCTTCTAATTTTCTCCCTGCATAACCTTGCTACACCTTTGTAGTCCTCCTGACTTGCCTGCCCCTTCTTCCAGAGGTCATACACTCCTTTTTTTCTTGAGTTCGAGCCAGAGCTCTCTAGTCAGCCAGGCCGCTCTTCTTCCCCGCTGGCTCATCTTTCGGCACCTGGCGACAGCCTGCTCTTGTGCCTTTAGGACTTCCTCCTTGAATAATGTCCAGCCTTCCTGGACTCCTTTGCTCTTTAGGGCTGCCTCCCAGGGGATTCTGTCAACCAGTCTCCTAAACAGGCCAAGGTCTGCCCTCCGGAAGTCTAAGGAGGCAGTTTTGCTGACCCCCCTCGCCGCTTCTCCAAGTATCAAAAACTCTATCATTTTGTGATCACTCTGCCCAAGACGGCCTCCAACCATCACATGGCTCACAAGTCCTTCTCTGTTTGTGAACAAGAGGTCCAGCGGGGCACCTTCCCTAGTTGGCTCACTCACCAGCTGTGTCAGGAAGTTATCTGCCACACGCTCTAGGAACCTCCTAGACTGTTTCCTCTCTGCTGAATTGTATTTCCAGCAGACATCCGGTAGGTTGAAGTCCCCCACAAGAACAATGGCTAGCGATCGTGATGCTTCTCCCAGCTGCTTATAGAATAGTTCATCAGTCTCCTCATCCTGGTTGGGTGGTCTGTAACAGACTCCCACCACAATATCTGCCTTGTTGGCCTTCCCCCTGATTCTTACCCATAGACACTCCACCCTATCATCCCCATCATTAAGCTCTAAACTATCCAGACACTCCCTGATGTATAGGGCTACCCCACCACCTCTCCTGCCTTGCCTATCCCTCCTGAAGAGTTTATAGCCATCCATTGCCGCACTCCAGTTGTGCGAGTCATCCCACCACGTTTCCGTGATGGCAACCATATCATAGTTTTCCTGATGTACAATGGCTTCCAACTCCTCCTGCTTGTTGCCCATGCTGCGTGCATTGGTGTAGAGGCACTTCAGCTGGGCTGTCGTCCGTGTGTCCTTCATAGAGGAACACCCCTTGTGTGCTTTGAGGAGTTTCCCAGGCGTTTCCCTCTTGGCTCCTATTGCCTCTGTATCCCCTAGCTCAACTCTGTTCGGCTGTGCCCCAGCGTACCCCGCATATCTCAGAGACACAGGCCGGGTGCCCTCGCTGGCATCCGCTCCCTCTAACCGTGGCACATTGTCCCTCAGCTTCCCTCGGGCAAGCCTGATATTATCCCCCTCCCCCTTCGAGTCTAGTTTAAAGCTCTGTTGATGAGCCCTGCAAGTTCCTGAGCAAAGATTCTCTTTCCCCTGTGAGAAAGATGAATCCCATCAGATGCCAGCAAGCCTGGTGCTCTCTAGGCCGTCCCGTTATCAAAAAAATAAAATCCGTGGCGATGACACCAGCCACAGAGCCATGAGTTAATAGATTGGGTGCCTCTGTTCCTTCTAGTGTCACTGCCCACAACTGGAAGGAGAGAGGAGAAAATAACCTGTGCTCCTGAGTCCCTTACTAGCCATCCCAAGGCCCTGAAGTCTCTTTTGATTGCCCTAGGACTTTGTGTGGCAGCTTCATTGCCCCCCACATGGAAGAGCAGTAGAGGGTGATAGTCCGAGGGCCGTACCAGGCTAGGGAGTATCCTCGTGATATCCTTCACCCAGGCTCCAGGGAGGCAGCAGACTTCCCTAAGAGGAGGGTCCGTCCGGCATATCGGACCTTTGGTTCCCCTCAGAAGGGAGTCACCCACAACTATAACCCGTCTTCTCTTCCTTGTGGAGGTGGTGTTGATACAAGAGGTACACTTTTCTGGCCTAGGTGACACCTCTGGTGTAGATAGACTGTTGTCCCCATCCTCCATTGACTGGCCTTCCACCTCCAGGGCCTCATACCTGTTGTACAGAGGCACCTGGGGAGGCGAGGTGGGCAGGGAGGGCCTTCGCCTTCTGCCACGAGCGTGGACTTGCCTCCATTCACTCTCCTCCTTTGAGCTGCTGCCTTCAGCCTGGTGGGGGGGGGGATAGAGGATCCCCTTGGTCGTGGGTTCTTACTGGTGGCTGCTGCTGCTGCTCTTGTTCCTGTCTCGGGGGGGAAGAGCATGGCACCACCAGTCGATCTCTTTCTCAGTCTTCCTGATGCTCCTTAGCCTTTCCACCTCCTCCTGTAGCTCTGCCACCATGCAGAGCAAATCATCCACCTGGTCGCACCTCACACAGTTGTCCACACGGCTGCCATGCATGAACAGTGAGAGGCCCAGGCACTCCCTGCAGCCTGAGACCTGGGTGGCCGCATGTTTTTGTGGGAGCTCCGTCTGGGTAGCCACATCCACTCTGGCGAGCACAGAGGGCATCACTTTCTGACGACTGGAGTTTCTTCTGAAAGGGTGGGGACTACCGAATGAACTCACTTTCCATGGTTCCTTTTGAGCTAGTAGGTGCCTTCACCTTCCTTACATGCCCTGCCTGCGCGAACTGCCATGCAAACATGTTAGATTTTGATAAAACCAAAGCCAAACCAAAAAAGAATAAAGCATGATGGAAATCTGATGAGAATATAGAGATCTCAGTCTCAGAGTACAAGCAGATATACTTGCATTCTGTGTTATGTCTGGATTTCCAGTTATGCCAGTTAAATAAAATGCTTTATGAACTCAAGAATGGACTAGAATTGTCTGCCACTTCTCAACACAGGGAGAAAGTTGACCAGAGGTAGCCAAAAAACCCATCTGAAAACTAAGACTTGCACTTACCTGTACATCTATGGATCATGTTGAATAATAAAGATTTCCTTTAACAATATCACTATATTATCTACTGAAAATCAGTGAGTCAGTGAGGCAGAGGTGGGAATCCTGAAACAACAAATATGGGAGATGATGTTATGAAACTCCATAGACAACTGAATGTCTCCATGAGCACTGGATAACCAAACTGTTCTATCAGAGCTGATGTCATAATTCAAGTCCTGGCCCTGCTTCCTTCATCCATTCTGTTCTCAGCTCATCTCACTTCTGACCATCACCCTTCCCCACCCCACCCCCCACCCCCCACCCCCATTCCCCTTTATTTTCCTCATTTCTTGGCAGGGTGTTTAGATATTTCCATGTTTTCCACTGTTTCCTGACTCTTCTTGCACCCACCCATCTCTGTTGACATAGAACAAATTAAGCTTTCTGCTTTTTGAGCCAGTATTGAGTAATTTTTTGTGCATACTGTATTCTCTTTGATTTCTGTTGCTATGAAGTGGCTGTAGCAACCAAGCTGTTTATGTATTTGTGCTTTAAAGGGGAATCAGAACTGTTAAAAGTCTTTGTTGCTTAAATCCTCCTGTGCAATATCATTCAGGTCCCCTCATAGTAGTGAGGGTTATAAGTTCTAATCATAACGGTATGGCCATGAATCTCAGTCTTGGTCTATCTTGTAGCTGAGATGCATATGTCTAAGGAACATTCAGCTCCTACTGTGTTTGTGCTCAACATCTGAGTCACAAGAGAATTCTTCCCATAATTCGTATTGCTATTGTTAGCATTATCGATATTAAAACTTGATGATTTTAATGCTCAGATAATGATTCTTTTTCATGATACTGCCATTTGAGATACATTTTCTGTCATCATGGATTTAATGTTTTTTAATCAAATAAGGACTTCTCTCTCATCTGCTGATACTGGTATAATTAAGTAGTATATTTGCCTTTGGATGTTTTACTGCAAAAATGTGACAGGTAGTCAAGTATGCCATTTAGGAACACTAAATAATTCAGTCCTCTGAAATTTTATCTAACAGCAGTCATTTTGAAACCTATTAGAATGGGCTGCATCAATAAATAAATAACACATCAGCCACGTTTGCTATTATGCCAAAGTAACAATGTTATATTTAAAAATGTTCAGATATAAGTGCTTTCTGAATTTCATGCATCAGAGATCTTCATGCTTCTCCATAATCTACACTGCATTTTAATTTACTATATTTCTTAAAACCAGAGAACTTTTCCTATGCTTTGTGGCTGAAGACCCTTCCTTAACTCGTAGAACTATTTAGTTGCCATTTTAAATAGCCTATGCTTTTTGCTAAAATCATTAATGAAAAAACCCCACAATTGTAAAGCCCCAGGGAAAAGGACCAAAAGCAACCTTGGAAAGTCATCTGGGTCAGTCCTCTTTCACCAGGAAAAGGTTTTCACAAGTTTCCGCTGATGCTTGCTCCAGGTATGAATCATACCCTGAATCTTTACAGAAGCAAAATTGGAGTTTTCACCAGTCTGTCCTCCTCCTCATAAACATATCTGCACACACACTATGTGCACCAGAGTTTCAGAGGTTTTAAGAGCGCTATACATATTCTGAACAGAACCACATGCTGGATGTCTGGAGTTTAAGCCTCCAGAGTATGCTGTGGCATGTGTGTGCCCTTGGTCAACATGCTCCTCAGAAAGGGAATGACAGAGTCAGGCATACAGCAGTCCTTGACCCACCCATCATTCATTGTCTCTCTTTTTTGTCTACCAAGGCCATATCAGTTTCAAGAAACAGTCAATGGGAACTGGCTAGCCTGAGGTTGTATGTCATCTCTTTTTTTGCACTGGAAGATGATCTAATCTGGGTTGAGGTAGGGTGGCAGCTCTCCTGCATAAGGAGCAAATAAGGGGATAAGGAGTATGTCACTACTTTTCCTGTGCAGAACTTGTATTGTCATAAATTTAAATATCATCATCAGAGGAGAAAATGAAATTAACAGTTGTCTACAGTTAAAAACTTGTCTTCTGCATTGTGCTTCACCTGGGAATGTCCAGGTCTAGGGTATTGCTTTGCATGTATTTGCAGTATGAAGCTTTACAACTCAAGGGTGAGCATAAATCTGTATTGAAAGTGCAGTGGGAATTTGTTAGGTAAAATGCAGATGACAGAAGTAAAATTTGGTCAACATTTCTAACTTCTCTACACTTTCAAAATGAAATATTATATTGGCCTTTGTGATGATTAAGTGCCTTTACTTCTCAAAATGGTGGCCCATAAAAATACAACATTCCTTTAAAAACAAGAATAATCTTTTGGCACCTATGATACAGAAGTTTGTACTACTGCTGCAATACCCAAGAACTGAAATGTGCTGAAAGTCCTTACATTCCCAAATGTGCTGGTAGGTTTCCAGAATCTGGTTTTGGATTTCTGGAATTTGGATATTTTTGTGGAAAATTGACTAACAATTTTACAAGTTTGTAATAGTCCCTTTGAAATAAAGCAACACTCTGCACATTCTGAATTGATAAGAACAAACTGGGTTGTCAGAGCTTTTATTAGTCTTTCTCCCTGACAACATATCTCACTGACTGTTAGGCAATCTGCAGAATAATTTTGTGCATGATCTGAGACATGATAAACTATCTCTCCATGTTATTGCTGTTCTCTCTCCACTCGGAAGGAAAGGGTGATATTAAATCAGATGAAATCTGAAAGGCAAGCTACTCTTTAGCAGTACTAACACTTGGTGTGTCAAACAGTGCAAATTATGTGGTATGAATAAGAGCATGACAACAAATGGGAGTTCAAAGCATATGCAGGGAGGGAAGATTTGTTGATCACTCAGTGAAATCTCATGGGGCTGCTGGTGGTTTGCTTCTGTGGAGCCACTGAACAGGGTCAGAACTCTGGAGAAAAAGTCAATTACTCATTTAATGAGGTTTTAAAGTACCAAAATGTAGAGAGCATTCAGGGTCTTTACTGGAGAGAGCCTGATGTACATTGGCTATAGCTAGATATACATTGTAACTTAAGGACCAATCATCTCTGTTGCTGTACATCAAGTGTTTCTTTTCGGATGCATATTAATTTCCTTCTTTAGTGAGGGATTGATGTAAGGACATTGATTTATGTCCTGTCTTTTCTTTTTTAGATGGTGGTAACATTTCTCCCGAGGCTTCATAATTTTATTCTCCACTTATAAAAACTGGTAATAAGGCATTGCCTTCCAGATTTTCAGAAAGTAGATTTGCAAATGATATGCAAGTTACCACAATGTACAGGACATTTTGAAACTGGCCTGCTTTACTCCTACACTGAGGTCTGTGTATAGTGCTGCCTTTGCCATGGCTGTGCTATCCTTGCTGTGTTGGTAAATAGTATTAGACAGATGTGGCATATACCAATAAATGTCGCTCTGCTAATGTGGTTTATACCAGCTTTCCCAGTGATATATATTAAACCAATGAACTGCCTCACTGATAAGCTTATCTCTGTACATATAAGCATATTTTCCGGAATAAGCATGCATGAACTTCTCACATCTGCCATTGCTGAGTTTCATATAATCAAAACTTCGTATTGCAGAGAGCACATAGCACAAACAGTCTTCAAGAAACTAGGTCTCATTCTATCTGATGGATTGGGGCAGTAAATCCAATGTTGCCACTTCTGAACTCATGCAAGGACCAGAAACACACAGCTTGTGGTCACAGGTATTTGCTTCAGTGAATCTGATCCAGGCCTTCTGTAGCTGATAAGCTTATATGTGGTGTGTCACAGGTTGCATTTTTCTCTTGGTTAAACAGCATTCAGTTGTGAGATTATAATACCAATACCTCTGGCAGGAAAGGTTTTTTTTTCTTTATTTTTATTGACAATGGGATATGTTGTACCATTGATTTTTTTAAACATCTTCAAAAGAGTTTTTGTTAAAATGCATAGCATCATATGGCTGAACAAAACATCTGCAGTAAGAGAGGACAAATGGAAGTTTAAGGACATGAAATACTTTTTTTTTTCCACACGGAAAAAGGTTTTTTAACCTAAAAGTATTTACCAAATAAAAGTCCTATGGATGCCAGACATAAATGAGAACCTAGTCTAACCTATTAAAATACGATTGTTTCAGATCAAACTTTTTTCCATTATGACATTATTTTTATCATATTAAGAAAACAATCACAGAAATATTATAAATGCAACAGTGATTGAAAATGTTAATAGAATGCTAACTTGTTTCTTTTTATGGCCCATTCTTGCTAAATTACTTTCCATGCCTCCTCATAGAAACAGCCAAAATATAATTAATTTTACTTTACTGGTTCTTGTGGTTAAGCAGTGAATTAGAAATATCCTTAAATATTATATAACTGTAACTAAATATTTTAAATACAAAACCATTTATTTTCCTGGTCTCTGTAACTGTAACATACACTGGGTTGATGTAGAAATGTACATGATTTCATAAATACTTGTGTCCCCTCTCTCCCTCTCAACCGCAACGGATTCAACAAAGGAAATGCCAAAACTTCTTTTAAGATTTATCTCATTTCATATCATATTTGTTTGAAGATCAGTGTGTCCATGTTTACTATGAAGATGTATCCCCTGAAAGATGAGATTTATCCAAATTCTCTATAATATAAACCTTTTATTTGAGCTATGGAGGCAATTCACCAAAATACCAGATGCACTGATCAGAAGAAAATTTGGAAAAGAAAAAAAATTCTTCAAATTTCAGAACCTGGACAGAATACAATCTACATGTACTGTACCTATTAGGCAGTCTGATCTTACAAGTCTCACCGTATCAAGTTGCCAGAATATGTATCTTATGCTTAGATATGCAATGCCCTGAATGCCTTTGAGAGCTCCCTCTGGCTGTGTGGTGGCTCATGGGCAGGCAGCAGAGCTGGTCGTAAGGGTGGAGTCAGGCAACCTGAAAAGACAGCCAGTAACATGATGGGGTTCGAAACTGGGTAAGTGCTACTCAGTGGGTACATCTTTCCTTTCTTCTGTAGGTTTGGGTTGTCCAAAATCATGACTCTAATGCATGTTTGCTATGATTTAATGCATGGAGCTAGTCACAACTTCCAGCAGTATGGTAACAGTGAATACACGGTTGATAGCTTACTGTAATAAGCAAACTTAAAAAGCCTAAAAAATCATATGTAGAAAAACCTAACTTTAGCGTATATGTATCAGTAGAGGACACTTCATAAAGCCAAATTAAAAAGAAGCAAATTGTTCTTAACAAGACGTTTTGCAGGCATGTGCATAGCCATTTGATTTGCAGTATATCTTCAACTGATATAAAAGGAGTGGGTCTTAATTAAACTCTCTTTCATGACCACATTTTCATTTTAGCGTCTGTGTTCCTACTTATTAAATAAAACAAGGGATGTTTAATGTACTGCAGTTCTACAGATTCACCCTTGTAACTGTTATATTTCTGTAGTTAAAATTCCATTACCAGTTTTAATGTAATCTTCTAGTTTATACAAATGTTCACTTAACAAAATGTTGCAGTTTAGTGTGCTGTCAATTGAAGTAAATACAACCTCAGTAAAAGGTGCAACTGAATTCACCAGTTACAAGGAAATTATTTCCACCTCTTGTTTTTTCAGTAGTTTGTGTAAAAAACAAGTATAGAAGTAGAGCTCCACTATTAATATTGTTGCCCCAAACGTTTGAGCAGTTTTTACGAGGGTGAAAAACATTATATAAGTTGTGATACTCTGTTGTGTGATCCTGCTTATGACTGAGAAGTATAATGTCTTTTTTTTCCAGGAACACCGAAAGAACAAGTAAGCAGTTGGCAGTTACTGACTTTGATCACTCTAGTAACGAAGCCCTGTCTGTCTACTGCTTCTCTTCTTGTTTACAACTATTTCTTCATGTTTTCCAGTGCCTTTCTCTATTTATCGCACGTGGATTTTTATCCCATACAGAAATCACTATCACGGTGTCTGCTTTTGAGGAAACCCACAGTGTAGTACTACCCTGTCATTTTGTTTTTACAGAGCAAAGTTTATAAAGTGTTTTTATTGCTCTGAGTTCATTAGCTAAAAAGTAGTCAAAATCCTTCCTGACTTTAAAGAGGATCGTGATTTGTCTTTGGATCAGAGCTAAAATAAATATATTTTTCATATATATACATAATATCCATATAATATAATTATAATATTATACATAATATAATAAACTATATAACATAATTATTGTGCGTGATACAGAATAATATAAAATAATTATATGTAATATATAATTATATATAATATGTGATTATATAATAATTATAGTATATAAGATAATTCTCTATAGTGATATATAATATATTAATATATATAAAATATATAAGATAGAAATATATGTTAAATTCTTAATTCTCAAGTTGCTATTCATAAGACTTCCACACAACAATCTGAAATTTTTATGTTAGATACTTAGTATTGTAGAGCAAAAAATTTCAAAATATATGAATAGTGGTCTCTGCTTATAATAATAAAGATTCTAGCAATGATTTAGTCTAAAAATAATATACTTTACTGTGTCTTTTAAAAAACCCTTGCAGTGTCGCACAGGAACAGAAAAATGTAAGTTTTAGCCAGTAGGTAATTAACTATTCATAAGTCAAATGAGGCAGCTATGTTTTCTGTTGCTGTGTTTTGCCATATCTCTTCCTGTTTTTCTATGTTTACTGCATTTTCTACTGTCCTCTGTTACATACCATTCACACAGGAAACAGCGGGTTGTAACTTTGAGAGTTCAGCTGCCAGCTAGTGCTATGTTCTAGGCATATTCACTTTCCATTTTTCCATTTTTTTTCCATTTCAATGACTGATATTGTTTCCAATGCCTTTCTTGTAATCCAGAAACTGACGAGGGTGGACGTGAGGGTGGACGAACGCATAAAGACACAGGAGCAGAGGCAAAGTCTTAGATGGGAAAGAGAGGGAATGGAGTAGATTTGACATATGAAGGTAAAATTGGCTGAGGTAGGCTGATTTGAAGCTGGGTGTGGTGATTATGGCACACATAATTTTCCATTTTCTTTAAGCACTAGGAACAGAAGCACTTTTCTCTTGAGATTAACCTTAAAACTTTCTATTTTTAATGAAAATAAACGCAGTAAATAAGAGCATGCCCTTGAAACATAAGCTACAGATTGTTATTAACCGCCATTTCTGTAGTTAGAAAAACAGATAAAATGGAGAAATTAGACATTGCTCACCAAATTTAGGTTTCTAAATTCAGTTGTCTTGAGTCTAAGTGAGTTGTCTTTGGCTCCCTTTGTTTTCAGTAGAGAGAAATGGAGCTGTTCCTGAGCATGATTCATCTATTCTAAGCATCTAAGGTACATAAAATGAAACCTCCTGGAGAAAGATTTTCCCTCAGGTGTCTGTAAAGAAAGCACTGGGACAATCTGACTTAATCTAACTTTTAAATGTTTAAGTGAAGTGAGGTACAATCCACTCCATCTTTTTCAAGATGTCCAGGTAGACATCAAATTTTCTCTCTAGCTGACAGGTTCATTATATACATTAAATAATTTTCCCAGAAGCCAATCTTAGTAGGACTTTAAAAAAAAATAGATTTTTGGAAAGAATGGTTTGGAGATTTCTCTGTAAAATCTTAAAAGCTTAAGTAAATGAAAAGTAAAAAATTGTTCTTGTCTCTGGCCAAATGTTAGACATGGCTAATGTAAATTAGACATAGCTAAAGGGTACCTACATCCCTAAGTTTATGTTTTTACTGAGGATGATTTCTAATATTCTTGCAAAATAAGTATCACCAGGTTTTAGTTCTCAGTGAGAACAGCCTGTACGAAATTATTATTCAACTCCAAATGGAATGAAAGTGGAGGCTTCTTTTTTTCGTCAAGTGAAATGCACTCTAAATTTTAAAAAACTAAACTGAGAAATGGAAAAAAGACCCTTCGTCTATGAGTAGTATACTTTCCCATGTTCAGTTAAGAGAAGTAGGTATTTAAATGCGCTTTTTTTGGAATAAGGTAGAATTTGAATTTTTAGTTTGCATTTTATATTTTTGTCACGTCATATTTTTAATTAAGTATGGGTTTCATCATCAAAATCACATGACAATGCCTTTCTTATGAGAAGTGATAAAGATGGATTTAGTTCTGTAGTTTTATATTGTATGCTATCTTTACAAAATGCAAAGGTGATTATACTTGAATGTTTCTTTTAGAATGTATAGGATAATAAAATCTATAAAGCACTGGCTTTTGTTCTAGGGAAAAAAAAATTGAGCAGGTGTCACAGTAGACTGAAATAAAGAATTCTCATGCCCTATAAAACTATATGCAGGAATAATTCAGATTCATATCTCTGAAACCCTAATAAATTGCATACAGAAATAATTGTCTCCCGCACATTGTAGGAATACAGAGTTACTGAACTTTTTAAATAGTTGATAATAATCTCTCTTATTTTAGTACATATGATAAATCTGCTTCTTGATCTTGGCATGTGATATAGTTCTGCCAGGTGGATGATAATAATGAAAGGTTCTTCTTCCTTGCTTTTGTTACAATTTTTTAATTTTATATTCCCAGCATAGTACTATTGCATTTGACTTTGAATGGTAATGTGAAAATATAATTTGTGTGACTGAGTTTGTGATTTATAGTACTGTACTGGTTCATCGGAATTTTGTTTTTTCTTGTCATGCAGGTTGGTTGGGTGTTGCAAGCACACTTCTTTTTTTATAAGAAAGAATCAGAGGCATAAAATAGAAAAGTCACACACTAAGACACAGCTGAGATATAACAGAAATAAAACTTGCTCTTGGAACATAACGAAGTGAACAGTAATATATTTGTTCTGTGCAGTGTATTGTCTTTTTATTCCTGTAATGTTTCTTCCCCTTTTATTATTATTTGCCATTTTACATAGAAGTAAATGAGAAATAAAAAATCTACAGAGAACAAGTTTGAATTCTCTAACAAAGCAGCAAGTGTATATATTTCATTTGGAATTTTAAACTCAAATTGAAAAAGAGAGGAAAGAAAATAGAGTGGTGACTTTTGTTGTAAGTAGAACTAGGAGGGCTTTCTTGAATGATATATTTTAGATTAAGATTTGCTATTTTCTTCCTTTGTTTTTGAGCCTGCTCTAGTCTCAAGTCTCTTGCACAGCTGAGGCAATTGACAATATACTCTAGACTGGTTACACACAGAAGACTGGATACATGCTGTCATGCTTCCCCCTCCCCCCCCCACAGGTTGATATTCATGTCTCACTTATAATAGATTTCCCTTCTTCTCAGTATAGCTGTATCTTTTTCAATGTGTGTATTCTCTGGCTCTGCTGCTGAAAGGCTGAGGCTCTTTGTTTTTGGAATGCTTGAGTCAACATGGATATATCACAGGAAGTTTAAGAGCTGCTTCCACTGTGATTAGTAAAATCAAAGCTTTCTGAAATTTGGGAGCAAATGGAGAATAAATGGCAGTACCATCTGCCATACTATAAGCAGCATCAAATGTGGGTCACTAGAGAGTGTGAAAAGCAATTCATTTGCTCATCTTAGCTTAGCCCCCCAGTACTAATTGTCAACATCTTTCTGCTGAACAAGGTTGCTAGATCAAACTATGCAACTTCAAGAATTGGTCCAAAAAGCAGTCTTTTTTCACTTGTCTTATATTTCTGTGCAAATTTTTGGATATTGGAATTAGATTGGAATTTGGCATGGTGAAACCAGTGGGAATGGACATCTTCCTTTCTATCTGTCCTCATTAAACTTCTGTTAGTTTTATATTATTTAAGATAGACCCAGTTCTCTTAAATTAATGGTAAATTACTACAGTTACTACTGACCTCCATGGAATTTCACATATGTGAAATACTAGCAGAAGCTTCACTAATGCACTAGAATACTGGTAGAAAGAATTCACTGGCCATGGAATCCAGTCAGTAAAGAAAAGTTTGTAATGGTATACGGAACTTCCAAGGAATAGTCTATACCATAAGTACAGAAGAAAATCAGGATCACATTTCAGCTCAGGGTGAAATGAATAACTGTATGCCAAATACGCATTCGTACTTGGACATTTTAAATAATAGTGTTGTATTTTCTTAGGAATGTAAGGCTCTGCAAGTCGTGATTTAACGTGGATAGCAAGGATTTATTTGGGGGAATCTTGATTAATGCTGATGATCAGAACAGGAAACATTTTTAGAAGGAATGCTTTTGGCTGCTATATTACAGATATTACCATCAAATTCATGTCACAAGCCTATCAACTGGAGAAATGATTCTGGAAGAGTGGACATAAGAAGCAAAATAAACGTTGATCTCTGATTTGGTTCAAGGCTTGAGATTCAAGGGAAGGTTTCTGTTGACATAAGAAATGAGAACATAGCCATTCATATGGTTTATGATGAGCAGTAGAATTTTAAGGCTGACTGATAGCCTTGATGTGAAGCTAGAGGTTTTAAATTTAAAATCTGTCAAGGAGAAGGTTAAGGCTTATGCTTTATTAGGAGTGAGAACAAGAGGGTACTGGAAAGTATTATGTGTACAAATAGTGGGCCTGTGCATGTCTTGTCCGTTAACCTTTTTTTCTGTATAACTTTTGCAGAAGTCTGACATCATGCATTAGGGTTAAATAAAATGTGCCAGCTATTTTTTTCAATGACAGCCAGCATAAAAGTTGTCAGAAAGGAATTAAACACTGTGACAAAGCCCATCAATGATGTACCATTATGTAGCAAACTTTTGAAATTCCTTGTTAATTTTTTAAAGTTACGGTTGCGTGTTTTTTGGGGTAGGTTTTTGTTTGTTTGTTTGTTATTTTAAAGTAGTGCACTAATTTTTTCCATTAGTTGTCATTAGGCTGATGTGTAGAAATAAATATGTACAAAGTGAACTCTCCACATTATGCGCTTCCCACAACGACCAACTCATTGACTTAAAATTTTACTAAAAATTATTTTAAGGGGCACAGTACATATAATTTTCAATATCCATAATTCATTCCTTTCTCTCTTTATGTCTTTTTCTATTTCTTTTTCATAGAATTAGCATTCTTCATTGCTAGAATGCCAAGCAGTTGTGCTGAAAATTACATTTCGTAAGAAAAGAGGATAAAGTTTCTGAAGCTCTCCTTTCATGCAGCTGTCAATCTGAAAATCTGGTGGGAAGTATTGTACAATTCTTACATTTAAAACAAATAAATAAAACAATGATGTTTCCATTGTCTTCTCTACTAATATCTAGGCAAACATAGCCAGTATTTCAATTATAAAACCTTTGTAACAACAATAGCTATTCATTTTTAGTCATTAAAATAAAAATAATACATAGCATATGATGTGACACTTGGATTTTTGGATAATAACGTATTAATGAGGGACAATGCATATGCCAGATGTACAAAATAATGGGACTTCTTTTTTTGCATGGGTTTGGAAAAGTATTTTTGTAAATATAATGCATGCCTATGCATGTTTTTCTTTGTTTGTCATCTGTGTGTGTATAAATACAAAGTGTGTGCAAATTTCTTTAGAGTCCCCGAGTGGTAATGCCTTGCTCCACTGGAATCTCTGCTGCCAACCTGCCTTCAGCAAGTGCACAGAATGTTATGGCAAAGCACGGCTAATTGCCACAAAGTGAATACTTACCGCTTGCTTGTTTTTATGCTTTATATTGGAATTTCTAGTAGCTATTATCCAGCAGATCTTGGATGCAGAGGTACATTAGTACTTTGTTAAAGACAGGAAGTATTATCAAGCATGTATTTCCAGGTTAAAAGGAAGAAGGACAATTAGACATTTTTCTGTCACTGCAAATATCAGCAGCAATAAAAGATTTATCTGTGGTAGTTTATGGGTTTGAACATATAAATGCTTTGCTGGCTTATTACGTTATCACCTTCTAGAAGCTTGCACAGCCCTCTCCCTGGCAGGTGTGGAGCGAAAAGACAAGTGAATTCTTCTTGCTCACTTTGTTCCATAATCTGGAAGTTTACTTTGAGTTGCCACAATGACTTTTTTTTTCTCTAATGAAAGTTTACAGACTTTATACTAAGCTGTTATTAGGTAAAATAGATACTAGTTAATTTTAACTTAAAGCCTAAGAGCTAATGTCAGAAGCAATAAAATCTATCACAAAACCAGGATATACAGCTATGAGCATCACCATGAGGAGAATATTTTTCTGAGTACAGAGGATTATACAGTAGTAAGTCTGGGGATTTCTGAGCAGGAAAGCTGAATCTGCCTGTGTTTAGTATTTGTTAGTATTCAGGGAATCACTTCTCCATGCTTCCTTTACCTCACTCTCCCTTACTCTCCCAAACTCCTTCTTGCAAACAAAGAGTCCAAAGAGACTATATCCACCTCTTAATGTCTTGTTTATAATATAAACTATTCCAGCAACGTGTCAAATAGTGTCTAACTTCTCCGTTCAAGGAGCAACAGTACTAAAACCACAGTTGCTCATAAGTAATTGATCAGGCAGGAAAAGTCAGGAAATTGGCTTGCAGATAATGAAAGGATGTTTTGTTGGTTTGTTTTCAAAAACATAACTGATGTTGCTTTCTTTTCTTCAGCCTATCCATTTAACTCCTCTGAGTTTGAACTTTTCAGGTTTCTGGTTTTTTAATCTTTTTTCTCTAGAAAAATATGTTTTTCTATTTCATTGTTCCATTCTTTGTTTCAAATGAAATGGAAAGTTTTATGTAATTATTTAAAATGGAAATAATTACATTATTTATGTAATTATTTTAAATGTTTAAAAAAATGGTCTTTAAGAGGATCACCAAATACTTTTAGAGGCAGCATTAGAACAACCTCCCATGCTTCCTACTTTAATAGCAGAACTAGACCATTATACCAAGTTCTACAAGAGGGCTGACTGTCTGCAAGAACGGTCTGTGTTTACCTCATGTGCCTGATTGGGCATGTAGCCAGGAAAATTCATGTACTTTTTGGGATCAAACACAATATTCAGGTTTGAAATAAATAAACAAATGAACAAAGAAACAATTAAATAAATTCCTGTGACCTTTTCACTGGTTTTGAATGATCTGACCTAATAAGTATCACTCTGGATCACACCATTACTTAAGACTGTATGTGAAGAAAGTAATACAAAGAAAGATCTCATTGACATGAGAGCTTATTTTTTATTATATTGTGGAACAAATGCAATTATTAACTCATTCTTGACTAATAACTTAAGGTGTTTGTTAACACCCAGTATTATTAATATAGTGCCACATATCTAGTGTGCTCCTCACATTATTTCCAGTACTGCTGTGTTTATCACTCTTAAGGGACTTAAATTGCTTTTCCATCCTGTATCATCTCAGCTGCCAGTGTAATAATTGTTTATTCCTATATTTGGATTCCTTAGAAATTTTCAACAAAAGGGCCTTTAAATACTTTCACCATTCAGATCGGTTTCTGTGATTTAAAATGTTTTACACATATTTGAACCAAAATAACCATGTTTTGATATTAAAGCCACAGCCATCTGCATGTGTTTCTTCACATCATTTGTCAACCCTAAATAATAAAGATTGCACTTAAAATGGAAAACATGCCCTAAAATCTACATGACACCATTCCTAAATGAATAACAATCTTTTATTTTGCTAGCCTCTGATTTATTAATAGATATTTCATCTTATCTTTTGTAACATTAAAGAGAAAAAATGAAGCAACAGGGGCTTAAGGAAATTATGTTTATAGCTTTGCTATATCTTATGTTAATTAATGAAACAATATAACATCCATGAAGCAGAAAATTATTTGTAAAAATACCTTCTCTTGGAGCCAAAACTGTCTTTAAAATGTATCTCTTTTTATTTGTTTGAGATATTTTTAGGTTATGAAATAAGCAAGAGGGATAAAACGGGGTGATCAAGGCAAAAATGAAGACACCATATTTTTGTCTATATAATTAAAATACATTCTGTTTGGTTTGTCACATTCTAGATACACTGGTCATTATAACAGACTTGATGGTGTAAAAATAATAAGAATATCATTACTGTATTTGTGTGTTGGTGGTTCAGATAACAGAATCTGAGAGTCTTATGACTCTCAGAAGAAGCTGCTCCAGAATAAGATGTTGTATAATAGTCAAGTTACTTGAAGAAGAGAGAAAAGGGTAATTTATCACTCACTTTTTTACATGAAGAATTTGAGAGACAGAAGAGTACTTATCCAGGTTCACACAAGAAACTTACTACATAACCAAATCTATAAACTTTTGTGGGATCTTTCTCAGTGGTAGGTGATGTATAAATAAGAAACTGATTTATTCACCTGTTTTAATTCTAATAAAGCTGGTGCACGCAACTTTTTTTTTTTAAAAGGTCATACATACAAGAAAATGCCAATCATTCTGGCTTGCAGTGATATGTTATTCAACTTTGCCTTGAAGATAATCCTTTCATATAATTCTTCCTCTCAGATAAACGGACAATTACTTGTCAAGTGAACAAGGACTAGAAGGTGTTATGTTGTGAGTGCCATGGAGCTTCTTTGTCTGCCAGCTATAAAAATTCCTCTTATATTGAGATTTAGTAGAAAAGATGAGTGTAGAAGGAAGATACCAGGAAATGAACGTTATTTATGGTTTGTGGATGACAACAAACTGAAAGGTGCAGTTGATACACTTGAGGGAAGGCATGCCATCCAGAGGGATCTTGACAGGCTTGAGAACTGAGCCGGTCTGAACGTCATGATGTTCAACAAGGCCAATTTAAAGGTTGTGAACCTGGGCCAGGGAAATCCACAGTATCGATATAGACTGGATGATGAATGGATTGAGAGTCACCCTGCAGAGGAGGACCTGAGGATATTAGTAGATGAAAAATTAGACATCAGCTGGCAATGTGTACTTGCAGCTCAGAAAACCAATTACATCCTGGGCTGCCTAAAAAGAAGCATGGCCAGCAGGTTGAGGGGGATGATTCTTCCCCTCTGCTCCGCTCTTATGAGACCCCACCTGGAGTACTGGATCCAGCTCTGGGACCCTGAGCACAAGAAAGATATGGACCTGTTAAAACGGGTCCAGAGGAAGGCCACAAAAATGATCAGAGGGCTGGAACACCTCTCTTATGAAGAAAGGTTGAGCTGGGATTGTTTAGCCGGGAGAAGAGAAGGCTCTGGGGAGATCTCACCGTGGCCTTCAATACTTAAAGGAGGCTTATAAGAAAGTGAGGAGGGACCTTCTTACCAGGGCCTGTAGTGATAGGAGAAGGGGCAATGGTTTTAAACTAAAAGAAAGTGGATTTTGATTAGATATAAGGAAGACTTTTTTTACTTTGAGGGTGGTGAGACACTGGAAGAGACAACCCAGAGAAGTTGTGGATGCCTCATTTTTGGAAGCGTTCAAGGTCAGGTTGGATGGGGCTTTAAGCAATGTGATCTAGTGCAAGATATCCCTGCCCATGGCAGGAGGGTTGGAACTGGATGGGGAACTACAGGCTTGTCAGTCTGACCTTGGTGCTGGAGAATGTTATGGAGCAGATCATCTTGAGTGCCATCACGTGGCACGTACAGGACAACCAGGTGATCAGGCCCAGTAAGCATGCATTTATGAAAGGCAGGTCCTGCTTGACTAACCTGATCCCCTTCTATGACAAGGTGACCTGCTTAGTGGATGCGGGAAAGACTGTGGATGTTTTTTACCTGGATTTTAGTAAAGCCTTTGAGACCATTTCCCACAGCATTCTCCTGGAGAAACTGGCTGCTCATTGCTTGGATGGGTGTACTCTTTGCCGAGTAAAACACTGGCTGGATGGCTGGGCCCAAAAAGTTGTGGTGAATGGAGTTAAATCCAGGTATTGAGGCCAGTTCTGTGTAATATCTTTATCAATGACCTGGATGGGGGATCAAGTGCACCCTCAGTAAGTTTGCAGAGGACACCAAGTTGGGCAGGAGTGGTGATCTGCTTGAGGGTAGAAGGGCTCTACCGGGGATCTGGACAGTCTGGATCGATGGGCCGAGGCCAATTGTATGAGGTTCAACAAGGCTAAGTGCTGGGTCCTGCACTTGGGTCACAACAACCCCATGCAACGCTCTAGGCTTGGAAAGCTGCCTGGTGGAAAAGGACCCAGGGGTGTTGGTCAATAGCTGGCTAAATATGAGCTGGCAGTGTGCCCAGGTAGCCAAGAAGGCCAATAGCATCCTGGCTTGTATCAGAACAAGTGTGACCAGCAGCAGTAGGGAAGCGATTGTCCCTCTGTACTCGGCACTAGTGAGGCCGCACCTCAAATACTGTATTAAGTTTTGGGCCCCTTGCTACAAGAAAGACATTGAGGTGGTCGAGCGTGTCCAGAGAAGGGTAATGAAGCTGGTGAAGAGTCTAGAGAGCAAGTGTTATGAAGAGCAGCTGAGGGAACTGGGGTCATTTAGTCTGGAGAAAGGGAGGCTCAGGGGAGACCTTATCACTCTCTACAACTACCTGAGGTTGTAGTGAGGTGGGTGTCAGTCTCTTTTCCCAAGTAACAAGTGATAGGATGAGAGGAAACAGCCTCAAGTTGCGCCGGGGAGGTTTAGATTGGATATTAGGAAAAAAATTTTCACCGGAAGGATTGTCAAGCATTGGAACAGGCTGGCCAGGGAAGTGGTTGCGTCACCATCCCTGGAGGTATTTAAAAGACGTGTAGATGTGGTGCTTAGGGACATGGTTTAGTGATGGACTTGGAAGTGCTAGGTTAATGGTGGGACTCAATGATCTTAAAGGTCTTTTCCAAACTAGATGATTCTATCATCTTTAGAGGTCCTTTCCAACCTAAACCATTCTATGGTTCTATGTTTTAAGTCCTATGTGGGCAGAGAGACTTCAAGAATCTTGATGATTCTTCCCAGACCTTATCCTTGCTCTGTAGTACTTCACAGTATAATGTTAAATACACTAATTATTTATATTGTGCCTCCTGAACGAGAAGCCTGTCAAACTTTTATTTCATGAATAGACAGTGAGTATATATTGGTATAGAACTTCGGCATCCTTCAAGAATAAGTATTTTAGGGTACAAAGATATTGGAAAGGAATCATCCATACTAATAATTTGTGCTGTTTTGCAGATGAGAAGATATAAGCAAAAAGGAATCTTTCCCCTGACTACAGTATCAAATTCATATTCCAAACCTTGAGTTTTTCTTTTCCGTGATGCTTTTCACAATAAACATCCATTCTTTATAAAGAAGAATTAATGCAGGATGTATTATATGAGGCATGTGTACAATATGCTCCTTAGTACATGTTGTCGTTTTATTTCATTTCAGTAGAAGGGGAAAGGGATGGACTTTTGCTTACACATTGGGATCTGAATGAAGACATCCCGGGTTCAATTTCTAGCTGAATTTTAGGCTTATTTTTAAGGTACCTAATATTTCCTTTTTGGATTTATGCTAGTTTCCATTTGGTTAGCTAATTAGATACCACGGACACCTCAGTATGAATTTACTTCAGGACAGGTATCTCATTTCATTCCCACTCCGGGAAGGTCTCAGCCAAAGCTAGCTATACCAGCACTAAGGGAGAGGTGAGAGCCAGCAGCATAATGTGGAGCGTGAATAGGCACTTTCTATTCAGGTTGAAGAGGTGGCTCTGTATGTGATTCAGATAACATTCAGAAGTGAACATTGTCTTGAAAAAGTGTCTCTTGCCTGGTGAATTCCTTTTAAGAGCTATATCCTTCTGACATTATTTAGTAAGAAGCAGCTTTATTGAACTGTGTGTTAAATTGCTCTTTGACAGGGAATGAGTACTTTCCAGAATTTGCTTTCCTGCCAGCAAAATAAAGTAATATTTACTTCCTGCTGACCTTACTGTTATTTTTTGGATAAACATGGCTGAGTCATAAGCCCAATTTCATGTTTCTCTGCTACTTCAAAATGACAGTGCTTTCACTGACATGTACCTACTGACATAGAGCTTGGCAACTTCCATTTGCCACTTGCTCAGCATACATGTCTTCCAGTTACTTTTTGATATTATTCAGTTTATTCCCTCCTGTGCAGAAACTTTCACTCCCAGGGAGAGTTCAACAGTACAGATATAAGTAGAGAAGATCAGGTTCATGACCCCCTGAATAACCTTGAACATATATAAGTCTATGGGACCTGATGAGATTGCATCCCAGAGTCCTGAGGGAATTGGCTGATGTAGTTGCCAAGCCACTCTCCATGATATTTGAAAAGTCATGTCAGTCAGGTGAAGCCCTGGGTGACTGGAAAAAGGGAAACATTGTGCCCATCTTTAAAAAGGGTAGAAAGCATGACCCTGGGAACTACCGACCTGTCAGCCTCACCTCTGTGCCTGGGAAGATCATGGAACAGATCCTCCTAGAAGCTATGCTAGAGCACATGGACGACAGGGAGGTGATTCGAGACAGCCAGCATGGCTTCACCAAGGGCAAGGCCTGCCTGACCAACCTAGTGGCTTTCTACGAGGGAGTTACCACATCAGTGGACAAGGGGGAAAAGCAATGGATGTCATCTATCTGGACTTCTGTAAAGCCTTTGACACGGTCCCCCACAACATCCTTCTCTCTAAATTGGAGAGAGATGGATTTGATGGGTGGACTGTTCAGTGGATGAGGAATTGGTTGGATGGTTGCATCCAGAAGGTAGCAGTCAACAGCTCAATGTCCATGTGGAGATCAGTGACGAGTGGTGTCCCTCAGGGGTCTGTACTGGGTCCAGTGCTGTTCAATATTTTCATCAATGACATTGACAGTGATATCAAGTGCACCCTCAGCAAGTTTGCAGATGACACCAAGCTGAGTGGTGCAGTTGACACGCCAGAAGGATGGGATGTCATCCAGAGCGACCTGGACAAGCTGGAGAAGTGGACCTGTGTGAACCTCATGAGGTTCAGCAAGGCCAAGTGCAGGGTCCTACACCTGGGTCGGGGCAATCCTCGGTTTCAATACAGGCTGGGGGATGATGTGATCGAGAGCAGCCCTGCAGAGAAGGACTTGGGGGTACTGATGGACGAAAAGCTGGACATGACCCAGCAATGTGCGCTCGCAGCCCAGAAGGCCAACCGTATCCTGGGCTGCATCCGAAGAAGCGTGGCCCGCAGGTCGAGGGAGGTGATTCTGCCCCTCTGCTCTGCTCTGCTCTGCTCTGGTGAGACCTCACCTGGAGTACTGCATCCAGCTCTGGAGCCCTCAGCAAAAGAAGGACATGGAGCTGTTGGAGCGGGTCCAGAGGAGGGCCACGAAAATGATCCAAGAGCTGGAGCACCTGTCCTATGAGGACAGGCTGAGAGAGTTGGGTTGTTCAGCCTGGAGAAGAGAAGGCTGCGAGGAGACCTTATAGCAGCCTTCCAGTACTTAAAGGGGACCTATAGGAAAGACGGGGACAGACTTTTTAGCAAGGCCTGTCGTGACAGGACAAGGAGTAATGGTTTTAAACTAAAGGAGGGCAGATTTAGACTGGATTTAAGAAAGAAATTTTTTACAATGAGGGTGGTGAGGCACTGGAACAGGTTGCCCAGAGAGGTAGTGGAGGCCCCATCCCTGGAAACATTCAAGGTCAGGTTGGACGGGGCTCTGAGCAACCTGATCTAATTAAAGATGTCCCTGCTCTTGCAGGGGGGATGGACTAGATGACCTGTAAAGGTCCCTTCCAATCCAAAGCATTCTATCATTCTATGATTCTATAGCATTTACAGACATAATTTCATGCAATGACTTAAGTGGAAACTGTATTTGCACCTTGTTTGGCACTGATATTTATTATCACTTTCATGAGACTGATGGTGACCTGAATTCTATGTACTGGCTTTACTGTTTCACTGCAATGGTGAGACAAAGTAGAAGTGCGTAGTAATGTTAATACATTCTTTAACACCCCTGGGGAGATGACAAAGGCTATTTTTCAAATTTAATGGGAACTAAGGTGATAAAGTTGTATTTGCAAATAAAGTTGTATTTGCAAATAAAGTTGTAATTGCAAAATTTGCAAATTTGTTTCTCGACCACCAATATTAGAAATTGGAAGAAACACCAGTACTAGAAAAGTTAGACTACTTTCTTGCAGAACTGTAGTACATTTAAAATGAATTATTCATCACCCTAATCACAAAAGACAAGGGGTGGGGGGGCAGGTGGGGCTGGAAAGCAAGGAGAAGCAGCTTCATTCAAAAGTCATAGTATCAGAGACTTCTATTTTACTTCATTGTCTCTGATCAGGGAAAGAAGGTTACATAGGTTCATTGAAAAATGCTGTTCAGAACCTAAGATAATCAGCTACTTTCTCAGTAATTAGTAGGTACTACCTCGACAGTATGACCATATCCACAAAGTCCCAGACTTAGGCTGGGCAGTGAATGAAGAACAGAGACTACCTTATCTAAATGCATGAGGGACACAACAGTGCAGGCACAACAATCTCACATTATAGAGAAGCAAATGCTGCACTAGTGTTTATGCAGAAGAGGAGATTAAGTATCAGTTTTTGCCTCCTTTCCCTCCTGTTCTTTCTCTTACTGTCATTATATTGGCATCAATTTTTATTTATATTCCACAACTTATAGCTGGGCACCACACATGTCAAAGATGACAGAATGTGGCTCAAAAAGTATTACAAATATATTAAGCTAATCATTTTCCGATTTCGTTTTTTGTCTTTCATTAAAGAATAAATGTGCAACTTCAATTCATCAACACATTCAAATACTGGGAAGCTACACAAGGCAGAAGCACACATTCACAGAAAGACATGAGTGTCTTCACAATGTCTATTTCTGTTAACATCAGTAGCATTACATCAGTTTTCACTGGCTGGTGGTTTGTTCTTGGCAATTTCACAGGGTCCTACTTACAAACTGACCTTCTTCACCAAGTCAAATGGAAACAAGAACTCAATATAGAATATGAAGAGACTCTGCAAAGGATTCTGGCTAATTTATTGCCCTAGCATACGTTCTATTGTCAGCTACTACCAGCTGATGTTTTTTTTCATCAGCATAATTTTCATCAGCATAATTTCACCAGCATAATTTTAGTTCTCTTTTGTGTGTATGCTTCTTCACTTTGACATTTATGACAAATGATCAGTTTTCATTTAACCTTACATTAAAATCTAAGACCTAACTTAAAGTTTTAAAAATAAACAGATCATAGTTTGATGATTGTACATGGAACACTTCAACCTCATTTGTTATGTTTGTTTTTTCCTTCAGTTATGCTCTCAAATGAGTCTATGTGAATACAAACATTAATAGACTGGCAGTGCCAGGAGCTGCCAGCCAAACTTCTTTCTTAGCAAGTCTTCATCATCAGAGGTGGTTCTGCCCCTATCTACCAGGTTTCAGAAGACTAGAAAACAATGTAGCATCACCCAATTATGTGCTGTGATTTTCTTTTCCCAAAGCATGGCAATCTGGGTATTTGCAGTTTTAATGACCATCATTTCAGGAAGTGCTGATTTCTTTATAAATCTGACTGAGCAGCAGTAAAGAACTCTGATTGCACCTATTTATAGAGAAAGAGTTGACTGAAATAACTGTGGCATCAGAGTTGGGGAGGAGATGTTTTTGTACCATTTTGGATTTTGTTTCCCCTTTCCCCACCTCCAAAGCCACAAATCTGCTTATTTCTTTGCCTTAGCTATCAGTTGCACTGCTAAAATAATACAAGACCAAAACCAGATTAGCATCCAAACACAACAGTTGCTCTACAAATGCACAGATAACATAGTTCCTTAACCAAAAAGTGTACGACTTCAAGACAGAAGAACAAACAAATAAACAAAAGGAAAAACATTACCTTTTTACTGAAGGTAAAAAATTAAACTTTCCAAACACCTAAGAACAGTTTGAAAGACTTACTGACATGTGTGCAGATGTATCCAATGCTATTCTGCCTGTACTGTGGATTAAATGGATCTGCTAAAAGGGAGGGCTTATTTGTTTGTGGACAGTGTCATTCCAATTTCAATTAAAGGTTTTTGGATCTAAATCATCTCCTGCCCAGCCAGCATAAAGAACAGACAGGGGTGTTCTCCCTTATCTGATTTCTTCAGTCTCACTGAAAGTTAATGACACTTTGTGTTTACACAGCATTAGCAAAATAGTTACTAGGCTCTTCTCTTACCCTTCTCAAGAAATTGCATTTTTGAAAATGGTTCAAATACCAAAATATTTAGTATTGATGTTTAGTTCCATGGTTTAGTTGTACCTATAGAAATGGAAATTAAAATCTCAGACATTGAAATAACTTTCTCACAAACAGAAAAAAATATTCTCAAAAGTATTTTCTGCAACCAGTATTTTGGGAGTTAGTCATAGCAACTCTGTCTGTGAGGAAAAAAATATATTCCCTATGGGAAAAGAAGACAAGGATTAAGGAGACATTCATATAGCTAAGTTTGTTTTTCTTAACAGGCACCTCCATTAATGCTAAGACTGGGGGTCGTATTTGTCAGAAGCAAGTCAGTCACAGGGAGACTTTTACTCCAGCACTGTAGCTCTAGGGCCAGGCTTCCTCAGAATACTAACAATGGGAAATACAGACAGCCTTAAACTCACCAGACATGACAGGCAATATGGATGGGTGGAAAGGGGAAAATGGATATACACATTGGGCTGAATACTGTGGCTATAAATCATTTCAACAGATAACAGACAGAGAGGCTTCAGAAGTGATGTACTTCAGTGGCACTTAATCCACTACCACAACATTATACATACAGCTTTCTGGCAACAGCTGCTGCTTAGCAACAACCCTGCTATCCCCTGCTCCCAAAGTAGAGGCATGATAGGAATATAGCTCAGAAAACAAGACTCCTTGTAGTTATAGCACAAGTATATTCTCAGCAGACCACACAAGGTTTAATTTACTTGAGTTTGTGTTTGAGCAAAAGAAAACATGTGCATGTGTGTAAATTCTCACACACACACCTACCTCTACGTAGCAGGAGGGGTATTACCATTTGGAAACCCATTTAGTCCTGCATCAGGTAATATGTGAACTGAAAGGAATCCAGTGTAAAAATTTACTGTCTTATAGTTCCCTTGGCTTCCCTCTTTGTCTGTCTTGAAGAGGACGTAATGTTTGCCTTTTTCTAGCCATCACAAACCTCCCCTCACTACTGTAACCTTTTAAGCAGCAGCAACCTCACATCAACCTTGGTGAGCTCTGTCAGCACCACATTTGCTCCCATAGGTGTATGTCCAATTTGCTCAAGTACTTCCTACCCCTTTCTTCCGCTGCTCTGGGGAGTGTTTCATTCCCACAGCCTCTGTTACAAGGTTCCGTGACCCAGCGGGACTCGAGTAAAAATGGAGGCAAAGAAATCATTCATCATCTCTCCCTTTTCCATTTCTTTCATCACTAGGTCCCTTGCCTCATGAGCAGAGAGTGCAGTTTTTTAGCTTTCTTTTTTTTGCCAATACATTGGACAATAAAATAAGTAAGGTAGCCAAGTCTGGCACTCAGTGGCTCTGAGGAATCTTATTAACGCTTACTGGGCTGTTAAGCACCAAATGGTCCTATGCTAACTAATGGACTCTTAGCAAAGTGTGATCTGGAACAACTAATGACAAAGGCAGAGCTATGTTATTTCTATTGTTCACCCATCCATTCCAGACCAGGAAAAGCAAACTGGACTTCTTGGTATGTAAAAGGAAAGGGTACTTGCATGTCACACTTCAAGACTTCATCCTTCTAAAAGGACCAGGAAGGATATTCTTCTGCCCATCATCTACATTTAAAACTGTCATGTGGACTTACTCAAATGGGTAGGGGAGGATTGGAGTAAGGAGTCCTCATCTGCTTATGAAGCACCAGGTGTTTGGCACAGCTGGACAAAGGAACACCAAATGACATGCAGGTGCTCTGATGTCTGCAGTAAGTCTGAGGCATAAGACTTTTAGTAATACCTCTCACACTGTCCCGCTCAAGGAGAACCTGATCAGTAGCTTTGGGGTCAGGTAAGAATTTTTCTCCAGCTTAAACCTAAATCAGCCTAATCCACAGAGATTTTTCACCTTTCACTGAAGGATCATGCTGGAGCTGCCCAGTATTTTTATTTCGGTCTGTCTCATTTAATCTATTTCTTGCTCTTGCTGACATTGGTGACATCTCTGTCTTTCCTCTGCTCCATCAGTGGTCAAAAGCACTTAGGCTTCTGAAATGCTCCAAAACAACCTAATGTGGCTTCATGCTAACCAGCTTCCTAGCATTGCTTCAGGTCGACAAAACACATCTCTAACACTGTAGGGTGAACACTGTAGGGTGTGTTTTTTTGTCATCAGCAGGGGGAAACATTCACAGCTGTTATATAGAATCATAGAATCATATAGAATGCTTTGGATTGGAAGGGACCTTTACAGGTCATCTAGTCCATCCCCCCTGCAAGAGCAGGGACATCTTTAATTAGATCAGGTTGCTCAGAGCCCCATCCAACCTGACCTTGAATGTTTCCAGGGATGGGGCCTCCACTACCTCTCTGGGCAACCTGTTCCAGTGCCTCACCACCCTCATTGTAAAAAATTTCTTTCTTAAATCCAGTCTAAATCTGCCCTCCTTTAGTTTAAAACCATTACTCCTTGTCCTGTCACGACAGGCCTTGCTAAAAAGTCTGTCCCCGTCTTTCCTATAGGTCCCCTTTAAGTACTGGAAGGCTGCTATAAGGTCTCCTCGCAGCCTTCTCTTCTCCAGGCTGAACAACCCAACTCTCTCAGCCTGTCCTCATAGGACAGGTGCTCCAGCTCTTGGATCATTTTCGTGGCCCTCCTCTGGACCCGCTCCAACAGCTCCATGTCCTTCTTTTGCTGAGGGCTCCAGAGCTGGATGCAGTACTCCAGGTGAGGTCTCACCAGAGCAGAGCAGAGCAGAGCAGAGGGGCAGAATCACCTCCCTCAACCTGCGGGCCACGCTTCTTCGGATGCAGCCCAGGATACGGTTGGCCTTCTGGGCTGCGAGCGCACATTGCTGGGTCATGTCCAGCTTTTCGTCCATCAGTACCCCCAAGTCCTTCTCTGCAGGGCTGCTCTCGATCACATCATCCCCCAGCCTGTATTGAAACCGAGGATTGCCCCGACCCAGGTGTAGGACCCTGCACTTGGCCTTGCTGAACCTCATGAGGTTCACACAGGTCCACTTCTCCAGCTTGTCCAGGTCGCTCTGGATGACATCCCGTCCTTCTGGCGTGTCAACTGCACCACTCAGCTTGGTGTCATCTGCAAACTTGCTGAGGGTGCACTTGATATCACTGTCAATGTCATTGATGAAAATATTGAACAGCACTGGACCCAGTACAGACCCCTGAGGGACACCACTCGTCACTGATCTCCACATGGACATTGAGCTGTTGACTGCTACCCTCTGGATGCAACCATCCAACCAATTCCTCATCCACTGAACAGTCCACCCATCAAATCCATCTCTCTCCAATTTAGAGAGAAGGATGTTGTGGGGGACCGTGTCAAAGGCTTTACAGAAGTCCAGATAGATGACATCCATTGCTTTTCCCCCTTGTCCACTGATGTGGTAACTCCCTCGTAGAAAGCCACTAGGTTGGTCAGGCAGGCCTTGCCCTTGGTGAAGCCATGCTGGCTGTCTCGAATCACCTCCCTGTCGTCCATGTGCTCTAGCATAGCTTCTAGGAGGATCTGTTCCATGATCTTCCCAGGCACAGAGGTGAGGCTGACAGGTCGGTAGTTCCCAGGGTCATGCTTTCTACCCTTTTTAAAGATGGGCACAATGTTTCCCTTTTTCCAGTCACCCAGGGCTTCACCTGACTGACATGACTTTTCAAATATCATGGAGAGTGGCTTGGCAACTACATCAGCCAATTCCCTCAGGACTCTGGGATGCAATCTCATCAGGTCCCATAGACTTATATATGTTCAAGGTTATTCAGGGGGTCATGAACCTGATCTTCCCTTACAGTGGGAGGCGCTTTTCCCCCCTGGTCCCCAACATGTTGTCCATTGACTTGGGAGGGGTGAGGAGAGCGGTTGCCAGTGAATACTGAGGCAAAAAAGTTGTTGAGTACCTCAGCCTTCTCGTCATCTTTTCATACTAGGTCACCATTCTTGTTCATCAGTGGAGGTATGCTTTCTTTAACTTTCATTTTCTGGTCGATATACCTGTAGAATCCCTTCTTGTTATTTTTTGCGTCCCTTGCCACGTTCAGCTCCAGCTGCGCCTTGGATTCCTGACCCCATCCCTACACAACTGGGCAGTGTCCCTCTACTCTTCCCAGGTTACTTGTCCCTGCTTCCACTGCCTGTGCAGTTGCCTCTTGCTCTTTATTTTGACCAGCATGTCTTGACTCAACCAATGCCAGTCTCTTCCCTTCCTTGCCTGATTTCCTACATCTTGGGACTGCGAACTTTATGGAAAGCATCCTTAAAGCTTTCCAGCAGCTCTGTTCTGCTCCCTTGTCCCTGAGGACCTTTTCCCAGGGGGTCATACTGACTAACTCCTTGAAGAGCTGGAAGTTTGCTTTCCTAAAATTCAGGGTCCTGACTATACTCCTCACCTGTCCCATATCCCTCAGGACTGTGAACTCCACCAATGTGTGATCACTGCAGCCTAGGCTGCTTCCAATCTTTACATCACCAATTAGCTCACTTGCATTGGTGACCATCAGGTCCCGTATCACATCCCTTCAGGTAGGGGTGAGTGCAATATTACCTGGCTTAAGAAGTTATCCTCAGTGCACTCCAGGAGTCTCCTGGATTGCCTACAGCTCGCTGTGCTACTTTTCCAGCAGATGTCGGGGTGGTTGAAGTCCCCCAGTAGGACAAGAGCTTGCGAGCATGAAGCCTCCTGTAGCTGGAGGAAGAAGGCTTCATCAGTAGGCTCTCCTTGATCGGGCAGCCTGTAGTAGACACCAACCACAAGGTTCCCTTTGTTGCCTCAGTCTCCAATTCTTACCCATAAGCTTTCGACCTGCTCATGGCTATTCTTCAGGGACAGCTCTTCACACTCTATCCATTTCTTGATATAGAGGGCAACACCTCTGCCCCTCCTTCCCCGCGTGTCCCTTCTGAATAGCCTGTAGCCATCGATAGCCTCACTCCAGACATGGGATTCATCCCACCATGTTTCAGTAATGGCAACCAGGTCATAGCTTTCTAGCAGCACGGTAGCTTCCAGCTGCTCGTGTTTGTTGCCTGTGCTGCGTGCATTTGTGTAGAAACACTTCATCTGGGCTGTCGGCCATGTCACCTTCCTAGTGGAACACCCCTTGTTTACCTTAAGGTGTTCCACGGAAGTTTCCCTTAAGGTGTTCCACGGAAGATGGCTGCCTGATCAAGTGAAGGATGTTGATAAAGCATTCTTCCTTCAACTACAGAAAGCATCATGCTCACAGGTTCTGATCCTTCTGGAGGACTTCAGTCACCCTGATATCTGCTGGAAAAGCAACACAGCAAGCTGTAGGCAGTCCAGGAGGCTCTTGGAGTGTGTCAAGGATAATTTCTTAATCCAGGTGATAGACAGACTAACCAGAGGAGAAGCATTACTGGACCTGTTGCTTACCAACACAAATGAATTAGAGATGTCAGAGTGGTGGCATCCTGGGCTGCAGTGATCAAGCCCTTGTGGAATTCACAACTTCAAGGGATATGGGCCAGGAGAAGAGTAAAGTCAAGATGCTGAATATTATGAGAGAGAACTTCTGTTGTTTTAAGCATTAGTGGATGGGACCCCCTGGGAAACAGCCCTCAGGGATAAAGGAACAGAACAGAGCTGGCAGTTTTTTAAGGACATTGTTCTTAGAGCACAAGAGCTTTCAATTCACATGTGTAAGAAATCAGGTAAGGAAGGCAGGAGATGAACACAGCTGAGTAAGGACCTTCTGGTCAAACTGAAGTGTAAGAAGGAAATGCATAGGGAGTAGAACCATGCACATATATCCTGGGAATAATATAGGGATGCTGCTTGGATATGTAGGGATGGGATCAGGAAAGCTAAAGAACAGTTGGAGCTGAATTTGGCAAGGAATGTGAAAAATAATGGGAAGGGCTTCTACAGGTAGAAGGAGAGAAGGGCTTCTACAGGTAGAAGGAAGACAGAAAAGGAAGACAAATGAAATCGTATACCACCAATAAATATGACAGGATGACTAGTGGTAACTGACATGGAGAAGGCTGAACTACTCAACAGTTTTTTGCCTCAGTTTTCACTGGCAATCACTCTTCCCACACCTCTCAAGTCCTTGAACCTCAATCCAGGGACGGAGGGCATGAAGTCACTCCCATTGTAAGAGAAGATCAGGTTCATGACCACCTGAGGAACCTGAAGATACACAAGACCATGGGACCCAATGAGATGCATCCCAGGGTCCTGAGAGAATTGGCAGATGTAGTTGCCAAGCCACACTCCATCATATCTGAAAAGTCATGGCAGTCAGGTGAAGTCCCCAGTGACTGGAGAAAAGGGAATATCATACCCATTTTTAAAAAGGGTAATAAGGAGGACCCTGGGAACTGCCAGGGGGGATACCGACCAGTCAGGCTCACCTCCATACCCGGTAACATCATGGAACAGATCATCATGGATACATGTTGAAACATATGGAACACAGGGACGTGATTAGAGACAGCCAGGATGGCTTCACCAAGGGAAAATCATGCCAGACTAACGTAGTGGCCTTCTACAATGGAGTGACTGCATCAGTGGACAAGGGAAGAGCTACAGATGTCATCTACTTGAACTTCTATAAGGCTGCTGGTACAGTCCCACACAACATTCTTGCTGTTCAATTGGAGAGATATGGGTTTGATGGAAAGGCTGTTAGATGGATAAGGAATTGGCTGGATGGCTGCATCCAAAGGGTTACAGTCAATGTCTCAATGTCCAAGTGGAAACCAATAACGAGTGGTGTCCCTCAAGGGTCTGTACTGGGACCAGTACTATTTAATATCTTCATCAATGACATGAATAGTGGGATTGAATGCACCCTCAGCAAGTTTGCAGATGACACCAAGCTGAGTGGTGCAGTTTATTCACTTGAGGGAAGGGATGCCATCCAGAGGGACCTTGACAGGCTTGATAAGTGGGCCCATGTGAATGTCATGAAGTCCAACAAGGCCAATTTCAAGGTCCTCAACCTGGGTTGGACAATCCCCGATACCTATACAGACTGGGGGATGAATGGATTGAGAGCTGCCCTGCAGAGAAGGACCTGGGGGTACTGGTAGATGAAAAATTAGGTAGGAGCTGGCAATCTGTGCTTGCAGCCCAGCAAGCCAACCGTATGCTGGGCTGCATAAAAAGAAGTGTGGCCAGCAGGTTGAGGGACTTGATTCTTCCCCTCTACTCTGCTTTCATGAGACCCCACCTGGAGTGCTGGATCCATCTCTGGGGTCTCCAGTGCAATAAAGACATGGACCTGTTAGAGTGGAGCCAGAGGACAGCCATAAAAATGATTGGAGGGCTGGAACTCGTCTCTTATGAAAAAAGGCAAGAGACTTGGCATTGTTTAGCCTCGAGAAGAGAAGGGTCCAGGGACACCTTATTGTGGTCTTTCAAATACTTAAAGAGGGCTTATAAGAAAGATGGAGAGGGACTTTTTACCAAGGCCTATAGTGATAGTACAAGGGGCAACAGTTATAAAATGAAAGACGGTAGATTTAGATTGAATATAAGGAATAGATTTTTTACGATGAGGGTGGTGAGACACTAGAACAAGTTGTCTAGTGTGTTGATTTTGGCTGGGATAGAGTTAATTTTCCTTATATTAGCTAGTAGGGGGCTATGTTTTGGATTTGTGCTGAAAACAGTGTTGATAACACAGGGATGTTTTCATTATTGCTGAGCAGTGCTTACACAGAGTCAAGGCCTTTTCTGCTTCTCACACCACCCCACCAGCGAGTAGGCTGGGGGTGCACAGGAAGTGGGGAGGGGACACAGCTGGGACAGTTGACCCCGACTGCCCAAAGGGATATCCCATACCATATGATGTCATGCTCAGTATATAAAGCTGGGGAAAAAGAAGGAAAGGGGGAACATTAGGAGTGATTTCATTTGTCTTTCCAGGTAACCGTTACACATGATGGAGCCCTGCTTTCCTGGAGATGGTTGAACACCTGCCTGCTGATGGGAAGTAGTGAATGAATTCCTTGTTTTGCTTGGCTTGCATGCATGACTTTTGCTTTCCCTATTAAACTGTCTTTATCTCAACTCTCGAGTTTTCTCACTTTTCCTCTTCCGATTCTCTCCCCCATCCCACTGCAGGAGGAGTGAGCAAGTGGCTGTGTGGTGCTTAGTTGCCAGCTGGGGTTAAACCATGACAGTCCTTTTTGGCATCCAATGTGGGGCTCGAAGGGTTCGAGATAAGGACAGGTTTGACTGGAATATGCTAGATTGAATTTATAGCTGTTATTGCTGTTTAGCTATTAACTGGCAGGCTCCTGTGCTTGCCATGGGGCTTGCTTGCCTTACTGTATATTAGAGTCTAGTGCTCGTTAGTGGCTGCTTTTTGATTTCGCTGCTTGCTGTATTGCTGTAGTGCTTATCATCTTACTCTGCTGTGCCTGGGAACATTTTGATAACAGCAATGGCCATGCATCTGGGCTGCCATATGGCCAGGGCATTGCTGTTGTTTCTGTGCTGCTGTACTGGGCACGCTGAAACTCCAGTGTGAACTCAAGTCGAAGGGGTTGCGAACTGTAGATGAGTCCACACAGGAGCAGGACACCCAAAGTATCTGTGGCCGTGCATAAGTCCACATCAGAGCAAGTGTCTGTGGCCATGGTTAGGTCTGTGCCGCAGCAGGTATACCTCTGAAGGGATTGTGGACCAAGGATAAGTCCACACTGGAGAAGGTACCCCTCAAAGCATCTGTGGCTGTGGATAAGCCCATGCTGCAGCAGGTACACCTTGAAGCATCAGTGGCTGTGCATGAGGTCATACTGGAGCACCTCAAAGCATGTGGCAATGGATAAGCCCTCGACAGAGCAGGTACACCCCTGGAGGGACTGCAGCTATGGGAAGGCCACGTTGGAGCAGGTTGACTCCTGAATGTACTGTGGCTGTGAGTAAGGCCACGCTGGAGCAGGTATATCTCTGAAGGCATTGCGGCCCATGGAGAAGGCCATGCCGGAACAGGAGCACCTCAAAGTGACTGTGGCTGTGGGTAAATCTATGATGCTGCAGGTATACTCCTGAAGAGACTGTGGCTCATAGATAAGGCTCCACTTGGAGCAGATACATCCCTAAAGGACTGCATTCTGTGGATAAGTCCAAGCTGGAGCAGGGGCAAGGGGAGAAGTTAATTGCAATGTTTAACCCTATAACCTGGCCCAAAGGGACCAGGGGTGGAGACTGTAATGGATATACCTTTAAACTGTTGTAACCCATGATTTGAGTTGCATGTTATGGGAATTACTATAGCAGGAACCAGTGGAGGATAAGTCTTACAAGAAGCAGTGCAAGTGCAGCAGTGACCCAACCTGAGCTGGCATTGGTGCCCAGTAACTCCATGCAACACACCACCACCTCTCCTGCCCTGAGTGATGATCATAACAGATGGAGCCCAAAGTTGAAGGGAATGAGACACAGACTCTGGTGCTGGGATAAATCAAAGACCCTTTATTGAACTATTACATGGCTTATATACTTTCTAATTGTTTGTACATGCGCTACTGAATTAACTCTTATTGGTTTATATGTCTTGTCCACGCGTCCTTCATGCGTTCCTTCAACTAATATAATTGGCTATATTTTTGCAACTTTGCAGCTCCTTTCTTCACAACAAAAAATCACGCGCTCGCCTATCTCTCTCCAGTCCCATCCACTCCTACTCCTGACACACAGCCTCCTTCCCTCAGGCATAACCCAAACTCTCAGTACTTCAATCTTGTTAACCCTTTCACTTCTGCTATGCCTAGTTCCTCTTCAATTCCCCCTTTTTGTTTTTCAACAACATATATTTTTTACACCATTTTCTGCAGCATTCCTTGGACACGTGACAATAAACAGGGTAAAAGCAGCAAGATACATAAAAATATACCAATAACCAATAACCCAGTTTTTAATAATGATTTAAGCCACCCACTTATCTCAATCCGCAAAGCAGGCGCTAACATTACTGGTGGTAGAATTACATTTATCTGCAGTTAGCACTCCACTTGCTTCTTTTTGTATTAACCCTACCTCATCTATAGGCAATCCTACAAGACATGTATGGAATGGTTGTTCCGGTTGTTCCCTAGATACACAAAAAGCAGTTTGATTCAGCGTTCGCGCTAAAGACACCCATTCTATCAAAAGCAAAGGATCATTATTAGTTGCTCTGTAACTTTTATCACGCAGCATTTCATTGATTTATAGTTATCTTGTTGTTCCTTCTTTTGCATTCTTTTGTTCTCTTTTTTCCTCTTGGTCCCTCGCCCACAACCTTAGTTCAGAGATGTATTTATTAAGTCAAGGTCATCGGCGTACTGATCTCCTATATTTCCCCTTTTGTTTGTTTGTTTGTTTCTATGAGCCAGACTGATTGCATCGATTTACTTATCATTTTCTGCAAGCATTGCAACAATTTTTTTTTTCTCTCTTTCTTTTTTTTTTTTTTTTTTTGTGTGTTAGCAAGATAAGGCATCCTAGGCTACAAAGCCCTCCAGCTATATGAGAAGGGATACCTTGCCATGCTCTATAGCCACAAATAAAAAAAATTCCTGCCCTATCCTGTTGGCGAGCGTTACCCATATGTTGTTTCGGGGTTGGACGGAGACCCATGGCTCGCTGAATCCGATGATGATGCTTCTAACCAAGGTCGAACTGCTCGTGCTGGTACCCATCGGGGCCCTTGACCTGTGGAGACACAAGTGTATCCTCGACCCCAGGTTATTAGTTGATACGGTCCCTCCCAGCACCCTGTATTTAGATTTTTCATCATTACCATTGCTTTCTCCCGCAATATTGGTGTTAACCCTGATTCCATTGCCTTATAATGCTTAACTATAGGTGGAATATCTTCATGTTGAAAAGGTAACGATAGATGGTTCATTACATACAGAGCTTTCCCCAACCTGTTTTGCGGCGATTCCTGAGCTTCCCCCTTTTTTTGTTTTTGTAAAAGATTTTTCAAGGTGCAGTGTGTGCGCTCTATAATAGCTTGTCCTGTGGGGGAATGGGGTATGCCTGTCTTATGGTTGATGCCCCATGTGTGGAAAAACCTATGCGTCACGTGACTAACGTATGCAGGGCCATTGTCTGTTTTTATCTCCCTCGGAATACCGAGCGCCGCAAAAGCAGCACAGAAGTGGCCTTGGATATGTCGACTGTTTTCGCCCGTCATTGCGGTACCCCGTACCACATGGGAGTAGGTATCGATGGACACGTGAACATATTTATGTCGACCAAACTCAGGTATATGTGTCACATCAGTCTGCCAGAGTTGAAGAGAAAAAAAACCTCTAGGGTTTGTCATAAAAGATGGTCCAGATGGTTGTTGTTGACAGTCTGGGCACGTTTGAACTATGAATTTTGCATTCCCCACAGATATCGCGAATTGCTTTGCTAAAACTTTGGCAGATTGGTGGAAAAATTGGTGTGACAACTGAGCTTGGGTAAGTGTGTGTGGTACAGGAGTGTGTAATGCCATATTTGTTAGGTAGTCAGCTTGTGCATTTCCTTCTGTCAAAAACCCTGGTAAGTTTGTGTGGCTTCTAATGTGAATCACAGAATAGGGATGTCTTCTCTGCTCTATTAAAAATAATAATTCCTTAAATTTCAAAAACAGAGCTTCTTTTGGTATATGTTTTAACTGCACTCTTTCAATGCGCTGGACTACTCCTACAGCATACTGCGAGTCTGATACAATATTTAAAGGAGTCAAAGGCCATTTTTTAAAGGCCATAGTAATGGTGTGCAACTCAACTAACTGAGGTGAACCCTCAATTTGTTCTATTTGATGTTGCCATTGATCTTTTTCTTTCCATGTAATTACCGCTTTTCCTGTCTTCCCTGACCCATCAGTAAATACTGTGGTGCCCGTAACAGGTTGCCACTGATATAGTGTCTTATTTTCGATTTTTACATTATTATAAAAGGTAAACATTTTATGAGGGGGGTGATGAGTATCCATTTGCCCATCAAACCCTGCTAAAGCCATTTGAAGTTCCAGGCTATTTTGTAAACACCAATTTAGGTAATTTTTTACAACCAGAAGGATAATAAGTCCAGGTTCTTCCCCAGTCATTTCAACAATTCGTTCTCTGCCTCTTTTGATTAGGGCAGCAAACAGCTCAATACGAGTAACAAGAGTCTTTGTAGGTTGATATGGCAAAAACACCCATTCTAACACTATAAGGGGGTCTCTTTCCTGGGTCTCCCATTGTCCAATAATTGCTAAAGGTTGTTGTTCTTGATTACAAATGTATAACTGCACAGGTAGATTTTCAGCTCGTCGGTGACATTGCTGCAGGGAGAGTCTTTCATTCACTGTTCTTAGTGCATCTTTCGCCGCTGTGGTCCATTGTCATGGAGCATTAAGATCAGTGTTCCCTTTTAATAACTCGAACAACGGTGCTAATGTTTCATTGTCGGTCGCTCATCAATGGCCGCTACCAAAAATTTTCGGGGCAATTCAGGGTAAAGCCGCCTTGTGCCATCACGTCTCTCCCCAATAGACTCATGGGTAAATTAGCTACGTACGGGCGTACAGTGAATGTGGATCCTTCTTGAGTTTTAATACTAAGCGAGTTAATACTTTGAAAGGTATGTGAAGTGCCACCAACGCCAACTAATCCTTCTGTGGGGGTGGCCAGTGGCCAACTGCACAGCCAGTCTTTCAAGGCTAGCACGGTAACATCTGCCCCTGTGTCTATGAGAACCGGCAGTTGAATACAAGCAGGGCTTGTGTGGGGATTATACAGCGTAACAGTAAGCATAGGCCTAGTGGCGGCAATCTGCGTGGCCCAAAAAATTGCAGGAGGACCGGTTGATCCAAACCCTGCATCACATCATTCGCAGTTCTCAGCCTGTGGAACTATGGCCTTAAACAGGATGAGCTGGGCAATTCTAGTTTTTCTGGGTATAAACACTGGAGGAGAGGGGGTCCAGACCATGGCTTGAATCTGTCCTTTAAAATCTGCATCAATAACTCCTGGCAAAACAAACAGTCCCGTCAAGGTGGTACTAGATCTGCCCAACAAAAGTGCGCTATACCCTTGCCCTAAGGGCCCCTTTACATTCAGTGGAATCTTTTGAACATGGGGTCCCCAAAGGGTAAAATCCGTTACTGTGGCAACATCCAGTCCGGCGCTCCCTCTGGTCTTGGCGGAGAGGGTGTCCATGGTGACGACGTCTGTGGCGTTGTTGTCGCTGCAGCCGGTGTCGAACTTCCGTCCATCATCGCCTTTGGGCGGAAGTCCGGCGTGGACTGCCCTTCTGGCCCGAGGGGTGGCGGAACTTGTGTCATCGCGCGTTTCCGCCCCGCGCTCCGCTTCCCGTTTCCCTGCCACATTGGCAGAGGTTGTCCTTCTGCATTGTATTGTGAACGACACTGGCTGGCCCAGTGCCATCCCTTTCCGCATCGTGGACATAAGGTAGGAGGATTAGAACCAGCGCCCCGGCCAACAGCTGACCCTCGCTGTGGGCAGTTAGCAGCTAGATGCCCTACGGCATGGCACCAATAACATTGCTTATCTGCAACGGCACCCCGCCCGATACTGAGGGCAGCGGCAAACGCCCCGGCCAACGCAGCAGTGTGATGTTCAATAGATCCAACTCGATTGCACACTTCGATCATCTGTACTAACGCAGAGTTAACAGGCAGTGTGTGCAATAACTTTTTGCAGTCCGTATTTGCATTTTCCACTACCAGTTTCAGCATTAGGGCTTCCTTCGCCTCACGATTCTCAATTTGTTTTTCTAGCGCATCCCTCAGTCTATCAATGAATTGCATATACGGTTCTTGGAGCCCCTGTCGTATACTAGTAAACGATTGTTCTGGCTTTCCAACTTTGGGCAACCACAGCATAGCCTGGAAAGCTAATGCCGCGGACTGTTGGAGAACATTTGGATCCAATCTAGCTTGCAATTGAGGATCCAGCAAAGGATCGGTGCCCATCAACTGGGGAATTCCCGCCCCGGCAAGGGGATTGCCATCTTGCTGCCCAAGATTACTCAGGGCTGCCACCTCTCAGGATTCTTTCCATTTTTGCTCCCAAAACAATCGCTGGGCTGGGGTTAAAATCATTGCGGCCACTTGCTGCGAGTCAAACGGGGTTAGCAAATATCCTGTCATAACATTCTCTAACAATGACTGAGTGAATGGCGGGTTTAAGCTGTACACAGTGACAGTCTTTCTCAATTCCTTAATTAGTTCCCACTGGAAGGGGGTCCACTCATTTGGCCCATTGTCTTGTACGCTCACTGGAAACACAAACCCCGCAGCTTCCCCATCCTTCAGTGCCTCCCTACGGAGTCGCTCCCACCGATCTCGGGGGTCGAAAGCCTGTTCTGCTATTGGCATGGGTTGTGCTTCTGATGCATGTATCGGATGCGTGGGGGGGGGGGGGCGGCTTCAACGGGGGGAGGGCGGGAGGGGGTGGCTCCCCAAGTCTATAAGAACGTCTTTTTCCTGGGGCTTGCTCGCGATCGGTTCACTGTCCCCTGCTTGTGCCGCCTGAGCGACTGCATTCTCCACTTTCTTTTCTGCTTGTCATGATCGCAGGGTCTCAGTTACTAAACGCCAGGTGGTCATAACTTCAGCGGCGGTGGTGTCCCCCCTGGACGCTGCCTCCCAAATCTTCTCCCCCGCCTGTTCCCACGTTTTCACATCAAACACCGCAGATACTGTAGAAGGAGCCCCTTGCTTTTGCAAAAACTTCAGTAATAACTTTATCTTATAGGGATCATAGTTCACACCTCTTCTTAATAGGAGCTGCATTAATAACTTCACTATGGCCTCTTCCTCGGCTGATATATTAGCTCCCATGATCACTGCCCAGCCGCTCACCTGTTTCTTAAGGTGATGTCCCGGGATTAAAGCCGCAGTCCTGCCGCCGGCTTGATTCGTTCAGCTGGGGTTCCCTCCAGATGCCACTTGCAGCGCTGCTACCTCCGAATGTCGGGGTCACTATTTGAAGGGAATGAGACACGGACTCCGGTGCTGGGATAAGTCGAAGACCCTTTATTGAACTATTACATGGCTTATATACTTTCTAATTGTTTGTACATGCGCTACTGAAAGAACTCTTATTGGTTTATATATCTTGTCCACGCATCCTTCATGCGTTCCTTCAACTAATACACAAAGTCATGGACTAAATGAACTCACTGGACATTTTGTGGACATTTGTGGACATTTTATGGGCATTTTATGGACATTTTACAGGGGTGGTCCATAGATTCAGGGAATGATATCTGTGTATTATATCAAAGGATAGGAAGGGTGGTCGTTGTTAATGAGGTTGTATTGAATAGTGTGGTGCCTGAGCATGATGTAAATGGCATGAATAAGGGCTGGAGAATGTGCTGGTTTTGGCTGCACTAGAGTTAATTTTCTTCATGGTAGCTGGTATGGGGCTATGTTTTGAATTTGTGGATGGGAATTTACCGATGGGAAGTAGTGAATGAATACCTTGTTTTGCTTTGCTTGTGTGCGCAGCTTTTGCTTTGCCTATTAAACTGTCTTTATCTCAACCCACGAGTTTTCTCACTTTTACTCTACCGATTTTCTCGCCCATCCTGCCAGGGCGCAAGTGAGCGAGTGGCTGTGTGGTGCTTAGTTGCTGGCTGGGGTTAAACCACGACTTCTAGAGAAGTTGTGGATGCCCCGTCTTTGGAAGTGTTCAAGGTCAGGTTGGATGGATCTTTAAGCAACCTAATCTAGTGAAGATGTCCCGGCCCATGGCAGGGAGGTTGGAACTGGATGACCTTGAGAGGTCCCCTCCGACCCAAACAATTCTATGGTTTTATGAGTTTATGATTTTAAATAACTGGCAACTAAGCATTTGAGCAGATATTGAATAACATTGCCAAGGTGCCAGCATTTTCATTTCTGCAAAGTCATACCACCATTCCCTGAATGCTGGAAGAGACTCTATCCTTGATAAAGAGATTGAATAGGACTTTGAACTGTGTGGATATTATCAAATGTCATAACTTCAAAAACTTTAAGACTTTCAACAGAAACTTCATTTTCAGTAGGGAAAAGTGCAAAATTTTGCACCTGGGGCAGGACTACATCAGTACAAGTACATCAGTACAGTGACTGGTTGAGTAGCTCTTCTGCTGAAAAGGAATTGCTGGTCACAGAAGACACAAAGTTGAGTAAGATCCAACATTGTGCTCATTATGAATAAAATGAACTACACACCATGCTATTTTAGGAGGAGCATAGCTGGCAGATTAAAAGAAACTCTTATTCCCACCTCTTTGGCAGTTGGAAGGCCACACCTTGAACACTGCATCCAGTTGTGGGCACCTCAGTTTACTGGTTTGCATCCCGAGAGGTATGTAAAGAAATGTGAACAGCTCCCAGAGAAGCTCCTGAGATTGTTAGAGGACAAGAGCATCTGTGAAAGGCATGGGGATTTTCCTGAGGGTTTTTTTTGTTGTTGGTTTGGTTGTGGTTTTTTGAAGGCTGGGGAAGCTGAGGTTTTGTAGTCTGGCAAAGAGTAGGCAAATGTGTGATCTAGAGATGTCACAGGCAACTAGAAATTTTGTGAAATTTTAATCTTTGGAGTTTTTCAAGATTCAGCTAGACAAAGCCATGCTGACCTGATCTTATATTAGTGATGGCTTTCCTCCAACTGGGAGTCTGGATTAGGTGACCTCGAGGGGTCCCTGTCAGACAATGTTTTGTGATTACTGTCATCTGAGTGAATTTACTGAGGTGAAAATATGTTGTTTAAATGAGCTTGTATACAGTCATCACAAATTTATGAATATTTTAGCATTCCTATTTATTGTACAAGTTATACTGTTACGTGTATGTTTCTTTGGTAATATCTTACATAGGTGTTTCTGTAATTTGTGCCCATTAGAATGTCATAAAGCCTCTTAAGTTCTTGTATTCAGTAATTCAAAGGCAGAACAAGAGTTATACAAGAGATAACATCATACTTTTTGTAGCTTTTAAAAATATATTTTAACGAGGTCTATGAGTAGTAACAGTTCTCCAAAAATAAGTTAAAAAAAAGTGGGTGGTGCCAATTTCTCAGGGCTGATTTTCCTGTGGAAAAGATGGCACTTGTAATGATTTGACTTTTCACTGAATGTAGTAATGCACTTTGGAAAGACAAACAAATAATT
The DNA here is from genome assembly GCF_034638445.1 of Ciconia boyciana. Taxonomy (NCBI): domain Eukaryota; kingdom Metazoa; phylum Chordata; class Aves; order Ciconiiformes; family Ciconiidae; genus Ciconia; species Ciconia boyciana. The sequence goes on from NC_132935.1 coordinate 84,139,040, forward strand.
CATTTTCACGCATATGGATAGTTGTGAGTAGGGAAAAGCCTCCATCACCAGGAGACTTTTTAGGTTCTGTTCAACCTTGGTATTTGGCAGTGTTTACTGGGAAGATGTATTAGTTATGCACCATAGCACAGATTAAATCTTGAAGGGAGATTAAAAGTACAAAAAATCACATCCATAGAGTCTGTAGTTACTTGCTTGGGAATCTGCCCCAAGTGGATATGGCAGTGATGCTCTCCTCTTACATGCAAAAGTTTGTCTCATGTGCACTGACAGTTGCTGGTCCAGAATCCAGTTGTGTGTCTGCTCTCCAGACATCACCATGTAATATACATTCTTTTAGCTCTGAATGGCTTCAACTTCTGATGAATTCAAAAAGCTCCTTATGAAGATTTTATTGAGGACTGATTTCTGCATGCCACTTCTTCAGAGAATTTCTAACCTGATCAGATTTATCTTGGAGATGCCTTAAATCACAACACAAATTCATCTGGAGTACTGGCCACTCAAAGAACCCAGAGAAGGTAGATACAACCAAAACCATCCTCTGAAATCTAAGTTGATTTTACAGTTTAGCATCCAGCTGTCAATGAAATAAAATGTCACAAAACTTTGACACTAAGTAACTACAGTAATTTGGACCTTTAACAGTCTGGTCTGCTGATTGATTTTGCCAGAACATAGGGTGAACTGTTCCTCAGCATGTGTTTCTGGAGGGAAAAAAAAGCAGGTGGTGTGTATTCAACTCAGTTCCTGAGACGCTGACACAAAAGCTGTTGTGTTTCATTCAAAGCATACATCCTAAAAATGAGTGGGGTGTTCAGTGGAAAACATGGGTAAACTCTCATTTGTAATTCCAGGGCAGTGAGAAATGGATAAACTGCATAGGGCCCAAGTCAGATAAAATGTATTTTATTGTGTTTATCCTTAGCTCTATAACCAGTTATTAGTAAGTGAGCTTAGATGTCCTGATGCAAACGTAACCTGACTGAAGGTAATTGTAGTTATACTTGTGTCCTGAAAAGGGAAGAGAGATTAGCAAATCTGATGTGTGGAAAATATGTATCTGTGTCGTATATATTATAGTGTGTTAGATTCTGCAGTCCTCTAACTTTCCTTCTTCCTCTTAGTAAACCACTGCTTATCAATCAAAGTCCACATAAACACTGCTGATTATGAGGCCTTGCAACGTCTGTCTGTGCTCACAAGCATCAATCACCTTGTCAGCCTTTAAGTGGATGTTGTGGTAAGGACACTGAAGAAATGTATGGACAGCCAGTACCTTCCTCATTGATTACTGTCACTGCTCAGGGCAGCCCTGGAGTGCACGTCAGTAAGATCAAGAGAGACTGATACTCAATGCCATAGGAAATGTGTACTCCAACACATACCTCCTGTTTTAGTTTGCAAACCGTCCTGCTTTACTACAAAGGTTTGCTCAGGATGAGGTATTATGGCTGCTTTGTGTAACACTTTCTGTGTTGGTATATCCACATTTTGTCAAAATAGAGAAATTGTGTCTTAGTCCCTTTTTAGACCACAGGAACTTGCAGGTTATGAAAGCTGTTTTTTCTTTAACTTTTTATTGAACAGAACTTGCACAGTTTTTTAATTTCAGCTGTCACTGGTATTGGGATCAACCCGTGATTTAAATTTGAAATAAAGGATTAAACAATTTCTCAGGCTAACCAATTTTATTTTTGCCTTGAGGAGTGGGGGTGAAGGAACCTTTTGAAACTTAAAATGGGGAAAAAAATTGAACAGGGCTCATACAAAGAAGGCTAAAGTCTTTAGTTAAGACTTCAGTTTCCTAGTTAAACTAGTATAGTTTTAATAAAAATGGCTAAAGTTTTCTATTACTACTTTTAGGGAATGTAGGAAGACAAGATTAACATACGAAAGAGTGGCAGATTAAGATTTTTAAAAATTACATTTTTATTAGTGTGATTATTATTTATTTTTGCAACGTTATGCATGCATATAGTACTCTAAGTTTACTACTTAGTCCATGTTTTAATATTTGAATATTTAATTCTGAAGTTGTATAATAGCAAATATTTTGGCGTAGAAACAACACATCTCAAAAAGGAAAATGTTATTCAGAAATGACTGAAATAGTCCTTTTCAGTTTCTGCTTTTCAACAACCAATTAATCTCCTTTCACTTTCCTGAACTTCATTACTATCTTGCATCATTAAGATACCTATGATTTTCTTTCTTCAAATTCTGAGGCAAAAACTTTTCTACATGCATTAGTGTGTGAATGAAAACATTTCAATTCAATGAATTTCGGTCTTCCAGGAGCTTTCTTTGTCATCTTGACCAATTTAATATTTAGTTGTCCTTGATTATTGAACTTTGAACATTAAGTTCTTTGAGACACAGAGCTCTCATATGAAGTATGTGATGGGGCTGTGAAATGTCCAGATAATTCTGGAGTATAAATCATCTTTTGGTAGGGAAGGTGGGAGCTTCAGAGGTTCCTTGAGGGTAGTGGTTACTAAGATTTTGAGATCATCTGTGGCAAAAGCATTGAAAAAAACAATGAGCCATAAACCAATTGTAAAATGCGAAGTGGTTGGTAGAAGAAAATTAAATGGTTTAGCTGTTACTGGTGACCATTTGTGATAATTTCTTACTGTATATTTTGATGTATGTGATGACGACAAGACCTTTGACTGTCTTGTAGTATCTCAAATGCTGTGGTAAATCCGAGAGATTGAGAGTTATTCTGTGAGAAAGCTTAATTAGTACTTAAGAAATCCCTTCCTACTTGAGGGTTGCTTTTTTTTATTAATGTCTCTGGAATATCTCAATCTTTGCTTTAATTTCTCTGGAACCAGTCCAGCTTCTGGTAGTTCTGTTGGGACTTTTTATTGCTGCTGCTTTTGAGAGAGAACGTGGGATAAAAAAGCCTTGTTCTTTTCAAGGAGATAATTTGGTTTGTTGCCAAACCAAACAAAATGGAAAGTGACACAGTCCCAACCAGCTGCTGAGCTCATGACAAGGATGCAGACCATGTTCCAGATTCAGAAACTTGTATCTGCCAACAAATGCTATTAAAAGCAGAAAAAGGAAGGTAATAATACTAGATTAAATTTGAAAATAATAGTAAGATTACTTCTGTTGGTTTTACACTATCAAAGATGTAATTTTAAGCTGTTGTATGCTAGCACACAACACCACCATGGGACTTTAACAAAGCAGCAAAGAATTTAATTGTTAAATTTCAGAAAGGTGGTTTAAAATAATATAGACAAACCAGCTTCCTTATTCTTCAAAATTTCAACTATTGCTGTTATGCTCTTTTTTTCCAGGTCTGAAAACTCTTCCAATGCTTCTGGCAGCCCCTGTACACTCTGCTCTGGTGCAGTAGGATCTCTGCTTAAGCATTATGTCTCTCTCTTCTGAGAGAGGCACTTGCTTCTTCTGTGAGACCTGCTGTTAAGCAGCAGTCCTTCAGACAGAATTCCCTTTTGCTGCTCTCCCCATTGCATTTTTGTGGGCCAGAGTTATTAATATTTCCACCTTCATCTGCTGTTCATGGAAATCTATAGGAAGACTCTTGCGCACCTTGCGTGAGGTGCTTAGTAACGATACAGGGATTGTAATAGATTCACAGTGCATGGCATGGAGATTTATAATTCTGTCAGAACTATCATAGTTCATTCATTGAAAAGATGTACCTGTTTTTTGCAAAGATTAAGGAATAGTAATTCCTCAGATAGCAAGAACTTGTCTGAGATAAATAAAGGTAATATAGTGCTTATAGATTGAGAGGATGATCAGAAGAAATAGCAAAAATGAATCTATTTATCTCACAGAAGAAATCTGTGTACAGTTTACGACATTTTCACAGTGGGAAAAGATATGAAGACAACTTTTTAGCTCAACTCCAAATAAACAGTTCTCCAAGTATGTATGATCACTTGCACTTAGCTAAGATGCCATAGCCCTTTTTTTCCAATGTCTGGCATATTTCACAGTTAAATTCTCTCTTGCAAAACTGAGTAACTGTAATACAACCTATGTGGTCCATACTTTAAAATTCAACAGTGAAAGAAGATTACTTCCTCTGCAATTACATTTTCCACAGACAAAACATTAAAACTGTCCTGCGAGCTGTGTGCTACTTATTCATTCATTATCTAGGTATCTGAAGGTGCCGGTGTTAGACAGAAAAATCCTTATTTATCAGATATTCAGCAGTACCTTGTCTTGGATGTTTCTATTAGAGCCAGTGGAACCATACCATGAATTTCAAAATCAGCACTACTGGGCAACTGAAGAGAGTTAGTGAAAATCTCATCTTAAACTGTTTGCAGTCATGGTCTTTCCCCAGGTACTATAACAATTTTGTTCAAAGGTGTTATTTTTTAAGTTTGCATTCCCATGAGGTTTTGTGTACTGGAAGCTTCTGAAGGAGTATTTTCAACTTCAATCCCTCACCATGGAAAGCATCGTTATTCTTTTATCTGGCATTCAGAACATGTTAGAAGGTCTGCTTTTCACAAAGCTTTCAAAAAAAGAGATAAATTACTGAGGGTAGAAATTGTAGGATTAAGGAAAAATAACATAAAGGAAACCTGACAAGGATTAACAGACTTCATAGTGTAACACTAGTTTATTTCATGTGATTCATGTCTGCAGGTGTAAATATACTGAGGGCAACATTTAAAGCTCAAATGGTAGATATAAATAAAAAAGGAGAAGAGAAAGGGAAGGGGAAAGCAAAGGGGAAAGCGAAGGCGAAAAGTGTCTTGTCCAACTTGGTGGGTTGCGAGATGGGTGAATCTTTTTGATTCCCTGAGGGTTTGTGTACTGACAAAGGCTGATCTCTGCTCAGCAGAGCCACGTGGCCGGTAGAGTCATGACAATGACTCAGAGGAACAGTCTGACCAGCAACTTTATTAACTGGAGAATTCGACAAACAGACAAACTTAATGAACTGGCAAGCTCAATGAACAAACAGGCGATTTGGCCATGGAGCTATTTTCCGGGCAACCCGTCACAATTTATCCAAAACTTACAAAACTTACATATATTGGAAGAGTAGAGGAAGAGAGAAGTGAGAAAAGGAAAGGAGAAGAGAGGAGGAAAGAGAAAGCAAAAGTATCACCACCCTTGGATCCCGTGATGACCATCACAGGTATGTCAATCCTCCAGTGGTGGGCGCGCGCGTGGTTCCCTGGGGCCGTGTCTTTTATACTCTAGTCCCCACCTCCAGTTATGCCCCTTGAGGACTTACATGGTTCTTGTTCTAGAAAGTCCTCAATCTTCTGCGCAGGTGCTGGGGGAGGGGGGTGGTCGCGAGGGGTCTCTTGGGTGGTCGCAAGCCCCTTCCTCAGATCAACTCTGTGTGATCTGTGGCCATATATGGTAAGGTCGGTCAGAACCCGGAACCGCGCATCCTCCAACGCGCTCTCCACATCCTGCTCTCGATCTCCCCCACCCCATGCTTGCCGACCTGCCATCACCATGCAAATAGCACCTTGCCTTGCCACAATGTTTGAGACATTAACTCTTTCAGTCTTTCACAAAAGGGAAGGGGAAAGGGAAAGAGATCCAGATCTGGTCACTGTGCTACTGAATTGGAAAAACACTAACAGATAATATAGCATGGTGGTTATATTCATAGAATCATAGAATCGTTTAGGTTGGAAAAGACCTTTAAGATCATCAAGTCCAACCATTAACCTGGCAGTGCCAAGTCCACCACTAAACCATGTCCCTAAGCGCCACATCTACACATCTTTTAAATACTTCCAGCAATGGCAACTCAACCACTTCCTTGGGCAGGCTGTTCCAATGCTTGACAACCCTTTTGGTGAAGAAATTTTTCCTAATATCCAATTTAACCTCCCCTGGTACAACTTGAGGCCATTTCCTCTTGTCCTACCGCTTGTTACTTGGGAGAAGACACTGATACCCACCTCAATGCAACCTTCTTTTAGGTAGTTATAGAGAGTGCTAAGGTCTCCCCTGAGCCTCCTTTTCTCCAGGCTAAACAACCCCAGTTCCCTCAGCAACTCTTCATGAAAACTGGGAAGGAGAAAAGAGAAGCAAACATTTAATAAAAGAGTCAAAAAAGAGAATGTAGTTTGAAATATACCTTCTTTGCAAACGGAATTGCTCTTGAACATTTGATTAAAGAGAACACTTGAAAAGATAACACTCCAATATAGTACTATAGATTAAAAGAGAGGTCATGCTTAGTAAACATAATTAGTGTTATAAAGAAGTGGTTATGAAACCTGATGGTATAAAAATAGAAGGCAAAGTATTCTGAACCCCTGAAAACCTAGATGTCAAATTACAGGAGTACTGAAAATAAGAATTAACTTGATAATTTAGTACCTGGAGAATAGGAAAGTGATAAATGAATACAGGATTACTTATCAAGGAAGTTCTAAGTGCTACTTTAAGATCTGTGATCTGGAGTATGAATTTGTCATCTGTAACTGTACATATTTCCATAACATGAAGTCTGGAGATTTATATTGGTCAGCCTTTGAGAAGAGGGACAAAAGACTGACAAAAGAAGATAAAAAGAGGACTGGGACAAAAGAAGATAAAAATTAACATCATAAGGATTATACAAAGTAATGGGCTACATGGTAGCCTGGAGCAGTCTCATAATAATTTTTAGAGTATTGTATGACATAAATCCTTCATTAATCTATTGCTATTATGTAAACAAACTGAAATGCAAAGAAATAAGGATTTTTAAGCCACCTTTGTATATTATTTGTTACAGAGAATAAAAGTTATGGAAAATAAAAAGTAATGCTCAACCTTGTTTGATGCATTCTGCCTGAAAAATCAGATTCCTTAGTTGTCATGAGGCTGATCATATGGGGTTAAAACTTCTCAAGCCATGATTAAAATATGATATGCATGTACATTAATTACTTAGTATAAGACTTTTCAGATATAAAAGAACGTGTAAGACGTTCCATTAAAATGTTCCGGCTCTTTTCTATAGAGTGGTATAATGCTTGCATATTTCCTGCAAGATGGGGAGGCCATGAAATGTAAAGGGATGGTGGCATAATATACAGAAACAGTAATTCTTGTGGAGAGCCTAATCTTTTCAGTTTCCCTCAGTTATGAAAGGAAAGGTCTAAGTTTGAGGCAATAACAAGAAAACACTTTCGGACTTCATGACCTCCAAGCATCATATATGAATGTGATGAAATGGCTTGTAACTTCAAGTTTATACAATAACTGTAGAATCGCAAAGGAAAAAAAGAACCATCCACTAGCAACATAAAAAAAACCACCCAACCCTTTATCTAGCTCTAAATTTCTGAAACTTCTGAAATTAGTTAGCTTTAGTAGTGTTGTATGAAGAAATTCGATATGCCAAAGCAGCATATAGAATAATATGGGCTACTCATGTAACACATCTTGATTAAGCTTTGATCTGCAGTTATAGTGATAATGCTAACCTGAACTACCTAGCCAGAAACTAACTCCAATACTTTATGTTGCCGGTGTAATAAAAACTGGGAGGCATTCATTTGTTCAAGTTTGTATATTTTTAAAGGAATGGAATGAAATCAGCAAATGGGCCTTTGAATTAATGTTCAGTACAGACAGAATTCATCTGGAGACTTTGTATGCCTCATCCAAAGTAATTTTGAGCACTTAAAAAGAAAATAAAACCTTCCAGGATATCCTATGTTGGCTTTATTTAGAAAAGAAAATCCTGGAGAAATGAAAGAGGATAACACGGTACAGTGGGATATGTAACTTATTTTTATCTTTTGTTTGTAAAAGCATTTACCAAATTAACTTGGTAACAAAAAAGCATTTACAAGTTTGGTTATGTCTCAGGTGTTTTTCAGGTTAAAAATAGATGACAAACTTGAAATTTTCCCCAGGACTAGGTGAGGTAAATCCAATATTTAATAAGTGAAGACTAATAATTTTTCCTGCAGTCTTCTGATAACACATTTTTTTTTAACTAGGCAAATCACTCTTTGCTTTCTTTTTTTTACTTATAATTTGAAGAATTTTTGACAGGAACAGGATAAAAATGAATTGCTTAAGGGTAGTTTAAAAAGCAGAATAATTACACTTTAGAGAAAGCAAAAATGTATTAACAGCTATGTGATTCATGTAGTAGAATTACTTGCTTTGTCAGAAACTATAGTTACTAGTCGTATGAATGTTCATAAGCAGACATGAATGAGAGTGAGAACAGAGAAGAGAAGAGAATAGATATTGGGTGCTAGACATTAATTTAGACCTCATCTCATGTGATTGTTTTCATTGGCACTCTCTCCTGGTTCAGGACACACACCAGGAATCCACGCATCAGAGCTGGAAATAGGGGAACTTCTGCAGCTCTTAGAAGTGGAATGATGATAGATGTGAAAGAAAGGGCAATTCTAAGTCCCCTCTTCCTTTTTATAGTCCAAAGAGTGCAACATGAGAACATACAAGAACTAGATAAAATTTGGAGGAAAACATCTGGAAAAAAGTTCCAAGTGAAGTATACTCAGCGTATGTCCAGAAATTCATTAATATGAGCTGATGAAATGTAATAATTAAGAATACTAATAAAACTGAAATGCAAAACTGTCCTCCAACAAAATTGCAGTTAAGATTATTTTGTGTTTAAACAGAAGCAAAGCTCACATAGAAGTAGTACAAGAAGATATTAGAAATAAACTGTCAGAAAATTAAACTGGTTTTGAGATTTACAAAGGATAAAGAAATTACAGAAAAAAAATAAAGAAAGGCTCTCATTCATATTTTGGATTTAGCTGTGGAGCAAATTCAGTTTATTCAGAAGACCATTACAGCATTTATACGTAAAGAACAAGATAAAGCACAATGGTCCACACAGAACTTTGCAGGAAAATAAAATAAAATTAAATTAAAATAAAATAAAATAAAATAAAATAAAATAAAATAAAATAAAATTTCTTTGTAAAGAGAGAGATTAACTTCTTTGTGAAAGTAAAGCACAGAAATTGTTCTGAAAACATTAGCACAAACTTGAACAAACAGTTGTGATAGATCCAGTGTCTTTATCAAAAACCAGAACATATTAAACTGCTTTGCTAATTTATGTGAAATTATGACTATTTATCTGTCCTCCAGTGATAAGAAAAAACAAAAGAAATATTATGAAACTAGAAAAAATTGATGTTCTTGAACTAGATATTTGAAGCTTTTACTGCTTTACTGTATTGGTACTTTTTTTAAACCTAATGGCTCCCATAACTCAGTAATTACATGAGAAACTCTGCATGTGGTTTTGTTTTTAATAGCCATTTTGTTTTTAATGCATTAATAAGAGAAGAGTGGGCATACATGAATCCCAAAACATAAATAAAAAGCAGGCAGAAAAAAACCCAAGAGAATTATCTGTTTAGAAATGTCATGAAAAGGAGGTGGATAGTAGGCTGTGATTTTTGAAAGCTTAAAATTAGCAATGCTCGGGACAACTCGGATTTACCTGCAGGCATTCCTGCAAAGCAGGAAGCACTGTATTTCAGCCAGAGAGGTTGCTTATTGTTCCCCCCATGAAGAGATACACATCAGTGAAAATACAGAACACAGCATTTGCAAAGTTGTTGTGATACTTACCATTCGTAACAAAAATTTTAAAAAATAATCATTAAAAACCCCTTTATTTTTCCTCCTTCAGCTTTAGTATCACTTGAATACTGCTCAGTCCACATAGTCTCCTGGAGCCTCCAGGCTGGCTTTGCTTACCTTTCTTCTCTAAACTGATAAGGAGAGAGCTTTTCTTCTATAAAATTCCAGTTCACTCTTACCTCTGACAGATTATTTCCTTCAATGATTTCAAACACTTGTTAGGCAGGATATGGCTTAACTGAAAACTCCCTTACGACACCTGCCTCCCCCAGCACTCTTAGCTCACTCTTTGATCTGTTTTTGTCAAGCTGCAGCCTGTAGACCCTTTGGGGTCCACGTACTGTTTCTCTAGTGGATCTCAAAAAGTTTATGTGTTCTGTACAACAGTCTGAATTTTTTTAAAGGTTCACAAACTGAAAATGGTTGAAAACTGCTAGAGGACTCTGATTCAAATAAGACAGTGGTGCTTGACTTAATTATGCTTTCATCTGACATCTGCTAGCAATGCTGAGAGTTGCTGTTAAAACTCAGAGATGGAAGAAAAAAGGTAATAATGCAAGCTTTAGTTTGATCTAGGGTTTCGTTAACATTCTCTGCTGTGTTTACAGAACTGAAATTACACCGACGTACCTTATTCTGAAAATCAATTTCCTAACCGGTGATGTAATACAATTTGGTAGTAAAGTTGGGTACTTTTTTTCAGTGGAAGCTTGTTTTATTTCGTCAGACCAGAAGAAAAAGTATAACTGCTAAAATAATGTTAAAGCTTATTGAATTTCCAGCACAAAACACATCTATTTCAGCGATTTGTCAGAAACAGTGGTTTATAATTCCCTAAATAGTTTCATGTAGTGTCTTGATTGTACTGTTTACTGGAATTAAGTTCTGTCATTCTAATGGTAAACAGATCTTTCCATAAAAAAGCAAGAGGTATTTTATTCCATATTTTAGTGTAGTGCAATATCTATTACATTGCAGCAGTATTGGCATCCTTTCAAATTTAAATGCTGTCACCTTAAAGGCTATTACTTTCAGATGACGTTTTAGTTCTCCGTTCCAAATTCATTGCCAAAATTAAATACCTTTTTTGATTTTTCTTTTTTTTCCTGAGATTACTTTAGAAATCTGCTTTCCCACTTGAATCTTTAGAATATTGACTCTTTTCCATGTCAGCTTTTCCATGTCAGTATTTTTATTTGATTTGTAATGGCAGATAAACACAATTCCTTGATTCTTACTTGCTTTAAGCAATTTTTTTTTCTCCTTGAGAAAACTTTGTTTTCCTCATCTGTCTCTAATAAGATTGCATAGAAGGTAGCATTTAACTGTCTTTCTGGTTTTGCCTGCTGGATAGCCAATGTAAGACAAAAATTCACCTTGTGATTTTTCTCTTCCTTTTGACCATGTCTTGCTACCACTCTGAGATTGCATTTCATTGTTGAATTTTTATTAATGAAAGCAAATTCCTTCACCTTCCCATGAGGTACTGACCCTATGTGGTTTTGTTTTCTTTCTTCCATGTAACCCTTGGCACAAATGCCTTCTTCTGTGTACGGGCAAGGAAAGAAATTGCAATAATCCATAGGTAAAAACAGCACTGAAAATTAAGTAAATATATAATTTTCAAAACTTTTTGATTGAGAATCCATTTAGAGATGATCTTGAGTCTCAGCAGCACAAAAATTTGGAAAGAACCCCCAGCCTCCTGCTGCTTTGTGTCATGTGACCCATTATGTGTGTACTTGTTTTAAGTCTCCTTCACAAATTATTAACATAAAAAACTATTGGTTGTTTAGTCTGAGATACAGCTGCTCTTGCTTCAAACTCTGGAAATTCCCAATGTAGTGTGTTAGGCATGACAGAGGCTGTTACTTTAATTTCTTTATATTAGGTTTTGCTTTTGTTTTGCATGAAATTACTTGTAATACTATGAAAACAGTTATGGGAGAAATGAATGAACTTAGTTGTTCTTTGAACATCATATTCATTATGCTACACAAATTATTGAAAGCCAAATATTAGTGCCATCCTATTTTTATGCCTAGTTTAGAATCTAACATTAGCTGTTTTATTAAAAATCATAATAGCTTCATTTCTTAGGTTTGTGAAAGTCAAATGACAGCATAGAAAAATGACATTTTACAGCAATGAACTTCTTGCATCTACACAAAAGCTTTGGCTGAAATGCAAAGGTCTGCATTTGTCACATGTAAAATACATTGCATGAGTGTCATCCTGACACAGCAAAGGACAGCTTCCATTCAAGGCCTAAAACTGACTGACCAAATCAGCTGTCTGACCAAATATTATTCACTGGAAAATCATTCCATTACTATGTATGTAAACTCTATTCACATAATCAGTCACTATGAGGCCAAACTTAATCCATAGATAGAGGTAATGGACAGCAATAAAGCATAATTATGTGGAACAAATTAGAAGACAACAATATGTTTTGAAAGAGAAGGGCAATTTTTAGTTGAACACATTTTGAAAATCTTTTTCTACAAACTTGAATGGCTTGCATGAGAGTAAAAACCAGCAGAAAAGCTGCAGTAACCAGTGGATTAATGTCACAAATAAATATATGCCTTAAGCCTATTCTTAATCTTGTGAATCTAATAAATAGATATATAAAGGGCATCTTATAGCTGAGAGAATGTATATACTGTGATAGGCACCTCTAATGTCAGCTGTAGGTACGTAAGCTTTCAGTGTTTGTTCAATACCACTGATGATTATAAAATTTATAAAACAGTGATTTTTTTAAGTATTTGCTTCAGATGACTTCTAATGGAAATTACATATGATTTTCTGAAGACTTGAACGAGAACAGATACTTATTTGTAATAATTCTTCACATTTTTTCCCACCTGATTTCTCTTGCTTATTTCTGAGTCTGTGATTATATTTCTGAACTGCTTTTGTAAATTGACACTCTGTATGCAAATTAAAATCTGCTGGATTTGCCTTCCATTGTGGTGAGATTAATATTTTACCTCAACTACAGAGGAATTTATTTTATTGAGTTCAGTAGTGTACTTATTACATATCAGATGTGGGAAACAACATTCATGGTACAGAGTAAAAGCACGTCGAAGAACACATATCTTTTCTTCCTTTTTCTTCTGTATATTACTAAATTCACTTACAGCATTTGCTGAATCCACTCCCAAAACTATGTACAAAAACCCAGCAACTCTAGTGATAAGTGGAAACACTTAAAGACATTTTCAGATTGCATATTTCTTGCCTAACAGAGCAATTTCTTTACAAAACAAGTCCAGTAAGGTCAGTTCAGTAGTGCATTTCTGAGATTCTTTTCATTCACTGCCCACAAAAGAGAAAAAGCACCATCATTGCCATGCTCAGGAGCGATCAACAATTCTCCATCAAAATTGTCTTTTTAAGATACAACTAAGTTTTTTGAAAATCTTTTGTAAAAAATGAACTGTTAATGTGAGAAACATTAAGATCACAAAAAAAAAGAAAAATTGTTCCAAAATAACCTTATTGGTTTAGGTTTGGAAGTCAGTTTCTCATTGAGCTCTTTCAGACTTAATTGCACCAAAAAAGTATTTGACTTGGATGCTCAAGAAAACTTGTTCAAATCAATTGAGTGTGGAAATAAGAAGGACATAATCAGATGACAACTCAACATGTCAAAGTAGGATATAAATAAATGGTCAGTTTGACCCATCTCATTGCAAGACAAGAAGATTATCTTAAATTGAATTTTCTATGGAAAAAGGATGTGAACACAGGCAGCTGTTATGAAGTAGGTAACTCACTGTAGGGGTTTTTTTGCAGTTCCTATAGTCTTGTGTAAAGTTAAAATGCATTAATCCCAATGAAGATGTATATTCAGAATTAAAATGGCCCTAATTTAATTTAGCTTAATTCACTTTGAAGGCTGAAGTGGACTACATTGAATTAAAGACATTGAAAATATGAATAAAAGGATAAATACAGGACTTTAATTAATTTTAATTAATCTACTTTAAAAGTCACTTCAGATTAACTTTCTTAAGTGTTTCTGCATTGATGAATTCAATAGGCCTTGAGTCTTTAGATGGGAGCTTATCATTAGTTATGAAATTATCAGCTCCTTCCTCTACAACCTAAAGAGCTAACGGCATAAGATATAGCTATTCTGAGACTGGCACAAAGCACATAGAACATAAGCACAGAGTGTGTTAGACCCTGGCACTTCTTTTTCCCTGAAGCTGGGACACAGATGGGACAGCTGACCCCAAATGACCAAAGGGCTATCCCACACCATATGACATCATGCTCAGCATATAAAGCTGGGGAAGAAGAAGGAAGGGGGGGACATTCAGATTGATGGTGTTTGTCTTCCCAAGTAACTGTTACGTGTGCTGGAGCCCTGCTTTCCTGGAGATGGCTGAACACCTGCCTGCCCATGGGAAGGAGTGAATAAATTCCTTGTTTTGCTTTGCTCGTGTGCGCAGCTTTTGCTTTATTTATTAAACTGTCTTTATCTCAACCCACGCGTTTTCTCACTTTTGCTCTTCCAATTCTCTCCCCCATCCCACCGGGGGGAGTGAATGAGTGGCTGCATGGTGTTTAGTTGCCAGCTGGGGCTAAACCTCGACAATAGGAATCATGACTGATTTGAAGAGCAATTTAATTATATTGCTAGTTAACTGAATTTGTTCTTCAGTCTTTGATTTCAAGTTTGAATCTATCATTCCAGCATATACTCTATCCAGCCTTTTTTCTTGCATCTCAGTTTACTAGCAGAGATTCCACCACTGAACATTAGGACTACATAGCTAGTACAGGATTTTGTCATATAGATTACTTGGACAAGGGATTATGCAAATAATAGAATCATAAAATCTTAGAATCATTTAGGTTGGAAACGAACTTTAAGATCATCAAGTCCAACCGTAAACTTAGCACTGCCAAGTCCACCACTACACCATGTCCCTAAGCACCACGTTTACATGTCTTTTAAATACCTCCAGGGATGGTGACTCAACCACTTCCCTGGGCATCCTGTTAGGAACTAATTTTTCCTAATATCCAATCTAAACCTCCCCTGGCACAACTTGAGGCTGTTTCCTCTCATCCTATCACTTGTTACTTGAGAAAAAAGACTGACACCCACCTCACTATAACCTCCTTTCAGGTAGTTGTAGAGAGTGATAAGGTCTCCCCTGACCCTCCTTTTCTCCAGACTAAATGATTTGAATTAATGATTATGATTTAATTGCCACAGCAGAAAAGCTTGCATGACTAGAGTAGCATTGTAAAAGACTATGTTTTATTAGCATCAACCCTAGCTCAGTTCTAAGTGGCAGGTCAGATCAGATGACCTCTAGAGGTCCCTTGCAACCTTAATTATTCTATGATGCTATTCATATTCAGGAAAGTCAAGTAGAAGAATAAGCTAGGAGATGCTACTTTATACAAAGGATGAGGTTTGAGATTCAGACTGTAGAGAAAAATAGACCTGATGAAATTCTCTAAGTAATAATTGAAAGAATTTTGAGAACTGTTGTTTTATTGGTGGAAAACAATAAACTTGGAGTATATGTCGGCCAGTCTAACGTCAAAAGGAATTAAGGAGAGCTGTCAGATCTTTAAGGAATTGAAAACAAATTATTCTAATACAAGTGAAGGGTAAGTGCAGAAGACCAGCACTGGTAAACTTGTAGTTTACCTTGACTAAAACAGATAAATAAACTGTAAACAATTTATAGTACAAAGGTAAAAAGCCCCAACCAAACCTAAAAGAATACTATAGTTTTAGTAAAAACAAAATCAGAAAGGTTGGACTATAAAATGCAATGCAACTTGCAAGAAGATATCAAGGAAAGCAAGACATTGTATTGCAATGTAGATGTATTATTGTACATTGGCAGCAAAGGAATTACAGGCTACTCTGTTAAATTAAAATTGCTTGAAATATGGAAAAGCAGTGAAACTACTTATAAGAACCTGCAAATTAATAAGTAAGTAACTGCCACCATGGTTTGCCAAGAACATCTTGTTACCAGTTAAAAAAGTTTGTGGAGAGGAAAAAAGCAGCAGGTATCACACATCTTGACCTTAAATAGTGCTTCTGAAAGTGTCTCAAATGACATTCTTAAAGAAAGAACATTTGCTATTGATTGGCATTATAGCACAGATGCAACACTTGGTGGAATAAAACATTTCCAGAGAGTTAATAGGATTCACTGTCAAAACAAAAGGCTATGGCAAATTCATTTTCAAAGAAAACCATCATTCTGGACACGCACTATTCTTATTAGTATTAATGGCCAGGGTGAAATATAAATGAAATATAAGGTATGCTTACTAAATTTGGGTTGAAACAAACCTGGAGAAAGCTGCAAATATGGGGAAGAACAAGATTAGAATTCAAAGTGATCAGGATAATTTGTGAAATTGCCTGAAAAAACAGGATTAATTTTGAGAGACACAACTGCAAAGTAGTGCACATAGGAATAATTAGCTGCACAGATGCAGAAATGGGAACAATGTCTTGAGGAACAGTTGTTTACAAAAACATCAGGAAGTTAAACTGTTACAGGGAGGAGAATGAATGTCAGCAATATTGGAAGAGGTATAAACACTGTACTAGGATAAAACCAAACAGAAAGACACTCTGCAAGAGATTTGAAATAATGTTTCTATGAAAAAGAGCCTGTATGTATAGACTTTCAGCAGATACTTTCTCCCTGCAGAAAGGCCTACAAAGTTTCCTCTTTGCAGATCTCCTCTCTCATCCTAACTTGACTGTGCATGTGCGCTATACATATCAAAGACAATGGTTATTGCTGAGTACATTGTCTTTTGGTCTGCTCAGGGTTTCCTGGAAACACTGTAGCAAGTTCTGGGCACTACCCCTTGAGAAAGTAGAGATTTGGACATTCCTTGGAAAATGTCCAATGAGCTCAGTGAAAAGCATCAGGGCTTGAGAGAACATGAGGAAGTATTAAATATGTTACAAGACTAAAAAGACTACAGAAGGGATGCAACAGACCTCAAGCATGTGAAAGGCTGCTGTGAAAGGGGAGGAAATAGTCTGTTCTCCACATCTGCAGTAGCTAGAAACAGGAAATAATGGAATTCTGATGCAGCAAAGTCAAGTCAAGTAAGGTATTAGAAAAAATAAATATTAGTGAAACACTGGAAATGCCTGGGGAAGGTGCAGTGGCATCTCCATCACTAGTCATCTTAAGAACAGGTTAGAAAAGCATATACAAGTACTACCAAACATAGCTGATGCTGCCTCATCAGCTATGAAGGAGCGAGTAATGCTGCCTCATCAGGACAGGAGGAGAGAGTAACGCACTCCAGTCATGATTTTGCATGGCATTTGCTGGAACTTGCTGATGCTTGTTTTGAAGCATAACCCAAAAATTTGGGTTATTATGTTTTTAAAAGGAATTTTTGTTGTTCTCAGGAGTAGTTCTCAAAGTTTTCTTAATTTTGTTGTTTGGGGTTTTTTTTACATTTTTGGCACTTTGGAAACATTCTCAACTGTTTTGGTCTTTTATATCTAGTGAAAAGATTGATGTAACATCAAAGGATTTTCCTCCAATAGAGCTTTGCACGAAAGCCATGAGGTTACCTCTAAGGTCTCTTTTGAAATCTTTAGAGGAAAGACACATAATTTTAAATTAAAACAAAACACTGAGAGACCTTATGTTTCAGAAGCAGAGATCTGCATCTTTCTTACTGAGTTTTTCCATTTCCATTTAGATACTTTAAATAATATATTGTCAGCTTTATTTAGGGAATCCTACCGCCATTGAAACAATTGGGATTTGTTTTTCATTTACAAAGTGTCAGTGTTTGGAATGATTTTGTTATGGATGAAGTTTTTCAAAATATATTACTGTTATTTTCTTCTGTTTGGATGCCGTTCTTTGACTCTCTCTCTCTTTTAATGTCGTTTCTCAAAATAACTGAAACATTTTTGACACTAATGCCATATTTCTTCATATCATTCAAAATGTTTATATCCCAAGATCATATTTTGTTGAGAAATTGGCTTTTATGACTAGACAGATACAAGGTGATTTTAAATATCTTTGCCTGAATTAACTTTATATAATTATGTAAGTAATAATTTTAAAGATCTTTTACTTTTATTAAAAGTATTATGATACAGACAATACAAATCTGTAGCAAATTAACACATGCAGTTATAGATCACCTGAAATGAGTATAGTTTCATACAGGGTATAAAACACTGAAGCTGTGTCTGGTAACTCTAAAGTGAGTAAGTTTTGTTTCTTCTGATGTTATCCATAAGGTGCTTATTTCACATGAACCTCTAATGACACGATGGAGCTCTATTTCTTTATTGAAAATGTATAATGGATCAGAAGATCAGAAATACACAGTTTTAAGGCAGACTCCTTCTCCTTAGTACTCTTATTTTAACGTTAATGCAGATAAGTTTGAGTAATAATTTGAGTCACAGAATCTTTAATATTATCTATGTCCTTCTACTTTCATCCAATACTAGACATCACCTGTCCATGAAAAAGACACTGGGTTTCCAACAATTTGAAACCACAATGATGCGTGATGAGATTATGTGCATAATTTTTGGTGCTAGCTTTCCAGAAAAAAGAACAAACCCAAACCCCCAGCCACAGCCCCCTAAATATAAAGTAAATATACTGCACTTTAATGTATTATACGACACAAAGCAACTGCAGGATTCATATCCTTGGTATTTGTATTTAAGTATCCATATATTAATAAGCAATTTTTGTCACAGCATCCGTGTATCCATTCCCAGCCCATGAACTTGGGATATTGCCATCAATTCATTCTTTGTATAACAATGAAACTCTAGACTTCTGTATTCATTGACTTTGAATAGGAATTTTGCACAATCATTCACTTGTGGGGAAAAATGGCATATGATCTTTTAAGTTGTAACTCATGTGTGCAGTTCCTGGGGAGCCATAACTCTGTCACCTTCCAACTGGAATTTCTCTTGAGTGTTTGCTTTATGTCCTCATTGCTCTGTAATGTTTTTGTGTTCTGAACTTTTTTAGTGGCGTATATAAGCTGAAGGCCTGCATAATATTAGTAACTTTTGAGACTTTTGCGGGGAAGATACTACTCTGGGCGATAGGGTTATAATTATCAGTGTCTGTTTACATCAACTTATTGACATTTATAATTTACTTCATTTTATACTTCCTGCAGGCACTGGCCACAAAACATTTTTAATTTAAATTTGCTTTACACTGGCTACATACTTACAGCAGACTACTGCTGTAATCAGATGTTAATATAGATTGTCTTTGTTTTTCTATAATTCTTTATACATCTTGCAGTTGAGTACTTTATAAAACCATGGTTTTGTATTTTTGATTCATGAAGAATTTTTGCCTGCTATATCTTCCCATCTCCAGATTCCTGCATTCTGCCAGTAGCCAAAATACAATGTGCAGGTCATTCATTGGTAGTTCCCTACATTTTTTCTAGTAACCAGGAGCTAGCCATGGATTTTCAGGATCTGTAATTCCTGTTATACTTCCTGTAAGGACATGTATTTCATGAATTATATTAAAGTGAATGAAGGAAGGGGTATGAAACTGACATCAATAATGGTCGAGTATCTGTGATCTTCAGTGTAAGAAAATACATATAAACACATACTAATTTCCAGTGTAGGCCTCTAATACAAACTTCTGCTCTAACCTAAGAGATTTGTTGCTATGCCATGATAGGAATTATCATGATATATTATGATAGCTTTGATGTTGTGCCATGATAGGAATTAAAGCCCACAAAAAAAGCAGAGCTACTAGACAAGTAACCTTTCTGGCCTCTTTATTATCTTTTTCAATTGAGTGAGATAAATACAGAAAAGAAATCATACAATAAAGACCCTTTATTCACTGTAAAATACATCATGCATCTTTGATATGACTTTTTCCATAGAATAAAATCACCTACTACTACAAAAAGATGTGCATTTGGATTTGTTCTTTAGGTCCTGCCACTCTGTATGGTATATATAGATATACATTTAAAAAATACATTTATATTATACATACAGAGTGTATAATATACATATATACAGAGTGTTTAGTATATATAATATAGATATATATTCTCTGTATAATGTCTTTACATATTTTAATCACTTTGTTGTTGTGGTTTTTTTCCTCTTCACCTAATGCTGCCTCAATGCTCTCTACCATTTTTCTCTAAACTTAGATAAAAAGTCTTGTGCTGATAATTTTAAGTTAAAGTTTTAATTTATAATTGTTGCAACTTGGTAAAGCATCTGTGCCCTTGCATCTCAGCAACATTTCGAAAGCCAGAAAGCCAAAAAGGATCGTGTATTTATTTGCGTATATTGTGTGAATGTACAGTTACAGGTTTAATTAAAATATCAGAGAACAAAAAGTCAAAGACAATTTGATTGACTCAAACAACTTGCACAGAACAAATTGTTCCACGGACATCAGAATTACTGAAGCATGGCTTCCTTCAGGTTTCTGTTTTTCCACCCCCTCAATGGTCTCCTTCAGTAGTCCTCGCTACCCTGTATTTTCTCTAACACTCCTGTTAACCAAGAACAACATATGCTTTGCAATTACTCTGGAGCAACTTACATGTTGATGGGCTTGTGAGTATGTTTGTGTTGATTACTGAAAAGAGTGTATCCTGACTGAGTCCATCTTCTCTTTCCTTTGGTGGGTATTTTTCCATTCAGTAGTCTCTTTTCATAAAAAATGTAAGGTGTTATTTTTGAGTTTTCTATGTGTTTTTTCAGTATGATTATAATCAGCAAACATGAATACTATGGAAAGTAGATGGATAGGCAGGCATGTTTTTTATTAAATTACTTTGGGGGGGGAAATTTTTCATATTTATTTTACAAACATCAGTTTGTGTTATTTTTAATCTCACCAAGCAGAATATTGGATCATAATGCAGGTTTTAAAGTGAGCTTGCTTCTCTATAGATTTATGTACCTCTCAGAAAAAGTAAAGATCCCTATTAACTTTTGTTTGTCTTCTCTGGTTCAAAGTTAGTTTTCTCTAATTTTCAGTATGACATTCTAAATTGAGAATAAAAAAATAGATTTATTACGTTTGATTTATTTCTCTGATTCTATGGTTTGATAAATAGCACATACATATAAACACAAGCCTAACCTCCAGCCCCTTTTTACACAGGAAATACCAGTTTAAGGGAAGTGGATTAAATTCATGAAGTGGATCAGAATTATAAACCAAAATGAAATATACTATAGCACACCGCAGAATGCATGCTGCGTTGCAGTAATGAACATCACTATGATTTCTGTCTAAGTCTGCACAAGTCATGTAACTCAGCATGTTTTACTTGTGAGTAATACAGACCATTCCAAGGGAATGGTAATAAAATCTCTGTATTATATATCATGCATTTCAAAACCATAATACAGAAAGAGCTATTAATACTTTACTGTTTAAGTTTGAGGTGAATATTTCTTCTCACTTAATTCTATACCTGCTGTGGACTTCTGTGCAAAGACCACAGGAGGCTTTAGAGAGATTAAAATATGTATTTTTGTACATATGCTATCGTTTGATAAAGAGAACTGAAACATTTTGAGATCTGGAAGGAAATCCTTTTGTGAATCATTCAAAACTTGAGCTTCCTCTCCTTTTCTGTAGTAAAACTATACTGCACAAACCAAAGAGATAATATATCACTGGCTCAGAACAGAAACTTGTGTGCCTTAGGAACATCTGATTTGTTTGTTTGTTTGGTTGGTTTTTAAATGCACAAAGGAAGATAATAGATGCCTTTCTTGGGTTAACTTGCTTTGGTAGTTGATTTGCTTTCAATTGAGCAGCTCAAAATCATTCAGGATCCTAGCATATGTCAATGCTGGGTGATGACTTAGTGCAAAGACATGATTTCTGAGCAGCCTTCCACCATGTATTTATACAGAGGTTTAGTCCATGTTAGTAGTGTGAATATATTTTATCACACAGACTTAAACCTCCATAAAAATGTAAGTGAATCATTGAACCATTTTGGAGAATATTCTTTGGGTGAAGATACAGGTAGGCAGGCAAATCTGAGCTTCTACCTACACCCTAAAATAACCAGTCCCAGGCCATTTCTGGCCTGAAACTTGCATAAATAAATTAGCATTCCACTGTCACTGAGACAGTTGTCACTTATCAACATACTGGGCTTATTAATGCAGGTACAATACCTTCATTTCAGTCTGAGTTGTGCAAGTCCTGATGACATGACAATAACTTCCCAGCTTATTTTTAACCTTTTAAAGGAAGATATTTTTGTGTATGATTAAAAATTCAGCCCTACAATAGATAAATAATGTTTTATTTTTTACATAAGGCATTAAATAAAAGGTATAGTGTAAGTTTTCAAGATATCAGAAGTAGGTAGTTACGGGACAAGAAACCTGCTTTTCAATGAAAAATTATTTCTAGATTTTGCCAAGGGCTCAGCCATATTTAAGAATGTTTATAGTATGAGAAGTTTCATCTACTATATTTCTTCTTAGTTTATTTTTCTGAACTCCTCAAGACCATATCTAAAAAACGTTCCATTTAGAATTTACTTTAAAATCATTCAGATTTTCTTCTTTCCTATTGATATTGATATTGGTATTGATAACTGTGGTTTGTTTTCTGGTCAAGTTTCTACAGGAGTTCGGGTGATTTTTATTTATTCAAAATTTAATGAGAATGCTAATGCCATTGCCAATTTTAATTGTTCAGATTGAAAGGGCAAACATGATTTACATTAATTTTACCACCTTCATAACTAATTAGAATCTCAGCTTTGTGGCTATGCTTTTAGACAACTTTGCACTTTAATGTGACAGCAAAATACTGTTAGTCATTCTCTTGTGTGAAATTTTGTTCTGATTTATTGACATTATAAGGGCGTCTTACAATGTGAAGACTAATCAACCTTAACTAGAGATTTCATACTCAGCATGGCTCAAAGCTCTTTATTCAATGGCTTGCTGAAAAATATTGTGTGTCAGTGAGACTTTTTTCTCTTCCTTTTTCATAGCGGTTCTGTGTTAGGCCAATTATTACTGGTGCATTGGTCAAGGATTTTAAAGATTAAAATCATATTTAATAAAGATCAGAAGAAGATGTGTAAAGAAGATCTATTCTGTGAATATAAATGTATGTAGATGATGCAAGATAGCTTCAGTGTCAATTAACTTTTTGGTTATCAACTAGCTGCAGTTCTCACAGCATAAATTTATATCCTAGCAGAAAGTAAAATTACCCTAGATGATCTTAGCTTCTGTACACTTAACCCATTGAGAATCTGCTACTACTTCTTTTGAACAAAATTGAAAGTATTTAGAAAAAAAATGAACTCTCACCGTAGGCATGAGTTTAATGATAAGTATTAGAATGATAACAATAGAGGGGACTTGTGGGTGGAGACAAATGGTGACGTGTGACAGAGGAAGGGAGAAGGGTTAGAGGCTTAACTCAAGACGGAACGAAATCCAGAGGAACCGTATGGAAGCTGGAAATAATATGGTTTATGAGTGATAGCATAGCTGGTGGTATGAAAAGGGAGAAACAGTGCCTCTTAGCCCCTCATTGTCCTCTCTTATGCGTGTATTCTTGACCCTATTCTTTTGGAGCAGTTTGTATATGGGCCAGATATAAAATGCTTCTGCCTAACTAATATTTTTTGGGACCAACTCCTGCTTTATCCTCTCCCTCCCAGAGAAGGTAGAAACTGGAGGTCTCTGCTTCTGTGGATGTGTCTGAGCCCTATTTCCCTTTCTGTGGTACAGTCTGGGATTTCAACACCTGTGGTTCATTCCTCTTCCATTGACTTATCATCAGCTATCACCTTCACTGACCAATTCCCC
The DNA here is from genome assembly GCF_034638445.1 of Ciconia boyciana. Lineage (NCBI taxonomy): Eukaryota > Metazoa > Chordata > Aves > Ciconiiformes > Ciconiidae > Ciconia > Ciconia boyciana. Next base: position 84,162,540 of record NC_132935.1, read on the forward strand.
TGGGGAGGATTGCAAGCATGGAGTAAATATAACTTTTCCCAGGTGTTACAAGTTTCTTAGAACTTATGGATATTGCTATTATTTGCTGAGCAGTAGATGGTGACTAGGAATCCCTTCCTTTTGCACCATGCTTGGGTAGCTCTACAGAAAAAACACAAAATCCGAGGAAGTTGGTATGAATGAAGAAGTAGGGTCTATTAAATTTGGCATGTAAGCATCAGTAACTGAGGAAGGACATAGCTGAAATGGGGAAAAAAGGTACTGTCTCATTCAGTTATCAGAAAACAGGGACTGAAGTCACTTGCTAGTCTTTCAGGTTTGCATCTGTGCTAGGGAGGGATACACTGAGCTAATAACCCACTCAACATTCCTCATGACAGCCTAGCAATCTAAGGAATCCACTGTAACCCTAAACCAATGTCATCTGCAACTCTGCAACTTAACTTACACTGCTAAAAAGGCTGACAGATTTCATGATTCGTGTTTAAATGCTGACTGATCAGAACCAGCAAGGATTTTTTTTTTTTTAAATATGAATGGAAGAAGTCCAATCTTTCCCATGCTGTAAATAAGGAACTAAAATAGAACATTACTTACTTTGACAGGTGACTTTTATAAATACACATTGAACAGCAACAAGGACATTGCCTGGAGTAAATCCCTACTACAGCTATAGTTCGTTACCTGTAACAATTGCATCAAAAATGTTATGAGGAAGTGGGAAAAATGAAGTAGGATTAAGGAGCTTTAATAGTATATAATTTTCTTTTCTATTTCTTTTTATTTGCCACATATCTTCTTAAATAAGCATTTTCCATCCCTATACCATTCTCATTTCTGGCCATTTCTACCATTTTTATTTATGTACTTATTTATTTCACTAAAAAGAAGATGGCATTTAACTCCCCTCACCCTTTCTCAACTCCTTGTCAATACTAATCTTTATTTCTTTATTATTCCTTAGTATTTTCTCTTCAGACATTCTCATGACATTCTGTCTTAAATTACATGTTCTTATTGATGTCATATTTCTGTGGTTTATTTAATCTTTCCTCTGCCCCTGCAAACCTCTGGTCCTGTGTTCTGGTCTCTGTGTTGCGCTTGTGATTTCACAGCTTCTTCCAACCTCACATACGCTCTTGTTAGTGCTCCTCTCAGTCTCTTTCATTCTATCCTTTCCCCCCTCCTATTGCCTTAATTTTGTTTCTTGTTTTCCTTTTTTCTCTTAGATACCATCTCAAATTTCAGTCACAGTCTTCAGAGAAATTGTGCTTTTATCAATCTATTTTTAAAGTTTCAACAGACTAAAAAACTTTTGGAGAATGCTGTAAGTTTTCTCTCTCTCCTTTTGTGTATGGTTTTCCTTCATTATAATTTGCAGCCAATGGCAAATTTCCTGAGGGGAGATATTCTCTGATGCACAACTTGGATACTTATGTGTTGTGTGTGTATGTCTTGCCAAGTCCACCTCACTGATTTCATGAAAAGGTAAAATAAAAAGGAAATGTAAAAGAGCTTGTACGAAGCAGTATTAAAATCTGAATGAAGGAGAACATGGGCAAAAATACATCAGTTTGTGTGATATGCAAACAGATCTCTTATTTCTGTAAAGAATATGGAAGAATATATTGTCCTGCTGAAACTTACAGAAAAGCTCTTGGTGACTGGATTCACATGTGCATAAAAATTAAGTAAAGGTACTCATTCTGTAGAGTTCATGTGTCTAACATAATGAAAATACAATGTGACAATCATTCATAATACTTTCCTCAAAGGAGTTGCAGTGCATGCTGTCATTAACTTTTTTTTTAACTTAGGATGCTTGATTTGATATCTATATATGTCTGGTTACCAATATATATATGACTTAGTAAAGGGAATCATTTGGTTAAGCTGTTTCAAGTTGTTCTGATGAATGTTTGGTGTCTGGGTAACTTTTATCTATTCTTAAAGACACCACTTTGATTTATCACTAACTGAAGTGGGCATATGCACACACACTGGAGAAAATTAGTTTCTTTTTGTCAAGGACATGTAGAACAAATTAAAGGATAAGAAAAGCAGGCATATTTTGAAATATGTCTTTAAGTATCCTTCATGAAATAAAATTTTAATCATACTTCTAAACCAATTAAATACAAATTATGCAGTTACATATTGACTGCACAGACTATAGATTTATTTTTCTGTATCAATGGATTATGAATTTGGCAACAGCTCAATGGCTGTTCTCTTTTGAATGGTGAAATCGTAGCCAGTGCTGCAGAAAAGATTTGGACACAAGCGAAAAATATTCTCGTTTAAAGAGGTTATGCCTGTCTAATGAAAGACACTTCAGCATTAATACAAATATCTTCACATTCAGCTACTTTGTTTGGTGATTAGAATCTATAGCTCTAATTGGTTGTGCAGGACAGTTATCCTCCATTAATATTAGCCTGCATATTCCTCTGGTATCCAGCAAGAATGAAAACTACAAGAGCTGCTGTATCTTATCATCTTGCCTACAGACTCTAAATTAGAATGGGTCCTATTATTTAATGAGTTACACAAAGAAGTCAACAGTCCTCTTTCTCAGAGCTCAGTATATTTTCAACAGAGTTTTGGATAATTTGGTTTATCATTTCAGCTTGGGATCTAATTCTTAAGCAGCAGATGTACTCTAGATTAAAATGAGGAGAAAAATTAAAAAGTACAGTAATCTAAAGGACTAAAGAAAGGATGCATTTAATTCTTCTTTTTTTTTCTCCAACTGATCAACATTCTATTTACAACTGTATACAAAATGTAGCGTTCTGCTTCCCAGTCATTGAGACAAAACAGGAGTTTTGTTTCTCCTCTTTTGTCTTGCATTTCAGTGGAAACTCTATGCTATTACAGACACAGTTGTGTGTACAGTTTTGTCAGTTAAAAAGGAGAACAGTATATCCTGCTGGAAAGGATAGGGTTTTGGGAAAGAAAAACAAATGTTACCAATTCATTGCATCCAAGTTATAGAACAGATTGTTTGAATTCTTATCAGCTTTTTATACTCAAAATCTTGTAAACAAAAAAAGTTTGTACCAATGCAAACCCAATAATTTATTTTTAGTAGAATTAAAGCCTTATCTGTCTAATCGAATAATTATTATTAGTTCGGTTACAGTGATATTAGCATTTCAAGTTCAAATTATGTAAAGTTAAAAAGAGATGTACATAAACTTTCTAGTGAATTTCCTTTTCTCTGGTATCATGCTTATCCCACTTAGGTGAAAGCCTTCAGTTTACACAGCATCCTAAGTCCTTTGCTGATAAGAGTATGATGATGTTGTTGATGGTTTCTGCTCACTGTAGGACATGTTTGAGGGCATTTTTATGTTTGCTAACAGAGTGTACCTTGGTCTTTCTTCATTGGTGTGCAAGTCCACATTATATCCAAATTTACCATCTGTGATGTGTTTTACGTGTGAAACCGGTGTTACAAAGCTCCCAAGGGTGCCTTCCTTTGACCATTGATTAGCTACTGGTGAATTGTTTATAGCCCTGCAGCCACCAGTATCACTCCACGCCTGTAAATTCAGGGCCCCTGCTGTCATCTCATGCTGGTTTTCTTCCACGCTGCATTTTATCAGCATCATAGCTAGTTGATTCTTCACAGAGTAGCTCCTGACATCAGATAGCCCTGACATCACACAACTGTACAAATCTAAACAAAAGCTAAAACAAAATAATAGCAAACTGGTCATCAGATAACAGCTGTCATAACTTAAAACAAATCTTCCTATAGGCACAGAGAAGTCTGGACAAAAACCTGACAAGTCCGGAGGCCTTTGTTTTAGCCTAACACAAAACCTGTGTCCTGTTACAAGCAATGGCAAAAAAAACCCCAACTAAACAAAACAATAAAACAAAATGACCAACAAAACCCCCACAGATTTACTGGGTTATGAACTACAGGTGAAACTTTGTTTTTTATTTTAAGTCATCATTTACTTCAGTGCACAGTGAGCTGGAAATCTGCCTGTTCCCTACGTCAGATTTTGGAAACAGTCTGAACTCCAAACTGACCCTGTTTGACACCAGAGCAGAAGATTGTGGTGAGTGTTTCATCAGTCTGTAAAAACTGTGATGTTTACCTGGCTTCAGGGGCAGAGTATGCAGGTATGTGGATGAGGGGAGAGCAGTGAGTATCATTTACCTTCACTTTAGCTGGGCTTTCAACACCATCTCCCACAATTATATTTTTTTAATCTAAATTTGCACTGTACGATCTGGATAGCTAGACAGTAAGAGGGGTAAAAGACTGGATAAATGATTGGGTGCAGAGGGTAGTGGTAAATGGGGTGGTACTCAACTTATGCTGGTGACAAGTGGAGTACAACAATGAACTGTCCTGTTTAACAGCTTTATCAGTGACTTGGAGGAGGTTACAGAGGGGACACTCATCAAGCTTGCAGGTGACAAATGCAAAGTGCTGCCCCCGTGGGGCACCAGTGCAAGGACACAGGTTGGTGCCTGCCTGGCTGGGAGCAGCTCTGCGGGAAGGGACCTCAGGGCCTTGGCAGACGCAAGCTGAGTATGAGTCAGCAGTGTGCTCTGGCTGCAGAGATGGCCAACAGCATCCCGGATGGTATTCACAGGGGCACAGCCAGGACATTGAGGGGATGGATTTTTCCCCTCTGCTTGGCACTTGTGAGATACCATCTAGATACTGCATCCAGTCTTCGCCACCCCCCCCCCCCCGCCTCTCCCTTCTTACCCCCTCCCCCCACAGCCAGGAAAAACATTAGTAAACTGAATCAGGTTTGGTAGAGGGACCCCAAACAGGTCAGGGCTTGAGAAGTTGTCCTGGGAGAAGAGGCTGAGGGACTGGGACTTGCTCAGCTTGAAGAAGAGGTGGGTCCAGGAGGAACCTATCAGCAGCCTCCTAGTATCTGTAAGGAGTTCATCAAAGAGACAGACTCAGGCTCTTTACAGTGGTACATGATGGGAGGAAGATAGGCAGTGGGTATAAGCTGAAACACATGAGGTTCAGACTGGATATAAGAGAAAACTTTTCCTCCTTGAGGACAGTCAAGCAGTGAAACAGATTTTCCAGAGACAATGTGCAGTCTCTGTCCCTGCAGTTTTTCAAGATGCAGTTGGATAAAGCCCTGAGCAGCCTGGTCTGACCTCAGATCTGATGCTGCTATGAGCAGGAGGTTGGACAAGAGACCTCCTGAAGTCATTTCCAGCCTGAAATTTCCCATGACTCCTATGATCTACTGTCTGAAAGAACAGAACTAAAACTGTATTTGGAGAAAACAATGGTATTAAACCATAATTTTTTTAGCCCAAATCAGATTTATGTCCTTAAAATTTGCATATAGAAAGATATCGGTTGACATAGATACATCAGCTCCATGGAATTGTAGTGATGGTCTCCAAAATATGTGATTTAAGATGCGACTAAGACTTTTATATTATCTTCAGTCACTTTAGGATGAAGTAATTAAAACCCATGCAAAATACTTGAGAGTAGAGGTCAGTGAATATTCATAGCTCATTTATAAAGCTCTTATATCAGCTAGTTCTCAAAACTGTTTGGCATGTAGAAACACCATGTAGCTCTTGGTAATCTGGAACTTTATCTTATCTCTGTTGAGAAGATTATCTGTGTACCAGGATACATTCGAGTTTTTACAGTGCTCTTGGGTGCTGCTTTTTTTAATTAAAAGCATTCTTGCGTGATGGACTGTTTGGAAGCAAGAACAGGTGATTTTATACACAGATTTGAGTTTGTTACAGTTTTCTGGTTTTACAGAACTAGAATTAAATATCCACAACTACTACTAAGATCTGTACCTGGAGAACTATTGCAGACCAGGTATTCAGTTTGCCTCTGTGCCATTATTGTGGAATTAAGCTGCAATAATAACCAGTTTACTACTGGTATAACCAAACAATCAGGTGTACAGGAGAAAGGAACTGGTATTACACCACCACATAGAGCCTACTTAAACTCATAAAAGACATGAATGTTAAACATAGTTTCACAAATACATTTACATATTCTGCAAGATAGAAAACATATTTAGAAGTCTTTGGTCTTCAGTACTCAGTAAGAGAAAGTATTTATGCTCTTTTGAGTTGCAAGTTATTGATGGTCAAGCAAATAATTATGGCATTGAATCAGTGTGTTTAACAGTTCATATCTGGCAGATTATAAAAAGCAAATACATTAGGCTGAGGTGGAAATCTTGAAATACATTGCTTGTGGATAGCGTTTGTGTTGAAGGACAAATTAGTGCTGTAAAATATGTATGTAATATTTTTAGTATAATGTCCTTTATTTATGCATGCAGAATTCTTATTCAGCCTATACCCAGTCAATCACAAACAGCATGCAGGCAGTTCTTTCTTTCACAATCATAGGCTGCAGGCCAATGTTGAGTTCATGGGTCTCCACACTTAATTAGGAATAAGTCTGCTTAGAATAACTGTGAAGTTTGGTTTCGGCTGTTTGTTGCAGTGGACCACACAGTAAATCCATCAGTGGAAACAGAACAAGTAAACACCCTGAGCTTTTTCTTCAATGCCAAGATTTGGTCACAGGTACTAAACGTTAACGCTGCTTCAAAATTTGCAGAAATTCTGCTGTTGAGTAGCCTGTGCCCTAACAGTTAACAATAAACATCCACATGTTGAGTTCCTTCTATGTTTTTGGTACCTCATTTATTTGTATAGAACATTTGTATGAGAATTTCCTTCCCAGAAGCTATGGAGAACATTATTAAAATAGGTGAAGTTGATAACATAGTTAAGTAGATAATAATACTGCAAATAGATACCATATTTGTTTTTTGTATTAGGGGTGACATTTAAAATTAACCCTCAGAATAAACAAACAATATACCTTACAATACAGAAACAATCTAGAAGTCCCTGTTGCAAAGTAGAGTGTATTATTGAGTAGACAGGTACTGTGAGATATTGCTAAATTGTTATGTAGTTGCTAAGGGTATGGCTGCTTTTGTGTAAGAAGTCACACCTTTCTATTAGTTTTATTTGTTTTAAACATATTAATTATTCAAAGAGGAGTAGGTGGAAGAAAAAAATTTGAGCAACACTGACTGGTTTAAATCTAGCCATCAAAATAGAGATAATTGAAGATTTTGATCATCACTCAAGAAGCTTGTTGTCCAATCCCCAAGAGAAGAACTTCAGTTATGAGGCTAGTTTTAGCCCTATGAGACTGGTTTTAGCCCTTGGTTTCATAAGCAGATTCATTTCCCCAAAATTAAGTGTCTACAACCTACACTTAGGTGCCATCATTACCTCTTCTGTAATGGAGTGAAAACAATATTTCTAGATAGAGCAACTCATCCCATCTTGTGATAAGGCCTCTATGATAGCATGGAGTTATTTCCCTGAATTGTATCCCGTGTCCTTGCTGTTTTCTTAGCAAAAATCCTGAACTAAATTTTTAGTGCTTCCATTAACTCAGGTAATCCCAGCTTGGTCCTCTACCTTCATCGTCTGTTAGTGCCTGGCAGCTGTTTAGCCTCAGCTCATTATACTAAAGAAGTACAAACAGTGGTAGTTTGGTATGGTGTATGTAATCTCAAAGAGCTCTTCTTTGGGTTTCATGGTGGGAGAACTAACCTTTCAGTTCAAATAATGCCTCTATGTTTTTCTTGCAAAGATAAGCCCAAAAGAGTAAACAGGTATAAAACACTGGCTAGACTTGAAGTGATTAATGCACAAAAGCTGGAGACTCAGTGCAGAGGTAAAATACATGCACATTTACTTACAGAGTATCAGTTACATTTGATAGCTATGCTTGAAAAATCACCTTGCTAAACTCACTGCAGGGGCTCAAGGCAGCCATGTACATTGAGGTGCGGTGCTGGTAGACTGATGTCTTTTGAAGGAATGACAAAAAAAATGATTCATTCTGAGGCTAAAACGAGGTATGTGGTGCTCGTTGAATGGGACTCAGGGTACAGTACTCACTACTTCAGAGCAGCTGTTGCCTAGGAAAAGCTTGTTGAGGGACAGAGACACTATTGCGCTTGATGGGAATACTGCAGGGCTGACCAAGTGTATTTCAGTGAATGCTTTTCCTAGCATTACATTTCTGTTGTCTGTGTGATAAAGTACGCAAAATGATGCAGCTTGAAGGAAACTAATGAGCAGACACATGAACTGAATTGCAAAGCAAATCTCAGGAAATAACTTCTTTCAAACACAGGCAGAATTGGGTAATCAGTCACAAATGACAAAGGCGATATTGCTTTTCAAAGTATGTACTGCATTGCAGCACATAATTAACACCTAGCATTACAGAGCTCTGGAGGCTATTTTGTTACAGTCAGAGGAAAAGGAAAAATTGGTGATTTCAGACCTGGTTTGTGAATCTGAATTCTGATAGCATTTCCTGAGCGGAGTAAGAACAAAAAGAGAATCAAGAGAATCCCTAGTCTCTTTGTGTTAGTTATCCCTCTTTGCAAGCTTACATGAAGTCATGAAGTAGTAATCCCTTCCAGAGGTGTTACTGGAAACTTCCACCGGGTCTTTTGAGATCCTTTCTTAGAAGTTGCTATATAAATGGTAAGTGTAATCTGTCTTTCTTTAAAATTATTCTAGGCCATTTAAACAACAATCTAAAAATGAAGAAAAATACTTCATTTTCTCTTCATTTATACTCTGACATTTGCCCAAGTATTTACCGGCTTGATTCCTGGCTCAGTGATGAGATGTCCCCTGGAAGGCTTCTCCAACAGCCAAATTTTTGTGAGGTGTTTTCCATCCTACTTATAAGAGAAGTTTGCAACTTCAGAGAAACCAGAATATCTGACTCTAACTCAAACTTCAGCCTAGCGGGTAAGGGGTGAATTTTTCTAGTCTATTATTTATTTCATTTTTTGATACAAACTTATATAAGTATGTGTCACATGAAGTTGACCTTGAAGTCATGATGGTCTAAAAGGTCAAATGATTCAAACCGTTCACGCTATTCTTGTTGATCCCAACTTAAAAAAATATCACAAACTTAAAAAAATATCTATAATCTAAAATGTAGAAAGGTAAGCTTTCTTCCTTGAAGCAAAAGCGTAGGTTGGAAGTCTGCAATGAGGTTTACTATGAAATTTATTGTTGCTATTAAATTGCATTAATGCAACAAAATCTCATTCTGAATCACAAGGGATTTTTCAGCAGTACTGTAGTCAATCAAATTCAGCATTATACAAGTACGTATAGAAGGTCGGTCTGACCTAAGCACTTAGCTATGATAATTGCTCTAAAGATAGTGGAAGGCTGAGACATACGTAAAGTTGATAAGGGGGATTCATACTGGAATGCGGAACGTCTAATCAAGAATTACTGTCCTTGGGAGTAAAGCACATCCTGGAGAAATATGTAAGCTAATTAAGATGTTTTTGGACAATCTGGAACTGCTAGCAGAAGTGTGATAAGGAGCACCCTTACACGAACTATCCTCAGTATAATACTAAAATTCACACCCCTTGAGCTGGAGACCCCGGCCCCAGCGGAGACCCCTCACCTTTGAGCATGCACAGAATATTAAAATAGTACTGTAGCTTTAAGAGTAAGACAAGAAAATGTAGACCAATAGTAACCCACTTTGCATAATTACTTATGCATATGTATAACTAGACTGTATAAATATTGTACCTGCATGAACGAGCGGGGTGCTAGCTTTGTGGAATTACCACCTAGCACCCGGTCTTGCACAAAAGCTGAAATAAAGTGCTATCTCGGCTCTATGTGCATATTGGGTGTTGCATACTGGGTAACGAATTCCATTTGTGAGACAACAGCACCTTCAAAATAGTTTTATTGGTTGGAAAAGTTGTTGGAAATTGTTAAATAAAAGTAATCATATTTAATATGTATTTCTAGTCACTATCAATCTACATATTGTCTTGTGGCCATTTGGAGAAACAGATAGTGTAATACATTTTATACTTTTGAATACTATATTCGAATTTGCTAATCTGCTATACTTTGATAAAACTACATTGCAGTTGTTATTTTTCTTCCTTCTGCTCAGTTGCCTATTTAAGGAACAAAATTTTTTTTGTCAGTTGTACTGGGAAAAAAGGTCTGTTTTCTTCTGCATTTACAAGGCACCTGTCAGTGTGCATTTCTGTGTATATTAGGTTTGTACTTAGGTATTTTTTCCTCTCTTCATAGATGCACCAAGGAAAGAATGTATTTTACAATTCTGTTTAACCATTTCCATAACTTGATTTGGATTTTTACATAAGAAAGCTCTAGGTTTTTTTTTTTTTCATCTGTCTGAAACATAAATCAAGTTGTAAATAATAATATTTACACCTTACATTTTCACTGATGACTCCACTTCAGGCTCGGTAACTGGATTTGTGGTTTCACTCACAATTATCAGCCTCTTGCTTCCACTTGTAATATCGTCTACTCAGGACTCTTTTTGTTCTCATTTGTTCTTTCATGAAAAAGATACACAGCAAAAAATAATATTTCTTTATGAAATATTGCTGTATTACTTTTAATTTGTGGTAACAGAAGCTTCCTATTAATTGTCTTGTGTAATTAAAGTTATTTCTTTACAAAAAATGTGCTTCAGGTTTACCTTCTTGAAACTCTTTTTTAAAAAAACACTTTGTAACAGAATAGAAAGTTGTCCATAAATTCTATCTTCTTCACCACCCAGAGATCTAACCAAAGATATTAAGAAAAATATGGCAAATAAAGAGATTCCCAAAGTGCACAAAATATAAAACAAAGACTGTTTTAGAATATTTGGATTTTTTTTTTTAATCAGTAATGCTATTGTGTCATTACCCTGGTGAAAATGAAATCTAAATTTGATCTGTAGTTTGCAGTGTTCAGCAATTAGTTTTTGGGAATTTCTCTCAGTCTCAACTGGGTGTTTGTAAAATTTATAAAAAAGATAGAAAATTATCTAAAATACTTTGGAGTAGCTAAGTTGCTGAGTTTTGCTGAGTTGCCAGAAAGTACCTGCAGCCGTGCAGGAGAGCTCAAAGGGCTCTTGGGCTGCTCACTATCTATGGGGGGTAAGATGATTGACCTATAGTCATATTTGCATGCCGACCACAGGTTTTAGTTTCTTTGGTGGGTGCATTGCACAATAGCCCTGGGCTACCATGTTGTTATCTGTCTCCTGAATCCACTTTGAGCCAGATGCAGCCATCCTGACCAGATGCATCCATTACAACCACCACTGGTGGTTATCACCTGAGCAGGGTTGCAGAAGATAAAGGTTGGGGGCAGGGGAAGCACACCATCACACCATGCAAAACTTAGTGAAGGGTCATGAGGAGGAGCAAAGAGGGGGAATAGATAGAAAGGGGTGTAAAAGGGGCCGGTAGGGTATAAAATGGGGTCAATCAGTACACTTGCTTGTCTGAGCCCTGTACGTGATCACTGTAGTCTGTCCTATCTTCTTATTAAATCCTTTCCTACCTATCTCTCTGTGTAATCTCACTCTCTATCCTGTGTGTGTGTTGCAGTGACTAAGTGCCAGCTACTGGGGGAACCAGCATAGAGTGTATTTGGGGCCAGCAACTGGAGTCAAACTGATGGCGTAGGTGCCCCTGGTCTGTGGTGACAGCTACAGGAGGAAATGGGGTCTCAGCGCCTGTAACTGGAGCGAGCGGGGGTCTCTGCCTCCAGCCACAGTGTATGTTCCTGTATCTGTTTTTTAACAGCTATTTGGAGGGACCAGTGTCAGTGAGGCAAGTGAGGGGCACAGCACCAGTGGCTGGAGTGGGACTATGGGTCCCAACCTGTGTGCCTGGTGCCGGCTGCTGGGGGGTGAGTGTCTGTATCTTCCCAATCCTGATGTGCATGGGATGTGCATGTGTGTTCATTGTCAAACATCAGGCTGGACCAACTGGCAAGTAGGAGGCCCTGGGTCTGGGCAGGGGTATCAGGCAGGCAAGGGTCTGTGCTAATATTCAGTGGGACCCACAAGCATGAGGTGCCTGTGAGACAAGTGAGTGAGTGCATGTATCTGTCTGCAGTGAGTACTGAGCTGGACCATCTGGCGAGTAGGGAACCTCCTGTGGAGCAGACAAGCAGGGCTGGGATCCAGGCAGGGGCATCAGACAAGCTGAGGGACATTACAGTACTTGGGGAATCTGTGAGTGTTTGTGTGCTTGTGAATGTTCGTGCGTGCAGGGAAGGCGAAGTCACCTACCAGCTCAAGAGGTGCATTCATTCGGTAGTCCTCATCCTTTCAGAAGAAAATTAGCTATGGTATTCACTCGGCAGAAAGTGATGCCCTCTGTGCTCATCAGAGTAGAAGTGGCTACCCAGACAGAGCTCCCACAAAAACATGTGGCCACCCAGGTCTCAGGCTGCAGGGAGTGCCAGGGCTTCTCACTGTTCACGCATGGCAGCTGTGAGGACAGCTGTGTGAGGTGTGACCAGGTGGATGATTTGCTCTGCATGGTGGCAGAGCTACAGGAGGAGGTAGGAAGGTTAAGGAGCATCAGGGAGGCTGAGAAAGAGATAGGCTGATGGTGCCATGCTCTGCCTCCCCTGAGGCAGGAACAAGAGCAGCAGCAGCCACCAGTAAGAACCCACGATCAAGGGGATCCTGTATCCCCCTGCACCGGGCTGAAGGCAGCAGCTCAAAGGAGGAGAGTGAATGGAGGCAAGTCCACGCTCGTGGTGGCAGGCGAAGGCCCTCCCTGCCCACCTCGCCTTCCCAGGTGCCTCTGTACAACAGGTATGAGGCCCTGGAGGTGGAAGGCCAGTCAATGGAGGATGCTGGATGACAGTCCATCTACACCAGAGGTGTTGCCTAGGTCAGAAAAGCGTACCTCTTGTATCAACACCACTTCCACAAGGAAGAGAAGACGGGTTATAGTTGTGGGCGACTCCCTTCTAAGGGGAACCGAGGGTGCTCGAGCATGTCCAAAGAAGGGCAACGAAGCTGGTGAAGGGTCTAGAGCACAAGTCTTATGAGGAGCAGCTGAGGGAACTGGGGTTGCTTAGCCTGGAGAAAAGGAGGCTCAGGGGAGATCTTATTGCTCTCTACAGCTACATGAAAGGAGGTTGTAGAGAAGTGGGGGTCAGTCTCTTCTCCCAGGTAACAAGTGATAGGACGAGAGGAAGTGGCCTCAAGTTGCACCAGGGGAGGTTTAGACTGGATATTAGGAAATTTTACTTCACTGAAAGGGTTATCAAGCATTGGAAGAGGCTGCCCAGTGAAGTGATTGAGTCGCCATCCCTGGAAGTATTTAAAAGATGTTTGGATGAGGTGCTCAGGGACATGGTATAGTGGTGGTCTTGGTAGTGTTAGGTTTACAGTTGAACTCGATGATCTTAAAGGTCTTTTCCAACCTATACAATTCTGTGATTCTGTGAAACTAGTGCCATGTGTGTGCCTGCACTAATGACCTTCTTTCTCTACCAGCTGAAGAGGAGGAGGTGACTTGGCTGTCTGTGTTTGTGCTTCCTGTGAGTCTTATAGGCAGGTGCTATTGAAGGCAGTGCCTCTTCTGTGGCAGCCTGCATGACTGGCTGTGTCCATGTCCTCTGCTTTTGTGTGTGTGTGATGGGCTGACCTTGGCTGTCTGCCAGATGCCCACCCAGCCTCATCCCCCTACTCAACAGGACAGGGGGAGAAAATAAGATGAAAAAGCTTGTGGGTCAAGATAATGACAGGGAGATCATTTATCAGTTACCATATCATGGGCAAAACAGACTTGACCTGGGGAAAATTAATTTAATTTATCACCAATTAAAATAGGCTTGATGCTGAGAAACAAAGACAACATCACCCCTTCACTCCCAACTTCTCTACCTCATCCCCCAAGCAGTGCAGGGGGATGGGGAACGGGGGTCTGCGGTCAGTCCATAACAGCTCCTCTCTGATGCTCCTCCCTCCTCACACTTCTCCGCTCCAGTGTGGGGCCTTCCCACGGGCTGCAGGGAAACACCCGCCCCACCGGGGTCTCTCCCGGGGCCGCAGGGGCCTCTCTGCCGGGGCGCCTGGAGCAGCTCCTGCCCTCCTCCTGCTCTCCCCTCGGGGCTCGCAGGGCTGTTTCTCACCCTGTTTCCCTCAGCCCCGGCTGCTGGGCAGCGTTTTGCCCTTCCTTCCCCAGGCTTTCCCCGAGGCGCCCGCCCGTGGCTGAGGGGCTCAGCTGTGCCCTGCGGTGGGGCCGTTGGAGCTGGCTGGAACCGGCTGTGTCCTCCTCACAGAGGCTGCCACTGCTACTACACCTACACCATGACTTCTACACCCCATGTGGTGTGTTTGAACATGTACCTCTGGGATACATACTCAGCCCCGCTGCTGATTGAACCTGCAAACAGGAAAGCAGCAGCCACGTCTGTCTGCCTTGGATGGAGACCTCCAGGTTTTTGGGTGCATTGGGATGGGCTCCAGCAGCCGGGCAAGAGGAATCCCCAGGCCCCAGAGCTGCTGGAGGTGATGGTCAGTTGTAACATCCCTTAACACATAACAATATATATTTCTACAGAAGAGTATCATCTGCTGTAACAATGTTCAGAAAAAAGAAAATCTTATCTTGATTCAATGGGTGATTCTGCACTTCTACTGTATATTTGGTGACTAATATGTAGTGTAATAATAATATGTATATGTAATACATATAATATGTATATCTTCCCTTTATTTCAATTGGACTCAGTAAGTGAGAGAAAAAAGGGATAGTAACAAAGGAATGAAAAAAATAAGAACAATAAGAAAATAAGAACATACTAAGAACAAAACTCTCATACTACGAATTTCTGGTATGCCAATATTTAGTTATCTGTCCTTACAAATCCATTGACTGGTTTTTTATGATAGTTACGAGTTTGAAAGCATTTTCCTGTTTTCAGCCTTGTAGACATTGATGCAATGCAACAATAATGTAAGGAGAGAGTAGACATGTAAGTTATAAAGTCACTCTACTCCTGCTCCCCAAGGTACTCCTTCAGCAGGCAGGAAACAATCCATGGACTACTTCAGCCTTTTTTCATTCGATGCACATTCAATTTTATACAGGGATTCTGTATAAAATATATGCCCATATACAGTATATTGTGATATACTCCAATGTAATTTACAACTTAAAGCACATGTCCAAGGTTTCTTAAGAAAGACCATTATATCGTGCTGTTCAGTCCAACTAATATGTTCATTCCAAATAAAACCATCATCTGAAGAGAGTGTTATCTATGAAACAGAAAGTTTTCCAGTAGAAAACGGAATGGAATGTAGCCTAATCTGATACAGGCTTTCTATTTTACATGAATGAGAGAAAATACTATAGCACGTATAGCAGAACTGGTACGTGGCATTATTGCTAATGGGATATAAACAGGCCTAAATGACTTCTCCAGTTGATGCCACCACCTCTGCTGCTTCCATTCCTGCCAAGGTGGCAAGCTATGCAGACTAGAGTTCACTAGAAGACTTGAGCAGATTTCCAGCAATGGAAAAGAGGATTAGGAGCTGGAATATCATCATTATTCTTTAAGAAGAAGTAGTAGAATATCATGTATTTTACCTGGAGAATAATAGGAGATATTCTGAATAAAATGTTAGATAAAGTATAACATTTGGGAACAGAAATAGCTTTTTTTTTTTTCTGTCTCCTCAGAAAAAATTAATCTTAGAGGAGGGGATTGGTTTATCTGAGCAAACTTTATATATTTTCATAGTATCTTTATTTTCTCAGGAGATCTGACTGGAGAAGAATATGTTTGTGTCATCTTGTTGCTAGTTTGAAACCATAAGGGAAAGAGTAAGTATTCTATTTCTTTTATATTTCTCTTAAATGTTATTCAAACTGAATGCCTTAGAAATGGCAAAAAGTAGTACTTTTTAAATATGAAAACAGTAAGAATGGAAACATTTAAAATCAAATCTTGATCTTGAGTACAATCATTCATATCCAGAATAAATTCAGTGACTAAACGAAATTGTGTACTTCAAATTTTCTCTGTCATTAATAAAAGAAGACTTTAATTTTTCAGATAAGACACTACTTCTTTAACTGCAAATTCCTAACACATAATTTATTCAAGTTTGATATTTAAAGCTAAAAATAACTAAAGATAGTTGTTTGAAACAAGAAGATGAGGTTTCAGTAAATAAAGAAAAAATATTTTAGAATAGTAAAAGCAAACTGAAAAAAGTGAAAGTGTAGATTTGACTGTATAGCCATATGTTCAAGTGAAACTTCTTATTAAATTCTCAGGGTAAATCTCTGGCTCACCAGTAATCAAATTTCTAGAGAACTATTACCAAAAGATAAATTTACGGCCTTGGGTCCACCATGTTCTTAATTATCATTCATATCCAATAATGTAAATATACATGAAAGAGAGATACAGTTCTTCAGCTTTTGATATGATTGGACAAATAAAGCATTGTGTTTGTTCATATGGAGTAAAGTTAGACAGCACTCTGTACAATTATGTTATGTGGAGACATTTAAAAATGTGATATACTGCTTTTTGCACCTTTTCATAAGACCTTTTCTTTTTTTTTAATTTTTCAAAAACTGAAACATAAGATTACAAAAAAGATGCTTTAAATATTCATGTCAGACTTGAAGTCTTAAGAATAAATCCAGAAACAAATAATTTTAAAAGACTGTAATCTTCCAGGTTGAAGCTTTTGAGATATATATAGTAGTAAGTGTGAATTTCCTCTAGTTCTTTGTTATTCACCTATTGTATTTCTTTCCTCATTTCAGTCACAAAATGGTATCTGCTCTTTAAGAATTAGACTCAAGTAAGTTTTTAGCATTTTCCATGCCAGTTGTGGAAATGACAGACCAAATTTTTATTCTTTCCTTCTTTTATTCTTTCTTAGAAGAGACTTAAATCAATTGATATGAAAAAATAAATCTATAGTCTGTGTAGTCAATTAATAATTGTATAATCTGATTTGCTTTGGAAAAAAAGTACTCTTATACACTATTGGTAATAATTCTCATCAGGTTTGTCAGGTGTAAAGGAGATTTTTTCAGAGGAGTATACAAAAGAAAGTATTTGGCCATCCACTAAACAGAACCATGAAATATCCCTCAAGTCTTGTATCACTTTCACTTTTACTTAAGATCTCAAATGGGTGGAAGGGCATGCTTTTAATCAGAAAGTCCATTCATTTGAACCATGAAATATACTGGTTGGATTGCTGAAACGCAGTTTTTAATATATGTCACAGGAAAGGGCAATAAATTCTCCACCCTCCTCACTCCCATGCTGTAAGAAAGAAGAATATCGTCTAGAACAAAGACTATCATCTAGAATAGTATGAAGTAATTTTGATCCCCCTAGGTCATTGTGCAGACCTACTGACATGTGATTGATCCACTCACTCCTCCCTAGAGTGCTACAGAGGAGCAGGTGGTGGTGCATTGTTCTGCACCTCTTTCTGCATCTCCATAAGAAAGGCCTGACAACAAACAGCTTAATAAAATATCTGTTTTAATAAATAGAACAAAAAGAGGAATATAGATAGTGAGTAAATTTTGCATCCCTTCAGATACTGGGAACCCAGCATTGGACAAACCCCGGATGGATTTTCCCACAGGGCGCTAGGCAGATCCCATCCATGGAGAGGTTCCTCTCTACCTCCCAGTTTCAGTTACCACAATTGCCTCCTCTCCTGCAATAGAGAGCACAGCGTGGTCCTGATTTGCCTTTTTACACTGCATGCCTGATTTTTACAGAACAGATAAGCCAGGTTATGGATATGGACTTGTCAGATTTGAGCCTCGCCTTAAATCAAGGTTGATTTTTGGCAAAGCTTTGGAAAGCAAAATGTTTAGAATGCGGTAGTTTCATGAAACTCCTCATTTCTAATGTTGCATCTTTTCAAGAACAACTCTGTTTCTAAGTAAGTAAACTACCAAAGTCTGGATCAAGATTTTCTGGAGTAAGTACCTCTTGGGCAACCTTTAGTTTTAAGTAAATAACAAGTGACTCAATATTTTCTGAAGCTTCAAGATTTCTCAGGCTGCACACTGCCAAACTTTGAAGCTCAGATTTCTGTGTGTGCCACATCTTTTTTTTTCTGTCCAAAAGTTTGATCGATAGATACTATTTAAATAATAAAATGTGTATGTTTAGATGGAAAATTGGTCATAAGAAAAATATTATTCTCATTTATTGCATTCAGTATTGAAAAATAATAAAGATATAATCATTTAGTGTTATGAGGAGAAGTAACATTTAATCAAGTTCATAGAAAACAAATATTTAATTACTTGCTGAATCTCAGGTATCAAAAGCTCTCCATCTCCTTTTACTCTCTTATTATACATAAAGACATATAAGAATAGCCAAAATATGCAATTAAAAAAGGCATATAATGAGCGAGGGTGTTGTTCCTGTGTTGTAGGATACATTTTTATTTGTATTTAAGACTTGCCATTAATTTCCCAGTGCAGGTGTTAATAAGTTTTGTAAAAATATCAGGTTTCATATAAAAGAGCAATGGGTCTACTGTAAAAATATGTTCATGAAAGTTGAGACAAAGAAAAATTGTTGCAATAGTTTTTTTAATGAGGAGTTCTGTGTAGTCTTTTCTGGGCACAAACTGAGATAGGTCAGGTTTTACACCCTGTCAGACTTTAAGCAGAACATATTGTTTGTAACACTTCTTTCACCCTTTGATTTTTGGTGTCGAAACTGTAAGATATTGCAATGGAAAGAATTTCATCAAATAAATATAATATATATTAATTATATTATATTTATGATATATATTATTTAGGACTTTCAGAAACAGTTTTGCCAGGATTTTTAGATTCTACCAATACGCAGATAAATAAGAGTCTTGTCACTTTTTAATATTCAGGAATACTTTGGACAAAAAGTGAAGCCAAGACATATATCTCAAGTAAACAATGTCAGTATAAACACATAGATATAAATACATTTAAAGAAAAGCATTTACAACATCAATAAAAGTCATAGTAAATAGCTTGGAAAAAAGATACGTGCCATAACATTCAAATTAGAATTTTGCAACAATGGCTAGAATTTAAAAAATTTCCCATTTTGTTCCATCTTCAAACTCTTTTGAAGTTGCTTATTCTTTCTAAGTTTTCACTATCTTTCTTATCAGTTACCTAATTGATACTCAAAAACAGCTTTCTCAAGTTTTCTTAGATCTCATGGAACCCATACCGCTTTAGGTTTGAGTAGAATATCCACATTTTTATCTTTTTTAAACAGGTAGATCAATGAGAATTAACTGTATCTATCTCATGTTCTTTGTCCAGGTTTTTGGATGCAAAATAGAGGTTATATTATAAAAAACTCTCTCCTCCTACAGCTGTAATTAATTATTTTTCTGGATCTTGTCAAAGTTATTGATGGCTTTATTTCTGAAAATGTTAATGTGCTTTATGAAGTTAATTACTACTTACTTTGCTTCTGCTGGTTGTACAAATTTGGAGGCAGTGAACAAATATCTAGCATGCAATTTCTGTTGCCAGCATTTTTCTTCCACTTTGTTAAATAAAGAAATCATTAATAATACAATTGTGTAAAATGGAACACCTAAAGGAATCCGACTGGAGGTTTCCTCTATGTTCTCTGTTAATCTTGTTTGTGCAGAAAAATGTGAGTTATGCCTACAACACTGCAATTGGTTAACCATGAGTAGAATCTTTTCTCATAATATGAAAATGAAAGATCCCTTGTGAAAGTCACAAAACATTAGACATTAAAGTTTCCTTTACCTCCCCTGTTCTCTGTTGGCAAATGGCCTATGCTATGACAAGAAATACTAAAAGCAGTGAAGCATATGACACAAAAAGGATGCATAAATGAAAAGCACTGATAAGTGATGAAGTATTTGTAATACCTGTGATTCTTATGTCAGTTATTTCAGCTGGAAAGATGAGATAAATTCTTTACAGAAAGCCCACGCACATTGTTTTCAGTACTATTGGAAAATCACTTAACTGCAGTAAAAAAAAAATTGCTGTCAGGAAGCTTTATTCCTCTTTTATTTACGGTCAGTACCTGTATTTTGTGAGACAACTGGGCTACATTAGTCAAAATATTTTGATTCTATTCATTATTTCTAAAGCCACAAAGGCAATTAAAAGGACAAAACAATTGACTCCATAAAGCAGACTTGTAAGTTTGCTCATCAAGAGGCAAACTTAGATGCTCATCAAGTTTGCCTTATCAAGAGCATCTAAATCATCCTGAAATTAAAGGTGAAAATGGGATGAGTTGTCTACTCTGCAGGAGATGGGAATTTTGCACATACTTGAAAGACTCGCCAGAGTCTCTCACTTTCCAGAATTGAGTTCCAGATAATTGACAAGATTCATGGTTACGGATCTCCAGAAATGTATGAATTCAGTTTGTACATTTGGATTGAATTCCAGTGTTTCCCTATTTTAGTGCCTCAGATTTTAATGTGAGGACAAACTGTAAATAATTTCATGGAAAAAATCTCTCTAAGTCATTAAATGAATTAGCGCGCTACTGTCAGTTGAAATATATTTTGTTCAAACATTGCTATTGCGAATGTTTTAATTGTTATCATTGTGCTAAGACTGTTGAAAGGCATTTGGTATGTACTGGAATTGAGGGGAAATTAATGAAACAACAGTGAGACTGAAGGAAGAGAAGTTTTAATTAGCACTTTTATTCCCATATTTCATTATGTTCTAGTATGTTGTTGAATTCGAAAATTTATTTGAAGAATATTTTTGTTGGGTAAATGTGAATGTTAACTGTCATGCACCACCTCATGGCTTGCAGGCTTCTAAACAAACTGTGCACTGCCTGGAGGAGATTTCTGTCTATGCATACACCATTTGGCATTATCACTCTTAAACTTCATTTGCAGGTTGGTAGTGAGTTCATGGAGCAACTCTTAAACTGCCCAGCACACATTTTGACAGGCAGGCAAGCTGCGTATAAAGGTGTTCTGGGCTAACCCTGGTAGCCAGCTAAGCACCACACAGCTGCTCACTCAGTCCCTCCCAGAGTAGGATGAGGAAGAGAATCAGAAGGGTAAAAGTGAGAAAATTTGTTGGCTGAAAAAAAGACAGTTTAATAGGTAAAGAAAAGCTGCACACACAAGCAAAGCAAAATAAGGACTTCATTCACTATTTGACATTGGCAGGCAAATGTCCAGCCACTTTCATGGAAAGCATGGCTTTATCACATGTGACGGTTACTTGGGAAAACAAATGTTATAACCAGGAACATCTTCCCTTCCTCCTTATTTCCTCCAGCTTTTATTGCTCAGCATGATATCCTATGGTATGGGATATCCCTTTGGTCAGTTGGAATCACCTGTCCTGGCTGTGTCCCCTCCTAACTTCTTGAGCAGCCCCACTGCTGGCGAGGCAGGGTGAGAAACAGAAAGCCTTGACATTGTGCAAACACTGGTCAGCAATACCTAAAACATCGGTGTGTTATCAACACTGTTTTGGTCCACAGCACCTTACCAGCTTCTATGAAGAAAATTAACTCCATCCCAGCCAAAACAAGTAAAAAATTCTCCCCTGTCTGATTGTTTGCTGATTTTGTAGCGGCCTGCATAGCACCCTGTTTCAACTAAAACTCAAGTTTACTATCAGGAAAGATTTGAGATAATGTGTTCTATTAATGTGAACAGTAAGCAGCAATTACAATGTTTAGAAATAAGGTTACAAAAAATTAATAGAATAAAGTAAAACTTTGCCTGAAACCTTTACATAGTTGGTGTTACCAAGTGCTATATTCATCATTTTGTTCTGCGATACAAAAGGATGATTCGGGCAGGAATTCTCCCTGAAAAATTAAAACTCTCATGATTTGATTACAGCTTAACACATATTACCTCTTTTATGCTCACAACCTCAGAATGCTATTGATGAATCAAAATTTGGAACTTTACAGTGGTCTTAAAAGTCTTCAGGTAATGCTGCTGTCGCGGTTTAACCGCAGCTGGCAAGAAGACAGCTGCTTGCTCACTCCCCCCTGGTGGGATGGGGGAGAGAATCAGAAGAGTAAAAGTGAGAAAATGCATGGGTTGAGATAAAGACAGTTTAATAAGTAAAGCAAAAGCCGCGCACGCAAGCAAAGCAAAACAAGGAATTCCTTCACTACTTCCCATGGGCAGGCAGGTGTTCAGCCATCTCCAGGAAAGCAGGGCTCCAGCACATGTAAAGGTTACTTGGGAAGACAAATGCCATCACTCTGAATGTCCCCCCCTTCCTTCTTCCCCCAGCTTTCTATGCTGAGCATGACATCGTATGGTATGGGATATCCCTTTGGTCATTTGGGGTCAGCTGTCCCAGCTGTGTCCCCTCCCCACTTCTTGTGCACCCTCAGCCTACTTGCTGGTGGGGTGGGGTGAGGAGCAGAAAAGGCCTTGACTCTGTGTGAGCACTGCTCAGCAGTAACGAAAACATCTCTATATTATCAACACTGTTTTCAGCACAAATCCAAAACATAGCCCCATACCAGCTACTGTGAAGAAAATTAACTCCATCCCAGCCAAAACCAACACAGCTGCAAATACCAGCTTTAAACTGAGAAGAAATAGATTATTCCTTAAGTTCTCCCAGGACAAGAATAAAGCACATTCATTCTTTCTAATATTGGTTTTGTGGGGTTTTATTTTAAATACCTGTTTACTGATTTCATTGCTGTCATTAATTTAAAATTAATTTTGGCAGCAATTTGATCACTGTACTGTTTTGGTTTTAATAAACCTGGGGAAAAAATTGACCATATTAGTCTAATTATTCTTGCTTATTGGTATGTATTTATTTGTTTATAATCCTTTTAAATTATTTTATGTATCATCTGGCACCTCTCAAATTGTAAAATAAATCATAATCACTCTGGTGAAAAGATAACTTAAATGAGAAATTTGCAAGATATTTAGGGTTGGATTTTTTTTAAAATTTTTATTAATGTGAAAATCCTTCACATGGTCACTGTAGAATAGATTATTTTCATTCCCTCTCTTCTGAATGTATGAAGTTATTAAAATAACTTATTTCTTCAGTGTCGCAATCCTGTACTCATTTTCTCCCACCAGGAGAAAAAGAAAGAATCAACCTTTAGTAACTCATAAGAACAGTCATAACTGTAATCTTAATTTTATGTGATGTACCTGCTGCTTACTTTCCAGTTATTGCAAATAAATTCTAGTTGTATTACACTTCTAAATGTAGTACTTTCATAGGTGCTTATTAGTATCATTTCAAGTCTGTGTATTCACAGAATAAGTTCATTCCACTTCAGTGAAATATGAAATGGCTGATCATATATTTTCACACCTGCTTCAGAACTCAGTCTAATTAGCAATACAAGTTCTTGTGAACATTTTATATCCATGCCTCAAAGCTTGTTCCCCACTGAAATCCCATTCATGTTCATGAGCTTAGTCCCTGCCTCTTCCAAAGCTACCTATGCACTTGGCTTCGAAGTGCTATTCCATGAGTTCACAGAATATGGGGGGTTCTACTGTTACAAGAAAAATGAATGCAAGCCAGATATATTAGAGCTCAGGGTAATCACAAATACCAGGACACGTTCAATTACATTTAAATCTCATACTTAAAAAAAAAAAAATTGAAAAAATCCTGCTGGATCAAAGATAAGAAGTTTATATACATTTTATACATTTGGAAGATGGTGGGCAACCTATTGGAATTCCTTTTTTTGTTGTTGTTCAGCATGTAAACTAATGCTAGATGATACTAAAAATTGCAGTGCATATGTCACCTGAATGATGCCTAACATTTTGCAAAATGAACTAGAACCTCTAGAGTGTAGAATATAACCATTATGTCTTGAGCTAAAAAGGCATTGGAGATTTGAAGATTGATCATGGTTGACTCAAGAATACTTGGATTATAGATGAATCACAATATGAACCATAAGAACCTATGTTAAGTTGAAATGTAACAGGCACATAAATATTTTAGAAAAAACTATAACCATTAATAGTTTCTAGCATTTATATTTACTATCTCATTCCTTCTTCTTCATTACCTTTGAGATACAGCCCTGTAATAGATATTGTGGAAAACAGTGCTTTAAGAATCTAGCATGAGCTGCTTGCATGAGGTTATTACATTTTTTCAGTGGCTCATTCCGTACCAGACTAATCACCCCAAATTCAGACATTTCAGCTATGCCTACTCCATAATGAAAACAGGGCTAACACTTTGGCTGGGGTACCACTCTGTCTGCATCTATACATCTGCTCTGCTAGCACTCATGCTGGTGTGGTTTCAGTCTGAACTAAATGGCATGCTCTGAAATAGCGCCCAGGCATGATCTGGGGGAAGAGCATAGCGCAGGGAGTGTTCCCAGCTGGCAACACAGATAAGGTAAATCTGTCTTTGGCAGGAGAGGAGGGGAGGCTGTAACTATATGGACACAAGCTCAATGTCACCATTTGGCTTTATGGGCAGACAACAGTTGCTGGCCCGCTGTATTTAGTAGTATAATTTGGGGGGGAGATATTATATTAAATTAATATTAAATTAATGACAGCAATGAAATCAGTAAACAGGTATTTAAAATAAAACCCCACAAAACCAGTATTAGAAAGAATGAATGTGCTTTATTCTTGTCCTGGGAGAACTTAGTGGGGAGATGCTGATAAATTCCTTTGAGCAATACCTTTGCAATTTATTTTTTGTGCCTTGTGATAGATTTTAATCTGCTTAAAAAAGCAATCCCCACTCACTGTCCACTCCTTCCTCCTTATGTTAAGAAAAGGTCCACTATTTAGAGAAGATGGTTTGCTTACTTCTATCTTCTCATTGTCTTCCTTCCCCTATGGGCAATACTGTTATGCCTGCTATGATTAGATCTAGTTGCTGCTCATTCGTGACATGCTAGTGCTACCATTGGTACCCTTCTGGTCTCATAGAATCATAGAATGGTTTAGGTTGGAAGGGACCTTTAAAGATCATCTAGTCCAACCCTCCTGCAATGAACAGGGACATCTTTAACTAGATCAGGTTGCTCAAAGCCCCGTCCAGCCTGGCCTTGAATGTTTTCAGGGATGGGGCATCTACCACCTCTCTGGGCAACCTGTTCCAGCGTTTCACCACCCTCATCGTAAAAAAATTTCTTCCTTATATCTAGTCTGAATCTACCCTCTTTTAGTTTAAAACCATTACCCCTTCTCCTATCACTACAGTCCCTATTAAAAAGTCTGTCCCCATCTTTCTTGTATTGTCCCCTTTAAGTATTGAAAGGCTGCAACAAGGTCTCCCCGATTCCTTCTCTTCTCCCTCCTCTCCCCCATCCCTCCCTTCTGCCCCCACAGAAAGGCCTAGGCTGGATACAAAGATAGAAAGACAGGCTTCTTTCCTTGCAGTGTGAACAACCACCCAAAGACTTCACAGGCATTAAATTATGTTTTGTGCTTTGTGCTAATAAGCTCTGTTGAGACCCCTTTGAAAGAATCTCTTACTTGGAGCCTTGCACTCTACTAAGACCATGGATTGCAGAACTATTGAAATGCTCATTGGCATTGATATTTAAGGCAGAAGAGTCAATAACTAAGAATTTAAAATCTCTCTCTGTAATGTCTAATCTGGATTAATTTTTATATATATTCTTGCCATGGATGCATGCCTGACACCAAGGACTAGCGTAGACCTGCTATATTTAGAGATCTGATCAAAGGAAATGTTGTTGGGTAAAGCTCAATTTTTTATTTCTTGCTGTATCTGCTTTTCATGGGTTATTGGTAGTGTCAAAGCCCAAGGGAAAAAAAAAAAAGGCAAAAAATTCATGTGGTGAGAAGCCTTGAGAAAAAAGTAGGATAATGTTGATATTTACTGAACAGCACCAACTAGGGAATTAAGGAATGCACATTATGACATAAAACTTTAGAGAGGAGAAGCAAGCTATCACAGAAAGAGGCAAGTTAGAGAAATCTGATTAGATATCATTTACAGAATATATAGGCTTGAGAGATGTCAGGATAAAAACCAATGTTTAGAAATAAATAGAACAATGACTGGGCAGTAGAAGTGGTAGAATATAAAGTAAATTTGATCTAGGAAAATTCTTGAATTTAGTTTTCCCATTTGGATGGACAACTGATGAAATCTGAGAGGAAAAAAAAAAAACAAACCTGAAATAAAATGTGCTATTGAAAGAAACAAAACTACAACAACTTCCATTAGTGAAATATAACCCTTAACTTGCTAGTAGTGTCCAGCCACATCAATTTGAAATTGACACCATCTGCATTTGTGAAACAAAGAAGCTCAGTAGTAGGTGTGAAGGAAAAAAGCCAAGCACCAATCCAGATTTACACAGTTGCGTATTAGCAAATCAAGTCATAACAAGAGCTATCAGTTTAAACATAAATAGATTATGATCAGATTTAAAATATGCTGCCTTGGCTTCTGCTGGAAATCAATCAGTGGGTTTTATTGAACTGGAACATTCTTAACATTTTCAAGTTTTTTGATATTGGAAAACTGAGTGTCTCATGCCTTCATATGTCTAATGTTTCTCTCCTGAACAGTAGGCATGAAGGAAACTTGAAAAGTAACAGGCTTTGTGAATATGGCTGAAAATAGCTCTCTGTGGTAAGGTGATTCTGTTAGGATGTATTTAACTGCATGAACCAGGTACACACTCTACATACTGACCCTTGTCAGGATGTGACCTGAACATATTCTTCTCTATGATTTAGAGGAAGAAAACTGATAGCCTGCTGGGATCAGGTTCCCAAACAGGGACCCCTGGGAATGTTATAGAGGGAACCTGCCCTGTCTGAACAGCCTTCTTAAAATAGCTGTTCAAGCCTAATATATACATGCCCTGTGTGTTCATCTACTCTGTAACTCTATGGTAGCAGTAACATCCAAAATTCTAGTATCTTAAAGGCCTATTTACTAAAAGGACCTGGGAGTTTATTTTAATAACCTCCAATTTGTGAATTTGCACAACTTAGAGAAAACAGATTACCTGAGAGAATTAATCAGCAATTGGATCATCATGTGCCAGTCTGTATATTCTGTCTGCAGCTTCTCAAAGTGACCCAGTGCAGGTCTTGTCTAATAAAGAGATTTTTGTGATAACCTTCAAAATGACAACTAAATTTTACCTTCCCTAATATTTCCACTTTTACTCTGAAGAGTTCAAAGTTTTCTGGATACTTTGCTTCCCTGTCCAATGACTTTTAGAGTTCACGGACTTTCAAGACTGTTATCACGTAGACATAATGACCCTATGAATTTAAGAAGAATTTTCCCATATTCTTATCTCTGTCCAATGCATCTATTTGCAAAACCTGCTATGTTGTGTGGTTCACCTATGCAAGGTGCCATATTATTTGTGAGAAAACTTTTTTCTCTCAGTGTGAAATGTGATCATAAACTTTTACCAGTTACCTTACAGAAGATAATTTTAATTGTTCAGAAGTTTTGAATACCAAAATGCAAGAGAAGAAATCATTATCTTTTCACAGACACACTGTAAGCTGAAGAAAATGCTAAATTCATTGAGTAAATTATTCATTGTGATTTTTTTGTTCAGCTCTAATTAATGTTTTCTGCTAGCAGGATATGTTTAATACATTATAAAGTCACAGCTTGTGCAGAATTGTAGTCTCAGTTCTAGTTTCATTTGATAAAAGGGGTTTTTTGTTTGTTTGTTTTACATTATCCCAGAAATTTAGTTTTCTTTGGTTTTCCCAGTAAAGTATTTTAGTTTAATTGCAGTGTAAGAATGCCAAATGTTTAGGAAGCTATTTTTCCTTCCTACTGTTGTTGATGGCTCATATTAAGAAAGTAATGACCATGTAGTGTGTTACATATCTACCAGCTGTTTCATTTTGTTCTTCAAATAGAGCTACATAGCTGTTTTTATTGAAGTATAGAAGATGCTGCAATATTGTTTTGTGGTTTTGGCGACAGGGTATCTTTAGTACAGCAATATGAAGTTCAAGATTTATTTATCCATGTGTCCAAAGGCATACCTTCAATGAGAACTAGCACAAGCAAAGTGCTAGAAAATAGTAAACATTACAGCTTGATGCTTTTTTATTATTATTCTGTTTTTTCCTTGTCACAGCTGTTGATGTTAGGCTTTCTGTTCACATGGACCAGTGACAAAGATGTTCAAAAAGTGGCTTCATGGGCTTCAGTTTCTGGGTGCAAAATTTACCAACTTCAATAAATAGCTACGTTTTAATTAGCACCTTCTTTAAATGAAAGCTGTTTCTCCATGTTCCCAGCAGAAGAAAATAAAAATATAGGTAAAAATTACCCCCAGAAAATTACAGAGAAAGCTAAATTCTGAGTGCTGTAAGAAGATTAGTAAAATTCTCTGCAGTAACTAGATGAGACATATACCCTACTTGGGCTTTTTGCAGAGGAACCGATTCCAGAGACTGAAAGGAGATATTGCTGTATCTTAATGAGGTAATAATACTTAGTAATTTTATTCATTATACTAGATCAGTATTTAACTCTTCCCAGAAAATTTCTGTCTTGCATAGGCACACATACACACTCTCTCCTCCATTGAAAGAAAGCAATATGTGGCCTAGTTCTGACCTGTCAAGCTGCTCTGTGCAATTGCATCTGAGAAGAAAAAGCTTCAAAAAATAACCAATACATCTCCTGCCACAGAGTTGCTGAAGCATTCATCTGCAAATAGGACCAGCAAATGTTTTTTGCAATTGCCAGGAAAGTGGTATCCTGTTAATTCTGTTCAGTTGTTTGCTTCATGGTAGGTTGCAGCAATCTAAAACACCTTTTTGGTTAATAAGGAACAGCCGATTTTCAAACATAGAAAGTACTTGCATGAATATTCATGTGAGTGGGAAATACTGATTAAAGAGGAGTTTGCTAACCTACTTCATTAACTCCTAATGGGAGTTGTGATCCTAACTTCCCCTTTGCCTTTTCTTGAAGACCTTTCATTTAGTGTTTGGCTTTGTCGTGGTTTAGCCCCAGCTGGCAACTAAGCACCACGCAGCCGCTCGCTCACTCCCCCCTGGTGGGATGGGGAAGAGAATCGGAAGAGCAAAAGTAAGAAAACTCAAGGGTTGAGATAAAGACAGTTTAATAGGGAAAGCAAAAGCCACACACGCAAGCAAAGCAAAGCAAGGAATTCATTCACTACTTCCCATGGGCAGGCAGGTGTTCGGCTGTCTCCAGGAAAGCAGGGCTCCCTCAGGCGTAATGGTTACTTGAGAAGACAAATGCCATCACTCCGAACAACCCCCCTTCCTTCTTCTTCCCCAGCTTTATATACTGAGCATGACATCATGTGGTATGGAATAGCCCTTTGGTCAGTTTGGATCAACTATCCTGGCTGTGTCCCCTCCCAGCTTCTTGTGCACCTGGCAGAGCACAGGAAGCTGAAAAGTCCTTGACTAGTGCAGCAACACCTAAAACATCTCTGTATTATCAACACTGTTTTCAGCACAAATCCAAAACATAGCCCCATACCAGCCACTATAAAGAAAATTAACTCTATCTCAGCTGAAAACAGGACAGGCTTCTGCAATACTCAGTCTCTACTGTCTTTACTGTTAAAATAAGCAATGCATGAAGTTAGCCTGTTTTTACAGTCATAGTGTTTTTTAACCACCAAAAGTAATCTAGTAACCTTTGTGTGGTACACTTTTTTTGTTGTTGTAAAAAATGTCACATTAATCTAGAATAAGGAATGAACAGGATATCTAAAATAAAATGCTCAAATAAAATTAGAAAATAATATTAATTTCCACTGAAATATATAAAGGCATGAATTCTGCTCTCCAATACGCAAGTTTAGTGATGGTGACCGATGGGGGGTAGAAATTTGAGTTTAAAGCAATACAAGTTAGAACATATATTAGTGCACTATATTTAACATTTTACCAAATCTAAAAAACCCTCATATTCCTACATTGTCATGCCATTTACTAGTTTGTACACTAGCTTGTGTAAATTAATACTGATCCTCCTAAAACTGTTTCTATTTTATTCTCTTTGTCACAATCACAAAACACCCCCACCTGTATGTATCTGGCTATTTTGTCTAAAAATAACTATTAAATACTATTAAATTAATATTAATTAATATAAATTAATTAATATTAATTAATATTAATAACTATTAAATATAATAACTACTAAGCTAAAAGCATCCTTAATTAAAATTAAGGTTTTAAAACTTATTTGTTGAGAAGATCATGATAGTTTAGTTACAGCTACAGTTATGCTAAAAGAATTATATGAAATTACATAAATCAAAAGTTGCCTTTTAACAACTGTCTCAAAGAAATAATATCAGTGTTCAAACGCTACATAACATTAACTCATTCAATTACTTAAAGCTTGATTGAAAGCTTGCTTGAAAAATGAGTTAAAAGTCTCAGTTAGTTTAATTTGGATTTATGTTTGGAGTTTTTGGGTTTTTTTTTTCCCAATAGAGCAAGTTGAACATAATTCCAGTTGTAACAGTTGCAGTTTCATTGTTTTAATTTTGTAGGGGAGTACATTTTAAGGCAGGTCAAAATTTGAACTCTCAAATGTAGTATTGTGTGCTCAGCATTACCTTGTTTATGAATCTTGTTAAAACACAAGTTATTTTTAAATGGGTATGTATTTTGTGATATAATTTGTATTTGATCCTTTCTTGAAGTATTATGCTACAGATAATATTGTTCTAATTAAATACATGGAATTGCATGTGCAGAAAAACATTGATTTATCTTGTTTATACATGGTGACGATAAGTATACAGAAAAGTGGGAAAATAATTAGAATTATTAAAAGTATATTCAACTGTGATCTTTGTACCGTGTGAGAATGATGTAAAAACATTTAAAATTGCAGTATGAATAAAAAGGACATTATTTTGCATGGCCTTGGGAAAGCTATGCAATGGGTAAATAAAGCTTACCTAGTGTTTTAAAGTTACATTTGTTCTGAAAAAAACTTAGTTTGTGTGATGGCCACTGACAGCTAGTTAGAAACTACATTTGTGCTTAGAATTGTTTCAATATTAGTATTCCGTGCTTTCAGGAGTTACATGCACATTTAAATGGGCATATATTTTTATAAATGCATCATGCATATTAACTGTAACTTAAATATGTCTCTACGGTTTTTTAGCTAATAGTTTTTAAAAGAACAATATGTGTCTGTCCAGGGATTGACAGAGTCCTGGTGACTTCTTGAACATCATTAATATCTCTACATGAAATTATTGAACATCATTAATATCTCATCATTAAAATCTCAGCCTAAAAGGAGGTTGTAGTGAGGTGGGTGTCAGTCTCTTCTCCCAAGTAACGAGCGATAGGACAAGAGGAAATGGCCTCAAGTTGCATCAGGAGAGGTTTAGATTGGATATTAGGAAAAATTTATTTACTGAAAGGGTGGTCAAGCATTGGAACAGGCTGCCCAGAGAGGTAGTGGAGTCACCATCCCTGGAGGAATTAAAAAACAATGTAGACTTGTCACTTTGGGACATGGTTTAGTAGGCATGGAGGTGTTGGGCTGACGGTTGGACTAGATGGTCTTAGAGGTCATTTCCAACCTTAATGATTCTGTGATTCTATGATTTCTATGAATATTTTTTTCAGTATAAGAAGTTTTTCCTCATCTGCAAATACCTACTTTCCTGACTCCAGAGCTGAACTGTGTTAGCCAAGCCAGACAGAAGCTAGATAGTCACCAGCTTTATTTCTATAATGATATCATTTTGTTCAGCTGTAACTACTGGTCAGATTGCTCTGCTCTGCCAAGAACCATTTCTCATTCCACAGGTTCGATTTTCAGCAGTTCCATTTCCCTGAATCTCCAGTTCCAAAGTGATAAGAACATATAAGCATGTAGTAATGGCCATACTAAAATGTTTATTTTTCAGGTGGACTTATTAGCATTGTATCTGCCTTTACTAATACAGCTGCATGATTCAGATCAGAAATGGCTTGTGCCCCACTGGCTCAGACCACAGGTGAAAGTAGTGTGACAGCTTCCACATAACCTTACATTAAGGTCTCTTTTTTCTCCTTTATCTGGCCCGTAAATCTTCCTCCTCATTTCAGTGCTCTTTTCGAGTCCACAGCATCTGTTGTCTCCTGCTGAATTTGATTATACAGATATCACAAAAAAAATTGGAAATAATGCTTACTGGTTTGAAGTTAATGTACAATGGACAAGGGAAGTGTGAGAACTTTTAAAGGTAAATATGAACTTAAATTCCAACATCCAATTTAAAATACAGAAATTAAGAATGTTTTCCTGAAAGTGCTAAATGCTTCTCTAAAAAATAAACTCACAGAAGAGCTTTCATGTAAGGGAACAAATTTAAAAAGCAGGTCTTTGGCTCACTGTTTATTAGAGAGAGTCCCCAGTGAAAAAGTGGCACAAAGTTAGTATTGACTTTCTCCTAGCACTGTGCTGAAATCCAGTGTGTAGGCACTGCAGGGTTTACACTGACTGGTTGATTGCAGTTATCATCCACTGACACTTCTTGTGGTGTACAGAAGGATTCTGAAATATTCCTGTCAGATTTATACACAATGTCTTTTGATATAAGCAACATAAGGAAGATGAAGGGGACCTGTTTTTTTTCACAAACCTTTTTCCTCACATTCGGAAATCAAAGGTAATTGGAAAACTGTTGTTATGATGGAGGTCTGGATAAATCTTAGCAATGAAGGAATTGGTCTTTGTATATTTTTTTCCTAACACCCAAGACGAGGCATCGTAACTGTTTTCTCAAGGTATCATGTTTAGCGTGGAGCATCTAAATTGCATCACAGGTAGTAATTATCCAGAGATTTCATTAATTTTGTACCTACTTATCTTGTATATTAAAAATTATAAGTAGATAGTTAGTATAAAATGTATGCTGGCACCTCTTTTTACCTTGCCTTTTTTTTTTCTTTTTTATTTCTTTGCATCTCGTTTCAGAGTTTCTTTCCCTGCAGCATCTTAATTCTATTCATTCTTTTGACACAAGCCTGCATTATTGGAAGGTCACATTTTAAATTTTGGAGAGCTTTTTCTGACCATGAAATGTAATTTGCCACATTAAGCAAAGATCATAGTGGATGGTACTGTGTGATTTTTCTTTTTCACTTCATTATCAGTTAGTTTTCTGAATTTCAGAGGATTATGTCAAGTTCTGATGGTTCTAATTTAATATTTATCAGGGCAGTAAAGGTGCATTGAAGTTCCTGATACATGAGAAGAATTTATTTAGAACTGATTCCTGCTTTAATAAAAATGCTATCTGGTATTAGTAACCTTATCATTTGGGTTTAATGAGTCTAAAAATATTTCTTCCACTTTGTCCAAAACCTAAATGAGACAAACTAAATCAGTGGTTTTCTTAGAGAACTACATTTCAGCAGAATTTCCTGATTTCTTCATCATAGAGAAATGATTGCCCTTTTATTCTTTACTTACACTTGACTGTTTGAATTTTTAGTGCTGAGGCATTTACTGGACCAAAACCATGTTCTCACACCTGAAGAAATGCAGTATCTTTGCTAATTTTAACCAATACCAGCTTTTTCTCAATAAAACAGGAGTCTACAGAGAGATAAGAGCTTTTTTCTGCCTTGCCTCTTTCACCTCCCAATATGAAAATGCAGTGTCTGTAGAGATTGTGGGGGATTATGACAGAAGTCTTTGTAAATTGCACAATCTCCATTTTAATAATGTCTCGAAACAGGGCCTGCTTTTTCTCACACATAAGGCACTCTCTTTTTGGGGTTACATTTTATGTCCTACCCATCCAAAGCTCAACTAACTTCAGCTTTTAGTTAGTAATTTTTGGGAAACTGGAAGGGTAACAATGATTATAATATTAAAATCTAATTTTAACCTGTGCAGGAAAATCATATTAGTAAAAAAAGAGTCAAGGGGAATGAAGGAAAAGTGAGAAGGGGAACTGACTTATAAAAAGACTGTTATAACTTTTAAAATTACTAATAACTCAGAACTGTAAAATTTGATGCCTCTGTGAAATAACAAAGCTACAGAGGGAGGAAATTCTGTCATATATCTGTTACAGGACATTTGATCAAATCAGGAAAGAAAGTAAAACTGCTTCTTAAACATTTAGTTGTAAAATGCACAATGAAAAAACTACACTTTTACAGGAACTGTAGCTCAAGAAGCAGATTATGGACATCTCAACATATAGTAGAAATAACATTTGTTTTATAAAATGTTAAATTATGATTTTCTAACAAAATAGGTATGCCATTGTTCTATAAGTGGGACGTTGCAGGCTGTCAAAGGACTAGAGAGATTTTGACCCGATTGCATTCAGAGGCAGCAGAAAGAGGAAGGCATGACCAGTAATATTTAAATGCCTATACTCAAATCCACAAAGGATTTAGGATGGATGCAGGCCCCTAGTTTAAATATCAGACACAGTCCTCAAAACGACAGTGTGACTCTTTAGGCATCTAATACCTGTAGGCATCTGAACTTTTGCCAGTGAGTTTCTACTAGCACAGGCAATTATCTTCCAAATCTTTCCCAACTTGGTATCACTGAGCAGCTTAATGCAACCCACCCATCTGTCTTCAGCTGGAAACCTCTGCGTGGGCATTCCCCCCAGGCCAATCCAGAAAGTGTGTTCAGAGTGAGAAGAGCAATATGCATATCTCCTTTTACTAAAAATAGCAAGTGGTGTTGTTTCCCTCTTATGCAGTAGCACAAAGGTGTTGGTGCTTGTTAGTATATGGAGAACCTGAATTCAGTGCCTCAGCTGAGGGACACTTAACATCCTGTGTCCAGAAAAATAGATCTTTACAGTAGAGTCCTGTCCCAGAAAAGTAAATCTGATGTAATAAATCCAGCTATTAGAAAGTAGGAAGGAGGTAGTCTGAAGAAGGGCTTAGCTGTGACAGTGCTACTCTGTTTGTGTGATACAGGTAGAATATGTTCTGCTGTAGCATATTTTTTTACAGGTGTGGGTCAAGATAAAAGATAAAAGTATTACTGATGTAACACTGGAAGAAGGGAATTTTCAGGAGACATTTGAATGAAGGAGAATAATTGGATAGACCAGACCAGCAAAAAATAAACATTGTAGAAAAGGAAACAGAGTATGTGGGAGATGAAACAGGATGAAAGTAAAAGTTTCCAAGTCAAATTTGATCATGCCATGGCCATGAAATACATCTGTCAAAAGAAAAAAAATGGCAATCAAGGACTAGTTGTGCTATGGTGTCTCGTCCCACTCAGTGGTGTGCGAGAGGGGTGAATCTTTTCGATTCCCCAATGGTTTGTGTACCGACAAAAGCCGATCTCTGCTTGGCAGAGCCGCGTGGTCTGTAGAGTCACGACAATGACTCAGAGGAACAGTCTATCCCACTTCTGGTACTGACAAAGGCCGATCTCTGCTCGGCAGAGCCGTATGGTGAGTAGAGTCACGACAATGACTCAGAAGAACAGGCTGGCCAGCAACTTTATTAACTGGCGAATTCCACAAACGGACAAACTTAACGAACTGGCGAGCTCAACGAACGAACAGAGGTGATTTGGCAATGGAGCTATTTTCCGGGCAACCCGTCATGATTTATCCCAAACTTGCATATATTGGAAGAGCAGAGGAAGAGAGAAGCGAGAAAAGGAAAGGAAAAGAGAGGAGGAAAGAGAAAGAAAAAGTATCACCACCCTTGGATCCCGCGATGATGACAACAGACGTGGCAATCCTCCAGTGGTGGGCACGCGCGCTTCCCTGGGGGGCGTGTCTTTTATAAACTAATCCCCACCTCTAGGTACGCCCCTTCAGGACTTACATGGTTCTTGTTCTAGAAAGTTCTTAATCTTCTGCGTAGGTGCTGGGGGAGGGGGGTGGTCACGAGGGGTCTCTCGGGCAGTTGCAAGCCCCCTTGAGGTCCGGCAGAACCCAGAACTGTGCATCCTCCGACGCACTCCACACGTCCCGCACATCCCGCTCCCGCTCTCCCCCACCCCGTGCTCGCTGACCTGCCGTCGCCATGCAAATAGTGCCTCAAGTCGACACAATGTTTGAGACATTAAACACTCTAGCTGCTGCAGTAAACATTAAATACTCTGTCTGCTGCTGTAAAAGACAACAAAAAATACTTCTTCAAATACATTAGCAGCAAAAGGAGAGCTAAGGAGAATGTCCAGCCCCTAGTAGATGGGGGAGGGAACACAGTGACCAAGGATGAGGAAAAGGCTGAGGTACTTAATGCCTTCTTTGCCTCAGTCTTTAATCGTAGGGCCACTTGTTCTCTGGGTACCCAGCCCCCGGAGTTGGAAGATAAGGACAGGGACGAGAATGGAGCCCCCATAATGCCGGGAGAAATGGTTAGTGACCTGCTGCACCACTTAGACATTCACAAGTCTATGGGGCCTGATGAGATCCACCCGAGAGTACTGAAGGAACTGGCAGAAGTGCTCACCAAGCCCCTTTCCATCATTTACCAGCACTCCTGGCTAACTGGGAAGGTCCCTGCTGACTGGAGATTAGTAAATGTGACGCCCATCTACAAGAAGTGCCGGAAGGAGGACCCGGGGAACTACAGGCCTGTCAGCCTGACCTCGGTACCGGGGAAGCTGATGGAGCAGATCATCCTGAGTGCCATCACATGGCATGTAGAGGATAACCAAGGGATCAAGGCCAGCCAGCATGGGTTTAGGAAAGGCAGGTCCTGCTTGACCAACCTGATCTCCTTCTACGACAAGGTGACCCGCCTAGTAGATGAGGGAAAGGCTGTGGATGTTGTCTACCTAGACTTCAGTAAAACCTTTGACACAGTTTCCCGCAGCATTCTCCTGGAGAAACTGGCTGCTCATGGCTTGGACGGGTGTACTCTTCGCTGGGTAAAGAACTGGCTGGATGGCCGGACCCAAAGAGCGGTGGTGAATGGAGTTTACTCCAGTTGGCAGCCGGTCACAAGCGGTGTTCCCCAGGGCTCTGTGTTGGGGCCAGTTCTGTTTAATAGATTTATCAATGATCTGGATGAAGGGATCGAGTGCACCCTCAGTAAGTTTGCAGATGACACCAAGTTGTGTTGGGAGTGTTGATCTGCTTGAGGGGAGGAAGGCTGTGCAGAGGGACCTGGACAGGCTGGATCGATGGGCCGAGGTCAATTGTATGAGGTTTAACAAGGCCAAGTGCAAGGTCCTGCACTTGGGCCACAGCAACTCCATGCAACGCTACAGGCTTGGGGAAGAGTGGCTGGAAAGCTGCCCAGCAGAAAAGGACCTGGGCTTGTTGGTTGACAGCCACCTGAACATGAGCCAGCAGTATGCACAGGTGGCCAAGAAAGCCAATGGCATCCTGGCTTGTATCAAAAATAGTGTGGCCAGCAGGACTAGGGAAGTGATCGTGCCCCAGTACTTGGCACTGGTGAGGCCGCACCTCGAATACTGTGTTCAGTTTTGGGCCCCTCACTACAAGAGAGACATTGAGGTGCTGGAGCGTGTCCAGAGAAGGGCAACGAAGCTGGTGAAGGGTCTAGAGCATAAGTCTCATGAGGAGAGGCTGGGGGAACTGGGGTTGTTTAGCCTGGAGAAGCGGAGGCTGAGGGGAGACCTTATCACTCTCTACAACTACCTGAAAGGAGGTTGTAGAGAGGTGGGGGTCGGTCTCTTCTCCCAGGTAACAAGTGATAGGACAAGAGGAAATGGCCTCAAGTTGTACCAGGGGAGGTTTAGACTGGATATTAGGAAATTTTACTTCACTGAAAGGGTTATCAAGCATTGGAAGAGGCTGCCCAGTGAAGTGGTTGAGTCGCCATCCCTGGAGGTATTTAAAAGACGTTTGGATGAGGTGCTTATGGACATGGTATAGTGGTGGTCTTGGTAGTGTTAGGTTTACGGTTGGACTCAATGATCTTAAAGGTCTTTTCCAACCTATACGATTCTGTGATTCTGTGATTAATTCTTTCAGTCTCTCACATATGGTCTCTGATTTGCAAAATCTGTAGTTGGTTCTTTATTTGGACTGTGCTTCCTCTTCCTTCTGCTTAGTGTTTTATTGCATCCCTTACAAGTCATTGTCTAAGAACGATCCCTATGCACAATGTGCAAAAGGCAAACCTATCAGCTGAACAAGGAGCATTTTTATTGGATAAGCAATATGAGCTTCTTTTTTTATTAATATTTTAGTGTCACTCAGGCAGTTTTAAGGCTTTTTAATGAATTATTTTGTACTTGGAGTTTTCTAAGCCACTGTCCTGGGTATTTCTAATTTTACTTTGCATAAAAGAAAGCTGCCACTGATGCAAAAGATACTAAAGGACATTTAAAAATAGAAATTGTTCTTGTCTGCTGGTTCGTAAAG
Source organism: Ciconia boyciana (assembly GCF_034638445.1). Lineage (NCBI taxonomy): Eukaryota > Metazoa > Chordata > Aves > Ciconiiformes > Ciconiidae > Ciconia > Ciconia boyciana. The sequence continues at coordinate 84,200,799 of NC_132935.1, forward strand.
TTCAGGTGTATTTTTGTTTGGTCATTTTCAAGCAATTTTTTTTATTCTTATAAGGACTCTCAGGTGGCTTGCTGCAAAATTCAATTCTGACTACTGCTAATTATTCTAGTAATTTACAAAACTTTTTACTGCAAACATTTATTATCATATGCTTTGTAGCAACAAGAAAAGAAACAATTTAGCTCCTTAACTACTGCCTAGAAGTAGTACACACTGATGGGCCACATGCAAAATTACTATGTGATATGAGAATGGTTGAGATCCATGCATGGATGTTATTTATCTGAGGCCATGTCAAGTACAAAATGAGTTTATAGCGTGAGTGATCATTCTGACTCTGAAATACTGTTACTTACTGCAATATCGCTTTATTAGATTTTGTGGAGTTCAAAGGAACTTATAGCCCTTTACAAAGGGCACAGAAATGGAGAGTGATGTTATATAAGTAAGTTGCGGACCTTAACAACAGAAGAAACTATTTTTTAGTTCTTTATGTTTTAACGTGTTTGATGGTAGCTTATATTCCTGCTTCAGGCATGTTGTTGAATATAATTTAAGTCATACTTTACAAAAAAAAGGTGTTTGATTATAAACAAAGTACTAGCTTGGTTGTTTCTGAACTACTTATGATCTCAAATGAATCAAGTATTTTCAAATAGAAAATACTGAGGAATGAATGGGAAAATCTGCAAAAGTAGATGATGGTATGGTCATCTACCTTTTTTACTTTAGCTCAACGTTGCTGGACTCCCACCTTTTCCACCTCAAAGACACAGTTCTGTGAATGTACGGTTCAGTGTTTATCAAATGGTGGTGGTCTGTGGTCCACGTGTAGTCAAATAAAAAGTTTTGTCCCAACTTTCCTAAGGTTTGAGACCTGATATATCACACATTTCTACAGAAGATCTCATGTTATTAATGATTCCCCATTTTCCCAATGAATCATTCCAGCTGCTGTGTAGTTTTACCAGCTTTAAATGGAATATGTAGAATCGGTCTGGTCCAGCAAAGCTAGTGCTAGTACCCCACTTCTATATAGACTTCAGCAGAATTATACAGTGGTGCCTACAAAAACTGAGTAGTCATGCAATATGTTTTTCTGGGATGGAAAGTGTGTGTGAGAGTAAAGGGTGACCAAAGTGTGCCAAATAGCACCTCTCTTGTTAAAGTTGCTCCATTTTGAATAAAGAATGAAACTAACTTGTGCTGGTTTTGACTACGATAGAGTTAATTTTCTTCATAGTAGCTATTATGGGGCTATGTTTCTTATTTGTGCTGAAAACAGTGTTGATAATACAAGGATGCTTTAGTTGTTGCTAAGTAGTGCTTATACTAAATCAAGGACTTTTCAGCTTCCCATGCTCCGCCAGGTGCACAAGAAGTGGGGAGGGGACACAGCTGGGACAGCTGACCCCAACTGACCAAAGGGATATCCCATACCATATGATGTCATGCTCAGTATATAAAGCTGGGGAAGAAGAAGGAAGGGGGGGATGTTCGGAGTGATGGCGTTTGTCTTCCCAAGTAACCTTTACATGTGATGGAGCCCTGCTTTCCTGGGGATGGCTGAACACCTGCCTGCCCATGGGAAGCAGTGAATGCATTCCTTGCTTTGCTTTGCTTGTGTGCACAGCTTTTGCTTTCCCTATTAAACTGTCTTTATCTCAACCCATGAGTTTTCTCACCTTTACTCTTCCAATTCTCTCCCCCATCCCACCAGAGGGGAGTGAGCAAGTGTCTGGGTGGGGCTTAGTTGCCGGCTGGAGTTAAACCACAACATAACTGCAGGACAGGAATCTTCTCTCTCTTTGCTGTCAATTCAGAGCTCATTCTGTTCTGAGCGTCTTTTATACCTTTTCCAACAGGTTCAAAGCCCCAGAAAAAGTGACTGTGATGGTTTTTGTAAAAATACACTGTGACCTCATAGTTAAAGGGAAACGAGAGAACTAAGAAGCTGAGTTCAACCTTTACTCCCTGCTCTAACCTACCCATAGACTTTAGCCAATTTCTCCTGCTTTCAACTGCTACTCAGTAATTCATATAGCCCCAGAACAGTTCTAGCACTGTAATTTTTAATAGCAGTAGACTGACCTACATAGCCTTGGTGTTAGGAGTGTTAGAAGGACTTTTTCCTTTTGGATATCTCATACACAAGTTATTTGTGTGTTGGGATGTGTGTGTGTGTGTCAGGATTGTGCTATTTCCTTGCAGTATTTCTTCCAGTGGATCTCTGGCTGTGTATCGACATTTTATCAAAATGACAACAACCAAACTGCATTCTATTTAATAACTGGAAAATTCTATAGTAGTGGTGTTTAGAGTTTTGTGACACAATATAGCCCTCACTAAACCCTACACCACGCTTTAGGCATACAAAGGTGACAAAGCCTTCTATGAGGCAGTGTTAGCAACTGTTATTTGACTAGGAGACACTGAGATGCTTAACCAAGTGTTGCTACCAGAAGTGCCTGAAGTCACCTATATCTGTGTATACATGGACTCCCTTTTGAAGAAATAACAATACTTAATAACAACCAGTACTCTTTAAGATATGTAGGTAAAAGGATATTCCCATTCCATCTGCCTTTCCCTTTTCCCTTTCCTTTCCTCAGTTATAATTCCAAGAGTGGGGATGGTCCAGAGCATGCCTTCTTTATCTACTGTGAACATTTTTGTCAGTTTAATGTACAAAGCTACAAGTGTATTCACTATAAAAACGAACCCATGCACTTTGTTGCTCTGGTTTTGGCTAATGAAGAGCATTATTTGGAGGGCAAACATATAAAAGTAATCTGAGTAGTTGCTGGTAATTTCACTGTGATTTTGCAGGACTAATCTAGGCAAACAGGCTATTCGAAAGCTGAAACAACTATTAAATATGAAATTGGAGAAATCCCATCAGTAATTTCTGTTCATTCTCACATTATTCTTCTAGTGCATTTTATCAAACTATGTCAATATTTCCTGCTTACTAACACTGGGAAAAACACAACCTGCACCTCCTAATTGAATTTCTATGCAAATAAACTGTAATCTAAACTGGGAAGTGTTACCATGGTATTTTAAACTTAGGAAAACTTAATTATCACAGATTTTTCTAATGCTTTTCTAACTGCTTCCTTAGATCCTTTTATTTCTTATAACTTTTTAAAAATATAATTAAATATTTAAATGCTGAGTTAACATCTTGCTTCTGCTACAGTGCTTCTTTATTAAAATAAGTGCTGCTTTTCCAACCATGATATTTCTGCTGGAGTGCATTAGTGGTTTTGGTATTGAGTGTCCCTGTTACAGTCCAAAGACATAACACTTAAATGTATAAAATTTCATTGCACATTGAGATAGCTGCTTCTTACAGTAGAATTCTTTAATTGTATGCATCTTAATTACTCTAAACTTCCTTTGAAAAGTTATATCAGGGAAGAAAGAAAAAGAAACAACTGAAAAAATTATGGTGGTCTTTGCACCCTTATTTAATGTGCTATGTATGACAAACATTTTTTTTATGGTTTTGCAAAGAAATAACAGCATAACACCTATTTATACTCCTATTTTTAACGTTGTGGCATTCATTTCAACAGATTTGTCTGTTAAGATATGTTTCTGGATTTCCTCTCCCCCTACTTTCTCCTTTAAAGTCTTCCATTCCCCAAATCTGAAAAGTTAAGATCATTTCCTTTTTCCCTGCCGTTGCATGCAAAGATGTCATCGCAGTTGTGGTATGAAAAATATCTCTTTATGGTCACCCTCAATGTTCATATGCTGCTCATGAGCCAATGTTACCGCTCGGCAATGAAATGTTCGAAATAACACAGGATTTGGGAGAACAAATTAATAGAGTACAAGAGGTGGATAACAAGCTCTAAAGATACGCTGCCTAGGATGACATAATTCCTCAGATCCTTCTAAATAATAACAGTGTTCCATAGTAATATAGCAATTGGGTAGAAATATTTTGATAATACTTATGTGAAGAACTTCCTATAAACCTATCAAGTGAGTTAGGAAAGCTATATCTTTCTGATTACTATTACAATGATTTAAAAATGTAATTGCTTGTGCAATGGCATATGTCAATCTCGTTACATGGGTGTGCAGCTGCTGATTTGCATTCAGGACTTTGCCTTATTAAGCATGGAAACCAAATGTGAAAAGTGTGTTCTTTTACTTAGAAAATCAAAGGCTTGATTCGGTATCAATTCTGGGTCAAGACTGACATGTTCACTGTTGTGTTTGTACTACATTGAACATACAATGAGCAATAGCTCTTCTCCTAAATAAATACTAATAGAATTTACAGGTTAACTACTTACTACTTCATTTTCTTAAGAAATCTGTGTTCTGGATTGCAAGGTTAAAATTTCATAAATGAGTAGCAGCCTGGGGAGTCTCAATGTTTTTGTCTTCACATTGCTTTGTCTGATTTCCAGAAAAAAATAAGTATCTTGCCCTTTCAATGGTAAGATTTTTTCTCTGTCTTAAGCTCAGGATCTACAAACAGAAGCACCTAAATGGTTACTAATAACTGAAAATCTAATTTTATAATTGTATTACTTGAAAGTACTTTATACTGGCTAGCCAGGAGAACCCTGCAGAGCTCATATTCTGTTTTTATTGTTTCTCTGGATAAATTACTGTTCTCTTTTTGAGATATAATTTATACCACAGTGTACCAGGAGTATTTTCACAAACATGGAAACTATAAGAAACATAGTTGTGTTTGCTTTTAATAAAGAAATCTGTCTTCTTAATGTACTGAAAGGAATATGAAAAAAAAAAGAAAGGAAAAGCTAGCTTTTTGTAAATAGCAATCATGTTTTCTTTGTTCTCATATTTATCAATAGCCAAGACTTAATTTTAATGGTAGTGTCTTTATGTTTTAAAATATTCTTATGTGTGCCAAAACAGATACTTGCACAGAATTTTTTTCTTTCATTGTGACAAAGGTACTGCGAAAAACCTTCAACTAGCACCAGTAAGGCTTCTCCACTAATATTCCACTAATGTCCTCTCCCAATTACTGCATATTTTATAATTGAACTTCAGATTAGTTAAACAGTGGTGATACTCTTGCTGTTTCGAGAATTATTCAAAGATTGGAATTCTGCTAAAAATTCTAACACTGGGAAGTTGATCAGAAAATACTGTGTTAGATGGCACATAGTTGTCCAGAACAAATGCAAGGTAAACAAGATGACATAAAATATAGCAGGTACTAAATTAGCAAGATTTGTTATTTAGTATTAGTGACATTTTTCATTTCTTCTAAACCTAGCGCTATCCCAAGCTTTGAGGGGAGGGTGCTGCCCCTATTCTTTAAAGAGAGCATCTCATAACTCTAGGAAAAAAGTTTTTACTCTCTAATGATTTCTTTTCTTGGAAAACAAAATACAATTACAAACTTCTTTAACTAAGGTAGCTACTTGGTGGAAAAGAGGAAAACAATAAAGAGTTTAAAAGTAAACTTTCCTGACTTCTCACAGTGTTCTTGTAGACTGAGCACTTTTCTGTAGTATTATTGTTGGCTCAGCAAAGTCTAAATAGTATCTTCAGATCCCAGAAAACTCTCTTGCTTTCTCATTTCTCCAGGTTTGTCTGTTTATCTACTCCTGTTGGCAGCCCCTTAGTGTGTTCTCATGCTGCTGGCTTCCTCCTGTGTTTCTCAGTCACCATTCTTCATGCTAGATCCAGAAGCCTTTTTATGCCAAAACTATCCAGTTCTTCTCATGGAAAGCATACGCTCTCAGTTCTTCAGACTCTAGCCCAGTGTCCAGGGAGCAGGATGAAGCAATCAGGCAGCTTGCTTTTCTGCTGCTCAACCAGACCTGGAAGTAGAACAGGAATTCCCTCTCTTGCAGCAGATATTGCTTAGGAAAAAAGAGTTAGACCATGCTCCTTAGAGCTACTGAGTGATATTATTCATGTTGAGTACAACCTGCCAAAGAAGAGCATGAAACTATATGTAAAGGATATACTTTAACAGGTTTTGCATTCATGGTTGGAAGTAGGACACCATGTGTCAAGCCATACAACAGAGACCCATCATCTCCTATTAGCTCATAGCATAACACTCTTCAGTATGTTACCTTTCTCCCTCCATCTATTGGTTGTCTGATTTTACTATTGTTGTAAGAAACTACTGTATCTTCTGGCATTTACTTGGTACATTCCAGAAGAAAAACCATGTGCTTGACTTGTAAAGTGAATGTTTTGAAAAAGGATTGCAATTGCTCATACTGACATCTGAAAGAAACAGGGATTAACAAAAAGTAATTTTTTCTTTTAGCTTGAAGGCCCTCATCATTAAGAAAGAGAGCTGAATAATACATTTATAAGCAAGAGTACCATCATCAGTGTATGTTTCCCTTTATGACACTTCTGGTCTTAATCTGCATCTAGATTTACTACCACCAAATTCTTGTATTTGTCTAGAGCTTGGTTTCTTAGCTCTTCCTAGATAGTTACTTATAAGTTTACTAGATATTATAGTCTACAGAATAAGTTTGTAAACAAATAGGAAAATTTTCATTAAGTATCAAATTTTAGTGTAGTTTTTCTCTGTGGTACAGTTTATTATACTCAACATTTAAGTATTCAGACTTAGATACATATGCAGTGACTGCTCAGGTTTGCAAGGAGGTTGATTTCTCTGTTGAATATAAGGCTTGTGAATATGATAATTTTTCAAGCATTCATGAGGGTATAATATGTAGTGAGACATGAACTCTGATGTCCATGTAAAATAAAATCAGCAAATAGGTTTTGGAGGAAGCTATTTCTAAAGAGGAATCAAATGTTGCCAATAAATCCCAAATTGTATTCTAAAAGTTGCTAGAATGGGATTACTGCCTAAATTTTCAGAACTGACTGACTTAATTTTCTTGCTCATGGATATACATGAATTAAGGAGAGGTAACTAAAATAATTTTTAAAATTACCTTGAAGTAGGATTACATGCAAATACTGAAATATAAAATGTATTCCAATAACAATAGAGGAATAGCTGGTATCATATAAAATAAATCAGAGTTTGGAGAGGAAAACCAAGTCTGTTAGCCCAGCTCTCCAGGAGCTGTCTTTCTTCTTTATTTTACTAGGCTAGGTATAAAAAAGTAATTTTTTTTTATTTATTTAGCAAAAGGTTCTTGTCATTTCCCTCAGGAAAGTAATATCACTGCTTTAATAGAACTTGGGATACTTTTGAAATAGACAGTTCAACTTTTTTTATTGTTATTCAACATTGTAACAGCACCATTTCTTATTACATTCTCTTGTATTCTTTTAAATAAGACTTTTGTCCTTTGGGTTTGCATCCTTCAAATACTTGTTGATTTCTTGTTTCACTCCAGACATCAGACAAGCCAGAGATGTGGAATTTTCTATTCCTTCCTCATAAATCAGTTCCTTCATCTTTTTTTTTTTTTCCTTAATGATTGTCTCTGTATTCCCTACAGTTTATAAATGTTTATCTGAAAGATAGCTTCTTGAATGGAATTCTGTATTCAAAGTGTTATTCCACCAGAGATGCTCAGAGGCAAGTGTTACCTGTCTGCTTTGTCATGAGATTATCTCTGAATACTCAGCCCTAAACTGGAAAGCGTTGTCTTTCCTTTGCTCTCATTTCACATTGAAAACTCACAGTTCATTATCACACACACAAGTCCTTTGCATTTCTGAGGCTGTCCATCAGGCAGGTCTCTCCATCACATTGTTCTTCACATGATTGCCTCCCCTCATCCTTTCAGCCCTCTGTGTTTCCAGAGTTGCATCTCATTTTACCTTCGGCTTTCAAGAGCCATGATTTGGCAGTGGGGCTGCACAGATCTTTGAATGCGTGTCACATCTTCAGTACCTACTGATTACTATGCAAACAGGGATATTCCATGCTTCCAAAAGGATGACTGGCACTAAGGCCTAAATGATTTTGGTTTTATTTTCATTCTTACTGATGCCAAGCTTCTATCAGTTTTTCTGTCACGTGTTTATTCTCTCCTAATAAGGTAATTAAGATAACTAGAAAGGTCTGTAACTGCATAATTTTTGTCCATTACAGTCTTTGCTTTAGATTTTAGATGAGCAGTCAAAATTTTAAATTATACTCCTTACAATCCTTCAGGCTGTCTCCAAATCTGACCAAATCTGCAGTCAAAACAGTTGGAACAATACTGAGCTTTCATGGAGTGCTGGATCAGAAGCTCACTTAAAATGAACATATCATGTACATGCTTTCTGTTTTCCTTTCATCCATTCATGTAATTTTCTGAGGGAAAATATTAGTTTCTAAGCCTGTCTTTGCTGAGCTGTGCCAATGAAAGGAAAGTAACAGGCATAGGACATACCCAATAAGTGTATAGTGCTTATTTCAAGTAAGCTAAGTTACAATGACATTTCTTTTTGTGAAAATATGTTCCCCATCGAATTTGTTTGGTCTTTGGAAGCACACTAATACAGTTAGGCACAAAGCAGGGAAAGTGGTGGTTAAAAAGAGCGCAGTGAATGTTTTGAAGAAAGGTACTTGTACTGACTTTTGTAGATAGCTGAGACTGTCCATGCAGGCCTGACGTGGAAGTGACTTATATGTAACTTCTTCAAAAGGGGCAAGGCAACTACACTCTTACTGCGAAATCTCCTTGCCTTCTAACTTTCTCATGCTATTTCCCAGGTTCGCTCCAACATCTTGTCTTTTGTGTACAATCTGACAGAATGTCTATCTGGCAGTCTTAGTGAAGGCTAGAAAGTTTTACTAAAGCAGCTAATCTCATGTAGCAGCTAAGGAAGCTGCATTCAATAGAGGTTTCCTCTGTCCTTTTATACAAGCTGGGATCATATTTTAGAGGGACTGCAGAAAAACAACATTGCAAACAAACATGTTCTGAAACCATCTTTTTTCTACTGAAGGCAAATTCTAAATGAGTTTGGTTGAAAATACCTGGTTGTACTTCCTATGAACAACCAGCTGCTTTGGTAATAACTATATATTTCACCTTATTTTGGTAAAGCATAATTCTCAGATCATGCAGTCTCATCCTTGTTTTAAAAGTATTACACTGTGTTCTCCTATAGTAATTTATCTCCAATTGTTTGATTATGATTTTTGAGTAAATTCCTCAGCATCATTCCCTAAAGTTTATTTGCAGTGCATGAGGATAAGATAGTGGAGTACCAGACCTGGTTTAGAAATTCTTGGCCGTACAGACAAATTCAGTTTTGCTGTCCAAGTATTATTAAAATGTTCTTGCCAGAGGAAGGGAAGGAGAAGGCAGAGGGAGAGGTGACTTAGGAAAAGCTAAAGGAATACTACTCAGAAGGACCAGGTTTGCTGGGAGTGACTGCTACTTTCTATGGTGTTTTGGTGCCTGCTTTTTCAGGCTTTGGCATTGGAAGTGGTGTCCGTGGAGCAGTAACCATCTTGCTGTCTCTGGAACACTGATGCCTTAGGCAAATGCTTACTCTGTCTATCCATTACAATCTCTCTGGATAACTTCTTAGCCCATAGGAGATGAACTAGCTGGCAGACTAAAATTTGCTTTAGGTTTCTGCAAACAATGAAATAATATTATCTTATAAAACAAATTAGCCTCTATATATGCAGAGCCTTTAAAATTCAGAACTATAACGGAAATGTAGTTTTCATTTTTCCTAATACTAATGCTGAAATAGTGAAAATGTTTACTTCTTTTAATATTGAAATTCTGGAAACACTTTTCAGCTTGAAGAACACTATCTTGAAAGTGATAATGTAAAACTCACATGACAGGAAAGAGACTAAAAATAGCTGTATATTGATAAGGGATAGCTTAAGGAAAAGCTTTCTGAAACATACTGAAATTTAAATTAAAAAAAAATTAAAAAGTATTAGGGCAAAAATTCAAACATAAATTAAATCAAGGAATAAAAACTGTCAGGAATCCCAGTACTATGCATCATGTAGTGGCATACTGTAGCCATCATACATAGTCATTCACATAGTACATCGTGAAGAGCCTGGAACAAAAAAGTGCCTTGGGAAAAACTCTGACCTAAGTGCTAGAGAAAGAGATCTAAAGAGAGAGCCATTGAGCTGGCTCACTAAACCTGGAAATTTCACTTGCTAATCTACAAAATCAAGGTAGGTAAAATTGCTTTCTGATCTCTTCATACCATGGAACTGGGAAAAGGCATCCAATACAGAAACACAATGTGATCTGCTACATGAATTTGTATCTCATCTCATAGAGTTTTTTGGCAAGATAAAGTGGATAAGTAAAGATAATAGCTTTTATTATACCAACTGCTGGCCTTATCAATAGTTAGAAAGGATCCATAGGTTCCAAAAGTATGCAAGCATCAAGCAAGGCTGGGGGCAGGATTGTGCATGTATTAAGGAAGAGCTCAGGTATTTTGTGGCTCTGAGTTTCTGTGAAACAGCAGGCAAATAAACTTAACAGCAAGGAGCCACAAAGCATTTAGGAAACTCTCACAGAAAAAAAGAAGTTTTAACAGATTGCAGGACTGAAAGAGACTCTGCCCTGGTTCAGTTTCTTGTGATGTATGGTTTAACTGTGCTGATTGCTGAGCACGTCCTAATCCCAGAGAAGCAGTTTGTTGCTGTAGTTGTGACATATAATGAAATTACGATAGAAAAGTAGTGATTTTCTGGGAGACTGCATTTAATAAATAAAATGTATGAGCCTAGATATCTCCTGTGCAAAAAGGTACTTTTTATCTATTGACATTCAAGGGAAATGCAGAGAGAATTATACTAAATACCAAAAATTTTACAGACTCTGCTGCTTTTTATGATGCCAGTTGAAAAGAAAAACAAGGCTTATCTAATGGTAAACACAGTTTCAGGCCCATCTGAAAACACCAAGAAGAAGAAGATAACGTGTTATTTTCTAGTCACATGCTTAACAGACATTAATAGCACCTATCCTGGTGCACTCTGAATGTATCTGCTAATACTTAACTTGCCTACTGAGGTTTTCTACATTAACATTTCACTCTGTCATTTGAACCTGGAGTCATGTGTTTTGCATAGTTCACTTCGTAAGCTAAAGGCAGATATTTTTGTCAGTGGCCTAGGTAAAAGAGTAATTTATAACATGGGAAATTTTTAGGTTTTACCTAACATGAAAGAATATCCTATGGTGGCAAGATATAGCTTTAGCTTGCCATGTTTGCAAGATTTTAGCATGTTGTGTAGCACAATCTAAATAGATCTTACTACCAAGTGAAGCTGAGAACTTCAACATAGATTTTCATTCATTTTGGAAAGCAGATGTCATTTATTGACTTGAACACTGGGTGTGGGGTATCATTACTAAGGGTTTTGTATTTTATCTCCAGTTGACTTCAGATGAAATTTTCTCTGTGCTTTGGGTTTCATCAGTTCTAAAATGAATGTAGTGTAATAATCACATGTAAAAGTAAGGATGAGACTTAATGGATATTTAATGAAATGTTTCCCCAGACAAATAAGAATTTCACGTTTGTCTGGATTTGGGTTAGTTTTGCATTAGAATGCACAGCTTAACAAATATGTGCAAAAGCTCTGACTAAATTGCCTCTTGGAATAAGGACAAAAGAAGGATGACTCTTAAATTACCTATTGTAAGATCCTGTGCTCTCAAAAATATGGTTGTATCTTTTATACACGAGTTATTATTCTTCTTGACGAACTTGTACAAATAAATCTGAATTTCTATTTCCTCACATGTTAATAAGAAAGATTAATTTAATCAACACGGGGATTTGAGCAGCTCTGTGCTTATCTCGGGACTAATGGAAGTGTTTTCATATTACGCAGTTGGTGATCTGACAGCTTTTGTGATTGGTAGATCACTCATAAAGGTAACTGTAAGGCAGATGGAAAGGTTTTAACATCTTTCTGACAAATAAACAGCTGACAGCATCCCTTGATGGTGTTGTTTATAACATGGATTCACCAAACACTGTCTCATTTACTTGAAAATGTCAGCAGCTGGAATTGGGAACAAGCTGGTGACTAATAAGTCTGAATTAATTGCAGCCATTAATTTTAATTGGGATTCAAAATGTTCCAATTTGGTGTACATTTAAATTACTAATTAAGTTTCACTCTGTATATATCTCATATGAAGCAATTACTGATAATTCATCTCGGAGATAAATACCTCAAAAGCAAACAGAAGGTGGCCTATGTTTTCCATCTTAAACAGTATGCATTTAAATTTGGCACACCCTTTATTTGTCACTTCTTAGTAAGATTCTGTAAGGACTGAACTTATTTTTTTAAAAAATCATTATTTGAATAAAATCCATAACTTTATTCAGAAAACATAAATTACTTATATTTTTCAGTAAGCTATATAACAATGCTTAGATGTTTTGGGGTTTGGGTTTTTTTGTTTGGTTGGGTTTTTTTAAAAAGATTTTGCACAAAGGGATGACTCCTAAGCTATCTGAAATCACTTAACTCTTTTTCACATTTTTGGAAAAATCAGCCATCCAACCATGGAGCAGAAGTCTCTGTAACCTACATGACTACTCCACAAAATTTGAATGAAAATAGGATGTTGTAAAAACTGAATTGTTTGTGAACACTGCACTGGCTGAATTATGCCCAGAAAAGGGTCTGACAAAAATATATGAATAATAAGTAAAGCAATAATAAATAAATAAAAATAATAAATAATAAATAAAGTAAAAATAGCAAGGACTGAGATTTTCTGAACACTCCAGAGGCCTTAGTAACATGTTTTCCCCCAATATTGTTCATGTATAAGTAATAATACAGTTTACCACTGTAAATTGCTCATCATATAGGATAACCAAGGGATCAAGCCCAGCCAGCATGGGTTTAGGAAAGGCAGGTCCTGCTTGACCACCCTGATCTCCTTCTATGACAAGGTGACCACCTAGTGGATGAGGGAAAGGCTGTGGATGTTGTCTACCTAGACTTCAGTAAAGCCTTTGACACTGTTTCCCACACCATTCTCCTGGAGAAACTGGCTGCTCGTGGCTCGGAAGGGTGTACTCTTTGCTGGGTAAAGAACTGGCTGGATGGCCGGGCCCAAAGAGTGGTGGTGAATGGAGTTTACTCCAGTTGGAGGCCGGTCACAAGTGGTGTTCCACAGGGCTCTGTGTTGGGGCCAGTCCTGTTTCATGTCTTTATCAATGATCTGGATGAAGGGATCGAGTGCACCCTCAGTAAGTTTGCAGATGACACCAAGTTGTGCGGGAGTGTTGATCTGCTTGAGGGGAGGAAGGCTGTGCAGAGGGACCTGGACAGGCTGGATGGATGAGCGGAGGCCAATTTTATGAGTTTCAACAAGGCTAAGTGCAAGGTCCTGCACCTGGGCCACAACAACCCCATGCAACGCTACAGGCTTGGGGAAGAGTGGCTGGAAAGCTGCCCAGCAGAAAAGGACCTGGGCTTGTTGGTTGACAGCCACCTGAACATGAGCCGGCAGCGTGCCCAGGTGGCCAAGAAAGCCAATGGCATCCTGTCTTGTATCAAAAATAGCGTGGCCAGCAGGACTAGGGAAGTGATCGTGCCCCTGCACTCAGCACTGGTGAGGCCGCACCTCGAATACTGTGTTCAGTTTTGGGCCCCTCACTACAAGAGAGACATTGAGGTGCTGGAGCGTGTCCAGAGAAGGGCAACGAAGCTGGTGAAGGGTCTAGAGCACAAGTCTTCTGAGGAGAGGCTGGGGGAACTGGGGTTGTTTAGCCTGGAGAAGCGGAGGCTGAGGGGAGACCTTATCACTCTCTACAACTACCTGAAAGGAGGTTGTAGAGAGGTGGGGGTCGGTCTCTTCTCCCAGGTAACAAGTGATAGGATGAGAGGAAATGGCCTCAAGTTGCGCCAGGGAAGGTTTAGACTGGATATTAGGAAATTTTACTTCACTGAAAGGGTTATCAAGCATTGGAACAGGCTGCCCAGGGAAGTGGTTGAGTTGCCATCCCTGGAGGTATTTAAAAGTCGTTTGGATGAGGTGCTTATGGACATGGTATAGTGGTGGTCTTGGTAGTGTTAGGTTTATGGTTGGACTCAATCATCTTAAAGGTCTTTTCCAACCTATATGATTCTGCGATTCTGTGATTCTGTGATATCATACTGTTCTCTCAGTAATACAGAGAAATGGATTGGCTACTTGAAAGAACCAACTAAGAGTAAAAAGGTTCAGGTTAAAATGCATGAGTTTATCTGGAGATACTGAGTAGAGCTAGTAAATTTAAAAGTCTTCCTTTCAGTTCCTAGTCATTACCAAGTAGTAAAATCAAAATAATAATCAGATATTCTGTATGACACAGCCCACCATATTACTTGCATATGGGAGTTTTATTTTATAGTAATATATGTCAGTCAATCAGTTAATCCTTCTCTTCAGTTGCCCACCAGCTCATTTTACTATATTGGAATAAGTTTTTTTTTCTTTTAAAGCTTCTCATTTTATCTAGCAGCTCAGCTAAAAAAAAGTGGGGGGTCAAGCTATGCTACAGGTCCAGGAAAGATCAGCTGCTAAGAATAGAAGATCAGTTGTTTGCAAGAGGGCAGTTAACATCAAAGTATCATTTTTCTGCTCTAAGTAAGCAGAATGAACTCTGTATCTACTCTCAAGTTGTTAATCAATTTGTTTTTTCACTTTATGTGTAAATTTACTAGAAACAAGGTTGCACAGTTGTACACATTTATCTTCTGCTGCTAAGCTGCTTACATCTAGCAATATACTTTTGTTCTCTAAACAATTTTGCTACCTCTCTGTGTCTGTGATGAATCCTCTGGCTGGAAAGTAACCTATATTCAGCATTTGCAAGCAATAATTGCAAAACTTTCAATATTGTCACCTTACAGACAAGTCTGAAACAGAGAGAGAAGTTTTCACTATTTTAGCTAGTAGTACTCTTGACTGTTTCACAGCCACTAGCCTGACATTTCTGCACAGACATGAGAAATATGCAAAACACCAAGCATCTGTTTCTTCAGAGTGGTCTGATGTCTGTGATAATCCATACTTTTATGTGAATATTTCTTATGAGAGCTGAATGAAACTAAGAATGTAATATCCAGTATCCTTACATGAATTTTTACATTTCTCCATTTATTTTCATCCTAGCTTAGGATGAAAGTAAAAATATGAGGGTTTTTTTAAAAAATTTCAGAAAGATATTTTAAAACATCAAAATATTTTTGGCCAAAATATCATAGTAAGAGTTTTAGAAGGTAGGGTGGATTTTGCTGTGAGAATGTGAAGTGCTCAGAGAAACACTGAGAGCAATTGCTGATCCTAAAAGACAAAAAGGTGTAAGCAGTTTACTTCTGTACGAAGTTGAGTGGTTAATGAAAGAATCAAGTATAACGCAGTACTGCTACTGTGGGAGGTGAACCATGGGCCGAAGGCAAAAATGAGGCAATAAGAAAAGAAGACTGTAGGTGTAAGAAAAATGATCCTCCACTTGTTCAAGTAATCGTCACATCTTTATTTCAGGGTGACACCATTAACTGTTCTTGTTCTTGACGAGGAAGAAGAGAACCCAGATCTTTCTCCCAAACTACTATGTTATTAAAAAAAAAAGGCAAGTGAATCTGAATTTGGCAGAAGCAAAATCAAGGAAATACAAGTGCCATATTAGAACATATATGAATAGCACAATCTAAATATCAAACGCTGCACTAATAATATCTTAGAACATGAATGAATAAATTTGTATCATTTTATGATTATGACTCGTGTCATTTTATTTTTGTCATCTACACATATTGTAAAGCTGAGCTTTTTTTTGTATTCAATCCTTTTCTGATGGACATCAAATAATGAAGCACTTTTTCTAAGTAAGTACCACATTAAATTATGAGTGAATTAATATGTTATGAATGACATTTTGCATTCAGTGACTTTAGGACCCAACTAAGTGTCCTTAAGAGTTTTGTGCTTTATAGCCTTTTTTGTATGATCATAACAGCATAACAATTTGTAATTTCTACAGGTAATTTTAGTTTATGCATTATCTTGGCTGAGCTGTCTCTTTCTTAGAATAACTTCATTTCATTTATTTTGTACAATTATAGTAAATATTTCAAAATTAGTTGATTAAAATCTAGCAAAGATTCAATGATCTCTGGCTTTCATTTGATTTTTAGCAGTCGTCAGTTGTCTTTGCCTCTCTATAGGATTTCTATGTTTCTAAAGTCTTAGAAATAATTTTTAATTTATGCAGTTTTCTGATGCACTATCCTGGGAAATAAATCTTTCTTGTCCCTGGGCCAAGAAGTTTATTTAACAAATAAAATTTTCCTATTACCATTAGAAAAGGTTAGATGCTATAAATAGGATGCTGCAATGATTTAGTTCAATTAATAAATATGAATAGGTAATAAAATGAATAGGACTATGAATAAATAGGGAAATGCATACTTTACATAGCTTACATAGCTTTCTCAGAGGAAGACAAAATTATTTTGTAACCAAGAGAACATAAAAGTAGATAGAATTTCTCAGAATCTCTTTTTCTTCTTAGAGCATCCCCGCTAGAGGAGGTACTCTTGAGTTAAAATACATATAATCAGTGGTAATGTTGCGTATGGACATAGCAGTGGTGTTCTTTTTTTTTAGTAATTGCAGAATAATTTTTCCAAAGAATGCTAGTTCTTTGACAAAAACAGAAATTCCAAGCTTCAGAAAGTTCTGGGGAAAAAAATCATAGTGTGTCAATAATGAACACACTGTAACAATGAATGAGGTTAAGCACTCGTGAATATTCACACTTGTGGACAGAATTTTCTATATTTGCCTGGAAAGAGCTGTGGACAAAAGTATGGTCTGGAACAAGAGGTTTCAAGGAGCCTAGACGTGAAGAAAGAAATTACTATTCCTATACCTACAGCTGAACTATCCAAACTAGCTGAAATAGCTGAAATATTTTAGTGAGTTTTTGCACTGAAACGTCACAGATGTGTCTATTTATGAAATTCTTTTTGTCTTGAGTGGTCAATCCAACACTGGTGCACTGGTAATTATTTCTATATTGCACTCACACATACTAGAAATAAATGAAAAATAAATGAAATGAAAAATATTATTAGAAACCAGAGGAAAAACAATATAATATGATTTAATACATCATTGTAGCTGCAATAAGATATTCTGGCACAATCGTTATGTTAGATCTACTGCCATTTATGAACTCCTCTGAATAATGATGCAAGAATCAATAAAAAGTATTTGACTAGATGCAGAGTAGATCAGAAAAAAACACAAAAAACCTGAGTAAACTAGAAATTTCTGCTTGTTACATATTGCATCTGATTTAGTTGTTGATTAGAATGCATGCAAAATTACCTCTCAATGATTTATACATAAAAAGTCCCTCAAAAGATTAATCTTCTTTGGACTTTACAGATCCAGGTAGAGAATACAGGATCCTTAAGGTAAATCAGACCAAAACTGTGGTACTGGCACTAATTAATTTTATATTCAAATAATGACAATGATGACTGAGAGTGGATTTTGTCATCATTCCCCTTATACATTTCAATAAATTCTGTTTCATTATTCTGTATAAAGCAGGTTTTAAGGTTTAACAATCAGAATTTTGGGGGTGTGTATGTGCTGTTTTACTTGGTACTGAAAGACCTGAACCAAGGTCTAACATTTAATCTTTGATCATGCCTAGAAACCTAATATTTTATGTTGTCACATCAGTTAAAAAAAAAAAAAAAAGTAATTGCCTTTAATCAAGAATTGCAGTGCTTTAAATTTTTATAAATCTGGACCCAGAACTCTTGATTTCTTTGATAAAACAGTGGAAACAAGAAGTCATTGAGAACATTTTGTCAGAATTCATCCAGTCATTGATATAGGCAATTGAGAGCAATTACAGTCTCCAGGATGCAGAAATTATTGATTCAACTTTGCCACTGACTGCAGTGATCTTGAGAAAGATACTCAACTACTAAGCCACTAACACTTGCTGTTGGTGTTTCTGTTTTACTTCACACAGTGCTGAGAATATTCTTAGTTGAACTGTATGGTCTAAGGTAATTAGAAATAGCATTTATTGTATTTTTTTTCAACCTCTATGTCAAAAAGCTTTCAGAATTCATATGTAGATACTTTTACTGCTATAGAAAAAAACAAAATA
The DNA here is from genome assembly GCF_034638445.1 of Ciconia boyciana. Classification (NCBI taxonomy): domain Eukaryota; kingdom Metazoa; phylum Chordata; class Aves; order Ciconiiformes; family Ciconiidae; genus Ciconia; species Ciconia boyciana. The sequence continues at coordinate 84,218,904 of NC_132935.1, forward strand.
TCTCATGTGCATGAGAGGCCCAAGGAGCAGTGCTGCTGAGGACGCTTAAAAATTTATGCAGTCCTTGGGTTGGTGCTTTCTTGTGTCTTGACAAGATTGTGCCTCCAGCAAAGCAAGGGCATGAATGCTGGTGGGGACACAAAAAAAAGACACACAAAATATGGAGATATTAATTTTTTAGTAGTGGGGTATTGCTGTAGGAATTTATGTTTACTTTTTTAAAATGTCATATCAAGGTGACAAAGCAAAGGGTACAGTGCTTTTATTTACTCAGATAAACATTAGATACGTGGTTACTATACAATTGCTATTACAGGATAAAACAAATCTGGCAGACCCAGCCCAACCCAGATGGGTCTGGAAGCCTGTCATAAAACAAGGTCTGTTGCAAGCAACAGCAACAAACAGACTTACTGGGCTACAAGGCTCCACCCCCATTTAGCCCTGCTATGCAAATCCCTGCTCTGAAGTTTTGTTTTCAGTTTTCTTTATTTTCTCACTGATTCACCAACTGCCACATTGTTGTTCTTAACTCTCCTTACTTCAGTCTTTTCCCTGAGCCTCTGTCCCTCCCAGCTCCCAGCTCTGGAACACCTGTGCAAAGATCTTCTCAGCCTTTGAGACCTGCTGCTTGGAATGGGAGGCAGAGCGGGTTGTAGGGCTGATGCCACCTGTTACATTCATCTTTGCCCACCCTCTGTGTGGGATGATCTGTACAAAATCTGACAGAAGAGTCAATAACAGAAATTGTTATTGAATGTTAAAAAACATTTCCCTTTCACTAGAAACACAGAGATCCCTAGGGTTCCTCTATGCAGTAGCTAGTCTTAATTTCTCCAGCTTTAAGTTCTCTGATGGGTCCTTCCAAACCTCTGAGGAGGTAGACAATTATTTACTTCCTTCCTTATTTCCTTTAGGAGTTTGCTAGAGTTCTAATTTGAAAGTGTTGTTGGATAACAGGATTAACTCATTTCATTGCTATTCATTATTTCTTTCATTGCCATTCATTATTTCTCTTTCTTAAATTACGGAGAAAATGTAACTGTGGTGTCAATTGAGAACTCAGTTTTAGTTTTGATAATATTTATTTTTCTATGCAGACATCATTGAAATCACTGTTATTGACAGAATTTAAAATAGAAATATATAATTTTCATTTGAAGTGTAATCATTTTAGAAGTCAGCTCACAACAGATTCATGTGTAAAAACATAGAAGCATAAAAATTCATCATCTTATTTCATATTTATTATCTTAACTGATAGCAGGATGGAACTGGCAATAAAAAATCCCAGCTGTTTACAAATGAACATTTCGTATGGGTTGAATTTCTGTTGGTTTATTTATTCAGTAATTAACTTTTTTCTCAAAGTTTTGTAGTAGAAGGGGCTGTAGTCAAATATAAAGAGCAAGATCTGATCCTGCAACACACGTTTCACTTTTTGGAGCTAAAGAAGGTACATAGTATGTCTCATGATCAGTACCACCCTGATTAAATTTTAATCCTCCAGTCAGGAGTATACCTGAGGGTTTGAAATCCTTTCAAACTGTAGGAGTCTATCTGAGGATTTTATATCCTCCAGACTATTTCCAAGAGGGTCTTGGAAAAAAACCATTTTAGTGACTGCTGGACCTCAAACATTTAGATCAGGTAATGTTCTAATAATTTGATTTTTTTTAATTACAGAAATAATTTAAATCTCCTGAGTTTGAAGAAAATGACTAGAAGTCTTTAAAGTACTTTTTTCTTTTGATATTTCTGTTGTGTGTTTTGGTTTTTTTTTAAGTTCAGTGGAGATATATAAATATGTATAGATCTTAAAAACTAAACTATTCCTCACTTAATTTTGAAAGGAGTTCAGTGTAGAACAGACTATGTACTGTATAATATATATGGACATATCTTTGCAACTAAGAGAAAGAGCAAGATGACCTATGATGAGCTTTGTGGGTAAAGACAAAAAAAATAGATAAACACCAAGAAGGAGAAGTTAAGAAGTATATCAAGGAATATAATAACAAGAACTGAGATTTTGTTTTTTAAGATTTATTTTTCAATTTAGAAAAATAAATTTCATTTAGAATACTACAAAAATTAATTCTGCGGTTTTGTTTCACATCTGTAAGCTATTCAAACTCTCAACATTGGAATAAAATAAAATAAATTTCAATAGTAAATGAAAATAAAATATATTTCTAGAGTATGTATGCTATATACACAGAAGAATAGTATAATGGCTAACCAGCATTGCAAAAAAGTTCAACATTAAGAATATCTTCCATGGTCTCAATTGGGTTTAAAGCAGAAGGGTTTTATAATAGTAATGTCATCTACTTGACTGAAATTATACATGATTTTTATATTGGATTAATGTTAAATGTATGAGCATATTTGATTCATCAGTCAGGTTCCAGGCAGCTAATTAAATATTAGTTTTGTAATAGAATGTCACATGCTGTTACTCTGCAGAGCTCTTTGCAGATCCCATAATGTAAATCATTTATACATGTTGGCAACATAATTGGTCAACTAACCAAGGCCCAGATTTTTATTTCCAGGCAGCATCCTAATGAATTTGCATGCTTACCCATCAAGTTTTGGACACAGCATATGGCCATAAACTACTGCTGGTTTGAGTTTTTAACTGCTTAATTCATATGTTTTGGTCATCTATTCTTGATTATATCCATTTGCCTTTAGAAACCCCATCAAGCATAGGAGTCCTGTCTGCTAACGAGTGTTCAAACATATTGTTGCATACTTAGTGGATAAGGCATTTGAATTGAAATTAGGAGACCTGGCTAGTGTCAAGTGCAACTTTTTCCAAATCCATTTCATCCCACTTTGTATCACAAATGCTGACATTCATCTCCTTTTATAAAGCACACTGACATCTATGAATAAAAACATTATTCAAGATTTATAATGACAATTGCCATTCCTAGTTCTTAAGAACTATTTATCTAGGGACAGTGGGAAAGAGCGGAATGAATATGATGTAGTGATGAATGCAATGTGTCTTTACTCACAATGTTGCTCATTGGCAGAACAGAGCCAATTTTACCCTGCTCCTGGATTTATCTACAAGAAAGCACACTGTATTTCTCTTTTATATACTACCTTCTCAGAATATCTGCAGTTTTACTGTGCCTCCTCCAATAATACTTCTGAAAATAGATATGTGTGCCACTAACAGTTTACTTCCTAATAGAAAGGAAGATGGGAATTTTAACTGCATGCTTTACATTCAGACATGTAATTCCTGTCCTAGAGAGGAGTTTGGCATCTGGAAGTTACGTTAAGATCTATGGGCACTGGAGGCACTCTGTATCTCATGAAAAGTGCTTCATATTTTACACAATTTGACCTTTGCATCTTCTTTGCTCAGGGTCAGCCAACAGCATGTGTGTCTTCTTTCAGTGATATTTTTCGAGCAGATGTGAAATTCAGTCACATTTGCCAGTGTCTGGTAGCAGTCTGGAAGACACTGTTTGTTAGGGCATTGTTTCCCTAGCAAGCACTGAATCAGCACATCAATTGTCTTACAGCTCTAGGTCTGCTTCTTGTACTGTCAAGTCAGGCCACAGATCCTCATAGCTTGCTTGATGTGTTCTTTATAACAAGAGAAATTAGCTTTTCCCGAATCCTTTGATAATTCTGAACACAGAATAGCATCGGGTCTAGAAGATTTGTAGGGGTGACTGGGAAGTCTTCAAGTATCTGATTTGTTCTTATGCAGTTGTCTTCCTCTGGAAGGGTATTTTTATCTTTCCTTGGCTAACTTGAAGGTTCAGGAGCCCAGTCAATACAAAATCTTGCAGATGATCAAATACTTCTGTAGAATTCTGTCATGTCCCAGCACTTTTCCAGTGTCATTTCATCTTTAGATTTTTTCCCTTTTTTTTTTTTTTTTTTTTTAAGCTGCTTTTGTGGTAGACTTGCTTACTAATTTCCTTTTCCCTAATTTAAGGTCTTAAGATGACCTTTTTTAATAAATAGCTGATCATTTGAGCTGTCTAATGTAAACACAAAGAAAGTCTGAATATCCTCCCTTGCTCCCTGAGTAGACAACATCATTTGAAAGGGATGTTTATATATTGGATTGATACTGAACTATATATTTCAGATTAAGTGACCATTTCTTTTGGTTTTCCTTCCAGTTCTATTCTCCCTTCCCTTAAATCTAATGCAGCTGCACTTATCACATAGTATAATTTATAATTGTCTGCAGTTTTATTTGTTTTGTAGTGGCCTTGTTATGATGTACTTTCTTAGGAGTTTTCACTCTATTGGCAAAATAATTAAAAAATAATGATATGGAATATGAAGATGTAGGAAAATTTTTTCTACTTAAAAATTCAGTTTGGAAATGCAGGAGATTTTTGTCATACTTTGCTATGAAAATAGTTGAAAAGCTACTTTCAACTCTTGTCCACCTTTCTTGTCAACCAAAATGTACCAACAAAAATAGTAATTTTATCCTTAATACATATCATATGTATTTAAGCTAAGCAAATACTAATACAGCAATAGAAACAGCCTATTTAAGGAAGGAAATGTGAACCAAATATTTCTTCAGGCCTTTTTTTTCTCTGAAAAAGTGTCTTTAGAAAAATTAGAAATTGGGTTTGTTAAAAATTCTAATTGTGTTGCTAAATGTCCAATAAATTCAAAAGTAGTAGTTTCTGTTTCTTTAATGTAGTCTGCTATAAGTGTTTAAATGTTGGCATTGCCCAGGATAATTTTGAATCTAAATAATCCATATATTTCATTTAAAATATAATCCTGTTTAGATCACCTGCCTAGATGACTTGTTTAGATCCTGCCTAGATCACATATGTAAAAGACTTCTAGCAGAAGCTTTAAGTAGGTAAGAATTTTTCATTTTCTGAATAATGTTTTTCTGGTTAGACTTTTACTGGAAATAATGCTTGGTCAGGAAGTGAGCTGAATAAGTAGCTTAAGGTCTAATAAAGTGGTTATAAAGGTCTTGATATAAACAAATAATTTGGTATTTACATTTCTTCCTAATTCCTTAACTGTTAGTTAAACAACTATATCATGTGAACAAGCTAATAATTCAATGACAAATTCTTCATGGATAAGCCTCTAAAATTACAGAGAAGAACCGCAAAATTTTGAAGTGTATCCAAACTAGTTAAGATGTGGACATCTTTCAAGACCTGGGCTTTCTGATCCATGAACTTTTAGAGGATAAGATTACCTTTTGGGGAAGTATCACTACCTGCTTACTTGTTTCTTAATGTCCTCCAGGCATCATCTCTAGGTCATTACTGGAAAAGGATTCTAGTTTCACTAGACTTTTGACTTGTAAGACCATTCATGGATTCACAGGACATAATTTCAGACAGCATAAACACCAGAATTCCAATTCATTCTAACCATTGGAAAAACATCAAGGCATGTGTGACACCCATGTCACTGGAAAGTCAGATCACTTGTCAAATGGCTTTATGTTAGGGCCAGCTGATTATTTAATGTCCTTTGGTTGGAGTTAAGATAAAGTTTTGTAGGAGGAGGATATGTACCTTATTTTATTCAAGATAGTTCACTCCTCCTAGACTGAAATAATTTAATATTTATCAAAAAACAGCGTTTAGTTCAACAAATCACAACTGGATGTTTTTGATAAAGAATTATACCTTAATGCATCAGCAGCTAGTTGGCTGCATTGTGGTTATTTGTGGAATAAGACATTCTAAAGCAAAGATACCAGCTGGACATATTTTTAATTAGTTCATAGGTATTCTAGGGTATTGTTTGGGTTTTTTTTCTTTGGGAAAGCTGGGCCAAAATTCCTCGTCATAGCAAAAGCTTTGACAGTCATTGTAGAGTATTAAGCTTGGCTGAGAGCTGGGGAAGAAATTCAGTCAATGACTAGGTGATAGACTATCAAAGAACAATTTGAGTTTAGATCTGAAGGCTTATTATCAAGCACCTCTTTTTAACTTCATTTTTTATTACAATGAAGATGCAGCTGCTTTGTTCTGTTTCTCTCATGGTGTTGCATGCTTTCCCTGATTCTGTTGCATTTCAAGCAAGGAGATCAGAAAGGACTTTTTGGACAGATGGTGGTGTTGACTCTGAGTTGTAATTCATATGCAAGCTCTGTCCAGAATTACATTTGTGCCATATGCACTGGCTTTAACATTCCCCTTGGAAATGGTTGTAAGTTCAGGAACAAACAGGATCTCAAAATATGTCATTTTTCCTCCCCCTGTAGTTATATTAAATGCACCTCTGCAAGGTGTTAACGGACAAGGTGTCTCGCAAACCTTCTATCACATCTCCATAAGTGTGAGGCCAGCTTCCACTGCTGAGGACAGGTCTCCTAGGAGAACTTGTTATGCAAAAGATGGAAATTAACTTATAATAAGAGATGAAATTGAAGTGAGATATGTAAATTTTAGTTGATATTTGGAGCCAGATACACTACATGAATTGTCCTCCAAAAATCTGCCCCTCTAAAAAGTAGAATTGAACAGAAAGCAGGAATATTTTCCTCTTTATGAGCTGTGATATTAGACTACTTCTTTCTCCTTTTAGTGACATAGAATGTGATGGTTGTGCTTATAATAATTCATTATACACAAAAATACAGAAGGCAAACAGGAAAAATACTATATTAAAATAGTGCACTTACAGTGCAGTTTATATGCAAAGGGTAGGGCTTTAGTTTAACAGCAAGATCAACCAAAGGTAGGGCACACAGGTTAAATTAATTATTGTAAATGTATAAACAGGCTGCAGGATACAAGGCACTCACTAATTGATGTAATTGGAAAGAAAATTATTTTGTGCAGATTACACCTTATTTTACCTCTACAGGTGATTTTTCAGTTTCCATGAAGCTTAACTGGAGAGGTAAAACAGGCAGACAAGACCATCAGGTGAGACCAAACCTTAGTCATATTTTTAACATAGCACCAATTAGTTTAGAAGCAAGATGTCATTTGCCAGACTTCTTACAGTTTATGGGTAAAATCCTTGACTCTGTCGAAAAAGGATTAGGGAGTCCATCCCTCACAATTTTACAGGTTGTTTGAGGATTTCCCTGATACAGGTAAGTTTCACATGTTATAAATGAACTGTTCTGGTATTTAATCACCTTTTTCACAAAAGCCTCTTGTAGCAGAGTTATAGCTACAGCATCTCAGGGAGAATTAGTTAGGAATAATCTGTTGGAATTACATTGTTACAAGGAATACCTTTTTCATTTTCCAGTCAGAAAACTTGTAATGACATATTTATCCTGTTAGAAGAGTTGAAATTATGACCCCTTGAGTGTCTGCTTTGGAAGTCCTCAGTTTTATTCTCTTTTACAGAAAAAAGATAATACATTGCAGGACAGACAAGTTGATCAGTATCCAGGTTGTTCCACATTATGCAACCTATTATTTGGTAGACCTAGACATAGAGAAGTATAAATCTTTTCTTTAGGCTTCCTGTAATATACCAACACATCTTAAGCTGCAGAAGATACCAAAGAGGTTGTGTCAGAATGTTAGTGTTTCCTTGATAACTCTCATTCTGTGTATTTAACAAGGGGGGAAAAGAGGAAAAAAAAACCCCAAAATAAAAGAAAAAAGGGCAAAAAACCCCCAAACTATTCAAGCCTGATTTTCAGAAAGAAGAAAATGCTTGAAGAAAATGCTTTAAAATATATACTGTAATCTGGAATGTAGAGGGATATTAGGTATTTTAGACAATGAGGTAAAGCTTGTAGAAGAACAATAAATGTCATAAGGATGGTCAGATGAAAATAAAGTAATATTTTTCCTTCTTAATAGCAGAAACAACACTTAAATTATTTTTGTCTTTTTTCTCTTTTTTTCCACAAGCATTTTTTTTAATACATGGATTTTACTTGCCTCTGAAAACAGCAGAGCAGTATAAAGGAAAATGTTATTTCCTTTCTTTTAATATTGTAGGGTTGAAAAATGCTATTTCCAATGACTTCTATGATACTTTCTACCACTGCAAAATATAAACTCATTTCAATATAATGTGATAAAATAACAGGCCCATAAGTTATCATTGTGGATTTATATAATAGGACTTGTTTCTGGTTTTCAGATCAAATGTTCCTTTCAGGTCTCGTTGAAGGGAAATTTTGTTCTATGCATAGCAGGTAAGAAAAAATAAAATTAATGTGAATAAATATGTGCTGTGTATGTGATAGCAAAAATATTCTCTGGTAACTACCAGATGTCATATTTTTTGTTCCTTGAGTGTAGTGAGAAAACTAAAACTTCTATGTGCTATACACTTTTTGGGGGGCAGGGCGGGGAGCTTTCTGAAAAGCCTCTGAAAAGCACCATTGGTAAAGTTTCATCAGATTCTTAATCCTATTACAGCAATGTTATTTACTGCCTGTTATTAATTATCGGGATTGTTAGGTTTTTTTTCTTTGTTTGTGGTGGTGTGTTTGTTTGGGGGGGTTATGTGTTTGCGCATGATCTGTTTTTCTTATTTGTTTGTGGGGTTTTTGCACCAAGCTCAGTGCTAAGGACCTTATCTCACCCTGGCCAGCCTTATTGAATCTGATTTTCTCTCTCATTGAGTTGATATGCTTGAACTATTGCCAAACCACCTTGATCTTTAATTATTCTATTAGCAATGCTAGCATTATCCTGAATATGTGCCTTGGGAGGATAGTGTGTGTGTTAATGTTATCTTTAAATTACTTGAATACATTTTCTATACGGTTAATTTTTCTTAATAATATAAGCTGCCAAAATCTGTAAATAAGGCAACAGTGAAGGGGTAAAACAAAAAGACATTACTTCTAGGCAGTGATATTTTTTTATGTAGTTTATCATAAATACAATGAATTTTGCTAACATTTGTTTACATATATTTTGACTGCATATTTTTCCAGCCCCCTTCTTCCTTCTTGGAGAGGAGGAGGAATTTCATAAACTCTGATCTCTGAAGTGGAAAAGATTAAAATAAATCAATACTTCATTCTTTTACAAAAGACTGTCCCAAATTTTTCAGTAGTACTAATATTGTCTCGTCTGATGGATCCAGTTCTAATACCTTGGAGTGCTAGAGATCTAAAAGATCAAGGAAAATTAAGCCCTTTTATTAATGAAAATTATCCCAGCAGATAATTTCTATTCTCCCAAGTTAAAACAACAGCAAAATGTGTTCTGCAATTCTAGCTATTCTCTAAGTGTGAATGTAAATGTCCATATCACGTAACAAACTTTTGCAAAAGAGAATATAGAAAATACAACTCTCTGATATTTGTTTATTGCAAAGTTGTTGTCTGTATTAACACTGAATTATCATCTTCTGGTCTACTGTCTCTAAAGATGGTGAACAGGTTTTACCTGGAAAGATTTCTACCATAATTTTTTTTCAAATAGAAAATAAAGATGATCACCTCCTTGAGGAGGTGATCCTTCCCCTTTACTCATCACTGGTGAAGCCACACCTCAAGTACCATGTCCACTTCTCAGCTCGCCAGTACAAGACAGACATGGACATATGTCATTATAATAACTATGAAATTTGCATTAAATGCCTTCACTTTTTGCAAATATAGAATACATGTTGTGTATTCTGAAGATTTTCAGCCATAGTAAATGTATCTCCACCTGTTCTACTGAAATATAATTGTCAAAATCTTGATTTTCATATACAAGGATTGCAGGTCAGTCCCCTGTCTGAACAAGACCAGATCACTTTGAATACATGTATTTTATTTACTTTGTTTTTAAAAATATAATTTCAATTTGGCACAAGTTTTCCAACTAATTTTAAATAACCCATTTTATTGTCAGAGAGCAAGGAGTTGATATAATTTATAACAGTGAAATTTAGAGTACTTCAAGTGAAGTCAGTGGTACTGACTTCAGTGGTGAATCAGATTTACTCTTGTGTGCTTCAGATCAGAAATAAGGTTTAATTTATTATTCTGAAAATTACAGAAGAAAGTGGAATTTGTTGTATTTTGGTGATGAAGAAGGTATTTGGAGAGAGCAGTATTTCTTTTTTCTGTGTTAGTACATGATTCTTGTATAATAGTGAAATTTCTGGAAAATTTCTGCCACAGTTATCTTGCTATGAGACTATGTTTTACTGTTTCATCAACTCTGCCTGAAATGCCTTGTCGTCAGTTTTATCATAGATGGATGCTTTCCTGAGGAAAGCTAAAAATCAATCTTTAAATTACTGTCAAAAATCCAGGTGAGGACATACAAGTCAACCTGCACTCTCAGCTCTTTGTTTCCTCAGTGACAAAACTATTGGCATCCTTTTTTAAAACCTGTGAAATTCTATTTAATTGAAGGAAGACAGGTTTGACCCTCATCTCTGTACGGCACAATGAATGTGGGTATCACATAGCTGGAGAGTTAATGAGGACAGAGAATGCCTAGCTGGACTCTCCCCACAAATGCCCAAATCTCTGGTAACCTTGTTACTAAAATAAACAGAATGGACATTTTTCCACAGGAGGAATTTTAATAAGTATAAACACAGTCAACTATTAGTAAAAATACTGCCTAAAATGACGGTGTCTTTAATTTCCTAGTATTTTTAAAAATTAATTTCGACTTTCACTTTTTTCAGGTACTGAGGATAGCTCTTTCAACTGCTGGCTCTGAGACTTGCTTCTGAATTTTAAAACTGTTCTTTCCAGCCCATGGTCTGTTGCTGCTCCTTTTTAAACTAAGTTCTTTGCTGTGCATATGCTCTTGGTAGTGATATAAGGTAAATGAACACTGAAGTGCATGGCACTGAGCAAGACAAGAATACACCTATAGGTGAGCCTGCAGGACTTGCACTGTTGTTTTCAGTTTTTACAGTGTGAACTAGCTGAAACTAAAATTCAGTGGAAGCTTATAAATGAAATTTCAGGATGATGTTTTCATAATGTACTTTGTAGATGGGTGTGTTAAGAGGTGTGTTGTCTTCCTGCACTTACTCCTTATATTAATGTTCCAGTTTTGATTTTAAAATATTTACTGCTGACTGTCACAACACATTGGTCTTCTCAAAGCCAAAGGGAAATCTGCCTTGGAAAAGAAAGGAAGTATGGTTTGAGTCTCAACTCTCCTGTACTTGATACTCTTAAGCAAAAATTCTTAACCACTATTCCTGCACTAACTCTTGCAAACAGACCCTATTATCAATTTTGCATGGTCTATGCGAAATGAATTTACTTAAATTCAAAAATATCTGTAAGTTGTTTTCAAGATCAGATGTAAAATATTAGCCATATTAGTCATGTAAATTCAGATTTAGTTACCAAAGAAATAAAGACAATAGTAAACAGCCCAAGAGAAAAAAAAAAAAAAACAAAACGAAAGAGTCTATACATCTATAAATCATTGCAGTTGTCCTGTAGAAAATTGTTGCAAAATATGTTTAATGGCCAAAGATCTGCTTGTAAGTAAGCATGTAACATACTGTTCTGGACAGTTACAGGGTAACAGGGATTCAGGAAATCCTGCTAATGAATTGCAACATATATATAAATATAAAATTCTTTGTTGTATTAACAGTATAGTTCATACTAATATCTAATGCTGTTTCTGCAGATGAATGAGGAAAATGCACATGTTTTAGTGACCAACCTTTTTCAAAGGCACCTGTCATGGTTTAGCCCCAGCCGGCAGCTAAGCACCACGCAGCCGCTCGCTCACTTCCCCCCCGGTGGGATGGGGGAGAGAATCGGAAGAGCAAAAGTAAGAAAAGTCGTGGGTTGAGATAAGAACAGTTTAATAATTGGAACAAAATAATAATAATAATGAATTATAATGAGAAGGAAAACAACGGGAGAGAGAGAGGAACAAAACCCAAGGGAGGGAATAAAGGAAAAAAATATATATATACAACCGCTCACCACCCGCCAACTGACGCCCAGCCAGTCCCTGAGCAGCGATTGCTACCCTCCGGCCAACTCCCCCAGTTTATATACTGGGCATGACATCATATGGTATGGAATAGCCCTTTGGTCAGTTTGGATCAACTATCCTGGCTGTGCCCCCTCCCATTTCTTGGGCACCTGGCAGAGCATGGGGAGCTGAAGGGAAAGAAAGAAAAAAAAAAAAAGTCCTTGACCAATGTAAATACCACTTAGCGACAGCCAAAACATCAGTGTGTTATCAATATTATTCTCATACTAAAATCCAAAGCACAGCACTATACCAGCTACTACGAAGAAAATTAACACTATCCCAGCCAAAACCAGGACAGTATCCACCCCTTATTCTATACCATTTACGTCATGCCCAGGTTCTACCCTTTCTAATACAATTAATCACCACCAATTTTCCTGTCTCTTGATATGTATATATATGTACACACAGTTATCATTCCCTTGATCCATGGGCCATCCTTCTAAAATGTTTATTAAATTCATTTAGTCCATGACTTTGGGCTCCATCTGTCATAACAGTCCTTCATGGCAGAATAGATGGGGTGTGGTGTTGGATTGTTGCATGCTGAAGCCAGTTCTGGTTCCATCACCACTGCACTTTGCTTGCTTTCATTGAAGTTCATTCTTCACTAATCTGGGTGATCCTTATTGAAATACCATTGATATGGTGTATAGTAACCATAAAAGTGATGACACACAGTATTATATAGCAGTTAACATCATACCATTTAGTTCATTGGCTATTCTCACCCAAAATCAAATCCACTTGAGGTACACATCGGACTTCCCCATCCTTTCGCATCACCCATAAGTGCACCTGGGTCCTTGAGCAAAAGCAATCCCACGAATGGGCTTGCCTTTGCCTGAGGCAGGAGTAACCCAGACTCTCTTCCCCAGCATGTTTTTTATGTGTACTACAGGGACCTTATCCCCTTCTACAGTGTGTAAAAGTTTTGATTGGGCAGGGCCAGCTCGATTGACAGATCCTCTAGTGTTAACTAACCAGGTGGCCTTTGCTAAACGTGTATCCCAATGTTTGAATGTCCCACCACCCATTGCTTGCAGTGTAGTCTTTAACAGTCCATTGTATCGTTCAATTTTCCCAGAGGCTGGTGCATGATAGGGGATGTGATATACCCACTCAATGTCATGCTCTTTGGCCCAGGTGTCTATGAGACTGTTTCGAAAATGTGTTCCGTTGTCTGACTCAATTCTTTCAGGGGTGCCATGTCGCCAGAGGACTTGCTTTTCAAGGCCCATGATAGTGTTCCGGGCAGTGGCAAAGGGCACAGGGTATTTTTCCAGCCATCCAGTGGTTGCTTCCACCATTGTAAGCACATAGCGCTTGCCTTGGCGGGTTTGTGGGAGCGTGATATAATGGATCTGCCAGGCCTCCCCATATTTATATTGCAGCCATCGCCCTCCGTACCCCAGAGGCTTTAACCACTTGGCTTGTTTAACTGCAGCGCATGTTTCACATTCATGGATAACCTGTGCAATAGTGTCCATGGTCAAGTCCACCCCTCCCTCTATCACAAGCCCATCTATATCTTGCATCTCTTCCTTGATGGCCTGAGGTGTCACGGGCCCACTGAGCTATAAATAATTCACCCTTGTGTTGCCAGTCCAGATCTACCTGAGCTACTTCAATCTTAGCAGCCTGATCCACCTGCTGGTTGTTTTGATGTTCCTCAGTGGCCCGACTCTTGGGTACCTGAGTATCTACGTGACGTACTTTTACAACCAGGTTCTCTACTCGGGCAGCAATATCTTGCCACGATGCGGCAGCCCAGATGGGTTTGCCTCTGCGCTGCCAGTTGCTCTGCTTCCATTGCTGTAACCACCCCCACAGGGCATTTGCTGTCATCCATGAGTCAGTATAGAGATAGAGCACTGGCCACTTCTCTCGTTCAGCAATGTCTAAAGCCAACTGGATGGCCTGTACTTCTGCAAATTGGCTCAATTCACTGTCTCCTTCAGGAGTTTCTACAACTTGATGTATAGGACTCCATACAGCAGCTTTGCATCTCCGATGCTTTCCTACAATACAACAGGACCCATCAGTGAACAGGGCGTATTGCTTCTCATATTCTGGTAATTTATTGTACAGTGGGGCCTCCTCAGCATGCGTCACCTCCTCCTCTGGTGATATTCTGAAATCTTTGCCTTCTGGCCAGTCCATAATTGCTTCCAAGATTCCTGGGAGATTGGGGTTTCCTATCCGAGCCCGTTGTGTGATCAGTGCAACCCACTTACTCCAGGTAGAATCAGTTGCATGATGAGTAGAGGGGACCCACCCTTTGAACATCCAGCCCAGCACCGGCAGTCGGGGTGCCAAGAGGAGTTGTGCTTCAGTACCAACCACTTCCGAAGCAGCTCAAACCCCTTCATATGCTGCCAAGATCTCTTTTTCAGCTGGAGTATAGCGGGCCTCGGATCCTCTGTATCCCCGACTCCAAAACCCTGGGGGTCAACCTCGAGTCTCCCCCGGTGCTTTCTGCCAGAGCCTCCAGGTAGGGCCATTCTCCCCGGCTGCAGTGTAGAGCACATTTTTTACATCTTGCCCTGCCTGGACTGGCCCAAGGGCTACTGCATGAACTATCTCCCGTTTAATTTGTTCAAAGGCTTGTTGTTGCTCAGGGCCCCATTTGAAATCATTCTTCTGGGTCCCTTGGTAGAGAGGGCTTACGATCAGACTGTAATTTGGAATATGCATTCTCCAAAAACCCACAACGCCTAAAAAGGTTGTGTTTCCTTTTTGCTAGTTGGTGGAGACATGGCTGTTATTTTGTTAATCACATCCACCGGGATCTGACGACGTCCATCTTGCCATTTTATTCCTAAAAAGTGGATCTCCTGTGCAGGTCCCTTGACCTTACTTTGTTTTATGGCAAAACCGGCTTTCAGGAGGATTTGGACTATTTTTTTGCCTTTCTCAAAAACTTCCTCTGCTGTATTGCCCCATACGGTAGTGTCATCAATGTATTGCAGATGTTCTGGAGCTTCACCCTGTTCCAGTGCCGTCTGGATCAGTCCATGGCAAATGGTAGGGCTGTGTTTCCACCCCTGGGGCAGTCAATTCCAGGTGTACTGAACGCCCCTCCAAGTGAAAGCAAACTGTGGCCTGCACTCTGCTGCCAAAGGGATTGAGAAAAACGCATTAGCAATATCAATTGTAGCATACCTTTTGGCTGCTTTTGACTCCAGTTTGTATTGCAGTTCCAGCATGTCTGGCACGGCAGCATTCAGGGGCAGCGTGACTTCATTCAGGCCACTGTCAGTCTCCACTCTCCATTAGACTTTTGCACTGGCCATATGGGACTGTTAAAAGGTGAACGAGTCTTACTGATCACTCCTTGGCTCTCCAGTCGACGAATCAGCTCATGGATGGGAATCAGGGAGTCTCGGTTGGTACGATATTGCCTCCGGTGCACCGTTGTGGTAGCAATTGGCACCTGTTGTTCTTCAACCCTCAGCAACCCCACAACAGAAGGGTCCTCCGAGAGATGGGGCAAGGTAGATAGCTGTCTAATTTCCTCCGTCTCCAAGGCAGCTATACCAAAAGCCCACTGGTACCCTTTTGGGTCCTTGAAATACCCTCTCCTGAGGTAGTCTATGCCAAGGATGCACAGAGCCTCTGGGCCAGTCACAATGGGGTGCTTTTGCCACTTATTCCCAGTTAGGCTCACTTCGGCCTCCAATACAGTCAGCTGTTGGGATCCCCCTGTCACTCCACAAATACAGATGGGTTCTGCCCCTATATAGCTTGATGGCATTAAGGTACACTGTGCACCGGTGTCTACTAGAGCCTTATACTCCTGTGGGTCTGAAGTGCCAGGCCATCAAATCCACACAGTCCAGTAAACCCGGTTGTCCCTTTCCTCCACCTGGCTGGAGGCAGGGCCCCCCTAATCCTGGTCATAATATTCATCACCCGTTTCTTGTGTATATGAGTCAGAAGTTTCTTCATTAAAATCAGAAGTAAGATCAGCCCTTTTACTCTGTCTGGGGAACTGTCCACTGGAAACCGGAGCAGCAATTTTCCTGGAAGAACCCCCTTTGGTGATTGTTTTCCCTTGCAACTCACGTACCCATGCCTCTAGGGTCAAGGTAGGTTTTCCATCCCACTTCCTCATGTCCTCTCCGTGGTCACGCAGGTAAAACCATAGGGTGCCCCAGTGTGTGTACCCTCTATATCCTCTCTTTTGAGCAAGGAACGCTGACTCCTAATAGCTGAGACACTGGTCCGTATAGGTGGGGAGTAGGACATATCTTCTTTGAACTGTTGGAACTCCCAGGACAGTTTCTCCACAGCTGAGACAAGGGAGGAAGAGATACTTTCTTCATATTCCCGGAGGTTACTAGCAGCTTCATTCACTGTTGGACCGTCTCCATCTTTCCAGGTCAGTATTGCCGATGAGTTGGCACATGATGGTGGTGCGTTTCGTACCAACTTCCGCCACATAGGTCTTGTGCACTGGACCTTGTCTGGATCTGTGGGTGACCGCACGTTGTCCAGGTCACCATAAATCACTTCCAGCAGAGCTAATTCCCTCAGGTACTGGATACCTTTCTCCATGGTGTTCCATTTCCCGGGGCGATATACAACATCTTCCTTGAAGGGATATCTTTCTTTTATAGCTGACTGGAGTCGCCTCCAGAGGCTGCGGGCTGGTTCCCCTTTTCCAATCGCTTTGTCAATGCCCCCTTCCCTAGAAAGGGATCCCAGCTGTTTGGCTTCTTTACCCTCTAATTCCAGGCTACTGGCCCCGCTATCCCACCATCAGAGCAGCCAGGTGACAATGTACTCCCCTGGATGACGGCTGAAATCTTTTCGCATATCTCGCAGCTTGCTCAGGGATAGGGATTGGGTGGTTTCTGTCTCATTTACGAGTTCTTCCTCTTCCTCTTCCTCTCCCTGTGATGGCCCTGCTCTTTCATCTTCCCTTTCTAAACGAGCTGACTTTCGCTTCCAGGATTTCTTTTTATGTATAGGGGTGACTGATACTGACACGGGTTCGTTCCCTGTTTGAACCGCAATGCTTATAACGGAGTTGTCCGGAGCAGCTGCAGGTGCAGTCCCTGTCACAGGGGGGGCTGGAGCAGCCGCAGTGCCTGTCGCAGGGGTAATCGGAACAGCCACAGTGCCTGTCGCAGGGGTAATCGGAGTAGCCGCAGTGCCTGTTGCAGGGGGGGCTGCAGTAGCTGCAGTGCCTGTCATTTTGTCACCAGATCCTTGAGGGTTTTGAATAGTGTTGAACAGGGCTCGGTAGGCATGGGCCAGACCCCAGCACATGGCAGTGATTTGTGTCTCCCTAGAATTGCCAGGGTGACAGCATACTTTTTCCAATAGTCTACTAATTTTTCAGGATTCTGCACTTGTTCAGGGGTGAAGTTCCAAAACACTGGAGGTGCCCACCATCCTAGGCATTTGCCCATGCTATCCCACACACCCTGCCACTCATAACTATCCAGCCTTGGGGCAGATCTCTGAATGATATTCTTAAATTGCTTACTAACCTTGGACAAGATCAAAACAATATTCCCAAGCAATACCAATAGAAGTATCTTACCTACCCAAGGTTGTTCAAAATACTGAAAAGTTATTGTAATGAAGGAGGAAGCATTGTAGAAGAAAGTAGTGAAGGTACAATTCTGCATTTCCTCCATAAAAAACCTCTCAGAGGCAGAGGTATAATTGCAAATTGTCTCCATAAGATGATACCCGACATACAATAACGGTTTCAGTACAGCACTTAGATACCAAAATAAACCCAAGGTCACTGTTTTAATAACAAATCTCACAGGCAAAACATCAATTAAAGCAGAGCACAGCAAACTGCAAAACCCAACACCAATCTTTAACATGTACAGCAAAAAAATGAGCATGGTGCAGATCAGGTAAACCAATGCTAGGAACAGATGGATCAATATCACGTCCCACAACTACTAAAAGATCTGAATTCCTTAATACGCTCTGGTTAATCTGTTATTATCTCAAACCCTTGTGCCCCACGTTGGGCGCCAAAATGGACTGTCGTGGTTTAGCCCCAGCCGGCAGCTAAGCACCACGCAGCCGCTCGCTCACTCCCCCCCGGTGGGATGGGGGAGAGAATCAGAAGAGCAAAAGTAAGAAAACTCGTGGATTCAGATAAGAACAGTTTAATAATTGGAACAAAATAATAATAATAATAATGAATTATAATGAGAAGGAAAACAACGGGAGAGAGAGAGAGAGGAACAAAACCCAAGGGAGGGAATAAAGGGGAAAAAAAAAAAATTATACAACTGCTCACCACCCGCCGACCGACGCCCAGCCAGTCCCCGAGCAGCGATCGCTACCCCCTGGCCAACTCCCCCAGTTTATATACTGGGCATGACATCATATGGTATGGAATAGCCCTTTGGTCAGTTTGGATCAACTATCCTGGCTGTGCCCCCTCCCATTTCTTGGGCACCTGGCAGAGCATGGGGAGCTGAAGGGAAAGAAAGAAAAAAAAAAGTCCTTGACCAATGTAAATACCACTTAGCGACAGCCAAAACATCAGTGTGTTATCAATATTATTCTCATACTAAAATCCAAAGCACAGCACTATACCAGCTACTACGAAGAAAATTAACTCTATCCCAGCTGAAAACAGGACAGCACCTTAGAGTTATTTATTAAAACAGTAATGGCAAAGTCTGGGAAATATTTTGATCTGTTAGATGGTTACTAGTTGTCTAGAGAAAAGAAAACTGATACTAATATGGCACCTATTAAATCAACATGTCGCGGATGGAGTGAGAGTGCACTTCACTCGTAAGAGAGAAGTAAAAATATAGTTTATCGATACAGAATAGGGAGTTAACAAAGTTCAATGCGACAGTGTTTTAACAAGATTCGATGGCGAGGCACACTTGATTATTTACTGCATAGAGGACAGGGTCAGACAAAACTGTCAGGGAGACCCTCCCGTTGAGTCATGAGGTTCGGAAGGATCCCCTTGCTTTCTAAACTCCTTCTCAGAGAGGAGTCTAGGTGCGGCTAGATCCAGTCCTAGTCCCAGACTTGGTCAACGGTTTATATCTAAAGGATTATATATGCGCAATCAATCCTTTATATCACTTAGCTAAGATTTCAAAGTTTAGCATGCTATTAGTCACTTACCGAGGATCTGTTGCGGCAAGGAATCTCTCAACCTCGAGGAGTAACCTTGAGAGGCGTCCCTGCTCAAGGGGAGATCCTGGCGTGCAGCCCGCTGCCGTGCAGGAGAGCTCAAAGGGCTCTTGGGCTGCTCACTATTTATGGGGATAAGATGATTGACCCATAGTCATATTTACATGCCGACCACAGGTTTTAATTTCTTCGTGGAGTTACATGCACAATAGCCCTAGGCTATTGTGTTGTTATCTGTCTCCTGAATTCACTTTGAGCTGATGCAGCCATCGTGACCAGATGCATCCATTACAATCACCGCTGGTGGTTATCACCTAAGCAGGGTTACAGGAGATAAAGGTCGGGGCAGGGGAAGCACACCGTCACACTCCACCCCGTGACTATAGTCAATTCATCTTATTCTCACAGAGTGGTGGTACGGTCACCTTCTTGCCTCTGTGCCATAAATAGTATATTGATAATTTATGCACTTATAGATCCACAGTAAGT
Organism: Ciconia boyciana; assembly: GCF_034638445.1. Lineage (NCBI taxonomy): Eukaryota > Metazoa > Chordata > Aves > Ciconiiformes > Ciconiidae > Ciconia > Ciconia boyciana. Next base: position 84,238,466 of record NC_132935.1, read on the forward strand.
AGACAGTGAAGCACTGCTATTTGTTATGCGTTAATTTGTATGTTTTGGGTGGTTGAAGTTGGGTTATTTGTTTTATCATGTGCCAAACCTTTATATACAATATAATTATAAGCAATAGACACACTAATGTTAGAGTTAGTAAAATAACAACTGGGTGAAGCATAAGATTAAACACTCCCGTTGCTGTCGGTGACCATCCAAGAAGAGTCTCCCACCAATGGTGTTCTCCATCCTTCTTTACTCTTTCCAAGACATGGTGTATCTCTTCTGCATCATGATGAACGGTGATCAGAGTTTTGTGTCCATTGTTTCGTATGCTCTAGCAGTTGACACAGGTCATCGTGTTGTAGTAGTTTCTTCACCAATGTAAGATTCATTCCGATGGGGGTAGGCAATAAATCTCGACTCAATGTATAGTTAGATTGTAACAATTGATAAGACGTAACAGGAGCTGAATAATTGAAGTCACATCCCACAATTTTTGTAAAGTTACAAACACAAATATTTGAGCGATTGCTTGTATCTACAGTAACGTTATCTACAAATATAAAATCACAAAGGGTTCTCATACAAACACATCCTTTTCCAGTATACACAAGTACAGTTTCAGGGGCTTCATCAGGTCGTATTTCAAAATGACAAACATTTTGTTCAGTGTCAAGACAGATGTCTTGGGCTTTGAGGGTGTTACTCTCACAAATAAATCCTTGTTGTTCCCGTACAACGCATGCATTAACATCAACAGTTTGCCATTTGTTTCCATTTTGGTGGGCCCATACTCTATGTTCTAATGGATAGAGTACAGTTCCATTGTGATTTAATCCCAACACAATGATTGGGTATATGGTGTATACCAAAGCATTGTGTATTGTTAAGACAAAAGCTGTGGCCTTATTGCTAATGGGGTCATAAGTGAAATTGACTAAATACCACCAGGACTGGAATTCTTTCTCAAATTTAGTTGCATTATCCCAAATTACCTTTCGAATTTCAGTGGGTGAGGTGCCCTCTTCACCTTCTCTTATAATTGCTGCTACCATAGATTGCATCCACAGTTGAGCTTGGATACAACTAAGAGCTAGAGAACCATTGGTTTGGGCTACACCAAGTGCATCCACAATCAGTTGGTGGTCCCTTTCATTAATTCTTTTCCACTGAGGTAATATATCAGATAAGAGCCATTGGTTAGTTCCCAATGCTAATAGAGAAGACTGTAATGGGTGTTCTAATTTGTTTAAATCACTTCTTGTTGTGCTCAGTTTGTTCACGAGTACTTCGGCATCGATACTATTTAAGACTCCCAATCCTGTCCCTATGATACCGGTCACATCTCTCCTTGTTCGTCTTGGAGAGGTGAGGGTTCACCCATGTAACCATGCTAACCATCCTGCATAGGACGTACCTAGGAATGGTGAACAGGTCGGTTTGATTGCAGACATATTAATTTGCATCAGTAGTTCTACTCTGTTTAAGAGACCATGATGGATTAAATAACACTTGTTGTTGGCCTGTATTTTTGATCACATATGGTCCAACTTCAGAAACCTGTGGGGATAGAATTGTCTCATCCTTTACAGTCAGGGCGGATGTTGTGCTAGGCTTAATAATGTCTATTTTAAATTTAAAGGATAATCCCACACGATGGTGAGCCCAGAGGCAGACTACAAAAACAGGTTGTACTAAGGTAAAATTGTACCAACAGTCCAGTTTTTCAAAGGCGCAAAGTTTCGTATCTTTGGCTATTGGCCTTGATGTAATGTTGTACACAGAAATCTGAGATGCCTTCTCATGGGTAGACCCATTGATCATCCGGCATCCTATTTTAATTTCTTTCCCTGCTGTTCCTCGGAGCCGGGGAACTTTATCATCAGCTTCATCTTTATCCCAGCTCCATTCATTTTCTAAGTATGTTTCAGTTCCGTGCATGACCACGGTGGAAAGCTTTAAATCCCCCTTACTAGAGTGTATTCCCATACTTCCAGTGTACTTAACACGAGCTTGGGACCATGGCCATTCTAGGGTTCTTTGACCACAGGCTAAGAAGAGCAGCATTGTTAGGGTTTGGAATAGTAACATGAACACAGCATTTCCATCTGCCATCCTGTGGGGTGCTGTAAGAGAAAATAGGGACTTGTTTCGGTGGGGAGAGTCCGAACAGGTTACCCCATTAAGAAGAAGGAAAAATCCATCGTGAACTAATTCTGTGTTTTGCACCACTGCTATCAGTAGCTTCCCAGGCAAGTGGGCCACGAGGTTTAGTTAAAGTCATAGGCACAGTACCGATAGATGGCAAATTGACCATCACAGGCTGTCCTGGCTGTAATGTCATTGGATATTCTCTTTTCCTAGTAGGTGGAGCGCTAAGCTCAGTTTTTGCAAAGAATGCTCGGCTTACAGGCCTTCCAGTAGGCCCATACCGATTGTTTAATTGATGGAGTACTTTGGGAAGTCTCGTATCCCATTGAGCTTCCTGTGGTTTGAGACTCCTTTTCAACAAGCCATTAGCTCTTTCTACCATCCCATTTGATTGAGGGTAGTATGGGGTGTGGAAAACCCATCTAATTCCCTCTTGTTTTGCCCAATCTTGCACTTCCTTACAAGAAAAGTGTGAGCCATTATCACTCTGGATAACATCAGGAGTAGGTAGATTTGAGAACCAAAATGGTAGCCCTCGCACTGTATTTCGCCCATCGGCTTTCCGACATTTAGTCGCCATAAGCAAGCCGGAGACTACTTCCACTCCTGTAAGGATGTATCGATATCCTGCAGAGGATTTGAATGGTCCGATATAATCAATTTGCCATGTAGACCATAAAGTTTTCCCTTCATTGATATGTAAAGGTGGTGCTTTAGCAGGATGATCTGCTTGTAATTTCAGTCTACACTGAGGACATTCTGTAAGAATAGTTTCACAAGTTTTTCTATTTATAGGCCAGCCTTTACTCTGTGCAGCAAAGTAAAGTGCTTCTTTACCTGTGTGGCCTAGGTTTTGATGTAACCATTCTCCCAGTCGATACCACTCAGGATTTAAGGTGATTTTCCTAATTTTAGTTAGCTCATCTACCTTTTGATTCCACTTTGTGGCTGGTTGATTATCTTTAGCATGAGCTTTTACCCATCCCATCTTGAAAGGTGTTTTCCTGGCTATATCTAGTAATAATTGCCAATCTTTGTTTCTCCAAACTGGGGATCTATTTACTTCCCAATTCAAGGTTTCCCATTGACAGAGCCACTGTGTGGCACCGGCCCACACAGCATAGGAGTCTACATATATGATTTTTGCTCCATTCTGTGCTGCCAAACAACTGCTCTTATTTCTCCTACTTGTGCACTGCCTTCACCTTCTTCTACTACTTGTTTGCCGGTGGTAATGTCTAATGCAACAGCCTTATATTGCCATTTACTGTTTACCCTTTTTGCTGAAGCATCTGTAAACCTAATGTTTTCTGTTGGTGTACCTCAGTGAGGGGTGGTGCATCCAGAATGGGTGAAGGTTTAAAAGGTTGTTGTAAAGCTAAAGGGTCTGTGTTTATGGGCATCTGCAATTTGGAAAGCTTAGTGTGTCCTTCAGTTAGTTGCATATTTTCTGCAACTCCTGTTAGGTAGGCATACCATTTTCGGACAGTGGGTTTTTGTGCAACTCCTTCTGGGGAGCAGTCCCCTTTAGGATTGCTTCTAGTAAATTAAATGGTCCTCTAGTTTGCACAGGTTGTCCCTGATGTATTTTCTCAACTTGTTTAACTGCTCGGACTAAAGATAAAAGTCCCTTTTCCCATTCAGAGTATCGTTGTTCTGTTTCTTTAAATGCAGTTGAGCTAAACAATAAAGGTCTTTGGCCCATCGGGTCCAGTTTGGAACAGGTTACAGTAAGTAGCATGTTCGGCGAAACCCCATTCGGCTATAATAGGGTCGCGGGGGTGTACTGGTCCCAGTGACTGATATGTTTTTAACTCTTCAGTTAGAGTTTTGACTGCCTCTTTATGTTCTAATTTCCACTCCCAGGGTTTGCCTTTCCGTAAGAGTGAGTATAAGGGACGGGAAATGATAGAAAATCCAGGCACATGTTTCCTCCAATATCCTAAAGTTCCCATTAATTGTTGTAACTCCTTCCTTGATTGGGGCATTTGCAGCTCTTCAATTTTTCTTAAGGTATCTGGAGGAATCACTGCACTGCCTGCTATCCACCAAGTACCTAAAAATTTTACTTCTTTGCTTGGTCCCTGACATTTTCCGGGTGGAATCTCAATTTCTGCTTTATTTAGTGCTTGCCATACTGCTGCTGCTGCTTCCCCAACCTTTTCAGGGCAAGTTCCTCCAATCAGAATATCATCTATATATTGGTACAGTTTCACTTCTTGGGGAGTAAGACTGTCTGTAAAAGTTCAGCAAGCGCAGCATGAGCAATCGTGGGTGAATGTTTATACCCCTGTGGGAGTCTGTTAAAGGTGTATTGTATTCCCTCCCAAGTGAAAGCAAACTTCTCTTTATCCTCCTCCTTTAAGGGAACCATAAAGAACATATCCTTACATCTAGCGCTGCCATCCACGGTGTGCAGCTGCTTGCAAAGTAGCTGTTAAGTTGGCAATGTTTGGCACAGCAGCTGTGAGTGGGGCTGTATTGGCGTTCAGGCTGCCGATAATCGACTGTTAACGCCACCTCCCGTCTGGTTTCGGACGGGCCAGACAGGTGAGTTATATGGGGAGTGCGTTCTGGAGATAATTTGTCGTTTCTCCAAATCAGCTATGACTTCAGAAATTCCATTTCGTGCCGCAGCAGAAATGGGATATTGCGGTACGTTAGTGATTTTTGACGCTGGGAGCGCAGGGGCTGCGCGCAGTGCTCCGCACTGCAGCCTCCCGGCTCTGCTGGGGTTGGGATCGATGTTCGAGCCGAAGGACCACACGCTGCCATTTGGCAGGCGCCAGGTTCGTCCGTTTAAAACATCGAAACCTAAAATATTTTCATGGTGATCTTTAATTGCAAAGCGAGTACTCGACATGCGCTTCTCGCCCGGGAGCCATAAATTGACCTTGGCAGTTTGGCACTGAACACTCACTCCGTTCACGCCGGTAATTTTAACTCTTTGCCGTCTGGGTCGTACACCCAGCTTCTCGGCGTCTTGTTGTGTTAATAGTGAAATTTGTGCTCCCGTATCTATTAAAAACTTTACCAATTGTCTTTGAGGACCAACTGGAATTAAAATGTATGGGCCGTTATCACTTATCCACTGATAAGCCTCCACTTTCCGGACAGGCAGGCCCAATTGCCTTCCGGACACTACTCGTTTTTTGACTTCATGCCCTGCAATTCCTCCCTAAGGGGGAGGAAGGGGTTGTCTCCCCTTCTGGGGTGTGGCGCAGGAGGAGTTGAGATACGCTCCTTCCTTTCACCGTTATCTCGTTTTTGAAATGCTTCAATTAGACTCAAAATTATGCCAGTAGGTTGACCTTGAATCGCAGCTCTGGGAATGCCTAAAGCTAATGCATTCCTCCACAACTCATTCCTCTGTTCTCGAGATTCTGTTTGGGGGTTTTTAAATTTGTTTCCCTTCGATCTAGTTTCTGTTCCCTGTTTTATGGGTCTTACTTTGTGATCTCCTCCCTGGGGCTTCAGGTTTTGTTTTTCAGCTGGTGCATCGTCCCAGCCCATCTCACGGCTGTAGTTAACAATGCCGTGCATCAATTCTGCCCAGGTAGGGAGCTGCTTGTAGGCATTTTGAGCGTTATCACCTAGTCCCTCATTGTGCTCTGTGTCTTTCTTGATCTCATCTCGTTTTGCAACTAAATGGGATTTAAGAATTGCCGGGGCTCCTCTAATCAGTGGTTTTAACATTGCGAAATCTACTGTAGCAGACAGTGGGACATCATGGGACCCTCGTTTGTGCATGGCTTGTATACAGGCGGCTTTTTGTGATGGCTGTAGAGAGCTCACTTAAAGATTTAATGGGAATTATGGAGGGTTCACCTCGCTCCATGCTGTCTATTCCTCCAGCCCAATAAGCTACTCGGCTGGTGATAGAATGAGGTGTATTTGTCGGGTCAGGTCCTAAATTTAAGAAAACTCCCGGACCCCAATAGCCGCTTGCTTCGTCCTCACTCAACATTATTCGGTCACCGCCACTGAGGCATACTCGCCACAAGTATTCCGTTTCAGTTTCACCTGGTTTTCTGCTATATCTCTTGCAAATTTGTCAATTGCAACGGATCCCAGGGGATGGTTCGCGTAGTATGTCGCGGATGACCACCCCGAGGACCCACAGTTCTTTCTGTTTTAACAATGGGTCTGGCTTCATACTCAGGAGGATTTGTGGGGAACAAAGGGTCGTCGTCTTCTGGCTCGCTATCATCGGGATCACCCCAGATGTCTCCATCCCAATCTTCAGGGGATACTATTAGTTTCCTAATCTGTACGATGTCGGGGGGGGCGGGGAGCCTGTATAAGCATCATCTCGACCTTTTCTCCCAACTTTTGTCTTTTTTCCTTTTCCTCCTGTAACTGTTTCTGAAGTTGTTCAATTTTAAGAGATAGTAACAACTCAGTTGCCTTTCTACTTTCTATTTCCTTCTCTAGGTCCTGCTCCTTTTTATTTCTGTTGTCTCTTTCCTGATGTGCAGCTTCTAAACAGGCACCTAGCATCTTGCAGATAATTCCTTTCCTTTTTCCATCTTTTGTGTGGCCTCTAGTTACTTTTAGGTGTTCTTCAATGGCTTCCCAATTATGCCAATTGTCACGAGTCCATTCTGCTGAGAATTTGGGACTCGGATTCACTCCATGCCTCCGTAAATAATCAGTGATACTACTTGCCATCCTGCCGACTACGCCAATTTGTCGCGGATGGAGTGAGAGTGCACTTCACTCGTAAGAGAGAAGTAAAAATATAGTTTATCGATACAGAATAGGGAGTTAACAAAGTTCAATGCGACAGTGTTTTAACAAGATTCGATGGCGAGGCACACTTGATTATTTACTGCATAGAGGACAGGGTCAGACAAAACTGTCAGGAGACCCTCCCTGTTGAGTCATGAGGTTCGGAAGGATCCCCTTGCTTTCTAAACTCCTTCTCAGAGAGGAGTCTAGGTGCGGCTAGATCCAGTCCTAGTCCCAGACTTGGTCAACGGTTTATATCTAAAGGATTATATATGCGCAATCAATCCTTTATATCACTTAGCTAAGATTTCAAAGTTTAGCATGCTATTAGTCACTTACCGAGGATCTGTTGCGGCAAGGAATCTCTCAACCTCGAGGAGTAACCTTGAGAGGCGTCCCTGCTCAAGCGGAGATCCTGGCGTGCAGCCCGCTGCCGTGCAGGAGAGCTCAAAGGGCTCTTGGGCTGCTCACTATTTATGGGGATAAGATGATTGACCCATAGTCATATTTACATGCCGACCACAGGTTTTAATTTCTTCGGTGGGCGCGTTGCACAATAGCCCTAGGCTATTGTGTTGTTATCTGTCTCCTGAATTCACTTTGAGCTGATGCAGCCATCGTGACCAGATGCATCCATTACAATCACCGCTGGTGGTTATCACCTAAGCAGGGTTACAGGAGATAAAGGTCGGGGGCAGGGGAAGCACACCGTCACACAACAGCAGATAATATCACCAGAGACAGTACGAGAAATTATTACCAGAGTAATAATTATTACCAGAGTACCATGATAGAAATAGAATTTCTTATCTAGAGTGTTGAAGCAAATAAAAGACCTTCATTGACAGAAGTATGCTGTTGGACAAACTCAGAGCAAATACTAAGTTGTAACAATGACATAGGGAATAACGAATTTGGGAACTAGTAGTAAAGAGTAATGAAAAGCTAATGAAGAAACTAAAATAAATTGTGGTGTTGTGAACAGCAATGACCACACAACAGTACTGTAAATGATACACAGAACTGTGTTTTACAGCATCAGCCAAATTACCTTTATTTAAATCAGATGCTTTCTAAATTCAAGGAAAAGTAAATAAAGTTGTCATTAGCAATGTGTTGCACTAGTGAAGATAAACTGGATAGCTGGTCGATGAGCACCAGTTTCAATTTAAGATTATGAAGAGCTTGCTGTTTGCTTTCTCTGTAGTTTTTCTTTAAGATAGTCTATTCACTGGCAGAATTAATACTAAGAATTGAAATGGTAACAGTAACAAAGAGATGAGATTTAATATAAAACCATGTAATGCATTTTAGCAAAGTTGAAAAGAAATAAATATTTTGGTTAGGCATGTAATTGAATAGTGAGTGTCTGTAATGTTAATTCAGAAGATTCATAAACATGTCATAGCTGTATAAATACATAGGTGTTGATAGGAATATGTGGATCTTAGAGAGAGTATGGTGAAGTGTGGTTACCTTACTGAATGCAATATTGTTTTTACATCATTATATTAGCAATAATAATGAGCCATAAGCCTCCACAGGTCTCTATAAAGAAAGGAAGAGTACTTGTAGTAAAGAGCTTCCTGTGTCTTTGAAGGAGAAAGAAGAATCTTAGACATATAATTTTACATATTTAATGACTACTTTTTTTATCTTGGTAAAAGAACATAGAAATATATCAGTACAAAAAAATGTCCCACCTTGAGAAATGAAAATTTTATTTTACATTCTTCTTTTTTTCCCCCAACCAGGTTGTATTGTACTGTACATCTGAATAGTTCTGTCAGCTCCAGAGAAATGTACAGAATAAAAGTTCTTAGTACAAATAAAGTTGCCAAAATATACCCTTTTCTTGTATTTAGGCTCATATGATGCTTTGCAGATAAATGTAAATAATCAGCTTTTGCCCCTAACGACTGGAAATCTATGCTAGGTGTGCCAGAGAACATCAAACTCTACAAAGAGAGGAAGTAAAGGACAGGAAAGGGGCAGATATTCCATAGAATATATGGGACAGTAATTTGTCAACATGTTTTTGTGAAACCCAAAATACACTGATTTTAAGAGAAGGTATCAGGTGTGGGATTTTTTGCCAAATAAATAAGATTTAACTGTGGCACATTATAGTCTGAATTTCTTCAGCACTGCAGTAAGGCATTCCAATTATGCTTGGGCAGAGAAGAAATTACTATGTCTATTATTTCTCTTGCTACTGCATAATAAATTATTAGTTTAAATCTGCATCATTTTTACCAACAAAATAAAACAAACTTTTCTCACAAAGACACTGAAATCAGCTAGGATGTATAGATGATTGGAATATATGGACTATGATAAAGGTCAGAAAAAAAGTAATAGGTGATGTGTAGGGGTGAAATATTCCCCAAATTAATTATTTTTAATAATTAAATTTTTTTTATATAAATTCACGTATTTTAGAACTTTGATGTGGAAATTATGTGCAAGGAAGGATAGCAATGAACAGAAAAAAAGGCAGATGGAATTAGGTCAGAAAATAAAGAATTCTGAGGAAATTAGTGATTCACTGAAGCTAGCCTTGTCAAAACACATGTTTAAATCTGCAGTCTTGGAAAAAACACTAAGGAAATAAAGCTTAATTTAAATTGTTATAATTTCACATCTCACTCAGGCTTTGATATATTTTTTGGGTTTTAATATTTAGAAATAAATTTGTTTCCCTTTTTTCCCCCAATAAGTCAGATTTTTTGAGATTTCAAATAGTTCTGAGGAAAATGCTTACATACTGTGAAAAAATCTGGAGGAAAAAACTCACCTTTCTGAAATTTATAAAGAAAATATTCACTCTTTGCAATCAGTTTTGCTAAAATTGGCCCCTTTCCTCTATGGACTTGAATCCAGTCATTCCCCTGATGAACCTGCATCCTTTTTCTCATGGAGGGTTAAGAGGTAAAAAGAGTCTTTTCTACTCACAGTGCTGAATATTAACACCCCCACCCACGTAATCTATCTTCACACCAAATGGTCATTCCGAGATCCACAGCGATAATAATATCCTGTCCAGTTCTAGGGAAAAAAACTGTTTCAGAAAGCATTTGGGTAGAGATGGGAGGAATGAAGAGGTGCTTCAACAGGCCAAATATATTACCTTCTCCTATTGGTGCTCCTCTGTCAGTGGTGATATCTGTACATCTACAGATGAATTTCAATTAAGGTAGTACTGTAGCAGATTTTCCAAGGACTCTTAGAACTTTGATGTGGAGGAGGAGTTGAATCTCTGTTGGAGATGGGCACATTACTAGTTTCCTCTCTGCAGTACCATGCACTAAGGCATGCAGCATGGGGAACATATAGGAGAAACTGGAGATCTGTGTGCTATGGTTTCTTTGAGATGAAAGAGATGTAGTGGGATAGGTCACGCAACTGGAGTGCTGCATTGGGTGAATACAGTTTTTTTAGGAAGGACAGGCTGGGAAAGCGAGGAGAGGGAGTCGCCCTTATGTGAAAGAGCAGTAGGAATGCATGGAGCTCTACCTTGGGTTGGATGATGAGCCACTTAAGAGCTCAGGATTAGTGTGCAGACCAACACAGCTAGTGTTGTGGTGGGTACTTTGATGACAGCTTCCTGGCACAGATGATAAGAGGTGCTCTTTCTGGATCTAATACTTACAAAGAAGGAAGTACTGGTGGGAAATCAGAAGGTTGGGGCAGCCTTGGCTACAGTGCTTATGACACGGTGGAGTTCAAACTCCTGGGGAGTGGGAAACAAAGGCAAAAAGCAAGATCACAGCCTTGAGCTTCAGGAGAGTAGACTTAGGCCTCTTTGGGGACCTGCTTTGAAGAATCTAATGGAATACAATCGTGGAGAGAAGACATGTCCAGGAGAACCAGTTGATTTTCAAGGGTCACCTCCTCCAAACTCAAGAATGGTCCATCCTGAGGAAAAGAAAATCAAGCAAAGATGGCACAAGGCTTACATGGATGAGCAAGGACCTCCTGAAGATACTCAAATATGAAAAAGGAAGTGTAGAGAAGCTGGAAGAAGGGTCTGGTGACCCAGAAGGAATATAAAGTCACTCTCAAAGTCTGAGGGACAGATTTAGAAAGTCAAAGCCCACCTGGAGCTGAATCTGGCAAGGGACATGAAGGGTAACAGGAAGGGCTTCTCCAGGTATATCAGGAAAAAGATGCCTTCAGGAAATGAGTTACAACATTAACAATTGTCAGATGGTGTTTAACACAAGTCATGCATATGGCATATGACATATTGTGTTATTTAATCATTCTGTAAATGCTTTGGTAAAGGAAAGTGAAACTGTTTTCTAGGCATTGAATCAATCATAAATAATACAAAAGAAAGAAGACTAAGTTCAAAGATCTTGTGAAATCTTTAGAAAATAATCAAATACTTAAAAGTAAAAGTCCACAGAAGCCCTTTATCATTTGTTGCTCTCTGGCAGGCTGATGGTTGAATCAGTAGTTCTGAATGAATTTTGCCTAACTTTGGATAGAAATGATGTATCTAATGCTAGAAATGGAATGTCAACTATTTTGTAGAAGATGAAAAATGTGTAGGTCATAGTTGAAATGAAGGGCTAATTTATTTTGGTTATGTATTCCAAATACGTTTTTTTTTTTGCAATCTGTTCTATTACAAACCCATGCATGCAAACAAAATATGCTGTGATAATTCAGTGATTCAGAGGTATAACTCAGTCTTTTTTCAGTGGGGTATGGGGTCTGTACATTTGCTGTTTCATAAACAAATCAGAGAACTGTCATGTAAACTTGATATCTGAAAGAATGATGAAGGGTAAAGTTAACTGAGCTCTTCTTATGCACAACATTTAGAGATATAAAATTCAGATGTTTTAACATTGAAGACACCAATAGTATATCATTTCAGAAGGGATCTTACATTATCCTACTATTCTGTTTTGGAAAAACCTCCAAGCACAACGCTTGTATTAAGCCAGTAGGGTTTCCCAAGCCAAGGAATCTGAAGTTCAGTGATAAATCTGAAGACAAATCTACTGTTTGCCAAGATTGCAGAATGAATCACAGGATTATTCATTCTTTAATTTTTAATAAGCAGAGCTGCTAAGCTTTGGAAAAACACAAATGCTAATATGGTTAACTCTGGAAAACTGTGGAAACTGAATACTTTGCACTCCTTTAAGTGAGGTTCACTCCTAAATGGAGTAGAACAACAGGAGAGCATTGTGTATACATGGCGGCAGTACAGTAAATGGTCAGGAATTGGATCTTTTACAGATAGCAAAACCTCACTATTTTATAGTAGGAAAAAGGTCAATCAAGCATAAAAAATTAGAAGAAGCTGTGTCAAATGGTAGGCAATCACTGTTCTGAATCCACTGGTGGTCAATCTGTTTTCTAGAGATAAAAAGCATTTGCAAAAGTATCAGCTTCATCCATTAATATGTACTCACCAAAAATAGATGATGAAATAAAAGATACATTCTGTGTCAAGAAGTTAGTTTCCCTGTCATGATAGCAGATATCCTGGGAGACTGTACTATTAAAGAAAAAAGGAATGTATCTTCATAATACAATAAATAGTTGAATGTTACTACATTATATCATTGTTCTTCCATATAGCAGTGTTCACAGAATGATATACAGTACTTTCTTTGTTGTTAATCAGACTGATCATATACCTGTTAATTGTTGCAATGTCCAAGAAATAAAAAATTTATGGTGAATTTATTGCATGTTGGATGACTTGCTTAAGGACAGTACTAAGGAGAAAAGAGACATTTGCCACAATAAGGAAACAGTTGAAACAAATTAACTCTCGGGGGCATCAAAGAATATCTGAGAAATGCAGGATTATGTCCAGTAATCTCAGGTACTACTGAAGATGCTGACACAAAATAGAAAAAGTAAAGTTTACATAAAAGACTAAAGGAACAACTCCACGTATAAAGAAAAAGGGGATCATTTAAAAATAATTACAGGGCAGCATTTGAAAAGCAAAGTTCATCGAGACTTTTGCAGTCAAAACCAAAGTCTCAATTTGAGACCACAATATAACCATGAGAGAGGCCAAAGAACTGTTGTGACAATGAAAAAACAATGCCTGCCTGGCTTGGTAGTGAAAGAATTAAAAGTAGAATTGATGATGTGACTACAGCAAAGGAATTTAATGACAAGTTAGGCTAATAATGAATAGAAATGAGAAAAAAAATTACAAAGCATACAAAGGCAAATATATATTGTATAGGCAATAAATATTGTACTGAGATAACTTCCTTAGTGTGGTGCAAGAACTGCTACCTCCAGAGAAATATGTAGGCTCCAATTTCAAAGGAGGGAATAAAGTAAATGTAAAAAACCTTTTTACATTGAGAAGGTTCTCTTAATGGTTCTGAAAAAGATACTAGTTGTTGAGAGTAATGTAGTTAAAGTGTCATTTCAGTCATAGCCCTGAAGAAAATTATCCATGTTTCCTGTCAGACAAAGAAGTTTCATGTTAATAATACTGCCTTGTTCTAGTGAGCAGCAGGGATTCTATGTCCACAGACAATCAGCTTTTTCCCAAACATCTGTGTCAACACGGTATGAAGAAAACAGACTGGTTGCCTGATAAAAATATACAGCACAAGCTTAAACTATTATGCAAAAGACATTACCACACATAATTTAGAGTAGCCTGAAGTGGTGTGTTGCATTAGATTGACTTTGGTAACAAGTATGGGCAGGTACAAAGTTTGTGCTTCTTCAGCCACTAAATGCATAAGAGAAATATCCATTATTACATAAAGACACTACAACCACCCACAGTATAGACACTGTAATATAAGAGAAAAAAATGCCTATAGGTTAATCTTCTAAGGGAAAAGATTAAACTGTCCTGCTACAAGCTATGGTTTTTCAGTAATGTTGAACAAGCATCTGGAAAGAGGGAAGGTTGGGTTTTGGATGTGAGTTATTTTGTTTTGAAATCATACCCTTCACTGAACTGTTGGTAATTATGAAGTCTGTGTTTAGATGAGCATAAAAAATATTTTTTGCCTCTTTCCAGCCTTCTACAGAAAAGCGACATTTCCTTACAAGAATGCATTTACTGTCAGACTCACACTGGCTTTCCATTGGATTTTTATTTATTTATTGAAAATTTTTCACACAAACCTGGAGATAGGCTAAGACCATCATGTGAGTTATAATTAATGTGCAAGAATCACAAATATGTTCATTTTAATATTCAGCGTAAACTGTACTGAATTCTTCAGTAGACAAAATGTTAACACTCTTGGCAGTATCTGTTCCACAAAAACTTGGGAAAGCCCACAATGTTTCTTATTATAAAAACTCATTACTATTATAAGTTAAATAAGGAGATACAAGAGAGTATTTGTGATGCTGTTAATGATTTCCCCAATTTCACAGAGATTCTTTTTCCTTTGACTTTTCACAGGCAAACCAAGAAGTATCTCAGTGAAAGACTGAATTGAGCCTCTAAATGCCTCCAGCCAAAGGAGGCAGAGAACAACCCAACTAGAAGCCAGTTTGCAGCTTAGTGTGGACACAGACAGGAGAAAAGATCTGTACTAAACTGTCAGACACCTGGACACTCTTGCTCTGCTGCGAAAAGCATTGAGACACAAATATAAATGGGATATTCTAGGATGTAATCCTATCTTCTTGAGTTTTGGTTGAGGTGTGTGGTGGGGTGCAAAGTATTTTGTTTAGTTTTGTTTTGATTAATTTTACAAACCAATGTGTTATCTGAATGTTTCTGAAAAACACGCAAGCATCCATATAAGCAAGAAATCTTTGAATTTAAATTTTATTCTGGCAAGTTAGGAAAGAAGGAAGGAATCAGATCAGTGACTACTCTTGGGTGCTATTTATCAAAACAATAAGAAAGAACAGAATTAGTTGTCAGAGATCTCCAGCAAGACAAGTTAGTTTCAAGCACTCTGAGAAGCTGATTTTTGTAAAAATTACCCACACCTTGCTTCCCCAGTGAAATATTAGTAAATTATTCTCCTACCAATGCCCAATAAGCACAGAAAACAGTGAATGGGAGAAGTTACATCTTTTCTGTGGTCATTCAATCATTTCTGGTTTTTGCTAATACATAGTCCTCAACAGTCTTGGCAATTAGAATTAATTAGTCCACAGATAAAACTACTAAAGTGTAATGGTCTTTAATTTGAAGATGACAGATTGTGAAGTTTACTCGGTTGTGAGATATGTGGAGCAAATGAATAGGCATGTTCAAGAGTTGCACCTGTCTTTGAGAAAATTAAAAATACATCCTATTATGTAATTAATATGATTTTGAGTCAAATATGCTGTATAATACAAAAAAGTCCAATTAGCTCCTACTTCTGTATTATTTGTAATGAAATTATTTGCAATTAATTATTATTTGTGCATAATTTTCTGGGTGAGTTAATTAAGTCCAGATGATAATTTATTCCTCAAGAGAACTAACTGCGTTGTTCTTGTAAGGTTTTTATTGCTATTATGTAATTACTGATTTTTTTATATATACATATTAGAAAAAAGCCATAATATTTGTTCAATTTTTACAGCCCTGCCCCCCCTTAAACTTTGTACAACAGTACTGTAGAACAACATACTTCAATGAGAGTAGAAAGGTACTGAATTATGAAGGTGAAAATTAGATACATACCACCTTTTTTATGCACTTGAACATCACCTACAGAGTCTCTCCAGAAGCCACGGCTTACTGCAGTAATAGAAGACTAATTGTATTACTTACTGGTCTTCTGCAATAGAGTTAAACAAAATAGGCCCTGTTAATGAAGGAAGTATGTGCATATTACATATAAAAATCAAACTAGAAGACAATTAAATCTATGACTAAAGTACCTGAAATTTCTGTTTCTTTGTGTAGGTATTCTTTTCTTTTTGGAGAAAAAGTGTACGATCCACTATGAAAAGTACAGTAAAGAAAAGACTGTTTTTCTGTAAAAGAAGATTTCCATCTCATACCTGGGAGCCTCTGCCACTCATGGACACAATCTGTGAAGGGCCACAGATCACCACTGTAACAAAATCTGAGCTCAGCAGGATGAATGTGCCATTCAGAAAGGCAAACGCTTACCTTGTCCTCAAGAACAGTAGCTGCTGCATCACAGCAGCATTTAGGGACTGCAGAATTCAGGACATGTTCTGTAAATCATTAAGGGCTATAGGCAAGGCTGCAGGATCATGCCGTTCTCACCCATTTACCAGATGAAGACAACTTTGAACACATTGGTGGTATCTTGATACCCTGCTACTGTAACTCAAACAATGACTTCACTTTCTGACACTTCCAAGGACTCAGAAACAGGCACCTGCTGAGTTACTGAGAGCATTCCCTTTGGAGCCAGGACAATGAATCATAAAGTAACTTGCATCCTGGATCATGTCAGCTGATAAGGAACCCTAGTCCTGGCTCCTTTTTTTCCCTTTTGTGGCTTCCTCTTGTGCATAAGGTCATCATAGAATTTTCTTCTCTTTTTCTAAACTGCCACTGAGATCATACCACACTATTTAAAACCAGAATGAATCTCTTCATAAAGACAACCACTTTAAAATGTCCTGTCTTTTTGGAGAAAAAGTGGTTAGAAAAAAAAACATGAACAAGCAACAAACTTTATGCAAAAGTGATGACCATGAATTTTTACTGACTAAAGGGGTAAAAAGAGCAATAAATCTTTTACAGTTTCTCTGGAACTGTTAGTTACCACTTCAGGAGCTTTTTATTCAATGAAAAGCTTTTGCAATGTGAGGAACCAGAGCAGTTCATGTGTTTAACTTACTCATTAAACACAAGACTGTGCTGAAGGGTCAGAAAAAGTGCCTTGACCGGAAGCTAAAGCCATTCCGGGTTCACAGCATAAGGTCAGAATGCTCACACTATTGTTCTAAATTGAAATAAATTAGACTAAATTAGGTTATCAAAGTAAATGAGAATCAACTATATCTTCTCTTTTTTTAAAAAAAACCCAACTATTTGCTGTATACCAAATAAGTATAGCTTGAGCACATTTAATAATTAAAATTTTGGAATTACCAGAAAATGTAATTTGTTAGAAGACTTCTAAATATTTCAAGGTTAGGAAAGGATGAGTTTTTAAACTTTTGGAACACAATAATCATTGAAAAAGATAGACTGAAAGGTAACTTGAGGCCAGACAGTCCAACCTGCTGCTCACAGCTGGTGGACTCGGACAAGGTTGCTCAAGGCTTTATCCAGCTAAATACTGAAAATCCCCCATTTCTTTGCATAAATGTTCAAAATTGAAAAGCAATCAGAATTTTAAAGACTTTATCACTGCAAGTTACAGTGTCTTCTAGTGTCATCAAATTTAACTGGCAAACTAAACCTTCAGAACTCCACCAATGAAACTGAATGGTCCGTCTGTGAAATGGATAGCGCTCTTTCACACCTGCTCCCTTCTTAGAGTACTCCTAAAAAACCCACAGGAATTAAGGAGATGTTCAATGAAAACTGTCACAAAAAAAAAAAAATGGCAATATAATCTATTTGAAAAAAACAACAAAACACATAGTTATATGTTTCCATAGATAAAATGAATTTCCTTGCTAATGTGCTAACAGATTTTTTTTCTGCAGCAGTGATGAATATGACTCAACATCTGCTATGGATAAGTACATGCAGTGTTTAAACAAATACACCAACTGGCATGTTGAAACCACCCTGTAGACTTAGGTCTGACCAGCTAACAATTTTTGCATTTAAAAAAATACAGTAAATGAATTAAAAAAAAATAATGAACAAACCAAAAAAAACCCCCAACACTGAATGAATTCACAGAATCATGGAATTGTATAGGTTGGAAAAGACCTTTAAGATCATCAAGTCCAACCGTAAACCTAACACTACCAAGACCACCACTATACCATGTCTCTAAACACCTCATCTAAATGTCTTTTAAATACTTCCAGATATGGAGATTCAACCACTTCCCTGGGCAGCCTCTTCCAATGCTTGATAACCCTTTCAGTGAAGTAAAATTTCCTAATATCCAGTCTAAACCTCCCCTGGTGCAACTTGAGGCCATTTCCTCTCGTCCTATCGCTTGTTACCTGGGAGAAGAGACCGACCCCCACCTCTCTACAACCTCCTTTCAGGTAGTTGTAGAGAGCAAGAAGGTCTCCCCTCAGCCTCCGCTTCTCTAGACGGAACCACCCCAGTTCCCTCAGCCTCTCCTCATAAGACTTCTGCTCTAGACCCTTCACCAGCTTCGTTGCCCTTCTGTGGACACGCTCCAGCACCTCAATGTCTCTCTTGTAGTGAGTAGTCTCTCTTGTAGTGTTCCAAAATGGAATGTCTCAATGTCTCTCTTGTAGTGTTCCAAAACGGAACACAGTATTCGAGGTGTGGCCTCACTAGTGCTGAGTACAGGGGCACGATCACTTCCCTAGTCCTAATGGTCACATTATTTTTGATACAAGCCAGGATGCCATTGGCTTTCTTGGCCACCTGGGCACACTGCTGGCTCATATTCAGGCAGCTGTCAACCAACACTCCCAGGTCCTTTTCTGCTGGGCAGCTGTCCAGCCACTCTTCCTCAAGCCTGCAGTGTTGCATGGGGTTGTTGTGACTGAAGTGCAGGACCTTGCACTTAGCCCTGTTGAACCTCATACAATTGGCCTCATACATCAATCCAGCCTGTCCAGGTCCCTCTGCACAGCCTTCCTCCCCTCAAGCAGATCAACACTCCCGCACAACTTAGTGTTGTCTGCAAACTTACTGAGGGTGCACTCGATCCCTTCATCCAGATCATTGATAAAGATATTAAACAGAACTGGCCCCAACATTAAGCCCTGGAGGACACCACTTTTGACCAGCTGCCAACTGGAGTAAACTCCATTCACCACCGCTCTTTGGGCCCGGCCATCCAGCCAGTTCTTAACCCAGTGAAGAGTACACCTGTCCAAGCCATGAGCAGCCAGTTTCTCCAGAAGAATGCTGCGGGAAACCGTGTCAAAGGCTTTACTGAAGTCTAGATAGACAACATCCACAGCCTTTCCCTCATCTACTAGGTGGGTCACCTTGTTGTAGAAGGAGATCCGGTATGGTCAAGCAGGACCTGCCTTTCCTAAACCCATGCTGGCTGGCCTTGATCCCTTGGTTATTCTCTACATGCTGTGTGATAGCACTCAGGATGATCTGCTCCATAAGCTTCCCCGGTACGGAGGTCAGGCTGAAAGGTCTGTAGTTCCCCGGGTCCTCCTTCTGGCCCTTCTTGAAGATGGGCATCACATTTGCTAATCTCCAGTCAGCAGGGACCTCCCCAGTTAGCCAGGAGTGCTGGTAAATGATGGAAAGGGGCTTGGTGAGCACATCTGCCAGTTCCTTCAGTACTCTCGGGTGGATCTCATCAGGCCCCATAGACTTGTGAGTGTCTAAGTGGTGCAGCAGGTCACTAAACATTTCCCCCTGCATTATGGGGGCTCCATTCTGCTCCCTGTCCCTATCTTCCGACTTGGAGGGGTGGGTACCCAGGGAACAATTGGCCCTACTATTAAAGACTGAGGCAAAGAAGGCATTAAGCACCTCAGCCTTTTCCTCATCTTTGGTCACTGTGTTCCCTCCCCCATCTACTAGGGGCTGGAGATTCTCCTTAGCTCTCCTTTTGCTGCTAATGTATTTGAAGAAGTATTTTTTGTTGTCTTTTACAGCAGTAGACACATTGAGCTCTCGCTTGGCTTTGGCCCTTCTAATTTTCTCCCTGCACAATCTTGCTACACCTTTGTAGTCCTCTTGACTTGCCTGCCCCTTATTCCAGAGGTCATAGACTCTCCTGTTTTTCCTGAGTTCTAGCCAAAGCTCTCTAGTCAGCCAGGCCAGTCTTCTTCCCCACCGGCTCGTCTTTCGGCACCTGGGGACAGCCTGCTCTTGTGCCTTTAGGACTTTCTCCAATTCAGTAGTGACTCAGGCTAAGAATCTATTTGGGTCATATAACAGACCCCTTTTTTATTAATTTCTTCTGTGTTTTTTTTTTTTTTCTAAACTGGAAAAGAAAAGGAATACATTGAAATGCTCTGGTACCTAGGTATAAATACTCCTTCCCCCACCTTTCTTTTTTCCAGATTATCCTTTCTTTCTTGTAGGACATACCATAAATGATCTGCAAGGTACATGAATTCTCATAGAGGCATGTGTCTCTAGGCTGACAATCAGATAAGTTGCTTATTACATAGTGGTAGTTTCCCCCATTGGTTAGGAGTGGTTCAGGTATAAGGAGTGGCCACCATCTGGGTAAGTATGGTTGAGATGTATGGTTATGGGATGTGCAAACAAAGGCTAATTCTCAACAGAAAACCTAAGATTATGTTGATCATGTGTTTTTACTAAGTGGATCCAAAGTCATGTACCTTCCTGCAATATGTATTTCAATAATTTCTTTATACATGTACTAAGAGGACAAGAATTCTTATACTTAGTAGCTTGCTTGCCTTTATAGCTCATCACTGAGAAAAACACGAATTAAATGGACTGCAATCTTCATTGATATTAAATTCATTTAAGTTGTGGTGCAGACAAAAGAACGTACTCTTTCGTTTACCATATTATCATTGATTGATAGTTTCTGAAGTTGTTACTGAATATCAATTATACCATCACAAATGTCATTCATATCTGTGTCAGAATGATCCTGTCAGTAGTATGAGCTTGTGTGAAGGGGTTTTTTTCTTTCTTTTTTGCTTAATGTTCATTTCCAGACCTCAACTGTCAGAAAGAAAACATCTTGAGAGAAATGAGAGTTCAAATTGGCTAGTTTTAGATACCAATTTGCAGATGACTCTATAAAGGGTGCGACTCCTTTTAATCTCAAAAGAATAACAGAACCTCTTCTGGAAAGTGTCGATCATATCACCTCTGCTCCTGCTCTGAATTGTCCTTGGGAAAAACCTATAATTTCTCATTAACTTTCCCCACAGCTTCAGTTCAAGTTTGTCATAAGCCAGAGGAAGGCCACTAGTATGTACCAACACAGAAGAGGCTTCATTCTGATTTCAGATAGAGGATGAATCATTTGGAATATAATCTCCCGTACTTTACAGTAAAACTTTACAAACCTGATGGTAGACTTTATAATTGCATATATTATAAGCTTGATAATTGATAGGAATATTTGGAAACTTCCACATTTTCAAATTTTTAAATTTAACAGCTATAATTTTTTAAACCTTCATGAAATGTACAGCTTTCTGATTAGGAAAGTATTGTTAATATCCCCAGGGAAAAGAAAAATGTTTGTTTATACCTTTCACATGTGTTTGAGACTGAAAGTTTCCTTCTCTAACAATTTTAGTTAAGAAACTGTTATCAAATTGTTTTTCTTCTCAGTGAAATGGAACAAAACAATAACAAACTAACTATAATCATTTCACAGAAAATACCGACATCTCTCTGTGGTGCCTCTTCATACAAATGTGAGTCCATATTATATAATGTAAGAGGAATTGTCAAATAATTCATTTGTGTTAATGAGAAGTTTTGTTGGAAAGCAGCAAGGCCAAAGATGGGAATGATTTTTTTCCTGTGACACTGTAGTTCTCTATATGTGGCTATGACCATAAATAGCAAAGCTTCGTTTTCATGCCTCTTTGTGTCTGAAATAATTTATCCATTCTGATGGTAACTGGACAGTCAAGGGCTATCCAATTGTCCTGGTTTCGGCTGGGACAGAGTTAATTTTCTTCCTAGTAGCTGGTACAGTGCTGTGTTTTAGATTTTAGTATGAGAATAATGTTGGTAACACATTGATGTTTTAGTTGTTGTTAAATGATACTTACACTAGTCAAGGAGTTTTAGCTTCCCATGCTCTGCCAGATGCACAAGAAATGGGAGGGGGCACAGCCAGGATAGTTGACCCAAACTGACCAAAGGGCTATTCCATACCATATGACATCATGCTCACTATATAAACTGGGGGGAGTTGGCCGGGGGGCAGCAATCACTGCTCAGGGACTGTCTGGGTGTCGGTCGGCGGGTGGTGAGAGGTTGTATCACTCATTTTTTTCCTGGGTTTTGTTCCTCTCTCACTCTCTTGTTGTTTTCCTTCTCATTACAATTTATTATTATTATTATTGTTCCAATTATTAAACTGTTCTGATCTCAACCCATGAGTTTTCTTACTTTTGCTCTTCTGATTCTCTCCCCCATCCCAGTGGGGGGGGGGAGGTGAGCAAGCAGCTGTGTGGTACTTAATTGTCAACTGGAGCTAAACCACAACACCAATGTAAGACATAAACATAAGGCAGCTGAACTCTGTGGGGCATTGGCTTATCTTCTACAACACCAAGTAGGGTATGCCAAACAGATAAGGAATAGAACTAATAATTCCACAAATAATATAAAACTACTAGAAACTGGATAAAATATTTAGCTTTAATTGTTTCACAAGGCATATCCAGCTCAACAGCATGAGTCAGCCTCCTGAGATCAAGGGCAGACTATGCACTGATTTTGACAGGGCCTGAATAAAGTTTATGTAGGATGGATTTCACATTGGTGGAAGTACGAAACATATGAACATGACTGGTAAAAATAGAGAAGGAAAAGTTGTTTTGCCCCTAGCAGAAACAGTTTTGCACTAGAAAAATAGCAGCTTACTCATGAAATCTTTGCTGTGTTGGTTTGAAGGCAAGTTCATATTAGCCTTCAAATATTAGCCTGACAATGCCTTTAAGGACTGCTGATGGCAATGGATGCTGGAGCAGCGCGAGGAGCACCAGCAGCGGCAGCAGCAAGCAGTGGTGGGACACACGAGGAGGGATACACGTGGACAAGTAGAGAGGCTTGTCTGAACAGGGGGAAATCCCTGAGCAACTGACCCTGAACAGGCTGACTGGAAGAGACAGCAATGGGCAGAGCCTGCACCCGGCAGTGCGGGAAATTTAAGCAGGCGAAAACAATCAGCCCAGCTGATTGCAACGGAGGACCATATATATTTCCCAGCAGGCAGGCACATGGCAGCGGGCAGGCATGCAGCAGCATGGTGACCACCTAGCAAAAAGCAGTCCCCTGCTTCTCATGAGCTTCTAGCACCTGGTAGAACCAATGCAGCCACACAGACAGAGCTCCTGTTAAAACATGCGACCACACAGTTTTCCAACTGTGGGATGTGTGAAGGGGTATTCCTGGAGGTGGAAAGTGATTGCAAGGAAGACGGCAGGACGTGTGACCTGATTGATGAACTGCTCTGCTTGGTGGCTAAGCTGCAGGAGGAGGTGAGCAGACTGAGGAGTATTTGAGAATCTGAGAGGGAGATTGATAAATTGAGCCATTCTCTGCCATCTATCATGCACAGAAGCCAACTCAGTGTAGCCACTACAGAGGCAGCTCCTGGATCTGCTTTGTGCCAGGAGGAAGGCAGTGTCACAAGGGATAAGGAGGGACGGCGGAAGGTTACAGCATGGAGCGATAAGAGAAACCCCTCCTTATCCTCTAAATTACCCTCTAAGATATCTTTACAGAACAGGTACGAGGCCCTCAGTATGGTAGATGAAGTGCACAATGAGTAAGAGGAGCAACCCACGCAAGCAGTCTTGCCAATATCAGAGAGAGCAACCCCTCACAACAAAACCTGCATTAAGATCAGCACTGAGAAGAAACAATGGTGAGTAATGGTCATTGGTGATTCCCTCCTGTGCAGAATGGAAGCACCCATTTGCAGACTGGACCCTCGTTTCAGGGAAGTTTGCTGCCTCTGTGGGACCCAAATTTGGGACATCACTACAGTACTGAAGAGCCTAGTTCAACCTTCAGACTATTATCCATTTCTGTTTTTTCACATGGGTACAAATGATGTCACAACGAAAAGTCTGAGGTCAATCAAAAGAGACTGCAGAGCCCTGGGAAGAATGCTAAAAAATTTGGGAGCACAGGTAGTATTTTCCTCAATCCTCCTAGTAATGGGGGGAGACTTTGGAAGAAACAGGCAAGCCCGGGATATCAATACCAGGCTCCAAGACTGGTGCCTCTGCCAAAACTTGGGATTTTTAAACCATGGAAGAGCCTTCAAGAGACAAGGTATGTTTGGGCCTGATGGGATCCACCTGTCCCCATGGGGAAAACGGGTCTTTGGGTGTTAGCTGGCGGGGATGATCGAGAGAACTTTAAATTAGAATCAATGTGGGAAGGGGATACCAACAGGATTGCAGTAGGTAAGACAAGGGTTGGCATGGCATCACCAGAGGGTGGCAATCCTAGTAGGAATATTTACACTGCTCCTGGGAGCACAGAGGGCTCAGGAGCATATCTGAAATGCTTGTACACCAACACATGCAGTATGAGAAACAAACAGGATGAACTGGAAGTGTTGGTCAGCTCCCAGAGCTAGGATATCATTGGTATTAATGAGACTTGGTGGAATGAGTACCACGATTGGAGTGCTGGGGTGGAGGGCTACAGGCTGTTTAGGAGGGATAGGCAGGGCAGGTGTGTGTACTCTGTGCATCCCCTGCACTCCTCAATTCAAAAATTACCAATATGTCCCACGGTATCCGATTTCTGCTGCGGCACAAACTGGAATTTCTGAAGTAATAGTAGACTTGGAAAAGCAGCACATTATTTCCAGAACCCACTCCCTATATAATTCACCCACCTGGCCAGTCCGAAAGCTGGATGGGAGATGGCATCTGACAATTGATTATTGGTGCCTAAATGCCAACACAGCTCTGCTAATGGCTGCAGTACCTAATACTGCAACTTTAACAGCCACACTACAAGCAACTGCACATCCCTGGATGGCAATGCTATATGTCAGAGATATGTTCTTTATGGTTCCCTTGCAGGAGGAGGATAAAGAGAAATTTGCTTTTACTTGGGAAAGTATACAATATACCTTTAACTGACTCCCGCAGGGGTACAAACATTCGCCTTATGCTGCGCTTGCTGAACTTTTACAAACAGTCTTACTCCCTCAAGATGTGAAACTGTACAAATATATCGATGATATTCTAATTGGAGGGAACTTCCCTGAAAAGGTGGGGGAAGTTGCAGCAGCAGTGTGGCAAGCACTATATAAAGCAGAAGTTGAAGTTCCATCTGCAAAATGTCAGGGACCAAGCAGAGAAGTAAAATTTTTAGGTATTTTGTGGACTGCAGGTAGTGCAGCAATTCCACCAGACATCCTAAGTAAAATAGAACAATTGCAGATGCCCCAGTCTAGGAAAGAATTACAACAGCTTATGGGTGATTCAGGGTAGTGGAGGAAACATATACCTGGATTTTCTATCATTGTTCACCCCCTGTACTCACTTTTACAAAAGGGGAAACCATGGAAATGGAACCCAGAACATGAAGAGGCAGTCAAAACTTTAATAAAGGAATTAGAGACATATCAGTCACTGGGGCCAGTACACCCCCACGACCCTATTATAGCAGAATGGGGTTTTGCAGAACATGGTACTTATTGCAATCTATTCCAGACTGGGCCAAGCAGGCCAAAAAGGCCTTTAATGTTTAGCTTGACTGCATTTAAAGAGACAGAACAGAGATATTCTGAGTGGGAAAAGGGACTTTTGTCTTTTGTCCAAGGAGTTAAACAAGTTGAGCCACTAAGGTGTAATGTGTCCAGAAAAGCCCCGCCAAGACTCTTTTTGTTTTCCCTTTCCAGGAACAATACTGGGAATTATACCAGCACACCTCCCCTGGAGACTGGGTCAACCATTGGAGGATTGCTTATCCTCGCGGGAGCAATCAGCATCAGCATGGACCAAATTTGGCTTATACGCCAACAAGCCTGATGCATGGGGTGGACAGCCTCACTTCCTTTATTTGTGCTAATCATTACAGTAACTATAGTACATTCTGCACCACACATGTTTCTCAGTTGTGGGTGCAATCTACTGTAACAGCAATTATAAGGGAAGGCAATGAGGGCACCTTGCCCACTGGGATTCAAAAGGTAATTTGCAATAATGTGACTCAATTCAAAAGGGATTTCCAATCTTGGTGGTATCTAATTAATTTCACTTATGACCCTACCAACAGTAAAGCCACAGCTTTTGTTTTGACAATACTCAGTGCTTTGGCATACATCGTATAGCAAATAATTTTGCTGGGATTAAATCACAATGGAACTGTTCTCTATCCATTAGAACACAGAGTATGGGCCAAACAAAATGGGAACAAATGGCAAACTGTCGATGCTGATACATGTGTTGTATGAGAACAACAGAGATTTATTTGTGAAAGTAATACCATTAAGGCCCAAGACATTTGTCTTGACACTGAACAAAATGTTTATCATTTTGAAATACATCCCACGAAACCCCTGACACTGTACTTCTCTATGTTGGAAATGAATGTATTTGTATGAGAACCCTTTGTGATTCTATATTTATAGACAACACCACTGTAGAGACATATAATCACTCAAATATCTGTATTTCTAATTTTACAAAAATTATGGGATGCAACATTAACTATTCAACTCCTGTCACAACCCACCAATTGCTACAATCTAACTATACATACTATCAAGGTTTATCACCTACCCCCATTGGACTGAATCTCACATTGGTAAGAAAAATGTTGCAACATGATGACCTGAGTCAATTGCTAAAATGAATTTGGAACAATGGACAAAGAACCCTGATTACCATCCATTATGATACAGAGGAGATACACCATGTCCTAGAAAGAGTGAGGAAAGATGGACAAATCACTGGTGGGGAAACTCTTTTTGGATGATCACAGAATCACAGAATCGTATAGGTTGGAAAAGACCTTTAAGATCATTGAGTCCAACCGTAAACCTAACGCTACAAAGACCACCACTATACCATGTCCATAAGCACCTCATCCAAACGTCTTTTAAATACCTCCAGGGATGGCGACTCAACCACTTCCCTGGGCAGCCTCTTCCAATGCTTGATAACCCTTTCAGTGAAGTAAAATTTCCTACTATCCAGTCTAAACCTCCCCTGGTGCAACTTGAGGCCATTTCCTCTCGTCCTATCACTTGTTACCTGGGAGAAGAGACCAACCCCCACCTCTCTATAACCTCCTTTCAGGTAGTTGTCGAGAGCAAGAAGGTCTCCCCTCAGCCTCCGCTTCTCTAGACGGAACAACCCCAGTTCCCTCAGCCGCTCCTCAGAAGACTTCTGCTCTAGACCGTTCACCAGCTTCGTTGCCCTTTTCTGGACTTGCTCCAGCACCTCAATGTCTCTCTTGTAGTGAGGGGCCCAAAACTGAACACAGTATTCGAGGTGCGGCCTCACCAGTGCTGACTACAGGGGCACGATCACTGCCCTACTCCTGCTGGTCACGCTATTTTTGATACAAGCCAGGATGCCATTGGCTTTCTTGGCCACCTGGGCACACTGCTGGCTCATATTCAGGCAGCTGTCAACCAAGACCCCCAGGTCCTTTTCTGCCTGGCAGCTTTCCAGCCACTCTTCCCCAAGCCTGTAGCATTGCATGGGGTTGTTGTGGCCCAAGTGCAGGACCTTGCACTTAGCCTTGTTGAACCTCATACAACTGGCCCCAGCCCATCGATCCAGCCTGTCCAGGTCCCTCTGTAGAGCCTTCCTACCCTCAAGCAGATCAACACTCCCAACACAACTTGGTGTCCTCTGCAAACTTACTGAGAGTGTACTCTATCCGTTGGTCCAGATCATTGATAAACTGGCCCCAACACAGAGTCCTGGGAGACACCGCTTGTGACCGGCTGCCAACTGGAGTAAACTCCATTCACCACCACTCTTTGGGCCCAGCCATCCAGCCAGTTCTTTATCCAGTGAAGAGTACACTCACCTAAGCCATGAGAAGCCAGTTTCTCCAGGAGAATGCTGTGGGAAACCGTGTCAAAGGCTTTACTGAAGTCTAGATAGACAACATCCACAGCCTTCCCCTCATCCACTAGGTGGGTCACCTTATCATAGAAGGAGATCAGGTTTGTCAAGCAGGACCTGTCTTTCCTAAACCCATGCTGGCTGGCCTTGATCTCTTGGTTATCCTCTACATGCCGTGTGATGGCACTCAAGATGATCTGCTCCATCAGCTTCGCCGGTACCGAGGTCAGGCTGACAGGCCTGTAGTTCCCCGGGTCCTCCTTCCGGCCCTTCTTGAAGATGGACATCACATTCGCTAATCTCCAGTCAGCAGGGACCTTCCCAGTTAGCCAGGAGTGCTGGTAAATGATGGAAAGGGGCTTGGTGAGCACTTCTGCCAGTTCCTTCAGTACTCTCGGGTGGATCTCATCAGGCCCCATAGACTTGTGAGTGTCTAAGTGGTGCAGCAGGTCACTAAACATTTCCCCCTGCATTATGGGGGCTCCATTCTGGTCCCCATCCCTATCTTCCGACTCGGGGGGCTGGGTACCCAGGGAACAAGTGGCCCTACTATTAAAGACTGAGGCAAAGAAGGCATTAAGTTCCTCAGCCGTTTCCTCATCCTTGGTCACTGTGTTCCCTCCCCCGTCTACTAGGGGCTGGAGATTCTCCTTAGCTCTCCTTTTGCTGCTAATGTATTTGAAGAA
Source organism: Ciconia boyciana (assembly GCF_034638445.1). Lineage (NCBI taxonomy): Eukaryota > Metazoa > Chordata > Aves > Ciconiiformes > Ciconiidae > Ciconia > Ciconia boyciana. Next base: position 84,266,824 of record NC_132935.1, read on the forward strand.
GTATTTTTTGTTGTCTTTTACAGCAGTAGACACATTGAGCTCTAGCTCAGCTTTGGCCCTTCTAATTTTCTCCCTGCACAACCTTGCTACACCTTTGTAGTCCTCCTGACTTGCCTGCCCCTTCTTCCAGAGGTCATAGACCCTCCTTTTTTTCCTGAGTTCTAGCCAAAGCTCTCTATTCAGCCAGGCCGGTCTTTTTCCCCGCCGGCTTGTCTTTTGGCACCTGGGGACAGCCTGGGGTTGTGCCTTTAGGACTTCCTCCTTAAAGAATGTCCAGCCTTCCTGGACTCCTTTGCCCTTTAGGGCTGCCTCCCAGGGGACTCTGTCGACCAGTCTCCTAAACAGGCCAAAGTCTGCCCTCCGGAAGTCTAAGGTGGCAGTTTTGCTGACCCCCCTCGCCGCTTCTCCACGTATAAAAAACTCTATCATTTCCTGATCACTCTGCCCAAGACGGCCTCCAACCATCACATGGCTCACAAGTCCTTCTCTGTTTGTGAACAAGAGGTCCAGCGGGGCACCTTCCCTAGTTGGCTCACTCAGCAGCTGTGTCAGGAAGTTATCTGCCACACACTCCAGGAACCTTCTAGACTGTTTCCTCTCTGCTGTATTGTATTTCCAGCAGACATCCGGTAGGTTGAAGTCCCCCACAAGAACAAAGGCTAGCGATCATGATGGTTCTCCCAGCTGCTTATAGAATCGTTCGTCAGTCTCCTCATCTTGGTTGGGTGGTCTGTAACAGACTCCCACCACAATATCTGCCTTGTTGGCCTTCCTCCTGATTCTTACCCATAGACACTCCACCCTATCGTCACCATCATTGAGCTCTAAACTATCCAGACACTCCCTAACGTATAGGGCTACCCCACCGCCTCTCCTGCCTCACCTATCCCTCCTGAAGAGTTTATAGCCATCCATCGCCGCACTCCAGTTATGCGAGTCATCCCACCACGTTTCCGTGATGGCAACTATATCATAGTTTTCCTGCTGTACAATGGCTTCCAACTCCTCCTGCTTGTTGCCCATGCTGCGTGCATTGGTGTAGAGGCACTTCAGCTGGGCTGTCGTCCGTGTGCCCTTCATAGAGGAACACCCCTTGTGTGCTTTGAGGCGTTTCCCAGGCGTTTCCCTCTTGGCTCCTATTGCTTCAGTATCCCCTAGCTCAACTCTGTTTGACTTCAGCTGTGCACCAGTGTACCCAGCACATCTCAGAGACACAGGCTGAGTGCCCTCGCTGGCACCCGCTCCCTCTAACTGTGGCACGTCATCCTTCAGCTTCCCTCGGGCAAGCCTGATATTATCCCCCTCCCCCTTCGATTCTAGTTTAAAGCTCTGTCGATGAGCCCCGCAAGTTCCTGAGCAAAGATTCTCTTTCCCCTGTGAGAAAGATGAATCTTATCAGCAAGCCTGGTGCTCTGTAGGCCATCCCGCTGTCAAAAAAACCAAATCCGTGGCGATGACACCAGCCACAGAGCCATGAGTTAATAGATTGGGTGCCTCTGTTCCTTCTAGTGTCACTGCCCACAACTGGAAGGAGAGAGGAGAAAATAACCTGTGCTCCTGAGTCCCAAGCCGTCTTACTATCTGTCCCAAGGCCCTGAAGTCTCTTTTGATTGCCCTAGGACTTCGTGTTGCAGCTTCATCGCCCCCCACATGGAAGAGCAGTGGAGGGTAATAGTCCGAGGGCCGTACCAGGCTAGGGAGTATCCTCGTGATATCCTTCACCCGGGCCCCAGGGAGGCAGCAGACTTCCCTAAGAGGAGGTTCTGTCCAGCATATTGGACCCTCGGTTCCCCTCAGAAGGGAATCACCCACAACTATAACCCATCTTCTCTTCCTTGTGGAGGTGGTGTTGATACAAGAGGTACGTTCTTCTGACCTGGGCGACACCTCTGGTGTAGATAGACTGTCATCCCCATCCTCCTCCATTGACTGGCCTTCCACCTCCAGGGCCTCATACCTGTTGTACAGAGGCACCTGGGGAGGCGAGGTGGGCAGGGAGGGCCTTCGCCTGCCACCACGAGCGTGGACTCACCTCCATTCACTCTCCTCCTTTGAGCTGCTGCCTTCAGCCCGGTGGGGGCGGGGGGGATAGAGGATCCCCTTGATCGTGGGTTCTTACTGGTGGCTGCTGCTGCTCCTGTTCCTGTCTCAGGGGTCAGAGCCTGGCACCACCAGTCGATCTCTTTCTCAGCCTCCCTGATGCTCCTTAACATTTCTACCTCCTCCCGCAGCTCTGCCACCATGCAGAGCAAATCATCCACCTGGTCACACCTCACACAGCTGTCCACATGGCTGCCATGCATGAACAGTGAGAGGCCCAGGCACTGGGTGGCCGCATGTTTTTGTGGGAGCTCTGTCTGGGTAGCCACATCCACTCTGGCGAGCACAGAGAGCATCGCTTTCTGATGAGTGAATACCATAGCTAGAGTTTCTTCTGAAAGGATGGGGACTACCGAATGAACTCACTTTCCACAGTTCCTCTTGAGCTAGTAGGGTGCCTTCGCCTTCCCTACACGCCCTGCCTGCACGAACTGCCGCGCCACGCCCTTCCGACGTGCCACGCCCTGTTTGCCCGTCCTGGTCACCACGCTCCTGGTCGCTCGCGCTCCCTGGGAGCTGCTCTTGTAGGGGAAGGGAATTGCCGCCATCACTCTTGTCCCCGCCCATGCTGAGTCAGAGCCAGGCCCTAGTCAGGAGCTCCCACCTTCCTGCTCAGGGGCCGAGGTGTGGCTGCGGTAGCCCTCTCTCTCCGTGCCCTTTTTTTTTCTCCCTTCCCTGCGCGGTTTTGCCCCAGTTTAGCTGATCCAGCAACGGTCCCCCAACACGGTCCTCTGTCTCAGAGCTCCTCGCCTCGGAGGCTTCGCTGAAATGATCACCAACAGCAAGTGGAATTTTGAATTTGACGCTGCATCCAATTGTATTATTGTTAGTTTTAACCTTATTATGTTTATTTCTTATAATCATTCTGTATATTAAAGTTTGGCAAAAGATGAAACAAATTACATCAATCCAACATGTAAAACATATACAATCAACTGATTCTGTATGTGAAATGCTATATAACTAGCATTAATTGTGACACTTAAACTAAACTGCTTGATAACAGCTTAAACTAAACACTTAAACTATACAACAAATAATTGAACTCCTACCAATGATCTGCCATACACCACATATTTATGACACAGAGGGAAGAGGTAACCATACTACCACTCTATAAGTCGATAAAGTGGATTGACTGTAGTCACGGAGTGGAGTGTGATGAATGCACTTGACTTTTTTAACCAAACTAGCAGCAGTTTGGTACAGGCTCCAAAGGAGGTAAAGGCCTGAGCCGTGGCCAGGCCAAGAACTCCTCTGGTCCCTATCTGTTCTCTGAAAACCCACAAAGGAGCAGAGTGGCATGGAGAGCATTGATGCATATGAGCTTAGAAGACCAGTCATGGGATTATCACATGAATATTGGGTGGCTTTTCCAAGACTAATTTATCAAGGAACAAAGAAAGTTTTGGGTACAAGTAGCATCGTGCATACCTTTCCCATTGCATGTAATTTAACTACAAGCCAACCACTTTACTCCATAAATATGACAGCCAAAGTGATCCTTCTTTGAGCTCTCCCTGCTAGGCAGCGTGGCTGCATGGTGGTGATCTCCCCTTGAGCTGGAACACCTCTCAAGGTTGCTCCTTAGGCAAAGAGACCTTTTACCAACGGCAGTTCTTTGGTAAGTGACCGATAGTATGCTGAATTAATATTAATGAAACATTACTAATCCATGTAGCCACTCAATATTAATTATTATAAACTTTGTATAGATAATTTCGTTAGACATAAGCCATTGTCCAAGTCTAAGACTAAGACTGGACCTAGCCACACCTAGGCTCCAGTTTAGAAAGCGAGGAGGTCCACCCTGAACCTCGTGACTCAAGGGGAGGGTCTTCCTTGCCCTTTTCATCTCCGGTCTCTGTGTGAATCATTCTAACTCAATTCTAACTCAATTTTCCTTTGTACATTTCTTCCACGTAGTAATTAATAGAGTGAACTTTGTTAAGTCGCACTTTTACAATATCGTATTTGTCTCGTCCCACTCGCTGGGTTGCGAGAGGGGTGAATCTTTCCGATTCCCCGACTGTTTGTGTACCGAGAAAAGCCGATCTCTGCCCGGCAGAGCCACATGGTCGGTAGAGTCACAACAATGACCCAGAGGAACAGTCTGGCCAGCAACTTTATTAACTGGCGAATTCCACAAACGGACAAACTTAACGAACTGGCGAGCTTAATGAACGAACAAAAGCGGTTTGGCAATGGAGCTATTTTCCGGGCAACCTGTCACCATTTATCCCAAACTTGCATATATATTGGAACAGCAGAGGAAGAGAGAAGCAAGAAAAGGAAAGGAGAAGAGAGGAGGAAAGAGAAAGAAAAAGTATCACCACCCTTGGATTCCGCGATGACGATGACAGACGTGGCAAACCTCCAGTGGTGGGCGCGTGAGCTTCCCTGGAGGGGGTGAGCCTTTTATAGGCTAATCCCCGCCTCCAGGTACGCCCCTTCAGGACTTACATGGTTCTTGTTCTAGAAAGTTCTCAATCTTCCACGCAGGTGCTGGGGGAGGGGGGTGGTTGCGAGGGGTCTCTCGGGCGGTTGCAAGCTCCTTCCTCAGATGAACTCTGTGTGACCTCTGGCCATAGATGGTCAGGTCTGGCAGAACCTGGAACCGCGCGTTCTCCGATGCGGTCTCCACGTCCCGCTCTCATTCTCCCCCACCCTGTGCTCGCCGACCTGCCGTCACCATGCAAATAGTGCCTCAAGTCGCCACAATGTTTGAGACATTAACTCTTTCAGTCTCTCACACCACCCCATGGCTCAAACATTGTCTATATAATCTTCATCCAGGGTGACGATTTTCACATAGAGAAGATCGAGAAGACAGAGTTCGTGAATTTTTCAACGAGAGTTGGCGGAGGGTCCTTGATTTTGTCTTCCAGGGTGGTGATATGAACATAGTGAAAAGCAGGAGAAAAGAGAATGAAAGCAGAAGCAAGCAGATAAACAACAGCTATGCCAGTCATAAGGAACAGAAATCAGGGTTATTCCTATTTGAATTAACCATTTCCCCCACCCCGCGAGTCCCCAGGATTGTAGGAGGGAAGCGAACCAAGATCCGTCTGCATGCCCGTCAAACCGTCTTTCGGCTGGAGTGATCAAAATAGTTCGTCAGCTTGGTCGGCAATTTCTTTCATTTTGGTCCATGCTGCCTCTATAGTAGTACTGACGTTGTGAGTGTAATAGTAGTAGAGTGCAGTAGTACTGGAGTTGTGAGAGGGACAATGTTATACAACATTCTCCATCACTTAAATTCAGCATCAAGTTTTTGGGGGCTTCTGCCACTTCCTAGGGCACTGGCCAGGGAGGGGCAGTGAAACTGAAAACACGAGATGGGCATAAGGATGGGATGACTAATCCACATTTCAGATCAGCGTGATATTTCAATGTTAAGCAGGAATAAAATTTCCCGTTAGAACATCCCCAAACTAGTCCCAAGGGGGCCGGGGATATGCTAATTTTACAGGTATGTCAGGTTTTGCAGTGAGCGGCAGGCTCTGCAAAGGGTAGTGTGTACAGGGTATGCCACAATACTTGAGTCTACCATAAGTCTTGTTGAACAGAACATCCCGGTTTCTATATCTGCGGGAAGGATAACTCCAACAAATACACATGTCCCTTATCAGAACCCTTACTCTCTCCAAGAGCCAGTTTTTTTTCTGGGGGGGGGTCCCCAGGACCAGTGTTATAGTTAAGAACTTTTCCAAGTTATACATAATATTGGGTAAATGCGACAAAAACCACCACCACCACGAACAACAACAAATCTCAATCCTTGTTCGGTTGATTGGAGAAGGGCAACACATATCCCTTGGTCGGTTCTATTCCAGATTCTAGTAAACACATGAATTGGTTCCCACACAAGCTTCTAAGGAATATGGTTTCCACTCCCCCCTGTGTCCTCCTTTCCCGGAGGAGAGGAGGATCACCATCCATGTGAGAAATCGTAGTTCCCGCACAAAGTTTGAAGGAATATGGTTTCCACTTCCCCCGTGTCCTCCTTTCCCGGAGGAAAGGAGGACCACCATCCACATGAAAAATCGTAAATACATATTAGGACTATTATTACAACATTGGCAGTATTCATCGAGGTCCGATGCTCCTCCGACGAGATCGCTATGTTTTAGCAGGTGACGGTCTGGTTCTCCCCCTGCAAAAGAAAAGGAAAACTCGGTCCCCTTTCGGACTGGTTTTAAAAGCAAGGGATTATCAGGAGGTCTTCCAACGGGTAGGCCTTTTAAAAGCCAACTGTCTAATCCGGTTCTCCTAACCGCAGCTTTACCCCTTTGCTCCCCTCCGGAGATTCCCACCTTGCGGCTATAATTGATCAGCTCCTGCGCAACCCCTCCCCAGGTGAGGGGGGATTCCACCGGAGTGGACTGCCTTTGGTTTCTCCCTGGCGTTAGCATTTCTGTTAAATGCTCCTGAATCGGGAGCGCTGCCCTTAGGCAGTCCTGGATTTGTATGGCATGTAGCTTCAGGGGGTCAGGGAGGCCCTTTATCAGGGGTTTCATTCGACTGGGGTCGGCTTTTAGCAACATCGGGGAGGGCTGATGGGGTATTAAGTGCTGGCTGCAGGCAGGCGGCTTTCTGCACTGTAATCTGATCCAGTCCCGGAGTGGGGATGGTCACCGGATCTCGCCGTTCCAAGGGATCTAGCCCTCCAGCCCAGTATGCAGTCCTTTGAGTGAGGGACCAGGGGGCTCGAGTGTTGGGGACGGTTAGAAACACGCCTGGACCCCAGTATCCCTGCGCCTCCTCCTCAGAAAGTTTAATTCTGCCCCCCCCCCCCCCATGAGGGAGACCCTCCACACATATTCCATCTCCGTTTCTCTAGGAAGCCTACTATATCTATCTTGTAATTTCGCCAATTCAGTTGCACTATAGGGTATTTCTTTTGTTATGATTTCCGGCGCGGTATTGGCACCCCTTTCATATTGAAATTCCATTTTAATAAGTGGGCGAAGTTGGGGAGCAGTTCTCTCATCATGCTGACACTTTGCCTGTTCCATTTCCTCCCAGGGGTAGTGGCCAGCTACCCCCCCCCGTCAACTAGCTCGCGTTCCTTAGACAGACCACAGTGCCCACGCTCGCTCTCCAGATCCTCCCTCTGCGCCTCCGCTAGCGCTGACCACAACTCGCGCTCCCTTGTAACCAGATGTAACCAAAATGATTAGTTTGTTCTTTTGTAACTAAGCAACATAGAGATAGGAGCAGGTTAGACAATGCTTTAATATTGTGTTTGTACACCTATGGCTATGGATATGCTACTATGCCCAAAGACAATTGGACAAGGAGTAGTATGGTCATGCTGCTATGTTCCCAGTACAGCCCCAGCCCATCTTGACAAAGAGTCAAGGGTGGTTAGAATAACTGGTTTGTGTTAAGGGTGCCAAATCATTGTTAGGAACCATGCACCATGAAGAAGGGGAGCAAGTTACATAAGCAAGGTGGGATTGCGCATGTCCAGAAGAAGGGGTCAACTAAAGGACACACCTGTACAACCACCAAGGACCACCAGAGACCCCCACGGAAGCCCCTCGGAGCTCAAGGACGCATGCGTAATGACCATGCAAATATGATAATTAGTTCCAGGAAATAGAATGAATATGCATGATCATTCCAGGAAATTTGATGCATATGTATGTAACTGGACAATATAAGTTTCGGCTGATGTAACCTGCGGTATGCACGCTAGGTGGAACGATCCCCTGTGCATCTGGCGCTGTAATAAAGAATGCCTGCTTCTTAATACCACATTGGTGTTAAGGAGTTTGATTCCCGATTTCGGTGACACCCTGACAAAAGCGTCGTGCAACTGATTCTGCAACCTATTTGCTGCTGTTTCCGCTCGCACCCGTTTTTTCTGCTCGGCTTCCTGCTCCACTTGCAAGCTTTCAACCAAATCCCACCTTTTTCGCTTAGCTTCCAGCTCCACTTGCAAGCTTTTAACCAAATCTTGTAATGATTCGCTTGCCTCTCGCTCAGCCCATTTTACCGTGCACTTATATTTCTGTGCTGCCCTCAGCGCAGCTACTAAAACACCCAAAACAACAGCTTTTAACAACTCTATCAGCAAAGGGGAGCAGTCCAGATCAGGCTGAACCCAGGAAGCCATGATCATCTATCTGCCAGAGGACTCGGACTCAGCCGATTCACGTCCTCCCTTCTCGACTCAATCGATATCCCCTCCCTGTTCCTCTCACTGATCAACTCAGGGAATCCCACTTCTGACACCAAAATAATGTCTCGTCCCACTCACTGGGTTGCGAGAGGAGTGAATCTTTCCGATTCCCCGACTGTTTGTGTACCGACAAAAGCCGATCTCTGCCCGGCAGAGCCACGTGGTCGGTAGAGTCACAACAATGACCCAGAGGAACAGTCTGGCCAGCAACTTTATTAACTGGCGAATTCCACAAACGGACAAACTTAACGAACTGGCGAGCTTAATGAACGAACAAAAGCGGTTTGGCAATGGAGCTATTTTCCGGGCAACCTGTCACCATTTATCCCAAACTTGCATATATATTGGAACAGCAGAGGAAGAGAGAAGCAAGAAAAGGAAAGGAGAAGAGAGGAGGAAAGAGAAAGAAAAAGTATCACCACCCTTGGATTCCGCGATGACGATGACAGACGTGGCAAACCTCCAGTGGTGGGCGCGTGCGCTTCCCTGGGGGGGGGGGGGGGAGCCTTTTATAGGCTAATCCCCGCCTCCAGGTACGCCCCTTCAGGACTTACATGGTTCTTGTTCTAGAAAGTTCTCAATCTTCCACGCAGGCGCTGGGGGAGGGGGGTGGTCGCAAGGGGTCTCTCGGGCGGTTGCAAGCTCCTTCCTCAGATGAACTCTGTGTGACCTCTGCCATAGATGGTCAGGTCTGGCAGAACCTGGAACCGCGTCCTCCGACGCGCTCTCCACGCCCGTTCTCGTTCTCCCCCCCCCCCCCCCCCCCGTGCTCGCAATGTTTGAGACATTAACTCTTTCAGTCTCTCACACTATTAAAACCACTTTTGCTAATACCTTTGATGGTGATTCTTTAAGTGATCTAAACCACTAATTTGCAACAACAGGTGAGGTGGAGGTGTTGCACTATATGTAAGGGAGAGTTTTGATTGTACAGCCCTTACAGTTAGTGATGGTGTGGTTGAGAGCCTCTGGGTAAGGATTAGGGGGATGGAAAACAAAGGAGATGTAGTAGTGGGTGTCTACTACCGATCACCCAGCCAGGATGTAAGCACTGATGAGTTATTCTATAAGCAATTAGGAGAAATTTCGGGATCGGTAGCCTTTGTCCTTATGGGAGATTTCAACTTCCCAGACATCAACTGGGAATATCATACTGCTGTGACGAGCAGATCTTGGAAATTCTTGAAGTTTGTAGGAGATAACTTCTTGTCACAGGTTCTCAGTGAGCCAACTAGGAAAGACACCCTCCTAAGACTTGCTATTTGTGAATAGAGAAGGACTCGTGGGGGATGTGATGGTAGGTGGTTGCCTTGGCCACAGTGATCATGAAATGGTTGAGTTTAAAATTTTCAGTGTAATGAGAAAAAAGGACAGCAAAGTGGCTACCCTGGAATTCAGGAGAGCAAACCTTAAACTATTCAGGGAGCTATTTAGAAGAGTACTTTGGGAATCTGCTGTTGACAGCTTAGGAGTCAGTGAGTGCTGGTCAGTTTTTAAGGAACACCTTTGAGAAGCACAAGAGCAGGCAATTCCACTGTGTCATACGTCAAGCAAGTGGGGCAGAAAATCAGCTTGGCTGAATAGGCAACTCCTCATGGAGCTCAGGAGGAAAAAGAAACTGTATGATCTCTGGAAGCAAGGTCAGGCTTTGCAGGAAGAGTACAGAGCTGTGGTTCATTTATGCAGGGAGAAGATACTAAAGGCCAAAGCTCAGTTAGAGTTGAAACTGGCCAGGGTTTTGTCAGATAACTAGAAAGGCTTTTTAAAGTGTGTTAATAGCAAGAGGAGGTCTAAAGAAAACATTGGACCAATACTTGTTGAAGATGGTCATACTAATAAGGATGAAGAAAAAAACGGAGGCATTCAATGCATTTTTTGCCTCAGTCTTTAATAATATTTAATAATACTAACAGACCTTGGGCTGCCTGGTCCCCTGAGTCGGAGGACCACAAGTGTGGGAACAGTGATCTTCCATTTGTGGACACTGAAATTGTAAGGGACCAGCTGTATCAGCTGAATGTTCACAAGCCCACAGGGCCTGATGGAATTCTTCCCAGAGTTCTGAAGAAGGTAGCAGATGTTACGGCAGGAGCCCTCTCAATCATCTACCAAAGGTCTTGGGAGTCTGGGAAGGTGCCTGCTGAGTGGAAGCTAGACAATGTTATTCCAATCTACAAAAAAAGTGTGAGGGAAGACCCAGGGAACTACAGACCTGTCAGTCTAACCTCAGCTCCTGGAAAAATTATGGAGAAGATTATACTGGGTACTATTGAAAGACATTTAAAGAATAATGCAATCATCAGGCACAGTCAACATGGGTTCACAAAGGGAAAGTCCTGATTCACTAATCTGATATCTTTCTATGATAAGATCACCCGCCTAGTGGATGAAGAGAAGGTGGTGGATGTAGTTTTTCTGGATTTTAGTAAGGCTTTTGATACTGTGCCTCACAGCATCCTTCTGGACAAGTTGTCCAACTGTGTGATGAGGGGGTTTACGGTGCACTTGGTGAAGAACTGGCTGAAAGGCAGAGCTCAAAGGTTTATAGTGAATGAGGCTACATCTGGCTGGCAACCAGCCACCAGCAGAGCTCCTCAGGGGTCAATTCTAGGGCCAGCCCTGTTCAATATATTTATCAACAATCTGGATGCAGGAGTTGAATGCACCATTAGCAAGTTTGCTGATGATACCAAACTGGGAGGTGCTGTTGACTCTCTTGAGGGAAAGGAGGCCTTGCAGAGGGATCTAGATAGATTGGAGCACTGGGCTATGATTAATGGGATGAAATTTAACAAGTCCAAATGCCAGATTCTGCACCTAGGATGGAGTAATGCCAGGCACAAGTATAAATTGGGAGAGGAGTGTCTGGAGAGCAGCCCTGCAGAAAGGGATCTGGGGGTGCTGGTCAACAGCAGGCTCAATATGAGTCAGCAGTGTGCCCTGGCAGCCAAGAGGGGAAACCACATCCTGGGGTGCATTAAACACAGTATAACCAGCCGGTCAAAAGAAATTATTATCCTGTTGTATTCAGCGTTGGTGCAGCCTCACCTTGAATACTGTGTGCAGTTCTGGGCTCCACAATTTAAGAAGGATGTGAAGGTCCTTGAATGCATCCAGGGGAGGGCAACAAAGCTGGTGATAGGGATGGAAGGAATGTCCTATGAGGAGCGGCTAAGGACTTGGGGTTTGTCTAGTTTGGAGAAAAGGAGGCTGAGGAGTTACCTCATTGCTCTCTACAGCTTCCTGAGGAGGTGAAGAGGAGAGGGAGTTGCTGATCTCTTCTCCCTTTTATCCAGTGATAGGATGTGTGGGAATGGTTCAAAGCTACACCAGGGGAGGTTTAGACTGGACATTAGGAAGCATTTCTTTATGGAGAGGGTAGTCAAACAATGGAACAGGCTTCCTAGAGAGGTGGTCGATGCCCCATGCCTGTCAGTGTTTAAGAAACATTTGGACAATGCCCTTGACAACATGCTTTAACTTTTGGTCAGCCCTGAATTGGTCAGGCAGTTGGACTAGATGATTGTTGTAGGTCCCTTCCAATTTAAATAGTCCATTCTATTCTGTACTATTCTGTACTATTCTATTCTATTCTGTTCTATTCTATTCTATGCTATGCTATGGTATGCTATGCTATGGTATTCTATTCCATTCCATTCCATTCCATTCCATTCTTTAAAGAAGTTAGTATGTTGATTGTTTGGTTAGAAGATAAGGGAGTGGCAGCTTGCTTTTCTAGAGACTGTTGGAATCTTCCCAGTCTTGAGAACACATTGCTGCTCTTTGGAATACAAAATGTGGTCTTAATTACAGCAACATAAGAGATACCACTGGTACTGATGGTATTGTCTCAGATTTACTGATATATTCATGTTTTCTATTGTTTTATTCTATGATCATGGAAAGTAACTGTGTGTCTCACTGAAATAAAAGACTGTATGGTGTTAGATTTTGCTCGCTTAACTAAAAGGCACAATAATTAGGAAATTAAACCTTTGCTGCCCTTTCAATTGAGAAGGAAATGCTGGATGCAGTACTTTAGAGAAAGTAATTGATATAATTGTTAATGACTGGAAGCCAACAACTTTTACATTAATGAATGGTCAACAACAGCTCTTACTATCTGTGCCTTGTATATATGTGTGTGTTTGTATTACAGAAAAAGTGCAGTGAGTTCATAGTCTTCTGGGAGAGCTCAGTGTTCCTTTTAAGTGTATGTATGTGAGGACATTAGCACTAAATAGAAAACTACTTTGACATTAATTTTCTAGATAAACCATTTTTATATGTTTATGTTTTAATATACTTACGATAGTTTTATGGACAAGTAAGATTAGATAGTGCATATGTTATCTAACTTAGAAAATTATATTCAGTGAAGAAGGAAGTCATGGCATGCAGATAAGTTTAATGTATTTACTAGGTGGAAGAAAAAACAAGGGAGATGGATTATAAATAGAGGTGTTTTCAAAAGACTGGTTATTTTTTGGTTAGACAAGGTTAGTTTTTGAAACTTGAGATCCTGAAGTTTATTTAAAATTTAAATACCTGTAGTAATGTAGGTTAATTAAAATCCTTGCAAAATGTTTCTTACTTGCATACATCAATTACATAAAGAATGAGTCTGTTTTTCTAAGGTTTCTTCAAATCACATCAACACTGTCTAATAGATATTAACAAAGAACTGTAGAAATCGGTAAATGAAAGAACTATTTTGGTGTTTATGGGAATTTCTGTTAAGTTTCTGAATAATTAATAAGTGCTTAAATAAGTACCAAGATGTCTAAACATAGGCTTAAGCTCTGTATTGAGATATACATGTGCCATGTAGTTTTGAAGTGATTTTATTATCTAGAATTTGTTTTAAAACCAAGCCAGGTCATTAATGACTAAAACTGTCTGCTGTCTGTGATCAGAATTTAGTGAAAGGACTTGAATGTGCATATTTCCAAATCCTGACTCTCCCAGGGTTTAAATACAAATAAGCTAGCATGATTACCTGCTCTTTAAAGATGATTCCACTAATACCTCAGATGACTTGGCAAGGCTGAAAATATTCTACCATTCCCTTTTGTCTTTATCGGTTTTGTGAACAGATGTATGACTTCTTGTCTACAAGACAAGCTTACAATTTCTCAGGACCACTGGATTCAATTAAAATACAGAAGCAGGGCAGTTCAGGCCACATGCAGTAGTAAACCAAGAACTTTGACTTCAAATCTCTTTTAAATGGTGTGTGCTTTCTTGTTTTCTAACATTTGAGGGAGAAAAAGGAGAAAGGTATTGTGAGATGGAAATTATTAATAGGAGAAACACTAATTCATAAGCATGTGCTAGGTATCATGTTATAAAACTGATCAGTAATGATTTATGTGTGTTTTCTCTGTAAAGCTGGTGACACTCCAGAAAAAACAGGTAATAGCTGTATAGTATTAACTTATGTAATGTCCATTATAAATGCACTGTAGTGGCCGTTCAGTGTGGGGGATGGTTGAAACTGAAACAGCTGGTCTAGGACTAAATGGTGACAGAAGAAATCATTTTATAGTATGTAAGTCGTTTAATTCCTAGAAGAACTATTAAATGCAATTGTATCTGTATCCAAAGCCTAAAGTCATTGACACAACAGAAGCATGAAATACATGAAACTCCATGTCTATATTTGTAATGGGTGGGAAGCAAATGGCTGGGATTAGGATTAAAGAGGGACACTAAGAATTTCCTGGAGGAAGGACCATGAGTAGTCCTATGAATCAGACCATCCAGTCTGGAGAACACACTTATCTAGGTTCACAAGCAAAGGCAGGATTCATATGTCACCATGAACCCCTGACTGTGGATTACATCTTTGACTTTCTGACCAGGAAAAGATGATGTCCTGATTTTGGCTGGGATAGAGTTAATTTTCTTCCTAGTAGCTGGTATAGTGCTGTGTTTTGGATTTAGCATGAGAATAATGTGGTAACACACTGATGGTTTAGTTGTTGCTAAGCAGTGTTTATACTAAGTCACAGACTTTTCAGCTTTCCATGTTCTGCCAGCAAGGAGTGCACAAGAAGCTGGGAGGGCGCATAGCCAGGACGGCTGATCCAAACTGGCCAAAGGGACATTCTGTATGATATGACATCATGCTCAGTATATAAACTGGGGGCAGTTGGCCAGGGGGCAGCGACCACTGCTCGGGGACTGGCTGGGTGTCAGTTGGCGGGTGGTGAGCAGCTGTATCACTTGTTTTTTTTTCTGGGGGGTTTGTTTTTCTCTCTCTCTCTCTCGTTGTTTTCCTTTTCATTACAATTTATTATTGTTATTGTTATGATTATTATTATTATTAGATTTTGTTGCAATTATTAAACTGTTATTATCTCAACCCATAAGTTTTCTTACTTTTGCTCTTCACATTCTCTCCCTCATCCCACCGGGGGGGTGGGGGGGGAGGGTGAGTGAGCAACTGCGTGGTGCTTAGTTTCCAGCTGAGGTTAAACCACGACAGTCCTTTTTGGCGCCCAACGTGAGGCTCGAAGGGTTTGAGATAATAACAGATTAACCAGAGCGTATTAAGGAATTTAGATCTGTTAACAGTTGCTGGTCACAATATTGATTCATCTGTTCTCGATATCAGTTTACCTGATCTACACCATGCTCTTTTTTTTGCTGTATATGTTAAAGATCAGTGTTTGTTTTTGCAGTTTGCTGTGCTCTGCAGTGGTTAGTGATGTTTTGCCTGTGAGATTTTTATTAAAACACTGTCCTTGAGCTTAATCTGGTATTTGGGCTTTGTATTGAAGCCATCACTGTACGTTGGGTACCACCTCATGGAGACAATTAGGAATTATACCTCTTCCTCTGAGAGGTTTTTTATAGAGCAAATAGAGGATGGCACCTTTGCTAACTTCTTCTATGATGTTTCCTCTTTACTTACAATAACTTTTCAGTATCTTGAACATCCTTGGGTAGTTAAGATAATTCTATTGGTATTGCTTGGGAATATTGTTTTGTATAAGGTTAATAAGCAATTTAAGAATGTCCTCCACAGATCTGCCTCAAGGCTGGATAGTTACGAGTGGCAGGGTGCATGGGATAGTATGGACAAATGCCTAGGAAGGTGGGCACCTCCAGTGTTTTTGAACTTCACCCCTGAACAAGTGCAGAATCCTGAAAAAGTAGTAAAATATTTGGAAAAAGTATATTGTCACCCTGGCAACTGCAATGTGCTGGGGCCTGGTCCATGCCTACCGAGCCCTGTTCAACACTACTCAGAACCCTCAAGGGGAAGACAAGGTCTCTGTATCTGACAACAAAATGACAGGCACTGCAGCTACTCCAACCCCCATGACAGGCACTATGGCTACTCCAACCCCAATGACAGGTACTACAGCTGAACCAGAGAACCAACCCATGCTGGTGTCAGTCAACCCTATACACAAAAAGAAATACACAAGAAAATCAGCTCATTTAGTAAGGGATGAAGATGAACCAGGGCCATCATGAGAACAGGAGGAGAAAGAGGCAGAACCCATAAATGA
Source organism: Ciconia boyciana (assembly GCF_034638445.1). Classification (NCBI taxonomy): domain Eukaryota; kingdom Metazoa; phylum Chordata; class Aves; order Ciconiiformes; family Ciconiidae; genus Ciconia; species Ciconia boyciana. Next base: position 84,282,637 of record NC_132935.1, read on the forward strand.
GATGGTAACCACCCAATCCCTATCCCTAAGTGAGCTGCGAGATATGCAAAAAGATTTCAGCCATCATCCAGGCAAGCACATGGTCACCTGGCTTTTCCAATGCTGGGATAATGGGGCCAGTAGCCTGGAATTAGAGGGTAAGGAAGACAAACAGCTGGGATCCCTTTCTAGGGAAGGGTGCATTGACAAAGAGATTGGAAAAGGGGCACCAGTCCTCAGTGTCTGGAGGTGACTCCTGTCAGCTAGGAAGGAAAGATATCCCTTCAAGGAAGATGTTATATATCGCCCAGGCAAATGGACCACCATGGAGAGAGGTATCCAGTACTTGAGGGAATTAGCCATGCTAGAGGTGATTTATGGTGACGTGGACAATGAGCAGTTACCAAAAGATCCAGATGAAGTCCAGTGCACACAACCCATGTGGTGGAAGTTTGTATGGAGTGCACCATTGTCGCATGCAAACTCAAGGCACTAATGACCTGGAAAGACGGAGAGGAACCAGCAGTGGATGAATTGGAGGGCCAACTCTGGCAATACGAAGAAAGTCTCTCTTCCTCCTTATGGGGCTGCATCTCAGCTGTGGAGAAACTGGCAGACATGCTAGCCGAGAAACTGTCCCAGGAGTTACAGCAATTTAAAGAGGATATGTCCTTCTCCCCACTTGTACACACCAGTATCTATCTCAGCCATTAGGAGTAAGCGTCCTTCTGCTCAAGAAAAAGGATATAGTGGATACACACCACTGGCCACCCTGTGGTTTTACCTGTGTGACCATGGAAAGGACATGACAAAGTGGGATGGAAAATCTACTTTGACCCTAGAGGCACGGGTACGTGAGTTGCAAGGAAAAACAATCACAAAAGAGGGTTCTTCCAGGAAAATTGCTGCTCCGGTTTCCAGTGGACAGTTCCCCAGACAGAGTAGAAGGGCTGATCTTACTTCTGATCCTGATAAAGGAACTTTCAATTCACATTTACAAGAAGTGGGTAATGAATATTATGACCAGGACTAGAGGGGCCCTGCCTCCAGCCAGGTAGAGGAAAGGGACAACTGGGTTTATGGGACTGTGTGGATTCGATGGCCTGGCACTTCAGACCCACAGGAGTATAAGGCTCTAGTAGACACCAGTGCACAGTGTACCCTAATGCCATCAAGCTATATAGGGGCAGAACCCATCTGTATTTCTGGAGTGACAGGGGGATCCCAACACCTAACTGTATTGGAGGCCGAAGTGAGCCTAACTGGGAATGAGTGGAAAAGCACCCCATTGTGACTGGCCCAGAGGCTCTGTGCATCCTTGGCATAGACTGCTTCAGGAGAGGGTATTTCAAGGACCCAAAAGGATACCGGTGGGCTTTTGGTATAGCTGCCTTGGAGACGGAGGAAATTAAACAGCTGTCTACTTTGCCAAGTCTTTTGGAGGACTCTTCTGTTGTGGGGTTGCTGAGGGTTGAAGAACAACAGGTGCCAATTGCTACCACAGCAGTGCACCGGAGGCAATATTGCACCCACCGAGACTCCCTGATTCCCATCCATGAGCTGATTCATTAACTGGAGAGCCAAGGAGTGATCAGTAAGACTTGCTCACCTTTTAACAGTCCCATATGGCCAGTGCAAAAGTCTAAATGGAGAGCGGAGATTAACAGTAGACTATCGTGGCCTGAATGAAGTCACGCCGCCGCTGCGTGCTGCTGTGCCAGACATGCTGGAACTTCAATACGAACTGGAGTCAAAAGCAACCAAATGGTACACTACAATTGATATCGCTAATGTGTTCTTCTCAATCCCTTTGGCACTAAAGTTCAGCCCACAGTTTGCTTTCACTTGGAGAGGTGTCCAGTACACTTGGAATCGATTGCCCCAGGGGAGGAAACATGGTCTTACCATTTGCCATGGACTGATCCAGACGGCACTGGAACAGGGTGAAGCCCCAGAACATCTGCAATATATTGATGACACTACCGTGTGGGGCAATACAGCAGAAGAAGTTTTTGAGAAAGGCAAAAAAATAGTCCAAATCCTCCTGAAAGACGGTTTTGCCATAAACCAAAGTAAGGTCAAGGGACGTGCACAGGAGATCCTGTTCTTAGGAATAAAATGGCAAGATGGACGTCATCAGATCCCAATGGATGTGATTAACAAAATAACAGCCATGTCTCCACCAACTAGGAAAAAGGAAACACAAGCTTTCTCAGGCGTTGTGGGTTTTTGGAAAATGTATATTCCAAATTACAGTCTGATCGTAAGCCCTCTTTATCAAGTGACCCAGAAGAAGAACAATTTCAAATGGGGCCCTGAGCAACGACAAGCCTTTGAACAAATTAAACGGGAGATAGTTCATGCAGTAGCCCTTGGGCCAGTCCGGGCAAGGCAAGATGTAAAAAATGTGCTCTACACTGCAGCCGGGGAGAATGGCCCTGCCTGGAGCCTCTGGCAGAAAGCACCGGGGGAGACTCAAGGTTGACCCCCAGGGTTTTGGAGTCGGGGATACAGAGGATCCGAGGCCTGCTACACTCCAGCTGAAAAAGAGATCTTGGCAGCATATGAAGGGGTTTGAGCTGCTTCGGAAGTGGTTGGTACTGAAGCACAGCTCCTCCTGGCACCCCGACTTACGGTGCTGGGCTGGATGTTCAAAGGGAGGGTCCCCTCTAAACATCATGCAACTGATGCTATGTGGAGTAAGTGGGTTGCACTGATCACACAACAGGCTTGAATAGGAAACCCCAGTTACCCAGGAATCTTGGAAGCAATTATGGACTGGCCAGAAGGCAAAGATTTCAGAATATCACCAGAGGAGGAGGTGACGCATGCTGAGGAGGCCCCACTGTACAATAAATTACCAGAATATGAGAAGCAATACGCCCTGTTCACTGATGGGTCCTGTTGTATTGTAGGAAAGCATCGGAGATGCAAAGCTGCTGTATGGAGTCCTATACATCAAGTTGTAGAAACTCCTGAAGGAGACAGTGAATTGAGCCAATTTGCAGAAGTACAGGCCATCCAGTTGGCTTTAGACATTGCTGAACGAGAGAAGTGGCCAGTGCTCTATCTCTATACTGACTCATGGATGACAGCAAATGCCCTGTGGGGGAGGTTACAGCAATGGAAGCAGAGCAACTGGCAGTGCAGAGGCAAACCCATCTGGGCTGCTGCATTGTGGCAAGATATTGCTGCCCGAGTAGAGAACCTGGTTGTAAAAGTACGTCACGTAGATGCTCACATACCCAAGAGTCGGGCCACTGAGGAACATCAAAACAACCAGCAGGTGGATCAGGCTGCTAAGATTGTAGTGGCTCAGGTGGATCTGGACTGGCAACATAAGGGTGAATTATTTATAGCTCAGTGGGCCCGTGACACCTCAGGCCATCAAGGAAGAGATGCAAGATATAGATGGGCTTGTGATAGAGGGAGGGGTGGACTTGACCATGGACACTATTGCACAGGTTATCCATGAATGTGAAACATGCGCTGCAGTTAAACAAGCCAAACTGTTAAAACCTCTGTGGTATGGAGGGCGATGGCTGCAATATAAATATGGGGAGGCCTGGCAGATCCATTATATCACGCTCCCACAAACCCGCCAAGGCAAGCGCTATGTGCTTACAATGGTGGAAGCAACCACCGGATGGCTGGAAACATATCTTCTGCCCCATGCCACTGCCCGGAACACTATCGTGGGCCTTGAAAAGCAAGTCCTATGGTGACATGGCACCCCAGAAAGAATTGAGTCAGACAACGGGACTCATTTCCAGAACAATCTTATAGACACCTGGGCCAAAGAGCATGGCATTGAGTGGGTATATCACATCCCCTATCACACACCAGCCTCTGGGAAAATCAAACAATACAATGGACTGTGAAAGACTACACTGCAAGCAATGGGTGGTGGGACATTCAAACATTGGGATACACATTTAGCAAAAGCCACCTGGTTAGTCAACACTAGAGGATCTGTCAGCTTAGCTGGCCCTGCCAATCAAAACTTTTACGCACTGTAGAAGGGGATAAAGTCCCTGTAGTGCACATAAAAACTATGCTGGGGAAGACAGTCTGGCTTACTCCTGCCTCGGGCTAAAGCAAGCCCATTCGTGGGATTGCTTTTGCCCAAGGACCTGGGTGTAATTGGTGGTTAACGCTGGAGGATGGGGAAGTCCATTGTCTGCCTCAAGGGGATTTGATTTTGGGTGAGAATAGCCAATGAACTAAATGGTATGATGTTAATTGCTATATAATACTGTATGTCATCATTTTTATGGTTGCTATATCCCATATCAATGGTATTACAGTAAGAATCACCCAGATTAATGGAGAAGGAACTTAAATGAAACCAAGCAAAATGCAGCAGTGATGGAACCAGAACTGTCTTCAGCATGCAACAATCCAACACCACACCCCACCTCTCCTGCCCTGAAGGACTGTTATGACAGATGGAGCCCAAAGTCATGGACTAAATGAACTCAACGGATATTTTAGAAGGATGGCCCATAGACCAAGGGAATGATATCTGTGTGTATATACCAAAAGATAGGAACAATGGTGGTGATGAATTGGAATGTATTAGAAAGGGTAGGACCTGGGCATGACGTAGATGGTATAGAATAAGGGGTGGATACTGTCCTGGTTTCAGCTGGGATAGAGTTAATTTCTTCCCTAGTAGATGGTATAGTGCTGTGTTTTGGATTTTAGTATGAGAATAATATTGATAACATGCTGATGTTTTAGTTGTTGCTAAGTAATGGTTGCACTAGTCAAGGACTTTTCAGCTTCCCATGCTCTGCCGGGCACAGAAGAAACTGGGAGGGGGCACAGCCAAGAGAGTTGATCCAAACTGGCCAAAGGGCTATTCCATACCATATGACATCATGCTCAGTATATAAAGTGGGGGGAGTTGGCTGTGGGGTAGCGATTGCTGCTTGGGGACTGGCTGGGTGTCGGTCAGTGGGTGGTGAGCAGTTGTATCCCTTGTTTTTTTCCTGGGTTTTGTTCCTCTTGTTCTCTCTTGTTTGTCTCTTGTTCTCTCTTTGTTCTCTCTTGTTGTTTTCCTTCTCATTACAAGTTATTATTATTATTATTATTATTATTATTATTATTATTATTATTGGTTTTGTTGTTGTTTTTGTTGTTACTATTATTATTGTTGTTGTTCCAATTATTAAACTGTTCTTATCTGAACCCACGAGTTTTCTTACTTTTGCTCTTCCAATTCTCTCCCCCATCCCACCAGGGCGGGAGGGTGAGCGAGCTGCTGTGTGGTGCTTAGTTTCCAGCTGGGGTTAAACCATGACAGATCGGTACCTCAATAACTATCTATTTGTTAAATGTAATTAGACTACTTGTTATATTCATAAGCCTTTGGCTCTAGTCTTGCATTTAAGACCCTGACATTAAGTCTTTCTAAATAAATCCTTTCCTTGTTTTACCAAGATACTTGTGATGCTGAAGGTACAGTGATGTATGGCATGATACTGCATGGTCACAAACAGGGTGGTTTTCTTTTTTCTCAAGGAAAGGAAAGAAACCAAATAAAGTATCATGTAAGGGAACTCCCAAGAGACCTATATCTGAAATATGTTTAGCATAGGCAGAAGCTGGGAAATAATTTGTTCCACACTGCAGAGGGTCACTGATGTATGGGAGAGGCATGGTATAGCCAAGTGTCTTCATTGGCTAAGAATTCTTTTTAAAAAATTCATTAACTCACACTTTTTCTGCAAAAGCAGATGGACGTGTAACGTACTGCAGTTCAGAGAAAACCCAGAGTGCCACAAGAGGCTGTTCCCTTGAGTAATGAAACTGGTTATGTACAATAAAATTAAAATGCGTAGCTTTTCAGTTGCCTGAAATAAAGCTGAGTTAGTGTGCAATAGGCCTTATTAAAACAGACGGCCCAGTTTCATGCCTTTGGAAATGTCTCTATAAAGGACATACAGGACTAATGGATTGCACACCTGGAACCGTCATGTCGTATATTTATCTGTAATTTAACATTGTCCTATCTGATGCTTGATGGAAGCTGCATCTTCCCTGAAAAGCACTTTCAACTTAGATGTAATTTCTTATTGAACAGGTTAACAGAAAATAACATTTATTTTTTAAAAGGCAAAAATATATTCATAAAAATTCCATTAAACTGAATTTCAAAGAGTAGGTGAAATGATGTGGAGCTGAATTAGTAATTGAATATATGAAAGCAACATTAATGAGCAGATTTAGATTGGCAGCCCTGAAAAAAACAGAGCTGCCTTTTCACAAAGTAAAGGGTCATTGGCTGTATTTCTTGCCAACATAATTGTTTTGTTCTGTGAAGCGAAAAAGTAGCTTTGTTTATGAGTGTTTGACTGCATTTTTGGTGACATTGCCCATGAACACGCCAATAAAGATGACACCACACGTGAATTCCTTTCATATATAAAAACTTTTTTCACAATTTTTATTATGTATGATAAAATACTAATAACTGAACATACCATATCACAGACAATGAAAAATAACAATGCTTCCCACATTTCCTGCTTTTCAGGACAAATTCCATGAGCATCTTTTAAAAACCTGTGCTTAGATATTCAAAACTCCAGGATGCATAAAAGCACGTTGAGTGACTCTCCGTCATATCTGAAAAGTCATGGCAGTCAGGTGAAGTCCCTGGTGACTGGAGAAAAGGAAATATCACACCCATTTTTAAAAAGGATGATAAGGAAGACCCTGGGAACTACTGACCAGTCAGGCTCACCTGCATACCCAGTAACATCATGGAACAGATCCTCCTGGAAGACATGTTGAAACATATGGAAAACAGGGAGGTGATTGGAGACAGCCAAAATTGTTTCACCAAGGACAAATTGTGCCAGACTAATGTAGGGGCCTTCTACAATGGAGTGACTGCATCAGTGGACAAGGGAAGAGCTACAGATGTCATCTACCTGAACTTCTATAAGGCTGCTGTTACGGTCCCACACAACTTTCTTGCCTCTAAATTGGAGATATGGGTTTGATGGAAAGGCTGTTAGATGGATAAGGAATTGGCTGGAAGGCTGCATCCAAAGGGTTACAGTCAATGTCTCAATGTCCAAGTGGAAACCAATAACGAGTGGTGTCCCTCAAGGGTCTGTACTGGGACCAATCCTATTTAATATCTTCACCAATGACAAAGACAGTGGGATTGAACGCACCCTCAGCAAGCTTGCAGATGACACCAAGCTGAATGGTGCAGTTTATTCACTTGAGGGAAGGGTTGCCATCCAGAGGGACCTTGACAGGCTTGAAGAGTAGACCCACATAAACCTCATGAAGTTCAACAAGGCCAATTTCAAGGTCCTCAACCTGGGACGGGCAATCCCCAATATCCATATAGACTGGGTGAAGAATTGATTGAGAGCAGCCCTGCAGAGAAGGACTTGAGGATACTGGCAGATGAAAAATTATATATGAGCCAGCAATGTGGGCTTGCAGCTCAGAAAGACAATTTTATCCTGGGCTGCATAAAAGAAGCGTAGCCAACAGGTCAAGGGAGATGATTCTCCTCCTCTGCTCCACTCTTGGGAAACCCCACCTGGAGTTCTGCATCCAGTTCTGGGGTCCTCAGTACAAGACAGACACGGGCCTGTTAGAGCAGGTCCAAAGGAGGACCACGAAGATGATCAGAGGGCTGGAACACCTCTCCTACGAAGAAAGGCAAGAGAGTTGGGGTTGTTCAGCCTGGAGAAGAGAAGGCTCCAGGGAGACCTTTTTGTGACCTTTCAATACTTAAAGGGGGCTTATAAGAAAGATGGAGAGGGACTTTTTACCAAGGCCTATAGTAATAGAGCAAGGCACAATGGTTTTAAACTGAAAGAGGGTAGATTTAGATTAAATATAAGGAAGAAATTTTTTACGATGAGGGTGGTGAGACACTGGAACAGGTTGTCCAGAGAAGGAAAATTTGAAAAATTAGTTGGGCAAAAATGGATCACATAATTTTTTTCCTCTAGCAGAAGAGACAGACAAGTTTCTTTTATCCTCTATAGAGTCTAGAGAGCTTTTGTCACAAAAGGTGATTGTTCGCTAAATGTTTAGTCCACTTGAAATGTTTTCATGCTTGTTTATTAAGTAATTAAGCAGGAGTTTTGCTCCTTAGGTACTGCCATTTCTTAATTAGTAAGTTAATGCAGATTGCTCCCATGATGTATCACTATTTGCAACAGGAAAAGTTGAGCATGTGATCATTAATTCTTTATAAACTGGTCCTGTTTGTTACAAAGTTATGCTCCATTTCTCTAAGGGTTTTTTTTTTTTTTTGGTTGTGTGGTTGGGTTTTTTTAACTTTATTAACAAAATAGTGATCTTGATTACTGTTTTTCACAGAATCAATGTGACTATTGCTTGCTATTCATCATAATTCATAGTTCAATAAACAATACCCTTTTCTAACTCACCAGATATTCACTTTGTCACTGTGTACATGGATAAAAAGCACTTCCATATAATTTCACTGTCTTTGACATGAATAGCTGAGACAATAAGCAATAGTGCACTCAGCAGGGAATGTCATTTGTTGTTTCAAATACAATAAATTATATCAAGTCATATGTATTGCAGAAATTCACTAACATAGTACAAAAGTAATTAACTCAGACGGAGACCTGGCTTATCTCCAGTGATTTGAGTGGAATTAAGCCAGTGCTAAATTTGACCCATTAACTTCTGTATGGTTTCTGCTATGTATAACTTCATACATTCTGTATTCAAACATTTTATTACCAAGATTAATAGCCTCTCTCCTATCGCATTAAGAATCCAATAGCATGACAAGGAATGGCTGGCATAATGCAAAACGCATAAACTTATTAAAAATATCTAGTTTGACACAGTGGGTTGTGCTACTCAGTGGCTGATTTCAAATCCTGACTCAAGTCTATTACTTGTTGTATTGGAAAAATGTCAGAGATTCATGGGATCTCAGACAGACCCTGTCAGCTCTCTGCACACGGTCATACCTAGTATCAGTAAATATTATCTGCAGAGTATCTTTCTTATTCTAAGAAATTACTGTACAATTCTCATTCATGGTGTAACAATTAATGTAGCAATATGACTGGATGGCTCCAAAGATTTTTGGAAGGTTATGAGATACTTAGCTTTTGATGCTGCTTGGCCCAAAAGCTAAAAAGAGTTTAATATTCACTGGATTAGATGAGGAAATAGTTGACTTAAATGTAGGGTTTCCACTCTTTATTATATTAGATTCCTATACATACTATTTCACAAGAAGGCACGGTCAGTCTTGAGACAGAGTAACTGTTCAGATGGACCTTCAGGAACATGTGGAGCATTTTGCATGCCATCACTTCTGATGGTGTTGATGTTGGTTTTCAGTGCTGTTAACTCTGTTTTACCTTCAAAAAGTGAGTTGTCTTCATTTAGTTTTCAAAATGGCTTATCTGCATTGATGCAGATCCTGTATTTCTGAGCAGAGCAATGCATAGCTGTAATGGTTACCAGGGAAGGAAACACAGGGTACTGCATAAGGAGCGATCTCAAGAGGCTTACTAAAATGAGCCTGCTGCCTCTCAGAGTATGTACACAGGTTCTTAATCGGTGGCAGATCAGTTCTTTTTCCTTAGAGTAAATCCTGTTTCTCTACTGCAGCAAGCATGTCACCATTCATGTCTCAGAGGTAAAATACTGCTGTTCCTGTTTTACATTAATTTTGCTTATCTGTACATAACTACAGAAGACCCAGAATGAGGGCAAATCAGGCCTGTTTGAATAATTCCTGCATACACTCTTATGCCATGGTCATTTCTTCAAACACACATTTTCTGATAGCTCATTATTTGGTTATGAAGTAATACAGCTGGTGTTCCCATTTGTGATACCGTAATGAAGGATAGCAATGTATTGATTCTTTACCTGTCTATCGTAGTGCAATTTGTGAATGTCTGTTCAACTGTAATAGCAAAAAGAATTTAACAATGCAGTTTATCACTGAGTTCTATGAAAATTGTTTGCTTCTCATCACTTGAATGAAAATAGAAATATTAAGCCCCCAATTGACAAGACTATTTGGCATAGACTGTTCAGAGCAGTTGACTTGCACTGAACTTACCTAGTATTTCATCAAAACCTCTAAAAACCATGGGATTTATTTTCCAATACCTTTCCCCCAGCTGTGTTGGAATAAAATACTTAAAATAGGAAGACTTAAACTGGCAAACCCTGCTATAATGCACTTCTTTTGCATGCACTCATCACTACTGTTGCTCTCTCTGACCACTGACTAGAAAGTCAAAACACAATGTGGATTTGTTTAGAGAGGAAAGGATTCAAGAAAGGAAAGAACCTCAGCAGACAGAGAAAATAGGACATGACAATATCCATGCTTGATAGTGCTTCACTACCACTTAACAAACCATGAAAACACTCAAACTTTCATTGGTTTCTAAAAAATCAAAGAGCTAACAGATAACACCCTAGGAGATGACCTGCCAGTCTTCATTTCCAACTTATTTACTTTTGTTAAAAGAGCTGAATTAAGCATGATTAATTTCTAAAGCATTCTAGATGAATGTTAATTAGTTGCAGTATGCATTTTACTCATCTGTCAGTTTTTCTTTTCTATATGGCTGATATACAATGATGATAAGTTGCATATTTTACTCCATGTTTTGCCAACTATGCTTTTCAGCATTTTTAGTCATTTATTATTCAATATGTTGACATGCCAGAGCCACACATATAATCTTGATAACCATTTTGTAGGATATAGCTGTTGCTTAGAGAATAGACTTCACATTTTCCAATGTTTTTCCTCTTAGCATCCATATTCTAGCTAACATGAAAACTTGAATCTGAACTCTTCTGAAATTGATAGGTCTTCAATTGTGCACTTTTATTTTGGCTACACTCTCTCTTTCAGCTTTCCTGAAGCCAAATGCTGTTTAAATGACCTTAATTTCTAAAATGTCACCAGATACTTAGATTAGTCTAGGCTCATGTACTGTAGCCATGCTCCATCTGTTGAGCATAAAGACTTTTCCCCTAAGCAGAGAAGTTTTCTTATTCTAGATTGTGCTAGAATTTTTGTTAAAAGTAAGAACATGAGGAATGCAGCAGTTTCTGCCTAGGATGGATAGATACTGCTCTTTGTGTCTGTAGATTTAGATATAAATTCTGTAAGGGAATTCAGTCTGGTTTTGTCCCATTTGTGTACCTCTCTAAACAACCACATAAATTGGCACAGTACAGTTCACTTAGGATGCTTTATTCTGTGATGTTAATAGAACTGAAGTAACTACACTGCCAAGACTATGGTTCTGCTCTGCTGTTTTACATGGTAAACTTGTATAACACCTCTCATCTCAGTCCATACAAAAATCAGTATCATTAGTCTTGTTTTTATAAGCCCTACATTCACTGGCAGTTTAAATACTAGGTATATAAAATATTCCATTCCCATTGCTTGGACTAGAAAGGCAGGACATCACATAAATTGTCTCCATTAAAAATAAATTGAGATTTGTCCATAAAAATGTCTTATTTTTACAGTGAAGACACACGGAAAAGTCACTGTTTTCCAGTTTAGCTTGTAATTGTATGTTTTTTCTTGATGGCAATAACAGATACATAATGGACAAAGGTTGTTTTTGGAGGAGAGCCATGTGATTTCAAGAATTCCAGAGGGTTTCCTCATTCAAATAAGCATATGTCTATGTGTACATATATGTGTGTGTGTAACATTTCCTCTCTCTCTTTTTGTTTTTAACAGGCTGCATTATGAGAAGACCTGACCCAAGCCCTTTGACATTGCTGAAAATACACCTGTAAGATGAAAATATGCTGAAAATACACCTGCCCTTTAGTTAGATTTTTTTGGCTGTTTTCTACAGAACAATTCCACATAAAAACCAGAATGAATAATTTTTAAAGGCCACTTCAGTTTAGTGTATCTATGTGCATTTCATATTATCAAAGGCACAGATTTCCTCTGTGAAATTGGTTTAATTGAGAAGCCAATTTATATTGTCCAATGCACAGAAAACTTAATATCTTTTGGGAGAATGCAAACACTGCCATCAAGAAACTAATCTTCTGAAAAATACAGGTGGTCAGATGGAGATCATTCAGGACAGATGAAGACACAGGTATTCAGTACCTTTAAAACCTCTAATATGCTTCTTTTTAACAATCCATCACTCTTGCATGTTACCACCTCTGGTTTTTGTTTGATTTTTTTTAAAGATTTCCCCTTTGTGGCCTGCCTTTTTAATTTCAAATATTATTTTTGCTGAACTCTGCTTGCTTCTGAGATTATAATGAGAAAAAAACCATGGGATCTCAACATTATAAGGAGTGCTTCAGGTGCCTAAGCATAGGTGCTTAGTTCTGCTTTAGGAGTATGAAATATCACTAGATACCCAAGACACTGCATGGGACTAGCAGATATAACAGAGAATCAATGGAAGGCCCAGACCCTCCTGGAGCAGCAGCTAGAGGCCAGGCAGAATACAATACATATTAGGGAATTATTTCTGCTTTCCATTTCCTTGGAGGTGAAGGTAAGAGTGTAACAAATACCTTTACATGCAAGCATTTATTTTTGTTAGGTATCATGTCTGATGAAAAGCCCAGATGTGGAGGTAACATGTTTTCAGAGATAACCTTACTGTAGTGAATTATATACTGGACATTATATGTGACAGCAATTTTCCACTAATACAGTTCCAAACCATAGTACTTCATGTATCTCAGACTTGGTTTGTCTTCCAATAGGTTTTTTATCCAAGTACTACTGTTTTAATACCATGTGAATATTTTAGCATGTTTTAGATCAATAAACATGCAAATGGTAGTAATACCATAGTAGTATAGTAGTATATACAGTAGTATAATAGTAATGGCAAATGATTATTAGATAGTAAATACAAATCTCTACGTTTGGATCACTCCCTGTTTTGCTCCCCAGTACTCATTGTTCATATGAATAGTTGTCCCCAGGATCCCATCTGGAGGGGAACTATACCTTCCTAGCTCTAAACAAAAACTAAAAGCAGTTTGATGGATTGGATTGCTTCAGCAAGCACTCTGATAGACAGTACTGGCAGAACCAAGCCACATCTCACTCAGCTGCATAGCCCCAGTCTTCTCCAGCATTTGGTTAACAGAGCTTACATTCTTCCACAATGACAACTTCTTTGCCGTGCATGAAAAAAAAAATAAAAATCTTAGCATCATGCCTTAAAACACAAACATAGTGTGCTGTCCAATAGCCCTAAAGTTACCTTGGGAATATTTTAAGAAAACAGTAATTATTTAAAAGTGTGCCCTCGGTGGATTTGGTCCTTTCTAGAAATAATTTTTCACCTATACTATATACTCAGACATGGGGTAAGAGTCTATAAATCCAAGAACCTGCCCAGCCATCTTTTTCAGACATGGCAGAACAGCTCTGCAGAGGTCTTCAGGCCCCCAAGAAGAGAAGTGCAGCCTGTGATATCAAAGACCATGCTAAGAATTGATATATTCACATGGCATGTGTTTGGGAAAAATACAAGTGTCATATCTTGATTTTGTGGCATTACTGAAAGGCCAGTGTGTGTGAATAGACCCAGAGTCCTGCAAAATAGATTCTGACTCAACTGTTGCCCTCTCTACTGTGCTCTGTGGGCACAGTAGACCACACTAGAGGAGCGTAGTAGTAGTCCACCAGTAGTCTACACTAGAGGAGGCTGGCCATGAACATGATGGATGTTAGCTAATTGGCTGGAAGAAAAGGGATTGTTCTCAAGAACAGGTCATAAATATAGTATAGGTTAGCAGAAATCATCACATACTTTTGAACAGCGACGAGTCTTTTGTTTGAAAAAGTAAAAGTATAGAAGATGGTGAAAACAGTGAATACCTCAGTGTTTTGAGGCATACCTCATTGGTTTTGGTTATTATGAAGAACAGTGATTTTATTTCAATAATTTGTGTTGAAATATTTGGATGTCAATTGATTTGTTTGTTAGAACCAGCCCACTCCTGATTTTCAGTTCCAAACGTCATAGTGTAATTATGGGCACAGTGAAATGATTTTCTTGTAGTCTGCTGGTCACATTGCATTACTTTCTATGACAAGCATTTGCATCTAAAATAGATTTGACCAAGCATAGTAGTTATTCTACATTTAAAGAGTATGTGATCCATGATGCAAATGCTATTCTGTTGACGGGACTTTTAATAGTAAGCAGCAAAGCTGCATTTAGAAACATTATGATGACTATTAAAAGAAGTCTCAAAGAGAAGAAGAGCAAATCTAATAACCCATATCATATTATTCTTACAGGACAGTGAAGAAGCATGGAAAACATAAAGAAATTAAAGGTGGGCAAAAATTAAAGAAATGAATAAAATACAAGTGAATGGATTTAAGTTTACATAATTGAAGAAGTTGGTCATTGAAGGTTTTCTATAGCCAGATGCTTAATGTGATTTTTTTTTTCTTTCTAAATGTATTACCTTCATTTGACATTCAAAAATACATTTCAAAATTGAGAACAAGAGAAAGAGATTTAAGGTTGATGACGAGTGTATTATGATCAGCTTAACTTTTTGTTCATGCATCCTGATGGGGCTTTTGAAAATATTAATCAATATATCATCACACCCATTATTAAAAAGGGTAAAAAGTAGGATCCTGGGAACTACCAAGCAGTCAGCCTCACCTCCATGCCCGGTAACATAATGGAACAGATCTTCCTGGAAGACATATTGAAATACATGAAAGATAGGGAGATGATTACAGACAGGCTTTAAACTGAAAGAGAGTAGATTTAGATTGAATATAAGGAAGAAATTTTTTGCAATACAGGTGGTGAGACACTGGAATAGGTTGCCTAGAGAAGTTGTGGATGCCCCATCATTGAAAGTGTTCAAAGTCAGGTTGGACAGGGCTTTGAGCAACCTGATCTAGTGAAAGATGTCCCTGCCCATGGCAGGGGTTTGGACTAGACAATCTTTAAAGATCGCTTCTGGCCCAAACCATTCTATGATTCTGTGAGTCTATATTGTTCCTAAAAATTATATTTTTGCTTGGAAATAGATTAAGCAATTTAATGGATCTCCACCATTTTTACTTCTTTGATTCAGTCTAACTATTAAGCACTATAAAACAGAGTCTTGCTACCATTAGGGATAAAAGGAAATTAATACATTATCTTCTACAGCTAGAGAGAGGAATAAAGAGTAATTGGAAGTTGTTAAAAAGAAACTGTTTCAGCTGGTCAAAATTAGTAGTTTATAACATCATATTTTCTAATAATGATTGAAGAAGTTACTGAGCAGCAGAAGAATGGAATCTCTGACTACAATAGACAGAAAACATAGAAGAATAATGGTTCCCTTAAAATCACTTTGACATCGTTATTGTTGCAAATTAGGATTGAACTCACTCTTGCTGGCACACCATTGGAGCTGTACTATAAATCTTTAGATTTCTTACTGAGAGAATCAGTTTTTATAGTTTTAAAAACTTTATTCAATCTCACAAGGGAATGCCCTCAAAAGAATTCAGAAGTGTGGTCTAAGAAAGCTTAGCATTAAAGGTCATCTTTGATGCATGGCAAAACAGGATAGCATTTGGGCCTGATTAAAAACATAGAAAGAACACATTTACATTTCCAGACATAAAACAAAACCCAGCAGAATTTCATAGTCTGATGTCATGGCTTAATGACCAATGGTTTGTTACAGACCAACTTCTGTCTTACAAGTTAAAGAATACATTTACTATACACACACATTCCTTCTCTTTAGGAAAAAAAACCAAATTTAATCACATGCCTTTGAGTGTCATAATCTTTTCCTGTGCCAAACTCATTCCTTAAGTACTAGAGACATTAGTTCTGCTTAAAGTATTTTTGGTCAGTGTTTGCACCAAATATTGAAACTTGAGTACAGGTGTATATTTATGCATATGAGCCACATTGGTAAATGTTTAAATAAGTGACTCCCCTATATAAATATGATTTACCCAAACACATATGGTTTTTTTGTTTTGTTTTGGAAACAGTAACTTGGATTTTGGAATTTAAGTCAAAATTTTGGGAGGAAATTGAATATCTGTTATGAATTTGTTTGCATGTGCTGCCTCATATCATGTAAGATGTGTGTCCTGAAAGTATACTTCCTGAATCATGTACAAAGGTTGTTCTTCGCACTATCTCATTTAATACATGCTTCAGAACTATATGATACACTATGTGAAACTGAGGCCAACATTGGGAGGAGAGAGATTCTGCCTTCTGATGTACATGGTCTGGTTTCATTACTGCTGTGTGGGTCATCTACATGCCTCTGAGGAGATTTTAATTCAATCAAGTAATTTCACCTCATATTACAGGAGTAGAACATTTCCAATATTGCAGGTACCGCAAATCTCTGATTAAACTCAGAAGAAAAGGACCTGGAGGAAGGAAAAGAGAGGGAGCATAAAATTGCTAGGCAGACCTGTGGCTAATATGTGAGTGAGAAGTAAATGTGATAAATAAGGGGGTGCATGAACATCAGTAAGCAAAGTTCCAAACCTGAAAACTAATGGGTTGACAGTTTGGCAATGACAAAACAGAGAAGAAATATGAGATTAAAAAAATATCTTGATGAACAGACTGCCTGATGCATCTTTGCTGCACCAGATAGGATAAAGACCATTAGAAGGAAGTCTGGAATAAAGAGAAATCAATTGCTTGTGATGAATGCATGGACATGGGTTGTTTGCCTTGATTGAATGGAGTGCTGTATCTTGAAAATATTTTGTGATTAGAACCTGAGTGATGACATAACTATGTCAAACAGAAGAAAGCTTCATTACTTTAGAGGAAGTCAGAAGAGAGTATTAGACACATTCTTCCATACAAAGAATGACTTTCTGATGGATTTCCCACAAGCTTTTTCAAGGCCTCTCATACAAATTTGTAACGAAAGATTAAAGATTTTCTTAAATTTTGATCAACTGAATCACTGTCTTTTAGCTATATATAAGTGCTATAAAATGTCATGTTGGAATCTGGAATACTTCTGCTTGGTGAATTATCAGAAACTTGATAAAAATTCTCCATGCAAAAATTTTAAATTTTGCTTTTTGATCCATAATTAAAAACTAAATTGAATTCATACAGGTAGAAGTTCAAGAGCTGTAGACAAATACACATGTATACATACTATTCTTTTTATCCTTATCATCAGTAGTATCTTCTGGTTGTGTCTGTTTCCTTCTCTTTCAAAACTGAAGCAGTTTTCAGACTGCTTTGTGCCTACTTGCAATCCTGGGAGTGCTATTCAACAACACATGCTTATAGTCTGTGTACTCAGTCCTTAGCAAGCTGACACTCCCACCTCCACTTGCCAAACAGGGCATAATTCTTTAAAAATAAAGTTGCGAAGTGCATATTACATATTGCTTTACCTTAGAAGACAGTGCAGGAAATAATGTCTGTTGTAAAGTCTGTTTGACTTTTTTAATGATAAAATCTTATTTTCAGTTGCTTAGAGAAGTTAAGTAAGTATCTACTGAGTACATGGATTATCACATTTCTCAGCATTTGGTAAATTAATTCACCAAAGCTCATACTCCCTCTAAACAGAAGCTGCAGATTCACAGAGAAATGGAGCATTTCAGGGATGCAGGAACTGAGCAAAACTTTCCCTCTGTTGATATAGGCGATTCCCTGCTGAACTCTGAATGAGTTCGGGTCTACCTTTTGGTTATGGCAACAGAGTGTGCTGGAGAAGAAGCAAAGAAAAAACTCAGCTCAAATGTGGGGGTGGAAAGAGATTAAAATAGCAAATGCAAGAGGTAGAAGCAGTGATAAAGAAAAAGAGAAGGAAGGCAGAATCATAGGAAAGCCATTGGATGCCATGGGCAGTGACAGGATGAGGAGCAAGAAGAGGGAACTTAAGATGGTGTGAAAGGAAAAAGTAGTTGTGTGGTTTGATGTACAGAAGTCAAGGACATAGCTGTGTGGGTTGGCAGGACAGCAAGAAATAGCCTAGGAAGATTCACCAGGAATTAATTTTCTTACAGTATATCCTTCTATCCTCATTCCTAAGTGGCCTTTAGCATAGATTGCTGTAGTATGCATATTTGCAGTCTTGGATGTGAAATGTGAATATTTAAATCTATCCTTGGGTGTTCTTCTAGCACTTGTAATGGATTTCCATATTATTTTGTTGTCCAGGAAATAGCTGCGAAATCATCTTCTAAAGCATTCCTCTTATGCCCCCTTCAAGAGTCCAATTACTCAGAAAGTAATAGTCTTTCAATGCTTGGAGGTATTAAGTTTTTGCATCGTAAAAGTCTGCATTGTTGCACTTAAAATCTTAACCTTGATGACCACGCAAACTGGAATCTGGTTTTTTTTTGAAATGTGTTGTCAAACTTGAGAAATTACATTAAAAAATCTGTCCCAAAAAAATGCTGAGAGGATGAAGTTAAGCACTTCAAAGCACAGATATAAAGCTATCTGTACATTATTGCTTTATAACTTTTTTTTCTGAAAAGGGTGTCCTACACTAGGAAGTGTCAGGTAGCTATAGAGCAGACACATAAGAGTATCCTCAGTGTGAAAGCCTCACAGTTTTGATGCCCATAATTACTCTGCAGGAAAGGAGTATTCTTTCCATTTTACAGGTAGCACACTGAAGCATAGAGGTGAGTGCCTTGCCCAAAGCTGCACAGGAAATCTATGTTACAGCAGATAATTCAATGTCCCAGAATAGCCACTGGACAGATGAACATTCTTCTGTTAATATTGCACAATGTAGTATTGCCATAGGTTCAGATAGTGTCGTGGTTTAGCCCCAGCTGGCAACTAAGCACCACACAGCCGCTCTCTCACTCCCCCCCCGGTGGGATGGGGGAGAGAATCGGAAGAGCAAAAGTAAGAAAACTCGTGGGTTGAGATAAGAACAGTTTAATAATTGGAACAAAATAATAATAATAATAATAATAATAATAATAATGAATTATAATGAGAAGGAATACAATGAGAGAGAGAAAGAGGAACAAAACCCAAGGGAGGGAAAGAAAAGGGAAAGAAAAAAAAATTAATAAAATAAAATAAAATTATACAACCGCTCAGCACCCACCGACCGACGCCCAGCCAGTCCCCGAGCAGCGATCGCAACCCCCCGGCCAACTCCCCCAGTTTATATACTGGGCATGACATCATATGGTATGGAATAGCCCTTTGGTCAGTTTGGATCAACTATCCTGGCTGTGCCCCCTCCCATTTCTTGGGCACCTGGCAGAGCATGGGAAGCTGGGGAAAAAAAAAAAAAAGAAAGGTCCTTGACCAATGCAAATACCGCTTAGCGACAGCCAAAACATCAGCGTGTTATCAATATCATTCTCATACTAAAATCCAAAGCACAGCACTATACCAGCTACTAGGAAGAAAATTAACTCTATCCCAGCCGAAACCAGGACAGATAGTTACCACACATGCACTTGTGCACATACAGACAGGACCCCAGCTCTGGAAAGATTTGTGTGCTGTCTGAATGTCACTAAACAATGATAAAGAAAAAAATTAAATATATTAGAGACATTCCATGTTCTGTTTCTGAAGAATGTAATCTCTTGTCCTACTGTGTGGTTTTGAAACTAGTGCTTTTTAAACGGTGACACTGCTTAACTGAAAGTCTCCTGTTGAAACCTCATAGATAAGAAAAATATATACATATATACACATTTTAATCTACCTAGAGGATAAAGTCAAAATGTGTCTCATGAGAAATGTGTTAGGCAGCTACACAGATCCTTCATTGTCTCAAAGAGAACAACTGAGATCACTTTCTGAATTGAAAAGTTGCAGTAATAGTTGCAGAGTTAAAGTATAATTTTGTGTTCTCATATTTAAATAATACCCTCAGCTTCACTGACCCAAGTTTTTCATGTAACATTTCTTGTTTAGGGAACATCTTAAATATCTTAGAAGTCAAAAAATACAGGAGGACAAGTTTTAGTTTAAGCTTTGCTACAGAACAGAAAATATGATATTATCAGTTCTTGTGCTTAATAGTCTCTTGCTTGTGTGAATAAAACTATATCACCTGAGGAAGTGTTCAGGAAATAATTTTGGTTCACACAAAAGAGATGAAGATTTGCCATATTTCAAACCTAAAGTGGTTCAATATCTGTTCTGCTCCTTAGCCTACTCTGCCTGGGAGATATCTCAATAAATTTTATCTTTTTGTAGATGGTGGTCAACTTTGACACAAACATGATGGCTGGGATTCTTCTCTAGATTCAGTCACCTATGTTTACGTGTCTAGAGTGCAGACAATTGCATGTGAGCTATGTGTCTAAGCTCCTGCTAAAGTCCAACAGCAATAGATAGTTAATACAGTCAATGAAGTAAAGAGGACTATTCAAACGTAGGCATCTAATTTATGGTGAGATTAATAGTTCCCCATAGTCCGTTGTTGACTAGATCTTCATCTGTTAAAAGCAGCTAGCCTTCTAAAACGTATATTATAGGTACCTAAACTTGTGTGTCTGGATATAGAGCTGAATTCTGCTCAAGGAGCTAGTCTCATAGTTGCAAGGGTGCATGCTCTTCTAGTGGTGCATGCTTCAGTCTGTTGTACATTTGTAGTAATCTTAGCCCTGTGACTGGTCTGATGACTCCTAATCAGAAGAACAATTCCAGATTTTAGTCACTTTTTGAAGGTCTACATCTCATGCTCCTGTTAGAATTATTAGAAGTATTAGAAATTAAAAGCAAGGCTCTAATAAGTCCAGGCCTAAGGACACCACATTGTTTGATCTCAGAAATTCATAGGTCTGTCAGGACTTTGGTATGACTTATTTTTCAGAGAGTGGCCTCTACTTGGAATGCTGTAGACTCTATCTTCAGGAGAAGACCAAGGAGAGATGAACAGTGAATATACCTGTTTCCCCTCTCATATGTAGTGTTTCTTCCTTGTCTAGGGAACTAAGGTGGCAGTGGAAACTTGCACTGTTCAGCCATTTTCAACATAGACACAGTCAATACTGGAGCACCATCTATTGCCAAAGACCAAACCTTTGTTACTAATATTCTGCTACTTCTCCAAAGGAAAGGAGTGACAACCTTATTTGTCAAAGTCAAGTTGGTGCATAAGTTTTTGTGTTATCTAACTGATTTCAGTGGAGTTCAGTTAAAAACATGAATGTGGATACAATCATGTCCCTTTGGTACATAAATACAAGGAAGCAGGACAGAAAAGGGAGAGGCCACAACATTTAGAAAAACTTAAATAGATATAAAATTACAACAGATTAGCTCAAGAAGAACTCCAAAAGTATGTGAAGTCTCCTGAAAAGCAGAAGATTATTGTGAAAATCATGAAAGACAAGAGGTATAGAATGGGCAATACTAAAAGAGTATATAACTGTCATTTAATGCTCCAAGTGATGGTTAAAGAAAGAGAGATTATGAAATAGTAAAAATAATGCAAGAATTTAGAAAAGACAGAAAAAGTTAATAGAAGAAAGAATTACATAATTGTTCAAGATGAAGAACAGATCTGTCTTGCGGAAGAAGTTTAAATAATATAAATGTGATCACAGCTTTAAGTATGCAGGTGCGGTGAAGAGAAAGTTCTTGTGATTTTTTTTTCTGAAATAAATCATTAATGGATATACAGAATTAATATAAGGCAGGTCATTCAGTTTATAATAGTTCCAGTGGAGATAAAGCATTAAACAGTTGTTGACCTTTCACAGAGAAACTTGAGAAAATCAAGTGAATTAAATCATCAGAATACAACACTATATCTACTGGAAGGTTGATTAATCTCAATTTTTTTTTGCTGTTATGAAGGCCAAAAAAGGAAACTTTTTTTCTATTTTACTAGTGTTATGTGATCTTTCAAATATCAGTAGGTAGTTTTCACATATCTCTTATTAAAAGTACATGTAGAGAATAACTTGTTAATTTTTTTCTACTGATGTCATGTTCAGATATGGATGTTATCTTCTAGGCACAAAAATATTGAATATATTTAGTTTTTTAAAGATCACGAAAAAAGTCAAAATCCACTCTGTACAATAGAGTTGCAATTCAAAGATAAAAAGTCCTTCTTATAGAGAAAACTTTGAGAAAACTCACCAAGTATTGCTTATTAACAGTAAGTCAGAGACTACACTGTCATCATAAGCAGTTTCCAAAGGTGTAGACATCACTAGTTTTGGAGTATCTTTATGTTTAACTTTTTGATGAAAGTATCTTTTTAATCAGCTCATCCAGTAATCACAAAACTTTTTCTGTATCTTTGTGGAGGCCCAAAGTATTTAGTTTCCCAAGATAAAATATTCTTCCATCATTGTTATAATGTAATATATTATTCTATTTTATATATTATCAATGTGGACACAAGAAATAGTGAAATGAATTGAAACTGTTGAATTGAAACTATTTACACAGATCAAGGAGTTTTAATCATCCTATTTATATAAAAATCTAAGATCTCATTTTAATTTTCACTTCACTGGAGTGCACTAGAGAAGGGCCCAACATGCCAATCAGTATGTATGCAGCAGTTAGTTATTTCAGACAGTTCAGAATATTTTACCTGTTTCCTGGTCTTTATCTTTTCTCAGAAATTGCTCAGGGTGTAGAAATTCTACTGAGCACTGTGTTACTCCATCGGGCTATCTCTGAAGTTAATCCAGAGTCATGTCATCATATTTTAGAGCAGAAAATGCTTAATTCTGCTCTCATAGATATTTTAAAAGGTCAGAATTATCCATTCACTTGTAAGAAATGTGGTCATTCTAATTTATGCCAATAAAGGCCTTTTTATTTCCATGTTCCCAGTCCTATGCCATACAATAAGATTCTCCTAAATGTGAATTTATTAAGTGATAATTTATGCCTGTATACTGCCATAGCTGTTGACCTTCAGGCTTACACTCAACACGTTAAATCTGAATTACTGTACAGTACGTTGAGCTTTATTGTGATTCATTCCTCAGCCATAGTGGTATAGGTGAGAGAAGGACCTAGATAATATCATCACAGTAAATAACTTATCTGAAGGTAAAATAACTGCATTGTTATAGTGAATCCTTACCATTTCCTTATAAATTTTTATGCATATACAGAATATAAGACAAGACTTGTCCTAGTGGTGGATGAAACTGTAAAATAAAATAAAATATTTTGTTTAAAGCTCACATTCCTCTTTAGATCCCATCTGGGAACTGAATGCTTAACAGTGTTGATCCCACATGGTAAATGTCTTCAATCTTTATAGCTTTATATGCATTAACAATAAAACCATTTCCTTTTCTTTAAAAAAGCATATGATTAGCTAGTATTTTCATTTGAGATACAGCTTCATTCTCACAAAGTATTAGCATTTCCACAGGAGCTACAAACATTTGTATAACATTACTGGACTTTTAAAAGCATCACCAGCATCTCCACAGGAATTTCTTCAGTACTGATTCTGGAAAACTGTATTTCCTGCTATCTGAAGTTGAATTATTTTGCTTTTATATATTAAGTTTCCTGAAGCGAGTGATGACCTTTGATTTATTAACTGTATTTCCAAATATGGTTTTCTTCCTATCTAGGTTTTTTTGTCTCATATGTTGAAGTATAAATCAGATTCACTGTGGATCACAGTACTTTAGGCACTATAGGACACACAATACCTATGTCTGTTACTGTTCTCCTGTGTGAGCTTTGGGAAACTCTCTCTCACGGCCTACATTTCCTCTTTCTACCTCCCCAGTGCGACATGGGCCTGACACAGGACCCTGAGAGTACCAACAGTCTCTGCAGCCGTTCCTCACTGTGGATTTAGCCACCTGTGCTTCAGGCTAGCTCTGACCTGGTGCAGCTGTGGGACATTGGGCCTGACTGCTGGGCAAGAGCTGTGAGAAGAAAGGTCTTAACGCCATCTCATGGGAGCTGTACGGACGCTCAAGTGCTCAGCCTTGCTCTTGAACTGATCTACGCTGCAACTGTGCATCTCACTTTCCCAACCAGCTGCCCTGACCACCTGCCCTGCCCCAGAACCTGCCTTGTTGCTGCTGCCTTGCCTGGACATCACCAGCCCGTGGCCACTCCTGGCCCTGCTCAGCTGGGCTCGTTGGGGCACGGTGAGACTACGCTCAGCGGGGGAGGGGAGGTCAGGGCAGGGGCTCACTGGCTGGTGGGCATTGTGTAGCTGTTTGCATGAATTAGACCCAAGTTAACACAGCTGTTAGCATAGTAAGTCTGGGAGCTCTAACCAACCTTTTGTTGTAGCAGAAGAGGTAAAATGTGACCAACACCTTTTCCTAAACACCAGAATGAACCTTAAATAGTTTTTGTGTGTTCAAGGAAATAGAAAGCTGAACTATGCAAACAACCTGCTGATCCTCAAGTGCAAACACGCCCAGAAGTGTCCTGACCACCTCGATTATGGTGCCAACAATGGCAACAGCACAAGAAAACAACAGCACAAATTTAAAACATTAGTCACCAAGGAAATATTCTCTACCCAGTCCCGTAACTTGGGAAACTAAAGAAATTTAAGGGAGACTCCAAGGAGAGAGGCTGTGGAGGGAACCTAGAATAAAGGAGAACCTGAGAGACTTTGGGGGAACCTAGGGGCCCCCATTACCTTGCCCCAGGATTTGGGACCATGCCTGCAATACCCATGGGGAGCCAGGGAACAGGAGAGGACTCCAAGGGACTTGTGACTGCACACACCATGGCTGGGATGGGACCCTGCAGCCCAGCCCCGGACAGTACACCTCATGTCTGGAAGCGCTACACCAACCCACCCAACTTTTCTCCTGGACCACGACATCCCTGCTACAGAAAACAGAAGTCATGTAATTTGTAAAACTGTACATATATGTGTGATTGAAGGGTTTTGGTATTCAAATCCATTTAGTCTCCACAGTATAATTTGGTCTTAAACTGCGACACACCGTTGGCTCCTGACTTCTCTCCCCACATGGAGGACCCTCTCTTTCCCCTGACAGTTTGGCTATTCGAATTCTGGGGCAATGTTAAAATTTCTGCCGTAAGTTTCAATGATACCCAGTGCAGCAGGTTCCTGGCTTTCTTTGGTATTATAAAGCAAATACCCCATCATAGAACTATTCATTGAATTTTGTCTATTTGTCCTATTTGTGTGATCTTTTATTTTACCTTACACAGTCCTGAGTATTTTCCTTTTTGACAAAGTCCTATACAGTTCTCACAATGCATGAAAAAAAATCCTTTTTGTTGTCTAGATGTTACTGTAATTTCATAAGATGTTTTGCTGCTATGAATCACTGCTTCATATTGATAATTTTGTTGTGTGTAGGTTTTGTTCTGAATTTGAGATGCGTATTTTACATGATTAGAGGGCAGGAGCTGAAAGAGATAACTCTTTTTATATGAACAGAAGGAAGTAAAAAATTATAATGATGATCAGGGGTGTTATTAAGCTAGTTTCACAGTGCTATCCATGAAAG
This sequence comes from Ciconia boyciana, assembly GCF_034638445.1. Classification (NCBI taxonomy): domain Eukaryota; kingdom Metazoa; phylum Chordata; class Aves; order Ciconiiformes; family Ciconiidae; genus Ciconia; species Ciconia boyciana. The sequence goes on from NC_132935.1 coordinate 84,308,099, forward strand.
ATCTATGGAAGCAACCTCCTTATTTCTGTGTCTCCCACTCCCATGTAAATAATTATTCTCCTTCCTGCCCACTTACATAGAAATGATTAAATGAACATAATCTTGTTCCTTTATTCACTTAGGTTATTACTGGATTTAGCCATTGTGGTTTGTGTAATTATGAAAGTCTGTTAACAATAGTGGTCTGCCTGAAAACGAAGCAATGGTTCAGGATACCTCTGTGAGCATCTTGTTATCAAACGCTGACAAGTCTTGAAATTCTGTTATTCTGTATTCTGTTATTGTCCTACACATTAATATGCAGTGGTTATCCAGTTTAAAAGTCAGATTTACATTGGGAAGGTGTATGTTGGGCTGAAGTGGAGAGATGAGAGGATTGAAGGTATTGTGAATTTGGAAAATGTCTTTCCTTATCTCAGGGGTTGAATCTCCCAGAAAAAGATCATCTTTTTAATTTTTCTTTTATAGAAAAAAGGAAAAAAAAATAAAATTAAGGAATAATGATGATGATGGTGATGATGATGATGATGATGATAATAATAGCAATAATAATTGTAATATACCTTAGAAGACTCAGATCAGAAATACCAGTGAGAGAATGAGTCCCAAAATCCTGGATACTTAATCTAAGCATTCTTTATAGCTGTAGAATAAGTTTTCTGTGAACTTTGACCATAGTTCTTTAATAAGAACTGGCGGAATTTGTGAGCTACGTAGAGGCAAATGTTTCAGTTAAAGTATAAGAGGAAAAGTTCATCGTGTTAAAACTTACAATGATTATGACAGTTTTGCTCAAACATCTCAAAAAACCTCATTCTCTGAAACCAAGCATAGGAAAACAGTAGCTCCCTACCCAAATTCTCCCTCAAATTTTCAACAACCTCAAATAAAATTAAGATGCTGGGGAGGGAACTAGAGGTGGGAACTCAGTGCTGACAGTTCTAGTTATTATCATCAGATGTTCATTTGTTACTCGCCCAAAATACCTGTACTGTAGTGATTTCCAGCTTGCTAATCTGATAGAAATTGACAAAGAAATCATGTTATGGAATAGAAAGAAATATGTTATTACACCATGCTTTTTTAGATTTTATTCCCTCTGATTGGAAGACAGTTGTGCAATGTGTTTGTTTAGAGGCTCATAGCAGCTAATCATACCAAAATATAACAAATTCCTTAGTAGTTTTACCTCAATATTGCTTTTTCTTGTTTATACTGAGATCAGTCTCCCTCTAGAAACTTGCAGCTTAATTGGTGTTGCAATAAATGTTTTTAGTAAAGTGATTTTTTATAAATCTCATGGAACTGACATTTGAACTAATAGAGAGTGTGGAGCTGTGATTCATTTTGAAATAAGTGAAATGAAACTGCAGTTCTCCAAGGAAAGTGTACCACTGGGTCTAAAATGGATTAAGCTGCTATGCTTCAAGGCCTTTGAATACTCATTTCAATTCTTTGTACAAGTTATTTTTCATAGCAAAGCATTTTGAATTAGACTATACTTAAAGCAAAAATAGAATTCCATGTTTTAGACCAAGTAAGATATGTTAGTAGTAAAAGGACCTTTAAATACATTTTTTAAATTGCTGTAAATTGAAGCACACATACTTTTGATATGCATTTTGCAAGTTGTTTATTTCATGTGAATGAAATAAATATTATTCTACATTGATTTACTTTTATTTTCTAGTGTCACCAGTGCATTTCATTGTCACAAGAAGTAACAACTCCTGAATACATTTTTGCTTTACGTGTAGATGAACATCTAGAGTCCCTCCAAGGGTCATATCATCTACATGAATATCAGCACCTTTTAAAAACTGTGCTTCAGTTGTTATAGTCTTTAACATACCTGATGGTATCTTGCAGAAATTTCAGAAATCTTAAAGTATGCCTAGAACTTCTTTGTTATTCATTTGAGAAGGTTCACAGACTAGAATAGGCCTACAAACAATTAGATGATGAACACCTTTGCAAAAATAAGTTTCTATTAGTCTTTCTAAGGGGCTGCAGGGGCATCTCTGCAGGAGCACCTGGAGCACCTCCTGCCCTCCTCCTGCTTTCCCCTCGGGGCTCGCAGGGCTGTTTCTCACCCTGTTTCCCTCAGCCCGGCTGCCGGGCAGCGTTTTGCCCTTCCTTCCCCAGGCTTTCCCCGAGGCGCCCGCCCGTGGCTGAGGGGCTCAGCTGTGCCCTGCGGTGGGGCCGTTGGAGCCTGTTGAAGCGCAGGGCAGCCCCGGCCGCTCCTCACAGAAGCTGCCCCTGCAGCCCCCCTTGCTAGACCCTTGGCATCTGCACCGGGTACAAAAGCAAATATGGAACTTCAGAAGTTCTGAAAATCCAAGTAGACTGATTCAGTTACCTCCTATCACAGCCCCGAGAGCACCACCAGCCCTGACTGTCCCTGTCAAACTTCCTCTGGGGGTCCCTGCACCCTGCCCATGGCCCAGGACCCCACTGCAGACCCCTGGGGCCGCCAGTCCCTGCCTCAATGACCCCATAGCAGGGCTGGCCTCCAGCTCCCCACAGCCCTGCCCTGCTCAGCCATGGGCCCCACCAAGCCAGGCCCACCCACAGGCCCATGTCCCAGCCCAGCCTCAGCCAGTTCCCACCCCCAAGGAGGTGCCCAATGCCTGGGGCTGGGACTGTCCCAGTGTCTCCCAGCTACCCTGGCCTTGTCAGGGTAGTGGGATGGGTCCTGGCTGCTAGACCTTGCCCTGATGGACGCAGGGGAGCCCCTGACCCTCCTGGCATCAGGGAGCTGACCGTGCCTATGATGCCGTAGTACTAGTTTCACTGTGCAAGTTCAAAAGCATCCATGGGTACATCATCAACGCCAGAAATGTGAATACAGGAGACCAAAATGTTACATGGTACAATTCCTGTCATTGATTCCCAATTATAGATGGGATCAGCTAAGTTTCTTCATGAAAATCTGTATTTTTGGTGTGGGAGTCTGCTTTATCTGACATTATTTCAGTTACTGGCGAAATGTTTTCCTGTTTTTTAAACACCATGAGTTCAAACCAAAGCATTCAACCCATGTCTTTTTATTTTCACTTTGAAAGACAGATATAACTATAATCTCAAGTCTTTAATTTTCTTTATCATCCCATACCAGGCTGTGCCTGACACATTTCTGCAAAATTTTTTCCCTGCGGGAAGAAGAGAGCTATTCAGCAAAATTCCTTGATTTCACAGCAAGGTAGCATAATCTCTGTAGGATTCTTCTATTTCTTTTCTTTTCTTTCTTTTTTTTTTTTTTTTTCATTGGGGAAAATCTCTTTCAGTGCTCCCTATGGTATCTTTTGCAATAGAGATGCATCTACTTAATGGTTTTGTAATTATCAATATTTATAAGGCCATGAGAACTACTAACACTCCTTGGGGTGTCTAATTTCCAAGTTCTTTGGCTTGCTTTGCTAGAGCATTTCAACAGACTAGTGAGCAAGCTGGTGTAACTGGATCCATCTGAAAGATTTTTACATGAAACACAGCTGATATCAAAGTGTAATGTGGGGTGAACAAGTCCCCCTTTTTATTTCTCCTGTGTGAAACAAGGAGTAAAAACAGAAGTGCTATTAATATGTACAGGAATAATGAAGTTTCAAAGAGTAAAAAAAGCCTATCATCCAAACACAATTAAATGTGGTTTTCTTACCAAGTAATTCTTATTTGAACAATATAAATGAGAGACAGGAAGTCATTTGAATCACTCTGCCTCCCTGCTTATAACCACAGCAGAGAAATAGAGAAGTTAATAGCAATGTCACAGAGCAGTAGGAAAAACATTGATGAATATTAAGCTGTCTCTATGCTGATCAAATCAATATAAATCAAAATTATAAAGTGAAAATGCATGCTGATACAGTATTGTTTAAGGGGCTTGTAGCTCTGATTCTGTATTACTACAAACAGTTCTAGATTATTGTGGAAAACCTCAATTTTTCTTTTTTTCTTTTTCTTTTTTTCTTTTTTCTATTTTCTTTTTTCTTTTCTTTCTTTCCCTTTCTTTCCTTTCCCTTTATTTCCCTTTTCCTTTTTCTTTTTCTTCTTCTTTTCCTTCTCCTTCTTTTCCTTTTTCTTCTTTTCCTTCTTCTTCTTTTTCATATTTTCTTTTTTCTTCTTCTTTTTCTTCTTTTTCATCTTTTTCTTCTTCTCTTTTAAAACCTTTGGAACCTTTTTTATATCATTTTCATACAGGATTCATAGTCTTAGAACATTTCTTGTGACAAGTGAGAAGTTTTTCTTCGTTCTTTTAAAGCACAGATGGATACGGTGGTGAAAGCCATTATCAGAAAGTGGTGAACTGACAAGATCCACCTCCCAGGAAGATGATGATGGTAAGAGAGCAGTGTGTCTTTTTTTATTACCTGCTCATCTTTAAAGAAGTCTGTGTGAGGTGTGGGAAAATAACGGAAGATTGGCGAGGAGGATTGTAAACACGCTCAAAGGACTTGCAGTGACTTGCAGCTGGGGTGTCGAAAAACACATGTATCATTCTAATTGTTGTTTAGCCTTGTGTGTTAGACAAGTAGAACATCTGTGATAACATAGGCCTGTGATAGACTTAGAAGCAACCTATCGAATCATAGAATAATAGAACCATTAAGGTCGAAAAAGACCTCTAAGATCATCTAGTCCAACCATCAACCCAACACCTCCATGCCTACTAAACTAAACATGTCCTGAAGTGCCCATCTACATGTTTTTTTTAACTCCTCCAGGGATGGTGACTCCACCACCTCTCTGGGCAGCCTGTTCCAATGCTGGACAACCCTTTCAGTGAAGAAATTTTTCCTAATATCCAATCTAAACCTCTCCTGACTCAACTTGAGGCCATTTCCTCTTGTCCTATCACTCGTTACTTGGGAGAAGAGACTGATACCCACCTCTCTACAACCTCCTTTCAGGTAGTTGTAGAGAGCAAGAAGGTCTCCCCTCAGCCTCCACTTCTCCAGACTAAACAATCCCAGTTCCCTCAGCCTCTCCTCATAAGACTTCTGCTCCAGACCCTTCACCAGCTTCGTTGTCCTTCTCTGGACACGCTCCAGCACCTCAATGTCTCTCTGGTAGTGAGGGGCCCAAAACTGAACACAGTATTCGAGGTGCAGCCTCACCAGTGCCAAGTACAGGGGCACGATCACTTCCCTACTCCTGCTGGCCACACTATTCCTGATACAAGCCAGGATGCTGTTGGCTTTCTTGGCCACCTGGGCACACTGCTGGCTCATGTTCAGCTGGCTGTCAACCAACACGCCCAGGTCCTTTTCTGCCTGGCAGCTTTCCAGCCACTCTTCCCCAAGCCTGCAGTGTTGCATGGGTTTGTTGTGACCCAAATGCAGGACCCAGCACTTGGCCTTGTTAAACCTCATACAATTGATCTTGGCCCATCGATCCAGCCTGTCCAGGTCCCTCTGTAGAGCCTTCCTACCCTCAAGCAGATCAACACTCCCGCACAACTTGGTGTCATCTGCAAACTTACTGAGGGTGCACTCGATCCCCTCATCCAGATCATTGATAAAGATATTAAACAAGGGCCCCAAAACTGAGCCCTGGGGAACACCGCTTGTGACCAGCCACCAACTGGATTTAACTCAATTCACCACAACTCTCTGGGCTTGGCCATCCAGCCAGTTTTTTACCCAGTGAAGAGTATACCCACCGAAGCCATGAGCCACCAGCCTCTCTAGGAGAATGCTGTGGGAGACACTGTCAAAGGCTTTACTAAAGTCCAGGCAGACAATGTCTACAGCCTTTCCCTAATCTACTAGGTGGGTCACCTGGTCGTAGAAGGAAATCAGGTTGGTCAAGCAGGACCTGCCTTTCCTAAACCCATGCTGGCTGGGCCTGATCCCCTGGTTGGCTTGCACATGCCTGTCGAGCGCACTCAAGATGAACTGCTCCATAATTTTCCCCAGTACCGAGGTCAGGCTGACAGGCCTGTAGTTCCCCGGATCCTCCTTCCAGCCCTTCTTGTAGATGGGCATCACATTGGCAAGCCTCCAGTTGTCTGGGACCTCCCCTGTTAACCAGGACTACTGATACGTGATGGAGAGTGGCTTGGCAAGCTCCTCTGACAGCTCCCTCAGTACTCTTGGGTGGATCCCATCCAGCCCCATAGACTTGTGAGTGTCCAGGTGGCGTAGCAGGCCGTTAACTGCTTCCTCCTGGATTATGGGGGGTTTATTCTGCTCTCCAACCCTGTCTTCCAGCTCAGGGGGCTGAATGCCCTGGGGATAACTGGCCTGACTATTAAAGACTAAGGCAAAGAAGGCATTAAGTACCTCAGCCTTTTCCTCATCCTTGGTGGCAATGTTCACCCCCGGCATCCAATAAAGGAGGAAGACTCTCCTTGGCTCTCTTTTTGTTGTTAATGTATTTGTAAAAACATTTTTTATTATCTCTTACAACAGTGGCCAGATTGAGTTCTAGCTGGGCTTTTGCCTTTCTAATCTCTCTGCATGACTTGATGAGATGCCTGTACTCTTCTTGAGTTGCCTGCCCCTTCTTCCAAAAGTGGTAAACTCTCCTTTTTTTCCTGAGTTCCAGCAAAAGCTCCCTGTTCAGCTAGCCCAAACATCGTTGATTCCTGCCGTGCTGTGGGAAAGATCACAGCACAGTGGTAAACTACGCCTGCGTGAATCCCTGATATACAGGTGAAAACAGCAGGTTTGGTGATCCTCTAGTGTGGACTGAGCTCCGCAGTGCCTGTGTCCCCACTTTTGTGCCTCTGCCAGGGTGCTACTTCGGGGATCCCCCGGTTGGTGAGCTAATGAAAATAAATTTACTCTTTGCATTTCATCCATGGTTTTGTGGTTGTTCCTGCGTCCTGCCTGTGCCAGCTCATACAGAGGGTATAAATTTTGGTAGCATAGTAGATGCTACCACTTGGTTATCAGAGCAAACCTCTTGGAAAGGTGTATCTTAGGACTCAGGCCTTTGGTCCAGGGGCCACCAGAATGCTTTGCCAGAGTGAGGGAGGTTGCTTGTGGAAGAATGTCTGATACAGTACGTCTGATATGGAGGTGGTACAGAGGTGTTCAGTACTGTGAAGGATGAAGATAATCTGGACATCCGGAGAAGCAAACTCTAGGTAAGGGTAGAGGCTGATGGGGTGTAGGCAAGTGCAGGTTAGATGACAGAAAAGTTTTCAGTATTGCATTCTGAACATTGGCACCTAAATTCTTCCTAAAATATTTTTTTTAATGTACTTGCTAACTTGCTAATGTACTTGCTAATGTACTTTGCTAACCTGTTTTTCAGTTCTCTAACAATACAATTTTTACCTGACCATTTGGTCTATTTCTGTTTAGAAGGTAAGTTGTCTTGGGCGGGGACTCACACAATTCATTTGTACAGCATGGTCAATTTATCTTTCTCTCTCAAACGATTCTTAAAATATCATCTAGTGTTTGAACTCTGGAGATAAGTGGGTTAATTTACTCTGATAACCTTTCTTTTATAAATTTGTTTTCTACTGGTAAAGGATCTGTGACTGTTGAAATAAAAAGGAAACTGAACCTCTAACTTAAAAAGAAAAGAGGTACAAACAGAACATTTTACCCCTTCCTTATAATCTAAAAATATCTCTAAAGATTTTTTTAAAATCTGATTCATTTTTGTCTCTTACTTAGCAGTAACTCCTAAGAATTAGTACTACAAGAATTTAATGAATAGGTTCTTAATTAATAGTTTCTGATAAAGAACAAGGTTGCTAAAGTTATAACAAATCCATCTTCAACTATACTAGCAACCATTTTTAGGGAGATTATCTCTACTGGAAGTATCTAAGTTAATGGTTTATGACAGAAACAATTAAAATATTGAAAAAAGCTGAAGCATAGATTGCAAAAGTATGCATGTGCATGTTGTAAAGTGATTGATCTGTGATGGAAAGCAATTTTTTACTCTTTAAACTGACAGATGTATGATCATAAATCTTACCACATTGAGGGGGATGTCAGTCAGTGTTATACAACAGCGTCTACTGAGCTGATCAAATTATCATGACATAAATAAACTGGTTACATCAGCAGCATAATCATAAATGCATTGGATGGCAAATAACATGGCAGCTTGGAACTCTAATCCATGGCAAGCATAGGAATGTTCTCTTCAGAAAGTTGTTTTGCCTAAAATTAGCAGGAAAACCATCAGATTTTGTTTGTCAGCATAAATGTTTACACATTATCTAATTTTAAAATGGTAGCTAGATAGCTGCAGAATCCTTAGCTTTTCCACTGAAATTTATAATTTACAGTGAATGTTAACTGTATGCCTTGTTCCTGTAGTGATCACTCTGGTTCCTTATACACAGCAAATGAAATAAGATGTAGGAATGAGCTTAGTTATTAGTAGGTCCTTAGTTTGTTCTTATTATTGCCATGAAAAGTTTACTTGACAGTAAACTTGACAGTAGCATTTCATATTGTGTTGTACTCTGGGAAACTCTTCCAAGGGGGGGTTGGAAGGGAGAGGTGACTTTTTTACAAGACTGCCTGACAAAGTTTGGTAATTGGAAGAGACTTTTGGCAAATAAGTCTTATTTCAAACTAGCTGGTCTATTTTCCTTCAAGCCAAAAATCTTGTTTGAGATCTCACTTTTATTGTCTCCCCAACTCTATTAACTGGTTTTAAAAAAGACTTTGTCTTTCTTACAACTTTAGAACACCATGGTTACTTTGATTTTCCAGGACACTCTGGTGCAACCAGCAAATTTTCTTTTTCTCTTGCTCTACTTTGTCCAGTATCTTCTGTATAAAACAGTTGGCTTGAATCTCTCTGAGATTTAGGAACAAAAGGCTGCCATGGATTACAGTGGGTTTTTCCTAATCTGATTGAGAATGTGTGTATGACAATGAGGGTTGTGACTGCATTACAGCAGGTGTATCTAATCTCACTTCAATTTACTTAGTATCCATGAAATTCAATGAGTTCTCTCAATGACCATCCCCATGAATTGGATGATTGCTGCCTCTGTGGATAGGTAGAAAGAAAGATGAGGCATGTGGCAGACCATCCAGTCTAAGCACCACACCATCTCTCTGAGTGTTTTGTCCAAGAAATGCAGTGAAATTTCTATGGTATTTCAATCTCTCTTTCTACCAATGTTCCTCCTGTCAAAAGGAATTGCCTTTTCAACACTCCGTGCATGATTTGGAATAACATTTATGTTGAAGCAGCAGCAAGATCTTTAATATTCTGTGCAGACAATTTAGTAATACATTCCATATGGGATCATGATGCAAAACATAATAATTTAGAAATGTCCTTTGAGTCATGTAAAAGATGCAAAGATTCATATGTAAATAAGGTATGCATTTCCCATAAGGTGTGGCAAGGGCACTTCAAATTACTACATGTTATTTTAAAAGTCATTCATTAGTTTTAGATGATTAAAAAATTGAAAAAAAAATACTTGAAACTTTCAGCCGAATTCCTCTTATCTGCATATAAATGGCCAAAATTTAAAAAGTGTTCATCCAATTTCACCTTACTTGTATGAAAAACACTTTGTGAAATATCTTTCTGAAAAATGAATAGTAAAATGAGCTTTCTACAAAATCAGTTTGAACCTTTCTCATCATCATAACAAATAAAGGCAGCCACAAACAAGCTTCAGAGAACTATTTAGACCATATTATGGGATACAGTTTGTACATGCTTAGATTGCTTCTATAAAGGTAAAATATTTTTGGGCCATGAAAATATTTCATCCTCAATAGTTAATTAAAATTTGTGCTAAATTAATTATTAAAAATATTTAAAATAATTTATCAAAAATATCACTAACAATTTTGAAAGTTATATAAAAATATCATGTTTTCAACCTCTTCAAAAATGCCACCTCCCACACTATTTTTAGGAGTGTTCTTAATAAAGCATTTTGTTTCAATTTGTTTTGCAAATACCAGTCAGCCCCTAGCTGAATAATGGTTCCCCTTTTAGTTATCTGTGTTTATATCCTAAGGTTACTTCAGGAATTTGAAAAGAAATAGTCTTTTTTTCTATGCATATACCAGGTGTTCTGCCAGGAACTTCTGCCATAAAATATTTTCTGTAATCTTTATGTGGTTCTGATCATCTAGACTGTATTTGTGAAAGATAGTAGATTAGGTTTGTGTGGCAAGGTTTTGGTAGCAGGAGGGCTACAGGGGTGGCTTCTGTGAGAAGCTGCTGGAAGCTTCCCCTGTGTCCAATAAAAGCCAATGCCAGCCTGCTCCAAGACGGACCCACCTCTGGCAAAGGCTGAGTCCATCAGTGATGGTGGTAGCGCCTCTGTGATAACATATTTAAGAAGGGGGGAAAAAAACACTGTGCAACTTCAGCCAGAGAGGAGTGAGAATATGTGAGAGGAACAACTCTGCAGACACCAAGGTCAGTGAAGAAGGAGGGGGAGGAGGTGCTCCACGCGCCAGAGCAGAGATTCCCCTGCAGCCCGTGGTGAAGACCATGGTGAGGCAGGCTGCCCCCCTGCAGCCCATGGAGGTTAACGGTGAAGCAGATATCCACCTGCAGCCCATGGAGGACCCCACTCCAGAGCAGATGGATGCCCGAAGGATGCTGTGACCCCGTGGGAAGTCCACGCTGGAGCAGGCTCCTGGCAGGACCCGTGGAGAGAGGACCCCATGCTGGAGCAGGTTTGCTGGCAGGACTTGTGACCCCCTGGGGGACCCACACTGGAGCAGCCCCTTCCTGAAGGACTGCAACTCATGGAAAGGACCCGCGCTGGAGCAGTTCATGAAGAACTGCAGCCCGTGGGAAGGACTCACTTTGGAGCAGTTCGTGGAGGACTGTCTCCCGTGGGAGGGACCCCATGCTGGAGCCAGGGAAGAGTGAGAGTGTGAGTCCTTCCCCCGAGGAGGAAGGAGTGGCAGAGACAACGTGTGATGAACTGACCGCAATTCCCATTCCCTGTCCCCCTGAGCTGCTGTGGGGGAGGAGGTAGAGAAATCGGGAGTGAAGTTAAGCCTAAGAAGAAGGGAGGGGTGGGGGGAAAGTGTTTTAAGATTTATTTTTTATTTTCTCATTACCTTGCTCTGAATTGATTGGTAATAAATTAAACTAATTTCCCCAAGTTTAGTCTGTTTTGCCTGTGACAGTAATTGGTGAATGATCTCTCCCTGTCCGTATCTTGACCCATGAGTCTTTTGTTATATTTTCTTTCCCCTGTCCAGCTGAGGAGGGGGACTGATAGAGCAGCTTTGGTGGGCACCTGGCATCCAGCCAGGGTCAACCCACCACAGGTAGTCTTATTAACTATCTGTCAGTTTAAGCATACCTGAAGAAAAAAAATGGGTACTCTAGGATCTTGATTCATTCTACTGAAACTGAGTGACTACAGAAATACAGAAACTAAATTTCCCATCTAATCAGTGGAGAAAGATGAAAAGGATGATTTGGCTTTTACATGAGTCACCTTGTGGAAATATGTTACTAATGAACGCCTCAGTGGGACCTCAAGCCTGGGTATGCTGCTTAGGCAAGGACTCCAACAAAATTATGAAACAGTTGCACTGCTTATAACATATGAATGCCTGTTCTCCCTTTTATCAACCTTACAAAACATACACTGTCAGCTGGTGCAAATCTATTCCTTACTGTTTTCTATGGAAATGAAGGTCCTTAGATTTCAGCTGATATATTTGTGTTCTCAGAATTTTAAGGAATCTGAAATAGACTGTGATTTGTTTTTCAGATTTTCCTAGGATTCCTCTTTTTCTTGCTGTTGTGGTTGTTACCAGTTATTGGTTAAAGTACACTTGAAATATTAATAGTCCTCTTTAATCTTACTGTTTTCTGTGTATAAATAGGGCTTTCAAGAATTTGTTGGCAATCATTTTTGTGAAATTATTTGAATAATTCATCTTGAATAATTTGAATCTCATCCTTTTGAGTAAAAAGTTATTGTTGTACACAATGAGATAGTCTTCCTCCTTTGTTCGAGTGATAATTATTGATGAAACAGTAGATTAGCTGCAGCAGGAGAGATTATTAAAGATTCATTCAGTACTCCAGCAGTTAAAATAGTCAGTTGAGAAGTGAAAGACCAATGTTGAAGTCTTGGTGAAACCATGAAATCTGAGGTGAGGTATATGATCTATGATCTGCCAAAATGGCAGGAAAAGAGAACCAGGACAGGATATTGCATATGTCAGTCTATTGCAACAATGATAATGAATCATTTTCCATTGTACGGTGTGTTTCATGATGACCTGGTAATTGCTGAAGATCAGGAACAAATTGCACAGTCCATTGTAGTAACTGAATATACTTGGGGAAAGCAGGGCTTGGTGTATCAGTTAGGGAATTAGAGATTATTGTGATGGGAGTGTTCAGAAGACCGATGCGTCAGGCCACAGTTTTAAACTTTAAAGTAAACTTTACTAAATTCATTCATCAGTGACACTTCTGCTAATAAATGGTGAGTTCTTATACATTATTTATTGTGTACATTACCATGTACACAAAAATTCGTCCTTAACACTTGCATCTTAAATTACTTTGAGTATACAATACCATGGATCATGTTGGAAGCCTGAATTATATTTTTTTCACTAGAGTCCTGTAAGAGTAAAACAAATTGAGTAAAATTGCATATACCACAGAGTAACAATGTCATCTGTTGTCTAGAAGGAATGAGTCATTTGAGGAATATTGCTCAAAAACGCTACGAAAAAGACACCAATTTCAGAGTAATAAGTATTGAAATTTATAAGAAATGATTTTGTTTCAATTGTTTCTTAAATTATGTTTCCTGACAGATCATGAGAATTGACATAAGTGTTTAACAAGACACATACATTTTGTATGGCAATCAAAGAGAAATACTATAAACAGTATTTGATTCTTCTCTCAATTAAAAAAGCATAAATTTAAAATAATTCTATTGGAATATATAGTTAAGTTCCATTAAAACTATCTTCAGGTCAAACTTATGTAATGTTATTTTGAAGAACATATATTTTATAATTCATATTTTGTACTGAATAAAAGCATGCTTACCATGTCTGACTTGAAAGCATCAGAACAGAAAAATCAGGTCAGTGAGAGATACAGTGGTGGATAGAAGAATGCAAGAAGTTAGAAGTAGGAATGGCAAAGAGAAAGAAACTATTAGTATCCTTGTGAGCAGAGGCTTGGTGGGTGATGCAGCCAATGAAAGAACTGAGTTCAGTTTTCCTAGGAAAGTAGATGTGAAAACAAACAACTGATGTTTCTGTAATGATGAAAGAGGCCTGTGAAAAAGCAGAACAAAACAAACTTCTGGTGCGAGATGTGAAACTGTCTATTAGAGGAATGCAGAAGAAACACTAACACTAAAGATGTACAAAAGAGATTGTGTGGTTTCCTGGGAAGGCATACAAGAAAGTGTAATTTTATGTTACTGAGGTAGTAAACTGCAAAGAATTAATAAAGAACAGCCTGGCTAAAACAGGCTGTGGGGCAAAATTGTTTTGCAAGGTGATTAAGAAAAGATAATCCTGACAGTCCTCTCTGTTGGATTTGAATTGGAATGCCACCAAATAGGTAAGCATTTTAAGGAACTGTCTTAAACTTATGTTTTGTTTTTCCAACTGAAGTCTGAAAATTAACGGAATTTTTATATTCTTATATATGGTAGTTTATGTATTTGTTCATAAATTTTAACGTACTACTGATTACAAACGATAGAGCTGAAAGGAATCTCAAAAGACATCTACAGTATTGTTCTGTCTCAAATTAGGCACAGTTGTATGTAATGCATACTTGAAAGGTGTCTGCCTAACCAGCTCTTAAAACTTTCCAAGCTATCTCTACAGCTTCTGTAAGGAATCCATGATGGAATTTAGACAACCTTAAAATAACAAAGTTTTCCCCTTATTATAGTGTGAGCCTGTTGCTTCTTGTCATATCCACAATGAGCATGGAAAATTGCCTTCCTTTTTTTATTGCAGTCATTTATACGCACGGCATTTTAATCACATCTCCATATATGCTTTTCGTGAGACTAAACAAACCACAGTTATAGCTAATTAGTCTCAAACATATAGTTTCTCAGACTTGTGATTATTCTCTTTTTTTTCTCAAGTTCCTACAGTTTTACAGAAGCGTGTGCTGGCTCATGATAACACTTCAACTGAGGCCTTACCAATACTAGAAATATTTCTTCATGTGTTCTACATGGCAACTTTCCTGTTAATTCGTCTCAATATAAACTTTGTTTTTCTGTGCTAAATAACATGTTATCTTCTGTTCAGTTTGTGAAACACTGTAAGCTCCACATCTTCTGTGTAACAGCTGACCCAAGCCTTTCCCACCTTGTTCTTGTATCAGTTCTTCACAAGTGTGATACTTTTGTCCTTGAACTTGCTCCATTGCAATCTGGATGCTTCTGATAATTTCTCCAATTGTAATCCAATCCTTCAAAGCTATTTCATTCCATTTCTGCCTAGTATCATCTGCAGAGTTAATAAATACCTGTGTATTGCACATCCCAGTAATTAATGTGCATATGGAATAAAAGCAGAACAAGGAAAAACTGTTACGGAGTATTTCCAGATCTTCACACAATTTGGTAAAGAAATGAAGAATAATTCAGTAGAAATAAGAAAAGAGACAGAAGAAATTTTTTGTTGACAATTCTATTAGGGAAGAAATCTTACTTAATTTTATCTAAAGACTAAGTTTCAAAACCTTTTTTTAGGGAACTAGAAGATTGAAGCCTTTGTATGAACACAGATTTAGTGCCAGATGAACTTTGTCTTGCAGCAGAAGGCTTTTTTCCACTTGTCATTAATATAAAATTATTGTAATCTATTTAGTGTTACCAATTAATATAAAAGAATTATGTCTTTATTGCTAAGAGGTGTTTCTTCTAGCTATTAATTGGATAATCACCTAGTCAGGAATTCTCTGAGGCTTTCCATTCACATTACTTGCTACTATCATAATTAAAACTAAATTGAATGTATGCTGCCTGCAGTTGTTGCACAGTTTGCTAAATTACTGTTATGTATCTTATTCTCTCTCTAAAAATTGATGGTTTTTTGTAAAATATATTTATTATGTTATTAATATACTAAGGATTAGTAGAAAAGTTAAGATTAAGTCACTGCTTCACACCTCCATCAGTATATCCTTCCAAATGGCCAGTGAGCCACCTGTAATCTTTTTTTCCAACAGCAACAGTCACTTGTTTTGAATATTTGATCTACTGATCTAGCTGCTGTTCAGCCAAATAAATTATTATTTTTAGATGCTGCTATTTAGTTTAAGATTATATCAATGGCAGTCACAGCTATAGCAGTTCCTTCAATACAAAGTCTGTGAGCTCAGATCAGGCATGTGAAACAACAATATAAAGACATCAAGGCCCTTACGTATCACTGCACTTGTACTGGCAGTGTATGTCCTCACCACAAACATCTGTATTGGCTAAATACACTGTACACTATAGAGAGGTGCCACAGTTTTTATAAGGAGTTCAGTCAGAGATCTGGGAATCTAACAAGCTCCTGATGGGATACTGAGGTCATCACAAGATCAGTGTCATCTTTACTAGTCTTTCTCCAGCACTGCTATTCTCTTCCTCTTGTTTTTCCTGACAGGTTTTAAATGCTTGTAGCTTCTCATGATTTCTGTGCCACCCAGCTGAGTTTCTGAAATACTTTCTGTTATAAATGAATCCACCTGCTCTTATAAATGAATCCTTCCCATTATAAGCCATTTCTATCACCTACCTCAGCATAAAGATAAGGAAACAGAGATGTCAGAAGGCTGCATATGAAGAGAAGTATGCCAAAAAGCATGAATAGCTGCCTCAGCAAATGGATACGAGGAACCACGGTAGGAATCTGTGCTGGTTTTGGCTGGGATAGAATTAATTTTCTTAGTAGCTAGTACAGGGCTGTGTTTTTGATTTGTGCTGAAAACAGTGTTGATAATACAGGGATGTTTTAGCTGTTGCTAAGTAATGCTTATAGTAAATCAAGGACTTTTCAGCTTCCCATGCTCGGCCAGGTGCACAAGGAGCTGGGAGGGGACATGGCTGGGACAGCTGACCCCAACTGACCAAAGGGCTATTCCATACCATATGATGTCATGCTCAGTATATAAAGCCGGGGAAGAAGAAGGAAGGGGGGGGACAATCAGAGTGATGGCGTTTGTCTTCCCAAGTAACCGTTACGCGTGATGGAGCCCTGCTTTCCTGGAGATGGCTGAACACCTGCCTGCCCATGGGAAGTAGTGAATGGATTCATTGCTTTGCTTTGCTTGCATGCATGGCTTTTGCTTTCCCTATTAAACTGTCTTTATCTCAACCCACGAGTTTTCTCACTTTTCCTCTTCTGATTCTCTCCCCCATCCCACCTGGGGGGAGTGAGCAAGCAGCTGTGTGGTGCTTAGTTGCCGGCTGGAATTAAACCACGACAGAATCACAGGTTGACAGAGGCACCCACAGATCCTTTTAACATGATTTTTGTGCCTAAAATCAATTTAACATCCCATTGTTTTAGAAGTCTTTGATAGTCAACAACAGTTGTATAATTTTTGCATATAGCAAGCAGCTTTTCCTGTGAGCTTGCCTTTCTGTTTCAGCATATAAACACGAGTGAAATAACTTCCAACAGTCAGGGATAGCTCAAAACTGTTCTGGACTGACACTGCCTTGGTTCGTATTAGACAAAAAATAATCTTTCTGACTCATTGCATACAAAACAAAGACAATGCAAGATCATATTTAAAAGCTGTAGATTAATCAAATGGCAACATTATATAAAAGAATCCCTCCTGAACCTAAAATCAAACACACAGTATTTTGTATTATTTAGTCAAAATCTAAATCAGAAGAAAAAGAAGGGCCTATGATAGTCTCTGTTCTGTCCACAGGACTGTCTTTTGTGAATTGATTTTTTTTGCTTTTAACTGAAGATGCTTTAAATGAATAGAATCCCCCCCCATCCATGCCGAGTATTGAATATGTAATAATGGTAACCGGTTTTGCCTTTTCACTTATAATTTTCTGAAAAAATCTAATCGATACAGCAAAACAGTAAAAACAATTCCACCCAAAATTGTTAGAAGTAGAAATACATCTAATAATTTGTAAACCATGACTGTATCATAGACATAGGTTTAATAAAAACAAAATAAGTGCCTTTACACTCTCAGACTCAGCTTATTAGACTCCATTGGATCTCACTTCAAAATCACTCCAAATATGATTATTTCAAATATGTAGGATTTGAGTGCTACTGTGTTTATCTTCTGCATAGAAGAGATTGGGATAAATAAGCCAAGAGAAAACTGCATTTATTAAATAGATAAAACAGTAAAAGAGCATTGGAAACACAAAAGCTGACTCACACTTTAATGGGTACTGTTGGCCAGAAGAGCAGAGAGCTAGTTTTCCCTTCTTTTTTCAGAGGCTGTAAAACTGGGGCAGAAGTACTATTGTTACCCTAAATTACACACTTATGGCAGAGAAATATAATTGCATGAATCTATTCCTTTCCTAGTGTCCTTTGAATTCTTAAAAATGCCACACCAGTGCTTGCATCTGTCTTAAGGCCACTTAAGCCCATTGATAGGGAGAGGGGGAGCATAGCAACAGAGAGCAAAGAAGAAAAGCAGAGATTAGTATTTTCTAATGAAGCAACATGAAGGACTTTATCTAGGATGAATCTGTACCAGTGCATTTTCTTAACTGTACATTCATTAGTACAGAGCAGAAAGTTTGTCTTTAATCCATGAAGTCTTTATATGAGAAAAATAAATATCTCTTATACAGGCATATGCAAATTTAGTCTTGCTACAAGGAATATAATATTTAAACAGAAAAGACTGCTGACTCATTATTTGGGGTTTTGTTAAAGCAGCGGCAAACTGTGGGCGGATTGCAAAACCACTGTGTTCACAGGCTCCCCAAAATACATAATCTTTGCATAGTGTCAATAACATTCAAATGCAATTTGATGGTGTCTGGTCAGATTTCTGTTCTCAGTGGACAAGTCCTGCACTATATATACAGTGAGGATGCAAGACAGTAATTTCTAGCTGGCCTGGGGACCAGGGCCTTGCTCTCTGGCAAGGTGACAAATACAGTTTCAGTATGTCTTAGGACCAAGCAAATAAGTAAGTCCCCAAGACAGATGGGTACTTAGTTATATATAATCTCTAAAATGTGTTCCATTAAGTTTGAGAATATGGGAGGTTTAGCACATAACTCAAATGCTGAAAAATCAAAAAAGACATATAAAATGAAAGGCAAAATATCCAGGCAATGTAGTATTCATTTAGAGTAAGCCACGTGCTATGTTATAGACTTATTTTAATCTATTGCTAATGTATATTTGATATATTGTGAGAACATTGAATGAGACTGAAAAGATAAAACCAGAAAAATTTGCCATATCTCCTTTAAAGAAATTGTTTCACAAAAACAACTTTTACCAGAACATGGAAAAGCTGAAATAGAACTTTAAGTGTGTATAATATAGAATTTTAATTAGCATCGCAAAGTATGTCTTTTTAATATTTAAACACTTCAGTGTTTACACACTAGACACAAATTAGGCAATTTTGATCTGTGAAGATGATAAAGTTGTAGTGAAGCACATATTTTCCTGTTCATTCACTTCCTAAAGAGCCTTTGAAGAAATGCATGTGGAAAAGGTGTAAAAAGAAGGTTTTTTCCTTCCCCAGAAATATTACTGTACCCTTATGGAGAGGAAAATTTGCTTGGTGCTAAGTCATTATTTAGGAATCCTCACTGAAATTTCTTTCTCTGATACAAGCTTCCTGTATAATTTTGGATGTGCCATGAAAAGATAGATCAAAAGGTCTTCTAGCAATATCCTGTTTGGTGAAACAGGACTGACTCCACATTCATTGAAAATACAAATTGCAAAAGCCATTTTCTTAAGGGGGTCGCCACTTAAGTTAACCATTAAGTAAACGTTGTTGGTCCTTTAAGGTGTAGCATACTTAAAGATCAGCAGTTGTGTTAGAAGGCTGTCAGGTTTCAGTGAAATGCTGTTAGTGAACTCTGGGACCTGGTGTTACAACTGTCTTGGGACTTCCGGGCTCCAAACTCCAGTTGTCCTCCAAGGAGTCTCAATGACCAGGCAGCTGTGACTTCAGATGGGATTGTCAAAGGTCCTCAGAGTCCAGCTGCAGTGCAGAGAACTAAATCCCCGTTACAGCTGGGTCTCTGCATTTCAGGCTAGCCAACCTGAAGCCTCAGCAAATCTGACTGCTCCATAACTGCAGAATCAGAAAACACTAATTTTGTGGCAGTGATGTATTTGACCAAGAATCCACCCAGAATTTCCATGGATGCCCTTTCTTGCTTTGGGGGAAAATTTATCGAAACTGAACTGTTTTGGATGAACCATTTTGACGTTGAAGAACTGGCAATTTAAAATAAAACTTTGTTTTCATCGAAAATGTTCTGACCACCTTTGTGCTTGATTTCTCAGGAAATATTGAATCAGTTCTGAGGAATCTCAGAGACAGGAAACTTTTCTGATAGATACTTGGGACAATGGTAGAAAATGTGTACCTTTATCATTTCTTGCTAAGCCATTACACCCTTTTACCATAGGAAATTCATGATGTCTCAGTGCTGCGTGGTGGCAAATGAAATAATACAGTTTTAAGTCATTGGAGTTTTCTCCTAAATTAATAACTATTTCAGTCTATACATTTGAAGTGAGGTTACACATATCTGAGTAGGTATTTTGAGAATCTTAGATTAGAGAATTCGTACATCTGTGTTATCAGTTAGGTATCTAAATTTTCTGGGACAAAGTGCCTGAAGTCATTGAGTGCCTAACTGCATGGGAAGATGTTGTATTTAGGTTCTCTGAGCTGGATTCACAAGGAGTAAATCCAATTGGACAAAAACTCCTAACAACATTTATAAATTCAAGGCAGAATCCATGCAGGTTCCCTGAATGTAAAACATGTAGTAGGAAATGATAAATAACTGCAATATAAAATATTAAGCAGGTTTTGGGGAAAAAAAACCCCAGTAGATGCTGGAAATAGGAAAGCTACTGTCATGACTCAGATTTTCTTATTACAGTATTTCTACAGTATTTCTTACAGTATTTCTTACTTGATGTGCTACAGAAAAAACACCTAATCAGATAAACTTTTGTGCAATCACTTTATCTAGAACTGAAATGACCTCACAAGCCAGTTGTGCAAGAAAGGTATGGAAGATCATACCCTGAAGTAAAAGGCATTAATACATGTGTCATTTATTTGTTTAAAGTCCTGCGTATCTCACTGCCACCACTTTATACTCAGTTTTGCAAAGGTGTAAAAGAATGTGCAAAGTTTAAATAAGGACATCAGTGAGAGAGGCTAAGCATTGAAAAATTTCAACAAGGATGAAGAAATGTCACGCTGCTGATAGGGTCAAGGGGAAAACCACTTTACCCGAAGGGAGCACCCAAACTTAACAGACACATCTTGCTTTTTTCCTGTTTTTAAGTTCCATCAGTTTGAACTGCATACACAGTGATAGTCTTCTGTCCTGGATTTGCTTAAAACACTGATGCCTAAACAGCCTGTTCCAGCTGCTCTGCAGGAGGCTACTATCCCTCATCTCTGAAAGGAGAACACTTTGGGGAAGTGCCCCCTGTTCTAATTCAGGCAAAATCAGATGGATTAGCTCAAACTGCTCCTTGAAATTATTGAAATTAACACTGCCTGATTTGGGCTGGAGAAGATCCAGTACAATTCACATCAAGATATCCAGCTTTTGGGGGTGGCAATAACCCCTGGCAAATGTAGAATAATAGCCTAGTGTCTGGTAACTCTTTAAACCAACACAGCTGTTTATTGGGGGCATCTGTCAGAACTTGACTTCTGCAGTCAGAGAATAACTATGTGGTAGTAGCATTTTATGACTGATCTGAGATATCTGTTGACATTTTGAAATTTTTTTTTTCTTTTTTTATATTTACCATCTGAGTAGCCATAACACTTTATATTTCATGTCACATTCCTAAACCCTGTTTCAAGGTGCTGAACAAACACAGAGCAAAAGGACTTTTTGTAGACCAACACCAATCTATCTCTGGAGTTAATTGTCTATAACAAAGGACAACAGATGGATACTCACAAACAAAAGAGCAAAATCAAATCTGAATAAAATTGTTGAGCTTTCTGGAAGTCATAATACATTTGGTGTGTAACTGTTGTACATCTGATATCAACTTAATATATTGGAATTAATTTTTCAATATTATAATATTATAATATTTTGACTTGTGACACATGTAAATTGCATGACCCTCATAAATTCTTCTTTTCTGGTTGTTGCTTTCCCAGAAAATATGCCCTAGCAAAATTAACCTCCAATTGAGCTCATTAATAGTGGTTCTCTATCAGCACTGTTCCAGTGCTTGTCATCAAGGTGCATATGCTTGTCAAATAGTTCTATAGCCTGTTAGCCTAGATAAAATAAATTGGTTTCTCATTAATCTCTGATGGACTTGGATTAGAAGCTAGATTTGCAAACAAGATTGGTATTTACACCTGTTTACAGCCCTCTGTAATCCCTTGAATAGAAATGAGTTTTACATCATTCTGCAAGCAGAAATTTAATTAAAGCATTCCTGTTTAGCAGAATGCTTAAACACTAAAAAAAGTTCTCATGGGTTGTAGTATTTCCTACTGCTTCAACAGATATGTGCGTGTACAGCCCTGGCCACTAAGAAAACAGAAACTGATTTTATTTTAGAGGTTCAAAATACTGCCAGAATCTGTTGCAAAGACTACATACATAACCCAGGAGTCTCCAACTGTAGCTCCCCAATAAGCATACACTGAACAAGTTTAACTTCTTTTTCTTATTTATTAACATCTCACTTCACAAATTAGGTATGTTTTTTTCACTTTTCCATGCGAGAAAATGTAGTTGAATAACTCAGTGAAATTGAAAGACTGAATTTAAATGTGTTTATGATAGCACAAAGATGACTTTGTGACCTCAATCACTAGCTTTTTTCACTAGTTTAATTCCCAGACTGCTTGGTAATTTTTCTTACCTTCTTGTCTTAACAAGCATTATTGTTTGTTTATTGTTCAGAGGTCAGAAATGATCTCTTGCTGTTTTTTTGGAGTATCACAATAGAATATTTTGCCTGGAGTAGTATTACATCATTTATTTAAAAGTAAAAATCTTTAAGCTTTCTTCTTAATTACTAAAAAAAATTATTCTGAAACAGCATTCAAAATCCATGATAACAGATATTTATACATAAAATATGCAAGCAGTAATATTTGTTCCTGAGAGGTAATCACCCATAGTTGATTACATGGCAAATAAAAACAGCATTTGCAATAACCAGAAGTTGTTTATTATGAATACACATTACATTTCATCAGTGTGACTATTATTTCAGTTATATAACAAAGGAACATTCATTTGCTGGGTAGAATAGAAATGGAACAATTTGTTCTTTTCTTGCATTGTAACAGAGAGTTCTGAGCTCCTCTTTGCTTTGAATTTTCCCAGTGATATTCTTCGCTGCAGGATTTGAGGTGAGTAGTTGAAGGACAGACTTAAAAGGAGGAATAATGATTACTTCAGAAGGGGTACTCTTCTAAGGAAATACTTGTTCCTGAAATGATTGAAGTTATTATTTTGTGTCATATTCAAATTAGTTTTACAAGACCAGTTTTGGAGTAGCCAACTGCAACTAAATCTGTATTGTGGCACATCTAAAACCTTAGGTTTGACTTTCTGTATCCTGTTTTCCTAAAGTTATATTCCTGCTGTGAACTTCCACCTTATATCTAGGTGAAGAACCAAACATAAAATCCCATTCATGTACTATAAAAATTGACGGGGATGGTGTGTCCTGTAAAATTAAACAAGGGTATAAAGTTCAACTGAATTGTGAATATGCACTTTTGATATTCCCCCAGTTGCAGCTATAATAGTGCTGTTAATTAAAACTGTAAGCTGCAGGTACTCAGTGCTGCAACTAACAGATGAAAGTGTGATTAGCATCAAATGAAGACAAATTGAATTAATTCCTCCTGGGGTAGTATGGTGTATCCAGCATAAACTCCATGGTCTCAAAGCTTAGCACATTGCCTGTTGCACTGTATGAGACATCCCTGCAATGAGAGAAGGTTTGGCAGAAGACCAGAAAGCCACAGGGGAACTTCTAGATTTAACACTCAAAGAATGCTTATGGTGTATAAATTTTTAGCGTGCTTATAAATTCTCTTATGCCTATGACAAGAAGTGTGACGTTTTCCTCTGAGAGATCTGTTCCAAAAAAATTTTTAGATGAGGGAAGGTGCGTAGGGTACCAAACCTTTGCAACAGTCCTGTTTAGCCCAGAACAGAGAAGAAATTTCAACAGGCTGGACATAGGCAGTTAGTCACTACTCACATCTACTAATCACAGTGGTTTGTATGATGTTGGAAATGTAGGTCAGATGTAACTACTGTTACATCACAGGATTGAGGGTGAGGCTACAACAGCACAGAATCTGCTGGATGAATCCTTGCATGTGTGAAGAAATGTTGCAACTTGGTTGGTAAGACTTACATCCTGGTGTCACGCTGTGATCTAGTTCTGTGCACAGCTAAGCATCTTATTGCCAAGCTGTGCACTGTCTTGGAGTGTCTCCTTCCTTTGGTTCTCTGAGGCATGGGGTACCCATCTTCTGCCTCTCAGCTACACAAGTTTTTGAGTTGGAAAAGCTGGCAACTTAGATGACCAGTCAGGCCAGTTGATACATTGAACTAACTAGATCTGAGTCAATAGCAAAGGTCTGGAACCAAGTTCCAAGTTGACCCAATGTCACTCTGGTGTAACTTTGCTGAAGCAGTGCTGCCACAAAAGGTAGCAGAACAGGATGAACATCATTGTTTCAGGACTGAAACTTTGGTTGTCTTCTGACAGCTTTCAGTAGCTTTGTCTTAGCAAGAAAGAAAATAATACAATCATGTAGTAGCAAAAGAGTTGCAAAAGTGGTAGCTTACTTTAGTAGTGTGCATTTTTACCTCTCTTTCTTAAAAGGTAAGTCATGCAGTAGTCAATCAACCTATGATAATTATTCAGCATGATCGGTGTTCATTAACTGTCCCATTTCTTTCTATAGGAAAAGGAAAAGGAAAAAAAGAAAAAGAGAAAAAAGAGGTTTTGTGTTACATATATTGTGATAATATCTGAACATCTTCTTCACACATGTTGGTAGTAGTTGGACAAACCATATGTCACTACTATTTAAGAACATGTACTTCTTCAAGCACATAGGATTTCTATACCAGTGGCTGATTTAATTGGGTAACACCCAGGAGACTGAAGAAAAGTTTAATTTTTAGTTTAATATTTTTCTGCCTCAGACAGCTTGTTCTGAAATTAGAAGGCAGCAAATGCCAAACATACTTACTTGCCTGATCTGTTATCATGGAAGAGAAGTGTGACTCACATTGCTATCATTTTCCCATTGAGTTTTTCTAGGGTTCTTCTGACAAATGTGAAAATTAATGAATTATATGATATGTAAATCTCATGGGTTTGATAGTATAATCCTGTGTAGTATTAATGTTCTGTTGCTCTTCTATCTGTTCGATCTGCTGCTGTTCAATTGCTGTTTTATTTCTAGTATATGCTCAGTTTCCATAGACAACTCATGGTGGGTAAAACTGCATGCAAGACTGCTGAGAGAACTAGCTAATGTGCTAGCAAGGCTGCTTTCTATAATCTTTGACAGGCTGTAGAGATCAGGGGAGTCCTCAATGTATGGAAGAAGGCAAATGTTGCTCCCATCTTCAAAAAAAGGCCAAAAAGATGATCTGGGGATCTGTAGGCCAGTCAGCCTCACTTCGGTTCTTGGGAAAATCATGGAGCAAGTCCTCTTGGAGCTCATTTCAGGGCACATGCAGAAAAGGAAAGTGACTGGGAACAGTCAGCATGGATTTACTAAGGGTAAATCATGTGTGACCCATTGCCTTCTGTGATTTACCTTGTCTTTGGCAGAGCTGTTACTGTCTGGAGGACTAGACAACTAGATGGATAAAAAACTGGGTGGATAATTGGGCCCAGAGGGTAGTGGTTAATGGGTCGTACTCAATGTCTTTGACAACTGGAGTCCTACACAGGGTTTATGCTGGGACCTCTCCTCTTCAGGTCTTTGTCAATGGCCTAGAGGAGGTTACAGAGGGCATGTTCACCAAGTTTGCAGATGACACCAAATTGGGGGAAACAGCCAATAGGCCTGCAGGCAGGGCTGCCATACACAGAGACCTAGAAATGGCAAAGGAAGGGGCCAGAGGAAACCGAATGAAATTCATCAAGGTCAGCCTCCAAGTGCTGCCCCTGGCTGGCAGTACTGAATGGCTAGGAGCAGCTCTGCAGGAAGGGACTTGGGGGCTTGCCCTGGCTGCAGAGATTGCCAACAGCACCCTGGGCTACATACACAAGGGTGCAGCCAGGAGATTGAAGGAAGAGATTATTCCTCCCCCTTGCTTGGCTGGATAATTCTGTCTCCTGCATATTCCTGGTAGAAAGAAAGAAAGGGCACAACCTCCAGTTTATTCAGTGCTGGCTTTCAATCATGTGACAAATTTTTCTTAGACTCATGGTCAGCAAAACATTAGCCCTCAGACTGTTCTTGAATGATAAGGATTATTTTTACTTTTTTTCAGACCAATTTAGCAGAATGTCACTGCATCAGAAGTTATTCTATTGATAAAGTTAACTTCATGGGCTAGAGAACACTCACATTCTCAAGGACCAGTACCATCTCCAGTTAGTGTGGCAACTGATTTCAGAGACTAGTTTTACTGCAAACTATTAAACTATGGCATCAGACTAATGGGAGGTGTCTCAAGACTCACAAGAAATACATGAAAGGGCTAGGAAATCTAAATTGGAAGTTTTGGTTGTGTTTTGTTTGGCCCAGTATCTTTTTGAATTCTAGTAGTCACATCCATGATTTAGTGGGTTTCAGTGAAGTTAGAGCTGTCACATAGGACATTCCAAAGAATGTAGGTGTGCTTCTGTTGCTTATGTTTATTTGTTAACTGAAAACAAAATTACAAAGCTCTCAGCAAGATGAAGTTGCTATCAGTGTCTGAGATGCCCAGCGGTGCAATGTGTCCAGACCTGCACCCTAGAGAAATTTTTAAATGGGAATATAATTTCCTTCTCTTCTTTTCTTTCCTATTGATTAACTTGAAGATAAATTACTTTGCAGGTACCGTCTGTCAGTGCAGTGTGGTGAAAATGGAGCTGGTGCAGCAAGCTCCAGACACTACTGAAATCATAAAGATAAATTAGTTAACAAACAAAAGTTTTTCTTTCTTTTCTGATTTTTCTAAGAAAGAACTATATGAGAGAGTTGGAACAGATTGGGGTAAATTTAAGGAATCTCTTTTTCACCTCCTAGGTTAACAGAGAAATAATCAGGAGAGCTATCCATGCAAAAGAAATTTGAGTTAAAATATTTTTTGTAGAGGACAGATCTTAGGCTATTTTTCTAACTTTGTGTGAAAGCTTATAAGACATTGATTCTGTGCAGTGTTCAACTACAAATAGAGCAGCCACACATTTCACATTTAATTAGCAGGGGTTTTTCCACAGAAAATTTCCAGATAGCAAAAAAAGAGAGACCTTTGCTTTAAGGAAGTCTCAATTTAAAGATCCTGTGGGTGTAAAAAAAGATGGAAGGTATACACAGACGTTTGTTAATATAACTCTGAGTACATGTGTGTAAATATGAAGTGCCCATGGATAGTATATCATATTCCTTCCACCAAAATAATCTCCGTCTCTTTTATATGCTTAGTTCCTGTTCTTTCCAAGCTGCACTGGATGTTACCACTCTTCTTGTGATATGATAATCCATTTTCAACCATTAGAAGACTTCCTCACTACTCTACAGAGTCCTTTTTTCAAGTCATGAGATGTAAGCTGAGCAAAAGCTATCTTAAACACTGTTTTGGTCATATACGAATAACCTCGTTGCTCCCTCAGGTCCCTTCCACTGACAAGAAGCTTCTGCTTTCAGTCTGTGAAAGGTGTTCTTTTTTCATCTCTCTCTTTACAACTTCTTCACTGCCCTAGTCCTGTTTTACTGCAACACTGTTTCGGACTGTTTCCCCAATCTGGAAGAAAGTTGTCCAAAATACCTATTACCATTTTTCCTTCAGAAGTGTATTTTAGGAGTGTTAAGGCACAATCATCAGTTTGTAACAATGCGTACTGTATCTTCTCTGGAGAATATTAATAACTTCCTTATTTTTGTTAAGGCCACATCATCTCTAGTTCTTACATGGATAAGGAAGGATAGAAAAAATAAGGAATCTTTCTTCTTGCTGCCCTGTGCAAATGGTAACAGATGTTACTGTGATATGCTCATGTATGTATTTCAGGTGTCATTATCTGCAGCCACTGGAGAAAAGACCTGTGCTGCTTGACCATATTCACCCTTAATTTCAAAGGCATTGCTGGACAGAAGACTGTGCTACTTACCATATAGAATAATACAGAGAAGTTCCTTCCTGGATCAGATGAATTCTGCTTTGTTTCTCATTTAATTAATTGAAGCACTCACACCTTCTATGTCTATTTAATAACTCCTTTGCTTACTGATTTTGAAGAAGCAACTGATGACTATCTGTTAAATACTTACTAGTTAAATGTCATGGAGGGGTGGAAGTTTTTCCAGTAAGAAGATTGCTAACTCCTGATTTTGACACATTGATGTAAGGATCATCTCTTTCTCTTTCTTCATCCTGGGCATTGTTATCATTAGGTGAATGGAGTTTGAAGGAGATCATAAAACTTTCCTTTTTCCCACTCATGCATCCTGAATTTCCTTCTTCTCCAACAATGCCAATACGCTGGATGAGCATTGGATGCATGTGATCTGGCAAGAAATCTCTTCTCCTTCTAGTAATGTAAACATGTGACAAATCTGAGCTTGATGGAGAGGAAAAAGAAACATGCTTTTTGGTGGTTATGTAGACTGCTAATTCCCTGACCCTTGGCAGATCTTTTTTTTGAGATAATTTTCTTCTCATTATGAACAAATGTTTACTGATTCACGGTTACATAAATAACAGATCATTTTTAATCCTCATTTAGCTGTCTCAGACATTCATTTATTCCTCATACAAGACGGATACCATTGAATAATCATAAGAAGCTGATATAATCTTAGATGTCTAAGGAAGACCAAAACAGCTGCATCAGGCTGGTAGAAATGGCACAAGATTCCTGGATACCTACACCCTTGTGGAGAAGCATCTGGAGGCTAGTTGGATACTTCAAGGCTTCACAAATGCCAATAGCTGCCCTTGTTTAAGTGCTTGAATCCCACTTAAAAGTTTGACTCTTAAATAACTAAACGATCTGTCAAATGTGACTTTAGAAATTCTGTTTTGAACAATTTATTTTTTTGTGGTGGCTAAATTGTAATTCTAACTGTTGAAAAAGCTAGAATACTGTTTTCCCAGTTTTGTGTGTCTGATCCAGCTCTGAGAGTAATTTTCTTTTTAGTAGAGTAATAAACCAAGAAGGTATTCTCTGATCTACATACATAATTTATATCTCCCATGAGAAGGGAAAAGATGTTTGACATGAACCATTTTTGTGTGGCTTCAAAGGATTTACTATTTAGTTTTCTTAGCATACTAGATAATATTTTCATAAATGTCATGAACATTGTCATGAAATACTAGTACAATACCAATTACTGTAAAAATAACAATAGATGTTATTGGTTCCTGCACAAAGTTATACGTTCTAGAGGCCAGAATTCACAGTTTTCACTCTTTTTGAATATTGTGTTGGACTCAGTAGAGCTATGCACTACTTACTTCAAAAGAAGTGGAAAATCCTGATCCAAAGCTTGCAGATTTTTTGAATAGGATAAGCTGATAAACTGTCATATTTATAATATTTGAAACAGAAATACCACAAAGCAACTTTTCTTAGGGCTAGTAGTACTTCCATGTACTTTCACAGT
Organism: Ciconia boyciana; assembly: GCF_034638445.1. Taxonomy (NCBI): domain Eukaryota; kingdom Metazoa; phylum Chordata; class Aves; order Ciconiiformes; family Ciconiidae; genus Ciconia; species Ciconia boyciana. Next base: position 84,337,091 of record NC_132935.1, read on the forward strand.
GGGATCCAGGATTTCCAGAAGCAGCTGAGAAGTAATTAAATTATTAAGTTAATATTAGTTTGAACTTAATAAGTTTATTTTTTCACTTCCAGTGACAATGCAATGAAAATTCCAAAATACTGAGTAAAAACCTAGCCAACTGAGGTAAAAGGCAGTTTTTAATAGGTTTGGAACTTTGTTTTTTCCTGTTAATGGGCTTTATCTGTAGGAGTATGATTTTTACAATCAAAAGAGTCAGAAATAAATTTCAATTATTCTAATATTAAAACGTAATTGCTTGCCAATAAACCACCATATGCATGCCAAAAGAATGCCAATTTCATTATCTGAAATATAACATGATTTTTCAAGAATGCTCTGTGGTAGACAGGTATTATGTGTACATAATACCTGTGGTACCCAGTCCCCGGAGTTGGAAGATAGGGACGGGGACCAGAATGGAGCCCCCATAATGCAGGGGGAAATGTTTAGTGACCTGCTGCACCACTTAGACATTCACAAGTCTATGGTGCCTGATGAGATCCACCCAAGAGTACTGAAGGAACTGGCAGAAGTGCTCACCAAGCCCCTTTCCATCATTTACCAGCACTCCTGGCTAATTGGGGAGGTCCCTGCTGACTGGAGATTAGCGAATGTGATGCCCAATCTTCAAGAAGGGCCGGAAGGAGGACCCGGGGAACTACAGGCCTGTCAGCCTGACCTTGGTACTGGGAAAGCTGATGGAGCAGATCATCCTGAGTGCTATCACACAGCATGTAGAGAATAACCAAGGGATCAAGCCCAGCCAGCATGGGTTCAGGAAAGGCAGGTCCTGCTTGACCAACCTGATCTCCTTCTACGACAAGGTGACCCACCTAGTAGATGAGGGAAAGGCTGTGGATGTTGTCTACCTAGACTTCAGTAAAGCCTTTGACACTGTTTCCCACAGCATTCTCCTGGAGAAACTGGCTGCTCATGGCTTGGACGGGTGTACTCTTCACTGGGTAAAGAACTGGCTGGATGGCCGGGCTCAAAGAGTGGTGGTGAATGGAGTTAAATCCAGTTGGTGGCCGGTCACAAGTGGTCTTTCCCAGGGCTCAGTGTTGGGGCCAGTCCTGTTTAATATCTTTATCCATGATCTGGACGAAGGGATCGAGCACACCCTCAGTAAGTTTGCAGATGACACCAAGTTGTGCGGGAGTGTTCATCTGCTTGAGGGTAGGAAAGCTCTACAGAGGGACCTGGACAGGCTGGATTGATGTATGAGGCCAGTTGTATGAGGTTCAACAAGGCCAAGTGCTGGATCCTGCACTTCAGTCACAACAACCTCATGCAACACTACAGGCTTGGGAAGAGTGACTGGAATGATGCCTGGCGGAAAAGGACCTGGGGGTGTTGGTTGACAGCCGCCTGAATATGAGCCAGCAGTGTGCCCAGGTGGCCAAGAAAGCCAATGGCATCCTGGCTTGTATCAAAAATAGTGTGGCCAGCAGGACTAGGGAAGTGATCGTGCCCCTGTACTCGGCACTGGTGAGGCTGCACCTCAAATACTGTGTTCAGTTTTGGGGCCTCCACTACAAGAGAGACATTGAGGTGCTGGGTGTGTCCAAAGAAGGGCAACGAAGCTGATGAAGGGTCTAGAGCAGAAGTCTTATGAGGAGTGGCTGAGGGAACTGGGGTTGTTTAGCCTGGAGAAGCGGAGGCTGAGGGGAGACCTTATCGCTCTCTACAACTACCCGAAAGGAGGTTGTAGAGAGGTGGGGGTCGGTCTCTTCTCCCAGGTAACAAGAGATAGGACGAGAGGAAATGGCCTCAAGTTGCACCAGGGGAGGTTTAGACTGGATATTAGGAAATTTTACTTCATTGAAAGGGTTATCAAGCATTGGAACAGGCTGCCCAGGGAAGTGGTTGAGTCACCATCCCTGGTGGTATTTAAAAGACGTTTGGATGAGGTGCTTATGGACATGGTATAGTGGTGGTCTTGGTAGTGTTAGGTTTACAGTTGGACTCAATGATCTTAAAGGTCTTTTCCAACCTATACAATTCTGTGATTCTGTGATTCTGTGATAATAAAATAGTTGTTTAGTAACTACAACTACGGTAATGCACTTTAGCAACATTTTAGCAGATCATTTAAACACATTCCATTCCCCCTTGAGAGCTTCCAATTTCATGGCCATATTCTATTCTGTCATAGCAGTTCTTGTTTTTCATGGCTTATTGTTTAGAATGTAAATTTATCTGATGAGGAGAATAATGCTGTCCAATGTAAGATAAGAATGTTTTCCAATACAGGGCAAGCATTTGAAAGCAGTTGAGGATCAGGAAGAGGCATGGGAATAACTGTCAAAAGGGAAGGATAACATGCAGTTTATTGAAAAGGATGAGTGAAGTTCTAAGAATGGAAAAAACTTGCAACAACACAGTATGACATGAGGAGAAAGAGCAAAAGAGAATAGCATCTACCAAAAAGTCAGTCTTGTAAGCCCAATAATATTATTTTCTCTTTTTTTGAGCATTTTTCTCTACTTTTCAGCAACTATACTGTGGTACTGCAATAGGTGGAAAGCTTTATTTAGTGGAGTGAGTTTTAGTAAGTAAATTTGCCCTGGAAGATACAAAGAATACGCAGTTATGTGACATGCAAATGGAGAAATGAAATGACAATGGTTTTTAAGGAGATTGATGCTTTAATAAAATTTTAAAAAATAGCATTTTTTTTTTAAACAAGAAGGAAAAAGTTTGAGTTTGGTGAAACATCCACCTTTGGTTTTTTTTCAGAATGCAAATAAAACTTTCCTTTTAATATAATATGTTTGGATAGAGCTTAGATTTTTTTCATGTAATGTAAAATAAAGTCAAAACATTAATGAAACTCTGTAAGTGACTTGAACATCTTCTTTTGAAAATAACATTGAATTTTAGGGTTTTAGGTCTAATTAACAAAATCTGAAACAGATTCTGAAGATCCTGAAACTTGAAACAATTCCTCTTTATCACACAGTTTTTATTATGAGTATAAAATTGTGCCAATGGCATACTGATACTTCCCTAGGATTATGTATTTTCTTAACGTAATCCTAATATTGTATATGGCTACCTATGTGTTGATGAAAGACAGAAAGTAACATTTCTTACTGATACTTCACACTGATGGAACTGTGGTGTCAGTATATCAGTGAAAATGAGAATGCCACCCAGAAAAATATAATAATTTATAGCTAACAAAACAATATGTAATGGGCAACAAGTGGCAATCAAAGGACTACAAGAAATGTACATATGTAAAATTGAATATGCAAACTGCATTTTTCATGCACGTCCTGTTTTCTCCCACATTTGCCCATTCCATCAGTGTAAAAAAATTGAAGATGCATTTATAAAGGGTTTTGGTGCATTAGTTGTGTAATCCTGGGATTATCCTTTCTCACTTTGCTCGTTGCATCACTTTGGTGAACATTTATTATATAAAACATGGTCAGTAACAATACTTGGAAATGACACCACTCAGTTCCCTAGACATGGGGGGCGAGGGGGGATATTATTAGGTTCAGGAGGAAAACAGAACAAAGAAGAAATTACTTCTGCAGATCTTCGTAATTAATTTGCTGTCAGATTTCTTCCCTGTACAGTTAGAAAGTGTGTGGGTGTGATCAGAACTATAGGATTAATAACAATGATACCTCTCCTGATACACTTCAAGGAGCAAACTCTTTCTCTGCAGTTAAAGTCTAAATGTCTTCTCATTATTCTCCTCATTAAAAACCGAGTCTGGCTAAAGAGGCTTGACAACACTGCTTGCCTTTTGCTGCTATAGAGATTTCTATAAATGGTTTGATTTCAACTTTATTTTGTCAACTTTGCAAATCTTTCTTAACAGGTTGTGTGGGAACTATTTGAATCTTTTTCAGTCACTATTGCAGATATGTGCAACTTTTACTTTCCTCTACCAAATATGTTTTATGTTTGCATTTCTGCTTCACTGTACAAAGCAGCTTGTTGTTTCCATCATTATTAACTAATTTATTTTCTTTGAAAATGACTGCCAATTTTAGTTACAGAGAACATCCTGAGCATCTAATACTTTCAGTGCAACATACACTATTTTCTTTATAATATATACCATGTGATTCTCTTGATTTGATGGCTTAATTTAAAATATGCAACTCAGAAGAATTTTCAAGCTTATACTCCAGGCAAATCCAAACTCAGAGGACACTTGGGAATACCGCGGTATATTTCCTCTCTATTTCCTGATCTCCACATAAGGGAAGACAAGGGGCAGCATGAAAACAGGAGCCAGGGTACCCCAACAAGACAGTGGAGGTGGAATATATTCATTCTTATTTCAGGAAAAATCTCCACATAAAACGCAGTCATCTGTTCAGATTGGCACCTCCTGGTTTTCTGGTGTCTAGAATCTAATTTTATAATGCTTGAACCAATGTTCACTCTCTTGTTGTCATACAGTTGAGTGATTTCATATGTGACTATCTCAACTGAAACTCTTGTAAGCAGAAGCTTGGTTCGTATATGTGACAGTCAAACATTCACACATCATCATTCTTGCCTCACAGAATCAATGAGAATAAAAACAAACAAACAAACAAACAAACAAACCTCAGAACAGAACAAAATAAACAAAAACAAACCAAAACCAAACCAAAACAAACCAAAACAAACCCAAAAAGCAAAACCAAAACCAACCAACCAACCAACCAAAAACAAACAAGAGAGAGAACTTTAGGGGGAGAGGAGTTTTCCTTACCTTTAGATTTGAACTTGGGTTACACTTTAAATTGCTTTTACATAGCAGGCAATTGAAACACACTTTAAACCAAAAACAAACACAGCATGCTGAGAGTTCTAAATTGCATCATTCTAGGACTGAGCTCCAACAAAAGTAAGTATTGTAACTTTTGTTGCAACACAATGAGATCTAACTATCTTTTGAAATTCTGCACTGGTAGATCTGCAAAGTTTTAGAAGTACTGAGTAAACCGTACAATATAGTACATCAGTTAGATCAGTAACTCATGTATTGAGTTATTTTGGAAAGTTAAAATGAGAAGTCAAGGAGAGTTCAGACTGCAGTTCATGCAGAGATAAGCAAGCTAACTTAAATCTTGGGAGCAATCTAGCTATAGCAGTGTGACTATACATAGGGACTAATACATCTTGCCAAGGAGGACTGGAGCATTGACTTAGGCTGTTGATACACATTCAGAAAATCAAAATAATTTCTCACAACTTGTAACTTTTTGCCTAATAATACTTTATTTTTAAAATTAAAACCTTAACAAAACTGATTTGGATTAAATGTATAAGGTTCATAAAACATCTCAGAAACAAATGTAGGGTAGTAAGCTTGGCAAAAGAAAACCTTCTACTTTCTTATACCTCTTTTCTTCTGAAATATACTGAATTATTGGTATTTCTGTGATATGCTGCTTGTTTTGCATATTCCTGTAATATGTAATTACTTCATACTGCATATTATGAGAATATGTGAAATGTACATATTACAAAAAATATAGTGTAAATTTCTGTAATGTTCTGAATTACAACTGTTGTACTAACAAAGCCCATTTCAAGCTGGGATTTTAGTATGTTTTATGGTCTTTCATCCATGAATACCTGTCAACTAGCAAATGTTAACAGTGTAGAGTGTACCTGCAGCAAATGCAGTCTGCAGCACTGATACATCTATAGTCCACAGAGATTAACAGTCTCTTTGAGACATCAAAACAGTTTAACATAAAAAAGCTGCCAGTAGGTCATGATACTGCTACTGATGTCTGACACTCTATGTTATTACCTGTTTGACCTTTCACAAACTGGAAATACTGGAACACCTGTAGTGTCATGAAGTTCTAAGCTTTCTTGATCTTGTGACCTATTTTTCACATGGGTAATTCTCAACACCAGTTCAGTGGTTGAAGAGCTCCTATACTTACATAAAACTTGGACAACATAACATTTTTTTGATTGCCCAGGAAAATTCTACAGCTTCAAAGGGCTTCAAAATTTTACTGTCACAGTAAGTGTTCTGTCTTCTTCCTCCTGCCCATGACCTGCAGACACATATCTCTTGAAACTCATCTTCTGTAGGGCCTAGAAACCTTGTATTATTTCCCCTCTTTATGATTGCTAGTTCTTGTATAGAGGTGTTTGCATATGTCCTGGTAGAACTATTTTTAGTGTGAATACTGGAAGCTGCTTCAACGGAACTGAGCCGTTTTGTTGAAGCCATAAAAAAAAAAAAAAAATCAGTCAGATTAAACAATTTCATCATTTTGGAAGTGCGGTCCTAAACAAATAAATCAAAAGGGAAATTTTGAAAGGCCATAACTTTCCTCTCACAGAAATCATAACTTTTTACTGAATCTTCTCTGTGTAAACAAGTAGATCTGTTGGACTGTTTGAAAGATAAACAAATCTACTTGATTTTTAATTTATTTTTATAAAATTATGAATTAATTTATATGCTGTCCTAGTGCATAGGCAGCATTCTACATGTTAAGTCACATTAATTGTGTATAGCGGTTTTTACCATTGAGATTTAAAACCTACCAAATCCTAATTTCAGAGGAGACAGCTACAAGTAAGTGCAAGACAAATGTCTCTAGTATTTGAATGCTGTGGCATTCCCCAGTTGCCGTAGACATTGTGAATACTAAGATTTCTTGGCTCCATCTTATTCCTAATGAAATCCATAATTTGATGTCTACCAATATTAAATACTAAGTAAGATTACAAATGGGAACCATATCTTAGTTAGTTCATTTAAGGTCTCATGTTATTGTTGCCGAAGAAGAGCACAATTCAATTAGATTAAGAAATAACAGTTGCTTTCAGCTTGCAATATATTGTGTTGGTTTTTTAGTAAGTGGACTAAAGGTTGATGAACAATCATACAGGTTCTCAGCAGAACCTTGAAGGACAGCACACCTATTCACAAGGCAACTCCATTTTCATAGCTATCAAAGAAGATATTGAACTGTCTCTTTTTGACATTTTTTTTTCCTTTTGCATAATTTCTCCCTTGGTTTGAATTTTAGTGACTTTTCAAATTTTATGACATAATTGAAGTCACATGCCACAGAAAAACAAATTTCATGCCTAGGACAATTGCACTGACTTCCACAGCTTTCCAACAGAGATATTAATGGTATTTGTTGAATTTATGAGATTTTTACCTCCACTCTGACTTGTATTACTTTTTTTTTCTTGCATAAGCGATATTCAAATTTGTTAAAAAAATTGAAATAAATCATAATTTCTGACAAATACTAGCATCAATAAAATGACTTAACCTTTAAAGATTAAGCATTTTCTTTGAAGCACATGCAAATATCTACACAAAAAAACTGACTTATAGAAGTATAGTTGTTTAATTTTGAGAGTATCAAGTATGATTCGAATCGGCTACTAGATAAGCTATATTAACATAACTTTTAAACCTTTCCGTAGTACAAATGTTCAACAGTTCTCTTTTTAAGAAGCTCTTTTGGATTTCTCCAGGTTGTCTTAGGGAGTAACCTATACATCAAAATAGTGAAGAGATTCTGATAGTATGAAGCCTGATGGATTAAGTCATGTTGTTTATGATATGTCCTAATGTTGCATATCAAAGCACTGAAAACCAGAGCAATATTTACCCCTGTAAAAAGAACATGAAAATGTTAAATGTTTGACATTAAAATACATTTAATAATAAAATAATGTTAAAGAACTAGAACATTTAAGTAACTTAAAATCTTAAAAGTTATTTTTTCAAGAAAATTATAGCCAGAGATAAAATGGTATAAAATGAGGAAGACTAAAGTTTAAAAAATACTACACTAAACACATGAAAAGTGCTCATAATAGTCTCAGGATTCATATAAATAATTTTAAAAAATTATTATGTATTTTAAAAATTTAAGGACGAGTTCTATTTAATCCCTTTTTTGAGTGCTTGTCTTCCATAGCATTAGTTTTACTGTCCTCACCTGACTTGATTCTGCTTTATAGTGGTATTCCATATTGAATTCAGTGATTTATTCTGTTTTCATGCCATGGTAAATTAAATTGAAATCTATCTCACTGTACTTCCTCATTGCAAGTAAGGCTACTAAAGAAGCAGTGCCCTTTTGCAAGTTATTTTTAAGTGTTTATCTAGCTTTTATTATGTATATCAGTAACTGTTTTCCAATCTGAGTGTCAAACACAATATTTTTCTGTAAAAATAAATTAGGTATGTTGTGTATATTATTTTCTTATACAACTATTGAACTGGTTACATAAGATCAATATTGGCACCCATACCATGTTGCAATTTATATTTTAACTAACTATTTCTTCTTCATGTTTCCCTAAAGGATCTTTCTGTACTAAGAAAAGAGCTGTTCTTATTAAGCATGTGTTTGGTAGATACAAAAAGGAAAAAAATGATTTATTGGAGGCAAGTCATTATTTACTTTTTTTTTTTTTCTGATTATGTTGTAAGCCATTGCCACTTTTGATATCAGATTCAATAATAATAGTGAACTAAGTAAATATTTGCATCTTTTAGTATCAACCATAAATTGCATTCTAATTATACTCTGCATTTATAAGACTTGTGAAGAATGTTAATGCATGCAGCTTACATCAGTACTTTTTTAACAGGAATTTTTCACCATACAAATCAAGATTAGATGACAAAAACATAGCATGTTGTTTGTTTTGCATTGGAGGTTTTCTTTTGTTTAAAATCATGGCAAAGCTAAAATATATGAGAAATCCAGTTGGGTGTACATAAAATGATTCCACAAGGGAGACAGAGCAATAATAGATTTCATAAAAGGAGTTACATTTATGAGAATAAACTTCATGGGATAAATTAAAATATCATGTATGCATGGGTACTTCTGTATACTGCATACTTGAAGCACATTAATTTGATGCTGCTAACCGATGCCTTTCAAAATGCACTCAGTCTTCAGATAGTACGGCGACAATGTTCTTCACTGGGGGGAATATGTCACAGCATTCATTTTATCTAATCCATACCAATTCTCATGAGTTGGACACTAAAAGTAACACCGGTTTACACTTTGCGTAAATGCAGTGAATCCTTCAATGAAATCACAGTAATTGCAAGTAACATTTTTGCATTTCCCACCACAGGAGTTTGAACTGGAGTCTGACCACTGACAGCTGTCATTATGGCATATGCTTTAGATTGCACTGGCAATGTATTTGTCCATATGTTGCATAGATGAGAGATGAGAAGTATGATACAATAGGGGACAAAAGGCTTACAAATGTATGTCTTTCAGTCCAAAGGATCTTGTAAAAGTCTAATATTGTGATAATCAGTATCCTTTTGCTTGCAGACAGAACATGATTTACCAAATCATTTTCACTTGAGATTGGTTTAGACTAGTGTTTGGCAGTTATAACCAGAAAAAATTTAGTGGCTGCTTTCATTTAAGAGCCCTAAAATGAGTTGTGCCCTTTTGATTCTTAGATTTAAAATTAATCTTAAATTAATGGTGGAATAAACCCCACAGTATTTATGATAGGACAGGTGGAACTATTTCAGTTTTAGCTAGTCTTTTCACTGTCTTTTTGCTTGCTTGGTTGGTTGGCTTTTTACTGGATTTAAAGTTTAAAACAAATCAATCTATTTTTTTCACTTTCTCTGTATAGTCTTGTAACATGACCCTTTGCACCATGTAATGCACAGTTGCAAATAGCTTTCATGTAAGCCTCTTAGAAAGAGTCTTACAGTCATAATGGCCTGCATTCATGTGAGAATAATCCTTACTGAACTGGAAAGAAATCACGAGTCCTTTATTTAAAATGATATGAAATCGAAAGTTTTCCAGAGGCCTTTTCCAGGTTACTTTTTGTGTCATGTTAAATGTTTAATTTTGTTTTCCATTTCAACAAAGTTTTAGACTCACCACTTGGTTTTCCTGTGAGTGTCCTTTTCTTTTACGAATGAGGGAATCATATGGCTCTTGTCAACCAGTCTAGCTACGTATGGGTAATGCATTTAATCTAACAAATTAGAGAGATATGATACTCTTCCATGTTTTGGTTAAAGCTGTCATCAGTGGGATACTATAAAGACACAGTTCCAGAGGTTATGCCGACTATGTCAGCTTTTGTTGTCCATTCCTGATAATCTTAATTTTACTCCCTTCACAAGCTAGATTTCATAAATTTACACAGATATTTGTATTCTGGCAAAGACAATAAAGCAGCAATATGAACATTTGCAATTCCATATCATGATTTATACATGGCCACTATAATTTAATTCTTCCAATTATGTAGCAGGCTGTCCTACTATGTAGCTACCTGTCCTATGAAAGAAGGATTTTTTATTTTATTTTATTTTTATTACAAGTGTCATTCCTTCTAGAAATAATGTGGTAGGGAAACCTAATGGAACTTTTGTATTCCCCATGTGGTTTCCATACATAGTGTTATCATTAGAAAGCATCTTTTAGAATATTATTACTGTTAGGCTCAGGAGATCTTTTGCTAATGCTTGATTTTCTTAGCTATTCATCTAAGCTATTCATCTACATTCATCTAGAATGTATGAAAGATCTTCAATACCCTTTACTAAATTTAGCGTGCAGTAGGAATAATAATGGCTAATAGATTGATACTAATATGAATAAAACTTTAAAGTATTTAACTGTAGAGGATCCCACTGAAGAAAAACTGAGAAAAGTCTCCACAGGCTTCTAAAGAGTGAAAAGGACTTTTTTTTAGCTAGTAATTTCATTTCAAATGTTTAACTGGTTGCCCACAGAGCTTTTAAGATAGGCAGGCATCCAGGTATTCCTGTTGCTCACCAGTTGTCCAATTACTGGTCATCAAAAGAAAGCACCCTTGGGAGCTTAGTAACATCAGTTTTAGTGATATCAAAGAGAACAAAGAACAAGTATCCAACATATGTAAAGCACATCATAGAAAGTACATCCGTATGTAACATGGCCTTACAGACCAGTGAAGAAAAAGCAAGCTGTGAAACGTGTGCAAACATGCAAAAATGACCACAAAGATCCTAACACATGGAGGATGAAACTATCAGTCTCAATCTCCTACTCTGCCAGGTCAAGGACTCAGGATGCCAATGACTGACTGCAAGCACTGGTATGCTGGATTGAGTGAAGCTGCTAACCTTAATCGGATAAGCTTAACATTAGAAAAATTGGTAGTAACTTAAAAGTTTATGTGTATCTCATTTTAAATGTATATAACAAGAAATGTTAGTATTGATACCACTAAGATAATAATAATTCTTTGACAGGATGGTTAAGGCCTTAATTAGACTAACAATAACTTCTTGGCTTTGCATATATGACATGATCTCTTTGTCCATAACAAAATTTTAAGTATAACAAACAGATGCAAATTCAAGCAACATTTTCTATAACTTGGATGGAAGAAATTAAGACATAGTGAAAACTAGTCTTTTATATGTTAGATTTAAATATACATATACCAGTTAATGAGATTTCTTGGACAGTTAAATTTGCTGATATTTAGCTTATGCTGTAATAAGGTCTTTATGGATGGGTGGTCAAACACTCAGGCTGCCCAGAGAGTCGTTAAGTCTCCATTTTTCAATGATACTCAAAATTCAACTGGATACAGACATGAGCAACCTGATCCATGTAACCCTGCTCTGAGCAGGGATTTGGAGTAGGTGATATCGAGAGGTGCCTTCCAACCATAATGATTCTCTGGTTCTGTGAAAAGCAAATGTCTTCATTTAAAATAGTTCCATAACGTTAATGAACAGATTTATTTGTAAATTACCTAAGAAGTCTGGGATTTTTTTTGTTAACAAAATAGTATACTATAATCATAAATACTAAAGAATGCCCGATAAAGTAAGAAACTCTATTCAAATAACACTTTAAAATGGTAATTAATATTCCAAGGATGTACTGACTATGACCAGAAATCTGAAGCTCATGAACTTGTATTAGAGTGAAATCTTCAAAAGTAGAAAGTGGCGACAGTTTTGATGATCATTTGTTAATGCATAGATAAAGTCCAAAAGTCCTTGTGGATGCACGTATCTGGAACTGAAAAATGTGAAAGGTAAGTAGGACTTGCCAAAGAGTCTTTTGTTTTATATTTAAGAAAACATAATCCCAAAATTTAGGAACAACATCCATAGGATAAATAAACAACATTCTAGGTTGCAGAAAAATTAAAGCAGCTATATTTCAGCTATTTCATAAAAAATGATATATAATAAAGAGAGGAAAGTTGACAAAAGTGAATATATATCCAAGTGAGAAATTGCTCAACATTCATAAATCAGGCAAAGACACACCAGGACCTGAAAAGATAAGGACAAGGAAATGTTTTCAATTAAATTACAAAGGAAACCTTAGCTTTTATACTGGTTTCCAGAATAGTTCTACTATTACTGTTTTACTAAGAAAACTGTCAAAAGGTAGCAAAACCTGGAATATGTGTAGAGGTAAAGCGCTTGTATCTAAACGCTAAGTGCAATGAGTCTTATAGTTGGCTCTGAGTCAAGGTTAACCCATAATGTCCCACTGAATTTTTAGACAGGCTGAAGAATAAAGATAGATTTCAATAAGTAATGCTAAAAATGTAAAAGATTACTTGAGATAGTAACCAACCACTTTTTAACCTTAAAAGTTTGTTTATAATAATAATAATTTTTGTATCTTAATACCGTAAATGAGCAACATAAGCAGTGAAATTTTGAAAACTAGGATGTAAAGCATCCCCTTAGGGGTTTAGTTATCTAATCAGTGTCGTGAAATATCTGACAAGAGAGATGAAATTACTTTAAATGTGGCATTTGCTAAATTGTCAGATGTTGTTGAAAGAACTAGTTCAACTTTGTTAACATTTTTCACTAGGAGATTGCTTTTTAATATTCTTGTATAACTGCAGGTAGCCCTTTACCCCTTTCCCTCAGCAATCTAACCTTAAAATCACATTTCCAGTTACATGTGCAATTTAGTATTGTTTCAAAACAATTCAAATTCAATGTACATTGAAAAATATCAACCCTGCTCAGGGTTCCAACCCTGAGCAGCTTGCTCTGATAGCAGTTAAAACCCTAGACTGCCTCATTTAGAAGATGTTAACGAGAAAAATATAGAGTTGTTCAAATACCCACTGTCCCCTGACTCAAGTGATACTTATTTTTCACAGGCTGTCAATGGTTATATCAACTACATTGTTGGCTTTCCATGGACTACTCATGTTTTATTCTCTCATATGTGACCAAGGGTGACTGTACCACATACTCCCAGAAGATAATGTGCAAAGAAATGAATTTGATTTTGTAGTTCTGCTCATTTTCTAAAGGAGACAAAAATCGAGTGTTATGTTTATTTGATTTCATTTCAAGACCCAGTTCAGGTCTTGAGATAACTGAATTCTGGAAATAACCTGTTTTGTCTCATGTAGCCTAGAAAAATTTTCCTCTGCATGCTGTATCCAGGTATGAGAGTAACATAGTCCAGATTTTAGTTCTGAAATTGAATAACAATTATCTTGATATATGCCTCATCATACATACATACAAGGTGGAAAAGAGTAATACTAAAAGAGGGACTATCTTGTCACCTTCTAAAATGAAAAATGTAATTGAAGAAACTTGAAAGCTTTCTGCTGGGTATATTTTCTTTCAGCTTGATTTGCTTCTGGAGGTGAAGACTTCCAAAGGTCTTATTTCCAAAGTTATACTATCTTCCTGAAAGTCCCCTTAGATAAATTAGATTTAAGGATAAATAAGCTGGACTGCTGTAGATTTATAGCTTAATCATTAGTTTTTTAATAGTCTTACATGTAGTAAGTATTTCACACAATATACAGAATAGTAAATAACAATTGAGACTACAATAACACTGTAGGAAGTAAATTAGCATATAGCATAATTTCTAGATATTGCAGACAGTTTAAATCCATTTCTAGCATTAGTTTGGTCAAGTGAAAGCTAAATGATCAAGAATTATCCAAAGTGTGAGTAAGAGATGAGTTTGGGCTTTTCAGATGCAAAAGGTTAAAGGTAAATGTTCAATGCCAAGTTACCAGAAAATATAATATTTATTTAATTTAGATTAAGATAAGATTATTAACTGACATAATAGAATAGGGATCTGATATCCTGAGAAAGCATTTTTCTTTCCTTGATAGTTCATTTAGAGTTCCCATCTGCATACATCCAAGCCCTTCTTAAATTTAGTTGTTGAAGTTGTAAGTTATAAAAGATTTTGTGTCCTGACAGGTGATTTTTCTATTAATGTTTCTTTGAATCAAATTTTACTCTTGATCTAAAATTCATATTAACTTCTGATTTTTCATTTTTTTAAATTTTTATTCCTTAGGCACATAATTATCATTTGCATACATTTCATTTTGCTGTAGTACATTTGCCATGTCATATCTATATTAAGCTATTATTCATCTATTCTTTGTATTGTATAATTACATTGTTAAATACATTGTTTTATTCTATTACCAGGAAAGCTTCGGTGCAGGTTCCTTACACTGTTGTTATTTCTAAAGTAATATCTAGCGGTCAAGATAGACCTCCATTTTTACCTACTTCATGGAAGGCTCTTCTCTGCATTATAAATGAGAAAATATCACAGGACTTAGGGAGAAACCAATCATTTCAGCTCAACATTGAATGTAAATGAAAAACTGCAAAGTTATCCAAAACTTACCTGAGTTATCCAAGCACCTGCAAAACTGAAAATATCAAGAGAAGTTTAAACTTCTGTACCTTTTCCTGTAGTTCAGTCCTATGTCTCCCTTGGACCATGCTTGCATTCTTGTATTTCTGCACTTATGTCACTGCTTTTTTGCTAGAGAAAAAGAAGGCTGTTTTATGGGAAAAACAGCTAACTACTACAGGTAGTAGTTAAAGATCCATTGAATTATCTGATACTCCCCATATCTGACACCACTACACTAGGTCTGATTCAGCGTGGCAACTCTAAATTCTGTCTCATAGATAGCTTTGCATAATAAATACCAAAACCTTCCCACTATTTTGAAAATGTCTTCTTTTGAGTTTTAGATTGCAGTTATTAAATTTCAGGGTTTGCTGATTTAAAAAAAAAAAAAAGGCAAAAATGGTTCAGAGATGCAGTTTTACTAATGCCTGAAGCTAATTCACGTCAATTTTCTGAACTGTTTTATCAAGCGTGTCAGTAGTATTGGAAGAGAGATCTAGTAAAATAGTGACACATTCGTGGATAGACAGCCATAAGTTTGATATATATGTGTATTGAGCTGTCTGAGTGCAAAGCAGTTTGTATCTGAAAGCCTCAAACGCAGTGGAAGGACAACATAGTGTCCATGATTAATATTGGGTAATTAAGTTGATATAATGGAGCTTTATACCTTCCAGGCTGTGGTGGGTTAAACTTGGCTGGCTACAAGGTGCCCACCCAGCTGCTTTCTCACTTCCCCCCCTCAGCAAGATGGGGAGAAAATAAGATGAAAAAGATTGCGAGTGGAGATAAGAACAGGGAGATCACTCAAAATTACCACCACGGGCGAAACAGACTCAATTTGGGGAAGATTATTTTAATTTATTTCCAATTAAAAATGGAGTAGCATAGTGAGAAACAAAAACAAAACTAAAAAGCACCTTCCCCTGCCCCCCTTTTCTTCTCAGCCTCAACTTCACTCCTTCATTCATCACTCTTCTACCTCCTCTCCCCTGGATGGCACAGGGGGATGGGGAACAGGGGTTGCAGTCAGTGCACAAGGCTTCATCTCTGCTGCTCCTTCCTTCTCACACTCTTCTCCTGCTGGGGGTTCCGTCCTGCAGGATACAGTCCTTCATGAACTGCTACAACATTGGTCCTTCCCACGGGCTGCAGTTCTTCCAGAACTGCTCCATTATGGGTCTTTTTCATAGGGTACAGTCCTTTGGGAAAAGACTACTCCAGTGTGGGTCCCCAATGGGGCACTGTTTGTGCCAGAAAGCCTGCTTCTTCATGGGCTTTCCATGGGCTGCAGTTTCCTTCAGGACACATCCACCTGCTGCAGCATGGAGTCCTTCAATGGGCTTCAGTGTGGATATCTGCTCCAGTGTGGTCCTCCATGGGCTGGCAAGGGGAAACCTGCTTCATCATGGTCTTTGCCATGGGCTGCAGAGGAATCTCAGGTCTGACACCTGGAGCCCCTCCTTCCCCTCCTTATTAACTCACCTTGGTGTCTGCATAGTTGTTTTTCTCACATTTTTCTCACTCTTCTCTCACAGCTACTGTGCACTGTTTTTCACCCTTTCTTAAATATGTTATCACAGAGGCACCACCAGCACCACTGATGGGCTCAGCTTTGGCCAGCAGTGGGTCCATTTTGGAGCCAGCTGAAAATGTCTCTGTCCAACATGGGGGCAGCTCCTGATCTCTTCTCACAGAGGCCACCCCTGCTACCAAAACCTTGCCATGTATACCCAATACACAAGCCACTGTTATAGATAATATAGATATGGATATGGAAATGGGTGTACATATAGTTATAGATTATATAGATGAGATAGATGTAGATACAGATGTAGACATCATAGGGATAGGGATAGACATAGATAATACAGATATATATGATCTAGATATAGATAGATGATATAGATATAGATATAGATACCAATGTACATGTGGATGTAGATCTTGGGCTCTTATGAGAATGTCCATAGGTTTCCCCTCCCGAGGGCAAAATCCTCAATGCAAGTACCCAAGAGGCAATGAAGAACAGAAACTAAACAGTTTGTTTGGATGACCTCCGTGTTCTACAATGTCACAGATTGTAAAGGGAGTCTGGGAAAGCTGTCCTCACTGTTGTCTTTGTAAGAATCTTGACTTGTAACTTTTAAATATCTCGCATACCACTTCAAGCAAACTGTTCAGCTTGACAATGCTGACATGCATTACAGCTTCTACAGGTGCAGGATAAATCTTCAGTACTCAGTGTTAGGCTGTCTTCATTGCAAAGCATTGAGATAATTGTCTTCTTTGCTTATTACCAAACCCAAACTGCATTCTCTTATTTAATTTATATTAACAGATTAAGTCACTAAATGTTTTTTTTCCAGGATTTTACGTGTCAGTTATGATTAACTTTTATTTCACTTCAGATGCTGTTTTACATAAACTGGGGAATTTGACTCTATATATTATATGCCAAACAAACATGTAGTTACTTTTTATTTTAATTTTTATTCAACAAATACAATGTGTAAAAATATTTTAGATAATTACTTAGATAATTTGCAGATTAATTGGGAGTAAGTATGTTTACAAATTTGCAGCCAGTCATTTTATTTAAATTACTTTATAACAGACCAGAACTACTATTGTTTAACAACACTCATCACAAGGTTATTGTGATGTTGAATTTTTGTTATTGAAAGAATAACAGGGGAAAATATCTGGATACTGAAGTTCGCATTCCCAAACAGGGATTTTAAGTCTTGCAATTACATCGTTGCATGATGCATTCAAAGAACTAAAAACTTTTTAGGTACCTGAAAATGAGGATAGTGTTTTGACAGGCACTTCCAAAAAGTCACTGTTTAAGTGCTTATTAAAAACAGAATTTTAAATCCACCTGTCTGTATTTGTTATATAACAATATATATTTAATTGTCTTACTAAAATAAAAGTAAATAAAATACTAGGATGGTCTTTCAAAGATATTTAATAAGTCAGCATATATTCAAGCCAAATAATCTAGAGAATTATAGTATGGAAACATATACTCCACTGATTTTAGAATATTTTCTGTTGCAAGCGCAAAATACTAAACCTCTCATGCTTAAGGAAATGCTTTCTTAACTGACTTCTTAACTTCTGGCTTTGTTAAGGTCATGTCCCTCAATCTCCCCTCAGGCTCTTTCTTTGCTTCATGTTCACCATATTATCATACACAATCATATTATCCTTGCCTTTGAGTCTTTAATGTTTTGGCCCATGCCCTTCCTGTCAGACCATCTTGCACCATTAACCACTTCCTTATTTTTCAGCAGTTGATCCCAGCCTTCACCATCCTCTCTCTAATCTATTTTCCCCCAAAACATTCTTGCTTTTCATATGCAGGAAAAGCCCACTCTCTCAATACCTGCAAACCTGTAGCCTCCTCTAAATCTCTAAAGTTTTGTTCTTGCTGTGGTAATAACAATTTACAGCTCTTAAAATTGTACTTTATTTCCCTTAGTGTTTCTTCCTTCAAGTTACCCATGTTTTTCTTAAGTAATTTGTTTGTCATTTGTTTTGTCATTTTGTCTGTCACTTGTTCTCTGTCTGCCTATTTGATTTTCCTAGGTGATCTATATTAAATGATATGATCTATGCTGTATCTACTCTATCCACAGTTTGGACTTGAGATCTGGTTATGTTTATTTACTTTTCATTGGCCTGTAGCAAGTTGTTTGATTTCCTATTTGCTTAATTTCTCACTCTGCTTCTTTTTTTTTTTTTTTTTTCAGAAATAAAAAAGCAGTAATTGTCTTTCTCAGACCTTTTTCTGTCTTTCACCTTTAGCCTGTAAGCCAAAGTGAAAGAAACAGCCTTTATCTAACTGCTTTTGTATGCTGTTTGGCAAAATGGATCTTAAGTCTTAGTTAGTTCTTATTAAGTCGTATCATTCAGCAAATACTCAACTGTTAGGTCATGTTATAAAGAAATCCTGTAGATTTATTGATAAAAAGATCCTTTACCTTACTACAAAATTTGATTAATTGCCTAAAGGACAATTGTCTAAACAAAATGTCTAAAGGAACCAGAGTGCAATAGGGACCTGTAGCTCTTTACCCTAAACTTGAAGAGTACAACACTGATTTTTGTCCTAAGGTTTTATTAGAATAATCTCTCTTTTATATTGTAATCTTACAGAAGAGATAATCTGTTATAGAGTTGTTCATTCCATAAGCAAAGAAGAAGCATCATTTCCAGGACAGTGCTTAGGCAACCTCATTCAAAGTCCACTGAAATTAATGGTTATATTCTATTAACATTAATTTTAGATCAAGATAATGGAGAGAGAGAGAAAGGATCCAAAATCCTCTGGAATGAAAACGGAAATCCAGGGTTTATTTAGCTTTGTTCATCATGACAAAAATGGATTAATTGTAGCAAAACATTAGAAAGACAAACATAATTTCTGAGATATATAAGTATCATTACTCATGGTTATTATGTTAATGTCTAGGGACTAGCCAGGTGTTCTGACTTCATTGTGCTAGACATTGTAAAAACACAGCCCAATAACTTCTGTTTGTGTAGTAATTTTAGAGTGGTCTTAGCCATCAACTGCAACCCCTTTAAGGTTAATTTGAGGCTCTTGAACTGTCTGTTCCCTATAAGAGGGAACAGAGATATAAAATGGTAATGATTTTTTTTTTTTTCCATTTTTTTAACTCCCTCTTTTACTTTAAAGCCTTTTGCTTCAGGTGTTCTATTTTTTGTAACTACTTCTTGAGGTAGATTTTTCCACTAAAACCACTGCTTTTATGTGCCCATTATCTTTTGGGAGTGTCAGCTTCATTAAGAAAGCTAGATTTCTGTGCATGGAGGGAGCTTGTGAGTCCAGCTTCTAATAATGGAAGTATGTTTCTAGAAAACTGATCACTGTTATGGCTCTTCTGCAGCCCCTGACTGACAGCTCCTGCTGATTTCTGAGCTTAGTGGGTGTCTGGCAGCTCTGTGATTGAGAGACCTAAGGTCTCACCTTCCCAGCATGTGGTATCAGCCAACTCTCTGTGGCTCTATTGTATTTTAAAGAAAGGGAGATTACTAGACCAAGTAAATGAAGGTCATCTCTTGCCTCTACACTGTGCAGCCAGTGCTCTGCAATGGAACAGACCTGAAATCTAGCTCCCAGTGGCACTCATTGTGACAGGATCTGGGACATCTGGCCACCCTGGTAGGCAGTATCTCATTACTCTGCATTACTGTAACTGCTGGATCACAGGAGTCTTCAGCGGTTTCTGAGACAGACAACAGATACTGTGATCCAGTAGTCATTGCCACTCACTGGGGGCTGCTGGGCTCCAGTAGCCTATGACAGCTATCAGATAATCAGTCATCAATTGTTTGTTGTCTTTCTCATGGAAAATGGCTTTTTCTATCTGCCTCTTAACTCTTTTTTTCCCAACCTACAAGGCTGATGAGCTCCCACAGAATCAGTCGCAGGAGCACAGTTACCTAGTTCATACCTGATGCAGAATTTAAGTGTTGCATAACAAAACCTAACTGATACATCCTTCATCTTTGCTACATCTACTTTTTCCAAAAAGTTATTTGTACAATGTATATAACACCCTTGGTTTCTTGTTTCTACCTGTGTCACAAGAATGAAAGAAAAAGCATTTGTATGTTACAATAAAAAAACAACAACAAGCAAACAAACAAACAAACAAAACCCCAAACTCCCCGCCCCCCACCCTGCTATTTTAGCTAGTGAGAATGAAAACTCTTTTTGAATGTCACAGAGGAGTGAAAAGAGTGAAGATCCCTTACTGCAGAGGGAATGCTAGGAATCGCATAAGGTTTTGTGTCTATCTTGTGCATGGGGAAGAATAAAATAGTGCTGTATCAAGGTGCTTTTTATTGTATTGACATTTAAAGTTTTTTATCTTAGCATTAAATTTTAAGAATTTTTTTTTTTCCTAAAAGTTTCCTCAGTGATAGTCCCAAGAGCAAGATTTTCCTTTCTTCTTCCCTCCTTCAAAACAACTACACTTGGCTCATGCTACTTTAAAATGCATAACAGAACTGCAAAGCATTACCAAAACTATTTTAGAAAAGATTCTACCATTGGGGATCAACTTCAACAGTGTTTTTCTTTTAGTAATTCATACATTTTACAACAGTCAATTGTTTGTAGAGTCTGTTTGCGTACCAGAAAGACTAACATTCCTTAAAGCTATTTCATTTCCATTGTCTCTTATTTTTGTATTGCTATTATTGCACCTTAGGTGCAACTGTTATTCTGTCATGATTATGATCACTAGGTAAAATATGACTATACCAAGTATTTTTTATGAAGTCAAAGGGGTAGAATGAAGACATGCATCCAAAGGAATGCAAAGTAATAACTTAAAATTAACCAACTTGGAAAGTTTAAGTTTAGTTTTAACAGTCTGAAAAGAGTAAGCCCAAGGCACACATTTTTAATTTATAAAATTCATTGTGGTAGAAAGACATTCAACATGATTTGTCTCCTGACACCAAGTAATCTCCAGGTGCTCAACTCCCTTCAAACTACAACTGCAAGGTTGCCTGTGTGCCATGTGCCCCAGGCTTGGAAATATCTGAGTAAATTTGGCATCCTCTAGAGGTGAGCTAGCACATCAAGTTAACTGTAAGGTTTCATTATTTAATTGTGCCTGACTTGTCTTTGCTCAATTGCTTCCCATGCCTGCAGCCTTCTCTTCAGTTCTCCAAAGCTGACATATTTATCTATGGCTTTTTTAATATATATTTTAACCAGGGGAATAAAAAAAAGTAATTTAGGAATAAGTCCCTGGTTTCTAATATTCTGAAAAGGCAAGGATGGGAAGTGTTATAGAGAGGTTACAGTATGTTTTCTGCCTACATATAAGGAGGAGAATGGCAAGAATAGCTTCCCATCCCACAGAGTTATCTCTTACATATTTGATGTACATTGATGTACAACAAAGATTTCACCTGTTGCCCTTTGCAGTGGATGTGGCCATGGGAAGAGCTTCTGTAGAACTGCACAGAAGGTTTAGCAGTTCAGTGGTTAAGGTATCAAATAAAGATACTCTGGTTGGACACAGCAGAAATACAAGTTCAGACTGAAGCTCTGTTAAGTGCCAAATCATGTGAAAATAAAAACACATGCATACTCCTTCCCAGTGAAATAAACTGGGTATTCATTTGTAGTCTAATGATCCAGCTTAGTGAGGTGCTGAGAACCCTCAAATACAACTACCTTCAACTGGGCAGCTCGTTAGATTCACATGGCTAAAACATGCCGGCATCTGTAACCAGCAGCATATCATTGATATTTTCAGCATCATGTATCCGCTGCATTCAATTTTGAACTGATGAGGTGTCACTCACATCAGCAGCTGACTGCTAACCAGTACTGCAGGATTAGGTCTAGAAGGAACTAGACCATTTTGCCATGCAAATGCTCACTTAACAAGTGGCCACAGACAGCACCAATGAGAAAGACTGTATAAAACTAATCTGTGGTTGGGTAGTGACTCTGAGATTAGGGAAAAAACTTATAAAAATTGTTTAAATCTTTGGTGAATTCCTCATTTCACTTTCTGCCCTCTTTTCTAGTAACTATTTTTTTTAAAAAAGCTAAAAAATAGTTAAAGGTACAATAATTACAAAGCAAGATTTCACTTTTACCATGCTTAAATGCAGAAAAGACTGTCTGGTAGATTAGTATTAACATGTTCCAGATTTGGCATAATTGTCTACAGTAGACTTAAACCAGTGTCTAATTGAAGGTAACTTGGACATCTTCACTGTGCTGCAACTACAGACCTGGAAAACTGGTCTGCAGTTTTCCAGGAAAATTGGACTGCAATGGTCATCGTTTGGTTGAGTTTCCAAGGGTATTGTGACATCAGCACTTAGACTGAGGCCTACACATGCTCCAAAGTTTATACTTGGCAAATTTGCTGACCAAATATACCCTAACTCTTAAGCCCAAATGCCAGCTGCATTTCAGACCTAGTCAGGGAACTTAGTTAAAGTGGAAAATGTGAAATCTAACTTACAAGAATTGTATAAGTAGCAATTTCTTTTCTCTCCCTCCTATGCTTTCTTTCTCTGTCACCCAGAAGATGGCTGTGTTACTGAATCCTTTGTATCTTCTTTATCTCCTTATTCTCGTCAAATTCCAACTAAAAGTATTGATAACAGAAGTTACTGCCATCCTAGCAAACACGGCTTTCTGATCCTCTGCTACTTGATCCAGTACATCAATCTGTCAGAAACTTTTTTTGTCTAATAAAAATAATATTAACTTCAATTTTTCCATTTTCCATTTCCATTGCAAACACCCTCCACTCCCCCCAGTCTGAAGCACCAAAGCCTCAAGCTTGTAAAAGTTATCGTTCCATCTTTATCATGAGAGAATGGTAGCACTCATTATTGACAACAAGAAGGTGAGCTGATAACAAATAGGACACCTGGCTGACATGAAGAAATTCACAAAAGTACATAAGGATGAATGTGAGCAGCAATAGAGTAAGCAAAAGTGGGATTCCCTACATTATTGTCTTACTCCATGTTTACTTGAGTGAACAAGCAATGCCTTTCTATCTTGACTTTTTATGTCACATCACAAACACCCAGAGGAAGGAGATAGGGAAGGAAAGGAAGGGATGGGAAAGGATTCAGTAGACATTACTGCCCTATGTCTTCAGAGATTATCTTAAAGTACACCTCATTCATATCCCCAGGTCTACACGTTTCATTCATTTTGGAATTGGTAGGAAGCAGGAAGGTTGCTCTTTCCACATAGCTACTTTATTTTGATACCCTTATATGCAGTTAATTGATTAGCAAATGTCTTAATTTTCTTTGGCTTTCAAGGAACAACTCTATAATATTTTCTTTAATTCAAACATTTTTTTTTTCTTGTTTGCAGTTTAATCAGTTCTATAATTGCTTTTAGTTTGTTAGGAATTTTTCTATTTGTCATCCATGCTTTATTTGTCAACATAACAACTGAGCTGTTAGAAGTGTATGTTTACTGTCCGATTCTAATAAGAAACTGTGGCCTTGCTAAGAGGTCTTACTAAAGAACTACAAAGATAAAATAGCACACACAGTCTGTGGATTAATGGTACATTAGCACAAACTAACTACTACAGAATTTCATACTATAAAAAAAATTGAAACAACTCAAGGGCATTCAAAGATACACGGTTCGAGAATTTAACCTTTTCTTCTCTGATAGCTGTGAACCTTATCCTCTGGTTGCCCAGGACCTGCTGAATCAGGGAATGCTGTGCCTGGAGGGTAGCATGTTTGCTCTTTGTTTAGGAGTGCAGGCTGCATGTACTCTATCTGAGGTTCTACCACAGAGAACAGAACCAGGAGCCATCTGCTCCTTCAAACACATCTCAGATTCTAAAAGCTCATAGCTTAGCAGACACATCTCAGTCAGTATGGCAACATCAATATCCAGTAGCACTATCCCAATAGTTGGCTTGCCTGTAGCAAACTGCTTAGCTATGGTCTAATAACAGTCTGAGGTTGTGACTCTCCACCCTATGATTGCTACCCATTCCTTTATCGTTGATATCCGCTAACACTGTCATTGGAAGATCTGTGCAAGGTTTTTGGTTAGATGGGTCTGCTTCTTCACACAGGAATTCTGTGGGATCATCGTGTGCTTGCAGAAATAGAATATTCTGCAACCTTATGCCAGCTTTTCCAGCCAAGATATGCCACTTTGCAGTTGCTGCTAAAAATGGAGAGCAATGGGAATCCACATCACTAGAAACTTACCATACATGTTTTTGCTTCCACAGCAGGAATTCTGGCAGTTTGTGGCTGTGGCCGTTCTGGATGTATTAACGTTCCCCTTGACTTCCATCCCAGAGGCCCTGCAGCAATTGAAACTTCTCATGCTGCACTCCCAGTTCCTTCATGCTGCTATGACAACTCCAAACTGAGCAGTACAGCTTTGAAGGGACTCATGACTTGTGACTGGGATTTCAGAGGACAGAGAATTA
The DNA here is from genome assembly GCF_034638445.1 of Ciconia boyciana. Taxonomy (NCBI): domain Eukaryota; kingdom Metazoa; phylum Chordata; class Aves; order Ciconiiformes; family Ciconiidae; genus Ciconia; species Ciconia boyciana. The sequence goes on from NC_132935.1 coordinate 84,361,803, forward strand.
TCAAGTACAAAATCATTCCTAGAAAGCTTCCACCTTAATAGTGTGCATAGCTGCACCTGGGAAATAGGACTCCAAACTGGACACATTTGACAAGGGCTACAGGATCCAATAGAAATAGGGAGAGAGAAACATCTGGGTTTGGGATTCTTTCAAGTGAGTTTGTGTCCATATGAAGCCATTGGGATAGACAAGCCTTTTTTTTAAGACCACTCTTAATCCCCATTTTGCAATGAGTTGTGCTTGCAGTAGAGTTGTTTGAATTAAGATGTGTTCATTCCTGGCCCTTCTCCCACATCTCTGACCCTTAAAGAGGCTGAGTGCTGGAGAGAATTTTGTGAAAATATCTTTCCTTTCTAGAGCATCCTAAATTTAAATTGGAGGGGAAGCAGTATTAGGTAATGGCAACTTTATGAAAGCAAAGTTATTTTTGCATTAAGCATACAAGGTATGCTTCTATCCTTTCTGCAGTGCCAGCATTAGTTGGAGGAATGAAAGACTTGAGATGTGCAAAATTTTCCCCAAGAAAATCATGCACACATCGTATAACAAAAACAAAAACCAAGAAGATTTATATAACTAATTAGTTTTTTAAAAATCACTACTGACCTTAACTAATACATAACTAAATTTCCTCTTCTATACACACTCTGCTTTTAAATTTCAATCTTTTTACAAATAAATTTGAAGTAGGTGTATGTAGGAGTAAAATAAGGTTGCAGTTGATTGTATATACCTACCGGCAGCAGGAAATTATTTAGTTTAACTGACCTGTTAATTATCTGCAAAAATTTAACTCCTGCATTTGAAATACAAATTCCCCCCCCAAAATCTTCTGGGGTTTAGGCCAGTTATAGACTCATTAGCATTTGTCCTCAGTCTCATAATATTAAGGTGAGGTAGGTAAGAAGGTAAGAAGAAGGTAGTTAAGAAGAAGCAAAAAGTAAGAGACAAAGAAAGCAGTAAAAATAGACAAGTTTCTCAGCCATGTGTTGGACTTTCTCTGTCAAATTATTAATAATTCTCTGCCTTCTCCTTCCCTTCCTCCCTGTCTCTCTCTTCAGTAAATCTTGTGATTTATTTCTGTTGGAAGTCTAGTGATGACAGAAATTAGTTACAAAATCACCTAGACCTCATGCACTAGCAGCAAAATAAGTACTATATAATTACCATTCTTTCCAACAGAATTGCTCAAAAATTTTGTAAAGTTTCTGATAAAAATTGAGAACTTTCCAGTATATATACAACTACGAGGAAGAGGTGATAAAGGAAGCATTTGATAAAGAAACAGAGACTATAAAGAGCTACAACAAAATCAAAAGTTTAGCTTAATAGCAGTATTTTAGATAAGTTTTTATTTTATTTTAGTTGTTTTGTCAATTTGCAGTTATCATGTGCCTGTGCAGAAGTACTTGTCTTACTTGCTTCAGCCAACTGACTAGCTGTCTGTAGACAGTGTCTGGCAGGAATGCTGTTTTAATTCTTCTGACACAGTAGCAAATGAAAATCCTATTTGTATATAAGTAGGAGTTATACACCTTGGGTTTTTTAAATTTAAAAATTCAAATTATTATAAATTGATACTTTGCAAACACCTAAATTTGAGATACTTGAAAATTGCAGAAATTTGTGTTGGCTTCAGCATTTTCATTAAGCAAGAATATTACACAGTGTGCTACCCAGGGAGATAGTTTATGAAATGGTATGACACCTAGAATCATATAGAAAAGAAATTGAATTTCTATGTAATTTATTTTCTAAAGTATCTTGGTCTACCAAGCCAATTTTTATGTGCTTTTTAAAATTTTTTTTAACTCTTCACTTCTGTTTTTTCCTGGTTTTATCCATGAATAAACATACACTGATGTAATACTGGATTCAATCACTACACTATCATTTAAACCTATATTTGTGAAAGTGATTTGTGAAAGACTCTGAATAAGTGGCTGTAAACATGGGAGAGGGGGAGTGTTAGTAAAGTGTAACAACTTCCAGATTTTTTTAGCCTGTTCTGTATTTCCTAAATTCTTTCAGTTTTAGCCAGCATTAAGTGGCTTTTACAACTTTCTGTCTGGGCTAGTCATACAAGCAACTACACTAATGCAAGCAGACCTGCACTAGCTTTTGACTGGAACTAGTAGAAAACGATCCACAAAGCCTGGCACAGATTAATGATGGAATATCTACCCAGTTTCTCTAGTAAGTTTTAACTTCTGTGTTCATCTCTGTGCTGCTACAGCCTGATATGCCATAATCATTATTATGAATGTAGCACAAACATAAAATTCAGTCACACAGATTTCTGCAGAGTATCACCTGACAATCTTGCAGATGATTATGTGGTGTGGACATTCCGGCCAGTGCAATGACACAATAATTGTTTCCCATGATTCTCAGTCCCTCTTAAAAATGGGCCGAACAATCTCAACTTTGGTATAATTGCATTGAGTCAACACCTCTTAAAGAGATGTTTATGTCTTATTAAAAAAAATTAATAAAAAGAGGTCCAGTGAATAAAAAACTGATTTCCAAAGGTGACATATAGCTCAGTTGGACATAACACAATCCAAACTGAACTATTTTCACGTAGTTTGATTTCAGTCTCTCAATCCAATGTAACAAGTTATTTTCCTTTGCAAGTAAAATACATTTAAAATTTGGGCCTGCTCAAAGAACAGTTGACTTTAAGTGATTTTTGATGCTCCAAAAATTTTTATTTGCATGGCAGTTGTCTCTATACTTCCATGGTACAAAAGCTCATGTTTCTAAGGAGATAATCCCAAACAGATTTGCAAAACCAAAACCTGTAGCAGAACCTTATCTTTGCCTCAACCCTGTATATGAAAAAAACCAAAAGTAGAACAGAACCACAATTAAAAAAAATGAAAATAAAATTCAGCATGTGTCACAGAATACTTCAGGTGGAAGCTCAATAGCTGACAACACAGTGTGCAAATAAAATATTTGCTTTACAAAGGTCTGCAAAAAAGAGATATACCTCAGCTGAAGTTCGGAAGTTCCCTCCATTTTTATCTTTAAAAACACAATAAGGTTCATATTTTGCTTATGTGCTGGAAGTAAATACCATTAAAACCACAATTTCATACCTTTCTCCATTTGGATTCCAAGGTAGAAGGTTTTGTAACATAACTTTTTCACCAACCCTTAAAAAGAAGGAAAAGCTTGATGTTAATGTGCTTCCAGATGCAGAATAACTTTAATACTTCCTGAGTCAGGATCTTTTGAGAGTGACATCAGTATATGATTTTCACTGTGTTTCCTCAGATATTGTGTTGACTGAATGATTCACTCTTAAATTGCTCTGCCTGAAAAGTGAAATGATTCTGCTCTTGTTGGTCTTTTTAAGTTGCCCTGGTTTCACCTGAGATAGAGTTAATTTTCTTTATAGTGGCTGGTATGGGGCTATGTTTTGGATTTGTGCTGAAAACAGTGTTGATAATACAGAGATGTTTTAATTGTTGCTGAACTAGTCAAGGACTTTTCAGCTTCCCATGCTCTGCCAGGTGCAGAAGAAGCTGGGAGGGGACACAGCCAGGATAGTTGATCCAAACTGACCAAAGGGCTATTCCATACCACATGACATCATGCTCAGTATATAAAGCTGGGGAAGAAGAAGGAAGGGGGGGACATTTGGAGTGATGGCGTTCGTCTTCCCAAGTAACCGTTATGCGTGATGGAGCCCTGCTTTCCTGGAGATGGCTGAACACCTGCCTGCCCATGGGAAGGAGTGAATGAATTCCTTGCTTTGCTTTGTTTGCGTGCGCGGCTTTTGCTTTACCTATTAAACTGTTTTTATCTCACCCCTCGAGTTTTCTTACTTTTGCTCTTCCGATTCTCTCCCCCATCCCACCAGGGGGGAGTGAGCGAGCGGCTGTGTGGTGCTTAGTTCCCGGCTGGGGCTAAACCACGACATAAGTCTACTGAATTCAAGTCATGACTGGCAGACCCCATAGGGATGAGTATGTACTTATGAACAGATAGACAAGAATAAAATAATGCATGGGCAAATTGCTGTGGACAGAATAAGATCTGCCCTAATCTGAGGACATTCTTAACTGAAATCAAATTCAGTCATTTAAAGGAAACAAAGATTCACGTGTTTCATATCTTTTACTTTCCAGACCTAGAAGAATTGAAATACTGTAAAGGAACAGCCCCTGCTTGTAGGGTTTCTGTAAGCGAGCACTTCTTCCTGAACATTCAGGAAAGTTAATCAGAATGCCAGACCTGGTTAGTTTAATGGCATTAACCCCTTATTTGGAAACTTAGGGAGTTAATAAAGATAAGTTAAAACCCCTTTAGTCTTAAATCAGTGTACACACACCAAGATTTAGTGCAGATAACCAATCAATTTTAAATTCATACCCCAACTTAATTTGGATCGATTTTACTGAGTGTCCCTGAAGGTAGTAGAGGTGTTATAAATCCTAGTAGAGAACCTTATCTGATATTTTCAGCTTGTAGTGACACAAGAGGTTCAGGCAAAAATCCTGATGAATGTTATTTGGACTGAGATCTGAATGTAAAGCTTTTGAGGGTCAAACCTTCCTATCGTGTTTGAAAACAAAACAAAACAAAACAAAACAAAAGTTTCTAGTGCCATAAGATAAATTTAAACCATGTGAACATACAGCCTTTTCTTTTTCTTTCCTTTTTTAAAAAAAAAAATAAAAATCAGGATCTGCTTTCTTTTAACCCCATAGAAAATTGATAGTGGCCTTTTTAAGAGAGGTCCTGAATGCTTACCACTCACTTGAGCTCTGTGGGCTACACACCAGAACTGAGACTTTGAGTATTTGGAAGATTTACACATTTGCAGAAATATTCCTTTGCATATGGCAATTATTTCAGTTAGAAGTAACTGTCCTCATTATGATTTCTTATGTGCATTTTCCCTCCTTTTGAAAGATGGATATTTCAATCATATACTTTCATATAACAACAATAAAGATTAAATACTGTTTTCATACTGTTTTCACATGGGACACAATCTTTTACTTACTAGCTTGGGAGCTTGGAGATGTGTAAAGGTAAGCTGCCGACTAACTTGCAGTTGTAATTAAAATTGAGGTTTCTTTCCTAGTTTTTAAGTAAGCTGTAATTCAATTATTTAAATATATGAAAGGGAGCCTGAGGTATATGTATATTTAGCTCAGGGTGTGATACAGAACACATAATACTAAATTCAGCTGGTTTACATGCTCTAATTGTCACCTTGCATCTTCTGTAATGTATGACTAGATTTCCATTTATTTTAAGAGAGCAAAAGAGTGATTGTATCCAAATATCAGAGGTGATGCTAGAAGACACATGGATCAGCAAGAAGATGGAAGGAGAGTAAGGAAGCTGTTCTATCAGGAAGTAGTTTCATATCAGGAAAAAAATATGGGATATGCCCTTACAAATTATGCCTCAGAAATATGAGCTTTAACTACAAGTGCATAAATAAGCATATGATATTTTCATTGAATTCAAGGCACTTCAGGAATGTGGAAGGGTTAGAAAAGTGCAAGAGAGATGAGAGACATAAGGCTAATCAAGTGTAGCCTTGCAACATAACTGTTTTTATATATCTCTAAACTTCCATCAAATTAATAACATAAAATATAAACAAAGATACTGTCTCTACATTATTATTGAAAATTAATACATTTGGTCATTTGATTTTCTTTGGTCAAAAAGCGAAAGCATGGAAATCTTTAAAGAAAATTCAATCCAATCTTTACAAACTGTGTTAAGTTAAAGAAAAAGGAAGAGTCACTAATTTAGCAAAATATTTTCTCTTAAGAAATATATTTTGATTTTAATACAAACCAAAATAATCATTTACAATTATTAAACAAAAATACTATTTTGTCCAAGTTCAATTTTATATCATTACTGCTGAAGACATTTGTGAAAAATCAGAGAAAACTTAATAATGAAACACTTTGAATCCAGTGAAAAATTCCTAGTGAAATAATTCTTGAAAATATAAATGCTTCACGTGAATCTAAGATGGATTTGAGTCATCATTGTTCCAACAGTAGGAGGATGTAAGAATCAGAAATTATTAAGGCTTGAATAAATGGTGTTTGCTGATGGTAATCTTTTTTGGTTCTGCTATTTCGGAACATTTCAAAAGAAAATACTTCAGTTTAAATAGAAGGGTTTGTATTACTTTGGTTTTACTTTACTAGAAGGGTGAAGGTTTCCAAACATTAAAGTAGTAGATAATAAAAAAGTGCTTTCTGTAGCCAGAGTAGTGTTCAGAAGTAGCAGTAATCATTATGAATTCATAGACCCTGTGTTCCAAGTGTATGAAATATGAATTTTATGTAGCAGACCATATTCATCTGAGGGGTATATAATCAGCTTTACTATCTGCCATAAACTTTGTATGAAATCACAATGCTTTTAAAAAAAAGTAAAAGAATATATGAGCACTCTGCAAGTTTTCCAAAACTACTTTTGCATAAAGCTCAGAAAGCTTAGAGGACTCTCCTAGCCTTGACCACAGAAAGTGTATCAAATACAAGCTGTATATAGAGACTAAAAGGAAAAGAACAAGAAAGCTTTTGCTTGCTCCTTCCTCTTCCTCTAGAGTCACTAAGGTCATATGCATCTGTACATAACCAGATAGAAGAAATCTGAACCAGTCAATGGTATGTAAACATATTTATGCAATATTTGTTGAATTTATTCCAGCACCTGAGGCACTGATTATGTTGAGTGCTCCCATAAATGGCCCAGCATGTAGTCTAGATTGCATTGCTGTCTGTTCTCCACTGGTCCTCTCCCGTTGCCTTGTAGAAAGCCAGTCCTACTGCACTGTGAGATGTCCATGGGGAGCTCCTTCAGGTGATCAGCCTTTGGCTTCTGAAGCTAAGCCTTTGCCCTGGAAAGCAGACCCACTGTTTTATTCCCCTGTACCATACTGCCAGCACTACTACAACAAATGAAAGTATGTGTTGCAAACGTACATGGATTCAGCCCAGACCACAGATCGTTTACATTGTCATTTCCCAGAAGGCCATGGTAACAAAACTGAAATTTCTCCACACTGGAAACAGAATTTCATATATTTGAGATCTGCATATGAGAAGACACGCTGAGAATACTCTATATTATTGTGGTAAAATATATAAATATATAAATAGTTCTGGTAAAACCTCAGAACTTCTAGTGGATGATGATGGATGAATAGAAGATGTAGCATATGATCTGGATGTGTGAGCAGAGTAATGACTGATAGGAAAGGTCTCATACTTTGTGCAAAAAGCAGCAAGAGAGAGAGAACTAATCTGAGCCATGAATTATAATAGGCAGTCCACTGCTATCAAATCCATGCCATCTGGGTTGTGCATGACATCCTTCCTTTCTAGAATGGCTTGTTCCACTTCCTGTGATTATAAGGATTTATGACGCAGTGCTTATTCTTTGGGAGATGAAGAGAATTATTTTACCAGCACCCAAGGATGCACCAGCGCTAAGCCTTGATATTTGGATTCCTAAAGCTGTTCATGAGCCATCTCACATGGCAAGGTCATTCTGTTTTATGAAAAACTGCCCAAAATAATGCAGCTGTAATTTACAAAATTGTTGTTGTGAAAGGAATATAACTTTGTTATACTTCTGAGATCTGGCCTCTGCTTTCTGCAGAAGTGTCTCAATGTGACCACTGCCCTGCCTAGGGCCTGCTTTTACAGCCTTTTGTAGCCTAAGCAAGTACACTTCAGTTGCCTCCTCTCTGTCAAAGAGCCTCTGCCATCAACTTATGGTCCACCATATCACATCACTCCAGAAACATTAACAAAAGAACATTTTTTTAATTGAAAGGAACATGCAACATGTATGCTAGGAGATCATGAAAAGTGCAGGGTAAAACAGTTCTAGGCAGAACTATTCACAAGGTGATACAAGTTACTTACCAACTCTTGTGCTATCCCACTGAAGGTGAGAGAAGCTGCCTTTGTAAGTAAAAGAAACGAGTATGCATCATGGGCTTGAATCCTAGGAGAAGTATGACAGCCCACCCCTTCCCATTTCCTCTGAAAATGATGATTCTAAGTACTTTACCAAAAAGTTGTGTACAAATTTCTTCTTGCCTCCAAAAGTCCATGTTATTTAGGAGCAGTAAGGTGGACTGTAAGTTTTCCAATGACACCGAAAAATAGGCTGGAGCAGCCATGGTGGAATATATATAATGTGAAGTAACAATAAATGGGGGTCAGATGGTTACAGAATGTGTAGAAGTTGCCAGAATTCCATTTTGCCTTTTTTTCTTTTTCTTTTTTTTTTTTTTCTTTTCATTTTGGAAGTAGCAGAATGTGAGATAATCTGGATATAAATTTGCTTATCAAAGACATCCAGGGACCTGATATTTGGAGCATTAAAGATTAAAATAATGAAATAGAGAAGAAGGACCTGGATAATTAGCTTATAGGAGTACTATTCAGACCAGCTACCAGGAAGCAGGAATAAAAAATCCAAAATGTATCTAAGCCATTGTGGATCAAACTTAGCTAAACAATTATTCACAAATAAATGTCACCCAGAAAAGGTGTCTTATGATGCCTTTTGCACAGAGATTTGCAAACTGGTCACTTCATTCAGCTAGTCTTAGCCTGCAGCAAGTTTCTTTTTCATCTGTCTAATGTCTAATCTTCTAGAGGATTATTATTAATAATAATATTATTTTTAGTATGCATCTGGATTTGTTCAGGACTATGCCTAAAAGTGTTATATACATTTGAAATTAGGCTTTGTGTTTCAATACCTCCTTTATTATCCTCCATGTATCTTTTGGCCTATCACAGCTGTAAATTGATCTTTTCCTTAATTCTGCTCAAACACCATTTCAGTTGCCTCTAAATGTGAGACTCAACTGCTGTCCTGGCAAAGGACTAACAAGATTGTTTTCCCCACTGAATTCAAACAATTGGGTCACATGGAAAGGGTGAAGGGGAGTTTTTTCTGCCTTCTTCCTACTTTTTCCTTTAATAGCAATGAAACTCCAGTCCTTTAAAGATTAGGATAGTACACAGAGGCAAATCTGGGTCCCTCTATTGTAGATAACACCTGCTGTGTAAATTAGGTGCTGTGAATCTCTCCCTAGAGAAGTTTACTTCATTGAATATGAAAAACCACACAAAATTCTAAGTACTCTAGTGTTAGGCACTCTAATATCCACCCCAGTTCATTAAATGCAGAGGAAAAACTGAAGAAAGCCTAATGAAAACTGTTATAGACATGAAAATATGGTAGCAAACAAAATTAAGATCTTGCTACAAATAGCAGCATTTCACTCAGTGGCAGCTTTGACACTTTAGAATTGGAATGTTCATCTGCTGCAAAGCCATTTTCTTAGTAACAAACCCAATATTTGGTCTTTTCCCATCTGGAAGGGAATAGCAATTGGTTTCTCTGCTTTAGCTTATCTCATTGGATTAGGGCCCTCTGCATACTTCATTGGAAATAGTTAACTATTATAATCAAAGCTGTGTTAACATACTGGCCAGGGTTTCAAAGAGTTTAAGTTTTCCATAATTTACTTTCTCTCTCTCTTCTTCTTCACACTGCACTAAATGAGCACATCTCTCAAAATCTTCTTAAATATTTGTTTGGCTCAGGGGTGATTATAGTCATGACAGCAGTTGGAATCTTCTGGGATTTGGTACTACTGCCATCTGCCTCATGTAAAGCAAGAACAGTTTCTAAGATTGTTCACTTACTCGTGGCATAGAAGCAAGCCAATTCTGGATAAATATTCAGAGAAGGCAGCTAAACCGATATGACTGTATTTCACTCACTGATTTTGAGTGAAGCAACAGGTATTTTTAAGAAGTAAATAGCAGAATGATGTCCAGATTGTTTGTAGTGCTTTTATTGTTTTAAGTGAGTTTCCAAAATAATAAAAGTCTTCTGCTAGACTGTAATGCTATGAAAAACAACCTCTTCACAAAGGTTTGGTTCCAAGCTTGACTGAAACACTGAAGGCTATTCTGAGTAACAGAACAGCTGAAAGTTAATCAACAAACAAATTCAGCCACCATGTAAATCAAAATGTCAATCTGTATATATCTAAGGGTTAATTAGAATATAAGGGATAGAATGACAAGAAGCAAGCACATAGGAATTGTTTACAATGTCAGTTGTTGAAAATTAAAAAGAACAGTGTAAGAGATATTTATGATAATAACATCTATCAAAGATAGTAAGTCAAAAAACATTTCTAAAGACTGGCAGAGGTGAGTGTAGTTTAAGACTTCAGAAAGGCCTGTGCCCATCAAAGATGATATATTCCAGAAAACTATTTGTGAAAATTTTTAGCATTGTTCAGACTGAGTGATCTTTAAAATCTGAATTTTCATTTTGTCAAATCAGGCAGTCAATTTCATTTAAAATTGTAAAAAGAACTACTTAATGATTAATACAAATATAAAATTTTTGTCTGTTTGGCCATTTATATATTATCTGACACAGTTCACATAAAGTAACAAGACTCATACAGTTTATACAAGAGAGGTTTTGAATTCTGCAGCAGCATAAATTGAATTCTGAAGCTGTTTTAACAGATTTAGGCAGCTGTGTGAAATGCTTATGAAGTCATACATTATCCTTCTGAAGCAATTCTAAAAGTATGACAAAACTGAAAATATAGAATCATTGCCTTGTATTTGTATATCAAATAACATCTGATGGGACTTAGGCTCATACAACGATGTACCTACAAAACTAACTTGGAAATAAGTATAGAAGTATATAAGTACACAGTATACTATATAGTATAAGTATACTGTATAAGTATGTAAGTATATAAGTATATAGTACACTATACAGCTGCTAATTCAGTACAAAGCTCCATTCTGGCTTTGTATCCCCATATGTCAAGTTTTAAATTTTATTTTATTTTATCTGTTTGTTTGTTTTATTTTTATTTGCCATTTACACAGCTTCTGAGTTGCACCAAATTCCTGTCCAGTTCATAAGCTAGATTCCTGGGAGAGTGCTCCTGCATTTCTAGGAGCATACATGTCAACCCACTAACAGATTTTACCTTGCAGTACCCTCAAAGAGTATTTACGTTCTTTCATGCAATCTACTTATGCTGTGGTCTTATATGTGAAGAAGGAAAAGTTCAGTGTTTGAGGGATCAGTCTGGTATTTAGGAAATGAGCATTCCATTTCTTCTTTCATCCTGTTAACATCTGAAGCAAAGCAGTTGGTCTTCCTGTGACCCAGGCGATTAAAATAATCAGCTGGAGACTACACTCCAATGCTTCCATATTTAAGTGCCTCAAAGAATGACGTTGCTATATTGTGAGGGAAATTCAGCATCAGATAGTAAGCATCTGATATTTCAGAAGAATCTGCTGATTGCCTGCAAAATCTTTCCTTCTATAAGAGAGGGTGCAGACTTCCTCTGTAACCCTTACCTTCTCCTACCCTTCCTCCTCTGGTGACAATATTAAGGGAAGTGGTTGGGGGAATCCAATGTGAAGAGAGAAGACAAAATGGTGAGCAGAAAAAATAATTTAGAAAAACAGCAAGCTTTTTTGTTACTTACTGTAAAACTTAATATAGAAAGAAAGACAGTTATGAGAAGACATGCTTTGCAATAAACTTCTTATGTACATTTTGGGGCAAGCTAATGATTCCAAAATATATGCATTACCCACTTTATTTCAGATTTTCTTAAATGATGCTCTTTGGGTAGAAGTCACACACACGAATTTGCAGGTACAAGAAAGAAAGCTTTTCTGAGAAAGCAAGGTGGAAATCATATCCCAGGCTGACTTCTCTCTACAAATGAATTTATTTCTTTGTCTTTAATAGACAAGAACAAGACAAAAAATCACACTTGTGTTTCTGTTGCTGTTGAATAACTTTATTTTATGATTGAGAAACTTAACATATAACTCCTGCATAATATTTTTGCTCTCTGTTTCAGATACTATTCAGGTAGTGCCACTTCATTGTTTTTATTTAAAAGCGTATTACTAGAATTTATGGCAGATTAGATCCTAGTCACAAAAAATAAATACTGAGGCACCATCACCAAATAAGACTGCTGCATTATTCCTACTGTCGGATTAAGGTGTTCAGCCCTCTAATAAAACTGAAAAGAATGAGAAGTGACCTGACAGAACTGTGCAATATAGCTACATATTTTGTGTGTTGCTAAAAGTCATAAAACTTGGATTCTATCAGCAGTCTAGCAGCCTGTTAGCTATTATCACTATTCTTGTGTGAGTTCATTTTTTCTAAATATTGCTTAATTCAACTGACTGAAAATGAAATCCACAAAACAATATTTCTTATTTTTATTCCCTGTGACAGTTCAGTGCTTCTATCATTGGCATTTTCTGTACAGCAAGTTGAGTAATGACTCAAAGTGGCATGGAAATGCAGCACAACCTGGGACTACACATAGCTGTATTTTTGCCACGTAAGTATTTCTGTACCTCATATTAAGTTGACATATTTCACACAGGCCTTTATCAAGTGCTCAATTTGCATATTAAAAATTTGCAAATCTAATATATGTTTCTATACAAGCCTGAATATTAAAAAATAAAAAGCCATTTCCTACATGTATTTTTGAAAGCTCTAAATTACCTTAGAAGATAAGGTACAGTAATAACAAAACTGATGTTATCCCAGCAAGTTTTCTCACTGGGAAAGACACTTAACATTTCAGATCCCTTTCCTCTGCCTGCAGGTGATGTATTTGGGTCTGTAGAGACACATCCCCTCAGCACGTGATCGTCAGGTCCAATTTAAATTTGCCAACCTTTGCGGCTCACTTAAGGCCACTCTTAACGAACACTAGCCAGAGCTATGTGCTTCTGCTACAAGCAGTTAGAAATCTCAAGCATGCTGTTTCATTAAATCCATCAGAAGCACCAGTTGTGTCTGATTAATTCACTCCTGTATTGGCAGCGCACAAATTTAGGAGAATGCCACATAGAAACATTTCCAGAGGTTACAAAAGCTCCAATGGTTCTTTGGAAAGCAGGTGGGCTGCTGTTTTGGCATCTTATGCTTTTATATAAAAAGCCACTAAGAAACATTGCTGTTCAACTACCCATGTTTATTGAACAAAGTCTAGCTACCTATTTCCACTGGGTCATCTGGGTTCTGGCAGCTTTGACAAGATAATGCCTGTTAAAGGAAGTTAGAGGGTCCCACCACGTTTCAAGTTTTCTAATCTATTCTTTTATTATGGTAATCCAGGACATAGACTGAATTTGTGGCCAGCCTTGACAGAGAACATGTTGATGTTCTGGCATATATATAAGCATTGCCCAGCTTTTCATCAGGAGGTGAGCAGCGCTTTCCTGGATTACGGTACCTCTCTCCTAAAGTCATTTCACTACAGGTCTGCCACATAACCAAACTGCAGAAGTTCCCATCATGTGATGGTAGCTTCACTGTATGTTGAGCCATTTTAAAGGAGGAAAAAAAAAAAGAAGGGAGGAAGCCTAAGCTTTAAAAGTAATCCACCTTGTTTGATCAAGTTCAAAAAACTGTCCACTGTATTGTGTACAGCTTGGTCACTGCAGCTGTACACAGTACACTGGACTGTATTGTGGAGGGTAAATCTACCTTGCAGTCAAAGCCTGATTATACCTTTCGTTGTCAAAATGAAAACTACCTTTCAATAATCTAGTATAGGTAATGATAGTAAAGTAGCTGAAAGACCAAAGAACTCAACACAAGCTGCAAAACCATCCTTGGGATCTGACCAGGGCTCGAGTAACTCGTCTGCAACAAGTTCTTTGCTGTCATGTCCATACTGCTCTTGGTACCTAGGCCAGCTAGTTTAAAACTAACTTGAGTATGTCTCTACATTTTCCACATTGAAATCATCAGTCTGATCATTCAGAAAAGAAAGTATACGTTATGGATCCTATGAAAATAAAGATGACTTTGTTCCATGTCTCTCTTCTCTTAGCACCAATAAATAACTAGCACTGCTAATAAGCAAAAATAATGCATTATCAATATGTCATCTCTGTGGCACCTATGAAGAAAATTTTTCAAATCACTGTGCCCTCTCAGACTGCTGTATAAAAATAATGAATAATTTGACAAAATATCCATTGTAAGTTAGAGAATGAAACAAAATCTGCTGGTTTGAGTTTATTGGGTTTTCTTTAAAAAATTTATTCAATATATTTCACTTTCAAATAAACAGAACCCATGTTTTATATGTGGAGATAGATCCAAAGACCAAATGAAAATAAAGTTTAAGTGATCATATGTTGTTTTCATTTATGTTGTTTGTTTTATTATCTACTAACTCTCTCTATTATTTTTAAAATGTGCTAGCTAATTCAGCCAAACCACAGAAAGATAAGAGGAAGAAAGGCATTAATTTTGTATTAGGTTTCTGTGAATAGACAAGGGAAAAAGGAAAGTCCCACACCGCAGAAAAGTCTGCTTCAGGAATTTCGCCCTGATTACATGTCAAGCAATTCACACAGAGTTCATCCTTGGAACATAATTCCAGAGGGAAAAAATGTTCATATGGGTGCAACTGCTCACTTAACCATTTATTTAAATGTTTACTTTGCAGCCTTTCGCAGATCACAGATATTTGCTGTGCAATATGCAGTCCCTTAAAATTATATCCTTTAAAAGATTACTTTTTAGAATAGCATGACTCTGATTAAAGTTTCATAATTGCAGTTCTCTGTAGCATTTCATGTTTAACTGACTTTTTTTTAATAACACCATGTTCAGTAACAGATTGCAATGCGGATTGCACTGCTGCTCTACAGCCAGTTAAACACTGATTAGCTCACAGCTGAAAGTTTTTAATAACACTTGCTCATTTCTTTATAGTGTCAGATTTTAGTTTCAAGAATAAATAAACTGTGTGTTCTCAACCTAATTATTTGCTTTATTGCAAAATTGCTTAATTGGTTTAGAGACATTAAAGTATTGGTTAATTTAAATGTTACTTCATAGTAATAATTCTATCAAATTACTAAGAAGGCATTATTACTTCAGAAAAAAAAGATTGGTAGGATGTATATTTTAAATCCCGAAGGAGCTTTACTGGTGTTCCTAGGGTAACTGAACTTTATAAGCACCACCATGCCAAGCCATGCAACCCTTGGGATGTCATCCATGTTAGCAATAAGAAATCTGAAAATTATTATATTCCTAGGATTTCAGAGGTCTGTTATTAATCATTGCTAACTGATACAGAAGCTTGTTTGTTGCTCATCTATGCACCTATGCCTATTTCTGTGATTATTAGTTACTAGAAAAACATTTTTTGTGTGGATATATTTATGAATGCTAGGATGCAAGGTTCTGATCCTGCAAATAAACATGCAATGTTATACATGCATACTGACATGTGGTTTGAGAGGGTCTATCAAGTACATTCCATACTGCTAGTAGAATGAAAACTCAATGTGGCCTGAACTGTGGTCCAGGTTTTTTGACCACTTAAAGCTCTCGTCCCTTCTGCAAGTACAGCTAGTTCAATACAGGTACCAATTTCTCTTCTTGGTTTAAAAGATGCCAGTGGTTTATCTAAACACAACAGATTTGAGCTTCGCATATTACAGTAACAGAAATTTATTAATGTTGTCTTTTAAAGAAACATATATTTATAAGTTTACATTATGTATGTCTGTTTCAACATATAAAGAAGATTCTAACTTCCTTTGCAAAATCAGATAGTTTCCACTGTTCTACACTTTATCAATTACTCTTACTGGGGAGCCACAGCTGTGAAATTTTTGAAAAGAGGGACACATTGCATGCTGAATGCCAGTGAATAGCATCACTATGGGTATGAACCAAGGTTTTGTTGAATCCACAGAAACTGGAACTCTATAGTCATGGTAAAGATCCTGAGCTGAGGTGTAATCCGTATCAACATGGATAACAATGCTCCCTAATATTTTCCCTTAATCCCTCTGTCTCCCAACTCTCCCACTTTCTTTTTGTTATGACTGAAAATTATCTTCCCTACTCCTGGCTGGGGGAGTGCGATGGGCCTTGGCTGCCAGGCTCAGGTCCCCTGACCAACCTGGGAGCCCCTGACAGTGCCTGTGGCAGGGCCCCAGGGAGCCCTGCAGTCTGTGGAGCTGCCAGCCCTCAAAGCACCATGGCATTATCACAATGCCTCTCCTGCTACTCGGTGGGTACAGTATGAGCTCAGTTTTGTCCAGGAAACTGAATACATGCAAAATTGATACAAAAATATGGATTCCAAAGGTCTCACAAACAAAAAATTGTTCAGGAAATGAGATGCTTGTCATAGTATTTTTTTAACCATTCTACATAATAGGATGGCAAGAATCTCCAACTTCCTTTTTTTCTCTAAGTTGTTTAGAAGTCTACAAAAGTTTGTCAAATTCTATTATATTTCATAGAATTTCTCTGTAAGAATCACCTTCATGGACTTTCTTCCTTCTTCAATGGTTTTTAAAAGATGTCAGATGCATTCATTTGCATGTTAGCTTTCAGTTAAAGTAGTGCACTTAGGATTATTATTTTCTTTTTTTATGAGTCAATGAATTCAGTGCTGGCTAAAACAGGTTTTGTCAGCTGTCAACATTTCTATTTTCTTTCTGGATTGTGAAGTGAGCTAATATTACAAATCACCATAGGAAGAAAGTTGCTGGTACCCCAAAGGCCACATTTATGACCTTCTCAGTGTTTGTCCTCCTTAACAAAAATAGCATTACTGGCAAATTTTTCTATGTAGAGTTTTCTTATTGGAAAGCTGAAAGATAATTTCTAAGTATAAGAACAAAGATGGCTGAGAAAGGATGAATGATACAGCCAAACATATTACTTTTTGTATAAATATCAATCTAAATTCTCCTTTCATTTTTAGAGTTACTGACTTCAGAACATCACAGAATCAAATCCTAATTTATTTTTTTTTTAGTTATCTGAAAGAATCATTTCTGTACTTCTGTCTATTGGCACTCAACAGAAGCATTAACTGGGGCTCTTAGTATTAGCATCACATAAAAGTGCATTTGAAAGTTCATAAATAACACAAAGTTGTTTACATTAACATGTCCTGCAACAATCATGGATAAAATAGGACTTGAATTTCCAAGAAATATCAAAAGAAAGCAGGGCAGCCAAGAGTGCATAATTATCCAATTTGTAGAAGCCATGATTTCTTTTCTAAATACATAGTACTGTCTGATACCATGTGCGGTATGAAGAAAACTGTCATTGTTTTTAATCATCTCCCATTAGCAAAGTACCAAGATATACCTATTTAGTCATATCTTATAGATCTGGAGGGGCAGAGGGCAACTTGTGTTACAGTATTTCGTGCCTATATGTCCTCAGGATAATCTATCAGGGTATTAACAGGAAATGAAATTACATATATTCTTCACAAACACCCTTGTCCTGGAGATATTTACATATCTGATTAACTTTACTGATCTCATTGACTTCTTGATTTCAATGCAAACACTGATAGTAGGAAGCTGTTGTGTGTACCTAACAACTTAGTTATGCTGTTCCCAGAAGTGTAACTGCTGCATGCAAAGACATATCTCCAATAGCTTTAATCCAGCTAATTCCAGGTACTTAGTGGAATGGCAGCATCCTGGACATCCTCTGCCAGCAGCCTAGCCAGCGTCCTGTATTTGGAGTCACAGGATGTGGTGGCTTACTTTCACTCCAGTGCTTAGGAGTTAGGACAGTTACTCAGTACAGAGGAAATCTGAATTCAGCTGGCAGTGACACCTTATCCCTACAGAACACAAAACCACAGGCCTTTCCCAGAGTGTGAAGACATGTTTAACAGTTCAATGAAATCAGCTTTAAGACTCCTTATATAGATCAAAAGCACCATGGTCCTGCATTACAAAGGGATGACCCAATATAAACACACTTCACCAATTCACATGAACAGAGGTTATCTTTTGGTCAGTTGGCTTACCTGGCTGGCAGGTAAGCCCCCACCCAGTTGCTCACTCACTTTTCACCAGTGGGACGAAGGAGAGAATTAGAAGGTCAAAAGTGAGGGGAAAACAAAATAAAACAAAACAAAACAAAACAAAACAAAACAAAACAAACAAAAACCAAACCAAGATAAAGACAGGTTAATAAGTGAAGAAAAAGAAAGAAATTATGCAAAAGCAACCACTCATCACCAGCAGACCAATGTCCAGCTGGTCTCTAAGCAACTGCTACCTTAGAGAAGCTCCCACCCACGTTTTGTTGTTGAGCATGACATCATATGGTATGGAACATCTCTTTGGTCAGTTGGGGTCACCTGTCCTGGCTGTGTCCACTCCCAACCTCTTGCACACCCCCAGCCTATTCACTGCGGGGCAGTGTGGGAAAAAGAGAAGGTCTTGATGCTGTGCAAGGACTGTTCATCTACAGCCAAAACATTGGTGTTTTTATCAACTCTATTTGGGTCACAAACCCAAAACACAGCACCATACAGGTTGCTATGAAGAAAATTAACTCCATCCCAACCAGATCCAGTACAACTGGCCGACTCCATGCCAGTCTATACTATCCCACAGACCTTTTTACCAGTCATTACTTAATTTCCACTCTTTATCTGAAGGAAACCGCCCCTGAATGTCATGGCCTTAAACTGACTTTTTCTTTGTACCCAGCCCAGAGAAGCTGGGCTTTTCCTACCTGTAGATCTCATCTTGCACTAAGCCTTTTCACTGGCTATTTAACTTAGGTGCCCTGCATCACACTAAGAATCTTAGTTTGAACTTTTGCTCCAACTATGTAATTGTTTCTGACCAGGATTGTTGAAGTCTGTGTGCTAATATATTTTTAATGGACTGTATTTTGAGGTTTGCATACTCTATTTGCTCACATTTTCAGTATTACCAGTATCTAAACAATGAGCCCAATTGTAACAATACTCAAACCAGGAAATTATCAAAAGAGATTTTCAAGCTTTAAAGTTCCCTTTAACAGGGGAAAAATCTGTATAATACTGACTGCAATTCAATTTCTAAATAATATCAGCAACCTATTCACAAAGAGCAGATAAAATGGGCTAGTATCTAAGAGTATGTAATATCAACAGCTTCCAGAATATCAAACATATATCTACGCATGTTCAAAAAATGGCATGTAACATGGGCTACAATATGATCAAGTTTCATAGTGCCATTTTTAGATTTGCCTTTTAACTCTCCTAACAAGGCAGTGTCAAGAGTTATGGGACAATTTTTCAGTTATTTATAAACTGAAAGAAATTGACATTTCTATTATTTCCTGCCAATTCTTTGCATACCTAACTGCAGTCAACAGTCTGAGTGTCTCTGAGCTCAGATATGATTCCTTGTCAGACAGACTGTAGGTTTAGTTTGCTTTAAGGATTTGGCTTCACTTATTCATAAGATAAAATGTTGTTCCTTTTTAATGCAAAAGACCAAACAATTAAAATAATCTTTGAAAAATACAGTTAAATTGGATTCCACTGTTTCCTGACAATCTTTCTGATACAATGCTTGCCATAGATAGTAGTGTGCACATAAAAATCAATGCTCATCAAGTACAAAATTAAATGAATGGCTGCTTGTGACAAAGCAACATCCTGATAAAATTTACCTGTTAACTCCTCTGCAATAGTATTCAGGTGAATAATGTTAAAAAAACCCTACATTTTCTAATACTGCAAATCAGCAGGAAAATTCAGCCACTTTCACTTTTATTTTGCTGGTGTCTGCTGGCTTCAAAAAAACCTCATTAATTCCTAATATGGACTCTTTTCAGTGTTTGATGGTTTCAAAAATAGTAATAACAAGGAGGAACACTTAGAAAGTATTTATAATAGAGAGTGTCTGTCATCTTCCTAAGGTTTCAAAGTTACTGATGGCTTGTTTCTTTAGTCCATGGTGAGGGACAAAAGACACTGCATCTTTCTGTAGGTGAGGTGCCAAAATTTAGTCAACCCATCAAAGACGTGAACAGTGCTTCAACAGTGTTTATTCTTCCCTTGGCTATTAGGCATTGAGCTCCTAACTGAAGTAACTGTTGATCATCCAGTATTAAGTAGCACAAGTCCAAGACTAATCTAGAAAAGTTTTATACAAAAGGTGGCAAGTTTGGATGAGGTGCAATATGGCAAAAGTAGAATTGTCACTGCTGTTACTGTTACACACAGGAATTGTTGTTACATGAATGTTATTACATGCAGAAATTCCTAGATGAAAAAACATCGTCTTAAGAACTGATGTGGAAAAGAGATGTTCCCTGCCCCAGCTGTTTCACAGTCTGGGTAGGTCAGTATGAGCTCCTTATTTCCTCTGTTATCTGAGCATATTCATTTATAAAAGAATATTATTATTTGTGTTGAATAAGAAAACAAACAAATAAACAAACAAGCCATTACAGTTGGACTTTTCTACTGCAGTATTCTTCAAAAAAATGTTACAATTTCTGCTCATTCCATAACAAAGTCACAGATCTCAATCTCATTCACTAGCATCATTTTAAAAGTGACTCTACTGTTCTAAAAATTATTGTAAGAACTGCAGAACCAAGAGTGCATTTTAGCCCAACATCCAGTTACTCATAGTGGCCCACGGAACATATCTAGAGAACAGATATAAGAAGTTGCTCAGGTCTCATCCTAACCTCTGGAAGTTACAGGTCAGTTTAAATACTGGACTACAAGGTTTTATTACCAGTTTGTGGTTGTCATTAGCTGTGGTAAGACTAGATATTTTGGTAATTTCCCTCAACATAAAATTTTATTTGCTCAAATTTAATATCCTTAAAATTTAATGTTCTTATAACTATTCATTTTTATTAAGAATAACAACTTTCTGTCATACCAACATATATAGACTGGAGAGAGTTCAAGAAAAAAATAGATTTATTGAAATCTAGAACCTTTCTCAGCACCCAAACCAAAGGATTCTGTGCCAGGTCCAACCACATTAAAAAAAATAATAAAATAAAAGGAAGGAAAGAACATCAGAGGCAGCTGGACTTTATTCTTTTTCAAGAATAACAAGTATTTAGTCCTAGTTTTCTGAAGTGTTAGATTCATCATGCAGTGCCATTGAAGATTTTTTGTCAGCATAAAAAAAGCTTCATAAAATCTTTTATGTTTCAAACCATTTATTCTCAATCATTATGACAGCTAATTAAAAAAAAGCAATGAAAAAAATAAAACAAAATCCGTATTGATATCCTACGTTTAGGGAATGAAATTAAGAACAAAAGATTTTTCTGTTGTTTCATACAGTATGGAGAATTTACCCTTTGATGCATGTAACATTTGCTGTTGTCTGATACTAGACTAGATAGATAGGCAACTCACCTATACCATAACATATTATGTTCCTATCAGAACACCAAATAAAAAGATGTGAGGAAAAAAATTTGGCTGCTTTCTCTGAAATAGTGTCACCTCAGACTTTGGAAGTGACATTCTCTATCACGTTAGTACAGTGAGTAATGACTCCGCATAGAACAGAGAATTTGAGGAAACTGGAGAATTTGAGGAAGCTGGATGAAGATGTAATGTATTAATGAAAATTCTTTAAATGCTCACATGAAATAAGTTTATTGCAGTTCATAGGTCAACAATCTGTTTTATAAAACCAAATATTTATTGAAATAATATCATGTTGATATCTCAGTTTTATTCATAAATTAAGGGATTATTCCTCTCTTCCCTTTCTCTCCTTCACCTTCTACCCTGACACAACTCCATGTACCTTTATTTTCTTGGGAAAAAAACAGAAGAGGAAAATGTACTGCAACCTAGGAGAACTTCTACATTCCAAAGACTTTTATATCAATATACTCTTCATTCTTCCTTAACCATTTACTACCAAAACCCATCACTGAAAAGCAGTATAACGATTAGGTGTACATTTCAAGACTGCTATAAACATGAGAACTTTGATTAAATTTTATGACATTCCTGTCATAAACAAAACACTCGGTAATATGTATTGCTAGTAGATAGTAACCTTGCAAATGGACTTGAACCCCAAAATTGATTTAGAACTTCTTTGACCTCTTGAAATGTTTACTCCCAAGAAGAAGCAACTTTCTGGCTTAGGGCAGTGGTTACAAAACTTTTTCTGAACATGCACAATTTCTAACATTCAAAGTTTCTTGCAAATGACCATGTACTCTTAAAATAAGAGAGATTATTGAAAGCATGTCAAATATAACCAACATAAGGAGCCTGTGGTGTTCCATGAATCAGAATTTGGGAACCATCAGTTTAAAATGAACAGGTCTTCACTTTCTTCCTTCAAGGTATATTATTAAGGAGAAAAGGGAAGCCCATGAAAGTACCTTAACCTGAGTGACTATGATCTTGTATTCTCATTGTGATCATCCCCTCCCTTTTCTCAACGCCTGAGAGAATGTGTCAGCTGTGCCATAGTCTGTATTGTAAGCTCTTGGGTTAGAGACCTTTCATGTTGTGTATGCAGCACAAGAGAGCCCTACTCCTGCCTGGGGAATAGGCACTCCATCAACACAAATAATTTGCAAGTAAAACTATTTGAGAAGACACCTCTGGGAGAACATCATCAGAAGCCAAAACCTTGTCCTTAGCAGATGGAAGTTACTCCCCTGTCATGAACATTGCTACAGCCTCCTGGGAAAACTAAATACTGTTTGGCCAACAAGCAGGCAAAATTTGTGTCAGCTATTTGGTTAATAACATCTGATATGATCAAAAATTAAGGATGAACTCCTTCATGCTGTATAATTAACACTATAATTTCCATTGAACTTAAAATATTCAGCAATATAAAAAGGAGATGATCAGATACTATTTCTCTAATGTGGTTATACCATTTGGAGTTCCACAAGTACTTTCAGCCTTGAGATGTTTGTATGTACCAATATGAGGGGGAAAAAAGCAGAAATACAGTCTCTAATTCTATATGAAGAAGCAAACAACATAAAAATGAGATAAACTGCTGTTTGTGGTGTGTGAGTGCTGAGTATCTATGACTATGCAAAAAATTAATAAATATCTTATAATAAACAAAAACATCCTCTGAGGAGAACATATGGAAGAAGCAATAGGAAGTCATAGCTGGATAAAATAGAAAGGAGAACTTGAGGTATAGAAACAGATAAAAACATTTAATCAATTGCCAAACAATGAGCTCAGTTTCCAGAGTAATTTGCAAGCACTAGCTTAGGTAACTATCACATAACTCAGTAACTATTTAAATTACAAAAGTAGAATGAGAAAGGATCAGGAACAAATTAGTAAAAACAAAGTAATATAAATTATACATATTAGACAATTATGCATCAATTCAATTATCATAACAAAAGAAATCTTGTGCACTGACAAGCATAAGAAGATAAAAGAACAAAATATCTCTCATTGTCTTCCACATTTCATCAAGAAGATAAAGTACATAGCTGATTTCTGTTATTAAACTAAAACTGCATAGTTGCTAGTTCAGCAACTATATACTTACATAGTTTCAGTATATATTTACAAAAAATATATGTTGAAAGATATTTCAGTATATATTTAAAAACCTCAAGTGGATATATAGATCATTTTAAGATAATATTTTAAAGCAAAAAGGATTAAAAAAATCAGGGTAATTTGCATTTAATATTTCTGTACATATCCTTATTAGGATATCCCCATCTTTCTTAGCAGCACTTACACTAACATCAAAGCAAGGTGCAGAGGCAGTAAGGCCCAGAATCTCAGTAGTCAATCTCTACAACAGGATTAAATGTGTCCTTATTTAGATATAGCCAATTTCTCTATGCAAAGGTTTCTATCCAGGTTAACCATCTCAGGCTTTGTTTTTGCCAGTGGAAGGAGATAGACAGTTCTAGGGCAAGTTGATCTCATCCTAAAGGAAACATCCAAAATAGGTCAGATGACTCATACCTTAATAATTTTTTTTCTCTATTGACTGTAATTTTTCCATATAAGTAAGTCATAATAACTTGTTTTATACCCTTGTTTATAGTATTGCCAAAGTCACAGTGCTCTGTTTCATGATCCCTTATGTATATGCGTTTGGTCTCAGACTAGTAGCTACAACCATTAGCTCAGTTGTTAGGAATACATAGCACTGAACTTATTTTCTTCTCCAGAAATCTTTTTTCCAGAAATGCAAAAAAAACGATTGAAGGAAAAGCTTATTTACAGCTAAGTGAGGTTCACATTTATCAAAATGGAAAGACAAGAGAACAAACTAAACTCCAGCCCAACTGACAACATGAAATTCCTAGAAGCAAAAGTATTCTGCAGAATAAATAAATAAAAAAAATCCTCAGGCATTCTAACATCGTATTTGTAGTACATTTACTATCATCCTGCTGTTATGATTTTATTTTAGAATGTTGTTGGTTTTAATTTTATATTTTTATAATAACATGAATTCTGTTGTTAAAATGTAAGATCTTTTATAAAACACTATTACTTGGTATTCAGTAGATTTACTGAAATTTTAAATAAACATTAAACATATGTAATGTGCAGGTGTGTGCAAAACTAAAGATAAAAGAAGTGGAATGACAAGTTGCAATGATTTTCACCTAACACAATTAGCTCTACTTAAAATAGGAGGAAAAAAAAGAAAAAAGAGAGTTAGTTTAGAATCTAGAATATATCTATACAATGTACAGGGGACAGACACAAACTCACCCCTTTTGTGCTTCACATATTTTTAAAACCTTCCCTTTCCCAGGTTCCTTCATTCAACAGAGAGCATGGCTGGACACTATTGATAGCTTTCAAACTGCCTTTCATGGTCCAAAACTGATGGAACCATGTTACTACAATGCCAAGCTTATAGCCAAGCACAATATACAGTATGCCCAAGCCTATGCAATGTTTCTTAATTCCTAGCACAAGACTATATTAAACACAGCTGGCTTTTTGGTTGGTCTAGAGCACAGGCAGGACAAGATCTTATCTGCCTTTAATTTTCCTTTAGTCATGATACTGATGGAATTAGTTGCATGCATTCATTAGTTATGTAAGAAGCCTAACTACATCAAATTAGATAGGAATCTTTTAACAATGGCTGTTGGGTTCTTTATTATTCCTCCTCAAAAGTTCATTCCTTTTGAATGCAGCTTTTCAAGTTTTTCCTATGACCTTGAAGGCTAGAAATGCTTCTTTTTGTTAGAATGAAAGCTATTATCACATAAAGGAAAGCGACAAATATTTTTGGTATTGAAAACCCTGTGATACCTGCTGCCACTCTAACAGAAAACAGCTGGAGAAGGGGGACCTGCTAACCATGTTGGAGTCCTCTATAATCAAGGCAAACATTTTATCTTGCAAGCGCCTTGCTCTAAATGTGTCTAGGCACTGTCTGCACATTGTCAGTGGCTGAGAATATGGTGTGTCCTAGGACTTATTCACCACTAGGGGATCTCACAGACATCTTGCACGCTATTGATCCCTGGCATGAGTTGGGAATCAAAAGATCAAAATATCAGTCCCAGAAATGCAAAGTATTACATTCAAAAAGAGTCTATTGTTGTTACAGAACATAGCAAATGAATAAAAGTAATATAACAGAAGCATTTAATGAAAGAAATACAAACACAGTGTCTGCTTATTTAGTTAGACAGACATAAAAGTAACAACAATTAAATTCTTAATTAGTTTTAAACTTAGACGTGGCCAGCCTGGTAGGAATCAATCTTGCTCAAGTTTTAAATGCTAAGTTGCAAGGAAGTGAAAGCCTTCTTTCATGTCCAGGTGGGAATCACAAAATTAGTTTAAGTTTATTATTAGAGGAACTCACCTCAAGACAGACCCCTTCATTTGTTTTCTAATCACATCAATTACTAGCACGATGGAATTTCAGTGCAAGACTTGAACTCACAGGCATTGCTAAAAGATCTACGATTAAGTCATCAAAAATGCTTCCAGAATGCTTGTGAATAATCTGGCTCAACGCATGTGGCAGCATCCTAACTGCCTGGCAGTGATGGAGCTGATATGCTCAGACAGCTGGTATTCTCTTTGCAACAGAGAGCATCTTGTTGCACTTGGACTGCACTCCCCAGTATGCTGCTTGCATGGAGGACAAATCTACTACTCTCTGCTCTAGAGCTGACCTCAAGACACAGCATAGACAAGTCTTGCAAGTTCTGCTTACCAGAACATTGGCTTTTACACACCAAAATGTAAAGGTTGTGCTTCTAACACCAAGTGGTAGAAGAATAGCACTGGAAGCCAACTAAGGAATCCGGAAATGAGGTATTCAAGTTGTCTAGAAAAAACAAATAAAAAACCCCACAGCAGCAAGGCAAGAAGCAGAGCACAAAGGATAATATCAATGATTAACAAACATATTCCAATGCACAGGCAGCAGAATAGCAATCAATTTGTTTCTTCTGTTAGTGCCAGTTTATTATTTTCAATGGATCCATAGGGTTTGCATTGTTTCTGGCCCTGCATCAAAACTTGCAATGTATAGCAAAATTTAACAACTGCTAACCCCTTTAAGACTACTGTTAAAAACAAGTCCTTGCTCTAGGTGTTGGGTATCCCAATGTGATAAATGTGCCTCTATTTTTAGGACTTATGAAAAGATATTTCTAAGCATATTACTCTCATCAAGATTATGGCTGGGAGCTATTTGTGCAAAAGACATGCAAACTGGCTCTTCTCATCTTCATGAGATAAGAAGAACATTGCTGAATGATGGTGAAGTGAACAACTGAGCAAAAGTGCAGCTGCTGTAAAATATTTGCTTATGTCTACCTGAACCAACAGCAGAGCCTTCAGTGGTGAAAGCATATGTCTACTGTTACTGATGCCAACAAGAATGCTCTGTGATTTGGTTGCACTTGTGAAATAAAATTTAAAGGCTCAGGATAATAAGTGGATTCTATTGTTATTATAAGACAAGATCCCGGTTATGAATTATTTATAGGTGCTCTGGCATCTGAACTCCACAAGGCATAATTCTGCTCGGCCTCTTTTTAGTGCTGATATGCAGTCCTTAAGAATTACAGAAGTGTAGATTGTAACACCCGCAACACACAAACCTAAAGCTCTATCTACCCTTAGAGTACACGTGCTCTTTCTCAGTTGAAGGATATGGTGCCAGTGGTTCTGAAACAGATGTCTAAAGTTGAAATCTGAATGCAGAGAGGTGAAGCTGGAGCACAGGGAGAAACATATTTTTTAAGAGAATGATATGTAACAAAATTTTGTCCTGCATTCCTACCTGTGAGGACATGCCACCTTGGTGAGATGCTGAACTTACTGTCTTTAGGCATCAGTTGACATGTTAGTTAAAGAAAACAAGAAATTTATCTTATTCTTTCAATACTTTTTTATTAGATCACCCAAAACGTTTCTTTTTAACCACTAAAATACCTGCTGTATTTTATTCTACTGAGGCCAAATGTCATTAATGATGTCATGAATGTGTAGGACTGGTATATCAGATACTGCCCTTCTCAGGTAAGAAAAGGATGTTGGAGATCAGTCTTCCAAAACACACCATGAAGCTGCAACACGCACATTGAGATAGGAAAGCCCCTTTTCTCATACTTATTAAAGATAGCCATTGGACTGATAATCTAATATTTTTAAAAATGTAATTATCCTTTTCTATGTTTTTAGTGAACTATACACAGGTTATACTTGCTTTAATATAAAAATATTTGTAAAAGAGGTTTACATTTACAGGACAGTTTGATAGTAATACTTCACAATTAGAACTGAAATAAATGTGTGTTGACTATGTTTCCACTGGAGTTAGCATAAATATTCAGACTCAGAATATTTGGACTCAGTTGCATATTTCATCTTTTTTTTTCTGGTTATATCCAGCAGGACAAAATAGGACTTTTCAAAAATAGGGAAATTTCTCAGGAGGAATTTTTGTGGAAAAAAACACAAAAATGTGATCTTTTGTTTTCTGTAAATACCTTATTTTTTTTTAATTTTTACACAGAAGATAGGGAAAATAGACAGACTTTTCCACTACTTTCTTTTTGTTTTTCACATCCTCAAGTTTGAAAAAAGCAACAATCAAGAAAATAATTTAAAAATAACATTAAATTTTATTTATTTCTGTTTCTTTCCTTCTCTTCTCATGTATTTTTGGAGGGAGAAGAGTATAGATAGAAATTTGGGCTTTCTCCAACAAAACTGAAGGATACTTAAAGTTTTTTGGGTTTTGGGGGTTTTTTTTCCTAATGGAACAGTAAAGTGAAGTAGTATCAAGGAATATGATCAAGTCGTCCATAGTCACTTATGCTCTGGCATCTTAGACGAGTATTCATCTTCATCAATTAATTTGCTCTAAATTACATGATATACATGTAAATGTTATACAAGATTATAGTTAGTACTTACATTTTGTAGTTCACACAACCTGATAAATGACATTTATTAAGTTCATTATACTTTCTTTGTCACTCAAAAATGTTTCCGTGTGTTAGCAACATTTTCTGATTTCGTGATTTCTAACACCTCAATAGAACTTCACTCCAGATGAAAAACATTTGTTTTGTTTTGGGGAAAAATGACAATAACATAAGTAAAATATTTCCAATAATGTACTTATGTAGGAAAACACTAAATCTTCATTTTAGGTACACATAATTGCACATTTTCAGTAGGTTTATAACATTAAAAATAAATTTATTAAGGTAATTAAAATTGTAAGTCTATACACAGTGTCAGGTCTTTATGCTTTGAAATGGTCTCAATATCTGATGTTTCAGAGAGCTAAAGGAGTTTTAGTGTAATTAGCAGACAGTGTAAGATACTAATTGGTTACAGGGAAGAAGACATACATTGGAAGATGTATTACATAACTAGAAGGAAGTCTGATATCAGTGTTCTGAAGTAACTGGTAGTAACATGACCTTGCTTTCATGAGGGCACTGGTTCAGGGCTTTTCTCTGAAAGACCATTTGAGAATTTTTGTATAACTTAGATTAAATCATAATGCATAAGACCCAGTGTTCTCTCAGATTTGTCCAATCAGATAACAGATTCAAAAAGTATTTGAAGCAGATGGACAATCAAATAGATACACAGAATAGTTGCATTACCTTTGGTTCTATAGAAAAACAGGATAAATAAATTTGGTTTATTATATGCAAACTGAAAAGTTAACATGTATAATATGATATAGTAACCTTCATTATTTTTGCTATACTACTCAGCATAACAGTGTGAAGACATGTAAGATGAACAGTTGATGTCTTGATGACTGCAATGGGATGCGTCACTTCCATTTGTCACCATAGTGAAAACATGGTGGGATGACTCGCACAACTGGAGTGCGGCAATGGATGGCTATAAACTCTTCAGGAGGGATAGGCAAGGCAGGAGAGGCGGTGGGGTAGCCCTGTATGTTAGGGAGTGTCTGGATAGTTTAGAGCTTAATGATGGGGACGATAGGGTGGAGTGTCTATGGTAAGAATCAGGGGGAAGGCCAACAAGGCAGATATTGTGGTGGGACTCTGTTACAGACCACCCAACCAGGATGAGGAGACAGACGAACTATTCTATAAGCAGCTGGGAGAAGCCCAACGATCGCTAGCCCTTGTTCTTGTGGGGGACTTGAACCTGCTGCATGTCTGCTGGAAAGACAAGGCAGCAGAGAGGAAACAGTCTAGGAGGTTCCTGGAGTGTGTGGCAGATAACTTCCTGACACAGCCGGTGAGTGAGCCAACTAGGGAAGGTGCCCCGCTGGACCTCTTGTTCACAAACAGAGAATGACTTGTGAGCCATGTGATGGTTGGAGGCCATCTTGGGCAGAGTGATCACGAAATGATAGAGTTTTTGATACGTGGAGAAGCGGCGAGGGGGGTCAGCAGAACTGCCACCTTAGACTTCCGGAGGGCAGACTTCGGCCTGTTTAGGAGACTGGTCGACAGAATCCCCTGGGAGGTAGCCCTAAAGGGCAAAGGAGTCCAGGAAGGCTGGACATTCTTTAAGGAGGAAGTCGTAAAGGCACAAGAGCAGGCTGTCGCCAGGTGCCGAAAGATGAGCCGGCGAGGAAGAAGACTGGCCTGGCTGACTAGAGAGCTCTGGCTAGAACTCAGGAAAAAGAGGAGAGTCTATGACGTCTGGAAGAAGGAGCAGGCAAGTCAGGAGGACTACAAAGGTGTAGCAAGGCTGTGCAGGGAGAAAATTAGAAGGGCCAAAGCTGAGCTAGAGCTCAATCTGGCTGCTGCTGTAAAAGACAACAAAAAATACTTCTTCAAATACATTAGCAGCAAAAGGAGAGCTAAGGAGAATCTCCAGCCCCTAGTAGACGGGGGAGGGAACACAGTGACCAAGGATGAGGAAAAGGCTGAGGTACTTAATGACTTCTTTGCCTCAGCCTTTAATAGTAGGGCCAATTGTTCTCTGAGTACCCAGCCCTCTGAGTCAGAAAATAGAGACAGGGACCAGAATGGAGCCCCCATAATCCAGGGGGAAATGTTTAGTGACCTGCTGCACCACTTAGACATTCACAAGTCTATGGGGCCTGATGAGATCCACCCAAGAGTACTGAAGGAACTGGCAGAAGTGCTCACCAAGCCCCTTTCCATCATTTCCCAGCAGTCCTGAGTAACTGGGGAGGTCCCTGCTGACTGGAGATTAGCAAATGTGACGCCCATCTTCAAGAAGGGCCAGAAGGAGGACCCGGGGAACTACAGGCCTGTCAGCCTGACCTCGGTACCGGAGAAGCTGATGGAGCAGATCATCCTGAGTGCTATCACGCAGCATGTAGAGAATAACCAAGGGATCAAGCCCAGCCGGCATGGGTTCAGGAAAGGCAGGTCCTGCTTGACCAACCTGATCTCCTTCTATGACAAGGTGACCCGCCTAGTAGATGTGGGAAAGGCTGTGGATGTTGTCTACCTAGACTTCAGTAAAGCCTTTGACACTGTTTCCCACAGCATTCTCCTGGAGAAACTGGCTGCTCATGGCTTGGACGGGTGTACTCTTCACTGGGTAAAGAACTGGCTGGATGGCCGGGCCCAAAGAGTGGTAGTGAATGGAGTTAAATCCAGTTGGCAGCTGGTCACAAGTGGTGTCCCCCAGGGCTCAGTGTTGGGGCCAGTCCTGTTTCATGTCTTTATCAATGATCTGGATGAGGGGATCGAGTGCACCCTCACTAAGTTTGCAGATGACACCAAGTTATGCGGGAGTGTTGATCTGCTTGAGGGTAGGAAGGCTCTACAGAGGGACCTGGACAGGCTGGATTGATGTATGAGGCCAATTGTATGAGGTTCAACAAGGCTAAGTGCAAGGTCCTGCACTTCAGTCACAACAACCCCTTGCAGTGCTACAGGCTACAGAGTGGCTGGAAAGCTGCCAGGCAGAAAAGGACCTGGGGGTCTTGGTTGACAGCTGCCTGAATATGAGCCAGCAGTGTGCCCAGGTGGCCAAGAAAGCCAACAGCATCCTGGCTTGTATCAGGAATAGTGTGGCCAGCAGGACTAGGGAAGTGATCGTGCCCCTGTACTCAGCACTGGTGAGGCCGCACCTCAAATACTGTGTTCAGTTTTGGGCCCCTCACTACAAGAGAGACATTGAGGTGCTGGAGCGTGTCCAAAGAAGGGCAATGAAGCTGATGAAGGGTCTAGAGCAGAAGTCTTATGAGGAGCGGCTGAGGGAACTGGGGTTGTTTAGCCTGGAGAAGCGGAGGCTGAGGGGAGACCTTATTGCTCTCTACAACTACCTGAAAGGAGGTTGTAGAGAGGTGGGGGTTGGTCTCTTCTCCCAGGTAACAAGTGATAGGACAAGACGGAATGGCCTCAGGTTGCGCCAGGGGAGGTTTAGACTGGATATTAGGAAATTTTACTTCATTGAAAGGGTTATCAAGCATTGGAACAGGCTGCCCAGGGAAGTGGTTGAGTCACCATCCCTGGAGGTATTTAAAAGACATTTGGATGAGGTGCTTAGGGACATGGTATAGTGGTGGTCTTGGTAGTGTTAGGTTTACGGTTGGACTCAATGATCTTAAAGGTCTTTTCCAACCTAT
Organism: Ciconia boyciana; assembly: GCF_034638445.1. Taxonomy (NCBI): domain Eukaryota; kingdom Metazoa; phylum Chordata; class Aves; order Ciconiiformes; family Ciconiidae; genus Ciconia; species Ciconia boyciana. The sequence continues at coordinate 84,393,770 of NC_132935.1, forward strand.
ATGATTCTGTGATTCTGTGATTCTGTGAAAAGTTTCAGCAACACTGTATTTTGACAGTTTCTGTTCCTCTTTACGTATTGCAACCCTGTTGCCTTCACCAGGATTATATGACCAACACAGATTTGAATTTACTTCATTATTTATTTCTTAGGATCTCCTGCAAACAGATATGTACAAAATCCTTAAAGACCTCTACGGCCATTTTTTTTTAAATGATTATTTTTTCTTAAAGTTAATTTAAGAATACTTAAAATTTTATGACAAACTTAATATTAAGTGTTTTGATGATTATTTAGAAAAATATATATATATATCTTACAGTGTATTTGTATTTCCCAAAGTAAATACATGTAATTTTTCTTACAGGGCTAAATTATATGTTTTATAGTGTCACTGCAAGTAATTTGTTTGCTTATTGCAACCAGAGAGGAAAGAAGAGAGCAAAATAGGTACCCTCTAGTAGAACCATTCTTTATCAGTATATTCCTGTAGGCTTATCCTGTGTAGATTATGAAATCTAATCTTATTATACAAATGACAAATGAAAAACTTGAAATGCTAACTCTAGAAGAGATTTTCTGTATTATGGGAGTGGGAACGATGAGGGGAGAAGAAAGGAGAGAAAAAAGCACAGGAAAAGTGCTGCAGGAGGGAAAGATAATTATAGTGTGCAGATGGCCAAGGAAATGTCATAAGGCATACCATCAGCACAAGATACAAACTGCAGTTTTCAAAAAAATGCATCATCCGTCTCTTTTTCCCTTTGGCTTATCACTACTGGCTATAATGAGTCCTGATTATATTCTTAATCTGGAAAGAAAAAAAATATCAGATTTATATTCCTAATCTTCAGAGAAAATAAAAGAAAAAAACACCTTATATTGCTCTTCTAAATGAGAGGCTAGGTAATGTTGGAAAGCAGAAATAGAGCAATCATGTTAGTACAGGAGATACAGGTTTACTCTGTTAAAAAAATCTACTTATAGCAATATTTGGGAAAAGTGTAGCAAGCTTGTTTCAAATGGGTTTCAGTGAATACTTTTTAATTTATATTCATACAGGGATCCAATTCTCAAGTTTCACTCAAGATATTACAATTATATTACAAAACCAGAAGAATCTATTGTTTTGACTTAAATCTGCAAGGTTCAGCTTTCCTTGAAGACAAAGTATAATATATTTTGCTTCAACATAAAAAAAAACCCAGATGACTCACACCTATATAAATGGATAAATCACTTAACTACATCCATGAGCCCAATTTGCCTAATCAACCGATGACAGTTCTACCAATATATGAATGTAGCCTTCTTTTTGCAAGTAAATCACAATATTGTTTATTTGACTTATTTGATATAGGCATATTTGTGAAGCTGATAACGTGTACATTGATTATGGACACTGGGGACATTTAACATTCTAAATATGTCAGAAAGACAGCATATGAACAGCATTGGCTGCTGATGTCCATTCATTCACGTATAGCTTTTATTCCTTGACTGGATGCAATGTGAAGATCTAAGAGGAAATCAGAGGGTCTCTGAAGAGCTTGAAATTATTAACTGCAAAGAAGATAATTCAGGAAATGTTCATTTTCTTTTCTGAGTCAGAAATCATAAAGGTCATCTTCCTCTTTAGACACACTGAGCTATTGTGAACTCACCTGACTAGCTTCATTTTTCACATCTTACCTACATTTGCAATGACCAAATTTTTGAGAACACAGGTGAGATCCGCTCCTTAAGGGCCTTTCTGAGCTCTTAGAAACCCTTCTGCCAGACCCTACACTAATTTCAGTCAAATATGGCTTCATCCTACTTCAAATGATGAAAATATTTACATTTTATGAAAACACTGACAACTTTACTTTCAAAACTCATTTTCCAAGTGTGTTTGTATTTCCCATAACATAATGGGCTTGGTAGTCTTTGATCATGGAAAAATATAGTAAATATATATGTACGCAATTCATTCTGCAAATGTGAGGGTATGAATTGTGTACCTCCTATATTTAGTGGCCAGGCATCCAAAAACAGCTCATTGCTTCTTAAGGAAGCTGCAGGGCTTGTGTGGAAGGGGTCATTATTAAATGGTCCCATGTTTGCAGCAAAAACCTTGTGCTTCCTGAGCTATCTTTCTCTATATATACTGACACAGATATTATCTACTGTGTACTATGTAAAATTTATTGGGCTACTATGTACTGTGTACTGACCAGGATTATGTACTGAAGTATAGCCCCATATTTCTGCATTCACAGTGTCTCTGAGTCGCCTGAGCTTCAGTATTATCCATGAGATGTGATTTTGTTCAGTGCAGTAAGCCTGACTAACTGCAGTGAAGCGTCTCACCGCTGGTTTTACAAACTGGTCCAACCTCAACAGCAAGGAGGGATGAGTCACAATTTTGGAGTCCCCTATCCTGTGTGAAAGGAGAGGCAGTACTTGACTCTGAGCTGGGTTGTGCAGGCACAGGAGGAGGTGTGTCTTCAGACCTGTGATGCTCCATCCTGCTACACCTGCAACTTTCATTTTTCAACTTTCATCAACTGCAAGGCATTCACAAGGAAAGAGATTTGGCTTTTAGGGTAAAATCTGCTTTCTAAACACCTGCTCCAATTTTTTTCCAGAAAACCAACATCCAGGTGGATGCCTATATCTTGCGGATGGGCTACAGCCTTTGAGTCATTTACTAGGTCCCACTGAAAAATACCAGTCAGTATTTATTTTTTCTGATGCTCAGCAAACTATTCTGGATTTTTCAAAAATTAAGAAACAGTGGTAATCCTCCCAAATCCAGTCCTCCTTTATTATAATGGGTTAAGTGCACAAAAATGAAATAATAGCCTACAAAATTATGGAGGCATAGGAATAAAATTGCTACTGGTATCAGAAGAAATTCTGATTCCAGCCTGTGAGTACTGTGGTCAGAAGGATGATGATCTATAGGGGAAAGGGGAAGAGAAAAGTACATAAAAATAAAAAACTTACAGCATTCATGATCTCTGTAATGTTTATTACAAACAACTGCTCATGAACAGTCTTGCATGCATAGCTTATGAGAGAGACAAGGAAAAAAAATTATCACCATTTCAAACATATTTCAGTTTGTATATAATTATTTTGAAACCCACCCAACTACATTGAACTGCCTACTGGGTCAACTTCTCTGGAAACTGCCCTCTCTGCCCTCCCATAGTGCTGTGTGTGTACACAGGATTTAATTTCACACCAATAATTACTTAAAAAGCTGATTTGCAATGCTGGAATCCCAGTTTTGATTACCAGTGTAATTCCTACTTGCCTAAGCTGACCTCATAGACACTTCATCAGCTCTTGTGCTGTCCTTCACATTTGTGTCAAGGCAGTGAAAATCACAACCACAGGAACATTTTGCACAGCCATACCTGGAGCTCACGAGTGGTTTGCTTCAATTGCCTAATAGGAGCAACACCCAGCTTGACTAAAATGAACTGATCTGATACTACTTTCATTCCCCTGTTTGAGCTATACCTGTTTCAGCTCTCCTGCTTTGTGTTTTCAGGTTGCAATGTGGATGCATTCCCTCTGGACAGGTGAAACATCTATGCAAGGCAGAAGGCAAGTACGATAGCTCCTCTATATAAGCACAAGCAGCTCTTTCTGTATGCATGTCAGTAAGTAGACAAACTGACAACTGACCCATGACAAGGTTGTGTCTTTCTACCCATTGCTTGTAATTTAGTGTGTATATTAGAAGTTTAAGGACACAGTGTTTGCTGATCTAAACAGACTTCATACACACCCTTTATCACTCTATAAGGATGAATGCTTTAGATTAAGTTCTCTAATTGAAACCCCCTGGTTATTTGGACAGAGAAAATGTCATTTCAGCAGCTGATGCATGACATATTATTCTGATATATTTTGAAGCCCCAGAGTAGAAGATGAGAAAAGTAACAGAATGGAACTCAGTCCAGCATCAATGGCCTTTGTCTAAAGATTTATTTCTTAACTCCAACTCTTTGCTATTTGAAAAAAAAAAACCCAAACAGTATGCAACAGGCTAGCCAAATATCCATTGTTAAGTCCCAGTGGTTCACAAGGGGCATAGGATTTCCACAAATTAAATTTTGACATATACGGGTCCAATACTCAAAAGAAAGCTGCGGAAAAAATAGCTTGATACCACATATGCCCTTCAAATGCTGGCAGTGAGGCCAGAAAACACTCCAGTGGCCACATTGCACGACAGCCCCCTATTTCCTGTTTTATAATATTTGCAAAGGCTCTGTGTTTTTTAATATATTTTGGGCCTGTATTTGCAGGGCTGCTGACTGCTAACAATGTGAGGAGTCACATCCAACTGTTCTCTTGCTTAGCAGCAGAATGTGTATTGCTCAGAGTGCAGTGCATTTGGGCAACCTTCATAGCACACTGTTAGCATACCTAAAAATACTTCAGCTGGCAGAAAGATGTATTCTTGTCCCCTTTCTGTGTTGGTTGTTTGTGACATTATTTATATATCTAAACTTGGAAGCTTGCTTTTTGCATTTAATTTTTTTCCATATTTGCTGTATTATTGCAGGATTGTTATATGCCAATATAACAATTGTAGTATGTATAGCAAGGAGTAGTATACTACTCCTTGTAGTATGCCAAGGAGTCCTTTTCTTCTTGTTATTCTGTTTTTCTTTAACCTGATTTTGTTCCTGGCTCTATCTGGAACAGAGGTTGCTTCAGAAATTCCTCAGGAGACTTTGTTGCAGTAGCCTTTCCTTGCTCATAGAGATAGGGTGCAGTTGTCTGTACTGTCACTTCGCTGTCACTGACATGCCAGCAGACACATCCAGCCCATTTTGATATTTCTTTGACAGGCAGGAGTAAAATCTTGCAAAATAAAAAGCAACTTTTTTTCCTGTCTGCAGCAAATTGATTATTTCTTTAAATAATAGTGGGTTTTTTCCTTAAAAAATATATCATCAGTGACACTATCAAAATGAAGAGAGTACAGAAACCCAGAAAACAGAGCTAGTTGTGAAAATATAGTCATATATACATTCTAATAAAAATCATGCTTCATCTGATACTTTTTAAATAATGTTACACAGACATGCATTTCATCTTGTTAGCTGGCATATTAGTAGGGAAAGGGAAAGACAGAAACATTCTTGTTGAAAAAGTTTTTCTGGCTGGAGGAAACAGGAATAAAGACTACTACTAAAAGTAGCCCTTTATTTTGCCCAAAGGCTGATCTTATTCTCGCTGTATTGTGGTAGTCCCCAGAGCAGGTGAAATACTTTAGTATAGATTGAAAATCTCTGTGCATGCCAGGTTGCAGATGATCCCCTCTCCCCCAGATAGGTGCTGCACAGAATCACACCATGACGTCTCAGTGCCTGTGCCTAAGCCTATGGCAATTGTGTGGAATCGGATAAAGCACAATCAGAAAAGCAACTTGAACCTGAGCGGTCATTCAATTATCTACTCCCACAGCACACTGTGATCTTTTCATAGTACTGTTAAGTCCTGAAAATACAATGGTATTTTTAAGCACATGTTTATTATCCTTGCAATGGAACAATACAACAAAGAAGTGTGGGAGGGAAGGCTTGTAACAAATGAGGTTCCTTTCATCTAATAAGTAGCCACAGTCAGGCAAAAGGACGTTATACATGCTAAAATTGCATGAGAATTCAAAAGGTGAATCAAAACCAACCAACCAACCAAACAAACAAGACCAACCAAACAAAAACAAAACACAAAAATAACAGGGAGTGTGGGGAGAAAGGATTATTAAACCACTAAGACGTGGATAGGATTCAGGCAATCTTAGGTACAAATTACTAGAGACCAGCAAAGTATACCGGAGAAACATCACTAGATGTTTGCCCTGTTTCTCCTTCTTCCATAAGGTGCTCATTCTTCACAAGTGTCATAAACAAGATAACAGGCTAGATGGACCTCTTCTTTTATCTACTAATTTACTAGAAAATTAAGAAAAGAGAGGTATAGGTCACAAATGGCAGTCTGGATGGCAAACAGAGATCATTGTTTAATGAATGAAATCAGTGATAAATTAATTAATGGAATTAGGGATGTGTAGTCACACTTTATCTCACTGACATATGTTGCAAGTCTCAACCTTGTCTAATTCAGGTTGGTTCCTGGTTTCCAGGTGAAGCTTTGGTGTAAGTGGTACCATTTAGCTTTGAAACTACAATCCATACTGTAGATTTTTTTCCCCCTTTTTTTTTCCCTTACAGCTTCAAAGAAGAGAAATGAAGGGCCACATTGCTTTAAGGTATCTTGCATAGCATAATACAGGAAAATTAAAACACAGTTTTGTTTTGATGGTAGACATATTTGGCAACTAAAATATCAGGTTATTTTCAAAGAGAATACAGAATGTTTTGTAATTTTATTTTATTTTCCAAACTTGAATGCATCAGTATTCATAGCCATTTTTGCCTCTGGTATCTGTAAAACTTCTCTTTGCGTTGAGTCAAAGTAATACAATAAGACAGAATTTGGAAAGACCATCTAGAGCATAGCATTTTCCCCAGAGTTTTACGCTCATTGAAAGGCATTGCTTGATAGTTTAGACACATTTTTGTCTTTGAAATACTGTTTTTTTAACTGAAGCAATTTGCTACAAGAGGAAATGTGGATTTAGAACTTCAGAAAACCTTAACTAACCAACTAGCTACTTAAACTACACAGTAATGCTCCCAAGAATCAAGATGATGCTATTCCCATCAGGTATGAGTGCAGTCATCTCCCCTTTAGTGTTGCCCTGTGCTGCCTGCATATTCCATTCATGCAGTGCAATAACAATTGTAGTTTCCCCAATCACATAGGATGGTATGGGAATCTGAAAATATGTTAACAGTTCAGACTGTCCTTGTGATTTGGTACAACTGTTAACTGTGCATATAATTGTTGCCTGGAGAGAGTATCCCCAGGAGCATTACCTTAAAAATAGTTCCAATAATTTATGTCATTACAATGGCTCCTTAAAGCTGCTGGTTAGTTGGACATTCAGCCAAAAGGTTTCCAATGGCAAGAGCAGATCCAATTATCTTAAGAACCTCATTCATGAGGCCAGAGTATTAGGTAAAGATCCACCAATATGTACTTTATTTGACCTCGTTATGAGGAAGTTAATGGAGCACTTCACAGGGCCAGAACATCACTTTCCAGCTTCAGAAAGAACTGCTTTAAAAAGGTGGTGTTTTTAAAAGGAGAGTTGAGTGTTCTTACCAGGCAGTGAGTAGCCTTCCTCTGCCTACATTTGCACCTCTACCTTCTGCTTCTCAGATCTCACATATGACAAATAGAGTCATATAAAAATCGCAACAACTGAAATCTCTGCCCTGAGCTGAGGTATATTGCTTTCCATTTTTTTCCTGAAAAACAGGCCTCCCTCTGTCATAATCTTGTCAGCAATTTTTAGCTCAGAAAAACTAACTCCTGCACAGAAGGGTTAGCGTGTGGGAAGTTAGCTGTGAGGGGAATGAAGGACAGATGCAGATGATGGAGTTGCAGAGATACAATGGAAGAAGAGAATTACAAAAAGATCCAGCAAGCATGGAAGATACTACAGTAAAAAGAAATGCAAAGGTTTAATTAAATGGGAAAAAAAAGAAAAGGGAGCTAGTGAAGAACCCCTCTTCAATTATGTCTTTTTGTAACCAAAACTTCCTAGTGTACCTACTTATTTACAGGTATCTCACAACATCTTTGGGGGTGGCTTATTTCATTAATCAATCATCAATATACATAAATTTATACTCCCATATTCAATATGGTCAAAAGGATCAAATAGCTAAATCATTGGTGTAAAACTTCATAGATTTTTAGCAAACTGGACTCATTGTAACCTCCAGCACATTAAAGGGAAACCAGCAAAAGGCGTTTGTTTTTTTTTTTCCTTTTCCTCTATTAAGAAAAGAAAAAAAACACATGCATTAATATGTGCCAAGGACAAATAATTCTTGTCTGATAAGTGTTTTTGGCTGTAGTTTCACATTTGGTGTCAAGGCTGCCCAGGTCTGCTCAGGATCCCCTCTTTGTATCTGCTCGTTCCTCCTCCTATGTCTTCCACTTCTCTTAAAACTCTTTTGTAGTAACATTTGTTTGTGCAGTCATGCACTGAGTGATACTGGACAAACGGTAACTAGACTAGCTGCAAAATAACACCCCTATATTTACAGCAGTATTTTTCAACTGTATGAATTCCCTGAACTGTTCCATCATATCAGTAGTCATGCTGACACAGGACAGGGGTGTTTAAGCTAACACGATAGGAGAAACGTACATGGAACCACAGTTTTAAGACCCTAATTCCTTCCTATTTGTGGCTTTAGTATGACTTTATGCAGTTAACACACCTATTCCTGTGCAATCAATAACAGGGCCACTACAGACAATTTATGATACTAATAGTGAAGCTGCCTGCAAGATTCTGTTAAGTTTTGTTGAGATATTTTATTCCTTTTGCATCATATTGTTTTTCTTCTATGCTTATTCCTGTCACATTTCATTGCACTACACTTTAAAAAGTTCAGTTTGTATTCTAACTGGTTTGTCTGTAAAATGTTCGGTTTTTATCTCTTGAGGTACCTGTTTGTTTTTTAAAAAAAGAAAAAATGCTGCCTATCCAGGATTTGCAAAGAAATGAATAGATATTTTTATTTATAAGGAATTTATTACTGTAGCAGAAAAATCACTTGGAAACCTAAATTGCATAGAAACCCCTGAATCACAGCTGAGCAACACACAGATTTGGGGTAACATTTATTACAAGAGGCAAAAGACTAGCCACATAAAAATTGCAATAAAAGTAAAAATTCATGAAGTACAATTTATTCTCAGTTATTACAGCAGGCTCTTCTCAACTGTGCAAACAGTAGTTCATAGGTCAGGGATCATTAGGGAGCATTTTAGCCAGCTCAATTGCCTAAACATAGTGCCACTGAAGATATTAATGGGTATTGTCTGCATGGGTATTGTACAAACAGCTTGTTCTCCACAAGGATGTGGGTCTTCTCTTGGTTTTTGAAAAAAACCTTCTCTTGAAAAAGCCTCTGAGGCTTTTTCAGATAACCTAGAGCGCCTAAAATGGCACTAGATGTCTGTGTTTGGGCAAGAGAATTGCTGCCCTCATGTTCATGAAGCATATCACAAATATGCTTTTCCAACAGTTAATAACATCTAATCACATTGATCGGATTTTCATTCTTCAGGAGCAGCAACGTACACAGCAGCTGTGTTTACAGCAAATGCAGCCCTCATCATGTCTGCCTTAAATACGCTATATATTCTCAGAAACCTCCCATGTTTTAGCTCAGGGGCTATTTTTCAGAGCCTGACTAGGGTCTCTTCAGGAAGCTCTACAGCCCCAGCTGCAGAAGGAATGGTCAGGAGCAGGGCACTACCAGATGGCTGTTCCTTTTCTGTCTGCATCCTCCCTTCCTGCCCTCACAGAAGTCAGCCCCAGTAGTCACCAAAAGGTTTAAGGAAATAACCTTTAACCAGTGGGAGCAAGGAAGTGTAGAGTGTGGGATGGGGGAGGAAGCAGCAAGTATCTAATGAGACAAATGTGATAAGACATCTGATAAGGACAGACTTAATGGAGAGTTAGGAGAGCTAGTGGGTGTTTAGTAAGGGAAAATCTGAGACCAGGAGTAGAATCGAGGGCTGAGAGGAGGCTGGATGTTAAGAGGGAGATTAAACGGCTTGAGAGTGCAGTCAGAAGACCTGAGTGCAAGATGTAGTGAGGAGATGTTCAGGGCAACTATGCTAATGTCTAGCATAGTAACATGGTCATCCTACCTACCTACTGCATGCATTAGTGAATAAATAATTATTGTATTATTTAAATTGTTTACATCCTGCTGGCAGAATCTCTTTCACAGAATAAAAGACACTTGAACAAAAGTGACCCAGTGAGGGAGGGTCATTCTTCTCCCTCTGTGTTTCTATCATCAATATTTCTTTCTTTCTTACAGGTTCCCTTGCAGGCCAGCAGCCTTTTGGAGACTTTCTGGTTTGCAAGAGACATTACACAGACCTTTCTGCATCCCCAGGGAGTCTTTTTCATTGTGTTACATCTGATGCCTTGCTCAAATGCCTTGCTCTTCTGAGCCTTTTCCTGTTCTCTACTGTGCTGTTAAGTCAGTGCTGGCTGTGTTTCTCACACACTTAATCTCCTCTTTTCATGGATATCCTACCCTCATGCTCTGGAAACTTCTCTGCACAAACATTTGTCATTTTTTCTCAGAAGCAAGTTCTCCTTCCTTCATATATTTACACCTGACTCTCTGTGCAGCTACCAGGACAGCACAAAGAAAGCAATCTTTTTAACAGAACAGAAGCTAGTAAACATCATAAACCACAAAGAAAGCAAGCAAATGTTTTCCAATACATTGGTTAAGGATTGGATGAATCCTTAGTTTTCTGTGGTGGCAACTCTAATCTGAAGTAATTTCTTCCCACACCTGTGTGTTTGCATATATGTGTCCATGTTTATGTTATTGATCCAATACAGCCTATTGCAAAAGGCTTGTGTAAACTTCTCTGCACCATTAAGCTTTCTATATCGAGGGATGGCTAACAGCTAATGGCATCAAAAATGAATATTTGCTTCCATAAAGAACTCTGGTACCTTATTAAATTTTTTCCTTTAGACACCATTATATTTTGAAACAGCTGTTCATTCAATATGACATTTTCTGTACGTTTCATTGTTCCTGGTCATTGCAAAGTATGTGTGCATAAAGAGGGTTTATTTTTCTTGTGTTCATTTGCTTCTACTGCCTCATAATCATAACAGAGCATAATCATAACAGAAGCAATACAATATATAAACAGCATAGTTAGTAGGTAAAATAAATTTTAAAATATCCCATATGGTTTCAGTTGCTTCTTAGAGTGAAATGATGAAACACAGATGAAGATGCTTTTGTTGGCATAGAAAAAGTATGGGAATGTTCACACTCATTTTGGTGCGCAGCCTTTGGTGTTCTGCATTTCTGAATCTCACACTGCAGGCCCCAGCTCCTCTAGGGGATTAATTTCTATGGCAGACAACACTGTGGTGAATGCAAGACCCCTCCACTTGTGGGAACCTTCCTTACAAGTACTGTGGACATGCATCATGACAGCTGTGCTTTCCCTGCCTTCCTGAGCAGAGACCTCCATCCATTTCATAACATTCTTCATAGCCTAAGAAGCTTTCTAAAAAGAAAAAGAAGATGCTTCAGTGGCACAGAATCAGGTCCCAGTATGCTGAGATATTTATTAGTAGAAGAGGTTTGTTAGCTCACTGATGGTGGATCTGATGGAATCATGGCAAACTGATGCTTCAAATGTGAGGAGATGAACAAGAAAAAGTATGGGACAGCTCATCAAATATTTTTGCTATCTACAAATCTGGACCAAGTTTTTTACTGGAAGAAAGCCATGGTATCACTGGTAATCTGTGACCATCTGGGTCTCAGAATTGGCCTGCATGTGAACCACAAAAGGATGGATCTTTAAAAGCCGAAACTCTGGGTTCTGGGCCAACTTTGTCATCAGGAGTCAAGGACAAAAATGAGCTGAAGAGGCCCTCCTGCAAGATTGCTACATTGCTACTGACTTATTTTCCCAGCCAACATCTCTTGTTAATACCAGGCAAATCCTTGCTGCTGGACAGAGGCCAGCTCTGTGAATGAATGGCTGGCTATAATTACAGTTTTCCAAACCTGAGAGCTGGATTAGAAAAGTGAGGGTGGAGATATGGGTCATGGTGTGTGGACATAGATTGGGTGCTGTTCTACACTAAAAGAAGCATCACAAGTAACTGCTGGAATCATTCCAGAACATGTTGTCTTTTGCTAAGTATGAGTAAGGATACCCCCCAGTTTTAATTTTATTCTAACACTGAAATAGTAGAAGTGGAGTGGTTAGCAGTTAAAATCCTCCTGTCTCCAATCCTTAGAAGGTTTTACTTCTGGCATTAATTACATACATAGCAGAGGACTGAAGATTTATCTTATACCATGAGTATAAATAAGAAGCTCGGAGACTTATCTGCCTACTTCTGCAACACTAGTTGGAGTAACCAACCACTAAATCTGCAGCTGCTGGTGTAGATCAGCACAAGCACACAGTCTCTTCCTGAAAGTGAGTTTTATCCATCCTAAAGCAAGAGTTTGAAGGTCTCATTCAGCGCAGCAAGAGTTCAATTCCCTTTTCCAGTTAGCCCTTCACTCCAGCCTTTCCATAAAAATATAAAGGTACCAATAGCTGTATATGTAGTTCAATCTTCCTTAGAAAGAATAATCAAAGACTTCTCAGGGAGTCTACTTTAAGTATTTATTGCATGCCATCCACGGTGCTTTTGCTTTTTGCAGTAAAACCTTCATTGGCATTAGTTGCAGACTTGGGAGTTACATAGATACAACACTGGAGACAGAAAAGTACACAGCATTTTCCTCTTACGTGGTTTATGCTTGTTGATCATTTCAATTTGCAGAGGCTGTTCATCTTGAAAGTGATAAAGAGAGAAAATGCCAGTCATTTTAATCAAGCAAACTGCCAAAAAGAGAAAAGAAAATTAACCTCTGGTTTTCTTGTCTGATCACATGAGATAACTATAGACCATCACATTTCAAGTTATCCTAAACATTATTACCATCTTCTTGCATCAGATTGTTTGGGGACCCTTCTGAGTAACAGAAGTCAGTGACAGTACTGTAATTTAACTTGTTTTTCAATTCAGGGAGTAGCTCATGCTTGCCTTGAATAAATAGTATTGTCCATTGTTTTTCAGCCTATATAAAATGCAATAAACCGCATGCTGTTTGTGAAAAAAAAAAATAAAAAATAAAAGATTGTCTACTAAAAGGTTCAATAAACATTTTCATTGCCAGACTGATTGGGTTTATCTCTAAAAGTTTATTTTTATTTGCATACATTTTTCATGTTTGAAGTTAGAAATGTATATATGAAGGGGAATGAGGACTGGGGATTTTTGTGGTTTGGGGTATTTTTGTTCTTGGGGTAGTTTTATCAACCTTTTAATATTGATTTATAGACCATCAAAAGATGATAAACTATAAGATAAGAAACCCTGGTGTAACATAAAACTGATTTGCATATTTGTTATAATTATGTTGAATTGTGACAACTATAATGAATATTAGACTAATTTTCCTTCTCGTTCTTTGTTTCCTAATCGTATTTTTCTTCTGTGACTGTAATTTATCAGTAAAGGCACAGCCAGTTCATGTGTTGAGTTAGTATCTTTCCACTTCAGTAAAAACACAAAGTATGATAAATTGTACAGGACCAAAATATTTTGAGCTATGATTTACAACCCATCATTTAAAATGTACGTAGAAATATTTAAAAAATTGTGACGATTAAACAGCCATAATCTAAAGTAAGGGACTAGATAATCACAATTGTCCTCAGAGCCTAAATCCTCCTCACTATCCTCCTGAGCCTGGAAATGTGGGTTAGAAATCTTCCAAACAGACTTCTCTTCTGGCAGGGACAAGGGAAGAGTGGGAGAGAGAGGAAAGTTATAGGCAACTCTTCTGGGTGGGTTAAGAGCAGTGGGTAAAGAAACATTTCCTCACATGTCAATACTTACACTTATTGTCACAGTCAGAAAGAGGCACAGCAGGGTGAAAAAATGAGTACCAGTCTTCTGGGTTGAGCTTTGTGGGTGGGCTCACATGTTTCAGTCAAAAAAAAATCTGTTATAGAAGCTCTGTCAATGCACAACTTCCAACATCACGTATATTGACAAACACTCAGTTTCGAGAATGCAGGATTGTACCAGTTGCAGGTGCCCAGACACTGGCAGCAGCAGCGGGAGCTGCAGGGGCAGCCCCTGTGAGGAGTGGCCGGGGCTGCCCCGTGCCGGACACAGCTGGTTCCAGCCGGCTCCAACGGCCCCACCGCAGGGCACAGCTGAGCCTGTCAAGTAAACGTTTACTAGAAACTCATTGACCAAGTTTAGAAATAACATATTTGATGAGCACTGGTAATCACGGGGAAGATAGCTTTTCCTAGGGTTAGGAAGTTATTTGCTCCTTGAAGCACATTACAAACTTCCACTAAACAGTTTTTACAGAAGTTCCTATCAAATTTATCTAGCCAGTGGGTGGTGCTTTTTTGCTCATCCTTTAGGATTTAATAAGTTTTTATGCAAAGCTTGCTGCTTAAGTAGATCTAAGAAGGCCACTTAGTGGCAGAAAGGTCTGTATTTTGGCGATGAGGTAAGTGGGAGCCCCTTCTGTTCATCACAAGAGGTGAGCAATAGTTAGGAAAGACTGAGTTTATATCTTTTTTATATTATTGTATTTCTTGATGAATAAAACATTTTAGAATAACTAGGCAAGTGTTTAAAACCTCTCCTTCTATCCTGAAGGTTAAGATAGTAAGGTGAGTTTATTCAGTTTTGCCCAAAATGGAAGTAGTCAGTGATAGGATGGCCAGAATCAGGAGCTGTCCACTGTAGACCATGCAAAGCTGTCACATTTGGGGCACAACCTTGCGTAGCTCTTCTGGGTTTACTCTGCTGGTAGGTGACTGTGGAGCTTGAGTGAGACGACAGGGCTTCTTTACTTTCATAGAAAGAGTGACAGGGAGCATTTCCCCAGTCCGCTTAGAACACCAAAACAGAATGCTGTGCTGATATGTGTTAGTTCTGCCATTTAATAATTCTTCCAAGTAAAGGAGTGGTAACAGTAGACAAGCTGGGCATTTAAATTGCCACTATTGAGCAGCTGAAGTAAGCCATTGCTTTTGTGAAACAAACTGCTTATACTGCTGTTTATGTGTATTGCAGGTTGCTGCATCTCTCACACTCTTTTCAAGTGCTCTCTTTGTAACTGCAAGAGCTTATGATGCTCTGTCCTTTCTTTGAGGAAATTTAAGATGAGAATCGCAAGAGTGCTTGTGAAGCACAAGCTGGTACACAAGCACCAGCTGTTTCTGAACCCTGCTTCTGTTCCAGAACAGTTCTGCTTTACTTGTACAGCTGAATCTTTTACTATTTTGATGAGTTCTCTGTATACCTGTTATGTCTCCTGCTTGCTAGCAAGAGTAGTTCTGGTAGAAGAAATGCAAAGTGTAAAGGAAGGATAAACATTTGTCAATTCCTGTCTGCTAGTGTAAATTTCACTATTAATTTTAAAATTATATTTGATAGTCATATTAAACATTTCATACACACATGCTACAGTGTGTATGAAATCCTTTTAAAGCTGTAGAATTGGAAATCCTTGGAAACTGGAAAATTGGAAATCCTTTTAAAGCTGTAGAAATGGCAGTATACCACTGTCGTGGTTTAACCCTGGCCCTCAGCTAAACCCCATCCAGCCACTCACTCACTCCTCCTGCGGTGGGATAAGGGAGAGAATGGGAAGGGAAACAGTGAGAAAACTCGTGGGCTGAGATAAAGGCAGTTTAATAGATAAAGCAAAAGCTGCACATGCAAGTAAAGCAAAACAAGGAATTTGTTCACTACTTCCCATGGGCAAGCAGGTGTTCAGCCATCTCCAGGAAAGCAGGGCTCCAGCATGCATAAGGGTTAATTGGGAAGACAAATGCCATCACTCCAAATGTCCCCCCTCCCTTCTTCTTCCCCCAGCTTTATATGCTGAGCATGATGTCATATGGTATGGAATAGCCCTTTGGTCAGTTGGGGTCAGCTGTCCCAGCTGTGTCCCCTCCCAACTTCTTGTGCACCCCCAGCCTACTCGCTGGTGGGGTGGTGTGAAAAGCAGAAAAAGCCTTGACTCTGTGTAAGCACTGCTCAACAATGACTAAAATATCCCTGTGTTATCAACGCTGTTTGATACAGTACAAATCCAAAACATAGCCCCATACAAGCTAATATGAAGAAAAATAACTCTATCTGAGCCAAAACCATACAGACACAAAATTTTCACCTGAATGGACTATACTCAGGTATGTAAAAGACTTTTTGGTTTTAAAAGAAAATGAAAAGTTTCATGTTTAACAGGCAGGACATAGTTTGACATTTTAAGAATTTCAAAACTCCATTCCAGCAGTTCTACATGCCTAACCTTGAGGGCTATGTTTTTGTCAGTATATCCCACTTTACACTGGAAAATCATGCACTTAGCAGGATGCTTAATGTACATATATAAACACCACCTGTCATCGGTGAAAATCATATTGCAAGTAGGATCACAAAAATGCTGATCAAACAGAAGCCCAACTGCAACTATTAAAAATTAAAATGAGACTTGAGTGCTGGTTTTTGGTGGTGTTTTGTTTTGTTTTGTTTTGTTTTCCCATCATATCTAGCATTCGAGTCTTTTGGTGGTAAAAAAAAAAAAAGAAGGAAGATAGATTAAGAAAGAAAAAACAATATGCATGTGTCATTCTGTCTTTCAAGATCAGCTTTTATGTTCCAAGATCAGCTTCAGTAAGTCACATTCCCTTGTCAGACTAATGCTTTTCTTATTCTTTGTTCATACAAAATCTCATTTATTTCAGTAAGTTTCTCTTTGTAAAGTAAGAGTCAAAAATAATTACAGTGTGAACGAGGACTGGTTGGTTTCACCTGTTGTGAATTTAATGATGATCCGTGTCAGGACCTATAGTATAACATTTATTGTTTGTAATTTGCAGTTCACTCATTCACACAAACTTTGCAGTAGCATTGCAAGTAGTGTCTTCTATTCATACCAAAATTGAAAAAATGGACTTGACTGTATGGAAAAAAGAATCTTTACAGATTTTCCCTTGAAAACACATCTTGACTATTTGTCAAAAAGTCACAGAAACAGATTATTTTTTCAATGCAAAATAAATATGCCAACTGAAATTTGAGATCCTAAAAGTACGTTTTCACTACTCAAAATGTTGAGATACTAAAATCTACTTTAGGTCCACTTTTCATTAAATCCTTTTAATGCTTCCTGGATTTTTGAACCTATTTAACAATGTGGAACTATATCTGAAGATCCTGAGTAAAACAACAATCCTTATTCTAAGGAAAAATAATTGCAGTATATATTGAATCAGTGGGTTTATTTCTGTCTATGAAAAGCACAAAGTAGTATTCTGTACTGAAAGGGTTATATTTCTTATGAAATGGAATGTAGCAGTTTCTTATGTGTGCCAGAGAAGTCATCTGAAGAAAAAACATTTTATAGACCTATAAAAAATTAGAAAAAGAAACCAATCACACCTTAGTCACAGCCAGTGTAAACCATTCTTCCCAAAATGAAATTCACATATGTCAGGTTGCATCCAAATTGCATGTCAATGCCTGAGATAGAAAACCTTAAAGCAAGGTTTTATTATGGGAATACTGGACACAGTTCTACTCTGTGCTGCATTAACATGATCAATGTTTAAAGCTATAATTAATTTGCAAACTGAGTAAAAAAATTACATTGCTTGTAAATGTGGCAAAATTCCAACCCATGCTCTCACATTTAAAGAGCAGTATCCTTCCTGGGCCAGGAGACCAGCTTGTGGCTCTTGGTCTACTTGCATTTCATGAGCTCTAAGAGCAGCTCCTTTATCAGGGCTATGGCATATGCTAACAATCACAGGCTGTGCTGCGTTGTGAATGCTTTCTTATCCAAATCCTTAGTAAGAAGAAAAAAATGAAATTAATATTATGGGGAAGCCTTGGAATCAGGCTGCTGAACCTATTCCTCAGTAAGCACTTTAGCCCTTGGGTTTCTATCCCTTGCCTCTAAACACTTCCCAGAGATATATTTTCCTGGGTCCTTCTCTAGGATATAGATTGTTTTTCTTCAATTATTTGTTCTGTTTTGCTTGCAGTAAATGGCTAAAGAAGCTTTCGGTATGTTAGGCTGTCAGGCTCTAGAACAAAAGAGAACTAGGAAGGGACATTTTAGGAAGTTAAATGTATCCATGTGGGATTCAGAGCAAACTCAAAAACAAAAAGAAAAATCTACACAGAGCAAAATACAAGTGTTGCCTGGCTCTAACCTGATCTAAAACCAATCTTTTTTTTTGCAGATATCAGTTCAGACTCCGCTTCACTGAACTTCTGATAAAACAGCACAGTGTAGGAGGAAGGCTGTTGTCAAGGGACTGTTACAATTCCCCAGTTTTCAGAATGGATCTCCTGCTCCATTGAACCCTGACAAAGATTAAGGTGGATTAAAGTGAAGTCAGTCAGTTTATCTCAGCAGAATCCGTATGATTAATATAAATAATGTCATAAAAATAATAGCAATAATCAAGAAAACCACAGAGATTTTGGTTTAAAAACCACTACCATGTTAGTGCAACAATGTTAGTTAACAATGTTTGTGCAACATGGCAAAATCAAGTCTTGTATGAAATTTGATGAATTTTGTAAGAGTTAAAACATTCCAACCCCCATATTTGAGGTGCTGAACTAAATAGCTGGTTTGACTACTGTGGCGGTGTGCTCCGTGCCCCCCCCCCCCCCCCCCCGGCTCCCTGCACAAGCAGTAACCATCAGTGGGAGTCATCCTGATAGCTGCATCCAGCTTATGCTGGACCTTGAGGACGAATGGCAACAAAGTAGCCAAGGGCTGCCTGAAGCAGGGATCTAAACCTCTTGCTGATATGCAAATATGACCATAAGTCAATCATCTTACTCCTTAAATAGTGGACAGCCCAGGGCCCTTTGAGCTCTCCTGCGCGGCGGCGGGCTGCATGCCAGGATCTCCCCTTGAGCAGGGATGCCTCTCAAGGTTACTCCTCGAGGTTGAGAGATTCCTTGCCGCAACAGATCCTTGGTAAGTGACTAATAGCATGCTAAACTTTGAAATCTTAGCTAAGTGATATAAAGGATTGATTGCGCACACATATAATCCTTTAGACATAAACTGTTGACCAAGTCTGGGACTAGGACTGGATCTAGCTGCACCTAGACTCCTCTCTGAGAAGGAGTTTAGAAAGCAAGGGGATCCTTTCCGAACCTCATGACTCAACGGGAGGGTCTCCCTGACAGTTCTGTCTGACCCTGTCCTCTATGCAGTAAATAATCAAATGTGCCTCGCCATCGAATCTTGTTAAAACACTGTCACATTGAACTTTGTTAACTCCCTATTCTGTATCAATAAACTATATTTTTACTTCTCTCTTACAAGTGAAGTGCACTCTCACTCCATCCGCGACAACTACTTAAAGAAAACATGCAGAACTTTTTTTCTATTACATTGACTGAACTACAGTTTAGATTAGCCAAATTATTAAAAAAAAAAAAAAAAAAAAGCATCTCATAAAGGGCTGACAAATAAAATGTTTTGGAATTCACCTTTAAAAGCAGGCTTTTCTCACAGCTGAAGTGGTTCTTGAACTAACTCTTGTTGTGGCTTAATGCCTTCCTGTGTAGGAACTGAAGAGTAAATGGTGATTAAGGGTGACTGAGAGATTTTTCAGTTCATTGTTTTCCTCAGCAAAAGGTTATCACAGATAACAGGTTCAGTCCCATGCTGACAGTCATGCCCAAGCTGGAACAGATGATCATTTCTAAAAATCAATAAAAGTAGAAATGTGGGCATTGACTAGACTAATATTGCAGGCTTGGCTTGCATTTCCTTTGGTATTTCCAGTCGATTTATTATCAGGTAATGACACTCTATTCTCTGCAGTTCTCCTGAGCAATTTGACCATATCTCATCAATCAATCTGTCAACACATTTTAGAAATTCTACATATTTTTCATATGCTTGCCCTTCACAACATAGTTGCTAGAACATTCATTGTCTTCCATTAAAGTCTAAGGACATCATTAGGATAACTTCTGAAATCCTTCAAGATATTTGCTTTCAGATAATAAGTATTAAATGCCAGCAGACATTCAGCACATAATAAAAATTCTGGGCTGTGGAAACAATGCAGAGAGGATAATGCATTTAGAGAATGATTCCTGTGAGCACCGTTCATTTTGTTAGCTTCTAATGAAAAAACACAGAGATAGATGAAACTGCTTTGTGTGGACTTAAATAGTTTGATTAAAGTCATATTTTAAAATATATTGACTCTGCTTGAGTCAAAATTGTGATTCTCTTTGAAACGCAGTAGGAAATGATGTATTTTACTTTTTCTGAACTAGTATTTGTAATTAAAGTTAGAGCCAACTTTTGACTGCATGGTCTATTTGTTTATGTCTTTTTTTTGAGAGGAAAACTGTTAGTTTAGGCACAGCACCAGACAAAGTTAATGGCTTCTTGGCTGCAACTGATTCACATTCAAACAAGCAGGAAGCTCACACCTGCCCCTAACCAGACTGCATAGCTGAGTCAATACTTCCCAGAAATAAGCTCTATGTAAGACATCCTTTTCATGAATTATGAAGTCTGGTTTGCAGCCCTCATGGATGCAGCCACAATAGAGTAAACATGCTTCTGTTACTGCTCACACAAGTGTGGAAGCTATACTTTCCCTTCCAAAATGGCATCATAGCAATGCTGAGAAACACACAGCAAAGAATTTTTCCTAAATATATATTTCAGATTAAAAAGGCCCAGAAAGTTAAAGATGTAAGAAAACAATAAACAATTAAGAAGATTTTAGCCTGAAATTGATCTCACATTATTTTATGAGCCCGGGCATCTTTTTTTTTTTTTTTTTTAAATTAAATTCCATCTATTTATCACCATCTCCATCTGATTCTTCTGATTCTGGAAGTAAAACGGTAACTATATCTTTTTTCTCAAAATTATCTTTGTTGTCATTAAGTGGCTATGGCTAGATACTGTAGGGTTTTTTAATCATTTATTTAAGCTGTCAATTTACCAGCCTTCTTGTCTGGCAGTTTAGAAAAAGACACATTCACATAGCCCAGAGGTCAAACTAGCCCAGAAAGATTTTTCTCCCAGTTAATAAATAGGTCTCTCTGCATTTCCTCCCTGGGGCATAAGGAAACCCCTGACAACATTTTCTACAGGAGGTTATCCTAGGTCTATTTTAATGACTGAAATATGGCTTTCATTGCTAAATACAGACTTAGTGGTGAAAAGGCTCTGGTATCTTACAAAAAAGTGAGGGCAAATCAGTTTTCATTTCACCTTAAAGTCTTGGTGTTTTCTGTTATAATCTCCAACACTCGCTATTTTAGAGGAGCTGCGTATTTTATGCAGTGCATGGGTGTATCTCTTTGATAATTACCTTTCTCTTTTTATTGAAGCAGTCTTCCCATTGAGGGAGAAGAATGTGCTAAAAAGCTTCATGAAACTCTACTGTCTTCATTAATGGCACCAGTCTGGCATGCCTTGAGAGCTAACTATTCTTTTCTTGGATGAAAACTACAAAGACTGTAGGATTACGTTGAGGATAAATGTATTCCTGAAAACTCAAATACTGTCTTTAACAGGTCTGCTAAATGCAATCTGAGCTTGGGACATTTTTTTTTTTCTTTCTGTCTACTGTCTGTCTACTTTTTTTCTGTCTATACATTGGTATTTGGGTACATCTTTTGCTGGATGGGATCATCATCAATGATCTGGATGAGGGGATTGAGTGCACCCTCAGTAAGTTTGCAGATGACACTAACTGGGGCAAGAGTGTTGATCTGCTTGAGGGTGGAAAGGCTTTACAGAGGGGTCTGGACAGACTGGGTCGATGGGTTGAGGCCAGTTGTATGAGTTTCAACAAGGCTAAGTGCTGGGTCCTGCACTTGGGCCACAGCAACCCCATGCAATGCTACAGGCTTGGGGAAGAATGGCTGGAAAGCTGCCTGGCAGAAAAGGACCTGGGGATCTTGGTCGACAGCCAGCTGAACATGAGCCAGCAGTGTGCCCAAGTGGCCAAGAAAGCCAATAGCATCCTGGCTTGTATCAAAAATACTATGGAGGGCAAGAGTAGGGAAGTGACTGTCCCCCTGTACTTGGCACTGGTGAGGCCGCACCTCGAATACTGGGTTCAGTTTTGGGCCCGTCGTTACTAGAAAGATATTGACGTGCTGGAGTGTGTCCAAAGAAGAGCAAAAAGGCTGGTGAAGGGTCTAGAGCAGAAGTCTTCTGAGGAGCAGCTGAGGGAACTGGGGTTTAGCCTGGAGAAGCGGAGGCTGAGGGAATATCTTCTTGCTCTCTACAACTACCTGAAAGGAGGTTGTAGTGAGGTGGGTGTCAGTTTCTTCTCCCAAGTAACGAGCGATAGGACAAGAGGAAATGGCCTCAAGTTGCCCCAGGTGAGGTTTCAATTGGATATTAGGAAAAAAATTTTCACTGACAGGGTTATCAAGCACTGGAACAGGCTGCCCAGGGAAGTGGTTGAGTCACCATCCCTGGAAGTATTTAAAAGATGTTTGGATGAGGTGCTTAGACATATGGCTTAGTGGAGGACTTGGTAGTGTGAGTTAAACAGTTGGACTTGATGTTCTTAAAGGTCTTTTCCAACCTAAATGTTTCTATGATTATCTAAATAACAACAGTATATACTCCTTACGCTTTTTTCCAAAGAAAGGTACCTTGTCAATATGTTGTTAAAGTTACAAGTGCTGGTGGGAAATGGAAGATTAGTCCATTAAGGCAAAGTAATAGTTACCCTCTACTTGGGTGGAAAAATTGCAGTATAAGAAGAACCTTTGATCACATCTCATTCTAAAAAAAAATCCCACCTTCTGAGGAATTAATATAAATATTAATGTAAAGAAAACAGTTACTATAAAAATTAATGTAAAGAAGAACACACTGTAGTTACAGTAAAAAGCAACACAATTAAATCTCTGTGAAGCACAGTGAAATTATGAGTTGTTGGAAGCTGAAGCTTGGCAACTGAATGCCTGAAAAATGCAGGAAAATTTTTAATATTCTCTCAGCCTTATTTTGAAATTAGTTTTTTCTAAGCATTGTGAATCCAATTGTACATGTATACTATAATGTCTTGATATTTAGAGAAAAAGTTAGATAACAGATATTGAAGAACAATGTTCCCAAATTTAGGATCTGAATGCCCCCTATCCTGGAAAAGCCTGTGTAAAGTAAAGGAAACTACAGTGCCTTGCACAGTTAAATAAGCAAACAGGCCAGTTTGATATCCAAGTATTTTCACAAATTAAAATAAAAAAATAAAACCAGCTAATTTCTTTGTTTTTCAGATATACTAAAGCAACTGGTGGATTTTTCATAGATGTTTTAATAAGTGCTGCCTTTATCCCTTGGATTCAGGAGTGATGTGAGAGTCTGTTTCTGAGTGATGTGTAGGATTCACAGAACTACTTGACTCAAATGGAAAGAGTGGGTCTTCAGTACTTTTGAAAAACATATAAATTCAAGTGACTATACCTAAATAATAGATATAAAAACTTTGTAGAGATGCACAGCTGAAAACTGCCCCTTCATGTTCATATACACGAATTCATACTATTCATGTATAACAAATACAAAAGAAACTGTTTTGTACAAAGAAAAATGAACTATTATAAGATCAGCTCAAAACATAAATATTAGAAATCACAGGGAAGCACAACCACCAGTAAGAAGTTTTACTGAGCAAGCTAATTACCTGTTAAATTCCTCTTCAAGGTTCTGATGAGAAGGACAGTTTTCCATTTTATGGGTCCATAATAATACACTGACCTCAAACACCACACAGGAATCTGGGAAAATTGATCTAAAACTTCTGGTGCTCTGTGAATTCATTTTCCCCTCTTAAAACACAAATCAATTCATTTAATAAACAGTCTTTCATTAAAGAGAAAGAAATTCAGTAACATAGATTAACTGGGCAACACCGAATATCTAGTGAGTTCTTTTTCTGAAGTTCTACTATTTACATCCCTTTTCTTTGATTTTTTTCATGAAACAACCGCTGCACCAGCTAGTTGCTTCTGATTTCCAGTACTAACAGCTTGCATGTGGGTGACTGACCTACTGAGCCTAGTTGAAGTTGAAAGATAATGTAGAACATAGCTCTCAGACTTGATGGTAAAGAAATACTGCTTCTTGCTCATAATTATACCTTATGGAAAATTTATATGTTTCTAAATTACCTGTAAAAGAAAGCCTTATTAGAAGGCCCAGAACAGCCACTCTGTGAGTGCAGACAACCATATCCAATCTCTTTCTCAAGACAAAGAACATCCACTTTCCCCACTGAGTTTTCTGATTCCCCAATCTATTTTTGTGAACATCACACCAGTCCCCAGTTCAATTAATAAATGTAGCATTTAATATCTTATCATTTCAATTTTAGAACAGCCTGCATAAAAGAATTAAAAAACTATAAAACAACAGGGATCCCTAATAAAATCTGTGTTGGTTATGTCCCTTGAGGGGTGCAAACATTTCTGAAATTTAGAAAATTATGTAGACAGTCTATGAAACACAGTCTGTGTTTCAAAGACCATTACAATTTTTAGCTTACAGAATATTGTGTCTATCACTAAATTTTTAAGGCCAACAACCACCCAGGTACATTTAGGCTTACAGGGCATTTGAAAATACAGACAGTACGTATCTGTGTCTACAACCAGCCAGCCACTCATATTTAAAAGTGAGTTCTCATGATCATGTGAGTCTTAAGGAATCGGCACACTGCTGAGCACTGAAAACATTGATAGTGACAGTCACCACACATCAGGAAACTAAATAGCTCATTAGAGCAAGGCAGTAGAGGAGTGACATTAGCAGGGAATGATGTGAGGGGAGAGGATTCCTGTGCTATGGAGGAGAGCACTAAACAAATACAATATGTTCCAGACACAGAAATGAGAACAGCTATTTTAAAGCGAGCAAATCAGCAGTAAAGGAGTAAAGGAGAAATCAGCAGTATCTGCCAAGCTTGGGAGTGATTATTGACAGGGGCAGGGAGAAATGGGATGCCAGAGACTCACTGATGAGTGTATGAGCATCCACCTGCCAAGAGCCAGGAAACTGACAAGTCATTTTAAGAACCAGGAGAAAAAATATCAGGACTGAAAGCTGTCAGGACTCTAGCAAGCATTTGAAAGGCTATTCACTCTTCATAGATCCTGTCTTTCTAAAGATAATCTCACTGCACAAAAAAATGTGAAAGACGCTTCTCTTTCCAAAGAACTTAAATGTGTCACTTGCAACACAGACCGAGTACATGTGACTCTATATGGGAATTATGCACCATACTGTTCCATTTGGATAAGCCATTATTTTGTTCAGTTTCAGGATTTCAGCTAAGACAGAGCTGTCTCTTTATAATCACTCTCTGGTTCATTTTGTACTTGCCATAAGAAAAATTTTATGACCTTGTACAGTTTCCAAGATAACATATTCGAAAAAAGCAAACTTATTTTGAGACATGCAGCACAGAGCAATATGTAGTTAGCAAGTGGTGTCAGCATAGTGAGGCTATATGTTTGCAAATGTTTAGTGAACAGGAGAGGCCTACCTTGATCCTGCTATAATGATCTTAATATATTCACCAATGGATGCACTTTGTGTTAATTTTTATCTTTTCTTTGAGAGGAACCAGGCTGTAGGGTTTTTTATTATGGTAAGCACTACACTGGCATAATGAATTACACTTTTTCCCCTGAGAAAAATTTCATGTCAAATATTTATTTTCACATTTATCTTCACATTTCTATGTAATTGTTCTATAGCTGAAAAAAAATAATCATATGTAAATTCTATACTTTTTATTTCCTTTGTAAGTAATTTTGATCAACAAATTAAAGAAAAGAATGAAAACCAAATAACATGAGTAACTATTGTCAACATTCAAATATTTACATGAAAAAACCTACTCTTTTTCAGGAATTTGTTAAATATTTACAGATACCTTTCAGAAATTAATTTAAGCTTTACCAGTTGTAAGAGCTAGATTTGGAAATGCTTCCTAAGGCAATACAAGACTAAATAAAATTTGATCACCTACAATGATCACTCCACAAGATCTCCTTTGTGAATATTTGAACCTCCTTTTTATGTTCAGTGGAAGCCTTCCAGTGGTTCTTCTCTCATTTAGTTCCACTGTAAATGTTGAACCATGGAGATGTAAAAAGGGATGGTAAATGGCATCCATCTCTTAAGTTGGTGTAGATTAGTATTTTCTCCCTGATGTAAAGAGGGTTCTTCAGATTTCCATCAGTTGAGAAGGTGGTGCACTTTTCTCAGTTTGAAGAGTAAGGAACTGAACAGCAAGGAACTGAACAGCTGGCACTGATTAAATACAAAACCTGAGGTGTTCATTTACTCTTGATCTCTAGTTTCTGGAGTAAAATAACCACTTAAAGCACTGGACATTGATGACTAGTAAAATAAAATGTAAAATGCTGCAAAACTGTATTTATTAAGCCCTAAAAATGTCATGGAAATCGCTTGAGTAGGGAACTCTCTTCATTAACTCTCTTTTCAGGAAAGTATAGTTATTTTCACCATTGCTCTGAAAATACAGAACATTATTATTGGAAAATTGGTTGTTACAATCAATCCTTGCGTGATTTTTCAACCTTGAGGTTAATTGTGACCTTCAAATAATAATAATATTTCACAAGGTATACTGTGATATTACTTATTCATTTAATACTATTTGTGAAAAATACTGTGGAAAATGATGCCTTTATTTTTTTTATTACATCCTTGGATTTCTGCAATAGATCTAATAGGTTAGAATACTTATACCTAGATGTCAGATTTTAAAAATCCTCCTCACATTTGTTTGTGTTTTATATGAGAAGTGATCACGTCTGCTTAACTGGGCTACTCATGGACCAGTGTTCATCATGCGTCAGATATCACTCTGACTCCAGTGTAATGAGACATGCATAAGTCTAAAGGAGTATGCAGACGTGATCCTGAATTTAATGCAGAAAGATTCTTCTCTCCTTCATATTTCCTAAGAAAAGAATTTGTTTCCACTTTTCTTCATGATTTCTGTGATATACACTTTATTTATTTATAGTAAAAACAGTGTGACATACCTCAGCAACTATAATAGGTTCTTTATTATGTGTTCTATGAAGTAAGCTAACACAGTGTTCTAGGCAATCTGACATCAACATTCAGAAAAGCTCTCAGAGCTCACATGCACACTCCCTCAGAATTACAGACAGTACAGAAAAATTCTTGATGATTGAAGTGCTATCTGGTTATCTTTAGAAATCTCTAAAATGAGCATTCTTTATAGGTGCATAGTGTTCCCTTCGAATTGACAGTTCCTTTCGAATTGACAGGTTGTATTTATGTTGAAAAGCTGAAAATACTATTTTACTGTATCAGTTCAAACAAAAATGTAAGAAAACTGGGAATGGGCGTGAGGCTGGGGGGAAGCGTCACATTCCAGAGAGTTTAAAGCCATTTTGCTTTTAATTTATGTGGGGTTCACAAAACATTCTGCAACTGAGAGAAAGGTTTGGTTCAAATGCTCCAAAATTCAGATGTCAAAGTTAGATGTTTTCCATAAACACAAAGAAATAGTGCGCTATTAAGAATCACAAATATAATCATTTGCTCTGTTTACCTCATAGAAGATTGATGATGAATGAATAGGGAAGTTTTTCACAACATGATCTGCACACAGTAATTGTGCAGTTAGAGGATCAGATAATATACTACATGTCTGTTAATAGACTTCTCAGAATAGCTAATGCCCAAGAGTAATGTTTCATGGGTACGTTAAGAAAAATACTAGTAGGAAAAGAGCCAATATATGGTCAGGTATTAAAAACTGATCAATACTTGCTGAGAATTCTGTGGACAGGTATAGAAATCTCATGTTTCATTTTCTGATAGGTATTGGGCTGGTTCATATTTTAACTTTAAAGGGAAAAATATTATCTATTTGGGTCTATGACACAGAACTTGCAATACCTGAGCATTACAAACACTGCAAGTTGATGTAAAATGTAACCTGCCTGAGAAGACTAGCAAAGTTCCAAACTTTAATTCTTTATGGCCATTTTCTTTAGTACTTGTTTTATTATTCATAAGTGCCATCATAAAACAAATTTAATTTAAAAAGACCAGGCAATAAACATGATTTTTAGCCAACTGAAAAGCTGCAGAATGTATCATTTCATCATTTATCCTACTCTTCATGCTTGGTGACTAAATATAATTTTCCCAGAGGTACTACGTTCTTCATCTCGCTGGACTGCTTGATATGCATTTCCATAGAGTTAATAGGTGTTTGTTTACCATGTTTGTCTGTGTTTATATGCAGGAGGTTTTATTTTTTTAGACTGGGTTTTGTTCTGGATGTAAACTACAGTTAATGCATGCTCTTAAATAATTCCTTAAATGAACTCTATCTTTTTAAACTGGATTAGGAGAGTGAAACTGAGATAAGAGAAAACTAGCAAAAAGACATAGGAAAAGGGATTTTTAAATAGTTTCCAAACTGTTGAGGCCTTTACCCAACCCAGTTGGAATCTTTGTTTCTGTTCAGGTGTGCTGACTCCTAATAGGACCAGTGGTCTTTGTGATGGAAACACCGTGGGAGGAGACTGACACTAGGAAATCTCCACAGTTCCTTTTGATCTGAAGACTCTGTGAAGGACAACACCACACCACAACTCATAAACATAAGTTAGAGAACTGTGAAACTGAGACGTTAGGAAGACACTGTTTTAAGGCTAGCTATCAAATGGGGTTTTATCAGAGAATCACAGAATGGTTGAGAATGGATGGGACCTCTGGAGGTCATCTGGTCCAACCCCTCTTCCACCTAGAGGTAGTTGCCCAGGACCATGTCCAGATGGCTTTTGAATATCTTCAAGATGGACACTCCACAACCTCTCCAGGCAACCTGTGCCAGTGCTCGGTTACCCTCACAGTAGCAAAGTGTTTCCTGATGTTCAGAGGGAACCTCCTGTGTTTCAGTTTGTGCCCAGTGAAAGTCCCAGTCACAAATATGAAACTGAAATTTGTGACTGGAAGTTTATGAAGTCCCAATCACAAATACTCAGAAAGTTAGTCTCTTTTACCATTTCCCTTTCCTGAGTGATCTTTGGTCAGCATATATATGTATATGAGTATATGTGTGTGTGTATGTATATGTATATATGTATGTGTGTATATATATGTAAGTATATGGATAAGTATATGATGTATGCATATGCATATGCAAATGTGTGTGTATATATATGTATATGTGTGGACCAAAATATATGTATATATGTGGACCAAAAGGTCTACAGCACTGTGAGGTTAATGTAAAGGGGCAAACTGAATATCAAGATACTGGAATTAGGATTTGAAGGAGAATGTTTTTATATAAATGCTTGGTGACCCATACAGATTTTATGGCAATCCATTTCTAAGAGTGCCAAGTAAATTCAAATGTATTTGATGATATTAGAGTCAGGTAGAAAATTTTAAGTATAAATTTTTTTAAGGTGGATGGTAATGTAGATGAAGACTCTTTAAAATCCTGTATTCCTGTTAGCAGCAATTAAGAACCTGGGCGTATTCACAAAAAAGGCAAGAAAAATTTGTTGCTAAAATGCATCACTATTATTGCATTATACAATTTCTTCAAGCTACTTTAATGATAGTTAAATGATCACAGTATAAGTATGCCATCATAGACAACTAAAAAAAGAAAGTCTATAAAAATTAGTGTGAATTATGTTGTGCTGTGCATTATCTTGACATGTTTACTTCAAGAAACGATCTATAAAATTATTATGAAATCCATGAAAATATATAAAGGTGTACCTTGTGATGTAAATGACCATAAATTGAGACTGGCTGCTGAAAATATATGTATTTTAGCTTTATAACCCATATTTCCAATAAGAAATTAAAAAATCCATAATAAACAAAATTTAGTTGCACTTTGTGAATAAGCTTGTCACTATTTATTGCTCTGGTGGGATCCATACTTGTTAAAATGCAAACAAAAACCCATAACTATGATCTATGCAAATGAGTATTAATATATTATTCAAACAAACCTGAGATCTCACTGTTTTTTCATTCAAATATTTTTGCATTTGCTGCTGCTATAAGTAGCTATATTTAATGCTCAAAAAGAAAACTTGTTTTTCTTGTATGCTGTTAATGAGTTTGCTTTATATCTTACTGTATATACAATAAACACCCAATAAATTTCTGTGAAAAGTAGTCTCAGTAGGCACATTAAATGTGAGGCTAAAACAGATCATTAACCTTACCTAATTTTGCCGATTATTTAATTCAGTCATTTGCTGAATTATTTTCTATTTGTGTTAGTGTCAATCACATGAAAAGTGAAATTGAATCCAATTTTTATTTTATGTGAAGTAAATAAAAGTTCTTTCAATTTGCTGAAAACATCTACAAAACTTGGTTGTCAAGAGATCTGATTGCTATATGAAAACCCTCATTTGATTCACCATAACAAAGACCAAAGACACTGAGAAATACTGAGGTGTATTCAGCCTTTGAAAAATATACTACATTTGACTTTTCTAATCTGTCATTAATCCAACTCCATGACATTTTATAACCATCAAATCACTGCATTAGGCTGTTTCACAATAATTGTAATTATGCAAATCATTTTAATGGCCAAAAATAACATAAAAAGCAGATGGAAACATCAGAAATGAAAACCAGCATTGGTATTTCTAAGCTTCTGAGCAGAATGCTAGGCATCTTTATTGAGCCTGAATTTTGCTGTGGTGTTCTGCAGTTCAAAGATACTTAGATTTCCCTTCTAAAGATTTGTCTGAAGGCATCAAACTCTTCGTCTACTTCAAATTTCTTTAATGAATCTTAACTTTTTAATTTGACAAAGCTTTCTATAATGTAGAGAAGCTTCACCAACTGTTTTTCTTGTATCATTACTTTAGATGTCACATTTAAAGTCAGTCATTTTAGAGTTTCTTACTGCACAGCAGACCATTGGGTACAACTGAGTCAAGGCTACTAAGTAAACATGAAATCCAAACTTATACTGAGCATGGTGACACAAACAGAAACAAAGATAATAGAAACTGAAGGTTTAGTGAAACTGAATATTAAATAAAAACAAGAAGAAAATTTAAAGGCTTAATCTTGTTCCCAGTTGACAGTATAAATGTCGTATCGTTTAATTTTCTTTAAGATTGGTTAATCTGTTGGTTTCATACAAGTGTAATAATGTAAATTTTGCTGCAATCATTCCTCATCTAATAGCTATGTATGTGAAAATGGAAGATCCAGTCTTGTAAGATATTTACAGTTTCTGACTGCTGTCTGAGAAATACCTTTTTTTTTTTTTCCCCAGTGCACCCTGAGTTGCAACATGTCTTGCAGAGCCAGTGGGTAGCACGGTTTTCAGATTGTGTTCTAGGCCCTGGAAAGGTAGTTCACAAGGAACTCAGAAGATGTTGACTTTGTAAATTAGGATGTAGCATTTGCATTTAACTCAACTCAGCAATAACATAAACTAGACTAAACCATATTGAAAACTACAGCAAGCATGAGGAAATGTGAAGAGAGGGTTGAGTGCCCATGGTAGACATGATAATGCTTCTGTTTGGATGGAAGAGAGTAGTTCTACATATCATCTAGAAACACAGAAAGTGACTGCTGGGGGCAGGAGAGCATTGTGGTAAACAAAACAAAGAAGATCTTGACCTAGCATCAAAAAATGGCAAAAGGATCAAAAAACCTGTACTCAAATAAACTCCTTTCACCATTGCTTTGCTTATTTTTAGCAGATGCTGGAATAAGTTTAATGAAAATTTTGTTTGCTGATTATGAAATGACACATTAAGTAATTGGTCAATAATGTGTCACTGTTTAAAGTGTCAGCTGCTTCAATGTTGGGATAGCTGTGCCCACCTGTTAAGAGCTGGTCCAAGAACAGACTAAAAATATTCTCAGCTAATGTGCAACAATGCTCAGGCAACAAATGTGATTTGTGATCCTCTTACTTCATCAATCATGAAAGTCTGAAATTCATCATAGATCCATTTACTTGGTAACAAGTTACTCTCCTAAAAACCTGTGGACATTTATTTGGGTTTGAATCTCTTTTTCTGCTAAACAGTATTATTTCTGAAGCAAGTCGGGCTATAGTCCTATAGCTGGGAACACACTGTACAGCAGAAACATGAGGACTCCAGGTAGGATCGTGTTGAAACTGCTTTAGATTTGATGGCAGTTTGCTGAACTTGAAATATTCAAGATCTGTATACTATATTGCATTATTGACTGTCATATTATGAAAAGTGGACAACCCCAGACACCAGTTACTTCCTAATTTAGCCAACGTACTTTTGTTCACAAGCTTAGCGAGCTCCACTTCTAACCTAGTCAGATGCTTTGCACTCACTGTTCCAAATGAAGAGCTCTTCCAAAGGTTGATTTTTCTACAGATGGGGGAACTTCTGACCCCAAGTTATTTTTTTCATATATTTCTATTTGTTCTCATGTCAATATTGGGCTTTAACGTAAATAGCTCATGTTTTTCCTTCGTAAATCCACTTTGGACAAATTCCAAAATCAAAAGATACATAAATAGAAGATCTCCTTTTTATGTCAATTTCAGAAGACATACACACTTAGACACTAAAATAACACTGTAAAATTTTACTGAGAGGAAAATCATTAACTTTTAACTTTTCAAGTTAAAATTTGAACAAGACGTAAGGTCTTTTTTTTCCACATACAGAAAATGGAATCAATGCTCATTAAAAAAAAAGAAAAAGAAAAAAGAAGGCATCTATCTTAGTGCCAAGTTGCCCTATCCAGCCAGGCTTTCCTTCACAGTCTGTTTTAAAAACTCACATTTCAGTACAAATCTCAAAAGACTAAAAAATGCAATGCACACTGTTAGGAGAAGGAACAAGATAGCTTACTGATGTGTCGCACACAGGAGATAACATCAATATTTTCGCAGTTATTCTTCTCCATGGATGCACAATTTGACATATGCTCAATGGAGCAGAAAGTGCTCGTTTACTTTGCAGTTTTTGAAAAAATGCATATCCTTTCTCTTTATGTATATATGGCATATATATCTGCTTTGTATTTCAGATTTGCCACATCTTCCTTTTGTGACTGTCTGTTGTGGTTTCTCATGTTACAATGTCTATGTGTTTTTGTGATCTTGTGTTCTTTGCGGAAGAATGCATGCTGTTCAGAAACTTCTAAGGCAAGCCACTTTCAATTCCTTGTTGCAGACACTGTATGGCCTCTTCCATTCAAAGCCAAATCTGACAGCATGGACACCAGGAACAGAGCAGTTGACACCCATCCTTGTTCCCTGTTATTCTAATTTGTCTGGGGAAAGGTAGTTAATTTTACTTGTCCTCTGATAA
Organism: Ciconia boyciana; assembly: GCF_034638445.1. Lineage (NCBI taxonomy): Eukaryota > Metazoa > Chordata > Aves > Ciconiiformes > Ciconiidae > Ciconia > Ciconia boyciana. Next base: position 84,426,950 of record NC_132935.1, read on the forward strand.
GTTTAGAAGCTGAACTGTGGAGCAAGAAGTGAGATTCAGAGTCTCATTTAATTAACAAATAGAAATTACTGAAATGGCTCAAGTATATTGTCACAGTTTAACCCTGTCCAGCAACTCAGCCCCATCCAGCCGCTTGCTCACTCCCCCCACATTAGGATGGGGGAGAAAAACAGAAGGGTAAAAGTGAGAAAAATCGTGGGTTGAGATAAAAGCAGTTTAATAGGTAAAGCAAAAGCCATGCACACAAGCAAAGCAAAATAAGGAATTCATTCACTACTTCCCATTGGTAGGCAGGTGTTTTGCCATTTCCAGGAAAAAAGGCCTCCAGCACAGGTAACAATTACTTGGGGAGACAAATGCCATAACTCTGAAAGTCCCCACCTTCCTTCTTCTTCCCTCAGCTTTATATTGCTGAGCATGACCTCATATGGTATGGAATATTCCTTTGGTCAGTTGGGGTCAGCTGTCCCAGCTGTGTCCCCTCCCAACTCCTTGTGCACCTCCAGCCTACTTGCTGTCAGGATAATGTGAGAAGCAGAAAAAGCCTTGATACTGTGTAAGCACTGCTCAGCAATGGCTAAAACATCCCTGTGTTATCCACACTGTTTTCAGCACAAATCCGAAACATAACACCATACAAGCCACTATGAAGAAAATGAATTCTATCCCAGCCAAACCCAGTATATAAGTTTATACTTTTCCTTCCTTTCAATATCACTCTCTTTTCTGCAGTGGCTCAGGAGAAATAAGGTATTTTAAGTGCAGTTCCTACAATATCAGTGTGCAAGGCAAAAGCCTACACTCCTATTCATAGTCTTGACAAAAGTTTCATAAAATACAAAAGCTTAAAGCTCAGTGGGCTATGTTTGTACTTTGAATTTATCGTGACAGAATTTGGGAATTCCTAATGAAAGTTCCAGTAGTTTTATGAGAGGTAGCATGAATGATGAATTCTCCATTAATTTCCTGAAATAAATTCAATATTTTCCCATTTAAAATATTGCCATTATTTGGTCAAGCAGTAGAAAAATATGTGTTACTTAGAAAAACCAAGACAAAGAGCAAATAGTAAAAAAATTATTTACAAATGAATAGTCATTTACTCTAAACAATTAATGAAGTAACTACAGATAATAAATGTGACCAAAGTGATCAAGATTAATTCCTGGATTATTTGCAAACAAAAAACCCCAGGTTCTTCTTCATAATGAACTCTGGACTGTCATTACCATCCTTAAACAGTAATTACAACAAAATTTGAAGCAAAATATTTTATAAGCCCAGTGTAACTATATTACAGACTACATCTGCTGTCTAAAACAATAGTCCATGTTTGAACAGCAACAAATTTATTCTTTCAATGACTACGAACAAAATAGTTTATCTTAGTTAATTTGGTGATTAGTTTTTGGAGACAAAATATTGCTGACATACTGCCTTTTCAGTTTGAACAGCCTCATGATTCAATTTCAAACCATATTATGGAAGTAGAAGTAAACTTAAAAAATAGAGAGCTATGCAACTCATTGCCATTCCCAATCTTGACCACCTCCTATGTGAATTCCAAGCATTTTATAGATCAGTTATTTATATGGAGCTTTGCAGATATCTCACGCCAATACAGAGACTATGTTTTCCTTCAACCTTTGAAGAGTAATAAGCAAAACAAAACCAAAACTGGATATTGTCATAGTTTCAAGGAGAAAAATGTGCAAGGAGAGACAGCAAAATGCTTTCACTTTTCATCACATCATGCCTAAATGCAGTTAGAAGTTATTCGGGGCAATGCAGCATGAGGCTACTAGAATAAACCTAAGTGCCTTCCTCAAGTTCTGTGCTATTACAACTGGACTGCTTCTGGTATTTAAATGAGGCTGAATATCTCTATTTTGAAGACCTATGCATAAAGGAGATCTATCTTTCTTATAATTGCTTATATATAACCTGAATTCTCACCTGTATCTCACAGCTGTGTACTCCAGAAATAAAGAAGTCAAAATTTTCATCTATATAGATATACACTATTGTTTCCTACTCCCAAAACTAATTAAACATATTTTCCTCAAAGCAATGTGAAATTATGAGCAAAAAGAATCAGAAATTGCAACATGTTTTATATAAAATGTTCCTCTGCAGTTGCAGTATGTATCCTTGCACTATGTAGGAGACTCTATGGCTAATAATGAGATCATGCAGCAGCTCTACAATCAACTGGACACCTGAAGTCTTTCTCCTCTGTTTGCTTCATTTTCAGAAAAAATCCAAACAATGTAACTTTGTTTCATACCTTTTTTCCTCAAGAATTTCATCAATTTAAAAAGTTAGTAGGAGGAGCTCAGAGGCGGAGAAAATTGTACACACCAGGCTATGTCTGCAAAGACATAGCTGCAGAGGGACTGTGGTCTAGATCTGAGATCAAGTGCCACAATCTGCCTCCAAACCTTACTTGTTACTGTATGGAATGCAGCCCAGACAACGAATGCTTTCCAGCATTTCCATCAGTTGCCTAATATGTATCCCTTTCCCTTCTGCCTACATAGTAAATTGCCCATAAATCTGCTGGACCATCCCTTTTAAGTACAAGCGATGTCATACAAATAGATTTATCCAAATGACTGTTAAATAAAAAGCTTAGGAAAAAAATAGAGTCAGTACAGTCTCTTCAAACAGGAATGAAACTAGCAAGAAAAGCATCTTCCTTCACTGCCTACACCCTGTGCTCAGCAGGGAGGAAAGACTACTGCAGTGGAAGTACTTTCTGTCACTATTTTAACTTACTGCCAGTGAAAACTAACATGGCTACAACTATTTCCTGAACTGACGTGAATATGTAAAAATTATCATCTGAGGATGTTTCCGCTCTTGTTCAACATTTTAATCTTGAACTGTAAATAGAGTTAAAATAAACACTGTGTATTTTGTTTTTCAAGATTTGAATCTTGAACACCTTTTTTGCCTGTTGACTTTTGGGAAATTGATTTTGAGCACTAGAGCAATATTCTTGGACACTCTTCCATGTAGATGACTTAAGGCACAGTCAAAAGCATTTTTTTTGAGGTTTTTGAAAGATACTGAAGCTGTTCAGGACATACAGTTACAAAGCTATGTTTTTTTTCCATAATACTTCCTATGGAAACAAAGCTAAAAAAAATTCCATGATTTCTTTACTAAGAATAACAAGTTCTCGCTTATTTCTTTTGTGTACCAAAATCAGTGTTGTCAGATCTTATAACCTTATCCTGAATGTTGTGACTCCAGCATTCTTCTTGAAGATCAGCATTCTGGATGCTACAAATTAGTAGGCTCCCCTTTAATTTTCTATTTCACTATGGCCACAGAAAAGGAAAAACAGACAAAACTTTAGGAAAGCAAAGCTATTTTGCTATTTCTCATTATAAAATGCAAATACTATCCTGCTTTCATGCTGAAGCTAGTTACTGACACTGTAGCTCTAGAGAAGCTCTCCAAACAGAGACTTATGTGGTGAAGGGGATGTGACACATCTTCTGACAGAAGGAGATGGTCCATTTTCAAAGACCTTTGCATGTTAAGAGAGTTAAAATGAGACCTGCGACTGTAAGAGATCAAGGGCTGGTGATTGCTTGGATTCTGAGTGTGTTCAGAAGGGCTCACTCTGTCCCACTCATTTTTTCCTCAGCTTTCCCAAATCTTGCTTTGAATGCTGGAATTCAGTTCCATATTCTGCAACTTTCTGACTGAAACAGCTAGCAGACCATTGCATACGGTGTTAAAATAAATGGTATGTATTTTTGTGTTCTTGTTCCTTATGAGATTTAAAAAATAAAAGTGAAAAAAAGCGAAGATAGAAGGAAAAATTCAAATGCAAAATCTATTTACAAGCAATTTTCCCTGTTTTATTCTTAATGGCTTATTATTGATTCTACTTTTAAGGGTAATTTTTTTTTTTTTATAATATCTGGGAAGCAAATAGACATGACAGTAAAATACACACAGATACATTAATTCCACAGAGCAGGGCATGCTTTTTTTTCATTTTTTTCTTTTATGGAAATGTGTTTTTTTGTTTTCCTATACATTTTTCACTAAAAGCATACTTCCCTAGCTCCCTGAAGTATCCAGAAAGGATAATAAAATACATCATCTGAAACAAACTTGCCAGTTCTAGTTGAAAATATATTATCAGTTTCTTTAACTTTTTTTGTTGTTTAAAAAAAAAAGATATTTTTCACATCTCCCAGGTATGTCTTTGTAAACTATTCTCAATATATTTTGTATTCAACATGTTGCTGTTTACATAGAATAAATGAACAAATCTATAGATACACAATCTTGATATTTTGTTTAACAATTTATCTTACAGAAAAAGAGAGCAAACCAAGAAAACTCCACTTTGCCAATTAGCTTCTCACAAACATTTTCGCCATGTCTATATCTTGCCTGATTGTTCAAGAGTAATAAATTATTTCTTATACCTCCCTGACTAATTTATTTCTGAATTCATGATCTGGTTCCAAGATGGTAGTAAGAATACTTTCTTCAGTGTTATTTTGGCACCTGTGAATTTTAGGAAAATTTTCTGCATGTGCAAGTACACAAGGACTTATGTTTGTGTAATACTCATAGGGATACAATACCTTTTCCTTCTGTGAAGATTCTTGGGGAATAAAAAGGTCTGCTTATTTGTGAAAACAAACAGTGATAACACTGTTTTGTCTACAGCTTTCCCAGTTATGTATTTGAATATCAAATTATTATGGTGTCTCCTCAAACAGTAGGCTAGCAGCAACAAGTTGTTAATTTATTCTGTACTGTGTCAGGTATTGACAAAGTGGGTTTTAATTATCTCTTAGAGAATCTGTGATTGTGTTTCCCCATTTCTTTACAGGTGTGGATATTCTCAGTAATGACAGGAACCTGTTCCTTTTCATACAGAGGTTGATAAGTTCTTGTTAGTAAAAATTAGAAATTTCTTCAAGTGCTATAAATCCTTACATTATAAACCAGAAGACCTTGGGCTATTATTCCTGATAAATCTTTGTTTACTTGGTATTCTTAAGAAGTAACGTGATGTTTAAGTGGACGGAGTGAATATTTACACAGACAAGTTATACGTTTTTTGCCTTGCTGGGCCTGATGTTGTTCTCAATGAGTTGGATTCCAAACCTTGGAAAAAGTAAGCTTCCCCGTATAAGGAGAAAGATTGAAGTAAGGAAGCTTTCCAGTGCTCTAAAGGCTGCAGTATTATTTTTAGTGACATTTGAAGTCACACTGCTGTGCGCAAGCTGTTTTAGCAAAATTCAAACTTTTTTTTGAAAAAAGGTAAAGAGAAAAAGATATCTGGCAGCTGGAGAGGTTTGTCTTCAGAAAGCCATTTTCTTGACTGTTTTACTCCTGTTGTCATTATTGTTATTACTGCAGCAAATTCATTAGTGAAAAAAGGTATTTCTTACTTTCACAAAGGGAATTTTATCTTGTTCCATTATTTGGAGAGCTTGTTGAGCTTCTTGGGCTTTTATGATCCAATAATGTAATTTTAGGACAGAGGTTGAAATCAGAAAATCAGAGCTCAATTAACTGTTTCAAAAACACATGAGCTGATCTGAAAAAGCCACAATTAATTCATCTGAAGCAAACTGTGGCATCATGAATTTAAGTGTTCTGGTTTACACTCCTGCAGTGTAAACCATGCTATCTAAGAGACAGTCAATCCCAGCTCCCAGCTACATGATCGCACCACAGGCTGCAGAATGGGTAGCATAGCTGTTCCTCAACTGCCACAGCTCACAGTTCACCATATTAAGGTAATATGACATGAGTGCAAGTTCAAGCTGATATTCTGGATTGTGATTTGTGGCTGCTCAAGGTGGACGTTTTGCCTCTTTGGCTAACATGGACAGCAGTGTGCTGTAGAGGGTGTGCAGGTGGGGAAACATACTGCTTAGAAAGCCCTCGCAAGGACTCCCTGAGGTTGTGATTGAAAACCCTTAATGCAAGAACATGTTGACCTTTGCATTATCACATCACAAGTGCACCCAAGAAAGTTTTACTGTCCTAAAAGCAGCCTTTTCATTTAGGGAGGAAAACAGCCCAGGAAAGTCAATACAGTCAAGAACAATATTGGTACCTTTGCTGAGAAAGCAGCAGGTCTCCTCTGTATGCAGTTCAGTCTCCATTTAGAGCAGAACTTTGAAGATAACATAATCAAGATATTTTCTAATGTTTATTTACTTGTAAAATGTATTGTAATCCCATCAACCAAAACTAGAAGTGATCAACAAATATTCAAAGGTAATTATGTTAGTTATTAAGTAAGTTTAAAGCAAACTAAGCGTCAAGAATTAAAGGTATTTCATAGATGAGTACCTCTTCCATTCTTCTTGTTCTCCCTGTGTAGGTTATACAACATGAAACTAACAAAGCCTACTTAACTTCCTACTAGTGATTTAAAATGTGTTCCTAACAACAGAAACTTAAAAAAAAAAAGGCTAATTTTTTTCCATTTTAACAGCTGTTCTTTCAGTTACAATCTGACATTTTGAAGACTACAATGAGAGAAATACTTGCAGACTGTCAGAAAATAGTGTAGAAGATGTCTGTAGTGTAGTGGCAAGGAGGTTAAAATGAGATGCTTGGGAGATTTCCTTGTAAAATATGCTGTTGTAAAGTTCAATTTAAAAATTAAATTTTAAATATGCTCATATTCAGTATGTAGGGCTGCCAGTAAGGGGAGAGAGCTTCAGCCTCATTCATTCACAAAGGGAGTCTCCAGTGTTGGAGGAATGATACCAGAGCCTATGTTACATAGAGCTGCATCTTCTGCAATTTTGATATGTCTAGCTTTGGGCTTATGGTATTACAGCATACTGTCTACTGAATCCTTCTTAAATGGGGGTCCAAATGCCCATGCACTATGGAGGAACTGTCAGTAAATGGTGAATGTCTTCTTGGCACACTTTAATTGTGGTAGGAATTTGATTCTTAATAAACAAGAATGTAAACATATCTCCATTAGCCATGACCTTTTCCCTGTAAATAATTGAATTCAGCCTTGAAAAGTCCACTAGAGCAAGTACTAACCAGTAAAAAGTGAGCCACAAACCAGAATGCTATCCTGTTTGCCAAACATGCTAAATTATGAAATAAATACCACTGATTCCACGCTTATGGAAGCACATTTACTGAGATGAATTAATGCATCTCCCATGATTTGATTCTGCGCACATTATTATTTATCATAGATTCGTAACTGAAGGCAATGCATTAAAATTTGAATAATTTTTTAAAAAGAAACTATTCATGTACATTAATACTTCCATTGAATGCAGCTTCATAAAGCACATGCACATAAATATAGAGAAATGTTTGTATATAAAAGGTAGTTGGCCTCTTGACAGGCTGTAAGTATAGATTTAATGTTACTGCATTCTTAGGTTTATTTCTCATTCCAAACTGTGTCAGCATAGCCTGTAAATGAAGAATAGGCTTTGGCCTTTGTGAAAGGTTTTTCTGTGTCTGTTGAAGCTCTAAGACATGCAGTTCATCAGCAGCTACTGGGAAAAATGTTGTTATGCTTTGCTCATACTTTCTTGCCTGAGGAGCACAGAAGCCTCTCAGACTGGTGTCAACAGAATGGCTTTCAAGTTAATTGAAAAGTATAGTCAATCTGCTTGGGATTTCTATCACTCAGAGCAAAGGGAAGAATTTTATTTAACCAAGCCTTTGTAGTGTTTATGCATGATGTGTTCTAAGTGCCATGTCAGGCCCTAGATGAAAAGTAAACACAAAGGTAAACAAAAAGGAATTCCTTAGAAACAGTGCAAAAAAAGTTCTTACAAAAAGCGCTACCTGCAGTTCCTTGACAATGCGTTGCTGGAATGAAGCCTTTTAGGTCTCCAGTTCAGCAAATTCAGAAGTGCTCAGTTGACCTTGATGAAATTATTGTCATCCTGAGACATTTCCCTAGGGTGCTATCTAAACAGTGCACAGTGAAGTCACTCATATAATTCAAAAATATTCCTGATCTCCATCTGTCTGAAAAAGTCATCCATCTTTACCTTTTTGGGGGAACTTGGGACTGCTGATATATGATTTCTGAGTTCTTTTTTTCATGTGCAACAGATATTTTGAATGACAATGAGCAAGTCATCTGATTTGTGTAACTGTAGAGGTACAGTGTACCTGTGTCTAAAATTGTCTTATGAGTAAATATCCTTTCATGTCTTTTTCAAGATCGCATACTGCAGCTAGATGTCCAAGAGTGCTTTGGTAAAATTTGCCTAGAATGCAAAGCCTCTTAACCATTTTCAGGGGATGTATCTGTCCTCTTTTACCCTTTTTCTCTCCTGTTTTACATAATCAAAATGATGAGTGTGATATTAAATATTGTAATTTGAAATATTTGGTTTACAGCTTTCCAATTTTAAGGCTACTCTATTTTTCTTCTACTAAAGCATGATGTGAAAAAGTTAATTTTACTAGATCATAACTTAATTTTCCAAACTGTAATCAAAACTGCTCCTCTAGCTGTAGATGTATTTACCATTTAATTCCTGTGTGATTCTTTTATAAGCAGGAATTTGGCTTTTATAAACTTTTATGAACTTTTTATGGATACACACAGTCAGAGTTCACCTCAGCAATGCTTCACCTGTGTGACTTAGCCCACTAAATCAAATTCTATAAACTGACAACTTGAATGGTCTTTGTGGCAACAATCAGTGTATCTACTGTTTTACACATTTTTTTAATGTGAGGCATATATGCAAACAATTTAGCTTTTTCCTTTATTGTTATCAACAAAAATATTTTTTTCTCTCATAAAATTTTAAATACCCACTACATAATGACTTGCCTTATTCCTCCCATTCTGGTGCAGTGAATGCACTTTATCTGAATCCTAAGTGAAAAATAATGTTAGTTTAAGCAATTCTATGGAGAAGAATGATATCTTCTAGGTTGACTTAAACAGCTGGAAATAGCGTACAGCAGTTCTGGACACTATTATGTGACATTTTTAAGATTTTGTATTTGCCAACACACATAAGAATGTGAGAAAAAATGTGTCTAAACTACAAACTTAACTATGATGATTGCACGTGAAAATATATTATAAATAAAATTATGCATATGGGTCACATATATGACAAGAGGAATATGCATGTACAATCATGAATGAAAAATTAACTCATACGTGTCCCTGAATAGTTTTAAAATCTTGAAAATTGACATGGAAAGCATAGATGGTTAAAAAGGATTAGCTGTCTCCTCCCAAAAACATGGTAGGTGACATCTACAATCCGCATTTTATTTGAACTTCTGACAGCTGCAATACAAAGTCTGGATTGCTGCTGTTATCTTTCTAAGGGAAAAAAGATTGCCTTCTGGCTGGCTTATACACTATACTCAAGGCAACAAGCAATGGGCTATGACACAGATTGATAGAGAACATTTTATTTCACTCACCAATTGTCCTACAGTGCAGAAAGCTTTACGCAACACAGAAGGATTTATATAACAATGGGCATTGAAATACTGCTTTTGTGTATCTGTAAAGACTAGTATTTTTAATTAAAGAATTTTTTTTTTAAATGAACCTAAGAATAGAGATGATATTTCTTATTTTGTGTGGTTATTCACAGCACCTAAGGCAATTGGAAGTGCACTTTCTTTTTTTTATCAAATTGAGAAGTGTTATTGTCAAGGTAAAATGTATATTGTCCCTTTACCAGCATTTTTACATGTGCCTTATTAACAAGTAGTTTTTACAGATTTTGCTAGCAATGCAGTCTCCTTAGAGTGCCTTCAGAGTCAGTGAGGAAGAAATTTAGAAAAACAAAGCCTTACAGACTGTTGTAAGGCTTCCTCAATGTGCACGAACAAAGATAAACAAAAGGAAAGAAGAAAACCTGTAATGTAACAGTTTAGATCCATATGGTTGTAAGCTCGTAAAATAAAAACAAGCATACATCCTATACTGAGCTAAATGATGAACAGTGCTAATTTCATTAGAATTGCATAATGACTATGATGCATGGAATTCAAATGAATCTTACCAGATTTGCAAATAGCTCTCCATGGTACCTCTTTTCAAAATCTTATTTACAAGCTCCAAACAAAGGGTACTTCTGCCAGACAAACAGGGATTATATTCACAGGTGTGTAATATTATATGTGTAAAAGACTTTATAGATTGCAGTCCTTACATATTGATTGTAGTTAGCTGAACTCTAGCATGTTGCTCTTTACTCAAAAAGGCTTAGATGCTTGCCACAGTGCCTGAATAAATGAAGCTTAAATGCAATTGTAGTGTTGAGTTTATTAAAAAAGTTTATATGGGCATTACCATTCTTTACACCTTCATGGCAGCTCAAGTTGCCAATAGAATATAACATAATGAGCAAGGCTAATGTCAAACCAGCTAGAAAAACTGCCACAGTCAAGCGAAGAAGAAACAATAAGATGATTAATTATGATATACAATGATTTTAAATCTGTATTCAACCATGTCTTGTTAGAAGAACCTAGGGTATTTCAGCTGAATTTCCTGTGCAACTGAGTTCATAATATTTGCATTATCATAATCAAATTTAAAAGGATAAAAGAATAAAAGTAACAGTGGCATTTAGTTTAAAAGATGCAAAGATGGTACTGCAAAGGCAATTTGATGTGCGTGTGTGTCTCCAACATGTTAGAAATTTAGCTCTGTCAAAACTGGGATTACAAGAAAAAAAAGTGACAGTTTCTAAATTATTTGATATAGCAGTGAAAGATTTAAAAAGCAGTCAATTTCTGACAAGAAAAAATGCTGACAAAGAAAAAATGGATTTTTTAGAATCTAGAGGTTCTCTGTATATAAGATACTGGTAAGGTAGACAGGAATTTAGTCTTTTTCATTATTTTAACAATGACATCAACGATAGTCAAACTGAATTCCTGTGGAGGAAAGAGTTCCACTAGTGTGTATGTGCATGCGTGTGTGTGTATTTTTCCTCTGCTGTCTCTGTTAAACTTCTAGTCAGTCAATTTCAACTGTATTTGTTAGAAATACAGCTCTTGAAGAGAACCAAGTTTCTAAAAATTCCTTGAAAATTTTCTGTAAATAAAGGAAAGATGCATCTCTTGGAATGTCACCTGATAGAGGGGCAACAATATGAGAGCATTCCTTGTTAGCTACTAGGTAATCCATTGTCGAAGAGGAGCAGAAGAAAAAGAGGTTGTGGAGAAAAAGAAAGACTCTCCAGCACAGGGAACATTTCTTTGGTACACATCAATTCTTAGACACTGAATTCCAATGACAATGATGGATAATGATGGACATGAGTCAAGAGGAAACCAAGCTCCATTTATTCCAGTGCTCATGGACTTAGTTGTTTTGGAAATAATTTTGTTCTAAATATGTTTAATTATATCTTCAACACAGGTTGCCCTGGGGTTGCAGAGGAAGATATGGTTTGAGCTTAAGTCAAATTGGTTGAGATATTTAAGGGTATTGTATATAGGATTTGAAACCCAGGGCCTGGTATGAGAAAGAGAAAATCATGTGGACTCCTCCCTTGTTAGAGATTGAACAGTAGTCTCAGCCTTGAGAAACTTGTGAGACACTATAGACAGAGGTAAAGTTCACTCAGAAGCCATGAGTTCAGCTATCTCAGGCGCAATGAAGTGTCACAGAAAGGCTGTAGGATTGCACAGAAAAATAATTAAGGTTGTCACTCTGCACTAGTATTATTCAGCCAGTGGTAAATTTGAAAAATGGCCTTTTTGGAAATAAAGACTGCTGTTAGCATTCTAAAAATGTAGAGTTAACCAGCACAAATATTTCCTTCTCAGCTCTTCCAAGTTTCCAACCTTCATCAAAACTGTTTATAGATGGTTCTTCAAGGTGATGACCAGTTCACCTTTTCTGATATTAAGATAAATGTGGTTGTCTAAACTGTCTTTAAACACAGTGCAGTTTGACTATTGAAATGCATGAAGCTAAACTTTAATACATAAAACCAATCAGCAACTTTATCAATTTGCTACTGAATTTCATGTATTCCTTACTAATTCTTCAACAAAAAATCTTTATGGCTTTAATTCAGTTTCCTTCCTTGAAAAGCAAAGATTTTTCCTAATTTATGAAAACTCAGCTTCAATATGTTGTTTATATTCTACCTTCACAGTTACAAACTTCTTACCAATAATTGCCCTACTCTTCTTACATCATTTCTGATGCCCTGTATAGAACTCCAGTGTTTGAGTGCAATAGGAAGGAATTTTTAAAGAACTGACTGAGATATGAAATCTTGGTATATACTTCAGTCTTTTTCAGTATGTTTGGTGTTTTCTGTATCCTTCAGCATAAAAATTATTGTATAAAGAGAAGAAAATTCCTCATCCTAAATAAGCAGTTCAATAGTCCTTTGGTTATGGTGAAAAGGACACTTCAAAAGGATGTATTATTTCTCAAATATTGCTTGTGACTCTTGAAACAAGTTCTATAACAGATGGCAGAAAAATTTCGCATATAGGGGTGCTTTAAAATTTTTTAAGCAATTCAATGTTACAAGAAATCATTTATAGTCTAGATAATATGATCTCTGTCCAAAAGGATGGAGCCAATTCAAGACAGCTTCAATAAACTGTCTTTGCCTCACACCTCCCAGTGTTTGACTCTAGGGCAAGAGGTAGGACACTAGTGGATAAGATTATCATTGCTTGTCCTGCATTTAGGTATCATAACTACATCCATCACACATGATAATGGTGACAGTCCCAATAGGATTTGATCAAACCTATTAACATTACATTGTACTAAGGAACATTCTGCAAGAGCTACTATACTCCTAGGGGGTTTTTTTCTGAAAAATATCATGGTAGTATTAATTTCAGAAGAAGTGTCCACGTAGTTCCTCACATTTTGTCTAAGAATTATTTAGTTCAATAAAACATAGTTGGAAGACTGTAAAGTAAGACTTTTTAATTTTTAACATGCGCTTGCATTAAATACATTCACTTAGATACAGGATCCACTGATTTTGTAGTCATTATCCAAACATTATTTGTCCTTTGTCTGGCTGTAACTGTAAAGTAACTTAGAAAGTTCCTCTGAACAAAATGAGTGAAACTGGAAATTAGTTGTCATTTTTGAACTGAAAAATTCTCTGCGTTAAGAGATATTTTCTCTGTAGTCTCGCCACTAACTAAAGAGAAAACATTAGAATTAGCAATATTAGGAACTGAGCCATGAAATCTTAAGAGTATTTCTTAGATGCTTGTCCTGCTAGGAACATAGGACAACAGAAGCATTGAAGAAGACAGGTATACATTTTCACTGGTGTTATAAGGTACATTCATTAAAAATATGCCTACTTTGTGAAGATAAAAATAGTCTCTTCAGAAAATACACATTAGTGACTGTGGCACATACATTGCAGAGAATTGTGTATTTTGCAGAATCATACATACTGACTGCTGTGAAAGGAAGCCATTTGGTAGTGTATCAGTACTGCCCAGGTCAAGGTGAAGAAAACTGCTGCTTTTCCTTAGGCAATGCAGCATCAGTATCTCTGCAGTGTACCTGGTGCATAACCATACATCATGAAATACGGCTAAATTAGGAGCATTGCAATGCTCATTGTGAACTTATAAAATATTTTTACAAGGCAGCCCTAGCTGGAGTTTGTAAACTTCCAAAAAGGAGACAGTCAAAGACTTTATAAAATTTTAATGGTATGTTTGGTTGTTTTAGGGGAGGAAGGAAGGAAGGAGAGTCAAGAAACAAGATTTAGTAAAAAGCAGAATGGTAGCTAACATGGTCCCCTGAGATCTGGGAGATGCATGTATAGGCATCCATAGATGTGTATTTATGAAGGTGGCAGAACTGATTTTGTCCTCAGGCTCCTTCTCCTGTGTCTTGCCTTCCTAGCTGTAGCTCAAAGCCCTGTGACTTCTCACCACCTCCTCCAGCACCAAGAATATGTGACAATCTATAGTAGCAGGTATGTGTACATGTGTGTGATTTTTTTTTTTTCTTCTTACAGCCTGTCCAGACATAACATGGAGTTGGGGATGGGGAGGCTACTGACGAAGAGGTCTATTATCATCAAATTAGCATCCAGCTCCGGGAACCTGCTTAGGTAACCCTCATCTCACATTAACTGCCTCAGTCACCAGATTATTGGTTACCCTTAGCTGAGTCTACTGGCAGTTCTTGGGTGTGCTTCTCTTGTTTTACTTGTAGTTCTATTCTGAGTCAAATATTCATGACCGGGTTTTATTGTGGTAGAAAAATGCATATAAACTTTGAAGGAAATGGATGGGTGAAAGGGGTAGAAGGATCTCTACAAGGCTTGTCTGGCTGTGGCTCTTAAAAAAAGGCCCTGTTTATGGACTTGTTCCAGATATAAGTCTGAAACTTACTTTTCTGTTGCACTGCCTACTTTAGAACATGCTCCCATGGTAACTGAGTCTCTTAAAAGCTTATGATTTGTTTTCAGTTTTCTTGTATATTTTATTTAGCACTTTGCCTTATTCAGACAGCTTTATACCTCCATTTATTTGCTTAGCTTTGGTATTGTTTTCTTGCTGTTTTCCTTTGTTGAAACTTTCCCACTGTTCTTTTATGCCCACATGTTCTCGTGCTGTGCTGTTCCTACTGCTGCTGAGCTGGAAGCCAAAGGAGAGCAAAAGCAGCTATCATTGATGATTCTGTTACCAAAGAAATATTAGCAAATATAGTTTAATCCCTTTTTAATTTTGGTTGTTTTCCATGGTCGTTCAAAGAAGGAACCTCCTTGCCCACTGCCACAAGCTAACATCCAGCACTTTCTTATCAATATCAAAGAGGTCCATCAACATTTTTAGAATAATAGTTTGAAGCTCCAGTTTTGACATGTTGTGCTTTTTTTCAGAAGGAAAGGCTCTGGGACACTCTGTAGTTGGCCTGGCCTGGCCTGCAACAAATCTAAAGTGTAGGTTTTTCTCAAATAAGGTGGATGCCAATCAAGTCTAACCTGCTTAGATACAAGACAGAGCACAAATGCAGGATGACTGAGGAAAATATACCTTGCCTGCAGCTCAGCAGTGGAAGACAGCTGCTACTGCAGCTGAATATAAGGACATCTGACTTGTACAGGAATGGGAACTGCTGCCTTTTGTTGTTGTTCCTCCTAAATGTTCAGAACATCATAACCTACATTGTCTGCTGAATAATATTTCCCTTGTCAGATGAATTGCTTTACCACAATTTTTTTTCAGGTGCTACCCATAGTCTTCAGGGAACACTTACAATTAGCAAAGGACAGCAATCTTATATTTGGAAAAAGTACAGTGCAGTACAAAAGTATCTTGAAGAGAACTGTAAAAAAAAAAAAACTGTGAAGGAGGAATTCTTTCTGATTTATACAACAAATGAACCAATGAAATGAAACTGAATGAAGAGGAAGTACAAAACATAATCAGACCCTGAACAGACATTAGCTAGTTATAATTTTTAATTATTGATTCTAGAAAACCCTGGATCCATCATTCAGTTAGTCAAACATCATTGTCATTGTTTCCATTGAAGACTAAAATGAAAATACTGGAAGGTGTTCTTAAAAACCCATAATGCTTTGTGAATCTTCACTATATCATAGAATCATAGAATCATAGAACCATAGAATCATAGAATGGTCCGGGTTAGAAGCGACCTTAAAGACCATCTAGTTCCAACCCCACTGCCATGGGCAGGGATTCCTTCCACTAGATCAGGTTGCTCAAAGCCTCATCCAACCTGGTCTTGAACACTTCCAGGGAGGGGACATCCACAACTTTTCTGGGCAACATGTTCCAGTGTCTCACCACCCTCATAGTAAAGAATTTCTTCCTAATAGCTAATCTAAATCTACCTCAGTTTAAAACTTTTACCTCTTGTCCTATCGCTACATTCCCTGATAGAGTCCCTCCCCATCTTTCTTGCAGGCTCCCTTCAGGTACCAGAATTCTGCTATAAGGTCTCCCCAGAGCCTTCTCTTCTCCAGGCTGAACAACCCCAACTCTCTCAGCCTGTCCCCATAGGGGAGGTGCTCCAGTCCATGATCATTTTCTTGGCCCTCCTCTGGACCCACTCGAGCAGGTCCATGTCTTTCTTATGCTAGGGGCCGCAGAGCTGAACACAGTACTCTAGGTGGGGTCTCATGAGAGTGGAGTAGAGGGGCAGAATCACCTCCCTCGAACTGCTAGCCACACTTCATGATCATCATCAGGTCTTCAACAAATGAAGAATCCAAACTTCTCATGTTTTCCCATATTCTGTCTTGAAAGTAATTTTTGTCATTACATTATTATTTATAATATTCCCATGTTGACTTCTAATTTTTCTGACTTCGTTTCCTAATCTGAAAAATGAAAAATTCATTAACGGCAGAGTAACTTTGTTACAGTTCATAAAGAAAACTCCAATTATCAGCATAAATCAAGTGAAGGAGTGCAAAGTTTGAATTCTGTTTCTGTTTAGTAGTTCTTTATAATGTGTACATACTCCTGCCATTTAGTGGTGCTCTGTAACTTAAACAGCAGTTTATGGAAGAAACATGATAAAATCCTTTTTATGAAAAAGTTATTTTTCATTCTTCCTATCTAGCTCTTAAGCTTTATTCAAAGAGCAAACAGAAAGTGAGTGATAGCAAAGGCAAATTTGGGAAGGAAATGGAGGCACTAGCTAAGCAGTTTATACTTACTGGTAAAGCCAAAACAATTCTGGATTTTGCAGACTTGGTCCTACCTTCTTCTTTCACACAGACAGCCTTTACACAATTTTAACCAGTTCAAGAGAGCAAGATAATATTTTCTCTTTAATATTCTACTGGGTTTGGCTCAGATAGAGTTAATTTTCTTCATAGTAGCAAGTATGGGGCTATGCTTTGCATTCGTACTGGAAATAGTGTTGACTGATAACACAGGGATGTTTTCGTTACTGCTGAGCAGTGCTTACACAGAGTCAAGGTATTTTCTGCTTCTCACCCCACTCCACCAGCAAGCAGGCTGGGGATGCACAAGAAGTTGGGAGGGGACACAGCTGGGACAGCTGACCCCAACTGACCACAGGGATATTTCATACCATATGGCGTCATGCTCAGCAATAAAAAGCCGGGGGGAAAAGAAGGAAGGGGAGGACGTTCAGAGTGATGGCATTTGTCTCCCCAAGTAACCTTTACATGTGATGGAGCCTTGCTTTCCTGGAGATGGCTGAACACCTGCCTGCCCATGGGAAGTAGTGAATGCATTCATTGTTTTGCTTTGTTTGCATGCACAGCTTTTGCTTTACCTATTAAACTGTCTCTATCTCAACCCATGAGTTTTCTCACTTCTCTGATTCTCTCCCCCATCCCACGGGGACGGAGTGAGTGAGCGGCTGTGTGGTGCTTAGTTGCCGGCTGGAGTTAAACCATGACTTAAATATGTTCTTCTTTAGACTACATTTCATGGATAGAAGAAGAGATTTTAAGCCAATTCCCCCCAAACTAAAGACAATAGTATATAGAATATAACCATGTATTATTTATATCTCTTTCTAATTTTATCCTATACATGGCATGCTCTCCTATACAGGTAGGAAATTTTTTTTTCATTTTGAGATATGAAACATTGGACTTTCTCAATTATTGTTTGCAATTTCATATCTCCACCTTTTTGCAATGTTTCACCTCTTTGGAACGATCTTCCTTTGTTATGAAGATAAGAATTTTATCTTTGTTATATCCCCTATTAAAATTGTCTTTTTTTTTCTTCCTCATAAAAAGTGCTTGTGATACTGTATATTAAGGACAGCATATAAAATAAGTTTTTATAACATCATGTGAAGAAGAGCTATGTCAATCTTTAATATTAGTTTCTACACACATAAATTTATGTTGACCAACTTCTTGTAGCAAACAACCTATAAAATATGGGCAACAGAAATTGACAGGTTCATGTCATAATATTAAATCAAAATGCAAGGAAATGGCAGGGTACACAGTCAAGAAATTTACATTAAAAAAAAACCTAACATAATGCAAAACATTTCAGCAGAGCAAAAAATCTGTTTTCAATTTTCAGGCAGGCTATGGTTGATGTAATTGCAATACATTTATTGACGCACATGTAAATGATAAGCCTGAGGTCCATGTCGAAAGAATAGTTCTTATAATAGAGTCACAGAATATATTTTCTTTTAAGAACTAAAAACCAACAAAACAAATAAAAAGAAAATTCTTATGAGATGAGGAATATGCATACTCCTGCATTCATTCTGTACTAAAAGTTGTAACTTTGTAGAAATTCCAAAGTGACTCTAAAAGAATAAGGATTCAAACCGATATCCTAAAGCTCTCTGAAAACTGAGACCTTCAGTTTTCATTGCACTGAATTGCATTGCAGTTTGCCTTGAAGGAAAAAGGATTATTTGCTTGGGGATTCTTGAAGATGTCAAAATATTAAAAGTGTTAAATATTCTGCCTGCAATAAGATTTGTTATAATTGGTACAAAGTCAAAAGCATCATTAAATTTAGCTATACGCAAGGGCGCCACCAATATCCCACTGAAATACTTTCTGTTTAACTAATCCATTAACTTTCCCTGAAATCAATTGACATTAAAATATACTCATTTGTTCATGAACATGAATGTTGCTATGTAGATAAAGAAGATTATTAAACCTCAAAAATATAATTAAATTCTATATGAAATTATAATACCCTATTAGTGACATCACACACACACAAATCTCATTTCTGTAATTTTTCACTTTGCTTTGAAAAGTGTTAATGGAGTAAAAGATGCATTAGAATATAAGGTCATGATCCTGCAAACTCTTTCAGATATAGAGTAAATCATCATTGAAGTACATGGCAAAAATTATCTTTATTTTTTTTTAAATGAAGCAGAATCAATGAGGTTTATTTGATGATCAAATCCTGAAAGTTTCAAGTAACAAAACCCCATATCCTATAAAAGTTACAATTAAGGAATTAATGAAAAAAAGAACGAATAAATAAATAAACATAACAAGAAAGCTGCATAAAAAAACATGGTTCTTATTCAAGCAAACAACTGTCACTCTAGATATCCAGGAAAAAATACTCTCATTATATAAATTGTGGAACTCTAATGCAAATTTTGTCAGGCTGCTCTGTACTCAAAATGACTACAGAATATACAACGCAGTTTCCCAATGTAGGTAGGATATCTGCAATGCAGATCAGAGGAAGGAAATTCTGCCTACATTTACTATATATATGCCGATGCATGTTTATGTATTACTTACATGCCTACTTGCACAGAGAGCATCTTCCACATAAATACAGTATTTCTATTTTATCTACACTTACAAAAATAACAATGGTGATTACTTTGGCACATGCCTACCACTGTAAAATCTCTGCTAATAATTTCTATTCTTAGGTAATAAAGAAAGGGGAGCAGAAACAACACATATCCTTCCATAAAGCTTGCTCTTCGAGGGGAGACACAGTCTTTCACAGCTTCCCCTCTTCACCAGCTATTTTGGTGATAGCCAGCTCTCTCTGCTTCTCTCTCACTGTCTATCGACCCATTTATCTATCTGCTTTAGCTCTCATATATGCAGTGGTAGTATATGCAAAATTATTATTCACTCTCCTTACCACAAGGCTTCAAAGCTAAGGTGTCAGACAGTTATTTAAGTTCCTTGAATACAGCTATGCAAAATGAATGGCACCAAGTAGCAAATTAGGTTTCAGGGTGAACCAAGGTCTAAGTCTGGTTTAGATTAAATTTCAATAGTTTTCATTAAAACAATGGTCTGACAAAAATGCACATTTCACAAGCTTATCTTTTTCCCTCTAGGCTTTCTATTCTCTTACAGAAAATTAAGAAAGGAATGGTTCTTCCTGAAACATTAGAGCCACTCAAACAAGAGAAAAAGCAACTTTTAGTTTGGATTTCACCCAAAGTAAAAGCTACAATGCAGGGTCAGCAATCTTTCAAGGTTTCTGTGTCAGGCTGTGTTTTTTCATTCTCAAATTGGAGATTGAATGCAGTGGCAGCTTGAAGATGCTGCCTCTCAGAGGAAAAGGAGTCCAAGTATCTTAATTGCTGTACTTTGTCTCTGGGTGAGGCAGCAGCTCCTAGGTTTTTTGCTGAGTTTGGACCTCAATGGAAATCAGGAAAAGCAGCTATTTCTCATAGATGCCACTGTCCAGATATTACGCTTCAGTGATGGACCTCCTGCTTGTCATTTAAAAATCTGCCTCAGACAAATCCCTCTGTGCTGTCTTTGGCACCTACACTGCCTGTCAGCAGCTCCTGCTATGTCAGCTGCTTGAAATCTTTCTCACCCTTATATTCAAAGGCATTTAAACAATGAACTTTGTATTAGCACCTCTCTCTTATCATTGCCATTTTCTGATACACTGATGCTATTATTATGACATGGCTAGTAAAGAGCGGTTGTTTAATGAAAAGCAGAGATCACGAAATTAAAATTCTATGGGGTAGTGTTCTATATTTCCTAATCATTCATTTCTGCAGTAGCTCCATTCCCTGTCATGTCCCTAAAGCCCTCTCTTTTCTCCCTTGCACAAGGTTCCCTCCTATTTTTCCTTACATTTAATGGAAAAAATGCTGAATTTAGTTCAGAGCTGCAAGTATATTGGTTAGGCAGCTCTTCGCTTCATTCTGGAAGAAATACAGGCCAGAGTTACAGCTGCTGTTCCTTCACTCATGTCTCTCTACTGAGTTACCAATTTGTACTTGACTAATAGTAATAGTATACCCTTGACAACTCTACTGTCAGCCAAATTTAACTGAAATGACCAACAGGTTCTAAAGTTATTAGGAGACATTTACAAATATACAGATGGAGAGGCAGTATGGCTGCATACATCTCTCTTCTTCAAGAAACTAGGCTGAAAACGCTGCATTAAAACAGTTTGATATCACAGATAGTTTACAAACCTTTGCTCCAAATGCCATTCATGGGGTTGTCTGGTGAAGACCTTACTGAAAATAGTGGATCAGAGCAACAATATTTCAAATTTATAAATCCATAGTGATCTATGAACTCACATCCCCAGTTGAAAGGCGTGCCTTGGCCCCTTATTTCTGATACATTAAAACTCTCCAAAAAGGGATAAAATGATCAAAATATTTTCTCTATGGTTTATGAGAAGCCTTTTTTTCACTCTTCTAGCTAAGTTCATTTATATTCTGTGTTTTACTTTTTCTCCCTTAGGGGAAAAGTGATCTCACGTGAAAAGATGGAGGTATTTATAAGAGTTATGGAGGAATAACAAAGCTCAAAGGAGTTTCAGCTTTAGGGAATCACTTTAGGGGACCACAAAGTGAAACTCTGAGGCAGACAGTTCTGTACCAGAGGTGGTAGTGCTATGTGTCATGCTTGGGTCTTGGAGGTGTGCAATTAGCAAAGCTATGAAGTGATTTACATATAGTATCCATCTTTGAAAAAAGTTATTTGTGGTGTGAGCTGATATAGAGATGAGGCACTGGAGATGATTGACTGATTCATGCAGCTCTTCCCCCCTCTAGGGTTCACTGTAGGGGATGTAATCATGGCAGATCTTTCAGGGGCTCCTGAGTAAACCAGATCAAATCTGGTGAATATCCATGAGCTGCTTTGTTTGTTTAAACAGAAGAGAATGAAATCAGGTTTATTATGTTCTGTAGGATCAGACTGCTTGTAACCCGCAGGTGTTCAAAGGATCAGGAGTACTAGTAAACATGTTTACAAGTTCGATGCAAAACATATTTTAAATGCAGTTATATCCAAAATGTTTCTTATTCTCAATATGTATTATTCTGTATTCACTGCTTATTATGTACTAGATTTAAATCTGCAAAAAGTAATATAACTTGTATCGTCCCAACAGATTCTTAAAGGAATGGAGGAAACTTCCAGCTTCAGGGCGAGGTGTTCTATTAAAAATAATAACAGAATGTGAGTTCACATTTTGTCACTGTTTTAAGGCAACAGCTATGTTTAGATTGCTTGGAAAAGTAGTAAAAGAGATGTCACCTGTCATAAACAGAGTATTAGCTCCAAAAGTCTGTTTCATGTGACCCAGCCAAAACAGACAGACCCTGTTCAGTGCCTGTGGCTGGGAGGCTGGATGAAGGTTAGATGACCAAAGCTCTCTTCATGTAAGAAAATTATGAAATCAGAGAGCTATATGAGGGGAAGTAGAGGACATGGTGGAAAATCTGGTTTTTTTGCAGATTTGTGTACAGTTGGTTGGTGAGATAAGCAGTTGAAAAAGTCTGATCGGACATTGGTATAGGCCACATGTATACTAGGAAATTAAACAATCCCAGGTACTGTTCCTAAATAAAGAAAAACAATTGTTTCTATGTTTTTAAGTTATCAGAATGGTCCATGGCATGACTGTGGTCCGTTCCGATTAACACCCTTGCAAGAAATTCCCGAGTGTGATTGGGGAGTTAGTGCAGGCCAGAAATATTTGGAGACAGACTTTTTTAGTAGGACCTGTTGTGATAGGATGAGGGGTAATGGTTTTAAACTAAAAGAGGGTAGATTCAGACTAGATATAAGGAAGAAATTTTTTACTGTGAGGGTGGCGAGACACTGGAACAGGTTGCCCAGAGAGGTGGTAGATGCCTCATCCCTGGAAACATTCAAGGTCAGGTTGGACGGGGCTCTGAGCAACCTGATCTAGTTGAAGATGTCCCTGCTCATTGCAGGAGGGTTGGACTAGATGACCTTTAAAGGTCCCTTCCACCCCAAACCATTCTGTGATTCAATGATTCCATGTAAGTAACTGGTAAAACAGAGACAAAGTATTCTCTCCTGTCCACAAAGAAAAAATACAAAAACATTGTCATAGGTCTGGGTATGCATTCTGACACTTGCCCAGTGGAATAAAATAGAACAAACTTGAAATATGTGATGACTGAAGGATCTGGAAAACTGGAAAACTTGTTGGAAGAAGAAATCATTGACATAACTATGGGGTCTCAGTATGATAAAATTATGTAAAATGAAAGTGGCAATAGTTATGAAATTAAAATGGCAGTAGCTTTGGGAAATTTTTACTGACCTTTGGATGAGCCAGTATCACCTCTGCCAACCTCTTCTAATAGAAATCTTTGGAGTGAAGGATATTTGATTTAACCATCTTATTTGTCTTCTTAAGAGAGTGAAATGATGATTTATGAAAGAAGACGGGATGCAATGTAAAGCTGATGCCTGGGATTACACCTTTTAAGAGGTGTTAGTCTTAGAAATAAAAGCCTCCAAAAAAAAAAGAAATCATTAGCAACAGGCAATATGTTTGCAGCCACCCTATTCAAAGGAAAAGAGAATTTGTAGTATAGATATGGGCCATTTTGTGCCAGATGGTCTTATATTGTGCACATATACCAATATTGATCTTATCTAAATAAACAAGTAACAAGGAAGTCAGGTTTTACTTGTTGAAATGTATTCATAAAATTCTAACAGTCTTCGGAATGAGAGTCTGCAGAGATCACCAATCTCCTTGTTAACCTTCTGCCTATATTATTCTGTATGGAGCAGCATGTCGAAATTACCAAAAAGCTATGGAAAAGTGGAATGTTGCATCACAGTTGGTTATTAATTAGAGCTGTGAATACATTAAATCAGATGTTCCTTTACTTACTGTTATTCTGTAGCTATCTACATGCAGCTCAAGATGTAGTTTTGACATCTACGACTCTATGGGCTCATGAGATAACCTTGTGAGGAGCAGTCTCCTTCCCACTAAAGTTCTCCCCCAGTTCAGAACAGCAGAAAAAATCAACATTGAATAAACAGAAGGAAGGAGCAATTAAGGTTTCACGTGTCATCATGTGTCTCTCTTAATTCAAAATAGCTCAAATCTGACTCCTTTGGGTGATACTGTAAATCTGCTTCATCTAACAATTCAAAAAGAGGGGAGAAAAAGTATATTTATAAGTATTTTAAAGGTTTAAAGGTGTATTGACACTGATTTCAGAAACAAAGTTGCATTATAACAACAATATTAATATGCACCAATGATGCACAAACCATATATACCAGTGTTTTCCTAGATTCTGATAGATGTTACTACAGCAGTCCCTTTTAATAAAGAAAAATTACCTTCCTAGTACAGAAAGTGACACAGGCCTAGGCATCATTTAAAAACAGAACGTAAATGATATACCGGCCTTCCATAGTAGAGCAGATTTCATGTGCAAAGAGGTTAAAGGAAATCAATAGTATGTTACTGAAATCAAATAGAAATTAAAGAGAATGAAGGGGTTTGAGTTGATAACTATGCCTAAGTTAATCTTTCTTTATCTTTAAAGAGAAAACAGAGTTACTTTGGCTTTGAAATTGAACACACTGTAGTTGTTAACTGTGACTCAAAGAAATAAAAAGAAGTTACAAAAAGGAAGGTGCATTTGTTTTTGACAATTGGAGTGAAGTACATTGCAATTGCTTTATCCGATAAAAGGATTTTATAGAAAGTATATATATATATATATATATATAAAAAAAAAAAGGACTGGCTGGATCAGTGTTGTCACAATAAGCAGCTGAAAGTCATCTTTCATACGCTGCATGGAGAGTACCCCATCTTAAAAATGGTCCCTTTACGACTTCTCACAACATAGTGTATTTTTGTTTTTAAATATAGCACATGCATGATATGTAAGATTCCAAGTTGCTTCTTAAATGCTTCTGTGTTTATCACAACATTTGAATATAAAATTTTAAACAAGGGATTTCAACTATTTAAACTATTTAAAAAGGGACTTTAATCTGCTATTTACCAGAGCTTCCACATACTCTAACTCTGCTTGTTGAAGTCGTGGGGACTCTGTTTACAGTCTCTGTATATAAATTCTCTGTCTCTAAGAAAGCAATTTTATATTACTAATCATTAGTTTTAGCCCTCATTTGATTAATGGATTCTGTCCAAGCATCAGGAACCTACACCACATAAGACTTTTCAGGATCAGAGCCCAGTATTTCTGCCACTGTAATGTACTATTACTCTTAGAACAAATTATATAAATATGAAATATTAATGGATACAGATATATACTGGTGAAGTAATCTGGTGATATCTGGTATATACTGGTGAACTATTCTATAAGCAGCTGGGAGAAGCATCACGATCGCTAGCCCTTGTTCTTGTGGGGGACTTCAACCTACCGGATGTCTGCTGGAAATACAATACAGCAGAGAGGAAACAGTCTAGGAGGTTCCTAGAGCGTGTGGCAGATAACTTCCTGACACAGCTGCTGAGTGAGCCAACTAGGGAAGGTGCCCCGCTGGACCTCTTGTTCATGAACAGAGAAGGACTTGTGAGCCATGTGATGGTTGGAGGCCATCTTGGGCAGAGTGTTCACGAAATGATAGAGTTTTTGATACTTGGAGAAGCGGCGAGGGGGGTCAGCACAACTGCCACCTTGGACTTCTGGAGGGCAGACTTCTGCCTGTTTAGGAGACTGGTCGACAGAGTCCCCTGGGAGGCAGCCCTAAAGGGCAAAGGAGTCCAGGAAGGCTGGACATCCTTTAAGGAGGAAGTCGTAAAGGTACAAGAACAGGCTGTGTCCCCAGGTGCCGAAAGACGAGCCAGCGGGGAAGAAGACTGGCCTGGCTGAATAGAGAGCTCTGGCTAGAACTCAGAAAAAAGAGGAGAGTCTATGACGTCTGGAAGAAGGGGCAGGCAAGTCAGGAGGACTACAAAGGTGTAGCAAGGCTGTGCAGGGAGAAAATTAGAAGGGCCAAAGCTGAGCTAGAGCTCAATGTGTCTACTGCTGTAAAAGACAACAAAAAATACTTCTTCAAATACATTAGCAGCAAAAGGAGAGCTAAGGAGAATCTCCAGCCCCTAGTAGACGGGGGAGGGAACAGAGTGACAAAGGATGAGGAAAAGGCTGAGGTACTTAATGCCTTCTTTGCCTCAGTCTTTAATAGTAGGGCCAATTGTTCTCTGGGTAGCCAGCCCCTCAAGTCAGAAGGTAGGGATGGGGACCAGAATGGAGCACCCATAATGCAGGGGGAAATGTTTAGTGACCTGCTACACCACTTAGACACTCACAAGTCTATGGAGCCTGATGAGATCCACCCGAGAGTACTGAAGGAACTGGCAGAAGTGCTCACCAAGCCCCTTTCCATCATTTCCCAGCAGTCCTGGCTAACTGGGGAGGTCCCTGCTGACTGGAGATTAGAAAATGTGACACCCATCTACAAGAAGTGCCGGAAGGAGGATCCGGGGAACTACAGGCCTGTCAGCCTGACCTCATGCAAGAGACTGAAAGAGTTAATGTCGCAAACATTGTGGCGAGGCAAGGCGCTATTTGCATGGCAATGGCAGGTCAGGGAGCACTGGGTGGGGGAGAGCAAGAGCAGGATGTGGAGAGCTCGTCAGAGGATGCGCGGTTCTGGGTTCTGACGGACCTTACCATCTATGGCCAGAGGTCACACAGGGTTGATCTGAGGAAGGGGCTTGCAACCACCTGAGAGACCCCTCACGACCATCCCCCTTCCCCAGCGCTTGCGCAGAAGATTGAGAACTTTCTAGAACAAGAACCATGTAAATCCTGAAGGGGCGTACCTGGAGGCAGGGATTAGCTTATAAAAGACGCACCCTCCAGGGAACCACGCGTGCACCCACCACTGGAGGATTGCCACGTCTGTCATCGTCATCATGGGATCCAAGGGTGGTGATACTTTTTCTTTCTCTTTCCTTCTCTCTTTTCCTTTCCTTTTCTCGCTTCTCTCTTCCTCTACTCTTCGAATATATGCAAGTTTGGGATAAACTGTGACGGGTTGCCTGGAAAATAGCTCCATTGTCAAATCGCCTCTGTTCATTCGTTGAGCTTGCCAGTTCGTTAAGTTTGTCTGGTTTTTGAATTTGCCAGTGAATAAAGTTGCTGGCCAGCCTCTTCCTCTGAGTCGTTGTCATGACTCTAACCAGCCACGCGGCTCTGCCAAGCAGAGATCAGCCTTTGTTGGTGCACAAACCATTGGGGAATCAATAAGATTCACCCATCTCGCAACCCATCAAGTGGGTTGAGACACCTCGGTACCAGGGAAGCTGATGGAGCAGATCATCTTGAGTGCCATCACACGGCACATAGAGGATAAAGAAGGGATCAGGCCCAGCCAGCATGGGTTTAGGAAAGGCAGGTCCTGCTTGACCAACCTGATCTCCTTCTACAACAAGGTGACCCACCTAATGGATGAGGGGAAGGCTGTGGATGTTGTCTACCTAGACTTCAGTAAAGCCTTTGAGACGGTTTCCCGCAGCATTCTCCTGGAGAAACTGGCTGCTCATGGCTTGGATGGGTCTACTCTTCACTGGGTAAAGAACTGGGTGGATGGCCGGGCCCAAAGAGTGGTGGTGAATGGAGTTTACTCCAGTCGGCAGCCAGTCACAAGTGGTGTCCGCCAGGGCTCAGTATTGGAGCCAGTTCTGTTTAATATCTTTATCAATGATCCAGACGAAGGGATCGAGTGCACCCTCAGTAAGTTTGCAGATGATACCAAGTTGTGTGGGAGTGTTGATCTTCTTGAGGGTAGGAAGGCTGTGAAGAGGGACCTGGACAGGCTGGATTGATGGGCCGAGGTCAATTGTATGAGGTTTAACAAGGCTAAGTGCAAGGTCCTGCACACTTGGGCCACAGCAACCCCATGGACAGCTACAGGCTTGGGGAAGAGTGGCTGGAAAGCTGCCAGGCAGAAAAGGACCTGGGGGTGTTGGTTGACAGCTGCCTGAATATGAGCCAGCAGTGTGCCCAGGTGGCCAAGAAAGCCAATGGCATCCTGGCTTGTATCAAAAATAGCATGACCAGCAGGACTAGGGAAGTGATCGTGCCCCTGTAGGCAGCGCTAGTGAGTCCGCACCTCAAATACTGTGTTCAGTTTTGGGCCCCTCACTACAAGAGAGACATTGAGGTGCTGGAGCATGTCCAGAGAAGGGCAACGAAGCTGCTGAAGGGTCTAGAGCAGAAGTCTTACGAGGAGCAGCTGAGGGAACTGGGGTTGTTTAGCCTGGAGAAGCGGAGGCTGAGGAGAGACCTTCTTGCTCTCTACAACTACCTGAAAGGAGGTTGTAGAGAGGTGGGGGTCGGTCTCTTCTCCCAGGTAACAAGTGATAGGACGAGAGGAAATGGCCTCAAGTTGTGCCAGGGGAGGTTTAGACTGGATATTAGAACATTTTACTTCACTGAAAAGGTTATCAAGCATTGGAAGAGGCTGCCCAGGGAAGTGGTTGAGTCGCCATCCCTGGAAGTATTTAAAAGACGTTTGGATGAGGTGCTTATGGACATGGTATAGTGGTGGTCTTGGCAGCGTTAGGTTTACGGTTGGACTCGATGATCTTAAAGGTCTTTTCCAACCTATACGATTCTGTGATTCTGTGAAGTTAATGAGAGATTTCTCATTGAATAGGCTGAGCATTGGATCTCATGATCTTGCCTAGGCACTGCACTGACTGAAATCCTAAAATTAAATTGAAATCCTAAAATTAAATTAAATCCTAAACCTAAGTTGAAACCCCAGAAACTGAATAATCATGCTCCACCTGCTTATAAGGAAGTTATTACAGGTGGTTCAAACCAGTTATAAAAAGTTGCACAGATTTATTTTTCAAGTGGTACTACAAGATTTTAATTGATGTTTTATTTTGGGTGAATGAATTATTTTACCTTTGTCTACCTAAAAGTTTTATTTATATTAAAAAGAGAACAAAATTTCTCTTTCTACCAGACTGTCTTAGGAGATTTAAGCTCTGAACATTTTCAGTAAAGATTGTAGTTTCTAGATGCTTTTACCAATTGCACAAAGATAGAAACAAATGAATTAATTTATAACAGAAGTAACTGCTGAATGATTAATATAATTATTCTTCCAGAATTATGTCATCCTAAGAACACTGACTGCAAGCCATTTAATTAGCTTTAAGCTGAAATGAAACATAACTTTGTGCCTATTAAATATTCATGCATACCACTTATTTGTATTTGTTTATTTAATTATTTTAGAAAGGCATCTATTAATGTGGCAAATGGGAAACTCATATTCCCTTTGAAAACTCATGATGCATCTTGTACATGGGGAAGTTTGTAATCTAGTGGAATAGAATAAGTTGATTTTCCACTACAGGACTGGGGTGAGAGTAGGATGCAAGAGAAAAGGTAGAAGGGGAAGGGAAGTGTCATAAAAGAGTTTGCCTTAAATCCATCTCCTGAAAACCGGCACTGTGACTGAGAGAGATGATATCCTGCAGCAGGAAAATAATTTTTCATCTTCTTTCCCAACCTTGTGTTTCAGTGCAACAAAGAGTCTGCTACAGTTTAACTCCTACTTTTGTCTTATCCAAAAAGTAAAGATACATTTAAACACAGAGTTTTGCAGTGTGCTCTAAGTGATATCATTTCAGCTCACTAGCCAATCAGCCTAAGCAGGTTCTATAGAAAAAGTGGGTTTTAGATAAATGCTAGATGGATGCTGTTTGTAATTTGCCACTTTTAGGAATTCAGCTGTCAATTAATGCAGTTAATTGCTAGTCAATCTACTTCATGAACACTCTAATCTTAGAACAAATTTGATTAGAACTTACTTGTGTTCTAGCTAACTCTCTCTCTCCCAAAATTAATTTGAATTAGGTGAAACCTAGTGGGCTTTACTCTTCATTGCCCAGAGTTTGCATAGCATTTCCACAAAGGAAGAGTAGTTGCCAAGCGGATGAAAAAAAATAGCTATCATCCAGTTTGGCAGCATGTTATATCAGCTTTTCTGTTGTCAAAACAATTATAATTGCTACATAGCAGAAGAGAGTGTTGTTCACCATTTCGAGAAAAGTAATTTCCAGGATCTGATGACAGGAATGCCAACCAGCCTCTAAAATACAGACTATCACTTAGTTTACAAAGGAAACTGGAAGCTAGGGAAACTGATTTGTTCAAGACCATTGGGAAGTGGCCAGGAATATATGTAACCCACCAAATAACCAGCAAAAACCTCCCAGAGAATATTGCATCACATAGGCTCTAGCCACTCTCCTAACAATACAAAATTCCCACCAGCAAAATCAGTAAGTGGTAACATGTATGCCAAAGGTGCACCAAATGCATTGAAGAAGATGAAACTTTTTTTTTTTTTTTTTTAAGAGAACAGCTTGAACATTGTGTTGGAATCTGGCCTTAAAACAGAAGATAATATTTAGAATATGCTTAGTGGCTGAGGACAATTATTTTACTTTTAATTAATATTAGCCTGTTATTGCAGTAATTTCTTAAGCTTTCCATTACAGTTTTAACTCCATTTTGTGTCACCATTTATTAATAGCATAGAAAGACCAAGTGGTAAAATAAAATTCTCTCGTTTAACAGTAATTTCTCAGTAACGTTGGGGTAGCTCTCTTTCCAAAAATACTTTTGTACAAACCAAACAAAATTGTACAGAGATTTAGTTAACTGCTTCAAGCAGCATATATAAATACCCTTTAGACACAAGTATAAATTTTAATGACTATTATCATTACTACAGACACCCAAGAGTTCTGTTTTTGTAAGAGTCTTGGTCTCACACTGATTACACATTGGGGATTCCTTCTGTGCATTTCTGTAAGCAAAGCAAGAGAGAACTTTGTAGTTTTGATCAAAAATAAAGACAGAAGTACAAGCCAATTTTTAATGTCATATTGAAATTTACCTGTGGTGCACCAAAAAACCCTACGTACAGTATATATGATAGTATCTGTAAGCAGCAATTAATACACAAAGAGAGATGCTCCACCATTTCCAAAGCTTCACACTGCGAGCATGCTTTTCACTGGCAATTAACAGCAAGAAATGATACCTCAAAAAGTGTCAAGGGGAAACAGAGACTTTGATGAAGTGCAAGCTGTTTTTAAAAGAGTTTGACACTATTCAAAAAAGCTTTTTTCTTTTCCCATTTTCAATACTATTGCATTTTAACACCTCTCTGGTGTGCAACTGTGTCCTGCCACCTTCAAAAAGCTAAATAAATCTATTACACGGTATGTACCACAATTCAAAGCTAAAAATATTTCCGTCAGAAAAAAATTAGTTATTGATTTTCCCAAACACCAGGAGTGTGCCTTGAGAAGGAAACTTAACTCTTTCTTAAATGTTACCTAGAGCCAGAAAAATCTTAACTCTTCTCCCTAAATCTCAGGAACAGGGCACTTAACAGTCAACAACATTTCAAAATCAGTGGTTAGCCCAGAAAAGTTTCTCACTATGACTGTTCACCATTAATGTCTTCCAGATTCTGAAACGTTCATTCTAAGCTTATTTCTTCAATTCTTTCTCCAACAAACAGTGCTATCTATATGTGGAAATAGTGATTGATGTAAGAATTGGAAATATAAGTAAAATTAATTTCCTACTCAATCCTTACGCCACCATAATCACTACTTGCTCTAACAGTCACCTGTATAAGATCAGGATAATCTAATTTAAGACAGCTAATCATGCAGATCCTATGGACACAGGACATTATAATCATCTTCAAAAACACAGACATGCTCTATCTACTCACTGCTATGCACCTTTGTAACTATAGGCTCCTCTTGACTTCACTGTCTAGTAAAAAAAGGGTGACCCTTTATGTATGTCCAGGGAGGCTAAGTTAGAAAGGTAATAAAGGAAAAGAAGGGAAATAAAGGCAAGTAAAAAGACAAGGCACGGCAATGGATTCAAATGACATATGTGGCCCCACCATATCGTATGGTGGCAGCACTCACTCAGGTGATAACTATATTTTCTGTTACATGCTGAGTGGGAATCACAAGACTTCAGGAAGCGAGGAGCAGGCCATGGATTGTGGGCTACCAGAATAGTTTGTTTAGCTTGCAACCCCATCTGGAAGATCATGAGGCAAGAGACATCAGGAATAACCGTCATGTAATTACATTCCTTTAGAAGGAGTGTGTCTAGTCTTCAGGCCACACATAGGGCATCCTACGATATAAAATAAAAAAATAATAATAAAAAAAGAGAATGCAAATTTGAAAGGTAAGCTTTAAATAGTGTCCATTCAAATTGCT
Organism: Ciconia boyciana; assembly: GCF_034638445.1. Classification (NCBI taxonomy): domain Eukaryota; kingdom Metazoa; phylum Chordata; class Aves; order Ciconiiformes; family Ciconiidae; genus Ciconia; species Ciconia boyciana. The sequence goes on from NC_132935.1 coordinate 84,458,966, forward strand.
GTAGTACTTATAATCAAATTCTAAAAATGACTTATCTATGGCCCTATCATGATGTTTATGGTAATATCCTCCCTTCAGCAGAAAGGGCTCAAAGCTTGCAGCTCACATTTCACAGCATGTTGATTCTGAACATATCATTGTTAGAGTGACTACAGCATTTTAGGGATTTTTACAGAAATGGAAAACTCTGTAATTTGCCAATGGTCATGTGTTCTGAACACCTTCATTCTTCACTGTTTATAAAGAACTTTTTACTCCTTCCCAAAAATGAATGGACTAAAACATATTGTAAAGATTTATTGACAACATATATATTCCTTTTTCAGTTTTAATCACAGAAGCAAAAATTATGCTGGGGCTAGTTGATTCGTCATCTGTTTTTTTATGGAAGTAATTCCAATTAATATAATCAAGAACATAAGAAAGCAATAAATTAGTATGTCTGCTTTTTCCCTTGGGTTTTCAAGACACATGGAGATAATCATGTGCATCAGTGGCAATAGGATAACCTTCAATCATCTTTTTATGGGTGCAAATTAAAGACTTATGAAAGAACAGAATAGTGGAATGTTTTTTCTGCTTTCCTTGTTGAATAAGTAATTTTTTCACAAATGCCTTGTGTAAATTTTAATTTTTCAAAAACACTAGAAAGCTGCATGCTTTGTTTCTTTTATGTTTAATGACATGTTTAGATTACAAAGTAATAAGAATAGAAAATAAATCATAAATGTGAATTTAAAAATAGAAAAGAATATTCTTCAAAGAAAATTCTCAGAATATACTTTTTCCCAGATATTGCAGAGAGGGAAGATGAGAAAAAGGAAAACAGAAACTATTCATACTGATAAGGATGAACAGGGAGAACAGGCTACATGCCTGCTGACAAAAGACTTACTAAGTGCTGGAAGTAGGATTCTGTGATTCCTCTATATACATTTTTCTGTACATAACTGGCCTTTCAAGAGACACAGGCGCCAACATGCCAGAAGGTCCAGTTACTTTGTACCTTATAAGTGATTGACTTTTAAAGTCCGTAGTCTTGTGTTGGCAGTGCAAGAAATAGTTAGAAACCCAACAAAAGCGTCTTTGTTTTGCAATGAACAAAAACCTAAGCTACAGTAGCTTTTAAATAACTTCATTCTTCAGATCCAGAAATACACCTGCAGTGTTGTCAAATATAATGATTTTATTTTGCATTTCTACTGAGTCTTAGGTGCCTGCTACATGGAAACATGGTTAAAGGCTAAGTGTGTGAGAATTTTCCTTTATTCAAAATGGTTTTAATGTTCTATTAATATTAATAAGATTGAAGCTAACTGGATAACTGCCATTTCAAATATCCTCATGTAGAAGTGCAGCTGCTAATAACAAAGGTGCAATGACTTCCTTTTTTTTTCCAAAGGTTTGAAAGGTACCATCACCATGCCCACAAACAAAACAATTGTCAGTTTACAGTGCAATGAGATGGATAGAAAAACATCTCTGAAAGGAGCATGAGAGCCATATGGAGAACAAGGAGATGCAGAAAAACAGAGGCAGGATGGAGTGCAGAGTATACAGTGAAATATATGGGAGAGGGCATCAGAGAGAGAAGGAGTGCATAAATAGTATTCACCCCTTCAAGCAGCCTGGGAAACAACTCATTTTTTCAAACCTGGATTTGGTCTGCTGTGTCCAGTTTCGGGTGAATAGCTTGCTTCAGAAATTTTGAAGTAAAAATAAGATTTTACACATCCATTTTGATTTCAGAACAGTTTAAGGAAAATCCTGGAATTTTTGGAGATTCAGTTTGAGACTCCAGAATGTGTTGGGTTCATGTTCTCCTGCTGATAGAATGCAAGAAAATGCCAAAACTTAGTGCAAAATAGATTTTACCATTTCTCTAAAGGAAGGACTAAAATGTCTTCCCAGTTGTCTTTTTTCAGAGTACCTTTGTGGTTTCTAAGCCTATTTTCATCTCCTTTATCAAAGTAGATGCTCTCTGTTCTTCCCACTGAGCCCTATAAACACAATGGGAATATGAGACAACAAAAAATGTGCCTCTTACGATAAGCCAAAATGTGTATGGGGTGAATATTACCTGATAGAGAAATGGCAGCTTTGTTACAGCTTGAACTGTGTCAGCATGAAAATTAATTACACTGTTAATTTCCAGAAACAAAGAAAGTATCTGGAATACATAGCCCGTGTAATAGGAAGTCCTTCCCCACTCCCCTTTAGCCTTATGTTCAGATACATCAGTAACAACCAAATAGATTTTTATCAAACTTTTGAAGTACTTCACCTCTGGATTGAGCACAAGTCTGAGAAATTTCTTTCCAAGAGTTAATGGCTTGGAAAGTTATAAGCAGCAGAAATTAAGCACTTAAAATTGAAGAACATCCTAACCATGACTATTAAGCTTGTACCTTTGTCACCTCAAGCTGTGAGTTCAGATCGCAAAAGATATGTGGCATCAGGTCGATTCAGTACTCAGCTGAGAGCCCTTTAGGAAACACTCAAGTAGAAATTCAGCAGATAGCAGCATTCCCACTGAGATGCTAATGAAGTAGTACCCATGCCAGATGTTTGAGGCTATCCAAGATAAGACATAGAATTATTGTCTTATCTGACAAGTGATATAGTTATTCTGACAGTGTAGATGTGAACCCTAGTGTCCTGGTCTAAGGCCAATTTACATAGTTTCTTTCTATCACCCCTCAACCTCATTGGGGTATGCAGTTCTCTACTTGTTGCTCTGGAAGTGTCACAGTTTATCAACAATAATTGTACACCATCAGGAGCTAGACATTCAGTGGTCTTCACTATTATTTTGTAAGTATGCAGTGGGAGACTACTAACCATAGATGTACTGCTCCGACCTTGTCTGTGTCCCTGGATGAGCCACACCAGACTTTTCAGCCTGGTATGCATGAAGCTAGGCTTTTAAACAAGGCACTTTATCCTAATTGTCTGATCTCTTTGACTGAAACAGAAAGGCAGCTCTGCCTCCTTTTACAACTCATTCATTCAATGAGGAGTTAAATTTAAGTACCAATAAGTAAATGGTTGTGCTGAACTTCAGTCAACCTGTCTAATATCCTTCACCCTATTAAGATGACACAAAAATATTTTCCAGTCTCAAATGAATGTTGTGATTTAATATCTGTACACAACTTTGAAGGTGTCAGGATGTGAGAATTATTATATATGTTGCATATGTAGAATAGCTGGTAAAGTTTGGAAAAGATCTTGGGATCTATCTGCATGGAATTTATTTTGCAAATGAGAATTTGTCATTCTAACAAATAAAAAGAGTAAAGGATGTTCATGGAGCTTGATTTCCCTAATACACAATTTCATCTAAAGTTAGTAGGAACTGCTAGTGATTTCTCTCTCTGAAAATTCAAGATTTGAACATTTAATCCTGTTGTTCTTTTATTCCAAACCGGGCATTAGTAAATTCAGTGTAAGTTCAGGTGGGAGCCTTTGTACTCTTCCCACATGCCTTGTCATTTGTTCCAGGACTGGGCTTTTTCTCATATTTTTGTACCTGTTTTGTGTGTCCCCTGGGTGATACTAGTTCAGAATAACATCTCACAGAAAGAAATTTAATGGCCCTTGTCAAGTAGTTTGTTCTGCAGACACAGATACTCTCTTAACATGAACTAATACTCATCCTCCTACTAAAACTATTGGCTAGTATGCCCCTTAAACAAATATCTGCAGACATTCTTTTACTCTGGTTTTCTGAGGAAATGAAGCTTATGCATTTGCATGGTTTATTCATCCATCTATCTATCACCCTCTCCCTGCTACCTACTCTTTGTTTAATTTATTGGCCAGATTCAACCAAACTTGGCAAAAGGAAAAGCCATTTCAAATATAAATAGAAATCTGGGATTATAAACATTAGTCAGTGAGCTGAGCTGCAGTTACTGCAGTGAGAGATGAAGTAATTGTTTTCCTCCTCTGCTAGAGAGAACAATGAATGCAATTTACGCATCCTATAAGGATGTGCATACCCCGCCTTCATCTTCTATGGGTCCAGCAGTTGGAGAGAGATTGGGTTCACCAGGTCAATACCAATATATTTTTGATGGAAAGCTACATGCACTTAATTTGAACCTATCCTTGCTCCAGCATTTTCACTTTTATTCCAAGTTCAATTCTGGGTCATCAGGCAAATCAAAAGTGCTTTTTTTGCCATTTAGAATCCAGAAAAGTGTTATTTTGTATGCCATTTGTTAATGAAAATCTGGGTAATGAAGATTTATTGTTTTACATCTTTATTAGTATTTCAGATTTCATCTATATAATATCATATAGATCATATCCGTATAATACATAAAACATGGGTGGGAGCAGACACAGCTCAGGTTATAGTGTGTGCCAGGAACAGCATGTTCCCAAAGGTCAGGTTTAGGTGTAAGCACCCCATTTAAAAGGAAAAATAAGAACTATAGGCATATGGACACAAACTTTGATGTGCCACCTGGTGTCACGCTCATAGAACACTCCTTGGCATATTGTTTTTATAAACAGAGAAACAACCTTAGGAATGAGAAGATATTTCCTAAAGTATTTAACATATAATGAAACACGCATTCAGATACATTTTTTTTAAAGAAGTGCCCCTTCGTCTCTGGACACAGTAATAACAGGAAAGTCAGATGAGTAGGGATATTTTACAGATTTGCCAGCTGGAATCATACCAATTGATTTAACATTTTGTCATACTACTGTAATGATACAGGAGAATAATGAATTATTATCTTGCAAGTGTACTGAAAAATCTGTTCTTTTCCATGGCATATGAAGTCATTCACATATCATTACAGTAAATACAAAAAATGAGCAATGTTAAGGATATTAGATTGTATTAGTGTTGGAATATCTTGATTTAGCAATAAATTGTATCATTCTAACAATTTTAACATTGTTTATTGAAACAGGCATTTACTGTAAACATCTTAATTTTATTCATCGAGAACATACTCGTTTAATGTGTATATGCATAATTTCTTTTTCCTCTATGCCAAATATAAAAAATAAAGTTCATTTCCAGAATGGAATTTTGTTAATGTTGAACATATGGATGAAAAAATTATTCTTTTTCTCAACAATGTTAAAGAAATACATTATTAATTGAGTAGAAGGAAAAATACTGCAGTGCAGTAACTTTCAGCGATATTCATGCTCGTCAGGTTCCTACTTTGTTGTTTTGAAATATTTATACATGCATTCAACAGGGACCAAATCATCAGGGGTGAAATTCAACATAGTTTTGTTGAAAATAAATCTATATTGTCTCTGAGGCTGAAACAATTTGTGTACCTACACAAGAAAAGTATTTAAATTTTACTGAGAAGCTCCTGTTCCACACTGTAAATCAAACTGCCTTTCCATGTGGGAACAGGGACAGAAGAAGATCTTTCCCTTTAGATTATATAATGATCCACTGACATTCTCCTATGGTCCTCTTTAAGGCATAGCTCTATAACCCAGAGTCCAGAATAAATGCCTGTAAGTAAGAGGTTGAATCTGTATCCTTGATTCAAAGTTTAAGTTTGAAGATATGTGTAATAGGATTCTAGCCTCCAAACTCCACAAATTAGGGACTCTGAACTGTAGGGAATCAACTCTAAAGAGCCCTACATTTATTCCTGCTTCCTGACAGAGTGAGTCTTATTCTGCTCTGCTGTGGTTCTGTCTGTATTTCGTTCATCATCTTCACTAAGTTTTTACTCCTAAACAGAGCCTCAGGTCTCCCTGACAGAACTGCACAGTGCTAAATACCATCTGGGACCAGGGTGGCCTTTGCCTTATGTACATGGAAACTGCACAGGGGAACATACAGTAAAACTTTAATCCCCACAGAGGTTACACCTGATAAAAGACCAGAGGCATTAGGACCGCTGCATCTTTACTGTTTCGCGCCTTTACGGGGATGTGTGCTGACCATCACCTACACACCTTGGGCGAGGAGTAGAAGTTGAGGCCCTCAGCCAATCAGAATTGACCACAGGTCAGATTCGACCAGGGTATGAATGGAGACCCGCAGGAGGACAAGTTGGGTTGGTCCTCCTCGGAGCAGTGGGTCTGCACTTGGGTACTCTCCCCTTGTGTCTGGATGACACCTAATGAAACTCCTCAAGGTTGAGAGCCCTTGTCTTATAGGTGAGTGATTGTGCGCATTTTGATTCCTTGTTTCTAAAGCTTGTTAATAAAGCTATTAATTCCTCGTACATCATCCTGAACCTGTGGTTTACTGATGTTGTCGGAGTGTTGAATTATTTTGATAAACCTCATTTCTAGTTAGTTTTGCTAAACAATTTTGGTTTAAATAAAGTTTATTTTTTAATTTATCACCTGCCTAATTTGATTTCGTGAGCCTCCGTGACAACCTCCAGTGGATACTAACAGGGTAACCATTAGTAACCAACAGTTACTAATTCTTCCTCTGTACTAATAGTAATGTGTACTAATTAGTACTAATACTAATGATTCCTCTTCTTATATAAAGGATGGAGAATATGCAGAATTACTTTTGATATCCCTCATTACATGTGCCACTTAAGCAAGGATAGGATGTGGGGAATCTAAACAGCCAAAACCAGGATCAGCACCAACAGCTGGGATTCACAGTCACACTTCTCTTACCAAGGAAGCTCCTAATGCAATAATGGTATGTATTCACCCATTTTTCATGGCAGGCTGTATACCCACATCTAAATAACTGAAGCTGTGATCAATCAATTCATATACAAAACAAGAAAACAAAAACAAAACCACCAGAGACATTCAGAAAGGTAATTGTCACAAATTATTTCGGAAGCTCAGCCAAAGCACTGTGGTGCACAGCCTGTATGTCGGAGCCATATGATGTATTTTTGTGTGTTCTGAGCAAAAAGTAGTACAGGATTCAAACTGCAGAGCTGTTGTTACCAGGATTTTAACTCAACGTTAACCATGTAGTCTCAGCATTTCAATTCCATCTTCTAAAACCTAAAGTGGAATTTGATCAAATGCCAAGTTGATTTTAAAATTGCTTTTATGACTTATGAAAGCATGGCTCAATTTGGGATCTTCTGCATATATTTATCTTCAGTTCTGTCTCTGCACTCAAATTCTGTGCTGTTGTTTGAAAATAGTTGGCCATTCTAAATTAAAGGAGTACACACTTGTCTTTGCTGTGTATACTGACAAAAGCACTGATTCTGGCTTTAGGCTGAAATGCTCACTAAAATACAACATAAATTTAAACCTATTTTACCTTTTGATGTTAGTTATTTTGTAAGTATAGCAGGATTTTCTTGGTTTTGTATTTAACTCTTCTGATGTTGCTAAATGATAGATGCTGCAGAACAGCATTTTATTACATATGTTTAAAGAATAAGGTTGTATAATGAAAGAAAAGGCAGGAAAAGGGAGGAAGGAAAAGGGAAGCTTTTTTCCCCAACTTCTTGGTACCCAGATCTCCTGCAATGAAGTTAGTGACATTGACGTAGCACAAGGAAAATTACGACAATATGGAGTCTTTGTGAAAATCTCGCTCGAATAAAATATAGTTCCAGGACCATCCCAACTAGTACTAGCAAACTTTCAGAGAGAGATATCCCAAGTTACACAAAAACCAGGAAATTTGATTTGCACAGGACTGGTTTGGACTGTTAAGTTAATGTTTTACTACTTCCATGCTGTGCAGAGTTCTTGTTCATATTGATAGAGATGTTCTTTATAACTAGAATTTACTCTTGAAAACTCAGCATTTTCTGAACATTTTCCTGAAAGCAGGCATGCAGGTGGAGAAAAGAAAGCCATCTGTAAACATCATAGTCTTAATTTGTAATATGCAGTCTATACATCAATAAAATTAATTTAACAGTGCTGTTCCAAGAACATTAAACAAAAACCTTAGCCTATATCCCAAACTATTTTTTTCTTGCTGATACTTGAGTCAAATGAGTGAAATTCAAGGTATACTCAGGAGAATCAATAAGGCAATTAGAAAGCTTTTGGAAATAGCTACATAGGTACCAAAAGACACAACAATTACTGTCAGTAAAATTTGATTTTCAGAATGCTAAATATTTTGCAAAAACTTTTCAACATCAAAAACATACTCTCTTAGGTAAATAAAAGGCATAGAGATTCGCACACATCCTGGAGCAAGAGTGAATGATGGGATCTGACACAGTATCAAAACTGACACATTTGCACAAGAAATTTTAATGGTTGCAGTCTAATAAGCAATTTGGCATGGATTTAGACATGAAGAATAAAATTAGCTAAATGCTCTAGTGATTGCCCAAAATGAATACCAAAAAGATTGTATGTGACTGAAATGACTTATAAGATGGAGAATTTTTGAAAAAAAACAATTTTGACACTGTGTTCCAGTGTAAATAGTATTGGTTAAATTGAAGCAAGTACACTAGCTGTCTCCAAAGTAATTCTGGAGATGTCCAAGTCAGACACATGTTTCTACTAATTATGTAGATAGATACATAAGCAATAATAATAATATTAATGCATCCTGGAACTAAATATGTTACTGCATTCCAGTTCTGTTTTCCTTCTGGAGTGATAGGCGTCATAAAAAAATCTAAAATTTTTTTTGAAATTTACTTATTACTTGTTATATAAACATGTTTATGTGTAACTTGGAGGTTGATGTGTTGCTGAAAAAAAATCTAGATCAAAATATTCTATGAGTTTTACCTTTTCATTACAGCACAAGTTTTGAAAGGGGAATGACTTTTTCATTTGATTCATAGTAATTCCATAGAAGTTACTGTCACAAGAAGTTTTAAAAGCTATAATCTTAGCCTAGATCATCAAGAAGGATTAGAAACCTATGGAAAATACTCATAGAACTACTAGAAGTGATGAAAACTAAGGCATATAAATATTTGTAATTCAAATCGACCTGCAGTATGAATACCAGAAAATTCACATTAGGTGGCTATTTCCTCAGTGTCAGAATATTCCATAACTGTCAGGATATGATAAAGATACCATACTCTCTAAAAGGATTCAGTACTGTCCACGTCAAAATAAGATGTTAGATGAATCAATTAGATTGAATCACTATGACTAGCTCTTTTAAAATAAGCAAAAAGTGGTGTCTCCTGCTGGGAAAATATTTTAATTATGAGCATCACAGATGGCCTTTAATTGTTTGTTCTCAGTTTCTGCATGCCCAAGTTGTAATACCCAAAGTTAGTTTCACAGGGGCAGTCAATACTGAAGGGCAAACAAATTGACTTGAAACTGGAACAAGATAGAAAAATCAGTCTTTTGAAAAATCAAGCCAAGACTTTGAAGCTGAGCACTCAAATTAGATAACACTTGCAGAGGCTGACATCCTTTGTGCCTCGCTGTCATCTCTGCAAAATGGGAATAATTCAGCCACCGAATCTGATAATCATCACCAATAATGTTTGTGATTCACTCCACTATTTGAGTTAGAGTATATTAAAATTGCTAAGAGATTAATTACATTGTATTTTGGTGATGATAAACACTTAGGACTGCACAGTGAATAAAGAAGATGAAAGAAATATCGAATTAACTCAATGAATGAAACAATGAGGCATAATCGTACCTATGCATGGGGTGTGAATTAAAATGGCACAGCCAGACTCCATCATAATCTTAAACTGGGCTGCCTAGGAAGATTATGGAATATTGTGGTGGGTTAACCTATTGGCTGCCAGGTGTCCACCAAAGTATGCTCTCACTCCCACTCCTGAGCAGGACAGGGGGAGAAAAAAAGACGAAAAACGCTCATGGATTGAGAGAAGGACAGGGAGATCACTCACCAATTACCATTATGGGCAAAATAGACTCAACTTGGGGAAGAGTATTTTAATTTATTGCAAATTAAAAACAGAGGAGGATCATGAAAAAACAAATCAAGACTAAAAATGCCTTCCTCTCACCCCACTTTCCATCCTAGGCTCAGTGTTACTCCTGGCTCTTCTACCTCCTCCTCTCCCTGAGCAGAACAGGAGGGGAGGGAATGAGGGTTACAGTCAGTTCATAACATTTCATCTCTGCCACTCCTTCCTCCTCACACTTTCCCTCCGCTCCAGCGTGGGATCCCTCCCACACGATACAGTCCTTCATGAACTGCTCCAATGTGGGTCCTTCCCATAGGCTGCAGTTCTTCAAGGACTGCTCCAGCATGGGTCCTTTTCACAGGGTGCAGTCCTTCAGGAACAGACTGCTCCAGCATGGGTCCCCCACAGGATAACAGCTCCTACCAGAAAGCCTGCTCCTCTGTGGGTTCCTCTCCATGGCCTGCAGTTCCTGCCAGGAGCCTGCTCCAGCATGGGCTTTCCATGGGCTGCAGCTTCCTTCAGGGCACATCCAGCTGCTGTGGTGTGGGGTCCTCCACGGGCTGCAGTGTGGATATCTGCTCCATTGTGGTCCTCCATGGGCTGCAGGGGGACAGCCTGTGTCACCATGGTCTTCTTCATGGGCTGCAGGGGAATCTCTGCTCTGGCACATGGAGCACCTCCTCCTCCTTATTCACTGACCTTGGTGTCTGCAGGGCTGCTTCTCTCACATTTTTCTCACTCCTCTCTCTCACAACTGCTGTGGAGAGTTTTTTATCTTTTCTTAAATATGTTGTTATAGAGGCTCCACCAGCTTTGCTAATGGGCTCAGCTTTGGCCAGCAGCATGTCTGTTTTGGAGTCAGCTGGAACTGGCTCCATCTGGCATGGGGACAGCTCCCTCTTCTCACAGAAGCCACCACTTCAGCCCTCTCGCTACCAAAACCTTGCCACATAAAACTAATAAAAATACCCATCATTCAGGTTTTTAAAGAAAATTTTATGAAGACCACGTATCATCCATCATCCTCAATTATGACGCAGACAGATAGCAAAAGATCCTTGGCAATGTCCTGTCTCACGGAAGGAAACATTTCACAGACAGACTTCCAGAAATAGAAACATAACTTCATTTTCTCATGAGCAACCTACATAGAGTAGGAGGAGAGACATTTGTTGCATTGCACCTCTAAAGTCCCTCAAGACTGAGAAGACATCAGAGAACAGCAATGAAGAGAAGTATTTATTCAGCCTAGTGGTTCTGCCTTCCTGTCTTCTTGGAGGCCAAGGTGACTAAATACAGTTCTTCCCTATACCTGGCTCTACCAAATTTCCTGAAGTTGTGGAAGTCTCTGTTGGTTACACTATAACATCTTTCTCTATTTACTGTTTCAAAATTAAGGGGACAAAATATTCATCGGTTCTTGTCACTAAGGTTTACTGCATACTGCTTAAATTATATTGACTGGAAGATGACAGCAAATATGAAAGGGGCTATGATTTTTGGTCAATTACAATGGGTGGCCATATAATGCAGAGTGATTCATATAGCTGAACTCTTACGGAGAGTTAGACTTTGCTAGCTGTTGGGGCAGTTATACAGGAGACTGCTTACACAGCTTTAATTGTAACTAATTGTAACAGCAGCCTCCAAAAAGATATCATACACATCTATTTTTTAAAGATGTTGAAGGACGACTATGAAAAATAAGTCAGAAATAGAAACAATGTGTGATCATGTGGAGCATTAAAACAACAGGGGGTTTATTACTGAGATGGCTTAATTCCAGCAACAATACACACTTTCAAGTTATTCTTAACACTATATGATGCTATTTAGCACATTTAAATATAGATGTACATTATATTCAACATTGAGAAAGCAATATAGATTAAGATAATGCAGAATCTAGTATATTAAAACAACTGTTCAGTGTATTATATTAGTCTCATAAAGTCTATAACTGACTATAACTGAAAGTCTATAAGCCCATGAAATTCTCAGGCTTTTTCTAGCACCTGAAGATCTGTCTTATCAGAAAATCAAGGCCCAGGTTCTGCATCATTGAATCAAATAGAAAAATGCCTATTGACTTTGACAGAATTTGTATGAATATTTCAAAATACTGGTTTAAGATTCCAGAAGTTCAACTTTTTTGAATGACAACAACATTAGTGTTAAGAAATTTTATCTCAGAGGAAGAGGCTATTATTCGATTAGCCTTGAAGAACAGGAATCTTCATGATCTCTTACAGCTGAGCATGGGTAAGTGTTAATTATACTTGGAATGAATATTTCCAATACTCAGATTCTGTTTTGCTCTTTTGATGTAAGCTTGATGACTGATAGTGGGTAGCTTAAGAAGTCTTTTTGGTACTGGTCATCCACAATTCCTCAGCTAAATATCATTACCGAAATATGATGTATTTTTATTCTTCCATGAAAATAGTTGGAGCAGAGGAGGGAGTCATATTTACAAAAACATTGAGGATTCCTTGAGTATGAGTCCAATATTTCATATCCAAAGGTAGTCTTGGTGGCAAAAATAGGTATAATAACAATTCACAATACTATTTGCAATGTTAGCTCCATTTTCAGTGGGTGCAGGAAATGGAGGGAATGGGAGAAAGAAGAGCTGTGTAACTGCATCATTTTACTTTTATCATGCAATGTAGTGATAGTGGGGGGAAGGAAGATTGCCATTGTTTCCTTAATACAATTCACCCTACCCTTTGCTTTCACTTCCAGTAAATCAATCTTACTAAATTACATAAAACATAGTAAGTGTTAGGCTTTTTACACAAGTAGAAAGGACGCTGATTGTCTCAGGTAATTTACTTCCTACTGTGTTTATTTCCACTGAAGTTAAAACAAAATTGATAAAAAAATAAAAGCTGGGATAATAGAAGAAAGGAAAGGGAACATGAATACCAAGCAGAAAACATTTTGAAAGTCAGGAAGCTATGTGGGGAGAGAAAAGGAAAGTGTAAAAGAAACAAGTAATCAATATGTAAAGAATAGTTATGATACTGTCCCTAAAGACAACAAATGAAATAAACCTGCTTGGATCTCAGAATTTGTTCTAATAAGAGAGGAGGCTGGAGAGCTACTGTGGAAGCAGTGTTCTCTATTGCAGCTTCTGCTCTTTGTAAGTGCTGTTCTGAGGCTTCCGCTAGTTGGTGTTTTCTTCAACACCATGTGGGCAAGTTACATCCCCCATAGCATCTGGGTGCTTTGCAGTCTTATATGTATTTGTTTTCACAACGCTATCTCACCATCATGCAGGTAGGAAACAAAGTGCAACAAAGCTGCTGATTATAACATCAAAATGTTGGAGAAATTGTACCCTTGAGAATGGCTGTCCTCATCTTTTAGGCTCAGGGGAACCAGCGGAGAAATATATTTCCAGATGGTTGCCCAAGTACCTTCTATGCAGTAAAGCCCAGCTCTTTCTATTAGCTGTACACCTACTGCCCACATGGGTCTCTTGTCCTAAATTGCATACTCCTGGATTTCGGCATTGTTCTTGAAAATACATTGAGGGCACACCTTTGTTTTCAAGTCAGAAAGGAATGTTTGTGAAGAAGCACTGTTCAGGAAGGTATCTGAATTTCTAACGACACAAGTTTCTGAGGACAATTTGGACTGGTAGCTTTTGGGAGTGAGGTAGAGTCCCTTCTGTTGGGGGTAGAATGAGAAAATGTTCATGTGAGGTACATTCCACTCCATTTTTATGATTTAGCCTAGAAAAGATAAATAAATTTATATAAATTATAAAGCTCAGGAAAGCAAGAAAAACAAACCATGTCTCTATAGTTCTTCACCTCTTTCTTTATGAACTGCTATTGTGCTAGGAAGAGATACCATGCAATAAGCCACAAAGTAATAAAAGTTTCATTTCCCTCTTCCAAATTCTTCCCTCTTTGGCAATGGAAGTTATTTCTGAACAACAAAATCCATTCTGTGATCTTAATAGCATATGCTTCTATGCCAGCATGATATTATGAAAATGACTTACAGTTTCAGTAGGAGCTGCAAGCATGCAGCACCTCTGAAAATCCATCTGTTTTTTAACCTTAAAAGGAAAACAAAGTGCCCACTGCTGAGCTATTTCAAATAAAATATATACCAGTTCATTAATTAGAAATCTATCTTCTTTAAAGTACAATATTAGGGACTCTGTGCTATAAAAACACAATAAAATTCACTTAATTTTCAGTATACAAGATCAGTATCATGGGTTAAAAACTCTATGATGGGTGAGGTTTGCATTCTGAATTGATAGCCCCCCTTTTTCATATACTAGTCACAGAGAGGAGCATGAGAGGAGGACAATGATGAATATTTTTATTTGAGAGAGAAGGCAAAGACTAAGGTGGCCTATTTATTTTCAGTGGAGAGGAGGTATTCATTACGCAGTCACCTTAGAATATGGTTCAGAATATAAAGGTTATGACCTGATTTTTTTAAGTTGTCAGTGGAAACACATGGTCCCAGGGAATATTCAGAGCACCCACACTAGAAGCCTGAAGTTGGCCCTATGAGTTCACTTGTTCACTTCCTTCCCCCTCTTCAACCTCATCCAGTTTCCAAGGAGGAAGCAACTAAAAAGCTAAAACAACTATCTGCAATAGGAGCATTTCAGTCATCTTTGCTTAATGCTGTATAATTCAGACTATTGATCAAAAGGTCTCCTGAAATACCTATACAACTGTTGGGAACTGCGTCTTTAAAGGCTGCAGTACTGTCATGCAGTGCAAAAATTGCTGCGCTACACAGTGCCAATCAAATAGAAATCCTTTGTTAGTGTTAACAAAGGGGTTATCTGTCATCATCTGGCTATGGAGTTATTTCTGATAATTCAAGTATGATTTGAACTAAAAAGCTTAAAAATAATCAGCCGAGCTACAGATCCATTTTAATCTAGGATTCCAATAACCCAGACACAGAAAAGGGTTCAAATATCTTAATTTCTCTTAGAACAGCATATTGGCCTAACAGACTCAGAAAATAACTGCCCCAGTCACTCATACACATAGTACCTCAGCAAATACCCAGGCCTCAGAAATCAAAAGCAATGGTTCAGTCCCTTCGAATCCTAAAACAAGGCAAATTATAATAGCCCATATTGTGTTTCTGTTTAAAATAGCATTGATTTTGCCTCCAGAGGCAAAATTAATGTGGAAAAAAGTAATTGATCACTCCTTAGGAAAAGAAATACTCCAGTCTCTGAATCTAATCCTCATTTTCAGCACTCTGACAGACAAACAATAATGTTTTCCTTGAATATATTTTCATAATTGTATTGGGTTTGCATGGCAAGGTTTTGGTAGCGGTGAGGACTACAGGGGTGGCTTCTGTGAGAAGATGCCAGAAGCTTCCCGCATGTCCAATAGAGCCAATGCCAGCCAGCTCCAAGACAGACCTGCCGCTGGCCAAGGCTGAGCAAATCAGCAATGGTGGTAGCGCCTCCATGATAACATATTTAAGAAGGGGAAAAGAAGCTGCGCAACAGCAACTGCAGCTGGAGAGGAGGGTGAGTATATGAGAGGAACAACTCTGCAGACACCAAGGTCAGTGAAGAAGGAGGGGGAGGAGGTGCTCTAGGCACAGGAGCAGAGAGACATTCGCCTGCAGCTCATGGAGATTAACGGTGGAGCAGATATCCACCTGCAACCTGTGGAGGACCCAATGCCAGAGCAGGTGGTTTGTGCCTGAAGGAGGCTGTGACCCCAGGGAGAGCCTGTGCTGGAGCAGGGTCCTGGCAGGACCTGTGACCCCATGGAGAGAGTGTTTAGTGTTGTGGTTAACCTAATACATACAGTCTTTACATATGTCCTAATTTTATTATATTTCTGTTTGGTTGGTTGGTTTTTCAACATGCCATGCTAATCCACAGCTGGTCATCTGTCTGCCAAACTATTGTTCCGTTATCTTAACTTGGAGGCATCACTACTCTGGGAATGATATAAGAGTTCACCTTTCAAAAAGAGTCAAATATTTTTTCTTGCTGAGAAGCCAAGAAATGTCAATCACAATGTCATTTTTAGTATGATGTCAACACCTCAGACCAAGTCCTACATGTGCTGAATTCAGAGTTCAATGGGAAAAGAACCTGACACTCATCTTGCAGGCAATATGCTGTCTCTTACAATTTTGATTGGTTTAAGTGGTGTTACACAAAAGTACAATAGCTAATGACCAAGGCAGTGGTTTTCATTATCATTATTTCTGACTGAAGTAATTAAAAACATTCACAAAACACATAATTATGGACACTGCCTTGAATATGAAGGTGTTGCGTTTCAGAAGTCCACAATTAATGTTGGAGACATGATAGAATTTTCCTGGAGCAGACATGACATCAATGAAAAGACACATTTTTCCTTGGAATTCATCAATACTAATTTTTCATTTTTATAATTTTATTTTGAGTGAAAGTAATTTTCTTGGTTTATTTTCATTGTATGAATTTATGTCACTTTACAACAGTAAAGTCACATACCTTTTAAGAACTGTCATATTTACCACAGAAAAAGATTATTTATAATCCAGCTGTTGAGAGCTGACAATTTTAGAATTTTGAAGTCTAAAAGGCTTCTTAGACAAACATATCCATCTTTCACACATTTCAGTCACATTTAGGTTGGTAAAGAAACAGAAGTCCAGCAATATAGAAAACATAACTTAGAAAACATAGCGAAGAATTGCTGATCTTGGTCCAGAGGGTTTCTAGCCTTTATTCCTGGATAGGTTATAGTGCCATGCACAGCATAAAGAAAGTAGAAGCATAGTAACAAAATATATTTGTCTTCAAAAAGGTTTGAGTTTTATCAAATACATGACTGTAGACTGACAAATACTTGAACAAATTTTCTCTCTTGTATTACATATCGGTGAAGATGAGAAGCTGGCAGCTCAAACCTACTATTTTTTGAAAATTGTATCTCTTTGAGGGGGCTTTCTCATTGTTGCTGGGAGAGAAAAGATGGCGAGTTGTAAAAAAAAAATCTGTAATGATTTTTGTAATTAGCTGGCACAAGCTGTAAATGTATCCCAATAAGCCTAAGTGTCTTATTCAAACTGATCATGAGCTGAGGAACTTTAGACAGAGAACATCACAAGGAACAGAAACACATAGCATAAACACCCTGATGCGGGACTGTTGTGCATATTTTTATGATTGTTTTAAACATAAACAGGTATAAAACTGCATCTAAGATCTCTGGTTTATGAATGCTCTGACAACATGTGCAGCTGTTTAGCTCAACCCCTTGGTTTTAGAAACACAAACATATTTTTTACTCCCAAATGTTTCAAACATGTTTTTGATAGCTGTAGTTGTGTTTTCTTTCTTCACAGAAATATAAAAATACCAGTCATGCAAGATGTCACAGACATGAAGTCAAAGAACCCTTGTCTTAAAGTTAGAGCTTAAAATGTATTATTAAAAAAAAAAAGGCTAAATTTGTCTCAATTTACAGAAAGACAACTGAAGATGAAGAAGCAAAGAAACATGTTTTCAACACATGCAAAGAGGACGTAATGGGGTAGGGCAACTGCCGACGCATTGAAACTGACTCCAGATCTCTACAGTCTTAGATATTTTTCATTACAAGCTGCATTTCTGAACAGTTATTGTGTGGCAGCTTTAAACATAAGCATTCTTTTAACTTAAACTTTGGAAATTGAGCATTTAAAAGAAAAAGGCTCTCAAATATTGATTTTATCACTGCAACATGGCATTTCACCGGAAAATAGTCTAATTTGAGGGAAGGTTCTCTTGTTTCTCTTAGTTATGGCAATGACTTTGTCATAGCAACCCCTTATTCACTGATTTGTTGGTTTACTGTAAACCAACAGTGAATGACTGAATATAGATGAGAAAACTGCTATTGTCCAGTAAATTGGAATTATAACTGCTATAATATTAAACAAAGAAACCATATTCTGGAGTTTTCCCCTAGGTATGAAAGTATCTTCTAGTAAGGCATGATACACATATTCTATCTAAAGTATGGGAAGAATAAGAATTATTAGCACCAGTTTTCTGCTGTTACAATAAATGAGTAGAATGTATGAGTGCAAGTAGGCTTTCATATTGAACTCTAGAGTCTGGATTTACCTTTTTAAATTTAAACAAACTGCTCCTAGGGCTATCAGTCATACAGTATTCATGGGTTCAAATGGGCTACTGTGCTTTGTTTTGTGCAAAAGTATAACACTAGAGAAACCTCTTGGATGGAGTCCTCATTGATTACAGTATTCTGGAGGTCACATTTATTAGAGACCACTCAACACAGCTGAAGGAGCATAAAAGGTGAGGGAAAACAATGTCTTCAAGAATGGGTCTCAAGCCCACTAAATGTTTCTCAGCAGGTTAAGGGGGATTTTTCACATTTTTTTCCACAAACTGAAATAAAAATGGAACCACGGAATTTTTTTTGTTTGACTTTGTACAAACACTATCAGGTTTCTTCCAAGTAAACCTAAAACACTACTATGGCTTTCCAATTTCAGTTAGAGATTAACAAATGCTTTAAATAATTATTTTCTAATTATAACATTTTAAAAGAATTCCCTTGACAATCTAATTGCCACTTTTTTGGGTCAATTTTTGAGTTCAAAACATCTGGAATATTTGTGGAAGGTTAATTTTAAAGTTTTGGTAAACATCCAATTTCAAACTTACATTAAAAAAATCTAATACCTATTCCATATGGGATAAGAAACAATAATATGGTGATTTCATTTGACCAATCATGACTAACCATTATAACTTAAATGGCTGGAATAAGTACTTAAGCATTTCAGTCATCTGTAGTACATTGCAATCTTCCATAGAAATGGAAACAAAGATATATACTGATGTTTCTTTTTAATTCCTTGTTAATTTCTCTGTGGTAAATAAATATAGACCAATAAAATGACCTTAGGCAATGCAGTATGTAGTTTATTCTTCATATACGAAGTTTTTTATTGTGCAATTTAACAACTACAAAAAAGAGAGAGATAAAACAGATGAGAGAGAGAGACAGGGTGCTGAAGGTTTCTGCCAATATGAGAATATGCTTGCTTTTCCAGCAGATTGAGGGAGGCAATTTTTTTTCCTGCAGTCACACAGTAACCCTCATTAAGAAGTAACACAGTTGTTGATCTGCTAAGACAACATGAATTAAAGGAAATTAACAACCTGTCTACTAAATTATTAAGATTAATACTTAAATTGCTTTTAATGATTAAATGGTAGCAAAGTGTACCAAAAAACATGTTTCAATAAAAGACTGAACAAGCTAAACTGAGTCAGCAGTAAAACCAACTCAACACACCAGTTGACATAAGTGTTATATTGTTTATTTCTGCAGTACACTAAAGTTAATTGGTAGAAATGTTTCTGTTTTCAACACATTTGTAAATATAGAAAGTTACAAGCAGTAAGGTTAATACCAATCTTGAGCACCATAATGGTCTCATAAAATGCTGTTAATGGAGAGAGTTATTTGAAAAACTGATAAGCAAAAGCAGAATTGTTGCATTTCAACAATACATTTATATGGTTTTTTAATACACAAATTTTAAGAAGACACCTGCCATCTATTACAAGAGGAATTAAACTAAATTGTCACCAGCTCTCAAAGCTCCTTCCACAGTTTTCCAATTCAAAACCAACCTTTACTATGCCCTCAGTAGTCAAACAGGTGTGCTCAGAATCATGCCTCAACAATTATCAGATCTGAGCTATTCCAAGTCTGGGGTGAAGGTCTATCCCAGGCATTCTTGCCAAAATCATTGTACTGCCGGCTTGCCTCTAAATCAGAGAATCGTTTAGCTCCGTATACCCTATGTACTATGCCAAGGATATCATTATGTCATGTTTCCACCAATTTGGAAAAGAAACTCGAAGTACCTTAATTACAATCATCCTAGAAGTTCAACCAAACATAAAATAATAAAGAAGTAACTTATGGCCTAAAAAAATGAATGCCTAATCAGACATCATTAGCTGCTTTATTTATAGGTCCATCGTTTTTGTAGTTTCACAGCAAAAAGGGAAAGACAGAGACGAAAAGGTAAGGGGGCATAAATGCAAATAATGGTTTTACTTTCCTTGCATATCATGTGCTTTTGAGGAAAGTAAGGAAAAGGAAAACGAATGATGACAGGGAAAGCAGGTGCCATTACTCTAGACTGAGAACACTGTTGACTTCAGGAATCAGTTCATTTGGTCACCAAAATGTCCAAACAGTCCTGGCATTTCTTACATAATCTAAATGAGCAAAATATGCCACTGTATCACTTCTATAATCCTGGTGTTAAAATGTTCTGGTTTGCACTCTAAAAAATAAGGCAAATATTGCTAGCCTGCAAATGACCATGGAAATACAGACTATAATAATTATTCCCTTTATAATTTATACAGATTAAATAATTTGTGACCTTACATGACATTTAATGTGATTAGCACTATATATTTAAAGCAGTAACTGCATGATAAAGAGAAAATATTCTTCCTGAATATCACAATGAAAACTAATTCTGTCCCAAGCGTGACTTTTGACTTAAAATGACATTTTAGTAATGTCATCTATATTCCTCTGCTTCCTGCTGTTTTAATTTTTCATGTATTCAGACTTGATCCAGGATCTGAATATTTGCCTGTTTCACCATAGGCAAGGTAATGATATTGTGCATTATTATTAGTCTTTGACCAAACTGAAGAAAATGCAATGTGGAGATTTACTTTTTAAAAGAAAGAGGGGAAAAAAACCTTTGCCCTATTATAAAATAATATCCAATAATCTAAGAAACTTTAGAAAAAACAAATTATCATCACTCATAGCTTGTAAATTATAACAATTTGAATAAAACAACAGAAAAAAAACCCACTTCGGTTATGTCAGCATTAAAAAAAGTAAAAAGCAATTTGCTTCAGCTAAATTTAATATAGCTATCTTGGGTCCTGCTAACAATTCAGCCAAGGGAGAATTAGAGTACAGCATAACTTCTGGAGGGTTTATCCCAGGACACTGGACAGATTTTACATATTACTTGGAAACCCCCACTGCCATAAATTACTATGAAAATTCCTTAATGTATTTAGCTTAACATTAAATCAGACATATCTCTATAAGCTTCACTTACACCTTTAGATTTCATTGTATCCATATCTAAAGTCTAATTATTTCAGACATTTCTAATATTTCCCAAAAGACCTTTTATGGAGCCATCTGGTTCCAAGCATGTACGGTTTCACCGCATGTCTGTTCTTAGCCTGAGCCTTTACCTTGGCTTAATAAACTTGTGGATTACTGTTGATCTGCAAAAATAAGTTCAAGTCGGGCATGTTCCTCCCCTTGGGGTGGCATACACCAGACCTAGCTGTAAAACAGTGATCCTTGTTGCCACCTCCCAACTGAAAATAGCACAAGCTCTTATCCACCAGATTGTCACAGTGCAGAGCCCTCAAGTTGTTAAAGATCATCTGTTTGATTAAGCTCTGAAACATAAGTATTCATACAGTCAATACTAGCCCCCTCAGAAGCAGTAGCTACCCACATCCTTTTTCAGCTTTCAAGCCTGCCTCTCATCTTGCACCTTGTCCTGCAAGAGGGTTAGGGTGAGGTGCTATCAGGAGTACAGGAGCAGAAGTCAGAGTTTAATTTGTGTATGCGTGACAAATCTGGCCCAAAGTTCTAGTTTGGACAAGAGCCTGTCTAGCAATACAAACACACCGAACGTTGTTTAATATATGTAAGAGTTTCGTGTCAGATATTTCAATGCTGATTTATGCTATGGCTTGACTACTGAGACTTCTGTATTGCATAATAGGCTAAAGACAGCTGACAAGTTTAAGTCCCTCCTGTTTCATAGTACTGCTTTTATGCACACTTAGACATACGGATCTTTTCTTCCTAGGGACTGGGTTAGCAGTTCACCCACCCATAAGAGACTTCTTTTTCAGTTTTTTTCCTTCCTTTACAGTGAAATATTAAGCATATTCTCAGTTTCCTACTTGTCATTATTGAGGCTAGCAGTACCATGAGCTTCAGGCTCTGGTTTCAAAACAGAGACACCCATAAGATGTCTTGACTTGACTCACAGATCCTTCTCAAACTAAAGCTACACTGCTTTTAACATTTTTGTTAAAACCAGTAAAAATCAAGTAACTCTTTCTCTTAGCTTCAAACCAGTTCTAACAAAACTTCAGTACAAAACCTCAGCCCCATTCACTGGGGCTCAGATGTATTGTTGAAAATCTCAGTTATGACTCCTGTTCAATGCAGAATTTTTCATGACTCACTGACCTTTCAAAAGAACCCAGAATCAAATGTGATCCTCTTTATACATTAACATCAAAAACATCCACAATTCACAACTTTGCATGGCTTACACATGAAACGAAAAGAACACCGTTGTTTAGAGGTTTGTTTTGCCTGTAAGCATATGATTATATTCCAAATTCAAAGCAGAACTCTTGGTTTGCAAGTTCATGTAGGTCAAAATTGACAAAGGATTTGCATGGACTCTTAGGATGTAGGACTGCAGAATTTTGCATATCAGGTTCACAGGCTGTCACAGTGTGACTCATCAGGATTACGTGAAGACAACAGGCTTCCTCAACTGCTGCAGCAGCTCTTTAGAAGTGACAGGCTGACTGAGTCATGAAAGCTGCTGAAACCATAGCCTACTTGAAGGAGGGACTTAATAATACTTGAAACTAACTGGCAGGGTGAGCTGTTTGGGGGGGTTTTATTATGTTTTTTGTGGAGAGCATTGTCTCCTTACATAAGCCAAAGACACTCCACTGCTTTCCTCTCTTTGGGGCTTTTGACAGAAGAGCCCCTACACTGAATCAGGAAGTCAGCTAGAACTCAAACAAAAATGCATTTTGAGCTTTTCTTCCTAGATTAATGGCTGAACCTAAAACATTATTTTGAACTTAAACTGCCTAATCATGCAGTACCTTCTAAAAGAAAAATCCATTGTCTGAAGATAAGAATAACTTACTTTGTCCAAAGGCAATACTTTTCTATATCACAGTATTGGCTGACTAAGTTGGATGAGGTATATTTTAATTGCAAGAGCTAGACAGATTATTTGAACTAAATCTGAATTGAAAAACGGTTTAAGAAGGGCTTTTTCTTTTCTTGAAACACACATGAGTGTGAGCCATTATTTTGAGGCATTTTTTAATCTAAGCCAGATATGAATCAAAAATAATTAATCATTCCTAGTAAATCATAACAATTATATGGAAACCTGACATCTTATCCCCCCAGCAGAGGACATATCCATAAGGGGACTCTTACTGTGTCTACATTATGAAGTAATATGGAGCAATAAATGTGCATCTGTGACCTGAACAGCTGGCACTGAGGACTCGACATTGACACTGCGCATGCTTTAAATGATTAAAACCTCCTTCAGACCAGCCTAGACCTGTGAACAAAATGCCCCATGGAAGTGGGAGTACATTAGGCTCATTTCTGGGACTCATCTGCCTGTTTAGTTTCACGCAATGGGAATCGAGGCTATGCTCTTGAAGTCTTTCATGATTTTGCCCAAAGTATGGTTCACATGGGTAACTGGGATATTTACTTCTCCTAGTCCTAACTATAATGCTACCGTAGGTGCACCCACTACTTACTAAGGCCTGCCATGTGATCCAGTGTTTCAGCTGTTCCCTCTGCTCTCCTTTGGCACATGATCCACTATCATTTCCACACCACCACCATGAATACTCACTTCTGAAACATGAAGCATTGCAGACCTCAGATGAGATGTAAATACTCAGTAAGGGGGAATTGTACCTACCTGAAGTAAACTTGCATTAAATTTCCTTTAAGGAATTGAGAATAGGGGAGAGAGAGCAGCTACACCTTTACTTGTGACTCCTCTGTGTTGGAAAACATGGCATAGCTGCTGGCAGATGGGTCTTGAAAGCACCCATTGGAATCATTAACATGTTCTTCTTTCCTGTCTCCGCACTGACAAGCTGTGCTGCAAATAAATGTCTGCTCCTTCTTACATGTGCATGAAATTTGGCTGAGGAGGTTTAGTGTAACCTCCCTTTTCACTGAAATCTCCTCCTTGCACTCTCAAAGCAGCATTTGAGATCCTCTGCTCCTCTGTGTCACATGCCTTGGAGAGCTGAAGAGAAGTAGAAATGGTGAGGCAGAGACACAAGTACCAGCACTGGTCCTAAAAGAAAGTGGGAAATGGGGCTATAGTCTCCTCCTAGCTGTAACTCCATGGTGACGGACCTTTCCCTTTCTTAAAAAGCTATTTTCCGGTATGAATCAAATACTACATTTGATATGGCAAAAGAAATAGGTACGGATTCGAATTATTTCTCAGAAATGTTGGTATGTACTTGACAGCAGTGGAGCCGAGAGAAACAATTTTCTAAATGAAGTAGATGGGAATATCATTATATATTTAATATTCAGCAGTGTGCTTGTTAAAGCACAAAATAGAAGCAGGAAATAAACTTTGATGACATACAATTAATTTGCCTACCTGCAGGCAGTTAATGCAATAAATAAACTAATTCAGCTCTTATTAGGGCCTTAAACTTACGATGAGTTTTTAGTTCATTTAATTAATACTTAAAAAATAGCCTACAGTTACGTAAATCACATCAGAGAGAAGCAATACCAACTGGCATTTATAAATCTATTTGCTGATGCTTACTTAACATCTTCAAAATGATTTTGTTAAAAAAACATGGTAAACATAACCATCTCTTGTGGCTGTTCTGATTTATCAGAAATTTTGATTCAGTGGTCCTACCCAAGTCCTTGTTTCAATGACATGTCTTCCTATGAGAAACTTCTTGGTTCTGCTCTTATACCTAGCCACTGCTAGATTTGGTACCAGCCTTACAAAGTTAAGGAAATATTTCAAAAGTTTGTAGCAGATTATTATATTTTATATGATTATTAATTACAAATTTCTCGGGAAATTAGTTTTCAGTTGCCTAACTTTTTTAAAGAGTATGGAGCTTGACTGGCTTTTGTTTTGCATTATTTTCCATTAAGGAGAAAAAAACCCAACTATTAATGGGTTTTTTTTTCTCTGTTCTTAACATCATTTTCCTGTAACGAATTGATTCTCAGCCCATACATTTACATGTTGCAATTGACTATCTCCTGTCTCTTTCACAGAGACCACAATTTCCTGCAACATCTTGGTTAGCAAGACACATTTATGACCCAGAAATTACATTGCCACAGATGATGAAAGCTTGCAAGAAGAAACAGCTAGTGCCTGTACTAAACTTGCTCTAGTTTAAAAAAAGTTTTCTATGTTTATGGCACCAGGGAAGTAATTTGTTCTACTTAAAGCAAGAGCAAGTTCAGCATTTCAACAGGGAATTTTTTCTTCCTTAACTGATGTACAGTTTATCTTCACTGAGTTAAGAGATGAAAAAAGTGCATGCTGGATTCAGCATATGCATAGCAGTATATAAGAGAGAGAGGGTGGAAAACTGAAATATATTTGGTGGATTTTCCTCCTTCAGCCTATCCCTTGCTGTCAGCAGCACTGTGTTGCATTAAAATGATTCAAGAAGGAAATTATGGTCTGGATTTTGGGCCAGTGTACTCAATGTACAGAGCAATACCAATGTACAGAAAATGAAGTCTGGGGACAGTATGTAATATATTCAGACCAGTGTCCATGGGCTGAATATCTAAATAGGTCAAATCTTTATGAATCTGACATTAATATTGGTCACCAGCTATCACCAAAGTTCTACATGTTTCCACTAGAAACAGTCCTGTCAGTTGAAGTGGGAAACTTTGTGGTCTCATACACTACTTATTATGAATATGGACAACAGAATCAAGCCTTTAATAACTCTTTCTTTCTAAATATATTAAGGGATTAAATAGAGAGTGTTTATTCTGCATGTAACGTGTATATATACGCATATGTATGTGTATCTATATATCTATCTCCACAGGAATTCAGGGATTGAGAAACTTGATGGAAAACATTGGGAATATAATTCAAGAATGTACTGTGTCCCTAGTTAAGAAAAAATGCAAACAAATATGCACTTGCATTCCTCTCTCTCTGCAGTAAGCACACACTTTTTGTTGAATGATATTTTAATAGCCTTCTTGTGATTTACTTCAATCATCATAGAATTATTTGGATCCATTTAAACATTTATTGAACTTACTTTTATACAGTTACATGTATACATAGTGTTTTAGGTACCTTACACCATAATTAAGACTTATTTGCTGAGGCTTTCTTGGCAAAATATGATCTTTACAGTAGAAGCTTAGGCAGGTGCAATGTCATTGTTCTAGTGAATAGGATTGCCTCAGGGTGAAGACAGATGTTTTTTTTTTCTTCCCTCCCTCCTGCCTCCCCTCCTCCCACTTTCTCTCTCTAACTGTTGGTGTATTTTTTTTTGTAGTTGTTGTCTAGCATGATGGGAGCAGGAAAGGCTGAACCTATGGGATAAAAAAGCTCCACTAATCTCCAGTACTAGTGTACTGAAAGAGTCCCCTGTTACTAGTATGATGAATCTTCCAGAGAGATATCTGCTCAAACACTATGATTTGTCTTTTTGTTACTACTTGTTCATTGTCTTCAAAGATTTGTGCAAAGGAATATCCAGAAAAATATCACTCTAAGGAGGCAGGTGACAAATTGTGGCAGTGGACATTGAGATGCTTTGCATCTGTGTTCAGTGTATTCCTGCCCAGCAGAGCTACACCAGCAACCTAGCAGGGACTTCTCTGTCACTTTGCACAGACCCAGGATGGGAGCAGGAGAGGGAAAGGCTGGGGGTGGTTCCACCCTGACACTTTTCTGCAGCATTTCCAGTGCCTCTGCCTGTCTCTATGCCAGACTCCTATCCAAAGGAGTCACGATTGCATAGTGTCTTTACAGATGAGAAAATGCAACAGAGATGAGCAAAACAAATCCATAGATATTTTAATGAGAGTTATATTACCTCCAGCAGAGCAAAAAATTACTGTATTTTTTGACCGAGTGTATAAAAGATGCAACAATGCAATTTCTAGACACGTCTATTGGTTTATCTGTGTTCTCACTTCAGGCAGTGGAAAAATTGCAGTCAGTTTTAGTGGATGGACTGACACTAAACACACTTTGAAAACTCTAGAACTTGTTCCCTTCCCTCAGTGACATAACCTCAGATAAAGATGATCATTCAAATGGCTGGTTGGTCATATTCTGTACAGATGGTACACATGCAGATGCCACAACACCTTACTTGCCTGTACATGATTAGCATGTAGAAAGCTATCAGAAGAGAAGATGTCCAGGAAAATGGTAGCAGTAATATCATCTTATTTAAACAATCATTCTTAGTCAAGTCACATTTTTTGGCATTGGTGAGAAGAACAACTTTTTAATAGGAAATCTGCAGGAAGAGAAATGTGGGAAATCAATTTACCATTCAAGCCTTCTTTCATATCTCTATTTTTAAATCATTATTTTAAGGTGCTTGTGTTAGAAATGCTACCTTTCATTTTGATAATCCAGTTTTTAGTCATGTTAATAAAGCCATGTAATTCTGTTCCTCTTTTCCCCATGCCTAGAGCAATTACTTATGTTGACACAAATATGAAAATAATTCACCAATAAGTTTAATTCAAAAACCCAAGATGGATTCATTTTTTGTTTATACATAGTATAACATATTAGGTATGTAAATAGAAAATACTTGTTGTCATGCTTAAAGAAATAGAGACAACATCAGCATGCAAACATAACTAATATTAGTATAAACATTTATCTTTAGTGGCAGATTTGTGTGTTTATTTACTTGCTAATTTTATCTGCTAGAATTTATTAGGAAATTAGACATAGGACTACATGGTACGTACAAGCTTTAAAAAATACAGTATCTTCTTGATAGTGAAGTCGCTAAGCAATTAGAATTGCCTAAACCACATTTTTCAGAACAAAAAAGAGGTTGGGCTACACATCCATTTTCTGTAACTAAACATCAATTTTTAAGCCTCTCTTTTTTCAAGTCTAGTTATCATGGGGGTGTGAAATAGGTGAATAATGACTTTTCATTCACTTTTCCTCTTTTCTCCAGAGAAAATTTTTAAAAAATGGTTGAATCCTACAATCTCATCAATACTGTCAATAAATAGAAAAAGCAGGGGAAAAAGCATGTTTTCCATGTATGTGAATCCTTTGTCATGAATTTTGAACTCTTCACAGGTCTGTTTCTGCAAAGCTTTAAACATTTCTTTGCACTGGAAAGGTTATCTAGGTTTTTATGAGATCTGAATTTTGTATGATTCATACATATATTTCCAACAGGTGTTGTTACATGGAAGAGATAACCATGATCACTTCAGTAAATTAAGGAGATTTTATTGTGTTCATTTATTCTAATCATCACCCTCAAATGACAGGATCCAATCCAGTTTTAAACATGAGCTCACTTCTGACATAAGCAATAGAAGTTTGATGCAGGTCAAAGAGTAAAGATGGACAAAGGCTTCCTGTGCAAACAAGGATATGGCGAATGCAAGAAGAACAACATTGAATCTGTGGGCAATGTAAGCTATGACAAAAGGAGCTATGAAGAAGATCTTGACTTATTTCATTACTTTTTGTACTAAATAGACAAGCAAGCATCTTGGACATTCTCATCATGAAAAACTGGCAAGATCAGCAAACAGGACTTCAAGGAGATAATTGGTTTTCCGTTTTCTTTTTCTGACTCTTGGACAACTACTCCTAATGTCTGAGCTTCTAATTATTTGCAACAGAGGAAATTCAGCACTTCAGGTGAGTGTGGTTTGGATAACTACCATATTATGAAATACAACAATTCTTTAAAGACAAATAACCATGAATAGGTGGATCAAATGTTTACATTGTTAGAGCTGCTCTGATGGAAAAGATGATTTGTGGATTCTACAAGATATGCTGAGAAGGAAGTCAAAGCCATATACATCTTTTGATATATATAAGGGAGGCGACATGCCTTAATTCATTAAACAGTTTATCCAGCACTGTGTGGCATGCAACGTTTTCTGAATTATTTTAAGTATCTAGGTTTAAAGATGTGATGCAAAGTTGTGACCAAGGGCCACAGTACAATTTTTAACAGTAGTTTATGTTAGTAAATGGAACTCATTGACAAAGGAAGTACAAGTAATTATGTGAAATATACGTGAAATATGCATATATGCCTCAGCACCAGCTTACAGAAACTAAAATGTTTCAGTTTTAAAATGTCATCAATAAGATGCATTTATCCTTCCTAATCTAAAATAATTTAAATTATATCCTAAGAAGGCATGTGTACATGCATGGTGAGTGGAGAGAGTTGCCTACCTGAAGAATTTAGACCTCCGAAATAACTGAAAGTTGTATTTGAAGCATTCTGAAACATACTGTTTTTCTGCATTTCTCATGCTAGTTATTTCTCAGCTGAGACAGAATTTAAAGAAAAACATCAGAAAAACTTAATTTGCAGTGATATCATAGGTATGCTAACAATTCAACCCAGCATATAAATTAAAATTTTATTTGCTGTAAAGAATCCTTAAAAAAAAAAAAATTTAGCCAAGCTTTTTTAATATTTTGCATTTGTCATTTGTCTGCTAAGATGATTGACGATATGCCCACACAATACAGAACTCTTGTTTTTGGCATCGAAGGTAGTGACAGTACTTCACTAGGCACTTGCAGTCTAAAACTGCAGATTTTTGACCCTGTATTCCACATATACAGGGTCTTAAAAGTTTGATAGTAATGCTGACTGGTAGATCGTCAACAAGGATAGCAGTCCCTGTGCTAATTGCTATGCATACCTGTAAAAGCCTCCTTATTTAAATAGAAAACAACAACAACCACCAGAGGTCAAAACATATCCTGAAATTGGACTCTGCTACAGATATATTTTAGAAGTAAATCAAGAATACACTGGAATTCTTCTGGCTCACTTCTCAGTACCCTTCACTTGATTAGACCACAGGATTATTAGTAAGGATAAGCAGCCACCATCAAGAAATAAAGGGTTTGTTAGAGTGGCCTTGGGAAACCTTATTTTTCCTCATTTATTCATGTAACCTTGTTGATTTTGGTAAATTCTATTGACAGAGTAAGACACATTCATTCATATCAATAAATGTAGAAAATTTGGTCCAAAAATATCCTTGATGTTTTGTTTGTTTGCTTGCTTGACATGTAAACAAATCAAATAAAAGCATCTCAGGAATACTGTTGGCTAAAAACACACATTTTTATTGTGAATTAACATGTGAATTAACAATGTCTTCTTTCCCTGACTCCCTTTTGTTGCCATGGAAATCTTTCTTTTGAAAGTACATTTTTGCTGCTTGACCTTAAAGAGAGGCGCACATGAAAAAAGTTATCAGAGTTGCTTTGGTGTTCACATTTGCTGTAATAAATTATCTCCACATTTCAAAACTTTAATGGCAATACATTAAAATACTTAAAGTTCAAACCACAGGTCCTTTATATGTTCTGCATGCATAACAATACACCCATACCCAAATGATGGCCAGGTTTACCAAGACACTACTTCAGTTACTTTAATTCATATTAATAATACAAAGTAGCTGTAAAACTGATTTCTTCAAGTCAGAAAAGAACAATGAACCTGGGGCATATCTAAAACTGTCTCTTTGCACGGATGCAAATGGAGAAAGAATTACTCTGTCATTATTTTTTTAGAAATAGAAATGTTTTAGAAATAGAAATGTTATTTATGAACATTTTACTGATGTAAAAGGCACAGACTGGAACAGATATTCCACAGGTTGGTCGTATTCTTAGGGGAAGCTGAGAAGAATATACTTAATTGCTACTTGTTAAGTGCAGAAGGATGGGAAGAAAGAAGCATTACACATATTCTGTCTGTGGTTAATGAAAGCAATTCAGCAGAGGTCTCAGAGAGCCATTGTGAGAGTTCAATAGACTGAACTGACAGCACTTGCAATAACGTTATATCATCAGATACCCTAGCTGGTTATTCAATCAATTATGTGGCAATTCCAAAGCAATTTTAAAGGAAAAAGGGGTAAGATTTCCTATTGCTTCTTCCCCTCCATCCACCTTTCTCCCATATCCTTCCTTTTAAATACAGCACTTGTGAAGAGCAAACTGAAAGAAGCCAGCAAAGAAAACACAAAAAAATGGAAAGGGAAATGAAGACAGGATACTATCAGACGGACATCAAATACTGGAACTTTATAAGAAGGAATAAATTTTAGAAGAGGAGCGATAAGGTGAAAAGTAATGGAGAACAAAATGGATGGAAAGAATGTACCAAACCTATTTTTAATGGAAACCTGAGTTTTCAACTAAGCAAGATTTTCACAAAAAAATCCACTTTCTGATGACAGTTTAGCTTTCCCAATGCAAAATCAACTCTTTTCAATTGAAAATGCTCCCAGGATACCTTGTGGTTGTAATTTGTTTTCTTAGAGTCCATGAAACACTGTTTGTGATGACTGCCATAACAAAGTCTCTCTCTTATCAAAGGAAGACATGATGCTGCTGCAGTGTGATTTCAACAAAGACCTCAGCCCAAAGAAGAAAAATGGGAACATATCTATCTGCTTGAAAATTCCTTTGAGACATCAAAGCAGCACTTCCAAATCATAACATTCAATTTTCCTGCTGAAGTTTTAGTGAAAAGATCTTAGCTTTGATAAAAGAAAATTTCTACAGAAAAAGAGTATTTGTTGTAAGTGTGAGATTATCAAGAAAGGATGCTCAAAGTAGGAAATGCTATAGGTAAAATTGCAGTCTTCAAATCTTTAAACATCTTGTTAATACTTTTTTTTAGTATTATTTTTTACATAAATGGCTACAGTGATCTACTGTCACAATGACAAGGAAACTGTACTAAAGGTAGCACTTTGCATCCTTACAGGTGATTGCTCTATAGACCTTTACCAGAGAAAGGAAGAAGTTTCTGTGAAAGACAGGAAGCAGAGAAGGAGAATGAGAATAGACTTTGAAAGGGCAAACCTGGAAGAATTTTCAAGATAAAGACATATTCTTGTGCACCAGGAGAACACTGGAATTATTTCAAAGAAAGAAATTTCAGGAATTTCCAGCGTGATACATCGTGAGGGACTTCTTATATTTTTGTTGAAAGATTTCTATAATATGGATAGCATTGTTATAGCAACTGAAACACTAGGTAGTAAGAAGCATCTAGAAACATTAACAAGCTGAGAGATTAAAAAGCGGAATGTGTATTTCTTAGAATGCCGGTAGAAGCATACTAGAAGTTATAACCTGAATTTTATGTTAAACTCCAAAAATTGCTTCTTAAAATAAAAATACTTCTCAGCAGTACCTTGTAAAAAGAGAGAATATTAACTACAGGTTCTGAGCATTCTGACTGTAAAGAGGCAGCTCACACAATGATGCTGAGAAGACAATACATTAATTGCCACTCTTGTTGTAATTTGTGGATGATTATTGTTTACAAAGGACCTCCATCTCCTTCTTCTACCTCATCTTCACAAATATGGCCTGAAAGTATAACTCCCCAGACTGCTATGTCCACCTGCATGTGAAGGAAGGAATGACTGTCTGAGCAGTAAAGCTACAACAGCAGGTTCTGCTTCACCTGCAGTGCCATCTTAAAATTGTATGATTGAAGGGGTTACCCAGGTGAGCTGCCTCCCACCTCTCATAGCTGTTCATAAAAGGAAGGCCAAATGGCTCATGAAGCAGCTCGTGAATCATTACAGTTTTCTTGTAGATTATGAGATTCAAATAAGGATCCATTAGTGATAGCGCACCAAGCTAAAAACTGTGTTCATTCAGGAACGCAGGTTTTCCCTTGTCAATGCCACAAAGCAGAGGAGAGAGCATATGAGTGCTAACTGTTTAAACAGACTGATCTTTATTCCTCACTGCATTTGTACCAGAGCTTTCAAAGAGCTACTTAAATAAGTATTCTCAGTGACTTCAGAGTTCAGTAAGGCACAAGCGTATGTACCTTGCTGTTATGTCAGACTACTTATCCACCTGTAAACTGGCTGACAATTTTGCTTATGCTTTTAAGATGATTTATTGACTGCAGTCACTTACTGTGTTTTCAGAAATCAATGTTGTTCTACTCTGTGGGTATTTCTGGGTTTGTTACAAACATTAAAAGTTCTTTTTCCTCCAGTGTGCAATACTACTGTGTTTTTGTGCATGGTTTCAAGTGGAATAGAGGAAGTAGAACTGAAAAGGAGTACGTGTTCTGTGTATAGAGCTGGGGTTGAATTAGGGACAACAGGACAAGATTTTGCTTTCTGCCTTTAATACATGGGAAAGTCAGGTTTAAAAGTGCTTGTCTTGCTAACAGCTTCAAGAAAATGTATGATTAATATTTCATATTGTTGAATTTTATTTATCAAGTGCTTGCAAGTTTAACATTATATTGCCTTGTCAGCATTCTGTTTGGTTTTCTACAACTACTAAGTCTATAAAAATTAGGACTTGATTGACATTAAGGTGTGGTATACTATTGTCAAGCCCCTCTATATAGCAATTCCAACAAAAAATAACTAACACAATTTAACTGGAGCTCCAGCAATGTTTCATTGGACCAAACTATACAGCCTTTAGCAAAAAAAAAAGATTATCATTTGACTGCTAGTACTTTTCACCTGACTAATAGCTTATTTCCAGAAAGGAAAAAATTCGTATCAGTTTCTGTGGTTTTATTGGTTTTCTGCAGCAGTACCCTACATAGAGATGATTATCACTTCTAGGTAATGGCCTAGTGTTACTGTAGACATGATCAGCTTCTGGTTTGCAGTTATACAGTCCCAAAAATACAAAATGAACCAATTTACCATTATATTTTAGACTGCAGCACCTTTCCTGGTGACAATCTTTTATTTCATGGTGCTGTTAGTGGAAGCAATATTAATCAAGCCTTTGTGGTACAGCAGTTGAACTCGAAGACAGAGCACTGAGTCCACACATATTTTAGAAGGCTGTTTTGGCTGACTAGTCTTCTACAAACACTAGTAACAATAGCACAATTGACTATGTATCATGTTAGAAAGAGGGGAAAGGATGTGTGACAACTCTCTTATGGTTCACATTTTTAATGACATTCAAACTAGGCATATAATCCAAATTCTGTTTCCTCTTCTCTTCTCTCCTTTTCTTTTCTCTCCTTTTCTCTTCTCTTCTTTTCTCTCCTTTTCTCTCCTTTTCTCTTCTTCTCTTCTCTCTTCTCTTCTCTTCTCTTCTCTTCTCTTCTCTTCTCTTCTCTTCTCTTCTCTTCTCTTCTCTTCTCTTCTCTTCTCTTCTCTTCTCTTCTCTTCTCTTCTCCACTCAGACTTTACAGTGTGATTTTCCAGATTCCAGAGAGCTTGAAAGAGAGAGAGAATTTGTGGTGAAACCTTACCCTCTGTTGACATAGACAGGATTGATTGCTGGTGCTCCCCGTTGTAATCATCTCATAAATAAATCAGTGCTTATGAGAAACTACATCAGTCAATAGGGAAAGATTTTCTTATTTTCCTGGAAGTATGCAAGGGAAGAAAAGAAATAGTTTAATTTTTTGCCAGTGATTAACATAAATTGATTTGACAAACTCAGTGCTTTTATTTCAACCCCAAAGAAGATCATTGTTTCTGTGACTAGAAAATCATCCTCAGAGTACTTAGGTCCAGATTTTAAATATAAAGGCTTTCTTCAAAGAGATTGATTGTTAGTTCAAAGTCTGGCACAGAGGTATTTCAAAATTATGCAGATAGCAGTTTCAAATCATCAGTTCTACAGCAGAATAAATGACCTCACTGAGGGCAATGGGACAGGCCCTGTC
Source organism: Ciconia boyciana (assembly GCF_034638445.1). Lineage (NCBI taxonomy): Eukaryota > Metazoa > Chordata > Aves > Ciconiiformes > Ciconiidae > Ciconia > Ciconia boyciana. The sequence continues at coordinate 84,493,619 of NC_132935.1, forward strand.
TGACAAGGCCCCTGCTCTGCCACCCAGGGATCCCTCATGGCTCCCAGCCTGTAGGGAACAGCCAGCCCTTGCAGCACCCTGACATGGAATCAAAGAACTGCTGTTACTATTAATTTCCTGTATTTTTTTCATTTTTAATATTATAAAATTCAGCATTATTTTCCAGCACAATTTAGCAGTAGTCCAACATTGTTTGCTTGTTCTTTTCATGGAAACTTGACAGTGGGCACAGAAACTTGGCACTAAATTCTTGGCATCTTTTTGAAAAGTCAAACATAACAGCTAAGAGGTAACATTTCAGAGATGTTTAAGAGGATTTACCTTAGCAACTACTACTGGCTTTATCTGCAAGGTGCATGCCTTAACACCTGTTCTGGGTTCTGAACATTTGTTCTTATTAATATTTAGGTTATGTTTTATGCTCAGAGCTCCCACGGTAAATGCCCACATAAAATCTCTGTCAGAAGGATATACTCTATTCATTTCATCAGCCATAACTGGGTATGTAGCATGCATATTTGGAAATGGGATATGTTTTGCAAATTTGCAACAGAACTGGCAGAATGTGTAACTCTGGTATCAGGATTGACATAGACTAATCTGTTGTAGTTTCATTAAGGAATGGATCTTCAAATTTCTGAGAATTTGAAGAAATAAGAATCTTATTTCTCTCATCTGTTTTTCAAAACCCCAAGTCAGCATGAGCTCAGTCCACAGAAGTGTCTCTGTATTCTGAAGAAACTGAACCACTACCAACAAGGCAGGTAGTATTTTCCTGGGTAATAAAAATGATTATAGCAGCAACTGTTCCTCTTAATTCTTGCTGTATAGGAATTGTCAATAATTAATTCTGCTTTTTCTAAAACACATGACCCTTTCTGAACCTCAGGCATCATGGTGCCCAGGTTTAGAAGAATATGTCTAACCCTACAGAACTGTGTTACAGAGTGCAGAGCTGCCAGAGAAAAGCATGTAAATGGGTATTACTCTGTTCTATCACTAGAAATGGAATTATTTAAAACTTTTTTTGAAGTGATTAACACCATATTAATCACCCAAAAGACACATACAAAGGCAGCATGATAAAATTGAGAGCAAATATTTGAAGTTAATGCTGAAGTAAATCACTGTGTTTCAGATGTATCTATGACTGTCTTCTAAAACAAGCAGTTACCCAAAATTCAGGGCCTTAAGGGTTGCTTTTCTGCAGAGAAAATGAAAGAATCTGGCATCTCTGATATAATCCCCTTTTTAAAAAATAATATCTAAAATCCTCTGGAACCTAGCAAGAGGAAACTATATCTTTGCTAACAAGTCCAAGCTGCTTTCAACTTGCACTTGACAAGTTTTTCATGTCTAGCTTTTTTCCTTTCTCAGTCGTGCTGCTGGCAATTCAGACATTTCCCTGATACTTTCCAAGGTGCTTTGTCTTTCAATTTCATGGAATAGTTACATAAATACTGGCCATCAAAAGGTTTTTTTTTTCTTTAGATTCACTGTTAGATGATGACCTGCACTTCTCTTTGGAACAAGGTCATCGGGCTCTATTAGTTTCTTACAGCTGTCATAAATGAAGAACAGTAATCCCACTTAATCCATAAGAAGTCCCCTTAAATCAAGAACAGTTTCACCTGCCACTAAGAACAAAAACTTGCAATAAAGAAAAGACAGTGTTGTTGGTACTGTTGTTTTCTCAGACTAAACTTCTGCAAAATATTATCATGAGAGAAAGGTGGAAATACATAAGCACTGACTTTCATAGTGATCTTCCCTCAAAATGCACCTGTGTCTCACTAAAACTGTTTGCTCTTCTCTTGGTTGGTTGCATGCACACTGTGCATGTGTAACCATCTGACATGATGGAGAGCCTTGACATAGCATTGAACTTACCAACAGTCTATAAATTATTCAATAAGAATAAGGGCAGGAATATTTTACCTGACTTGCTGGTGTTGTGGAGTCCTATAAGAAGATTGTGCAGAGGAAGACGAAAGCCATAGATCAATGTATAGAAGTAAAGACAGGACTGATTAATACCAGATTAATTCAGTAGGAAACAAAGGCAAGCTCTGTGTACAAGAAAGAAGTAAAAGCATGTTCATTTTATCTTCACAGTTACTTTGTGTCTTACCATCAGAGCATCTTGATGACTCAGACACTAATGCATTTATCCACACAAAACCCCAGAGACAGGTAGACAATGCTTTGGAAGCCGTACCTCAAATAGCTATAGATATAATATAGAAAGTCTATGGCAAAAGCAGAGCAGAACTGACATGCTGAATCCCAGTGCAGGACCTTAAACATATCCTTCTCATCACATAAAAATAACAAGCAATTTTTGTTCATGTAAAGACTGAATTGCTTAAACCATACAGTCTATCTTGACACCTATATTGTATAAATGCTAAGTAGAAATTTCCATTTTCTTTTCAAATCGTTCATTCCCTCTGACAATAATTTCAATATGAAAACTTTTCATTTATGGTCTTCATTAAAAAGACTGCCTCTCCCCATACCTACTGCCCCATACACATTAGAATACATAGAACTGATTATTTGTTTAATAACTGATGGATAAGACATTAAAGTCATGTTGTTTTCCTTGGACAAGTGCATAAACAACCATATAAGCAAGTGAAATAGTGTTAAATTCTGGAAAACTTTGGGTTTTTCCTGTTTGCTTTTAGAGTAATCTATTACAGTTATTATATAAAAACCTTTGGATTTTTTTCAAAAGAAATATTTTAAGTGAATAATCTAAAGTGCTGTTCTAGCCTTGAGAAAACACAGAACTGCAAATCTTCATGGATACCAACTTCATTGTCAGACTTATTATTGGAAAAATTAGCATTTGAATACCCTTGCAATGTGGAATAATTTGTTTCTTCCTTGTGAAATTGTTCAGCATTGACAGACTTATCATAACTCCTGCTTCACAACTGCTGGAGATGGATCAGTTAATCAATGGTGTCCAAATTGTGAATGTTCTCATTCTTCTGCTAGTTGTCAAGTCCAACGTACTGTCATACCTATGTAGTTAAACACTATGGAGACAAAATGCACCTGCTGTTTCCGACAGAGACTTACTTTACAGGACCAGGACCTGATATAGAGATGGCTATTTACCAGCAAACTGAGTGAACTCTCTTCTGAATCTAAACAATCACCAACTGATTATTTAACTATTCTAAAAAAACCTGCATTCATGTACACCAGTGATTGTATGACCAGCTCTATAAGGAGTACAGTAATAGGTCAATTGGTAGAGAGCATGTTCATAAACCATCTATGTCATGTGCAATGACAATGGTGGAAAAACAAGGAGAAAGGCAGCAGGGATATCAAGAAAGCTACTTGTTAATATAAACTTTTTAGACTAAAATGCTATTTGATAAAAACAAGACAGTGCTATAACCTATCTCTTTACTACATTCTTCACTCTTAAACAGCTAAAATTAAGTAACTATAGGGGATGCTTGCTCTGCAAGGGACAAAAAAGAAAAAAAAAAGAACAATATTTAATACACTATTCTTAAAAACAAATAAACCAGCAAAGCAAATCCCTCAGCAGTGTCTTATATTCACAACTTCTTTGGCTTGGAATGAACATGAAGCAGAAGAAATACCAAAGATCTCATAATCAGAAAAAAAAGCACTATCTGAAAGCAGCTCAGCTCTCTAATTTATATTTTCATTCATGGTCACCTATGCACCTAAACTTTGGACACATTCATATCCTTTCAAAATTAGCAGAAGCACTTCAGTCACTTGATATATCAGTTTGAACTCACAACTATCTCAAAGCATGTAGGGTGAATTCAGCCCATCTTTACAAATATCTTCTAAGGCATGTCATGCTAAAATGTTTGCATTGCCCACCATACGAACTTTTCAGTCTAAGAGTTTAACACATTAAAGAGTGCATGATTTTGTTATCCTTGTGATGAAATAATGCTTTCTCTTTGAGGTAAAACATTTCATTCTGTTTATTTCCAAATAAGAAATAGATAAGGATCCTAATCAGCAAAGCCTCTCATGCTCCCTTTTTGCTTACTGTCAAGGTGCTGGGAGCACCAGGGACTCCCCAGGTGGGTGATGGCAGGGCCTGGCAGCCAGGGCCTGTCCCTACACCAGCCAGGAGCAGGGCAGCCGGGGGCACTGGGGCAGCCCCAGCCCTGGGCATCGGGCACCTCCCTGGGGACATGGCCCTATGGCTGGGCCTGGCTTGGCGGGGCCCATGGCTGGGCAGGGCAGGGCTGTGGGGAGCTGGAGACTGGCCCTGCTGCAGCATTGCTGGGGCAGGGGCTGACGGCTTCAGGGGGCTGCAATGGGGTCCATGGGCAGGGTGAGGGGAGCCCTGGGGGGCTGACATGGGGTCCCAGGCCATGGGCAGGGTGGGGGGAGCCCCATGAGGTGGGCAGGGACAGTCAGGACTGACAGTCCCCTTAGGGCCATGACACTCACCTAAGTAATAACTTTATGCACACATCCTGCATATGCTCAAAGTGACACTTAAAAATTCAGTGGTCCCACAGACACAGTGCTGACCTAAATCCAAGTATGGGTTTTTTAGCCTGGAAATCTTTGAGTAGGGGAAGCTCTCTGAGAGGGGCGTCGCAAAAGAACTTTAGACACTTGTTCAGAATTTGTATACATCCAGCAACTAGGCCACTGACAGGATGAAGTTTTATACAAAATGGCTCCTTCCAGGGCATGGCCTGTGAATCCAGCATGACCAGACAGCATTAGGTAGGGGCTGTTGACTTGCACAAGGACTAATATGGTGCCTTGCACGGTCTGCAGCACAACCGAGTTACTGGACATGCACATCAAGCCCTCCACAGCAAACCTGCGCTGTGTAGCATCTGTTCTTCATGGAACAGAAAGTGTCCCCAAATTGAGGCTGAACAGAATAAAAAGATATGACAGATCAGTGATAGCCATCGGATTTTCATGGCTGAGAGGAAACCGTTCATAAAAAAGAGACACCAACAGGAAGAAATATGGCTTGTACCCTGTGTCTCACCAAAAATGGTTAACAGTGTCAAGAAGAATCATGGAGAAAAGATGTTACTCCACAGGAAGACAACGGGCTGAAAGAAGAAAAACTACTTTCTGAGGTGTAGGAAATGCAGAACATTTTAATACCAACCAGAAACAGAAAGTGGAAAATGATAGCCACTAGAGTAAGAGCTAAGTCACTGAGCCAAAACATGACAATATTATTCTACAGACAAAACCTTGTATCAGGTGCTGCAGATAAGCCTGAAACAGTACTTACTGGAGAGCCACATGGCAAATTTGAGTATACAGGAAAAGTATATCGTCATTTCAGGACTGGATGAATCAAGAGCAGCACAGGGGCAATGATTAGAGCAGCTGCCTTGAAACCATTGGCATCACATTTAGCTATTGCCTTTCTCGAAAAGGGCCTTGGCAGCCCCTACATAGATTTCCCTCAACAAACGGGTGAACACTCAGAATCCTCAACTGCAGAAAGAAAAGTCTTTCTAATTGACTTCCTTGAAATAATACAACAATCTCACTTTATTCAATATGCACACTAAGCAGGATAATCTAGCTCTAGTTCCAGTTTAAAACCCTAATGCATACAAGAAGATCCTTTTGATGGTTTCCAGTTCTACAGTTCTTTGTGTTTTCACTTAGTCAGAAAGAGACTGCTGTTTTGCAGAAATTCTGATCTATCATTGAGGTTTGCATATAGAAATAGTTGTGGTAGTAAGATTAGCTAGAGTATTATAATTAATTTTTATTTTCAAGCAGAAAATCCAGTTTCAGTATCATCCATGTCCATAGCTCCAATGAAAGCTACAACTCAGTTTCAAACATAACCGTAGCGGGGATCATAGCTGGGACCATTTACTGCAATGTTTTGTTCCAGTAATAAAAACCATATCTACAAGAAAGTAAACTGTGACAAGAATTAAAACCAGGTAAATTGTACAAAGTACAATCAAATCAAGATTATAGATGTGTCATTTTTTTCTACCTTTTCATTCCAGTGACTAAGATGTGATGGCATCTGCTTATCAGATTTACTGACATGATAGTTATTAAAATATTATATCATTCAGAACTAGAAAAGCACAAATCCAGGACACTAAATCCAAATACCTGGAATTTTAGGTGGAATTCAATTTGAATTCAATTTGAATTCAAATATAAATCATTTTTGTGCTTTTAGTTATGGGTCAGAGCTAAAATCAGAAGTCTAAACATCATTCAGATCCAAATGTCAATGCTTCAGTTTGTCTCTGCTTACAACAGAATAAATACATTTGATATTAAAAGATATGAAATGTTTTAAATCTCATATTTCACATCAATATGCACTCCTCACCTTCACATCAAAATGTATTTTTCACTTTTGCCTATGAGTCAGAAGAAATATAGGTAATTCACAGAACAGAAAGGAAAAAAAAAACCCACCTCAGTGACAATGGAGAGCATCGATTGTCAACTAAGAATTTTATCACCAATCTCAATTTTTGCTTTGGCTTACTCATTTATCCCACCATAATAATTTGATCAAGACTCCACAGCACTTTGAAAAAGTTGTTATTCTTGAACCTGTTTTCAAGAGAACAGGAAGAATCATAGAACAAAATTATTTTCTAGTCCTGACTGTTCATACATTGAGCCATGTTTAAGTAAGTTTTAATGTCATGAAAGAAAGTCATGAATGTCATTCAGTAAGCACAATTATGATAATTGGGATAGACAGGAGCTTTTGCATTTCTGCATACTTTCTGTGAGGTAGTTATACCTATGAACATTCTTTCTATTATGAATCTTAAAAAATTAAATTATAGTAATGCTTTATCAGATAAAACTGAAGTGACTTTATGCATCTGGACATATAAAAGACAAAGATGCTTCAAAAGAAGTAGTGAAAGTCAAGTTTATACATCTTGCCTAAGAAAGTATATTTCCTGCATATTTTGTACACAGATAAATAACAGAAGCTATTTGCATATCAAATTATATATATGTATATAAGAAAACCTGATAATTTGGAGCATAAAGCTCATATTAACTGCTTAATTGCTGTAAAGTCCCACTTATAGACCTGTAATTTCTCTCCAAATCAAGTCTGAAGTCTGAGTCTGAAGCGTTTGAATCCAAAGATTGCTATAAACCTGTAAGAAGAATTGAAAGGGTAGATTAGCCTATTATCATATATTTCCACTGGTTAAGAAGGGCATTGTGTGGTTTCAGTGACTCCGAAAGGAAAAAAAGTACTTGACAACATTACAAGCCCACATTTGGACACGCATGAATTTTTGAGGCACTCATATTCTGATACGAATTCAGAGATGAAAATCACATTTGCTTTCTAATTTGGCAATAGGACCTGGAGCAGAGAAGCTGTTCTGTCCTGTTTAAATCGCTTGAATGCTGAAGAAACTCCATCTCACCTTCCCCAAAGGATCTCTAGTCTTTCATAGTCTCTGTCCTGGAATGATGTTTTTTCCAAGTCACTAAAAGGAAATGTTCAATGCCAGAGAGAACAGCTCGGAGGACAAGTTAAAATGCAACCAAAAGAATCACCAGCTTTCAGTAGCTCAGTCGCTGCTCTCTATTCATTCAAGGTAGACTCTAGTGACAGCATCTTGACTTACTACCACCAGAAAGGCCCTGATAAAAAAGAAAAAAACAATTTAAATGTCTCAGGCCTGCTGTCCTGCAAGAAGACTCTGAAAGACACTGGTGTTCATTCACTTTGTGCTGCCTTCTGGTGTTTGCCTACAGAACAGAAATTGTGAACCTGCTCTTCACCCGAGGTAGTCCCAAATGATCTTCTATTCCCCTTTACACTCTTTCAATACCTGGCTGTGATAGTAAGAATAGCAGGACAGTGATGTTTAGGATCCTCAGAACTACTTCATATTTTCCTAGCTAGTGTGGAAACCATATACTTCATAATAAAATTAAAATGGATCCTTGAAAATTGAATTAATAATAAAGACAAAAAGAGCACATTTGAAAGCTGTATTTGAATTTTGCAACACATTGAATAATTTTGACAAAAAGATTCACAGATTATTTAACTAGTTCATAAGCTGTGCAAATAAAAAATAATAGAAGCACATTTAAAAGAAATCACAAAATAAATAAAAGGAATTATTTTACCAGCTTTAATCGCAGCACCCCATAAGTTGAGAATATTTTGCAGGAAATCAGTCAGTTCCTCTTTGTGCTACATGCTTTAGGGAAGAATTGCTGAAAGGTTATGAAGTGAATGTCTTCCTTTTTCCCCTGGTTCTCCTTGCAGTTACATATTTCACCCTTCGTGTTTAAGCCTTCTGTACTTCTGGTGTAAAGATTAATGGAGAAAGCTGTGATAACAGTAGTCAGAGGATTAAACACCTCTTACTGGGTTTAGTCTTGATTAGTAGTTTCTAATTTATATTTTCCTATCCCTGTTGACATCGTAAACATCTGCCCTAAGCACTCCTTGGCTAAATGGTTTCTGATTCTCCTGCTTCCAGAAACAAATCAACACAATTAAATATGAGAGGTTGCTATCAAATTAGACATACAAGTTTCAGGTAGGAGCAACCTAACAGATGGAGAAAGTGACTCACAGAGTGTCCCTGCCCCAGTTTTATCAGGAACTCATACTTCAGAGTTTCTCTATGAATTTCTCAACCCCATTTTTGTCCTAAACTCAATTTATCTTTCCAGTTTCTACCAAATAACTTTCAAAATCTCCTTCAGTCTCCCCAGTATCTCAGTACATACTCACAGCACATAATAATATAGCCTATTAGGGGATGGAAACTTTTTCTGTTTATAAGTAGCTGAGACAAACTTCTGAGGAACTCCAGCCATGCCCCCTGTCTAGAAAAGGCCAGATGCTCACAGTAGGTGCTGGATTGTTATCTTGTTTCAAAGACCTGACCTGTATGCAGACTTCCCTGGACTTTTGCAACAGGACATAGTAATACCCAAGGTGGCAAGTATTTTCTGTTTGCATAGCCATTAACCAGTTTTCTTGCAAGTTTTATTCTTTGCTTGTCATTTCCATACTTCACTTGGAGAATCTTATCTTTAAAATGCAGAGTCACAAATATGTAGCCGTATCAATGCGTTTTGCTTCAGGGGCAATGCTGGGATAATGTAAAAAGACAGTACTCCCACCCTTTTTAAGTTTTATGGGGGTTTTTGTTGTTAAACAACTGTGCTGAAATGTATATAGAAAAAAGAGAATTAATCAAAGGTTGCTGCCTAACACTGCAAAATACATTTGATTCCTTGATTTGACTTTCTCTTTATTTGATACAAAACAGAGTAAATCTTTTAAAATAAGGAGTTAGTTGTCACTTGTCAGGAATTGTTTAATTTCTACCCTCTAATGACCTTTTAAATAGAGCAATAGAATATTAAATGCAATTATTTAGATCTGCTTTTCAGTCTAAATACCTTTTATACAGAACTTATGAACATAAACCCTGAATAGGACAAGCATTTAATGAAAAGACAAGCAAAATCATTTTTAGTTAGCAAGAGTTGGAACATTTAACTCAACAAATCACTAATTCAATAATAAAAGATCAATTTAACAGATGTAGCAGACCAGTTCTGCATCACTGTGCTTTAAGTTACAGCATGGAATTACTTAGATAAGGAAGCAGGCTACTAAAAAAAATGATACGGTTTGATATATGGGTTCTGTTGTCTGCAAAGACAGCACTGGTTAGCATGTGTTTACATCCATATTTGTTGTCTTAATATTTATGTAATATTTTTAAGGTTGTGCTTACCAATTGGTCATATGTAATATCTTTAAAATTCTTTAATTATTTGGAATTTTTACTTCACGATTACTCCCTTTGGATCCTGAGCATCAAGTTAATTAAATAAGACCACATTATTTTCAAAGTGCATTTCAGGCCAAGCACTTCTCCAGTTTATTAACAAAGTGCCATTCCTACCTGCTAAACAAGTTAATGTCCCCAGTTCTATTTTTTGCCTCCTGATTCCCTCACTCTCCTTTAAAAAAATAGCATGTTTCCAGCAAGTGGGAGAAACTCAGTACAATATGAATTACTGCTATAGCTGGGAGCCTACAAGAGTTACTCTCCTCTTTAAAACTAGAGGGAAAGGTCTGAGGAGAGAAACATACATGTTTATTTTCCTTCAATGTCCTACATTTTAATACAAATGTATTTTATATAATTTGCATTTTGAATCTCCTTGACTTTTGTCAGCTTTTGTTGTTGTTGTTGTTGCTGGTTTTTGTTTTTACTGTTACTCATACCTTTCCTATTCAATGCAGTGGAAATAAAAATTGGACAGGGGCAGAAACTGTACTTCAAGTGGAAGAATTTCTCTGCTCTAACATTAGTCTTCATTCCAAACTGGAACAAAAACTGAACATTTCAAAATTCATGGTGATTTTTTTTTCTTTTATAAAAATAATTTGATTTAGATAATGAATACTTTAATCTTCATAAAAATAAAAACATCCACATTCTAAAATCAATTATATAAATAAAAAATAGCAACAGTATTTACCAAACAACTTTCAAGATAGTTTAATTTTAAAAAGTCAAAGACCAAGTTAGATGACATTTTAGGCAGGTCTCCTATGGTGTTGTGTTTTAACGCTAGTTGGCAACTAAGCACCATGCAGCCATTCACTCACCCTCCCCCTTCCTGGTGGGATGGGAAAGAGAATTGGAAAAGCACAAGTAAGAAAACTCATGGGTTGAGATAAGAACAGTTAATAATTAAAATAAAATAGTAATTAATAGTAATAGTAATAGTAATAGTAATAGTAATAGTAATAGTAATAGTAATAGTAATAGTAATAGTAATAGTAATGAAAAGGAAAATAACAAGAGGCAGAGAGAGGAACAAAACCCAGGGAAAAACAAAAAAAAACAACAAGTGATGCAACCGCTCACCACCCGCCGACCAATGCCCAGCCAGTCCCCGAACAGCAATTGCTGCCCCCTGGCCAACTGCCCCCAGTTTATGTACTGAGCATGACACCATATGGTATGGAATAGCCCTTTGGCCAGTTTGGATTAACTCTCTTGGCTGTGCCCCCTCCCAGCTTCTTGTGCACCTGGCAGAACATGGGAAGCTGAAAAGTCTTCCCATGAAGGCAGAACATGAAAAGCTGAAAGTCAGTGTAAGCATTACTTAGCAACAACTAAAACATCAGTGTGCTATCAGCATTATTCTCATACTAAATCCAAACCACAGCACTAGATCAGCTACTAGGAAGAAAATTAGCTCTACCCCAGCCGAAACCAGGACATATGGCTATTCTAAGTCTAGATTTTCCAAGAGCTAGTGACTTACATCGAATCGATGTTGCAATAATTTTTCTGATTTAGTGCAATTTTGGGAAGAATATGCTCTATCACTGAAGTGCACAGTGCTTCCCAACTATACATTATTGATGATAGCAATCTGTTCTATCTATGAATTTTCTCAAGCAGGGTGCATACAGGTATAGTTGAGTATCTTCTTATTGCTCTAATTGTTACAGTTATAAATTATGTCAAATAAAAAGAAGAAAGTAGTCAAAAAATATTTCAAGGTAGTTCTAGTGACTTGTGGAAATCATTATGACATAGCCAATCTAAAAGCTTCAAAGTTATTTTAATTTTTAAAATATGAGTGCCTAGAGATATATAGGACTGCCAAAAGTGATTCAACAAAATTCAGAAGAATTGACGGTTCAAACTACAACCAGTTCCCAAACTGCCTGTTAAAAATGGTATTTGGTAAACTAAATTCTCATGATGCTCTCCCAGCTCTCCTCTGCTTGACAGATCCTCCTCTGCCTCAAGATGACCCCACAACAGGTATGATCAGGATGTTTCTGCCCTCATCCTGCTCTCACATACCCCTAACAGATCCCCAGGAGTGGCTGTTCTAGTTTTAGTTTGACAAAATGCCCTTGCAGGCAATTGCTATGCAAGGTTGTAACTCTGTTGTTAATAGATGCTCACAGTCCAAATCCATTAAGTTTATGCTAATTTGATTTTTTTTTTTTAATGTGATCCACGTGAGGTCTGTCAGAAATGTTGTATGAAGAGAGTTTTTCAGGTTTCTAAAAATACCTTTCTGAGAGTAACTTTATACTCCCATTTCCAGAAATTTTGACCAGCTTAGCAAAGAACATTTCTGCCTTGGTTAACTGTTTACTAATGGACTGAAGTAAAAAAAAGTCTCTTTTGTAAAGAACAAGCTCATTACTGAGGAAGTGGTTAGGGACAGGAGAGTTCATCTTAACTATGGATCAAAACCAGTTGAAAGACCATAGAAATTGCAAAACTCAGAAAAGCTGCCAGAGAGAAAATGATGTCTTTGTAGTGTCTTAGCGGTTGCCTCTTTTTTTAGGAAAAAGTAACAGCAGTGATCACTTGAACATGAGTCAAATACAGTCAAATTATATGTTTAGTACGAATGCAGTGATTAAGATATTTGCATTCAACTCTGTAAAAAAAAAAATTTTTTTAGGATTCCCCAAACTCACTTTCTAAAAGTGGCTGCTGATATCTGAGAATGTTACTTTTGAACTGAAATCTTTGTTTATATAAGCAGAAAAATAAAACAAAGAATGCAGTTAAGAAAATAGGGTTCTAAAGCTCTCATTTGGTTTTCTGGCAAAAGGAATATAAAGCCTCTATAATTATCTTGATACTTTCATCTAAGTGAGCACAAAGAAGAAGAGGTAAAGGCACATAGAATATGCCATATACTTTTTACTACTCTGGTCATTGGTGTTCCAAGCTTAATGCATACTTCATTATCTAGAAATTCATGTCATTTGTATTTTAACAGGATTTTACCTGAATTATCCCTGTCTTTTCTCTTCCTATAACGTTCAACAGGTAAAGCAAGATAGTGAATAAGGTCTATAGAAATCAAATCCATTCACTCTAATAATTTAAGTTTCTTACTTCCTATTAGATAAAACATATTCTGACACACCAAGATCATCAGATGACATGATACTGATATAGATAACTGTTATATCTGCGAAATTCTTTTTACTAATTGATAGACAATTTTCTTCATTTATAGTATTGATTTAAAATTTCTTCTCCTGAGAGTACCCCCTACAGAAACAAAATTTCTCATTTGTACATTAGCTGCAAAGAGTACACAGCAATCACATGTTATCTTAAGCATTTTGCATATTTTTATAATAGACCTCAAGTATGCTATCAAATACATTCATTAATATCTGCTTTGTAAAACTGAGATATAGAGTAACCTTACATTTTTTAGTGACATCATTCTCATTTCTGCTGGGAGGAAAACTATTTGAAGGAAATTAATGCTTTTAACAGAACTTTAATCTTCTGTACTTTGATCCATTACAAGGTCTTTTCTGTAACTTTTAAATCAGTATCTACTCTTCTGGAACTTCTTAATCTACAACACCCATTTCTAATAATATCAGCAATCTGAGTTACAAAAGAAATCAAAAATCTGCACTTTATACCTCTGGGCATCAAATTCTATAATTACAAGAGATATCTCTGTATATGATTATTTTTATCTTCAAAAAATCTGAAGGGAATGTACACTGGTATATAAAAATATGTTTAATTAATAAAAGAGAGATCTTATCTTAAAGGTATCATCTCCATTTTAATCTGGTATCTTCTCTAATATTATACAGTGGCATTCATTAAAGATATAGCTTTATAATGATGCTGAAGATGGATTTTAATAGGACCGATATGTCTGTCTTAACTGTTAAAAATGAATGGTCTTTCTTATCTAGCCATGGCCCTTCATGATAAAGAGGCAGCAAGGATTATCTATTAGGGGAGTTACTGTACTCTTTAAAAAGTTATATTAATTCAGCACTGTGCCATAGATAATCAGTCAACACTAGTTATTACCACCACAAACTTCTCAGACACATTTTTCATTAAATAAGCCTAAATATATATGAAGAAAGTTAATCAACACTCAACATTCAAAATGAAGAAGTATACAAAAGGTACTCTATTGTTTTCTATTTCTTTTTTCACCCATGTTGAGTGAACATTAGAAAGATTTTTCATAGTTGTCTTACATCAAAACAATATTTTGATTACTCATTTCACACATTTTTTTTGTGGGTCCTCCAACATTTTCCCCCTTCCTTACAGAAGCACTCTAGTTTCTAAGGTATGAAATGAAAGCATGTATTTGGGTGAATAATTTGAAAGTGAAGCAGTATCTCCCTTCTCCAAGCAACCGAGGCTTCCAACCTTGTATAAGCTACCAACTTGATCTCACTTTGGAAAAAAAATCTGTTTTTTTAGTCAGACAGAATATTACATAAAGACATCATCTTTGTCATCCTGTCAAACTGATGATCATCTTGTACATATTGTTAACACATTAGTAATCTTAAAAAAAGTGAACAAAACCTAAGTCATGAAGGAATAAAGAAGGAATAATGTAATAGATTTCTGATTGTTCTTCTCTGTGTTACATTTTGAGACTGTTTTCCTAATGCATATTCTTCTAGGTTTTCTAGCTAAAACCACCTCTAATATTAAAGCTATTAAAAAAATATGTAAATAAACTGTACATAAACTGTTTATCTGGATGTCAATTCTGTTTCTAAAATGCAAGTTAATATATATTATTCAAGGTTTGTATTTTCCTACCTTGGCACAGGATGTAGACATTTTCGCTGTTTACATTCCCAGTTTCGTAAGTGACATGACAGCATCACTACCTCCCTTCTAAAGCACCAATAGTTTCTATTTGGTATTCAAATCTGTGTTATTAACACTGATTCAGTACTAACTAAGGCTTTAATATTTTTATTTTGGGTGCTGGACAGAACATGGAAGTGATGCTTCTGAGAGGTTGCACCACAGCAAAAGAGATTCCTGATATAAAAAATAAAATTATTATTATTAATATTATTATTATTATACCAGTAATTTTAAAAGCTGATGCAAAAAGGAGTAAGGAAAACCTCTCTCACATCTAAATATTAGCCTTTGTTGGAGCACACCATGAAATGTGCCAGGTTATTAACATTTTTCAAAAGACAGATTTGTATAAAAATAAATTAATTCACCTGAAATGGCAAATACAAGAAATTGCTTATTTGCAAAGCATTTTGAATGATAGAATGACCTTTATTCAAAACTGTTCTGAGATAAAATTTGAAAAACCTAAGACCATACAGCTTCTGGGAGGTAGAAAAGGTAGCCTGAAGGGAAAAAAAAGGAAAGTTTTTTTTAAAAGGATATGAAAGAGAGTGGGAGTTTTGGTATTTTTTTTAATATCAAATATCACACCACTCATCAGTTCTTATTATACTTCATGCTAATTTTTTGATAAGACTAGTATTCATCAATATTTTATTAATTTTAAAGTGAGTTTTGAATTTCACCCACTGCCTCTAGTCAGTTTTGAATGGCAGAACTCATTGTAGAAACCCAAAAATAAGAATGAAGCAAAATCATGCAAAAAAGCAAGGCATGTTGGACTAGATCATGCGGACTTTTTGGCACTCAATTCTAATTGCAATGCTAAATTTGGAATTTTATTATTGTACTTTTTGACAGCAGTGAGCATCATTAGAACAATCCACAACTTTCAACATGTTAGTTTCAGAAAATAATTTCTCCAGAAAGCTCAGTTTGACAACACATGCCGCATGGTGTTTTATGTCAAAAGCTGTTGAATGCTTGTTCTTCACAGAACTTAAAAGTGAAGAATATTGCCAGATAAGTCAGAACAGCTTTCTGAAGCTCACAGATAAAAGGATTAAAACATATTCCTTAATATGTATATTTAATAAGAAGTAAGCAGCATGACTGTTCTGAGGAACATTCTATTTCTGCAATAAATGTTCTTGTTAAGAGATATGCAGTACTTAGATCCTCATTTTTTTCAAGTTATAATATGAAAATCTTGCCCATGGGCAAGTTTAAATATGTTTACATAAGTTTAAATCTGAACTTTAAACACAATCTCTGTATAATATATTATATAATGTAATTCTTTGCTGTTTAACAAATAATGCACATATTCATTTACACATATGCTTCTGTTTAGTAACAATTCTGACCTCTATACCTCAGCACCAAGGAGACACGACTTGACCATACTGCAATGTCTGACTTTGGAAATTTACCTCATCTATTTATACTCTCACTCAGAGCATTTTCTTTTAAGAATAACAAGCAAAAAATAAATAAAAACATGGACAATGGGATAAGCCATATGTAAAGTTTAACACATGAAAGGTTTCCAGAGATTTAGATGGAAATAGGTCAGATTAATAAAAAGCATTATAAACTAACAGCCACAGTAAATGATTTAGAAGTTGTTAATGAAGGATGGTTAACATACTACAATGGTCTGTGATAGCAATTCTCCTGTTTCCAGAGTTGTAAAGCCTGATCTTACAAAGTAGGTTAAGAAAAAAAAAAGACCCTTTTCAGACTGAGAGAACAGTTGAAAATTATGACTGTGGCTTGCTTTGCTTTCCTGGGGCCTCATTCAGATTTTATGGTTCCCTTGCTCTCTTAGTTGCCTTCTTTTCCTGTTGACTGAAACTGTACTCAGTATATTAAAGAAACAATTCATGCATGAGAACTTATGCTGTGCGCATGAATCAAACCTGTGCAGAGCCCCATACCCTGCTTTAGCCCTTCTTCAGGCCCCAGTATGACTGTGGCAGAGGGGACATTGACCTATGCAGACAGCTGCAGTTAAGGACAGCTGTAGTGTGGCTGAAGAGCAGCCGTGGAAGTCGTTCTGAGATGATGCCAAGACAGAGCAGCATTGCTGGCCAGCATAGCACTTGGGAGCCCTCTTAGACACCACAACTGAATTTTCAGCTGCCTGCCTGATCTTCCCTTCTACTGCTCATGAAACAACCCAGCCTTTCTGTTTAAATGTGATCGCTAACTAAAGATTTCTTTCTGGCATCTTAAGTTACTTGCCACCTTTTTTACCGCTTTATCAGCATAGCTTCTTTTCACTCTTGCAAGTTTTTCCCTTTCCTCTTTGAGGTGTGCAATCAAAGCAGCAGCTCTGTATTTTCTTCTGCAGGCAGCTATAGGGACACCAAAAGCCCTGTTCTCTAATTGCGAGCCCTCCCTTACAATTTGTGACCCACAGGTTCAGAACAGGGATTTAACTCTTGATCTTCCTATAACTTAAGCAAGTACCCTGAAAATAAGTCTGTCAACACTACAGATTTTTTTTTTCTTGTGGCTTTTCTCAATGACAAGAGGAATTGACTGCTTACATTTTGTAGTCACCTAGGTTTATGAACTTGCACAGTGTTGTGACAAGATACATTTATTTGATTTAGCTATAGTTTTGCTTCTCTGTTTCGAGAGCAGTCCTGCCAGAGACATAGATCTGGATGGTGCAGTTGCAGGTCGTAGCAGTGCATGATTTGTCTTTATTTTTTGACAGCACCTACATGCTGAATAAATAAATACAAAACTGCATTAAGTTAAATTACTACAGTCACATGCGGAAATCGAACATATGAGCAAAATGAGATTTAGTGTTTCCTTACAAATATAGTTAAAAAAATTTGATTATCATTGTCTGTAGAAAGAAAAGAGAACACTATAGAACATAAAATGCATGCCAGAAAGCATGCATTTGGATTGTAAATGCAAATCACTTAGTAAGAATTTTAGTAGGCATAGGTCAGCTAATAATGTGTCAGATTTTTTTAGGAAAATTTGCCTAAAAGGCCTAAAAATGTATCCTTATATATTTTATTCTGTGCTATTCAAATAGTAAATTTAAGATTACCTGACAGCAACTCAATAAGCTTGAATTTTGCAAATGCTCTGATACCCTGATAAAAGTACAGAAATTGATGAAGAGAAAGCTTTGCTTTCTTTTTAGTTTACCTGATTGTTTCTTCAAGCTTCATCTGTCACCATGGGAAAGTTGGGAATATGTGGACCAGCTAAGGCTTACCATCAAAACTGCTAAGAATCATGCATATGATTTCCCTTCTCTTTATTTCCTATGTGTCAATGTAAAGGTATGATGAACATAAATCGGGTTGCACCACATATCTATGAGAATCAGATTCTTGAAACTTGTATACTATCTACTTTCAGGAGATATCCTCATGTGAATTTAAGGTAAAAAAAAAAAAAAAAAAGTATTTCTATCCATCCTTCTCTCTGGAGATGATAACATTTCGGTCTCATTAGAAAATACTACCAAAGCAATGTACCACATTTTATGCTCTTTATGATCAGCAAGAGGGGATGCAGGATGCAGTATTGACATGGTCTTTCTGGATGATCTCAACAGTGCTCAAGTAAAACAGTTCATAAAAGCATCTAGCAAGGTTCATAAAATCAAGCACCTTATCAACATACAAAAATAGAATTAGCCAGAGCACATGCATTTTTAAGATAATAAAAAGTAGAATATTTACCTTGACTACTAGACATGTACACCTGACTTTGTGTAAGAACAAAAAGGTTCTTATTTGCTAAAACTAATTATTTATTTCTACAGATGATGCAAATACATTTAGCATTTAAGTCACTTGCGAATGAGCACACATATTGTTGTCTCTGTTTGGACTTGTACTAAAACCTGGATTAAAATCTCAAATCATTCAAATATTGCAGCCTTGTAGTTACATATAAAGTTTCTGTGTCCCTTCCATAGGTAACATTTTCTTAAAATACATATGCATGATATTTTTTGTAAAAAAATTTTGTAAGATTCCACTCGCTCTCACTATTAATGAGTCAAGGGTCTTCATATGTTCCTCACTGGTACTGCTGATCTTCAGGAGTGCACAACAAATATTAAAAAGCAACAACATTGCCTTCCCTCAGACCTTGCCTTCAAATTCAGCTCATATCATGTCCGCAAAATAACGCAGTCAATGCTCCATTGGTTACAGAAGTATTTGTTTAATATCCTACCCATTTGTCTTGTGTATTTATTATATTAAACTTTCTCTGGTATTCTGTGACTCATTTACCAATGGATATTGCTCTTAAGTCATTTGTTGCCTATGTCAGGAAGTCTTTCTATACACAGTCCCTAGCACACTGGGAACCTCATTCTTAAAGTCCTGACAAGGATTTTTTAGGATTACCGCAGATCAAATAATTATCAGCAAGCAATCTATTAAAATTAATGAATTAAACAAAGGTTACAGCAGTATACAGCTACTATATTCTCCAGAGTTTAAATTTCAAATATTACCCTCTTATACATAAAAGGAGATTGTTTCTTATTTGCATAAAAAAGAGAAAAAAGAGAGGGAGAAAAATCAACATATTAGCACTATGTGCTAATTGTACAGAGAAACAGTAATAAAAAATCTCCTTTGCGTAGGCATTAAGAAGTCCAGGGTTTTAATTTTTCTTCCCTTCTTTAAGTTGCATTATTGTGCTGTATTGGGTTTGTGTGGCAAGGCTTTGGTAGCGGGGCGGGGTACAGGGCTGCTTCTGTGAGAAGCTGCTAGAAGCTTCCCCTGTGTCCGACAGAGCAATTGCCAGCTGCTCCAAGACGGACCCGCTGCTGGCCAAGGCTGAGCCCATCAGTGACGGTGGCAGTGCCACTGGGATAACACATTTAAGAAGGAGGGATGGGGGGGACGGACTGCGCAACAACCTGCAGCCGGAGTAGGGAGTGAGAATATGTGAGAGGAACAACTCTGCAGACACCAAGGTCAGTGAAGAAGGAGGGGGAGGAGGTGCTCCACGCACCAGAGCAGAGATTCCCCTGCAGCCCGTGGTGAAGACAACAGTGAGGCAGGCTGTCCCCCTGCAGCCCATGGAGGTTAACGGTGGAGCAGATATCCATCTGCAGCCCATGGAGGACCCCACGCTGGAGCAGGTGCATGTGCCTGAAGGATGCTGTGACCCTGTGGGAAGCCTGTGCTGGAGCAGGCTCCTGACAGGACCTCTGAACCCTGTGGAGAGAGGAACCCATGCAGGAGGAAGTTTACTGGCAGGACTTGTGACCCTGTGGGGGACCCACACTGGAGCAGCCCCTTCCTGAAGGACTGCACCTCATGGAAAGGACCCACGCTGGAGCAGTTTGTGAAGAACTGCAGCCCGTGGGAAGGACTCACTTTGGAGAAGTTCGTGGAGGACTGTCTCCATGGGAGAGACCCCACACTGGAGCAGAGGAAGAGTGTGAGGAGTCCTCTCCCTGAGGAGGAAGGAGTGACAGGGACAATGTGTGATGCACTGACTGCAACCCCCATTCCCCATCCCCCTGTGCCACTCGAAGGGGGGAGGTAGAGAAATTAGGAGTGAAGTTGAGCCCAGGAGGAAGGGAGGGGTGGGGGGAAGTTGTTTTAAGATTTTTTATTTTCTCATTACCTTGCTTTGATTTGATTGGTAATAAATTAAACTAATTTCCCCAAGTTGAGTCTGTTTTGCCTGTGACAGTAATTGGTGAATGATCTCTCCCTGTCCGTATCTCGACCCATGAGTCTTTTGTTATATTTTCTCTCCCCTGTCCAGTTGAGCAGGGGGACAGATAGAGCGGCTTTGATGCGTATCTGGTGTTCAGCAGTATCTTTGTTCTGAATCATAGTCAGGAAAAGTTTTTATTAACAGATTGATGCTTTTGTCCTCTTGATCAATACCAAACACTCTGTGCACAAATATATATCATCCCAGATATCAATCTGTGCATTATAATGATATTTGTTTCCTGTAAGACTCATTTATGAACATGTAATTGAAACTCCTTCCTCCGGCTATAGTATAAATGTTGCCTTCCAATAGCTTCACCAAGATTAGGTGCATAAAGTCTGCCTGCAAAGATATTTAGGAAGGCAAAACAAATTGTGGACTAGGTAGTAAGACCCCCCCCTGCTCACCTCATATGCATATATACATGTATAAGCATGTGTGTGTGCGCGTGTAAAAAAAAACCAACAACCCAATAATATAACAAATACAGAAAGTAATGAAGTAACTGGGATATTATTTTCTTCAGTTAAGCCTTGGCATTTTTGAACATTCAGACATCTGATAGAGTTACTGAAAATAAAGATACCATCATGTTACATGAGGTTGACATACATGACATTGACATACATGCTTTGCTCTTTTCTTGGCTGTTATTGGGTTCTTCAGGACAAAATTAATTTTATAAAATAAATGTTATATGTGGCAGTGGGAGAGAAGGGGAGTTTTCTAAAACCTTATTGATGATCACTGGTGCTCATTTATTGGGCAAGGGAGGAGAGGAGGAAGAAAGGAAATGGTAGAGCTACAGACATCCTCCATTATAAACTGCAACACAGTATCAATATCTCCATATATGATAGTCCAGATGACCTATATGATACAGACTCTAAATTGTAGACTCTATATAGCTGAAGACACTGACTTGTGTTTCCCTGGGTTAAACTTGGACTGTTCTGAATAATGTACCAGGACATTTCCAAAAAAACCCTAGACATGGCCAAATACCATAAGCCACGAAGTAGTAATAGATCACAGGAAAAGACAAAGGCATCACTTTTCCTAGGTCTTTGCAGCATTGGAGATTTGTCAAGTAACATGCCCAGAAGTCTCAATTCCTTGTTATTTCAATTCCTTTTTTTTTTCAAATCACTTTTCATTACACAGAAATCATGATACATGTTTGTCTTTTATCTCTTTACCAGAAAAAAATCAGCGCTAATTCTTGTGAAGAAATAACTGGAAGCTCCTTTACTGGAGGCCAAGACACTCACATCAAGATCTATTTCTAAAAATTGAATCACTTGTTTGTTAGATCAGTAATAGAATTCTCCTAGACTTACTTTTTTCTTACTTTTTCTCACATCATTTTCACAGTATGAGTTAAAAGAGTTTAATAAATCTAAAGTACAAAAAGGCTTATAATGAACCTGTCAAAGGGCTTGCTTGTAATTTGCCTGAAAGGATATTATTTCCTGGGAATGTGGTTCTGTCTTCATATAATTCTTCCTGAGTTTCTCAGTGCAGAACCCTGAAAATGGATGTTGACAATTTTGAGACACATCCACTGGTAGTTGCTATCCTAATATGCTGGCTGAAATGCCTCAGAGTAAAGATCAGGTATAAATCCACTTCACCTTGGAAAGAAAAGTGATTTTTTTTTTCTGAAATAATTCTTTTCTTCCAAAATGGTTGAACCTAGCAATGTAGAAATGTATCTTTCTACTTCTTAACATGCTTTTAACACAGTTTAACTACTACTCTTCAAGTTAATGCTACCAGCTTTTAACTGGTTTTGTTGGGATATTCATCACAATAGTAGCACTGGTATAAGAGCCGAGTTAAACAAATACTGTATTCCACAATTCATTTTATATAGGCAGGTATTCAGCGGGTGTATGAATCAGGAATTATTCTTCACTACCTCTTTCAGTGCAGCACTTTGTTCAGCACACTTTGTCCAGAGAGTTTCTGGGAGTGAGTAAGGCTGGTGCTTCTCTCCCTAATGGCCTCTGTAGGGAGTAGGATAATGGGGAGATGATCTGATTTAGTGCAGCAGTCCTTAAATTTTGTAAATCCCGGCTTATACTCAGCAAGAAACAGAACATGGCTGCTTGCCCTTGAAAGCATAGCAGGAATGATCCCTTTCTGTTTTCCTCTTGTTTCAAAAAGAGTAAAAGAATACAATACTTTTTTCTGTAGTACTTCCCTCTATCAGACATGCTGCATGCCGAGCCTGGTTCTACCTGCCTGTACCTGCTTGTTTCTGAAAATAATGGGACACTTTGTGCCTGCTCTGTTTCCTCAAGAATTTCTCAACTGCCCACAACTGCTTTTGGAACTAGCTCTAAACAGCCATTCTAGGATCTTGTAGCCATCCTTTCATGAACAGTCAAATCAAACCCATGTAACACATAACCAAAAGTAAAAAATTCTCACCTTTAGTAATGCAATTAATTTGTCTCCCTTTTAAACCATATACCATCACTATTATTAATGCACACCTTAAAAATGTAATTCTTGGAAGTCATAATACAAGCTATTTTGTGAATTCAGACACTAATTGTTCAGGCATTTTGATGTTCTGCCATACCATTCCTTGCATATTAATTTATTGTACTCCTTACAAGCTTGGTATGTGGTGTTTGTGCCACCATATACCAATAAATGTTTTAGAAGTTATCCCTTCACAGGAAGTATTGGAATTTAATTTAGATTTAACCTATAGGACAGAATCAGCAGATCTAGTGCATACTTAAATGTTTACAATATAGCTCAGCTTCAAATGTGTTGCCAGCATTATGAATATATTTTCTTCATGTAGTATGTTTCCTTCTATCTATTCTAAATTTTCTTGATTTCATGAAGAGAGATTTTATGAAATTTTTTTTTCATGGCTCAGTGCCTTTTTTGAAAATCACTACTACTGAAAAATGATTGCCTCATTTTCTGTTCTCTAGACACTGAGCAATTCAAAGCAATCTGACTACACTATGACTGTCCCTGTTTATTACTAGTATAACTAACTCTGAGATTTCATTTAGTATTTTATATGGAATAGCAGAATATGAGATTATGACTAATAATACACTAATAAACAAAACTCATTTCAGAAATCAAGATTAGACTGTCGATGTGATCTGATCTGGAGAAATATTTTTCAATACTTGGGGAACATTTTTATCTCATGTTCTTATTCATAAACATGTATGGAGAATCCTAAAAACACAGAATATAATATATTGATTTCTGCAATTAAATTTACTCTGGTATTCCTGTACTAGTTTTCCATGTTTCTTGCCAGGCTCCTGGAAAGCTATCCAAAATTAATTATAATGTATCTGTCCTGACAGTGAAATATGTCTAAAGGATACGTTCTCTGCTTACTTTTTTCACTGTAACATCAAAGGTTTGTCAACCAGCGAGACAAAAACCACAAATCTGTCTGGACATTAATGACTGAGCCTCTGGCAAGGTTATATTCTTTCTTTACAGGAGCCCTGACAGATCCCTCAGTTCAGATAAAGTGGCAAACACTATTCCTGAATGCTGAACCAACTCTGTTGAGGTCAGAACATGCCTGAGACTGTTTGGAAAATGATTTAGAACCTCTAGTGCAGTCAGAAAGGAAATGATTGTATGGGACAACATAGGTCTTCTCAAAAATAGTTTTGTACCTTTTTTTTATTTACTAAAAGATAAGTAATAGTGAAAGTTTATTTCCCAGACACTTTCTTGCAAAATAAAGTCACATGACTAAAAATATGATTGAACTCTAAAGGACATTATCATACTGTGCATTGATGTATTATTTCAGCTGGGATTTTTGTCTCTTGGGTTGCAAGATTTTTTAAAAAATGCAGTGAAACAGTAGGAAAAAAAAGTCTTAAACATATTATGAACAAATCCACTTTTATGGGCAATATAATTTCTCAAGTAACTGTACCATTCACTCCATTATCACATATTATTTCTTTCAATCCCAAGTCATTCTCCATGAAGGCAACATTATAGGTGTGTTAACTAAATGGTTGATTTATTTGTTCTCTATAACAAAGGAAATTAATTTCTCTCCTTTTTTTTTCCTTTATTCAACCTACTGAAGGAAGCCATACTTGTCTTCGAACTCTTCCTCTCCTTCAGCTAGATATCTGCTGATCAGGAGAGGGGCCTGCCAGCCACTTCTGCACACAGATCTTTTTGTTAGTTATGGCCTTTGCTGGAGTAATCTTACTGTTCCTTTTTCCCGATCCAAATAAAAATGACTGGCAAGTCTGTCTCACCTATAATCTCTCCTTCAGAAAGAAAAAGACAGTTATCAAGTCACCTGGACTGGCCTGTCTACTTCCTTCCACCAACCAATCCAAAGACTTATGTTCATTTCCAGTTGTCTGGTTTCTTTTTTCGGTAGGTCCCACTATTATTGCTAAGAGCTACTAACACCATCTCTTTGATATTATATAACAAATAGTTGAATAGTTTATAGCTGAGTAGTTTACCAAGCTACTAATGATAGGTGATTGGCATGATAACACAGAAAAGCTTATAATTTTTTTTTGAGATAGTTATATCCAGAGCATTCTTTTCATGTTTTCTGATATTACTGCTTACTGCTGGAAATGACTAACTGCATTATTTACAACACTCAGCTTTTCAAGTTATCGAAGGCAAATGGAATTTTTTTAGACTCCGACATGTATCTTTAATTTGAGAGATCAATGAACCCTCTTGTATGCCATCCATCAACAAAAGATTACAATTCTCTGAAAGTCCATAGTTCTTATAAACCATTCAGAATACACATAAACATCTTCTAGTTTATTCTGAAAACTCAGATCTTGGAAGTCTTTTGAGAATTTATATTTCCCTCTCCCCTGGCAGCTGTTTCAAAGTTTTTATTGTCCCAAAAGAAACAAAAATACAACAATTGATTCAGTTATATAAGAGAAAATTTAACTGTCTGGATTTTCAGTCCTAGTCATTTCACTTTTGGGCATGTGGAACAATCTGTTGCTTGTTCTTCAGCACGAGCTAGTGTGATTTAGAAAGTATTGGAAAGAGCTGTAAAGCTGTTAATGCAACCAAACTGATGGATTACTTGTGCAAATATTGCAATACTTTAGTTCTTTATTCACAACCAGGTTAACCAAACACCAAGTAGACCAGGATCACAACTTAGCCCAACCCAAAATATGCACTTCACATTGCTGAACGTAGCATTTTAATCAATACTTCTACAGTAGCATGGGAATATAAAGAATGTGAATGTGTTTCCATACATACTACAGAGCATTTGTTTCACTCTAACAGAAAAGCTCTCCCCAGAAGGGTTTGCTCTGCAAGACACTGTTTTCTAACTGCCACAGTTATTATTAGCAGTATTAGCTGATCCGTACCATGAAGGATAAGGCAAATAAGAGAAATGCATGCTGAAATAAAGGGTGCATCTTTTCTGGCTGGTAGGTGGACTTGCGGAAGTCAAAATGCAGAGCATATATGTCACTTTAGCTGCATGTATGTGTTCCTCAGTATCTGAAAGAAGGTATTTAAAAAACTTATTTCTACTCTACTTTCTGTGATCACTTTGTCTCTTTCTTTCTGTTCCCTAGTCTTTCTCCCACATGAAGTATTTTGTTGTTCACTGTCATCCACCAAACCCCACCCTTAGTCTATCCATGTCCATCCTCAAGCCTCTCTTTCCCCCCTTTCTCTCTTTGTAACTTGAGGAGTACCAAGAGCAGCAGCAGCAGAACCTGACTGACAAAGGCCCCTGCACAAGTGACAGAGAGTCACATCCTCAGGTGTGCCAATACCAGAACTAAAACTCTCCCACAAGACTTTTGAGTGTCTTTTAGCACATACCCGATTGTTTTGAAAACCTGAGTACTGAAGTGTGTCATGATCTTGTGGAAGCTGTGGATAGTTAAGTGATTAATGATAGTATGGATTCTGAAGCATTCACTTTTCAAAGTGTGAACTGCACCTTTTCACCTAAAAAGTAGGAGCAGTTTAAGTATTATTACTAATCAGGCATCATGTAAGTTGTAGAAGAGTAGATAAGCAGTCTCTAGTCAAAACTCATGAACAAAAGTCACCACTGCTCCTGTGAAGAACACTATAACAGAAGAAGAGTGATAATTTCACTTGAGACAAAGAGCTAACTGTAGCTTGAGCAGATAAGATAACAAAACCTCTGGAGCAAAAATAAAAATTAAGGCCCACTGTAACACACTTTGTTTAAACAAGCACAGATGAGATGATTTCCTCAATCAGGGATCCGGAAAAAAATACATTCAGACAGGAAAGATCTATGTAAAGCAAGATGAAACTGTTGTGCATATTTAACATCTAGTTCCTATATTTGCTTTGTATTTCTGATACAATACAACTGTAGGTAGAGAAGGAAAAATGGAAGAAACCTGCTAGTGAATATGTCAGACATCACCAAAAGTGGCTTGCTTTGAAACTGTATTTGATCAAAGAGGGGGAGAGAAGAATCATTCTCTTAGAGGAAGATATATCGTGCCTCATCCAACAGCATGAGAGAGGTGAGGCTGCTTGCCGCTCCATGTCCCCAGATGCAACCAGTAGTGACGCTGAAGATGTATTCCCAGCATGCATGCACACACAAAGCACATGTATATACTACATATATGCTATATCTTATGTGTGACAAAGGCAAAACAGGTACATAGCCCATATTCTTAGAGGAAAATTTATCATGCCAGATCCAACAGTCTGAGAGAGGTGAGGCTGCTGCAGCTCCATGTCCCCAGGTCCAACTAGTAGCAAGGCTGAAGAGGTATTCCCAGTAGGCACACATACATAGACCACACATTTTACACCAGATATATACATATATTCATGGCCAGCCACCTAGATTGCAGACATTCTAGAGCACTTGCATGAACATGGAGACCAATGGTCTCATCCTCCTCCCCTCTCTGGCTGGACAGGGTGGAAGTCCACTGGTGAGAACATATATATGCATACGTACAAGGTGGATCTCTCCAGCAGCTGGGCTTACTCAGTCTGTCCAGTTACTGGCTCCTGGAGCCCAGTCTCCCCAGCTGTGCTGGCATATGAAGCCCTACTCCAGTTGCTGGTATAGACTGTTGTGTGCACACACATGCATACACGCCCACGTAGACCTGGTGGGGACTCCCTGGTCCCACAGCCAACCCCCCTCTGCTCTCAGCCCTAGAGACACACAGGTGCTCTTCATGTAAGGGCCATAGAGGCCTTATGAAACACGACCTTTTTGTATAAACAACGCATGCCTTGCTAACGACTGTGCCCTTGAAGAAAAACTAAGAGACCGATAAAAGGGGAATATGCAGACCTCATTAATCACCAGCCTTTGAAGAAGAAACTAAGACGAGGAACTTCAAGGACTGATAAAGGAAACATCTTGTTATAAGGGAGATTGCTGAGCTGGGAGGATATGGCACAACATGAAGGCAGCAAGATTTACAGAATCTAGGGGAAAGGTAAAGATGGTAGGGGGAGATCACGACCACTGACTCAATTAAAGAGCAAAGAAAGCTACCCCCACACACTTCCTGTAAGCATGCGCAGAATATTAAAGTAGCGCTGTAGCTTTAAGTTGAAATAAGAGAAATGTAGACCAATAGAAAACTTCTTTGTGTAATTATTTATGCATATGTGTAACTAGACTGTATAAATATTGTACCTGCATGACAGAACTTTATGCTAGCTCTGTGGAATGACCACCTAGCAACCATCTCTGCACAGACATGAAATGAAATACCTCTGCCCTGTGTGAATATTGGCGTCTCGCACACCGAGTAAATGACCTCACACTTGTGGGATAACACTTTCACACCCAGAGAGATGAGCTTTATCATATAACCTAAAACATTGTATCATGCAAATATTCGTTCAAGCAGCTGGGAACATGAAATCAACACTTTTTTTGTTTTCTTTTCTTTTGGAGTGAAGCACCAGAGAAGATTCCTGGGGAAACAGAAAGCATAAGGTTAAAGAAGTGGGGAAAAAAAATAAAGTGCTGTCTAAGTTTTTTTAAAGTTCTAAAACCCAGCAAAATGTTGAGAATCCTAGTTAAAATAATATGTGCAAAATGTATCTGTGTGTTAAAATAGTTTATGCAAATCTGGGCCAGTTATCATGTTCCTGACAGGTTTTTAATGTGAGATTAGTTCAACAGCAGTGCTTTGTATTGTTACATTATTTTTGCTATTTGTTC
The DNA here is from genome assembly GCF_034638445.1 of Ciconia boyciana. Lineage (NCBI taxonomy): Eukaryota > Metazoa > Chordata > Aves > Ciconiiformes > Ciconiidae > Ciconia > Ciconia boyciana. The sequence goes on from NC_132935.1 coordinate 84,522,296, forward strand.
AGTTCTTTTTATAAACTTGGAGGTAAAATGCCTGTCAGTTCCATTTGTTTAATATTTATTATTTTTAATTAGGTCATAGAAATCATTGGTTTATTTCAATAATGCATTTTCCTTAGAGTTTTCAATGAGAAGACAATAATTTGACTTGTAAGGTTTACACCGTACCAAATTATGCAACTCAAACTTTAAACCATAAATCCTTCTCAAAGTCAGGAGAACTTTAGTCATTCCTGCTCTATATCACCCTTGATTATTTAGGCTACTAAATTACTACAGAAATCCCCAGAGAAGGCATTATGCAGGTTGTAGCATTTCCTTTCACCTTTGTAAGATGGCCTTTATCTGAATGTTCATACATCTGTTAACTGTGGCATTCCTAAGAGGCAAAAGGGTGACATCTGATTTATGTCAGATAGTGTTTCAGCTGAACAGAAGTAAATCTTGCAGGATCATTCTGTTTTCTTCTCATTGCTTTCTTAGAAATTGAAGTTCCCTCTGGAGAAGAATATGCATTCACCATAATACAGGATGAATCATCATCAGTTCCTTGTCATTAATTAAATGTTTATTTTCTTTAATTAAGCCTGAGTGACATGTATTTTTTGAAGTTGTGCTGAACATCCCAGAACATCCCATCTTACCATTTAATTTATCTTGTATTGTAAGTGGACCTAGAAAGTTAGAAGAACTTCATGCATTTGACTCGCATTTTGGGCCAGGTAAGAGACATCTTGCCGTACAGAAGACATGCATATGCATTAGGATTTATGGGATGAAAATGTCCAAAGCATGCTGGAACATTCAGTGGGGACTTCTCCTAAGGACTCTGCTTCCGTGGAGTGAATCCTTCACCTGAAGATTTGTTACTCCTCGCAATTATGTCAGAAAGGCTGAAAAACAGTATGCAAAAAGCCTAGCAAATTTCAATTGTTTGGGGCTAACATGTCTAACAGGTTGATTTTTTGCAAACTTTTAGTAAAAATGGTTCAGTCATTTCAGAGAATACTAAGAGAAATCAGAAGAAATGACATTGTTTTGCTCAAGTTAGTAATTTTTTTGAAAACTTTTTTGTGAAAAGTTTATTGATATCTGTTCAAGTTAAAAATCACAACCTCAGTAAACATAAAAAAGGACTCTGGAAGCTAGAAATTTAAATTTTCATTTCATGTTGGGCCTACTTCAACTCAGAGCCTGGGATTTACTTTTTTTTCATGTCATTGCAAGCCAGTGCTATAGTTTACAGTGGTTCCAGGATGCTGATCTGAGAGTAGGTATCCATTTTTCCCGTATGGCTAAGAACAATTCTAGGGGCTAAAGCAGAACAAACACAGTATTAGAGAGAAAAGAAGCAGAGAAATAAAATGTAGGTTTGGATGTGGTTATGGGTTTGAAGGGCAAGGAAGGGTAGGAGTGTTTCATGGGGACTTTATCTAGCAATATCTGTAAAACATGCTTTCTCTAGCTCAGGAAATCCCTGAAGAGCTAACTTCCAGAAATACAGAAAATAAGAAGGATCACTTTAATAAGCCCTTTTGTTGTATTCTTTCTAAATATCCAGTACTGACTATTCTTCAACAACTACAGGAGTGAGATAAAGATTGGTTGGGTAGGGCTTTGTTAGGGTTTTCCTTATCTGGCCCATGGCTGTCCCTGGGACCCGGACCCTGGGCCCTGGCTTTGGCCCCAGCCCTGCTTGGCTTGTTGGAGCATGGAGACTGCACCCCATCAGGGAAGGGAAGGGAAGGGAAGGGAAGGGAAGGGAAGGGAAGGGAAGGGAAGGGAAGGGAAGGGAAGGGAAGGGAAGGGAAGGGAAGGGAAGGGAAGGGAAGGAAGGGAAGGGAAGGGAAGGGAAGGGAAGGGAAGGGAAGGGAAGGGAAGGGAAGGGAAGGGAAGGGAAGGGAAGGGAAGGGAAGGGAAGGGCATGTTCCTGCCACCTATGACCACCTGCTACCCTTGCCCAGCCCTTAGGACAAAATGAGGTCGTACTTGAAGACATAGGGAAGAAGCATTTGTGTCCAGCAAAGCATAATTCTGGCCAGAAAATGTCCTGCTCTAAATCCTACTCGTCTTCTGATCAAATTCTGTGAAGCCTACCAGCAAAGCATTGTTTTTCGTCCTCCTCTTGTTCTGGTCTCCGTAAAAGCTAACCACTTACTTCTGTTATCAGGTACCTTATTAGGCCAAGTAGCAACATTCTGCATGGAGCAAAAGGCTATAGAATTGCTAATAACCCATTAAGTATCAATGCAATATTACAAAATGAAAACTGTTTTCTCAGTGTGAGTTTTTAGAAAAAGCCTAGGAAATTGCACACAAATTGTTAATACTGTAACATAAAGCACTCAGAATTTAAGAAATGCAAGATTTAATCTCCTATGTAATCTTAATTCAGATGCTTAGTACATACACATCTTGATTCAGTCTTAATTATATGATTGCAATAGTCTGTTCCCCTGTGTTTAATTCTGTGCACTGGCAGGATGATGTTTAGTTAGCGAACAGTTGTTCAATATTTTGTTTCGGCCTTGTGCACTGTGTTGTTCTACACTGTATTTACTGCACACTTTTCAATCCCTCTGTGAACTCAGTTATTTATTTACTTCCGGGGTTCTGTATAACACTCATCATTACACAGTATTTAAGTGCTTCACATTTATTAAGAATTTTCACAACATCCCTGTGAGATGAAGGGATAGTATTTATTATCTCATTGTTACAGATGGGGACAGATAATCTTAGATAAAAACATCTGCTTGTTCCTGAAGACCTCTCTGAGACACTTTGCACATGACCTCCTGAAGTACTCTTCCTTTTTATAGCATTTTACACATTCAAAACATACCCCCACTGACTTCAGTTGGGAGTTCTAGGCATTTTTATGAAATACAGGTCAGGCATTTAGAAATGAGGGCTCTTTTCCTGTGATTAAAAAAAAAAATATTTTAAGTAGATTGCTCAGCAATACAAAGGAACTCTATGACAGTGTTAGGAAAACAATCTAGTTTCTTAGGGCAAGATACCTTAACAAATTTATCTTGCAGTAAGCTGCTTCTCACTTATTATACGAGCTCACCTTCTGAAAATGTCCTTTCTTACACCGATCCACATTTGTCTCCAGAGAATTTGATTCTGTACAATGAGTAAAACACTTTCCCTCATCATCTCATGGGGGGGTTGGGGGAGGTGGATGAGGTTAAATTGTAGCTGTAGTGTAGTCTAACAGTGTAGTCTAACCGGAGCTGGTGGAAGACCAAGGCTTACAAAGAGCTGATAAGGGGGATTCAAGCTGGGAAGCTGAACATCTAAACAAGAATTACCGTCCTTGGGAGAAAAGCACATCCTGGAGAAATATGTAAGCTAATTAAGATGTTTTGGGAACCATCTGAAACAACTAGTAGAAGTGTGGTATCCTCATTATAATACTAAAAGTCACACCCCTCGAGCTGGAGACCCCAGCCCAAGCAGAGACCCCTCACCTTTGAGCGTGCACAGAATATTAAAGTAGCACTGTAGCTTTGAGCTGAAATAAGAGAAATGTAGACCAATAGAAAACTGCTTTGTGTAATTACTTATGCATATGCATAACTAGACAGTGTAAATACTGTACCTGTATGACCGAACTTTGTGCTAGCTTTGTGGAGCTACCACCTCGCACCCATCTGTGCGCAAACATGAAATAAAAATGCCTCTGCCCTGTGTGTATATTGGCAACTCGCACACTGGGTAAATGACCTCACACTTGTGGGATAACAGTAGGAACAATTTTAATTCCTGAATTTCAGGATTTGGGTGCTCATTCAGGTGCTTAAAGTCTTGTATTTTTATTATTTTATTTTAGTTTGTGCATGTGGTTTCTACTCATATTTTACATATCTGTATATCTAGAAAGGGGCAGATAGATATTTTAGGTAGAAACAAAAAGGACCAGTTTCAAGCTGGAGAAACTGACTTGTTCTATTATGGATGAGTTCATGTCATCCAATCTATGAAAGATTTTAAGGTTAAAAGGCAAATTCCACTCGCTAGAAATTACTCACGGGGGATATTTCTACATGATTTCACTACATGAATTTCATATTATAGATTTTTCCAGTGAACACACCTGCCTGCATGGAGATGGAAGATTGGAGACAGGGTTGCAATCAGCTGTGAAAGAAGCAAGGGGACCATCACAGTTCCCAAATGCTCAGGAAAACTTTAGTGATGAAGGGCAACCTTGTAGAGGCACTCTGGCTCTCTTGTATTCAGAGCAGATCACCCAGATCTGTCCACCAGCCCAACACCCTGCTGATCTCTTCAGCAGATTAACTCCTACAGGAATTACGTCCAATTGCTTGCCATCCCTAGCTCCCAGGCCCCTCAGATAAGGAATCCATCCACAGTGTTCTCCTTGCCATATCCTGTCTCACTCTAGTCTTATGACAGGAAGGAATATATTGGGAAAGGTTATTCAAGAAACGTTATTCCACTTTTGTGAGGTATATGTAAATACATACTTCTTGCTTGGGGGAAAATTACCCTCCACTGAGTTAACCTGGGAGACGAAAGGAGGACAGCCAAGGTCACAAAGGTGCCAAGGGATAATAAAAGAAAAAACAGACACAAGTTTTGGAGAGAGGAGACAGAGATGTCAGAGAGTAAAGCAAAAAATAGCAAGGAGAGACTCTTTGATGGTTCTTCAAAAGTACTTTACAGTATTTAATAGTTTCCTAAGGTGATATAAGAACACACAGAAGAGAAACAGAACAGAAAAGTGGTAGTGTGAGGATTTCAAGTTCTTATCCAGGTGATAGGCCAAATTTATGCAGCCTGTGTAGAAATTTCCTGCTGCTGCTTTTGCAATTCTATCCGTATGCTAATAAAGTAAGCACTTTGTGTCTCCAGTTGTTGTCAGGAATGAATGCTCTTCTCCAGAAACAAAGACATAAAGAAAGAGGTCATTCACACATCCCAGTGAAAAACATCTTTGTTTTGTTGGTGACAGCTTGGAAGTTCATGTTTTTGTGACTGATCTCACATCCTTGCTTCACTAGGAGGCAGAAAAGGAGACAACTTATAAGAATTCCACGTAAGCATGCTGAATGAATTCAGTATGTAAGCATACTGAATGAATTACCATGCTAAAATATGGAAAATGTTACAGTAGATCAGAATGGTGAAGATGCCATTCATGTCTACTCAAGCATGTTTCCCCTAAGTGCCACCCTTCACGCCAATAAAAAATTCTTGGTTCCTTCAATAAATTCTTAGTACATGAATCATTTGTGGTAAAGTGCGATCAACAGTGTATGTGATCTTGTTGGAAGATTAAAAAGGATGCTTATTTTCTCCACTGATGATTATTAAAAATCATAAAAGCATATCATTTGCTGCCTGATCCAATGGCTGTTTAAACTGCTTGGTATTACTAGTCTACACAGCATGGAGGCTTTCACCTCCTTACATCTAAAGCTAGGTACTACACACTAAGCACAACCTGAAAGCGTTTGAATTCTGTTCCAGATTTTCTCCTCATTTAGTTAGTCAATATTATGTTTACAGACCTTTTAAAGAAAGTGTCTTGACCCTCAATTTCATCCAAGTGAGATTTAAAGGATAGCTGAGCAAACAAAAGATATCAGGGAACACAAAATGGCAGCTAATTTAAGAAATACATGATAAGAAATCAGGACATAGGCTTACATTTGGAAAAGAAAACAAACTGATAATTATCAGTTCAATGAAAAAAAAAAAAGTGGATGGCTAAAGACTACCCAAATAAAGAAGGTTAAATGGGATTACCCAATAGAAATACAGGTTTACAAGTGTAACCAGCAGTAAATTGTAGCAAAGATTAACTGAGGGCATAACAATCAAAATATAATAAAAACTCAGTACTGTGTTTTATTACTTCTCAGTCCAATATACAGATAGGTAGTTGCTACACATGTGACAGCAGGTGACTATACTATGATGTTAATCTGTCAGATTCACTTTATTAGGAGCTCATATCTTATATATACATATATGTGCATTGCTATGGATAATGCCTAACCTCAGAATATAATCTGAGTTATAGATGTGTACTTTGTAGAATTATGCAGTCCATTTCACGAAAAATAAAGTTAACATAGATCTACTCCTGCAGTTTCAAGCAGAAAACTGCACTGAGATCTGAGTTTATCCATAGGATGAAAAGTATTGGAGAATAAACGGAGCTCTCAACTTTGCTCCTGTCATAGCCCTTGTGTTAACCAGCAAATTAAGTGGCAGCAACTTTAATGTACTACAGCCTGATGCAACACCAGAGCTGCAATCCCTACAGGAACTGATAGCATTGTTTCTTTCACCTCATCAAGCTGTAATCCTGTCTTCACATTCAGGATATATATCAAGTAGTTTGGCATATAGTTTAGTTTAGTTTTGTTTTGTTTTGTTTTGTTAATATATGCAGATCTCATTTAGTCATATATCTTACCCCCCCATATTTGTGTCATTTTTGTTACCCTTCTTCATTTCCTCATTAGCATTCTTGAGTTAGGGGTCTCTAAAATCGTCTGATATTACTCACATTTACACTTATGAGGAAGTGCAATTAATTTCATGCATTCAACCCTTTCATTAGATATATAGAAGTAGACGGTTTTGTGTTTCTAAACAACGTATCATCTGAGTAAATGTATATTTAGCCTGCTGTCTTTTGTTACCTCAGATTTTCCTTCTGATACTTTCTAGATCACTTCCTATGCAATTTCTATTTATGCATATATTTCCATCCCCACTAAAGTACAATGTAAATTGAATGAATTCTATTGCATTATGTACCATACTTAATACCTTTGTCAGCTCACCGTAGTCTTTGAAAATATAAAAATATTTAATTAATCAAGTAAAGCAATCAGCCCTAAAAAAAGTCACAAAGTTGGATATACATTTGTCACTTAAATGAGAGAAAATAACAACAGCAACAGAGTTTTGAGGATATACAAAGTATTTTTAAATATATCTTTTACATTGTTACATAACATTAGCAAACTTCAGGCAGATAAACATTAATAGTTAGATATTTACTGTTGTTAAATTCTGACAATATGGGGAGCACCTGGGTTTAGCTCTTAAAGTGACTGAATGTTAAGCTAACATTGTAATTGTAATAATGAAATTGGTAGAATATTGCTGGAGATTCAAGTTCAGCGTGTGATTAAGTGTGTTTAGATCTACTCCATTTCTTAAAAGATCAGTGCCATAAATAACTATCCTGTCTCAAGACAAAATCCAAACAAATTTTGCTATCATAAATATTGTGCAAGTTTGTAAAGATGAAATTGTTCTAGACAGATAAAGGATAAGATGCCAGCACATTCAGAAATAATGCAGTGCTGTTCATGGGTTTTATAGGATGTACAAAACTGGTTCTGTTGCACTCCAGGTATTTTTTTTTTCTGGTAGTTCTTTACAGACCAGAAAAATTTTAAATTCAGATGTTCTAGTCTCCATAGGTTTACTTCTGTGTGTGTCACTTACTTACACTTGTGCTGGTTGCAACAGCCTACCAAAAAAAAAAAAGATGGTGTTCTACTCTCCCTTTTCACAAGTGTGTATGAATACAGAAAGTGTATTCCATGATGAAAGAGTCCTAGTGTATTTGATGTGACAGTATGGTCCCATATCCTTTCTCTACATATACCCTATAGTCACACAGCTCCATGTTTTTCACATGTCAAGAGAAGACACTTACTTCAGTGGAACTATATGCATACCAAATATTAAGCACACATTGCAACATCTGAGTCTCAGCGCACTCCTGACACGTTAGTTTGCAAACTAAAGAAGCCTAATATTTCTTGATTCATGGCAGGCATTGCATTTTCAGAGAATTGTCATCATCACATTTTGGAAAATACATTAACTTTCAAAAATTACTTAATATTTTCTGAATATTTTACTAACACTAATTAACATAAAATTAATCACTTTGAACCCAGTCACGTTAAAGATGTTCAGAATTTCAGAAAACACGATACTGTCTGCAACTGGGAGAACATAAAAAAGAACTGTCAGCTAGAAATAGTCTAGTTTAAAAAGGAAATAAGAGTAATAACAAATTCAAAAGTGGTCATTTTTATTTAATACTCTTGAAATATTTTTTCACTGTAAGAACGAGTAGTTTTATGGCATCCCAGCAAATAATTCTCTTGCGCCCCTTTATAAGAAATACATATATACGCATAAACTTACATACATATGGACCTTTTCTTTAGTAGATCTCTAAGTATTTTACTAAAGAGATAAATATCTTTATCTATAATTTACAGACAAAGTGAGAAACAATGACTTCCCTTTGTTTAAGACTCATGTCCCAGCCTTTAAATATATTTGAGATAAAGTGTTTAACTTGCAAAATTTTTATTAAAAAATATCCACTATGCAAATTGCCACAAAAGTAGATACCTGACTTCCAAAAATGTCTGTTTCCAGTGTAGTTTTCTATAAGAGCATCTATATTAATGGCAGCATCAGATCATTACAGTAAGTACTGAAGGTAAATATATACTTCTAATTTTGCAAGAATACTTCAAATTCCACATCACAAAGACTATAGTTGACATGTTAATTACCTAGCTGTATGAAAATTGGGTTATCTTTCAGGCTCTGGCATTTTTAAAGTTCATTAATTTTCTTACCTTGTCTTTCTCTTATGTCTTCTTTTTATTGAGAAACTCTAAATATACTAGGATCATAAAAAGTCTGTCCAACAAAGAGGTGAATAAGGAGGAGCATTTACTGAAGTGGGATAGAGTATTTTATATTGCATACATATATTCACTGTTTAGCCATTCAATTCTTTTCTTTTTTTGCAGCTACCTATAGCCAGTTTGAGAATGACAGACACTACTGTGACTTGATACTTCTCAACTGATAAAAGGCAGGGATTATAACAATAAATTATTAAATACACATTTAATATTCATTAAAGAAAAATGACCATACTTTGAAATGTGACAGTATCAGATTTAAATAATCTAACATCCAAGGATTCAGTCAACCAGCAAAACTATACAACAAAAGAGCCTTATTCACTGCTGCTTTGCCCTTTTTAATAGCCTGTACTGCTGAGCAAGTTGAGAGTGAATCAGAATTAACCAGTTTTAATAAGCACCTTACAAACATTCCACATTCATGTCAGTTATTGCATAAAAGATAGCACAAAAGAGCATCCACTCTGAAATATTTTAATTCTCTAGAAATTTCTGAATTAGAGAGCTGTGTAACACCTTTCTACACTCTTCAACACAAATTCCCTTTTACCAGTAGTAAGAAAATACTTAAGGGGTAATGTGACTTGCTGAGACTTCAAGAAGATACTTCAACGGTGAGGAGTTTATACATTGATAAAACAGTGTCTGGAGTCTCCTACCTGGTATCTGTGATCCATCTGCGGAGCTGCATATGAGCAGTATGTGTACTGCTGGTCACAATATAGGAGTGCATTTTTAGAGTAAAAGTGAACCGTTTGGACATGCTTCTGCATATAATGTCCTGCATGACCTGGGAGGTATATATAGGCTGTACCTGGGGCTGTGCTCACAGTCTCAAAGCTTGGATAGCTGCAAGTCTGATCATCTGGACAGCCTCAGGACATAAACATACTAGCAGAGTAGGCAAGGGTATGCACTTGAACAGAGACAGAGCCTGTTCTTTGCCTCTTGACAGCAAGAAAGGCAGCTGTGAGATGAAAGTGCGATGAAACATGTTCAGCAGCTGGCATGGAACTAAAGCCTGCTCAATGCCAAAAATATTTCTGTTATTAATAATGCATGTCAGTGATGTGTGCATTTACCAGTGCCCTGGCAAATTCTACTGCCAGTGTTGACAAATGGAAAACATACTCAACACTTTTAGAAACAGCGTTTTAAGCCATTTTAAAGTTTGTATATTAATCATGTGTAGGAAATGCCAAGCAAGTGTTGCTTTAACCTATGATTTGGTTCACCTTTTTTAACACTTTGATATAGTTGAGTTTAGGTCTGGCCATACATATTGATAACAGCTGGTTTTCCAGTTGTAGACTCAGCAGCTGGAACATAAACCCTACACATAGTATGTGCTTTCAAAGGAAGGTTTCAGAGTTAATAAACTAGCAAGCAGGTGAGAACAAACATGAGACTGCCAAAAGATGTAATGTTCACTGTTATGTCGCTAGATAACCTACCAAGCAGTAACATGTCCCACATTAAACTGCCATTATTGATTTTCAGTATTATTAGGTTTAAATCTGTTCCCAGACAGATCTCTCGGTTACATGGCTTTCATACTAATATGCATCCTGATTAAGTGGAGTCTCTATGTGAATTTCTGTCTCTCTTATAATCCTATCACTGTAACAGTTTAGCTGCAGCTCAGGATTAAGATAGGGCATCACACCTGAAACTCTCTTATTTCTGTCTCTGTTGATGATAGAACTGACTTGTTTCACTTTAAGGTTTAATTATTTTTATATGTTTACTTGTGTGCATAACTTGGTGCTGCACAGACAACTTGCTATAAAATTTAAAGCAATAGCAGACAGATCACAGGAAAACACTGTCCAATTTATAGCTGTTCTATATACTATACTCAAATATTTACATTTAAATGTTTGATATTGCTTTAACCATTTGCGAAAAGTAACAGTAACTGTACCAGTTACTGGAGGCAGAGAGAAGAAAAGAACCTGCTTTAACATTCCATAATGTTATCATGCCTTCTGTTGCTACCATAAGACTTAAAACAGATGAGGTCAAATAGTATCCATAGCTGAGCATATGCAACACTGGTCGGAAGAATCCTTACAAATTGTGTTTTAATCATACATTAATTAGAAGGACTATTCATTGGTTAGATTTCACAAGGGCTAGAAAGATTAGGAACTCCAGATGCAACACAGGGTTTTACTGATTCAAGTGGGCCTGAACTGATATATTAAATAAAAAAAAAATAAAAAAATCCCCTAACACAGTCAAAACACAGTTACATAGTGGTTAAAGTGCCACAGGTTGCAAGACTTTTCTGCACATCTCCTGGGTTGCACTGAGCAAGTCATCTAGTCTATCTGTAAAAACAATGCTTTGAACTTATAGAGATGATGGCCTCTCCAAAAGGTAAGAAGATTGGTCTACAGAGAACACCTGTCTAGTAGCAGAAATTCCGATTGCTGAACCAATGAAACTTAGGATGTGCCATCTGAGTCCAAAAAGATATTCCTTCTCAATCTATTTGCTCAATAAACTTCTAAAGAAAATGAAGAATGCTAAAACTGCTACTAGACATAAAATTAAGTTTCTGTTTATTTTCTTGTTTTCTATTCAGACCGTGACATTACTGGTGAAGAAGCTAAGTTGATATTCTGTTTAAATGGACTCCAAGTGTTTAATTTTTGAGCAAATGTGCATTGTTATTAATTATTCACTTACACAGATACTTTAGATTTGAGTAATTAATATAATCTTTTTAATGGTTCTTATTCACATAAAGATGTGACTTTGATGTTGCTGGAAGTTCTCTTTTATTTATGTTATAAATTAGTTTATTTTTGAGAGAACCTGGAATAGTTTCTATTATTTCCCGTTTTTAGCATTCAATGGAAGATTATTTGTTGACACTTTTAGAGACATATGGCATAGTTTCCTGGTAACAGTATTGCTGATGTTTCCAATGTGTGAATGTTACGTTGATTATTAAAAAAGCTGCATGATATTTGTCTGACAGCATGTGTCCACCTTCAGTGACACTTTTGACAAAATAACCTTTCTTAAGCCTTTTATTTTGGAAATATCACTGGAGTCTATCCAATATAATTGAAATAGCACAAACATGGACTATTGCTACATGCATTTCCCAAGCCAATGAGAAATCTGCTGACAAAACAAGACTGGCGTTAACTGAGTTAGACAATTCACTGCATTGTCCTCAGGGAGTAATATTGATCCAAGCATAGGCAAGTGGATTGTGAAAGAAACTAGTTACAGCAGTAGGCAGAGACTTCCTGAGATCTCAAGACTGAATGAATGTTTTTGCAGTAATGTTTGCCTGCCTTAAAGGTCTTCACTTCTGCTCACATTTCACACAAAGACTGTCAACTGTAGAGCCATTATTGTAGGGAACGTATGCACAATTTAAATAGAAATATGGTTGATATAGGGCCAGTTCCTCACAGAATGATCTGCAGCTGAATGATGATTGCATAGATTCACACTAATCTAATATTTCAGCCAGTAGAACACATAGAGAGAGGAAAAAAGCAGTCAGAAGAATAATGATAAAGGTTTTTAATGAGGTATTATATCGACCTAATCATTCAAAACCAAGCATATGAGTGTGTGTGCATGCATATGTATACATTGTGTATATTATCTTAAGAAAAAGGTGATTTGGGACAGAGATAAACTTGACCATATTTGGCAAACAGTTAACTCTACCCCAGATCACCTCAAGATAAGAATAAATTGTGACAGTTCTTTTTCAGTTCTTTTTTTTTAGATGAATGTGACCATGTGACCAAGGGTTTCACAGGAATGACCTGATGAAGAGAAAGGGTGTTTTTTTTAATTCCTGCTTCTATCCAATAGCTCTGGAGTCGTCTCTTCTTGGAGGCTTTTTTATTCCCCTGTAGGGAGCAGCAAGGGCAGCCTGCTCAGTGAGGAAAAGGGAACTGGGAGCTGAGCTTCAACACAAGGGTGGTGAGACAAGGGCAGTCTCACAGTACCTGAGCAGGGTGAGCAGAACCAGTCTGCTCATAGTAGTCAGGTTCATCCAAGAGTCTAGATCACCAGGCACATCCATCACAATGAGGTAGCTTTGAGGTCAAGCTGGGAACCTGAGTCAGCAAGTCAGGGTCAGGATGGGCAGATCTAGAGGAGCACAACTTTTCACATGGGCAGCAGTGAAGCGTTACTGCTGCAGCTCTGTCTTTGCCTGTTCTGAACATCAAGATCATGACTCTCAGATGAAAATAGACGAAGATGCCAGGGGAAACAAAACAAAGGAATGAATATTCTGTCTGCATCTATATTACCTTTTGACAGCCTCCTCTGGGGTGCACTTGCCAAGTCTTCTGCCCAGGTACAAACTCTTTATTTTCAGGCCCTTGAGCAGCAATCTAAGAACCCTGCAGTTGAAAGGTTGAGATAAATCTTGTGGATACCCATCTGTTGATATACTCTCCAGTTTACCATCTTCACAGTATCTGTTTATGCCATAGTCTTTGCGTCATCCTACTTTTAAGCCTACAGGATGGCAGAATCACATTTTGGCTGTGGAGTGAGTGCATAGGCAAGACTCTGCATCTCCTGCTGTCAGCTGATACTTGTCAGGACAGAGCTCTTTCCTTGTTAGTGGGCATCCTGTCTTCAGCTTCTATTATTAGGGAAACCTGCAACATGAACCATCTACTGCCTTGCCACTATAAACACATGAATGAGCTGGCAGACATAATTTATGTTTTCCACTTCTAATGTGGCTTGTAAATTTTTAATAACACTGCCAGCCAGTACCAGATTTGTTAGTAGACCCAAGTCTTCCCCCAGCCAACCACTTCACAGCCTGGAACAACAGCACCCAATTACACCTAGATGACCAGCTTGCCCATATGCATGTGCCTGATGTAATTTTATGCTTCAGCACTCACTGCTCACAGCTCTTGCTCTGCATGACTTCCTCACATGCTCACACGCCTCCCCCCCCCAGTCCTCTACAAAGCAGAAAGGCCATCTCAACCAACTATGCCGGTTTTGGACAGGAAAACGTACAAGCACAATCAGCACATAAACAAACAAGAAGAAAACCCAGACAGAAGTAGTATTCTCTGCTTAAAACTGTGTGAACTCATTTTGGTTACTAGCGTCCAAACAGCATCAAATGCCAAAAAGATGATGGATGGAGCCTATGACATATACCTGAACCTTAAGTTTTACAGTGTGAGGGAGAGGTAGCCTGGTCTGCTTTCCATTTAGGCAGGTCAAGTCTTTGGATCCCAGCTCCAAAGTAATACCATTCCTATGAGGAATGATAGGCCCTAGAGCAAAGAGGTCTCATAGCTCACTATTGAAAGCTTTTTTGAAGTTCCTCCCTAGTCAAAATTGCTTCCTTTTCCCTGCCTTTTGCTGTAACATTCTGGGACATAACAGCGTGAGTCACACAGTGTCCTGTATATAGTACTGTGTGTGACATCCACAGGGCTGGGCTGAGTGGCAGGCAGGCATTGCTGCAAGAGGGAAAATATGGCGAAGGTCTACTTTGGAAAAGGTGTCATGATGCTGCAGGGCACTTCAACCTGAAAGACTCTAGAGCGTGCCAAAGACTCAAACGCGTTCAGTGAGAAGGCCAAGTTCAGATTTGTCCTCTGAAATATTTTCCTCAGGCCAGGGCCACTTTGGTACAGGCAGGTTCAGTTACCAGATACACAAATCTACAATCTGAAAGCAATTTATTCTAAGTGTGCAGAAGCTGGTTAGATAAAACATGCACTGCTCTTGGATGTTCCACCTTTAGCAATGAACTCATTGTGAACTGGTCAGCCTAGCTTTGCAGACCTCTGTGATTGGAATAATTGAATAATACACTAGCTGCTAATCTGCAGAATACTAAATCCTTAGAAGTTCACCAAGGTCTGATTTATTATTTAATCCCTGATTACAAATATGCTGTAGCAAATCATAGAATATTATTGCATTCTAGTTCAAAGGACTTAGGACTCAGCACTTTATAGTCTGTGATTAGTATACAAGTTTCATTACTACTATCGAGAAGGAAAAACTATGATTTAAAATACAACTGTACAAAAAATTGAGAAAATGAAAACATTTTTTCCAAAGGTATGTGATTACAAGATAAATGTACCTTGAGATTGAAATCACACAGAGTTTTCTAAACTTAATTTTGTGAAAGTCCAAGTGGTAGAAGAAAACCTAAGTGGATAAATGATCTTTATTTTGCACCCTGCAGTGTTAGCCTACCATTTCTTAAATATTAGCATTCAGTGTTGGTTTGTGTGCTAAGGAGGTGAAAATGGAGACAGACTTCAACAAATCTGCCTTCACTTGTGCTACTTAACTATATAAAACTTCCATAAAATCAGCTGATTATTCTGTGCAACCAGTACTTTTCTGCCATGACTTATTTTCTTAATAAAACATAGCTACTATTCTATATTCTCTATGTGGCAGATTTAAACATGAACTGTACAAAAGAGGTGGGGAAAAAAAGTATTAAAAAGAAGGAAAATTACTTTTCCCTTTAAGTTCTAGGGGTCCATAAGGTTTGCATTTCAATCTCCAATAGGGAAAATTGACTTCCTATCCCTAAAGGAAACAAGAAAATCCATTATCTTTGCTAGAAAATAGGAATTGTTTAATCTTTTTCCATTTTAGCCAAGCAGTTCATTCTGATTGTTAAGCAGTACATTGTATAGCCCATTGTTCTCTCTTGAAGTTTTCTGTTGAGTCTCCGGTTTTGATATTTCATACTGTCAGACTTATGTTAGTGACAGAGCATATATTTTCTCATTTTCATCTCAAAATGTGCAAATACTAGATAACAGGGTAGTAGCCACAGTTCTGATGGTACATCTGACTGATGAGCTGGTTTGGGCATTGCTTATTTTAAAATCCTTACAATTATACAGTCATCTCCATGTACATTATTTTATTATTACTTTGTTTCTCTCTGTAGCTTTCTCTTCTGTTCCTCTTTATCATGTATTTAATACCAGCCACTGTGTCATCGTGTGTTTTTATTATATATTAAATATAATCTAATTTTAAAAGCCTTTTAAAAATACAGACATTGGCTCTTCATGGTTGCTTTTTTTCCTCTGTACAATTTGTGACATTGAACAAGTGACAGAGGTGGTTCAAACATGTACTCCAATGTACGCCAGAGAGTGTTGCATGTCACCAGCAGTCACTGAAAGACATTTCTACTTTGCCCAATCCTCTTGGTGCTGCCTCTGCCCCTAACTGATGCAGCTAAAATGGAGAGCTCTTCTGCTACCTTTTGGATGTTTAGAAACGTGCAGAAAAGCACTTGGGACATTTCATGGGGTGTTCCAGTATAGGGTCAGCACTCATGGGTGAGAAGGGCATTGGTGTTTTCCAGTTCCCTTCACTTAATACAAGTTAAGATAAATATACAAATGCAAAATTTTATTAATAGCATCCAAAATAAGCAATACAGTTCTAAATGTTTGGAAAGACATAGGTACAAGTAACTGAAAAGCTATACCTAATCTACTTACAATAGGGTCATATATTTAAAGTCTTTTCTTATCTGTGGAATATGACATTTAACAGTTAATTTCTCCTTCCACATCATTAGTTTATTCTTCCAAACTCATTTTATTCTGTCTGTACCTAAGGGGCAGTCTGATCACCCACCTAACTAGTTTGAAGTTGTTCCCTTCAATAGCTACATGAAGTCTTTTTGTTACATTAGAAGTCATCTGCACTTTAATAGCTAGCAAACAATTATTTGCTTCAATTAAGTTTAAAACTCTTGCTCTCTCTTTGGTGCCTGTTTAGCATGTTTTAGTCAGAAAAGGATCTTTTGCTGATCATTTTATGTTAATCTGTGTATTAAAGCGAGAGCTGATAGAAACAAAACCACTTTCTAATTGTATGTACTGTTGTAGTAGTCCCTTTCTAGCCCAAACAGAATCCAATACACAGCATTAGTATCAGGGCTTGTTGCAGCCTTAGGCCACAAGCTGTGAACTTTCACCCAGATTCACCGACCATGCACTGAACTTTTACTTGGGTACGTGAAGGAAGGCCCCCGAAACCGGTGCAAACCAGAAAGTTAAGGAAGCTTCAGCCTTAGCAGAAGTTGCAACCTTAGAGATAAGAGAAGAATTGGCCTAGAGACAAGGAAAGGGCCCGATGAGGAACGGGAAGACCCCAGACCCTGATACTGCTGTTGGTCCGAGCTGTCTCCTGAGGGGAGGGGAATTTAGATTGTAAGGGTGTAATTGCCCAGGGATTTCTTTGTTCTGGGTCCCTCTCTGGAGGCACCCAGCTCCAGCCGTACCAATCAATAAATTCGTCTGGCATACGTCGTATCGGAGACTTTGCTTTGGGAAACCTTGGGTCGAGCCAGAGGGGAGAGAAAGCACCTGAGAGTGAGTGTGTGTGTGTGAGCCAGGAGCCGAAAAGGGGCACTCGTCGGCTCAACGGAGCTGCCGCTGCGCAGGGGCTCCGGTCCGAGCAGTTAACGTCTCGGGCGGTGTGTGTGCGGGTCCCTGAATGGTGCGTGAGTGCTTGGGCAGCGGCTTCTCCTTTAACATGTATGTTACTAAAATTCTTGACTGAGACAAGACTTGACAGCAGTCAATCATTTGGAGTGATAACAGATTTAAGGTGTCAGCTCTCAACCTCTTTCTCTTACACATGTATGACAGCATGATCTCACTAGAAATTTTCCTGTTACACACATTACAAAAAGCCACAGCATCTAGCCAGGGAAATATTTTACTCATTTACCTAAAGAAACGGAATTTGCATCAGAATAGAGAAGAAGATCCTAGGCTATAAATCCAAGAATGACACCTACTTTTGGAGCACCTGCAGTGAGGTAAGAAGAGGGCAGCAGTACTGACCTGTGGTAAGCCTCCTGCTCCAATTCCTTGATGGCCAAGGACTAAAATGTGGACCTTACTGCTAGTCTGCTCATTTATCACGAGAACCTGGTGATACTCTAAAACAAGTATATTTCTCCCACCTGTCTTGTTGGCTACAGAGAGACAGCAAATCAAGACTTTCATCCATTCTTCTTAAAGGAAGAAACACCATGTAAAGCCAGCCATCCATGTGTTAAGGAGGACCATTGATGGAATAGCCTCCAATGCATGGTATATGCAAATGTATATGAGCAGTATGAACAAATATGAACAAATGTAGCCAAGCATTTTAAGTGAAGTTGTGAGAAGAAGGAAATTGGCTGTATGCCTACAATGTTACTGGTTACAACTGTAATATCATGCTTTGACTTTCCAGACAACTATTCTTATTTGTAATGCAGTAATATCATTATTGAATATAGAGGCTGTACTTCTAGGATGAAGCTATATTCCATCTAAGAAGCAGATGTTCTCTTCCATGCACATACGTACAGTACCCATACAGATAAGAAGTACTATCAGTCATTTGTCAGGTCTGGTAGCTTCTAAATGAAGGAAATTAAATAATTTATTGAGGTGGAGAAAGAACTCCAAGAAAATCCAGGTCAACAGCAACAGGCCAGGAATAAGAGCAACAGTAACAGGCACCATTATAAAAGGTTTCCATCCACTGAAATTAAAAGCATGGGAGAACGCTAAATACAGGCTTCTTTTTCTCTTATATTCTTATTTCAGATAATTCTCTTTCTTACACTTATTTTAGGCATGAGTAGGAAAAATTTCCCTGTATCTCTGGTATGTCTTTCATGTGGGTGTGGAAATCCACACCACTCCTCTACTTCTGTGCAGTAGTACAAGGACTAGAGGAAGAGCACATAATTATTAATGCAACACTAATAAAATAAACATTTGCCTTAGAACTCACTGAGACCACATTCTTAATTTTCTTTTCTTAAAAGTTAAAAATCCTTCTTTTTTTTTTTTTTCCTGCTATTCAGTGGCTTAACTTCCTAACAAATCTCACCCTTTTGTATAGTTTATCTTTTCTTCTTCGTCTTTCTGTTCTGTACTTTATATCTGTCATCTAATGCTGACCTTCATTTAAAGTCTGTACTGTGTTAGGTCTTTCCCTCACAAATAGTGCTGAGAAGTGGATTTTAACAAAGTAAAGGATTTCCTTTGCAGCAATCCATTAACTTTTTACAAAGGACACGAAAAGCTGCATGCACTAATGAATGTTACTGAAGAGATAAAAAGGAAAAGTCCTTTTTTCTTCTGATTCAGAACATATGTGTAGCTTTGTCATCTCAAGGCCACTAATCAAGTTTCTGTCAGAGATACAAAAAAGGTAATTGTTCCAAAATGAAAATTGACAGGAAAAACAGATATTACCTTTTAGAAAGGTGGCCTCTCTAAGGACTGGTATCAAGATATCTGCATGAAAATGACTGTGCTAATGAGGCGGTATAATTTAGTATCAAAGGAATTTTATGTGTGTCAAACCTTTCAATCTTCCAAGTATGAAGAAAATACATGAAATTGTGTTCTTTTCTCCATCCAACCTGATCTGAGGAAGATTATTAGAAGCTACACACTCAAAATATATATAATTCCAGTTTAGATTTTCACTTTGCTTTTAGGTAATAGATAAATGTCAATATAAATATTGGTACAGTGGGGTATATGTGGTATAAGTTATGGAAGGAATTATAAGGAATATTTATTTTTTAGATTTGGAAACAAAAATTGCTTTTCAGGAAAAAAAAATTACAAATATATTGAGTTTGGAGAGCAAACACTTATTCATACCAGAGCTGAAATATATTCCTCCAATTTTAGATCTTAATGACCTACCACAAAATGAGTATGCATGTATTAAGATAATAATCATAAGACAAATGTAAATAACTCAATACTTAATACTTAACACAAACTTTTCTTCAAGTATACCGTTATGTCCTAAGTCACTGAGAACATTTTGTTTGAAGGTGGTCTGGTGCCTAAGTTGTCAGATAAACCTGTTATCTTCCAGATCTTTCATTCCTAAGAGGACTGAAAACAAGGAATCACTTTTTGGGTATGGAGGACATAGAAAAATATCGATGACCATAGTGGTCACATTATAAGAGAACACAGAGGATGTTTTTCCGTAAGCAAAAATATACATCTGTATCAAGCATTTCCTAGAGTTCTTACCATAATGGAAAAACTGAGCACAACATACAGTATGCTGCAATTCTTTTTGATGCACTGAGCTCCTAAAATTTGGAGGAGTGTTGATGCTCAGTGTTGATGCATAGACTCCAAGGTTCTCAACTTAATACCATCAATTCTGCCATTCATCTATGCTTAAATGTTCAAAACAATTGTCTGAATGGGATAATGAGGACTACTATTTTGATAACAAAGCTCTATAGAAGTGAAATATTTTTCTAAGGGTGACTGGATAAAGTTAATGAGAGATTACTTGCTTTTAAAATACCCACCCAAAAATAAATCAGGTCACTGCTTGATGAGTGGTGAGGCACTGGAACAGGTTGCCCGGAGAAGTTGTGGATGCCCCATCCCTGGAAGTGTTCAAGACCAGGTTGGATGGGTCTTTGAGCAACCTGGTCTAGTGGAAGGTGTCCCTGCCCATGGCAGGGGGGTTGGAACTAGATGGTCTTTAATGTTCCTTCCAACCCAGACCTTTCTACGGTTCTATGATTCTATGAGTGTCTAGCACAGAAAGGGAGACAACAGATGAATTTTCTTCTCCCTGAGGATAGATTCTCCCTCTATTGTCTCCAATGGTATGAAGGCTGCTTTATTTAAAACAGCTTGGATTTCTCAGGTTAGCTGTTTCTGGATTACTGACAGTTAAGTTGGCAAGTGTTGCAAGACTAATCAGTCTTCTAGGTACAGAATGCACACTCAGGACCATCTTTTTCTTGTTCTAGAAGTTGCTTTTTCAACAGAGCAAAACCCTTGATGTTTCTTACAACCTATTGGCCTAGGATATTGCTTAACCATTAAATATCACTTTGTCATTTTCAAAAATCACTTAGTCATTTCACTTTGTGGCTTAGTCATCTAGATTGTTTTGTTCATCCCAGACATGAGATCCTTGAATTTTGCTGCCACAAAGTATGGAGAAACTCAGTCACAGATAACAGCACTCCAAGTGAAGCATATAGTTGTCTTTTCTTCATGAGCTCACTTTCTCTGATGGTATATGTAGGACGTAAAATTTCCATCATTAAAGTTAACTTCTAATCTAAGTCTCTGTTCCTTGAATTTACTATAAATTATGTTGATTTATTTACTAGCTTGAGCAGCAAATAGAATGGAAAATCATAAGAAGTGCTGCATGTTGTGTTAATGTAGGTCACTAGCATTATTACTAGAATTTTACCTAAACACTCAGTCTCACTAAAGACATCTTCCTAATCTCACAAATTCACTCTTACTTTATGTCTCATGCAGTCTTTTACAAGAAAACATCTCCCTGATTTCCAAAATACTTCAGATTCATGGAGTAGTAAATCTAGGTAAATAATGGAGAAAATGTATAATATATTTTGATTTTCATTAAATTAAATAAATTATTTTTTGATTTTATTTACCATGATATCAAAATCTTCCCAGACCTTGAGTTTAAAAATGGCCCCAATTCAGCAAAGTAAATAAATTAATTCTTAACTTCAAGAAGGTCAGTATACCAACTGGGATAAAACTTGGAAAGCTGTAAAAGAGGCTGTGAAAATTCAATATTTAAAAGAGAAAGAGATTCAAAATGCAATTTTTCAAGTTTCCAGTTGGAAAAATATTTTTAAGACTCAGTATTAACTGACTAGAAAAATCTTAGTGATTGATAAATACAGATAAAACTTAGTTGAAGGTGCTTACGCCATTAGAGCTCTTAGCTTCACCTCCCCTATCAGTACTGCAAGCAATTCCTATTCCATTATTAGGATATTTTTAAAAGTCTGAGGGAATTCTATAAGTCACAGAACTTGAAATACACAGGTGATGTAACTGAAGTTACATAACTTTCGACATGTTGATTTTGTTAAGAAAACTAATGGCATGTTTCATAAGCTATAGAAATAAGGAAGTCTGGGTTTCAATGAAATTATGAAATTAAGCATTGGCCATATTAGCTAGAGCACCACCTTAACTCCAGATGAAAAATTCTTTTTGAGCTCCTGCCTTTCAGATCCTGCTAGTATCTCTTAACTCTTTTCTGTGCCTCCTAATTGTGAGGGGGAAAAGAGATGGTAAGTACTGAAGCTAGCTTTGAGTGGTACAGAAATCGTAATCTGATTAGACAGCTACTACACCCATCTTGACCAGGCACTTGGCA
Organism: Ciconia boyciana; assembly: GCF_034638445.1. Lineage (NCBI taxonomy): Eukaryota > Metazoa > Chordata > Aves > Ciconiiformes > Ciconiidae > Ciconia > Ciconia boyciana. Next base: position 84,544,270 of record NC_132935.1, read on the forward strand.
GGAAAAGCTGAACAGGTAGCTGTTTAAGCCTTAAATTGGATCTTTCCTTTATGCCAACCTATTATTTTCAAAAGAGGTACAGGAACTTCAGATCTTTATGATTTCTAACTATTTGTCAAATCTGTGTTAAATTGATGAGTGGGCTCATAAGTACTGAGAAATAACTACCGAACACAGAAGGATGAATGGTGGAAATCACATTCACATTAGCTGCTTCCTGATGGGAAATTAGACTGAGAGAACTCACAATGACTTAGACACATCTTTTTTTCGAAAAAATCCCACCAATTATAAGAACTTATTTATGGATTTTTGTAATAAATTTAAAATATCAGAACTCAAAATAATCAGTATTGTCTTGAAGAGTAGCCTAAAAGCACACAGCCAATCCATATTCCTTTTCTGATGAAAAGAGGGAAACAATTGAATTTTCAGCAGGGGAATAAGAAAAAAAGAGTCTGACAGCATTTGTTTCTACCAAATTCTCAGACTGTGTCTATTTCAGACTGTTCTCTCTCATGGGACGTGGCATGCACTTATCCCTTGCTCTAATTTCTTCCAAGGTCTTAGCTGCTGATACGAACATGTTGGGGTGGGCAAAAATTTGCTGGTGACATCCTCAGTTGTTACACAGTGTACTCTCTATGTTCTTGATAATGACAGTCATATCACCAAGGTACCCACATTAAGTTGGTTCAGAAAGAAGTTACAGATGGAGAATCATCACCATTCTTTGGTTCTGTTGCTCAATTGTCCTATACATGATACACTAAGAAATGCAGAGGGGACTGTGCTAGACCTGTACTATTACACACTGTGTATAGTTAAAATCCATAGCTAAACATTTAGGATGGTTACTGGCAGGTGCACAGAAGGGCTCTAGTAATAAGACTTTCAGCATCTTTTACTGAGTATAAAGGCACAACTGCATGTATACCACTTACATTGTAAATCTTTACTAGCAGAAGCATAGGACAGTGATGCCTGTGGAAGTGGCACTCAGCTTTGCAAGAAAACCACATTCAATACTTTTCACAAGTGCTTTAGTTCTGGCCTTTTTCTACTGTCTTTTTGAATAGTGAACCAGTCAGAGGGAGATAACTTGATTCTCAGAGAAGAACAGAGGAGCAGCAGGGTGTATAATAAAAACTGTGAATCTAGATAAAGCACCTCACTACCTAAGGATGCTGTTCAAAAACTGGGTTGAAAAAGCAGCATGCTCCTTACTGAGATGAGATGTTTGCAGGAAGGGAAGCTGTGACTCTTACTGAGACTGAGATCTGATTGTTTGGTTGTATTGCAGTGCCGACACCTCTTCTCCCCACTTTGTTCTGTCAGGACATGTCCCAGCCTTTCTGTGTCCAAAACTGGCAGAAAAAGAAGCAGGTGCTCTAACAGCTCTGTCAGATACACAGCTGTTCCCTGTGGCTACCATAAATGGATGCAAGCTAAAGATGTTGGTGTGGATCCCATTCCTTCTTTACAAGATCCTAAATTTGTTTTCAAGGTACCCATTATAAACCGTATGATATCATATGGCAGGTGTCCTTCATTCGGACACTGGTAAGTCCAGTGACTTTTCTGAAGGTGCTCAGAAAGGAGTGGAATGCATTTCCCAATCATTTCCTAAGGGTGAAGTTACCTCTCTTTCTATAGGACAGGGAAAAGGCTTCAGGATGTTATTCAGCTCATCCAACTAAAGTCGTATTTTGGTTGAGATTGAAATAAAATGTATTTGATCTCTGGAAGCTATAAATAGACCCCAAATGAGGAATTAAAGGAGGAAGGGCCTATGGAACTCCCTAAAGCATCAGTTTTACCATTCCGCTGCAGTTCAGAGGGAGGACATCACCACAACTCACAGTGGGGATAGTAATTTCCTACTCTTCTCCTCTGTCCCTTCATCTTAAGACTCAGAAGGAGAAGGGGAGCTCCAGTACAGTTGGGAGCAAGCTAGAAGTGAATTATTTAGTCTGATGATAACATTGGTTTCCATAGGTCTCTACAATCTATAAACTATTCACAGTCAGTGTCTGGAAAGAATGTGATGGAGAGCAGGTGAAAATGTACAGTGAGTGAGGCAAAATAAACAGCATGTTTGTATTCCTCCCTTACAGAGAAGTGAAGGCTGAATTTCTTCTTGAAGTACTGACTCCAAGGATTAACAATGAAATCTCACACTTCAGAGCTCCAAGTACTTTTCTGAAAAGGTTGAAAAAGAAATGTTTTTATCCACAGAATCTTAACTGAGCAGGTAAAAGGGGAGGGGCTTTTCATTTCCTCTTGAAGAATCACATGGAGATCTACAGGTAGAATCAGGACACTGACGAAGGCAGAATCAATGTTCTGGTGATGTTAAGTGCTGCTGCTTCATGAGCCAAAATGTTGGAAAATGGATACAAAGAATACCATGGCATCAAGAACAAGACCTAACATGTTTCCTCCTGGAAATAAAATTATTTTTTGAGGACACTAATAAAGAAAATAATTTGGAAAAAGGTAGGTTTATAGGGAGTCATGCTGTCACGGACCCTAAATTACAGTAAAACACCATCGTTGCATCTTTAAAGAATTGTGGAAAAAGGTATCAAAGACATCAGATACATGTCCATGTTCTGAGACCTCCTCAGGGATAAGGATAAGTGAGATGGTTTGTGGAGACCAGCTGATGTGCACTGAACACTGTGCCATACTCCTAAAGAAAACTTTAGTGATCAGGCATGCTGTATTCAAGATTGTGAGAAGCAATTCTATCAGCACATGTTTGTTGAGTTCCTATAAACCCCCAAGTGTCAACAAATTCAAAAAATTTTTAAATAAATAATTTCTATCATGCTAGGCATCTTAGACAAAATAATGAATAAGAACTGGCATCAGTGTTCATGTATGTCATTTGCACATGCAGTTCTTACAGTTAGGACTTCTCTATTCCTAAATCCTAAGGAGTCCCATAGAAACTGGTTTTTCTGATAATTTTTTTATTCCTTCTGTAGAAACAAATTTCCCAAGATACACAAGCAATGGTCTATACAGATGATTTATTTCCATGGAGAGAGAAAGAGAGAGAGAGAGAGAACCTTAATTATTTTCATTTTCCTGAAAATGTTTTTTATTCAATTGATTTTGTTTTGCTGTCTGTTTATATTCCCCTTATTAACACAACAAAACAGCATGTGTCATTCTCTTATCCAGTGGTAACTTTTTTATTTGGCTTAAGTATGGATCATTTTCTTATTTTCTTCATTATAACATATCTTTTCCAAGACAGACCATGAGCCTTTTTTCTTTGTCTCTCTCATAATCACCCCTACAAAATAATTAGCTTATTTTGTAAGAGGAGTCCAATCTATTCATACCCAAAGGAAACTGAATTTCCTGCGCATTTACAGAAATATATATGTACACATTTTTGGCATTTATTAAAGATCTATGGGGAGTTTTCCTTGCTGATCATCCACCTGTCTCTCACATTTCCTTGATCTTTTTTTCTAAATTGTTATGTATTAACTCAACTAAGAATACCAGGAGAATGTAGCAATTATCCTGTTTTCATCAAACAACAGATGTTCCAAATGCTCAGTCCTCTCCTGCAGGGGTTGGACCTGGGAAAATGCATCTGTTGCAATGCAGCTGCAGTTAGGCAGCAAAGATGCAGTATAACTGCGGTAGGAAATGAAAAAAATCTTGCTTCAATTTCTACACTTTCATTTTAATATAATTTCTCTTTGCAGGACTTGTTTTATCACTATAAACAGGTATTTCAGTTGGACCTGTAAGGTCTTACTTATACTTGCTCTTGAGATATGATACTTAAAAAAAAATTTTGTCCTTTCCAGGAAAACCTTTTGACAATATCCAAGGTAAACAACAGGAGTGCCTGTAATTCCTGAAAGGAATTAATTGTTTTATCAGTATGAACTTGTAATTTGTGGTTTAAGCAAACATATTATGCTGTCAAGAAAAGATAAAAAAACTCAGTATCTTCAGTTTGGCATTTAGCTCACAAATTCAACATATGTCTTCTAAAGATTTTGCAAAGTAATGGTATATGTAGCCAGCCAATAAGTTATAACTGTTTAACTCATGTTCATGAATACAGAAAAATTCCGGTGTCAGACACTACCAGTGCACCAAACAATTGTTACGCAAATTCTGCTTCATGTCCCATACTGTCCTGGTTTCGGCTGGGATAGAGTTGATTTCCTTCCTAGTGGCTGGTGTAGTGCTGTGTTTTGGGTTTTAGGATGAGAATAATATTGATAACACGCTGATGTTTTGGCTGTTGCTAAGCAGTATTTACACTGGTCAAGGACTTTTTTCAGCTCCCCATGCTCTGCCAGGTGCCCAAGAAGCTGGGAGGGGGCACAGCCAGGATTGTTGATCCAAACTGACCAAAGGGCTATTCCATACCATATGACGTCATGCTCAGTATATAAAGCTGGGGAAGCAGAAGGAAGGGGGGGACATTCGGAGTGATGGTGTTTGTCTTCCCAAGTAACCATTACGCGTGATGGAGCCCTGCTTTCCTGGAGATGGCTGAACACCTGCCTGCCCATGGGAAGTAGTGAATGAATTCCTTGCTTCGCTTAGCTCGCGCGCGCGGCTTTTGCTTTCCTTATTAAACTGTCCTTGTCTCAACCCACGAGTGTTCTCACTTTTACTCTTCCGATTCTCTTCCCCATCCCACCGCGGGGGGGGCGGGGGGGGAGTGAGCGAGCGGCTGCATGGTGCTTAGTTGCTGTCTGGGGCTAAACCACGACACAAGTAAAACCATAGAGTGCCCCGTGGTGTGTACCCTCTATATCCTCTCCCTTGAGCAGAGGAACGCTGACTCCTAATAGCTGAGACACTGGTCCGTATAGATGGGGAGTAAGACATATCTTCTTCGAGTCGCTGGACCTTCCAGGACAGTTTGCGGGTCACTTGCGTGACCACGGAGAGGACATGAGGAAGTGGGATGGAAAACCTACCTCAACCCTAGAGGCATGGGTACATGAGTTGCAAGGAAAAACAATCACCAAAGGGGGTTCTTCCAGGAAAATTGCTGCTCCGGTTTCCAGTGGACAGTTCCCCAGACAGAGTAGAAGGGCTGATCTTACTCTTGATTATAATGAAGAAACTCCTGACTCGTATATACAAGAAATGGGTAATGAATATTGTGACCAGGATTAGGGGGGCCCTGCCTCCAGCCAGGTGGAGGAAAGGGACAACCAGGTTTACTGGACTGTATGGATTCAATGGCCTGTCACATCAGACCCACAGGAGTATAAAGCTCTTGTAGACACCGGTGCACAGTGTACCCTAATGCCATCAAGCTATATAGGAGCAGAACCCATCCGTATTTCTGGGGTGACAGGGGGATCCCAACAGCTGACTGTATTGGAGGCCCAAGTGAGCCTAACTGGGAATAAGTGGCAAAAGCACCCCATTGTGACTGGCCCAGAGGCTCCGTGCATTCTTGACATAGACTACCTCAGGAGAGGGTACTTCAAGGACCCAAAAGGGTACCGGTGGGCTTTTGGCATAGCTGCCTTGGAGATGGAGGAAATTAAACAACTGTCCACCTTGCCTGGTCTCTCAGAAGACCTTTCTGTTGTGGGGTTGCTGAGGGTCAAAGAACAACAGGTGCCAATTGCTACCACAACAGTGCACCGGAGGCAATATCGCACCAACCGAGACTCCCTGATTCCCATCCATAAGCTGATTCGTCGACTGGAGAGCCAAGGAGCGATCAGTAAGACTCATTCACTTTTTAACAGTCCCATATGGCCAGTGCAAAAGTCTAATGGAGAGTGGAGACTAACAGTAGACTATCATGGCCTGAATGAAGTCACGCCACCCCTGAGTGCTGCCGTGCCAGACATGCTGGAACTGCAATACAAACTGGAGTCAAAAGCAGCCAAATGGTATGCTACAATTGATATCACTAATGCGTTTTTCTCAATCCCTTTGGCAGCAGAGTGCAGGCCACAGTTTGCTTTCACTTGGAGGGGCGTTCAGTACACCTGGAATCGACTGCCCCAGGGGTGGAAACACAGCCCTACCATTTGCCATGGACTGATTCAGATGGCACTGGAACAGGGTGAAGCTCCAGAACATCTGCAATACACTGATGACATCATCGTATGGGGCAATACAGCAGAGGAAGTTTTTGAGAAAGGGAAGAAAATAGTCCAAATCCTCCTGAAAGCCGGCTTTGCCATAAAACAAAGTAAGGTCAAGGGACCTGCACAGGAGATCCCATTTTTAGGAATAAGATGGCAAGATGGACGTCATCAGATCCCAATGGATGTGATTAACAAAATAACAGCCATGTCTCCACCAACTAGGAAAAAGGAAACACAAGCTTTCTTAGGCGTTGTGGGTTTTTGGAGAATGCATATCCCAAATTACAGTCTGATCGTAAGCCCTCTCTACCAAGTGACCCGGAAGAAGAACGATTTCAAATGAGGCCCTGAGCAACGACAAGCCTTTGAACAAATTAAACAGGAGATAGTTCATGCAGTAGCCCTTGGGCCAGTCCGGGCAGGGCAAGACATAAAAAATGTGCTCTACACAGCAGCCGGGGAGTATGGCCCTACCTGGAGCCTCTGGCAGAAAGCACCAGGGGAGACTCGAGGTTGACCCCTAGGGTTTTGGAGTCAGGGATACAGAGGATCTGAGGCCCGCTATACTCCAACTGAAAAAGACATTTTGGCAGCATATGAAGGGGTTTGAGCTGCTTCGGAAGTGGTTGGTACTGAAGCACAACTCCTCTTGGCGCCTCGATTGCCGGTGCTGGGCTGGATGTTCAAAGGGAGGGTCCCCTCCACACATCATGCAACTGATGCTACGTGGAGTAAGTGGGTTGCACTGATCACACAACGGGCTCAGATAGGTAACCCCTGTGGCCCAGGGATCTTGGAAGTAATTATGGACTGGCCAGAAGGCAAAGATTTCAGAATATCACCAGAGGAGCAGGTGACGCGTGCTGAGGAGGCCCCACTGTACAATAAATTACCAGAAAATGAGAAGCAGTATGCACTGTTCACTGATGGGTCCTGTCGTATTGTAGGAAAACATCGGAGATGGAAAGCTGCTGTATGGAGTCCTGTACAACAAGTTGTAGAAACTGCTGGAGAAGCTGGATCAAGCCAATTTGCAGAAGTAAAAGCCATTCAGCTGGCTTTAGACATTGCTGAATGAGAAAAGTGGCCAGTGCTCTATCTCTATACTGACTCATGGATGTTGGCAAATGCCCTGTGGGGGTGTTTACAGCAATGGAAGCAGAACAATTGGCAGCGCAGAGGTAAACCCATCTGGGCTGCAGCACTGTGGCAAGATATTGCTGCCCGGGTGGAGAACCTGGTTGTAAAAGTACGTCACGTAGATACTCAGGTACCCAAGAGTCGGGCCACTGAGGTACATCAAAACAACCAGCAGGTGGATCAGGCTGCTAAGATTGAAGTGGCTCAGGTGGATCTGGACTGGCAACACAAGGGTGAATTATTTATAGCTCAGTGGGCCCATGATACCTCAGGCCATCAAGGAAGAGATGCAACATATAGATGGGCTCGTGATCGAGGGGTGGACTTGACGATGGACACTATTGCACAGGTTATCCATGAATGTGAAACATGCACTGCAATTAAAGAAGCCAAGCGGTTAAAGCCTCTGGGGTACGGAGGGCGATGGCTGAAATATAAATATGGGGAGGCCTGGCAGATTGATTATATCACACTTCCACAAACCCGCCAAGGCAAGCACTATGTGCTTACAATGGTGGAAGCAACCACCGCATGGCTGGAAACATATCCTGTGCTCCATGCCACTGCCCAGAACACTATCGTGGGCCTTGAAAAGCAAGTCCTATGGTGACACGGCAGCCCAGAAAGAATTGAGTCAGACAACGGGACTCATTTTCGAAACAACCTCATAGACACCTGGGCCAAAGAGCATGACATTGAGTGGGTATATCACATCCCCTATCATGCACCAGCCTCTGGGAAAATCAAATGTTGCAATGGACTGTTAAAGACTACACTGCGAGCAATGAGTGGTGGGACATTCCAACATTGGGATACACATTTAGCAAAGGCCACCTGGTGAGTTAACACTACAGGATCTGTCAATCGAGCTGGCCCTGCCCAATCAAAACTTTTGCGCACTGTAGAAGGGGATAAGGTCCCTGTAGTACACATAAAAAACATGCTGGGGAAGACGGTCTGGGTTACTCCTGCCTCAGACAAAGGCAAGCCCATTCATGGGATTGCTTTTGCTCAAGGTCCCGGGTGCACTTGGTGGGTAATGCTGGAGGATGGGGAAGTCCGATGTGTACCTCAAGGGGATTTGATTTTGGGTGAGAATAGCCAATGAACTCAATGGTATAACGTCAATTGCTATATAATACTGTGTGTCATCACTTTTTCAACAAGGATCACCGAGATTAATGAAGAAGGAACTTCAACGAAAGCAAGCAAAGTGCAGTGGTGGTGGAACCAGAACTGGCTTCAACATGCAACAATCCAACACCACAGACCATCTCTTCTGCCCTGAAGGACTATTATGACGGATGGAGCCCAAAGCCATGGACTAAATGAATTTAATTGTATTAGAAGGGGTAGAACCTGGGCATGATGTAAATGGTATAGAATAAGGGGTGGATACTGTCCTGGTTTTGGCTGGGATAGTGTTAATTTCCTTCCTAGTGGCTGGTGTAGTGCTGTGTTTTGGGTTTTAGTATGAGAATAATATTGATAACACGCTGATGTTTTGGCTGTTGCTAAGCAGTATTTACACTGGTCAAGGACTTTTTTCAGCTCCCCATGCTCTGCCAGGTGCCCAAGAAGCTGGGAGGGGGCACAGCCAGGATTGTTGATCCAAACTGACCAAAGGGCTATTCCATACCATATGACGTCATGCTCAGTATATAAAGCTGGGGAAGCAGAAGGAAGGGGGGGGGCATTCGGAGTGATGGTGTTTGTCTTCCCAAGTAACCATTACGCGTGATGGAGCCCTGCTTTCCTGGAGATGGCTGAACACCTGCCTGCCCATGGGAAGCAGTGAATTAATTCCTTGCTTCGCTTTGCTCACACGCGCGGTTTTTGCTTTCCTTATTAAACTGTCTTTGTCTCAACCCACGAGTGTTCTCACTTTTACTCTTCCGATTCTCTTCCCCATCCCACCGCGGGGGGGGCGGGGGGGGAGTGAGTGAGCGGCTGCATGGTGCTTAGTTGCTGTCTGGGGCTAAACCACGACACCTACTTTTACTGTACTATTGATGGACATAATTGACTTTCAGTATAATCATCTTCCAGCTAATAGTACATGCCTAAGTAGGTTTACATATGTTGTTGCCTGGAGTGATTTTTCACTCAAGCTACTTAGTCTTCTGCTGTATATTTTTCCAATGGAGTGTTCTTAAAGATCGGTGTTGGGAATCAGTAAAAATACCTAATTGTTTTACACAATTAATCCCATGGCTTACCAACTCAGTATCTACTGAAGGGGCAATGTGACAAGGCACAAGCAATACAGGAGATTCCAGGAGACTGTCAAAGATAATTGTGATGATTAATGAACTGTTGAATTGTTGATTGCTGAGTCAACTAAAGGAGGTGTCCCTGGTTGGACTGGTTATTCATAAATGAAGAAGAACCTTGTAAAGGTCAGTGGGAGCCTTGACAGCAGTAACTATGAGATAGTAGAGTTTAAGATCCTGAGAGAAGTGAGCAAGACAAATAGTAAAGTCACAGTCTTGGACTTCAGGAGGCCAGACTTGGGCTTGTGCAGGGATCTACTTGGGGAAACCAATGGGAGAGGTGCTGGAGGGCAATGGGGCCAGGAGAGCTGACCTCCTTAGAGTATAGGAACAGACCATAATTTGAAATCAGACTTGCTGGCATTGATTCTGTTCCTGCATCAGTCCTCTACACATGCTTCAGTTTTCATCACATGCCCACACTGTAAGCTCATTCTACTTTAGTATTTCTTTTCCCTCATAAAAAGCTTCAGTCTAATACACATGTTCACCTATTTTATTTGAAAGAACTGATGTGAAAAAAAATTATTTAATTTTCAGACTTTATCTATCCTTCAGTCTCCTCTGTCCCCTACAATGACTTTTGCTGCATAGCTCACTGAAAGATGGCTTATTTACCTCCGTATATACTTTTCCAATTTCTTTATTTTCCTGTGACTTACGTTTTTTTTTACATATTCCTACTCTCATTTGGTCATGTGCTCAGTCATCCTCTATCTTATTCTTTCTTCTTTATACACCTATTAACTAAACTCATTTATAGAATAGAATAGAATAGAATAGAATAGAATAGAACAGAATAGAATAGAATAGTTCAGTTGGAAGGGACCTACAATGATCATTTAGTCCAACTGCCTGACCACTTCAGGGCTGACCAAATATTATACTGATACATGAAAAAAGGCTGAGGTCCTCAGTGCCTTTTCTTTGTCTTGCTTTTTTCTGCTAGGGTCTGTTCTTAGTCATTCCATGTCCCTGAGCCTACTAGCAGATTCTGGGGTTATCAGGCATCTCCCACCACAGGGGAAGACAGAGTTAGATAGCACTTAAGTCAACAGACCATAACTAAGTCCATGAGACCTGGTGGGCTGTAGCTGAGGGTGTTGAGGAAGTTGGCCATTGTCCTGTGAGGCTGCCCTGTCTTGTCTTTGAAAGATCCTGGTGACTGTGGGAGGTTCCTGATGACAGAAACAAAGCCAAGTGTCACACCCATCTTCAAGGAGGGAAAGATAGAGTATCTGGGGAACTATGGATTGGTCAGCCTTATCTTGGTGCCCTGGAAAATTGTGGTGCACATTCTCCTGGAAGCCATTTCCAAGCACACAACTGACAAGAAAGTGACTGGAAACAGACAGCATAGATATAGCAAGGGCAAGTCACCCCTGATCAAGCTGAGTGTTTTCTAAGATGAGATCACCAGTTGTGTGGGTAAGGGGAGAGCAGTAGATGTATGTCACCTTAACTTTAAGAAGGTTTTTGACACAATGTCTCATAGTGTCTTTACCACCAGATTGGTAAGATACAGACTGGAAAGTTGAGGTATGAGGAAAATTGGCTGGACCACAGGGCTCAAAAAATTATGACTAGCAGGTAGCAGATGGTTATTCGTGGTATTCATCAGGGGTTGATACTGGGACTGATACTGTTTAACACCTGATGGAAAAGAATGAAACCTCAATAAATATGAAGGTGAATCCAGACTGGGGACAGTGGATGATATGCTGGAAAGTAGGGCTGTTATTCAGAAAGCCCTTAGAAGCTGAGGGTTGAATGTCAGTGACACAAGCTAACAAACCTTCCAGAGCACAAGAGAAAATTTTACTCATGATGATCTTTTTAGTTTCAGTAATTACCAATGTGATTTTTCTTCAGAACCTGACCAAAATAAAATTCTGAGAGTTATTGTTCTTGATGTCCTCATGATAGTTCTCCTTATAAAGAGCCCATTTTATTTCTGTGAGATATAGATTGTGTGGTCTGCTAATGCTTTCCCTGGTACCTGATGCAACTGTCCAATTTTTACCACATTTAGCATAGAAGTAGAGGTCTCACAGCTATTAAGTTCCAACAAGTTTCATGAAAACAGGCACAGGAGTAGAGAGGTGGTTGCCCCTATTACATGAAAAAAGTTCAGTTTCAGCTCAGTAGTGTTGCCAGGGACATAGAATATAAAAGCTTACCTGGAGGAGAAAGAGAGGTAAGGATGAAAGCTAAGGTGCTAGCAGGCAAGGCTGGAGATGTAGTAGTAATAGTTTGGGAGATGGCTAGAAAGGATGTGGAATAATTCCACATGAAACTGGCCTTAACTAGTTCTGGTTCCCATAAAATATCTTGGAGTTTGAAGTTTGAAAATTTGTCACACAAAGTGAAGTTAAGAACCAATGCAGCCTAAACTTATAGGATATGTAACAACTGGTAAAACAGAAGCAAAGTATTCTCTCCCGTCCACAAAGAAAAAATACAAAAACATTGTCATAGGTCTGGGTATGCATTCTGACACTTGCCCAGTGGAATAAAATAGAACAAACTTGAAATATGTGATGACTGAAGGATCCCAACACTGGAAAACTTGTTGAAAGAAGAAATTGACATAACTATGGGGTCTCGGTATGATAAAATTTTGTAAAATTAAAGTGGCAATAGTTATGAAAATAAAATGGCAGTAGCTTTGGGAAATTATTACTGACCTTTGGATGAGACAGTATTACCTCCGCCAACCTTTTCTAATGGAAATCTTTGGAGTGAAGGATATTTGATTTAACCATACTATTTCTCCTCTTAAGAGAGTGAAATGATGATTTATGAAAGAAGACGGGATGCAATGTAAAGCCGATGCCTGGGAATACACCTTTTAAGAGGTGTCACTCTTATAAATAAAAGCCTCAAAAAAAAAAAAAAAGTCAGAGTTCTGAAGCCACTTATTATTTTTCCAGCATACAGCAACACAGTGCTTTTCATCCTTGACATGCATAATTTTGCTTTACATGTTCCAATTCTTTACTCTGAAGAGAGCATACTTTCCTGGTTATGGTCTACTAGACGTGATCTGGCATCTATGAAAACTAATTGCAAATATCAGACACTTTTTCTGATGAAATGAAAGGACAGCTTGATTCAAGAAAACCACAGAAGTCTTTAAGCTCTGCCAATTCCAGTATCCTTAGTCCCTGCTAATTTAATTATTGTTCATTAGGAGATTCATCCATTGTTTTTCAACTGGCATTCTTGGTTCAGTGGGCAACTGCAGGGTTAAAGTTGCATCTGCAACTTCATTCTGGCAAATGCCTACCCTTGCCATGCACCCGTAATGAAGCATGCTTATTATTCCACATTAGAAACACTGCAGCTATCAAGATGGGAGTAGCAGATGTTTTCAGAAGGGCCTGGGGACCAGTAAAATGAGCAAAATGGAATTAGGGACTCTGAAGGAGGAAAGCAGAAGGGAGATCCTCTATTCCTTAAAGTTTTGTTTCAAAATAAATGCCAAGGCCAGTTCTTAATTAAATACTGCAAGGCTTGCGCCTCTACCCCTGTCCCAAGATATTTCATATAATCTTAGCTGACAAGGCCACCACTACTTGTGATTACAAAATATTTGCAATGAAGCAACAGCTAAGAATATAATCTGAGACAACAGGATACTTGATTGCCTTTCATTAAAATGTTCCCAGCTTCTTCCATCACAAAACTTAACTTTTACTGGTTTGAATTAGTTCTCAAAACTAATGTTTGAGGCAGCCTATGTGAAAGAGTGGGAGATATATTCAGATGACATAATGGACCACAGGATTTCATTTAAAGCTCCTCTTCACTGGACTGGTGCAGGATTATCAATGTGTAAAATGTCAGTGGAAATTTCCTAATATGAGGCAACCTTAAAAGCATACTTGTCCTATTCTCAAACATTCCTTAGTGAGCCTATCAGGAATACTTCTGTGCTGAATTCAAGCCCTGTCTGCATTAGGAAATTCACACTGGTGCAGTTTACTTGTTATTGCTACCCAGTGAACCTACACTGATATACTTTAAGCATGATTACCTAAGGCTTTCAGTCTTGTTTAACTCCCTCAGAACAGTATCAGAGCAGATTTATTTAAAGATAGTAACAATAAAGGCCATCCTAAGCAGAATAAAATAACAACCAGGAAAAAAAATGTGCCAAACCCCCAAACAAAAACAGATGTTTACTGAATGAGATACTAAAGCATGGTCATAATTCTGCCTTTTTTCTTCATTGGTCCATTTCCAATGGACCATGGCAACCCTAGTATCCTATAGAGGGATGTGTTGTCACTCTACAGTAAATGCTTCAATTTTAGATGTCCTGAATACTCTCTTAGCAGAGTACGTATAGTCAAGTGCCAGAGAAGAGTCAAGGATGAATGTGGACAGCTCACATGATCTGTTCTATAATGAGGCATCCCAGTCACGCACATGGGACAGGTACTATACCAGGTATCGTGAACACAACAACTGGCTCTAGAAGAGAGAGAGCTCTGAACTGCATGGACACAAACTTCACTTCACTTGGCTTGTGGACAAGGGAAGCATTCACTTAGGTGGGTGTCTTTTCTAGTGCAGACATAATTTATGTCTTTGCTGCATTTGTAGATATCTTTTTGGAACGAGATAGTTAACTCATTATCACTCTTCATGAAATATTCTTGAAGGCAAGGAGCATTAATTTTTTTACCTTGATGTGGCTAGATGAAGAAAACACTGGATGAGATGAAAACACTGAAGGAAATACAATTAACTATCTCTAGGGAGCTAAAAACAGACTTGTTTCCAAGCTAATTACAGAATTGTAAATAAATCATAGTTATATTTCCAGTGAATATAAATATTTTTTAATTATTTTTAAAATGAAAGTTTAGATTCTGAAAGACAAAATAATAGAAAGTCTCTAGAAAAAAGTATCAGAAAGGGAAGCTGTGGTGAAGCAGTACAATTCAATACCTGCTTGAAATCTTATGAATAAGAGGCCCGTTAGGGAATGTCAGACAAGCAAGCCATCTCTGGCAGATGAGATGTATGACTTCTCGGCAATTTTAGTGGCAATCCTGAGTTCTAAATATTCCCTTCCAACTTCATTGTAAAGGTAACTGAATTAGTAGAACAAAACCATAACATCTTCACCATGTATGCCAAGAGTGAATGACAGAAAGATTAATTAGTATCTACAGCAATACTGACAAATGAAAAGTAAATGGCTCTAAATGATGTGCATTACTTTCTGCCTCTCCATTAAGTTACGAATTATAATTGTGTTTGAATATGGTTATGGTATATTAACATGTTTGTATGATTTTGCAAGGTTTCTAAGAAAAGCATAAGAGTGAGTCCCAGGGAACAATTCTTCCCCTGTTCAGTATTGCAATGACAGAACTGGAAGGAAAATACAATAGTAGTACTGAAGACATCATATCGCTTTCAAGGACCTAGAGTAAACAGGCTAAAGGAATAGGCCTCTAACTTTTAATAGCAAGCTTTAGGATTTAATAGTATGCAATTATCCCCCAGGAAATCCCACTGCAGGTTGAAAATTTGGAAGCAGAGCTGGTACTGTTAGGCTGTTTTTTCTACTCAAGAAAAAGAGTAGTGTTTCTTAAACCATTTTAAAAAGCCTCTTCTAATTTTCGCATGCTTCTTTCCTTTGCTCTGGGTGGTCTTGTGCTTGACTTGCAAGCATCAGTTTACTCTAGACTTAGTTTCTACACATTGAAATGGCTTGCACTGATACTCCCTGACAAGATAACGCAGATTCTGGACTCCCTCTTCAGAGAGTAGTACGCTACTGCTGGTTTGGCAACAGATGGAAGGATGCTTCTTGACCAGTTACCTAGCTGCCATCCCATGCTTCTTTGCACACTGCACATATATAAAGAAGCATTTAACCAGGCCTTTTGTCTAAGTGCTCTTTACTGACGTGAAGTCATGTTGCCTAGATGTCACCTCCTCATTCAGATGCTGGTCTCAGTCAAGTTTGGTGGGTTGACTGTTGTACTCATCCATAGTCCATATCTATATGATGCACTGTGATGCTATACCAGAACATAGGCATTCTGTTCAAGCTGTTGAGGGATTATGAATCTCCTGGTCAGTCTAGGAGATCACTAGTGGGGAAAAAAAAAAAAAAAAAAAGGCAGCAAACAAACAAAAAAATACCACTCTTCACAACACAGGTATTTGAAGCATTTGCTAAAGGGAGAAAAATGGGAGAAAGTGAAACAGTAGAAGTACCTCTTTTATTGTCCCTGGTATTAATTATCATGAGGGCCCAGCCAAGCCCCAGTAGCTGTAAATAATTGAAAATACCTACTCATTTCATTTCAATGGGTACAATGAAGCACGTAAAAATGGAATTTTAGTTACTTAATGTGATCATCACTTTTTTGAAGTTACAGGCAGAAAATTGTCAGGCAACTCATTCCGCAACAGGTACTTTTGGTTTTGCTTCTAAGAAACTATGCCATTCCCCCTAAAAAGTACAGTCTGGGTCTTTTTTTGCTTTCTGGTACATGGGAGGTACCCTCAAAGTAAGGGCTTCCTACAGAATATGATCTGAAATTGTATGTTTCAGTTGTTCCATATTTGTCTACCCTAGTTGTGAATCTTGGTTTACTATTTATACATTTTCCATTAAAACAATATTTATATCCATTTACACTTGGACTTGGGGGGGGAGCTAAGAAATAGACTTATTCAGCTATCATTAAAAATATATAAAAACTTAAAATCAAATATATTAAAATGTATTTCCAAAGAAAGTACAGACCCAATAAATTATAGGCATTTTTAAGTAGGTAAGCTTAGAATTAAATTGTATGTATTTACACCATACTAACACAAGGAATCTAGGACTTACCGTACTTTAAAATTGTACATCAATAGTCTTGATATATTTCTTGAAGTTCTCATACAATTGTATGAAACATAACTATATATTCCATGTCATGTGAACTAAGAAGAGTAGTAAGGCCTGTCATCTTTGATGCAGGAACACAAAGCATTCAATGTCCATCACTATGGGCATTGCCATTTTAAAGAGAATGTCTTTGTCCTGCTCATATTATTCTGAAAACCTCTGAAAGACTGTCTTACAAGCACCGATTAAGCTATTTTTCTGGTTTGCAGTTACTGTAAAAAACCTCCCACCAAATATTAGCATATAGATATCACATTCTAGATACCAGCACATCTAGGCATGCTGCTGCATACTGCAGGAGTTCTATCCAAAGCTGCTGGCATGCATTTATCCTCCTGTCATTACAACTACAGACAGGGTATCTGCCAATACTGATAGCAAAACTGCTGCAAATACTGCTGCTCAGGAGAGTGACGGACCAGCATGCAAAGCACAGCAAGCCTGGCATCAAGATTTTTTTGCATGTACCTCTGCAAAGCACTGCATATTTGAAGTTATCTTCTCCATAGCACAGAACAATGTTTTGTCCATTCTAGCTGGTAATAGTTATAAACAGAGCCACTTGGCCAAAACAAGAGGAACAACAGGATATTTGGAAAAGAGAATCTTGGTGCTTGACCTTTGGTGCCAGAACTTCTATTGCTTCCAGCTGGCTCCCATTTTTTATCACAAAATGTGCTGCAAGAAAAATCCCACAGTGCATAGAACCAGTGTTAAGGTAAGGAGGATAAAATAACTGCCTGTGAGGCTCATCAAGAGAAAACCTTGCTGTGATTTTGAGAGCAGTGTGAACTGGTTGTCCAAGTGGGCACAGTTATGACTCATTTAGCAAGTAATGAACCATCACATGATGTGATGAAGCTCCTTCTTCCCATCAACTCTGCACAAAATGAAGAAGCCCTATAAAAGGTTTTGTTTCCTGATGCTTTTTTTTCTTTTCTAAACTTTCTTTACTTTGAAACATTGCCTACTAAGCAGCACAAGCATCTTGTATGTTAAACATGATTATACTATTCATATAATGAACCTTCCACAGGCTGCTGCCATAGAAATCATATATTTGGATTCAAAATTACTGTAATCAAATTGTACTATGGTTTTAAATCCAACTGAAGATAGATGTATTTTCCTCCTACTCCTCAAAAACAGAATTCACCGCAGAAAAAAAGCTGTCTCAGTGAATCACCACAATGCTAAATGCACAGGACAAGTAAGATTTTGGAAATAACACAATTTCCCTTCAAAAGGCAATTGTAAATGTTGCTTTCTGTGATGGATGATACCTGTTTCACTCACAGATAATCTTTTCTATTAAAAGAGCATGGCTGGGCAGAAGAGCACTCCTGCTTTCCTTGTTCTGCCTGCTAACCTCTGCAGCCAGCAGGAACCCTCTAGGGAGCCGGGGGGGGGGGAGATATCTCTGCAGAGCACGCCTGAGACTGCTCAGGTGAGTGACTTTCCTGACATACAGGGGAAAAGGCAGTAACTGAAAAAAGGCATAAGAAAGTGTAAGACACAAGAAAGATTCTGGAGAACAGTGGAAAAAACAAATAGACAAATGTCAGAAGTGACAGAATAAAAAAAACTGTTAAAGATCCAGAAAAAGTGTGTGGCACTTGCTGAAACTCAGAAAAATTGCTGAACTGAATGTAGGACTAGTAAAAAGGACCTTCCTATCAAGAATGCAGTGAGTAGCCTGAATATTTATTCTCAACTCATTCTACGGTTAATCTTCCCACCAATTTATCTAAGTCTCTCTGTTTAGAAAAGTGAAATCCTTCTAGTTCATTTTAACAAATCTTTAGCTCTGGAGATGCAGTCTTTGTGGTGCATTCAATTTCTGGAAATGCGTATGAATTTTTCTTCAAAATTCTGGCACACTTTCACAACCATAAACTTCAATAGAGACCTATCCCTGACATGTTTAGAAGATTAAATGATACGATTATCAAAAAAACTTCTTGAAAGAAAAGAGTGGATGTAAATGCTAATCTTGTTGCTATCACATAGGGGCACCAGGAATAATTACTTTTGTTATGCTGGAATAGTATCCCTGTCTGCTAGAGAAGACAAGTGTCCAATTCATTGTTCACAATTCATTATTAAAACAAGTAAGATATCTGACAGTAATTTGTAGCAGGTGACTTTAATACTGTCGCTTTTTTTTCAGCTCAAAGGTCATAACTGTTTAACATGCATCAAAATGTAAGAAAAAGTGTTTTATGTTGACTGCTACTGAATTTTGACACAGTCCTAGCCAGGAGAATTTCTAGTGATGGCCTCTCATAGGTTACCACCACAACTCTCCAATTCAACCTGAGGAAAATTAAGGGTAGAAATCTTGCATACAGTGTTGTTTGCCAGACTTTCACTACGAGCAAGAACAGAAGGCCAGACAGTGACACAATATATAGAAAGGTATTTCTGTATAATTCTTTCCATATTATTTACCATTCAGGGTGTAAAATGCAGAAGTCTCACTCAGGATTGAAAAGAAACAAAAAAATTTCCATGCTATTTTAGTTCCTATTATGTTCAATATTTTGAAGTTACTTTTCAGTTCATGAAGTGAATTACAGCAATAGAAAAGTTTTATTTCTTACTGTTGCAGCTCATGATATGAGTTCTGAAGGCCTGTCTTTCCACTCCCTGTGCTTCAGCTAAGATAATGGCTGTGGGATCAGCTTTGTATAAATACAAATTGAGAAAGCGCTTGAAGGAGGAAGGTGAAAGGTGGATCACAGATGTCAGAGATTAAATTGGTGGCACAAGTGTCTCTGAAACCCTAATATCTACTTTTCATTTCCATGCCTTATTCACTAGACCAGACTTCTACGTCCCCTGTTAGTAACCCTTAACAGAAAGTAGCCGAGAAGAATTGTTAGTTTCTGAGATGAAAAAAATATATATATTCATCTAATTTGGCTTTCCAGAGAATCAAGAGTCTTCAGCTACTTCTAGCATCTGGAAAAAAAATAAATACAAAGAAATAAATATACGAAGACCAACTGGGAATCTTACATGTGATTCATAATTTGTGTATCTTGAATTTCCAGTGTTATCTCTGTATGCACCACTCAAAACTCAGAGGAAAAACATTTGAAAATTACATATAGACTATACCTTTTTAAAAATGACCAGCAGGAAATATGCCAAGACACCCAGATACTTCATTTCTGCAAAGCTAAAGACAAGTTTTGCAAACACTCGAAATTTTCTGTGAAAGTGACTTACAGCCAGACAATGCCAATGCATCATTAAATAGAGATGATTTTCAATTGAATTACATTACAAGAGGTTTAATGGTTTTAATTATTAAGGATTAAAGACTATCTTCCCAGGTCTTGGTCATCATGCTGATAAAATTCAGTGCTATGTAAAATATGGGTTCCAGTATAACATATAATGAAATAT
Source organism: Ciconia boyciana (assembly GCF_034638445.1). Lineage (NCBI taxonomy): Eukaryota > Metazoa > Chordata > Aves > Ciconiiformes > Ciconiidae > Ciconia > Ciconia boyciana. The sequence continues at coordinate 84,564,132 of NC_132935.1, forward strand.
AATGGAATAATGAAAAGTAAATATTACATGCAGGTAAATGGGTTTATAAATAAGATCTGAACTGATCTAAAAGGTGACATATGTATTTAAAATGAAACATTTTACTCTGTTATTTTGTACCTGGTACAACCATTTATGTATAGTACAAAGCAGGTGGCACAGACCTCAAGACATCAGAAGGACAACTCTGGTTATCATCTCAGTTCTTTCTGTATCACTGTACTTGAAGATGTAGTTCAATGAGACTCTGGGTTTGGCAGCACATCCACCTTAAGAGTTTCCTTTTCCTCCTCTGCCTGCTTATGCCTACTCTTGAAGTGCCCCTCATTTTGTCAAAACAACTGTTTGAAGGGCTCATCTGTAATCCAGACCACTGAACTGATCTTGGTTAAAAAACAAACTGAAGAACAAAGGGTCGGGGAGGGTTAATATTACTGTGGTATGCTCACTGTAATCTTACTGTTCCCTAGGTATCTGTTTGGCCTCTGCCAAGAAAGGGTAGAAAGGAGGCAACTGCAATGCAGAGACAGGAATGAGAAGTGGCGAGAATTTTAGTTGGTGTTCCTGCCTAGGCCCATGTCTCATCAAACTGCACCTGGAGATGAGAGTCCTGGGATGGTTGTACTGCACTTTGTGAAGTCCTGAACCAGGGCAACACTGCTGAAATTCAGTATGGTCGTGTAACACATCTGTTCATCCTGTCTTGCAGTGACTGATGGCACAAATCAGAGACAATGGGGGATTATACATCAAAACATTTAGACTAATTTGAATATTGTGGGAGGAGAGAATGCTTCATTTCCCGCATTCCATCTTAAACAACCCTCAGCTAAATAGTTTGATAGTTTTAAGACGAGCTACTTCAGTCTGATCCGTGATTTCTTTTCAGCCAAACATCTGCACTAATAAAACCCCATATGTATACAGTAGCGTTGTGTAACCATGATTTACCGAGAGATTGCTTTCTTTGCTTCTGTACAGAATAAAAATACCAGTATAAAGGTTTTCTATATCACCATATCCATGCAGGGGAAGGGAAGACTATATCACTTATTTGTATCGCAATTCTGTTCACCTTTCTGACCACAAAACCAAAGGCCTCAGGATCTCGCAACACCTTGTTACATGAGAAAAGTCCTTTCATCTTCCTCTGAAGTACTTTTTCTGCCCTCTTAATTAGCAAAGTTGTACTTCAGAGTGGCTTTCTTTGCCCCTCTATTCTTTTCAATTTAAAACAAGGTTTGGTGCAACTGGTCTTGGCTACTTGCCTTCTGTCCTTTGTCCTTCTCCAGGCAAATCAGGCTCCAGGCACACTCTGCCAGCTGTTCCGCATGGGATGGTGAATAAATTGGCATTTTACCTGCCTTGGAAGAGGTTATGAGCAGTTAATTGTTCAACATCCCATGCATGCAAGGCACAGTACACGTGTAAATTATTAGTCTAATTGCAGCAACAGAATGGTAAACGGCAATCAGCAATGAGGAAGCTGCTGCATAGATGTCTAATTGCTTGTATGCAACAGCTGTTGTAATTGAAATTGTGACAAGACCCTGGCATTAATGTAATGATTCTAATAACTGGACACACAAACGAAACATAAATGATGAGTTGCCTCTGTCAGGACAAAATGAAACAAAATCTGCAATTAAATAACACATAGAACAAAAGAAAAGTACCACATGCATGGCACCATAAAAAAGCAAGTTTGTGCTAGCAGCATCCTAAGAGATTAAACTTTTCTTCCTCCTATCTTCTGAGATTCAGAGCTCCCTCACATCCTTTTGAATGAGAAGATATATTCCTCAGTGTTACATTTCTGGCAAAACCTGAAAATCATAAGTAGAAGAACTCTAGCTTCTGGGACTGTTCTCAGAAGAGGCTGAGTCAAGTGCTAGTTACGTGGGTTCACCTAACCTCACCCATCTAAATGGAGAGGTGATCAATAGCTCCTTGCTGCAAAATGTACTTTGTAGCTAACTTTCAGAACACTCCTATTTTCACTATTTATGTTCTTGACAGCATTGCTATAATGTGACTTCAGGTTATTTGAATGAAAATTCTGAAAGTAGTAACTGAATTATAAGTAAATTACATGTACACGCTGTTAATAAATATATAATCTGATTTTCAGATTGTGCTTCTAAATGAATACATTTCTATGTCTTCATCATAATTGGGACTGTATTTTTTAACACACAAAAAAAGAGGAATTCAGTGAAATGCAAATATAGTATCAGAGGAAGTGAATGAGCTGGAGCTTCCTTCTACAACTAACACCTTAGTTGCAGTTAATTCATAAAAATTAAGTATAATTTGTCATGGATTTCATAAAAAATGTTTGTGATATTCATCTGTAATTTTACTTTGGTGCTTGATTTGCTTCATTGTAAGATTTTGCTTTATTTTCAAACAGTATCAATGCCACAAACTTTATCTTATATGCTTAAAAGAAAACAGCAAACCATAGTCTCCCCAAAAAATAAATTCTATGAATATGTAATTCAACAGTAGCTTTAATATAATATTTTATTTCTAATTTTCTAGGAAATAATCTCTATTATTTCACCATTTTCTGTACAAATGTTGTATTAATACTTATACAATAATGCTAGCTTTGCTATTTCCTCTAGGAGGAGGGTATGTAGACACCACCTTGGTGCAGCCTAAGCCGGGCACTCAGTGATGATGTGGTAATGAAATCAATCTACCACCTGGCAGTACTGCTACTGCACCTAGATAGATAGGAGTCCTAGTTTGTCCAGATTCCCTCGCCAAAGTGCTGTGTCTGCCATCTATTTTCTCATGACAACACAAATCTCACTGCAGCAAATACATTTTTGATTAGCTAGCCTGTTCACCTGCCAGTGAATAATTAATACTGTTATCACCTAATCAACTGTTGTTTAAATGCAGAATGTAAACTATGTCCTTGGCTTTGTTCTTTTCACTCTGTACGCTGGTAAAAACAATGGGCTCTTCAATAAAGTTTCCCACAGCTCAGGCTCTTGAAACGTCAGTACACAGAGATTAAAAAGAAGAAGCTGCAATGCAAGAATTTACATCTTGCTGTACCTAGAGAATTAAACACTTTACCAGTCTATTTTAGGCATTTCCAAACTTGTTTTTTTGACCTGTGTGAGAACATTTTTGTTTTCATGAATATTTTAGTTGTTGCTTAAGACTCTATAAAATGCTAAATTATTTCATTAGACAACTCTGGCACCATTAATCTCTTTCCAGGAGACTGAATTTCTGCTGACATCATACAGTTAACTTTTAGTTCATGCTACAGTCAGTGGGGACTTTTCACTTATTTCACAGGACTTCAAAGAGGTCCTGACTGACAGGTGAGCCATTCCTGCACCTTTTCTAGAGCAAAGCTCAGTGCTACACAAAGTCACGAGATCTGTAGTAAGTGACAATAACAGCATTGCTGGGGAAGCACACCCCACACTCTACACTGGGCTCAGGCAAGCACCCTCCAAGTATCTCATCTTCAGGCTTAAACAGCAGCTATAAGCTCTCTATTCAGCTTGCAGCAACACTAGACTGGTTTTTCACTGTGGATCATTCTCTTGTGCTCTAAGAAGTTTTTTCCCCAGTCCTAATAAAAAAAAAAAAGATGGACAACACAAAGCTGTTCTAATTATTTGGGGTTTTTTGGTTTTGTTTTGTTTTGTTTTGTTTTTATCCTAGAGGTAGAAAGACAACATCCTTATGACAGGGACTCCTAGCTGGGATGTGGAAGACCCTGGGGGAAGATCACATTCTGCAGTTCTCCCACATTTCAGCTGAGTCTCTTATCTATTGCTCAATCAGAAGTAGGTCATTCTCAATCTCTCCTGCTAGAAAAATAAAATAATGAAAGTAACCTCTGTCATCTGAGAAATTCTGCAGCAGAACTTAGGTCTTCAACAGCCACATTGACTAGCATATCTTTATGCCTAACAGATATTCTGTGTCTCTCTTACCTCCATCAATTTCATTCTGCAGATTGGAACAAATCTATTCTTATATAAATTGGGTTTGCTTTTCTTTCTTTTTTTTTTCTTTTTTTTTTTTTTTAACAGAAATCTTGATTATTTCCAACCAAGATTTTTTCAGAGGGATACAAGCCAGGGGGCCTTTTCATCATCAAGCATCCAGACTGTTACTGCTGAGAGCCTCAGATCAGAACTCTGTCTGGATTCCTGTGCTGCAGAGGAGTTTGACAGTTTTTCACAGTAAGATGCACTTTACCCCATGTTCAAAACCCTACCATGTGCTTCAGAACTGGTATCTCATAAGGTCAGTGTCCTGGTTTCAGCTGAGATAGATAGAGTTAATTTTCTTTATAGTGGCTGGTATGGGGCTGTGTTTTGGATTTGTGCTGAAAACAGTGTTGATAATACAGAGATGTTTTAGTTGTTGCTGCGCTAGTCAAGGACTTTTCAGCTTCCTGTGCTCTGCCAGGTGCAGGAGAAGTTGGGAGGGGACACAGCCAGGATAGTTGATCCAAACTGACCAAAGGGCTATTCCATACCACATGACGTCATGCTCAGTATATAAAGCTGGGGAAGAGGAAGGAAGTGGGGGACATTAGGAGTGATGGCGTTTGTCTTCCCAAGTAACCATTACGTGTGATACAGCCCTGCTTTCCTGGAGATGGCTGAACACCTGCCTACCCATAGGAAGTAGTGAATGAATTCCTTGCTTTGCTTTGCTTGCGTGCGCGGTTTTTGCTTTCCTTATTAAACTGTCTTTATCTCAACCCTCGAGTTTTCTTACTTTTGCTCTTCCGATTCTCTCCCCCATCCCACCAGGGGGGAGTGAGCGAGCAGCTGCGTGGTGCTTAGTTGCCGGCTGGGGCTAAACCACGACAGTCAGCCACCAGCAATAGGGTAAATTTTATTATGCTTGACCATAGGAGATGACAGTAAGAGCTGTAAGTGAATAGCACCAAAGCCAGATTCAACTGCTTAACTTTATGTAATTCACATACTTAAGTTAGGTTTTTAGACACCATGGACTTCTTCAGAAAATAGACAGGAGCAAATTTCTGGTTTTCTCCATTACCTATGTTAAGAGTTTACAGTGAAAAGAGTTTTAATTTAGGTATATCGGTAAGTATCTAAAATCAGAAATATAATCCCTGTATCTCACTGCTCCTCTGAACAATGCTGTGAGGCAGAAGATACTTTTACTTCCCTATCTTTATAGAAGTAATGAGTAGACTTCAAAACATTAGAAAAATCAGAACAATACAAGCACTGCAGACTCCCACAGCTTAAACAAAGCTGTTAGAACAGCAGTGACCAAAAGGTCAGTCTGTGAATCTTTCTGGAACCCTAGCTGTTATAATTTTCTGTGAATTCACTGGTTTTATTGTTGGATACACAATTGGGAGAGTTCTTGGTGTTTTATTATTTTAGGTCCTGAAAGAAACAAAAAATTTTAAAAGACTAATTTACCTATGCATGTATGAAAGTGTATCAAGTTAGGTTTCAATTAATACATTACAACAAAAACATATACATAGGTTGATATTTCTGACACTTTGCTTTTCTTGAAGGGTTGGTACATGTTTAGACTTATGTTTCTATCCCTACAATACTGGAAATTGAAAGTTATTGTTGGTGTTTTATTTGTCTTTATGAAGCATATTTGAATGAACACTTCTAATACATTGCATTACAAAGACGCAAAAACATTATAGTTAATAAGTAAGTAAATGTTATGTGGCATTTGGTAAAACGTAAGTTCTATAAAACATCCAAGTATCTGTTAAAAAAAAAAGCATGAATATCTATAATGAGAAATGAAAGGAGGTGCTAGAATGATGTCATATAAAACATTTCTTTAAAATGCAGTCTAGACTCAACTAGCTTTTTCCAACATTATCCTTGCTTTCCTGGAAGAGCTTATCCACAAATAAAGTTATTAATAATGTTTTGCTAATGGCAATCCATGACGGCTTAAGATGATCACAGGAACATTGAGGATTTTCCCAGTTCAGCAGTCTAAGTCAAAACTTTTGATGAAATACCAAAACAGGGATAAACATTGCCAACCTTTGTTTACCAAGTTCTTCAAAATGCATAAGGTACCCATGACCCCAAAGCCTGTGTCCTACTCATGTTGACACTGACAGGTGGCTGAAATAATGCTGTCGCCACTTCAGAAGTACCCTCCAAAAAAATATTAGAACAGCAAGTTTATTCCTTCTGAGATATCATGTACAGTGAATATAGCAAACCTAACTGAAATTGATAGTACAGTCTGTGATCTAAATTTGAGAAACAGAGTGACTGACAAAGCTCTCTCCTTAATTAAATTTTAATATACAATGACAAATACGAAAGGAATCAATACTGCTAAAAAGCTGATTTTCTTGTAAAAATTTAGAGCAATTACGTGGTGTATGTAGTTCTGTCTGTGTCCTGTTGGAACTGCACGTATTGAATTTATCTGAATTCCAGTGAAGTAGAAGATACTTAATAAGTTAGCTTTCTTAAATCTTCTGCACAATATGCTATTACATTTAGCTTAAAGATAAAAAAATCCCAATTTTATGAAAAGTATCTGGGAGCCAGGGAATATATTAATTTCATCAACTTAGCTGTAAATAAATTCTTAGTGAATCAGATTATTTACAAGCTGCAGCATACTATTATCACAGTATATCGAGATGAAAACGCTGTTAAAAAAAAAACCAGTCCACTTAAAAGTTGGGGGTTTTGAAATTAATTTTCAAAGTTCTCATTTAATTTAGATTTCAGCTGACATGGGCTGTGGAGCTTCCACATGCTGGGCTCCCACTGTGGATCTCCTCCTCTGCACAGATGCAAAGTAAATAACTTGTTATTCTTGGGGTGTCATGAAGCAGGGCACTCTGCCACATCTGCATGAGATGGGGAACTATTGGAGTACAAAATGTATTTCCATATCCGCAGTGTTGCCTATCCAAGACATACTTAATAGATTTGTTGACTGCAGGTGTCAGTTAACATATTTGGGTGTCTTACAGGAACCATAGGTTTTTCAGTCTTGAATTTATTGAATCTAAATCCAGCCTGATACTGGTTGCTTCACATTAGATTTAGCTTTATATCATTTAAATCCTTCCTAGGTGCACATTTGAAGCTGGAGATGTGCCACTGTTTGGGGGTTCCTGATTTCCAAAACTGGGGAAAAAATGGTAGTATAAATATAGGAGTGTAAAAGGACTCCTGTTGGCTAGATTCACAAGATCAACTGTAAGAAAAACTTCCATGCTATAGGTCTCTTCAGAAAATCCCAGTAGTGCTATGGAGCACTAGCACTTTGTTTTTGTAGAATAAACCAATTTTTTCAGTCAAAAGGGAGAGACAGTATTGTTTTAATAGTACAAGATATTATCAATTAAAATAATATATGCTGCAAAAGACAGACCATCCTAATTTAGAGGCCTGACTAGACACCACTGCCTTCTTTTTAACTGTGTACTCCCTCAGTGTTAATAAATAAATTTGCTTTTAAAAGCTTCTTCTGTCAGAAATTACAATAAAATGGGAGTGAGAGATCCAGATAGTATGTTTTAGCAGAAGTGTTGCATCTTTATTGGGCTTTGGTTTCAGTCCTGTAAGCATACACAACAACTGGTTTTGCTAATGATAGTATTTGTCCAAATTACTCTTAAATAGGGTCTGGCCTCATGTCGACGTTCAGTTACTGAAAGAGAAAGTGTTAACAATCCTTGTAAACCACAAACTGGGACAAGGAAATAATCCCTTACTCCCCCCTCCCTTTTTTTTTTAATTTGGCTTAAAAATTCATGCCTTTTAATAAGGGAGACCCTATTAACAGCCTCCTTATCATACATATATTTGCTTCAGACAGAGTTGCAAAATTATTGTAAGTTAGAAGGAAGGGGCATGTCAAAATTCAACTTCTTGGCTTTTTTCTTTTGCTCCAGGGAAGAAGCAATATGTGCCAGACTATTATCAGGCTTGACTGTTTCCCTTGGTCAGCTTGCTGGGCTGTTTTTGCTGGTGTGTTCACCAGTGGTTATAAAAACAAGCAGTTATATGAGTAGCAGGACTAATGAAGCCTGACTTCATTTAGATTTACAGTTCAGAGAATTCTCCTGCACTTACAACATCTCTCCTCTGTAGAGTCTCTACTGTCTATCATGAAATGGTCTTATGCTGCAGCATTATTCTTGGGTGAGGGCAGAGGGATTATTTCCAGAGTGGGGAAACCTTAGCTCTGATAGGGTCCCCTCTTGTATCCAGGCATCTGGTTTGATAAAGGAATTTCTAACCCTGTTTATTCATTTGTCAAATTTGAGTAAAAGTTATCTTCTCAGTTCTCTGACAGCTGGCATAAAAGTCATTGTGAGGCAGGGAAAGATGCATAAACACATATCCCATGCAAGGAGTACAGTCTCACAAGTGTTGCTTTCCTAGGAAGCCAGGATAAGAGGCTCTGAGTACTTCTTGGCTTGCCTGCTCTTGGTACAAAAGCTGTTAACTGTCTGAAGCTCTAGTTTCCTCCTTGTTCTTCTGTGCCCAGTGGTGCAGGCAGTTGTTGTGGGGAGTCACAAAGGCACCAGGCAGGCCATGACTTTGCTTGAAACTACAGAAACTACCTGTGTGATATGTGAGCAGGTTACCCAAGAACAGGACTCACACATGACTTTGAGTGAACATCCAACTGTAAATTGCTTTCTCAGTGGAGAATAAATCATCCTGATTTTGAAGAATCTTCCAAAGTATCTTAGTTTTGTTATTCACTCTGATAAGTCCAGCTTCTTCTCTGTTTTATATAATTGTTCACTGTTACATCACTGAATCTGTAGTGATGTCTCTCACAATCAGGAAAAGGCTGATCAAAACATGCCTCTCTGTTTTGATTAACATTCATTACCTTGTTCTTTAATTTAAAAAAAAGGAAAAAAATCCAACAAAAAACCCCATTATTGCTTTTACACCATGTTTCTTTTTTCTTATTTTATCTCTCTCCTTTTTTTTTTCTTTCTGTTTTTAATATTCTCATTCAGCCTAAAGTTTTGAGGTTTTTACATCCTGCTTCACTGGAATGAGACTCTGGCTTTCACTACCTAGCAGTGACAAAGCACTTAATGGGATGCACAAATATTACCTTTCTAGAACAATCTTCAAACCTTTCCTTACCAGTAAATTCAATTTTTTTAAATATATACTGCTTTATCTTGCAAATTTTCTTTTGAGGTCTTATCCAAAGCTTTCCTGGAGCTGAAGCAAGGAATAATGAATCCTCCAAATCTCTGAGTCAAAGATTTTTGCACTGTTAAACTGATCTAGTAATATTCCAGTGACTTATTAAGCCAAATTAATACTAAATGCCAGATCTAACAATCTAAGATCTAACTTCATTATTGTGGCATTTGGAAGGAAAAACAATTGTATTGATTCTCCTGAAGCTCATGTCTATACCTGCTATTATATTGCAAAATACTGATTTTCAGGTGAATAATAAAATAGGCCACATAAACACTTTTGTCAAGTATCTCTAACTAAATTACAAAGTTAACTAGAATTTTTGCAGTGGATACACACTTAACAGCGCTTCACGTGCAAGACACTCTCAGAGACAGAAAAACGAAGAAGGAAACACTCTTATCAATTTTTCAAGCAAATGTTCAGAGCTAGCTGTTGCTAGCTGTTTAGACTGTTCTTCATTGTTAGTATGCCAGATCTTAGCTGTCATTTTTTGTCCAAGCCATCCAGATATCTCACTATACAAAATGCAGATTCTGATACCCTTATGTAGAACAATGGCTTACACTATAAGTCCCATTCATTTCACCAGAAGAATTTATAAGTGAGGTACTATTTGATACAAATGAATCAGTCTCGAGTCCTGTATCCCCAACTTCTCATCTTCTCTAAGAAATAAAAATTGCAATGAAATATGTTACATCAACCATTCTAAGAAAAATATGTCTGACGAGGCGCTATGGATTGCTCTGACAGCTTCTGGCCCTAAATTACAAATAAAACAAAACAAAACCCCAACTGATTTTAAAACAAAAGGTTCTAATTTAGAACTGGAAATTCCAATTCCAATACAGAAGTATTTCCAATACTCCTGTGACTAACTTGCTTTGAATGTTGTTATTACTCAAGAGTTTTCTGCAGAATCCCTATTTCTTTGGGTTTTTTTCTTTATATGCTGTTCTTGGGTTCTGCATTTTTTTTCCTTATAAGCAGTTTTCTGGATGAATGTCAGCAATTATCCTCAGTTCTTTAAATGATTTCTTTTACAACAGAAGACAAGATAATTTCACATCCTCAGCTTACTTTCTTTTCAAAAGCTTTTCAGTCTTTCCTTAACAGAGAGCATGCAGACAGCTTTTCTGAAGAATTGGAACTTAACCTTTTCTGAGAAATACCCCATCCCAAAAGAAATGTTGTAAAACACAATCTTAAGTTTTGTTGTGGCAGAACATAATAAAAACATTAGATTGGGGAATAAGAGATTCACACAACAGTACCTCTTCCAGAGGCAGAATAAGAAAACTGTTTTTTGAAATGCTAAGCTATTTGGCCAATTAACATTTTTGGCAATACTCTTCTGCAAGTGCATAAAAGCTCTGCTTCCCATTCCATCCAATAAGTAGTCAAGAGCAAGAATATATAGCTCATTTTAATTTAAAATACAGGCACTGTTTCTCAATGTCCCTTAACCACTTTTGCCTCACAACAAAGGATGTTGTGAAGTTCAGGAATATAAATGTATCCTGAAATGGACTAGCTACACTTATGAGGAAAATGGGTAAATTGCCATCTTTTTTTTTTTTTGGGGGGGGGGGATTTTTATGTGGGGAGAGGGTGAGAGAGAAAAAGTGAGGGGAGAAAAAAAGGTTGGGTGGATTTTCCTACAACTTCTATTTCCCCTTCCACATGATCCCCTAATAAAGCTGGCTTAGTGTTTCAGACCTATTGGTCTAATTGGTATCATTATTATTCTCATAAATACCAAAGCAGAATTCTTCAGAATGCTAGAATTTATTTTTAATTATTTGCTTATGAAGTATTATGACAGTTACACTTCACTTCCTAGATACATCTGAAATAAGGCTTAAAAGTTATTTGATTTTTGATATGTTTGTTCTAATCTGTATTACCTCAAGAAAGCTTACAAAACCAAATTTAACAAGAGCTTAAGTTATTTTATTTCAAGTAATAATTGCAAACTGTTGAGTAAATGTTGCTGTCTGCTATGCAGGCACTCACCTAACAAAACGTACTCTTATGAAATGTTAAAATACTTCAGTTTCATTTCAACAGATAATTTGGGGGTACTTTACTAAAGCATTCTGATTTGTGAAAATAGCTTGTTAGTTGTATCTGAAATAACTTCTCTACTTGTTTAACTGCAACCTTTTGCTGTCAGTGACACTGTAAATGTAGATGAAAGTGCTAAAATAAAAAAAGAAGAAAACAAGTATCTTTTCCCAGCTTTTTTTAACTTTATTCTTACTGAGTATGTATTACGCAAAAGAAGGTATTTGGTACCGCCTGTATAGTGAGCATGTGGCAGATGAAAAGCTCTGCATGATCAGAACAAAAGTTGCATCTAGCCTAATTTTCTGTCTGTGAAAGTGAAAAATTACAGTTGGTTAAAGAGCGAGCCTTCTGCTTTACCCTCCTGACTTCTAGTTTTGGGTCTTCTAGAGCTTTAAATTGAACCTGGATTTTTATTTGTAATAGTCACTGCTCGACCTCTCCTCCGTGTATGTGTTTATACCTTTTCAAACCTATTTAGCTAAACCCCTTAACATGGAAATAAACTTTACAGGTTTTTTTTTTTTTCTGCTAATGACTCATTCGTTACTGATCTTCTTTATGATGTTGCATTTTTGTATGAATATCTAACAAATACTCCACATCTACCTTTCACACTGAAGAGTCCTAGCCAGTGTAGGCTTTCCTCAAAGAAAAGTTGCTACACATTTTATTAGTTTTGTTATTACTACCATGCAGAATTACAATGAATACGCATGAGCAGGGAATTCACATGCACGTCATCTGTAGCACCTTGATTCTCTATCTGAATCCCCTCTGAAGCTATCATTATTACAAATGGATTCTTGGTTGTTTTTTCCTCTGCCACATCATAACATGCTGCTGTGCTGCAGCTCGAGAGAGCCATGTAGGGGCCTGCTATTTAATTGTTGTCTTCATTTAATATTGGTACAGTAGTAGCACCAGAAACGTGACAAGAGCTGTCCCTGAAGATTGTCATTCCCCAAAGAGTTTACATGAAAACGACAGGCAACAGCAGAATAAATTAGCTAGGAGAAAATGATAGTTGTGATCAGCATAAAGAAATGTTAGAAGTCACAATTGCTTCTTAAGTGGTTTTTGTGTTGTGTGAGCATCATGTCAACAGAAAAGTATACTAGTGAGGAAATGGAAGAAGACAAAAAGCTAGCTCACAGACATTGTATCCGCCAGGGAGGTTTTCTTGTTGTCTACTGAGTGATATGTAGGAAAGTGCAATGGTGTTGTAGAAAAAAAAAATCTTTAAAAATGTTATGGATTGTCACAAAGATAATGTTAACCCAACGTAGCTGATGATTATTGTGTCTGGTCTCAAGGGTCAGAGTAAGCTACAGTCATTTGTCTTGTTTAGCTGTTTGTACGGCATTTATTTCTTAACTTAGGGAACCATATGCTATGGTATTGATTTAATTAATAGAAACACTTCATAAGAACATACATTAAGGGATGGATCGTTTGCTCACTAAGAAGTTGTTAAATGGTTGCTCAACTTAAAACTGACCCTGATTTGAATGGGAGTTTGGAACAGAGATGTTACTTCCAAGCTAAAATGTTTTGTGAGCCTACAGGAGAAGACAACTGTTCTGCCAAACCTGCATTTGCCAGAAAATTTTGCCAACATTTCCGAAATAAGTCAGGAAGTTGTTAGTTTAGTTAAACGCTTGCCAGAACTCTGTTCTGAATGAGTAGGAGTGCGTAAATTTGGGAGACGACACCTGCATAGTTGTACGTGAGATATGAGAGGACTATCATATGTTCTCTCTCCACCAAAATAGTTTTCTATTAAAACTAGTCTGCTTTCACAGAGAAATAACCTAGCAGATACAGGGTACAGAATCCCTGCACAGGAGGACTAGGAATGTATCTACACAAATAAATATGGGAAAGAAGATCTTTCAGATCTGGTCTTTGTATAAACAGATTAAAGCATGGTTTTCTTTCATTTCAGTTTACAGTCATGTTTTTGGATAACTTTTATACTCAGCTGTCCAAAAAAGGCTAAAATGCCAGACACCCTTGAAATTATTCAGCACATTCTAGCTGCTGCTTCAGCCTGTGACAAAACCAACATTTAAGGGACATACAGGATATCAGCAGATCAACACTATGTGTAAAAACAGAAAACTAAGACTGTAAAATACTGTATGCAGAGAGGTAGTATGGCATGGTGAGAATAACAACTATTTCAAAGGACAAAAGTTGCTAGAGGCTTCTGAGTAGACAAAATGATTAAAAAAAAAAACCAAGAGAAACTGCCAATGTGGATTGGGAATGGAAGTGTTGATAAATGTAATGTTATCAGCAAAGACTACATCTTCCAGGGTGCTACACTGAAAATATATCAATGAAATATACTGTAGGTAACTTGAACTCTTTCTGCTCACATGCAAAATGATGGGACACAAACCCATTCAGATTCTGAATATGTTAAGGCACTCATGTTAACATACCTTGCCTCTCAGTAAGATTGTCTTAGATTTAATGCCATTCTATATGGCTTTTGAAACTCACACAGAGTTTGTTCAGACATTTTCCTAATACAGCATTTGGACATATTCTGAATATCCTTCTTCAAAGTAAGCTGCAAAGCAAAAAGCGAAGCAGTGTTAGCAAGTGTCTATGGTAAACAATTAAAAGGGAAGAAAAGCTAAAGACTGTAACAATCTTGATAAGTGATGACAAAACGCCACACATAACACAGAAAAGTCTCTAATGGGACTACACTGCGATTCCGTTTCCAGTAGGGAACAGCAGCAGATGGCGCAGAGGAAAGTGGACAGGTAGACACTGTAGGTAGCTAGAGGACGACTTGCCCACAAAGAGAGCTTCCCTCAATTGGTAATGGTAAAGTCTCAGCTTACAAGGCCTGTGATTCTTTTTGTTAACATTTGGAAATTTGTTAAAAATTTTGTTGTATCTGGTAAAGGCATACACCCCTAGAAGCGATTCCTGTCACACAATCAGACAGGGAGAAGCAGAGAGGATCTTCCGCTGGGACCTAAAACCTTGCTCCCGTTCTTGGATCCTGGCACAGCCCTGTGTCAAGAAAGAGGCAGCGCACATCTCTTGTGTGTGCTTGCTCCTGCATAAGCCTTTTCCCCTTCCCATCAATGTGTCAGTTGTGCAGTGTTTCTGTCATACACAGAGTAGGCCAACCATGGCCTGGTAAGGAGAGATTTTTTTTGCTTTAGGTGAAGGAGTGAGTGCTGCAGCCAGGTGGAAAAATTACACAAAAAAGCATGCCAAAAATTGGAGAATGTGGAGTTATTGGAATGATTGCTTAATGCTAGTAAGAGTATGAAAGGCCATTAAATTCCACTTGTCCTCGTTGCAGTTTATGGGTACCAAAAGTGCACCAGAATGTCACAGTTTGTTGTGCTGAAGTTCACAGTACCATTTTTGAAAGTGACCCAATGTTCTTCACCTTATGCACAGAGTATCTTCAGGAATCATACATATATCATTGCCCTCCAAGGCCATTCTTGTTCAGAGGATATAGTCACTGTAATGAGTTAAATAGAATCACAGAATCACAGAATTGTATAGGTTGGAAAAGACCTTTAAGATCGAGTCCAACCGTAAACCTAACACTACCAAGACCACAAATAGTCACAATCTATGGTATTGGCAGGTGGCACTCTGGTCTGCAATATTACTGGCAGCGATGTGGACACATCTTTAGTTTCTCTGCTGTAGAAAGTGTGGAAGGTACCTAGTAGGAGAAACGGTGTTACTGTTGCAATGTCTATTGAGTATCTTGTACAGGGACTGGTGTTACATAGTTCCTTCCTTCCCAAGCATGATCCCATACCCCTCTCTCCTGTCTTGAAGCAAGGCCACCTTGACACATATTTTGCCAAAGCAGAGGCCTCCTGCACCCAAAGCAAGTGGTAATCACTAATTGCTCTCCTCAAACCCAGACAAGCACACTAAAATAGTACAACTGGCAGTAGCATATTAGCATCTTGTAACATTGTAGAACACTAATAGCATTATGTAACAATGTTAAACTTAAATATAGGAATAATAGCCATTGCTGCAAAGGAGAAAATGAAAACTTCTGGTACAGTTACACAAACAAGGTGAGGGCAAATATGTGCAAAGAGTAAAATCTGCAAGATAAGATCTGAGGATGTAGAACAAGCTTGAGAAATGTCTCTTTACACCAAAATAAGCCTGCAAAGCAGGCAGAAAAGGAGGCTGATGGAACCAGACTCAACCTTCAGCATAAGTAAGAGACATGCTTGGTGAAACCAGAGCAAGTCCTCATCTTGAAAATATGTCAGAAGCAGATGAGATTACACCCTTTTCTTTTAAGGAGGGTGAGGAACACAAAATACCAACGATGAATGAAAGAAAAAATGGGGAAGAAGGAAGGCACTCCACTTCCAGCTTCCCTCACCAAAGATCTCTTGGGACTTGCCACCTTGCGACCTTGATGCCTAAGACCATTAAGGACAACAGACATCAGTGATAAATAAGCTGTGCCTCTTCCTCTCTTCTGTGTGCTTACTCAGATTGAATTTGTTTCCACCTCTGGCCATGTGAAGGCTATAGGACTTCATATTGGACCCTGTAATATAAAAACTGTTCAGTCAGTATGTTTTATATTAATCATATGATTTAGGGAACCCAGACTTAAAAGAAAAAGAATGGGGAAAATAACATTCCTGTGTGATTTTGTAAGTTCTGTAGATATGTCTAAACATAACTAGGTATGGTTGTTCATTTTCTTACTAAGTAGGAAGCATGACCAGTGTGTATGTACAAATGCTATGGCTATGATTTTACTGGTGTGTGAAAGATTGGAAGCATTCATAATTTTTATGGTGTTATGTTTTAAGCTCTTATATGAAGCCTTGATGAACTTAAATCAGTAAATGCCATCTTCTTCTGACCACAACACCAATTTCATAAATTGGAGCCATTAGTCAAACTAAAATACTTTTATCTGTAGTAAGGTCTTTTCTTATTTCATTGTAAAAGGGAATCACCATGTTTCTATCAGAATCACAGAATCACAGAATCGTATAGGTTGGAAAAGACCTTTAAGTTCATCGAGTCCAACCGTAAACCTAACATTACCAAGACCACCACTATACCATGTCCATAAGCACCTCATCCAAACGTCTTTTAAATACTTCCAGGGATGGCGACTCAACCACTTCCCTGGGCAGCCTGTTCCAATGCTTGATAACCTTTTCAGTGAAGTAAAATTTCCTAATATCCAGTCTAAACCTCCCCTGGTGCAACTTGAGGCCATTTCCTCTCGTCCTATCACTTGTTACCTGGGAGAAGAGACCAATCCCCACCTCTCTACAACCTCCTTTCAGGTAGTTGTAGAGAGCGATAAGGTCTCCTCTCAGCCTTCTTTCCTCCAGGCTAAACAACCCCAGTTCCCTCAGCCGCTCCTCAGAAGACTTCTGCTCTAGACCCTTCACCAGCTTTGTTGCCCTTCTCTGGACACGCCCCAGCACCTCAATGTCTCTCTTGTAGTGAGGGGCCCAAAACCGAGCAGTATCCGAGGTGCAGCCTCACTAGTGCCGAGTACAGGGGCACAACCACTTCCCTAGTCCTGCTGGGCACACTATTCTGATACAAGCCAGGATGCCATTGGCTTTCTTGGCCACCTGGGCACACTGCTGGCTCATATTCAGGCAGCTGTCAACCAACACCCCCAGGTCCTTTTCTGCCTGGCAGCTTTCCAGACGCTCTTCCCCAAGCCCGTAGCGTTGCATGGGGTTGCTGTGGCCCAAGTGCAGGACCTTGCACTTAGCCTTGTTGAACCTCATACAATTGACCTCGGCCCATCGATCCAGCCTGTCCAGGTCCCTCTGCACAGCCTTCCTCCCCTCAAGCAGATCAACACTCCCGCACAACTTGGTGTCATCTGCAAACTTACTGAGGGTGCACTCGATCCCTTCGTCCAGATCATTGATAAAGATATTAAACAGAACTGGCCCCAACACAGAGCCCTGGGGGACATAACTTGTGACCGGTCGCCGACTGGAGTAAACTCCATTCACCACCACTCTTTGGGCCTGGCCATCCAGCCAGTTCTTTACCCAGCGAAGAGTACACCCGTCCAAGCCATGAGCAGCCAGTTTCTCCAGGAGAATGCTGTGGGAAACAGTGTCAAAGGCTTTACTGAAGTCTAGGTAGACAACATCCACAGCCTTTCCCTCATCTACTAGGCGGGTCACCTTGTCGATGAAGGAGATCAGGTTGGTCAAGCAAGACCTGGCTTTCCTGAACCCATGCTGGCTGGGCTTGATCCCTTGGTTATCCTCTATATGCCATGTGATGGCACTCAGGATGATCTGCTCCATCAGCTTTCCCAGTACCGAGGTCAGGCTGACAGGCCTGTAGTTCCCCGGGTCCTCCTTCCGGCCCTTCTTGTAGATGGGCATCACATTTGCTAACCTGCAGTCAGTTGGGACCTCCCCAGTTAGCCAGGACTGCTGGGAAATGATGGAAAGGGGCTTGGTGAGCACTTCTGCCAGTTCCTTCAGTACTCTCGGGCAGATCTCATCAGGCCCCACAGACTTGTGAATGTCTAAGTGGTGCAGCAGGTCACTAACCATTTCCCCCTGGATTATGGGGGCTCCATTCTGGTCCCTGTCCCTATCTTCCGACTCGGGGGGCTGGGTACCCAGGGAACAATTGGCCCTACTATTAAAGACTGAGGCAAAGAAGGCATTAAATACCTCAGCCTTTTCCTCATCCTTGATCACTGTGTTCCCTCCCCCATGTACTAGGGGCTGGAGATTCTCCTTAGCTCTCCTTTTGCTGCTTATGTATTTGAAGAAGTATTTTTTGTTGTCTTTTACAGCAGCAGCCAGATTGAGCTCTAGCTCAGCTTTGGCCCTTCTAATTTTCTCCCTGCACAGCCTTGCTACACCTTTGTAGTCCTCCTGACTTGCTTGCCTCTTCTTCCAGAGGTCGTAGAATCTCCTCTTTTTTCTGGGTTCTAGCCAAAGCTGTCTATTCAGCCAGACTGGTCTTCTTCCCTGCCGGCTCATCTTTTAGCACCTGGGGACACAGCCTGCTCTTGTGTCTTTAGGACTTCCTCCTTAAAGAATGTCCAGCCTTCCTGGACTCCTTTGCCCTTTAGGGCTGCCTCCCTGGGGATTCTGTCGACCAGTCTCCTAAACAGGCCGAAGTCTGCCCTCCAGAAGTCCAAGGTGGCAGTTGTGCTTACCCCCCTTGTCACTTCTCCAAGTATCAAAAACTCTGTCATTTCGTGATCACTCTGCCCAAGACAGCCTCCAACCATCACATGGCTCACAAGTCATTCTCTGTTTGTGAACAAGAGGTCCAGCGGGGCACCTTCCCTAGTTGGCTCACTCAGCAGCTGTGTCAGGAAGTTATCTGCCACACACTCCAGGAACCTTCTAGACTGTTTCCTCTCTGCTGTATTGTATTTCCAGCAGACATGCAGCAGGTTGAAATTCCCCCACAAGAACAAGGGCTAGCGATGGTGCTGCTTCTCCCAGCTGCTTATAGAATAGTTCGTCAGTCTCCTCATCCTGGTTGGGTGGTCTGTAACAGAGTCCCACCACAATATCTGCCTTGTTGGCCTTCCCACTGATTCTTACCCATAGTCACTCCACCCTATCGTCACCATCATCAAGCTCTAAACTATCCAGACACCCCCTAACGTATAGGTCTACCCCACCACCTCTCCTGCCTCGCCTATCCCTCCTGAAGAGTTTATAGCCATCCATTGCCACACTCCAGTTGTGCCAGTCGCCCCACCATGTTTCCGTGATGGCAACCATATCATAGTTTTCCTGATGTACAATGGCTTCCAACTCCTCCTGCTTGTTGCCTGGCTGTCGTCTGTGTGTCCTTCATAGAGGAACACCCCTTATGTGCTTTGAGGTGTTTCACTGGTGTTTCCCTCTTGGCTCCTATTGCCTCAGTACTCCCTAGCTCAACTCTGTTCAACTTCAGCTGTGCACCAGTGTACCCAGCACATCTCAGAGACACAGGCTGAGTGCCCTCGCTGGCATCCGCTCCCTCTAACCGTGGCACGTCGTCCCTCAGCTTCTCTCGGGCAACCTTGATATTACCCCCCTCCCCCTTCGATTCTAGTTTAAAGCTCTGTCGATGAGCCCTGCAGGCTCCTGAGCAAAGATTCTCTTTCCCTTTTGAGAAAGATGAATCCTATCAGACGCGAGCAAACCTGGTGCTCTGTAGGCCATCCCGTTATCAAAAAAAACAAATCTGTGGTGATGACACCAGCCACAGAGCCATGGGTTAATAGATTGGCTACCTCTGTTCCTTCTAGTGTCACTGCCCCCAACTGGAAGGAGAGAGGAGAAAATAACCTGTGCTCCGGAGTCCCTTACTAGCCATCCCAAGGCCCTGAAGTCTCTTTTGATTGCCCTAGGACTTTGTGTGGCAGCTTCATCGCCCCCCACATGGAAGAGCAGTAGAGGGTAATAGTCCAAGGCCCATACCAGGCTAGGGAGTATCCTTGTGATATCCTTCACCCGGGCCCCAGGGAGGCAGCAGACTTCCCTAAGAGGAGGGTCTGTCCGGCATATTGGACTCTTGGTTGCCCTCAGAAGAGAGTCGCCCACAACTATAACCCGTCTTCTCTTCCTTGTGGAAGTGGTGTTGATACAAGAGGTACGCTTTTCTTGCCTAGGTGACACCTCTGGTGTAGATGGACTGTCATCCCCATCATCCATCGACTGGCCTTCCACCTCCAGGGCCTCATACCTGTTGTACAGAGGCACCTGGGAAGGCGAGGTGGGCAAGGAGGGCGTTCACCTGCCACCACGAGCGTGGACTTGCCTCCATTCACTCTCCTCCTTTGAGCTGCTGCCTTCAGCCCGGTGGGGGCGGGGAGGATAGAGGATCCCCTTGATCGTGGGTTCTTACTGGTGGCTGCTGCTGCTCCTGTTCCTGTCTCAGGGGAGGCAGAGCATGGCACCATCAGCCTATCTCTTTCTCAGCCTCCCTGATGCTCCTTAACCTTTCTACCTCCTCCTGTAGCTCTGCCACCATGCAGAGCAAATCATCCACCTGGTCACACCTCACACAGCTGTCCTCACAGCTGCCATGCGTGAACAGTGAGAAGCCCTGGCACTCCCTGCAGCCTGAGACCTGGGTGGCCGCATGTTTTTGTGGGAGCTCTGTCTGGGTAGCCACATCTACTCTGGCAAGCACAGAGGGCATCACTTTCTGCCGAGTGAATACCATAGCTAAGTTTCTTCTGAAAGGATGAGGACTACCAAATGAACTCACATCTTGAGCTGGCAGGTGACTTTGCATTCCCTACATGCCCTGCCTGCACAAACTGCCGTGCAAACTGCCGCACCATGCCCTGTTTGCCTGGCCTGGTCACTGTGCTCCTGGTTGCTGTGCTCCCTGGGGGCTGCTCTTGCACGTGAGGGGACTTGCTGCCGTCACTCTTGTCCCTGTCAATGCTGAGTCAGAGCCGGGCCCTCGTCAGGAGCTCCCACCTTCCTGCTCAGGGGCCGGGGTGTGGCTGCGGTAGCCCTCTCTCTCTGTGCCCTTTTTTTCTCCCTTCCCTGCTCTTTTTTGCCGCAGTTTAGCCGATCCAGCAATGGTCCCCTGAGGCGGTCCTCTGTCCCAGAGCTCCTCGCCTTGGAGGCTGTGCTGAAAACATGACAATAATTTATTTTGAATGAAATAGCTACAGTTCTGGGTTTGCAAGAGGTGATCATGACTTACCTAAATAGAGAAGAGAAAGTATTCTTCCAGCACATGTTAACAGTCTTCACCATGCCACTTTAACATCTCTGGAAAAGAATTTCAATTCTATTTCATTTTTCAGTTTTGCTTTTGGAAATCTATCAAAGCTTTGGTTTCATCCCACCTGCCAGAGCATATTAAACCAGAGACTGTTAAGGAGTTTCTGGTGAAATAACTCAACTAGTCCTTCAGGATGTAGTGCGATGAGTAGAACTTAACCTGAAATTGGTGCTTTGCTATTGTGCTACAATAGAAGGACCCTAAGATTAAGAAGGGATTCTATGCATATCATTTTTAGATTATTCTTTTAAAACAAATATAATATAGCATAGTAAAGGTGAAATTTTGGAATCTTCCCTGCTTTTCTCAGTTTAAAAAGTTTGAGAGAGTTTTCTCACTCTTGCCTTCTTACCTGTTCTGTGTTATACACTATATACCACGAGGACATTCTCCTATTCCATTTTATTATTTTTATTAATAATTGCATCCAAGTACCTCCTTAAAATTCAAGTTATAAGAACATGTATAGATTTATACATGAAAGCAGCACAGAAGGGGCCTAATTGCATCTTAGCTCTTCCTACAGAGTTAGAAATAGCTTCACTACACTAGCCAAAATATAATATCATGCAGTTGGAAGTTGCACTATGAAGAGTTTTAGAAAGATTATGAGGAAAAATATTGATAGAACAGGAAAGATAGAGAGCAACAGGATTACTCAGAACATCTCTGAACCTCAGCTGGAGTGAAGAAAATGAGTTTGCCCTAAGTTTCCTGCTTATGAGGGAAGACAGAGGTAATTGGAAGACATTACCTTCAGACAAATTAACCAAGAGCTGCTGACAAAAGAACAGGCAAGTTTACACTTGTGGTGTCAATACTGGTGCCTTATTTACTGTGTTGCCTGCCCATGTGTTAAATTAACAATAGCTAGACCATGAGGTTTAATAGCTAAACCTCTAGAGGTTTTCTTCTCTACCAGGTAAATATAGAGGATCAGTGAAGCCATATTTACTCTGTTGTTGCTGAATCTTTTGAGCAGAACTAGGGGTTTGAATGAGACTTCTTATTTTGTTCAAATTACGTCATAAGAGTCAGCCTCCATCTACTGTTTCATGTGTTCTATAGCTTTGAGTGTACCATTAATACTTACTAAAGCCCTTCAAAAGAGTGTTTCAACAGCACATTGCAGTTTTACCACTTAATTTGAAATGTTTGGTATAGAATTTTCATTCTTTAATGCATCTATCTTTTCTGCTCCTACTAGTGTTATCCCTGGGCCTCTAAGCCCTGCAAGACAAGGGAATTAAGTAATTAATGATAGTAATAATAACAGATTTTTTTCTTCGTTTTCCCCCCCCCATCTTAACATTATGACCACACAGATTGAATTTGCCTATATCTAGCTGATGGCATCTTCTTTGTGAACTTTCTTCACTACTATTCATCCTTATAATGAAACAGAATCATCACAGGAGAGAAGCAGCCTTTCTGCTTTCATTAATTACAGCTGAGCATCCCTCTTTGAAATTCCAGGAAGAACATAATCAGTGTTACAAACTGTACATAACATCATATTATTCAGAGAAGGCTTTCTTTCAGCTGCTAACTGTGTTTGTTCCAGATTAACATGAAGAATAAATGAATGAGTACAAAATTTCAAAAGTCTGGAAAAAATTCTGGACTTGTATATATTTATATATGTAGTGGAACACTACAAAGTTCTTCATGTTTATATATTTCATATACTCCTTAATATTTTAACAATAAAAAATTACCAAAAAGCATATTATTCCTTTAGTATAATTTTCCTTTAGTAAGATATAGAGATATCTAGAAATAGAGATATTTTCCTTTAGTAAGACACAATATTAAGATTTTCTGCAATTATTTAGGATTTCATTTAGTGATGCATGATAGTATTTCAGTATTTTGTGCTAACCTCATTGTATATCAAAATAACTGATTGACCTTCCTGGTAAATTAATAGAGAAAATATAGTTATATACATCTGTAGTTTCTCCTGTAAAAAAATCCCCACTCTTCCTACTTTCCTCTGCAACTTTTCTTTCACAATACCCTCAGACTTCTGGCCTTAGCAGTAGCAGGATACAGATTTCCTTTTTTTGACAAAGCTGCATCTTCTTTCTATCTTGCAATGGTCATATGAATTACAAATAAATCCCAAACAAACAAGAGAATAGCTCCTTTTTTACATTACATGCATACTACTAGTAGTATAAGCACATTAATTAACAGCAATTGCCTTTGTAAGTGATTTCACAGTTCAAATATACTTACTAGCAGTACAAAGACATAGGACTCTTGGTTTCAACAACTGTGCAGAATTTCTGGTTGTTCTTTTAGGTTATTATACTTTAAAACAGCGACAGGTTTGATATACATATATTATTTCCTTCAGCTCCAGAGGTGCAAATGCTTAGCTACCCTGAGTTCAGGTTTGAAAGCATTAAATGGAAGAAGAAAACTATGATTTTCAGTGATTGTTATGTCACTGATTTCAGGTTTCAAGAATCATCCCTTAAGCAATGGTTAGTTCAGACAGAAGGCAGCTTTAATATGTTCCCACTACTAGAGAGTGTTTACCACTACTCTCTATCTTGAATTCAATAGGATAATGTTGACATAAAACACAGACACAAAATTGAGAATCCAGACCATTGCTTGTCAGAATTATTTGTAGCAGAAGGACAGTTCTTGATTGCATAATTCCATTTTAAAAGATGAATTGAGTTATCTGACGTTTCCGCTAGCAGCTTTTTTTGAGGAAATGTTTTACAAGCAAGATCATGTAGCAAAACAAAGCTAAAGCAGGAATTGCAGATGAAGAACTGATTTGTCAGATAAAGTTATGGTCCCAGAAGGTTAATTTAGATCTGCATAAGTAACAAGAATCTAGCATGAGAAAGCACTTTCTAATCAAACAGCCTTTTTTTGTTTTTAATGGTCTCCTGAACTATGCATTTATTTATCTAATGAAAGAGAGATAGAAAATGCATCACCTACTCATAGCTATGTTTTTACAGCAGAGCCACTGGAGAGAGTCTACCTGGGGCTTCCAAATTCCAGTGGGAAGTGTAAAAAAAAAAAGTGTCTGTGCTAGACAAGTTGGGAAATTAAGATTTAGACTCAACACAGAAATCTGAATAAGTGGGTGGTCTATGTGCTCATTGACTGCAGAATGTATTCTGGTTTTCCCCTCTGGAAGACTATATTTGCTGCAGCTGACAAGAATGAGATGCAGCCAATCAAGAAAACATTGCTGTATATTTTAGAATCAGTTGCGAAAATAATATGAAAAGATCATATCCTCTTAATTCCAGGAATTAAACTCATGTCTTATCACTGCTTTCCATTCCACCCTCCCAAGTATTAGAGCCCTAACCATGTAAGAGACTTCAACTTGGAGACTTTGTCAGCTGCAGGGTGTAACCAACTGGCATCCTCTGTGAGCCATACAGAAAAGATCTGCAACACATCTGCTGATGGGCTACCTCTACTCCTTACACACTGTGCAAAATAGCATTTGACAGGAACATTCTGAAAGATCAATAAAGTGAAATCCCAGCAGAGCAAAGAGTCACATTCACATTAAACTGAAGATTTTTCTCTGTAGTCTGGACCTTTACTGTCTTTGAATATCTTCTAAATACATAATAATTCACCTTTCTTGGAGAAAGAAAGCTCCTTTTATAATAGAGCTACATAACATTTTCTGTGCAGACAAAGCAATCTGCTCCATGAAGGGCAGAATTTCAAGATCTAGGGGCTGGATAAAGTAATGTTTCATGATGAAAAAATTTATAAAGAATAATATTTCACACCAAATATTTCATCAAGATGATTTTTTAAGTTTGCTTACTTTGAAGATAACTAGTTTCTCTCTTATGCCCTTGCCAGCCTTTCCTTCTGACTATATAAACCAGCATAGAGACTGATCGAGAAAAAAGGAATAAATGTGAATTCTGGTTGTAGGAAAAGATTAACGGTAGCAATAAAGTTGCTTAAATGAATATTATTTGCTTTAACCTATCTTTCCAACCATAATGCAGCTGCTGCTGGAGGTTTCCCACTGAGCTAGCTATACTGAATCAAATAATTCTAGAGCCTTTTAGATCACAGAGGAAAGATTTTTTCATTTATATGCCTCCAAGTGGTGTGGCAAAGCCCTGCATCTTCCTCTCTGTCCAGTTATAGTAAAAAGTAAGTGGTATGTTTTTGCTGCTTTCTCATTTGAGATATTGTACGTCCCAAGCAGTCATACATGCAGTTCTAAAAATCTACAGATGGCAATTCTAGTTGGCTGCTATTCACAGGCTTATCTTGCTCCTTTTTACCTGACCATGATTCCTGCAGAGCATCAATCAGAACCTGGGCTGTAATTACTCAGCCACCTGAAGCTGGGTGGGTGAAAACAAGAAAACGAACACTACTACATAGCACAGAGTACTGTTGCCTTTGAGTGAAGAAGAATTCAGTATGTGGAATCAGGCATATGAAAGATCAAGTTCAGGAAACCTAAGTTATGTACAGCTGAGTCATAAGGGTTGGCTTGAGGGTTAGCTATCTTCAAGATGTTTTGTTTAAGAATACCTGGACTCTTTTGTCTATGATCCATCAATATCAATTGATCAAAGATAATAAATGAACAACACTATAAAGATCCTTTATACTTCCATTAAAAACACTAACAATATTAAAAAGATGTACTGATTTTTTGTTTGATTTTTTTCTGTGTTCATTCACTGATGCAATGAACCTGTTCCCTTTTTCTTTGTATTAACAATTTTTCTACTTGCTGTGTAACAGTAGTTCATCCTACTGCACGCATCAGAAAGGCATCAGGGAAGCGTAACAACCCAACCAATTAATATGCCTAGTGGCTAGTCTGTCTAGGACCTATGTATAAACAAGAGAAAGAGAATCATCTAGTGAATGATTTGGGACACATAACTTTGGCTCCTATAAGTACTTGGGCTCCTATAAGTACTTGGGACACATAACTTGGCTCCTCCAAGTACTCCTTGGAGGACCCTCTCTGCCTTTCAGCCATATGTGCACACTAGCCTCCAATCTCAAAGTGCTTAAAGCTAGGAGGTATGAAACTCCCCCATGTTTTAAAGCACTGCATGAAAAGGAAATCTGCAATCTTAACTCTGCATTTCAATTCCAAAGCTATATTTTCTGATTTTTGATTAGTGACTTCCTAGGCTTAAGAATGGAGCGAGGGAGTTGTTTTGGGGAATTTTGTACAGCAACTGCCGTAGTATGGCCTGGTGGTTAAGTAATGCTGCTAGGCCCAACAGTAACCAAAAGGTATTGGTAGTATTACCTCCATGTTAAATTTTGCACAAAACCTCTAGTAGCAAACCCTACATTTCTGTTGGCAATATCTAAAGAACCTATTCCGAAGCAGAACTGCACTTAACCTGTTTCTGTGAGATCTCCACACACCCACAGACATTTAACCTATCATTACCAGAGCTACTTCTAGTGTTCTAAATGCCTGATGAGCTTCAGGTCATGTCTATTTAATTATTGAAGAGCTGTTTTGAGCAGTGACAGAGAAATGCTGCCTTCTTCCTTGATGTACTACGGTCATACTGTGGTCTCATACAGAAAGTTAGAAGGTCCATAGAGGTATTTACGTAAGCCAGGGAAAATCATTATCCAGGCACAGTGCTGATTTTTTTTTTTACCTGTCTCCTTTTCTTGTTGTTGTTGCTGTCGTTTTGTATCTATGCTTCTAGCCCGATTTCCTGATTCTTCTGAATAATTGATATTATGGTATCATATCATTCCAAGTGCATCCTTATTTCCTGCTTCTCTGTTTATATGCTTTCTTATTTTTGTTGTTTTCTTTCTAAAATGCTAAGTCTTTTGCTTAGCAAAAGTTTTTTCCTACTGCCTTTAGTACTAACCAAAGAGTGTCACGTGTACTGCTCAGGGATGCTGGGAACAGGAAGAAGAGGAAAAGAAAGGTGGGGAGAAAGAGGAGAAAAATGCATTTTAATTCTCTGTCTCCTGTAAAGTTTTGCTTCTACTGCTCACATTTAATGCTCCACAGGCAAATGTGTTTTATTCCCAGGATCTCTACAAGCCTCTCCACACACACTGAAGCTTCTGTCAATCACTCCCTAGTGCCTGGCCCTTCCAAACCAGTATGTAAACAATACTTTCATAAATTAGGGTCCTTCTCAGCCTTGATTGCTTCTTGAACATGTTTTGCAGAGAGAATGGAAGAAAGTGCTATTCCATCTCTGCTTACTGACTGTGAACTTGGTTTATTTTTGATGTGAGTGTTTTGCTGTTACTAACAATAGGTAAAGAAAACTAAGATAGTGCTGTGCATTTGTGGGTCAGATCAATTACTTCTACATGTATTCTTATCATGTGACAACCATTCTAATGCCTGAGTGCCTCCCGCAGTGCATTAAGCAACGCAAAAAGGTCTGTCACATGTTTGCCTTCTCAGCTTCAAGAGTCCGTCAGTTGCACAATGGGGGAAGTATAGGTTTGATTTTTGTATAAGAGGGATTAATTTGAGGGGTTTGTTTGTTTGCATTTTTAAGAAAAATTAAAGTGTCTTAAAAATTAAGATTTACAATCTTTTAGGCTGACTGGATCTGTCAGCCTAAATTTTGTCTACTACGTGTTGTCTTTATCCTTGCAAAAGTCCATTGAGTTAGTTAAGCAAAACAGTTGGACACATTTCTCATCTAGTTTTTCAGATAAGATCAGGCCAGGCTAAAGAGCATTTAGATATAACATGCACATAGAAGTAATTTCCAAGGAAAATCCATTGAGAGAATATTAGGATTGTATGGTTTATCTTTAAGGAAGGAAATGAGACTTTTTTTATGTCTTTTCACTGATTTCTAAAGAATATGTTGTCACGTGTGCATCTGTGTTTTGCCCATAGGAGTTCAGAACTTAGTTAATGCTGCCCTAAACCAGAAAGCTCATAGAAAATGTATTGTGTATTATTTACTTTTCCTATTTGTAAAGTGGGATTATATCTCTTCAGGAACATGTCATGCAGCTCAAGTGACTCTCTTATGCTTCACATAACTAATGGAGAATAGTCCAAGTGATTAATTAGTAAACATGTCACAGGCCAATATTTGCAGTTCCAGCTAGGCCCCATCTGGATATTTAGGTGATTTCAGCTACTTAAGCATTTGAAAATGAGACTTGGACTTCTATGTCAGTTACATGTTTTTGTGTAATTTGCCCTAAATATTTTAAAATCCTTTACCTAGAAACAGTTGTGGAAGTGCAGAGCTGTTATAAAATATATAATTTTTTCACCTTCTGACATTAATGTTTGAATATATTCATACAGACATACTAAAACAATACTGAATTTCTTTAAAATGTAAGTAGTTTATTAAAATTCTCTGTAGTTTTGTCAGTAATTGCTGACATTTTCCATAATTCATATCTGGCACTGTGCTAAAATAGTTTTTTATATCATTATTTTTTGTCATGTCTGCTAATTAGGATGAGCATGAATGCCATTTACTCATTAAAATTAAGAAAAAGTAACGTAGTCATCTATTGTCCCTGATCATTATTTCAATCTATACACTGAGGTTTTAGGTACTCTCTTAAGTGAAAGAGTTGTAATACTGTTACAAAATGAACACTTTTTTTTCTGTTCAACAGATCAGATTTTCCTGCTTTGGGAAAAACAATGGGATACACAGGTATGACACAGGTAGTCTTTTATATTAATTGCACTATCCCATAAGGTTACTGACAGAAACATGTGGACAGAAATTACATTCATTTATCCAAGGGGAAAAATCATCTCTATGAATTATCAGAAATGTTCATATGTGATACCTTACTGCTGATTTTGAAAGTGAAATATGCATAGTCACCAAAAGGAAAAGACCCATTAAAGTCTGTAACTAATGAACTTTTCAATGTCTTCAAGTAGAATCATAATTTTTCATCCATGATAGAATAACAGGCTGTATTTCTTTCTCTCTTCCATTAAATTCTTTAGCTTCACAAGAAGAGATTGATAAAAATCAATTACTAGTATTACATAGATTAATACTTAATAACCCTCTAAAGAATTATAATTTTTTTATAGAAGGATGAAACTTAAAATTAAGGAGTATATATAAAAAAATCCACAATCTTTCTGAGTTTTAATTTGTAAAGTAATTAATTAAAGTATTAATGTTTTAATCATGGTAAATAATCTAGTTGAATTCAGGGAAAAAAAAACCACAGAAAATAATTACTATACTTCTTACGAATGCTTACCATTCTAAAGGACCCAAACTTGCTTACCCAAACTAAAGGACTTATAGTCTACAACCGATGAAAATGCCAGAAAGAAAAGAAACAAATTATAGCGAAGTTTTGCTGTTTGGAAATCTCCTCAAGAACCTATATAATGCATCAAGTTTCTGAGATGTAAATGAGTTGCATGGTAAAAGGTACCACTGAATTCTGGGACACAGAAACACAGGTCTTTGTAGCTACAGCTCCAGAGAGATTTTTTTTTTTTTTTTTGAAGGTTTATACAGTGGTATTGATCTTTCTGGAGCTTCTTCACCACACCATAGTATTGAAACGCAACATTTTGTATTAATTTAAGGGTAGTATGACACCACAGAAATGTAGTTTCCCAAATATAGTACTTTCATAGGAAGCCATATCTCTTTATAAACAAAAGAAACATTCAATTTCCATAGCCAGTACTCATGACAAAATTGAAACACTAAAGGATTTTAGGGTCAGGCTTTCCCTTAAGCATATTTTTGTCTTTGATCCTGTTTGACTTGCTCCTATTAGTTCATTAATTTACGGGTGGTTATATGATGCAGATATCTGTTATGTATCTCATAATAAGAACTTCATGTTTATTTCTATCTTTGGACCTGTGCATCTAACTGTGACTGAAATCAAGGCAAGTTAGTTCCTTTTATGACTTTATCTCCTTACTTAGAACCAGGATTTGCAAGGCCATGAGATGTACCCACTAAGTACATATGAATAGCGATGGGAATGTCATCACTGTCACCTCCAATATTCCTGCAAGGCAAGGACCGCACTTCTGAACAGAGGCTGTGGTCTAGCAGAAAGCCAGGCCAGAAGGAAAGGCAAAATAAAACCCCCACTGCCAGCCAGCACAAAGGTTTTGTTCATGTGCTCAGTGTGAATCAAACTTATTAAATGATAGCACAGTAAATGCAGAAACATTTGTCTAGGATATTGTTATTGTTCTAGATGACATAGTCACCTCTCGGCTGCAGTTCCTCTGTTCAAGTCTGATAAAGCTGTGACAACTGAGTGAGGCTAAATTCTGAGCTGCACCTGTGTTCATCATTAGCAAATCTGCCCATTTATTTTTTTCATGACCAGCCACAGTTTCTGAGTTTGTATGTTTTTGGATGTCCTCTGTCTAGAAGTATATGCGATTCTTTGCATATATGTATGTATGTGTGTGTATATGTATATATAATATATGTATGTAATAAAATAATCTGAAAAAATACAAAGTTGTTGGTAAAAGCTTAGAAGCACAATGTAGAAAGCAATACATGGATCCATTTTTAATAATTAGACAAAGCATGGGAGACAAGTGTTTCAATTGTTCAGAGGAGCCCTAATAAGATAAAAAATAGACATTTTTAAAGCAGAGGAATATAGCAAAAGGGACAAAATATAAACCAGAGAAAGACAAAGGGGAGAGAAGGCAATGAGCAAGCATCCTCCAGCACTTTTTAGATACACTTACAACTAGTGCACAAACCTTAGAACAGATGGTTTTTAAGATAAAAGCTAAACAAAAATGAAAAACATAGCCTCAAGTAGGCTATAACCCTAATATAATTTATGACAGAAAGCCTAAGCAGGAGAACATTCCCAGATGCTGTATGTTTCTTTACATGGAAAACATCACTTTTGTAAATATCTTGAGTTGGGGGGAGCGTCAAACTCTGGATCTCTCTCTCAGCAAGACAGGAACAGTAAAGATCAGAATGAGATTGTTGCATATTAGCCTACATCGGTAAAAATATGGAGTGAGATATTCTTGTCTCATTTCTGGAAGTTCAGACAGTTAAGGAGGCTAAGGTCAATTCTGCTAGGCAACTTGGAGGAAGCGTCTCACCTCCTCCTCTTCCTAGTCCTTTGAGGTATTCTGGATCTCAAAACACTAGGTGTAACCTGCATACTCCCTGGTATTATGTTTAGAAGTTTGTTATAAGCAAAAAGGAAACATATCTTATATATAGAACAATGAATTTACTAGTAATACTGGTGCTATTATTATGGCTGATATTGATATATGGCAGAAGTCATTACTATTCCAGGTAAAATTATACCCACACAACACACCAATAATCAAAAATGCTCAACCAAAATAAAAGGGGTGGGGAAAGCAATCATGCAATTAAACCATTAATATTCTACTTTACAGCTGCCACTCTTATCTGAACTTTCTCACTATTCTGGTCACACATGGTTTCCTCATCCCTGCTTGTCTCCCTTAGTGAAGTGCAGGGGAATGTGTCGTGGTTTAACCCCAGCCAGCACCTAAGCACCACACAGCCACTTGCTCACTCCCCCTTGGTGGGATGGGGGAGAGAAATGGAAGGGTAAAAGTGAGAAAACTCATGGGTTGAGATAAAGACAGTTTAATAGGGAAAGCAAAAGCCATGCATGCAAGCAAAGCAAAGCAAAGCAAGGAATTCATTCACTACTTCCCATGGGCAGGCAGGTGTTCAGCCATCTCCAGGAAAGCAGGGCTCCATCACGCGTAATGGTTACTTGGGAAGACAAACACCATCACTTCAAATGTCCCCCCCTTCCTTCTTCCCCAGCTTTATATACTGAGCATGATGCCATATGGTATGGAATAGCCCTTTGGTCAGCTGGGGTCAGCTGTCCCAGCTGTGTCCCCTCACAGTTTCTTGTGCACCTGGCAGAGCACGGGAAACTGAAAAGTCCTTGATTTAGTATAACTGCTACTTAGGAACAGCTAAAACATCTCTGTATTATCAATCAACACTGTTTCCAGCACAAATCCAAAACACAGCCCCATACTAGCTACTATAAATAAAATTAACTCTATCCCAGCCAAAACCAGCACAGAATGGTAGCCATGGTGATCTGTTAACTCAGTGGTACCTTCTTCTTCAGGTTCTCTTCAAATTTTTGCAGATTTTTGCATTTGCCTGGGGCTGGATTTATGTTGAAGTTTGTCACTATGCTTCTTTTCCATTTGGTCTGCTATTCTATACTTTAAAAATGGTTTTCTTATCATTGTTTGCTGGACCTTTGATATAAATGATAGAGGGAAGTACTACTGCATATGGTATTGGTAAGCATTAGCTCAAACAGTTAAGCATTAGATCAAACAATTTAGTAAAACAAGTTTGAACAAGTGCAGAGATTAATAGTAGTGAACAAGGCCTGTAGTTTAGCAACAATCACCATTTGATTTTGCTAGTAGACTTTAGCCACCTGAATGTTTCATAGTTAGTGCAATAAAAAGTTTAAGACAAATCAAGACAAGACTTTGGGCTATATTGAGATCCTGCTGGGCTACAAGGGCTACAACAGAATGGAGGAACCAAATGAAAGCAAAAAGCTTTCTCAGCGTGTTCACGACAAAGGGAAAGTACGATGGCTGGAGTCTTCTTTCCATGCCAATACTGCTATAAACTCACTCAGTGGAGCAACAGCAGCAGCTTAAATGAACCTAAAATCCAGCCTTCAATTTTACTTGAATATGTTTGGCACTTTCCTGTGAGAGTGCAGACTTACAGGGAAAGAGTTCACTTTCGATACACTTTGGCTTCTGTTCCCCTAGTTCCCCTAGTCACTTTATATTCTGTCCTCAAAATTAAGAACAGCTGGCTGAAAGTCTGTAAAGAAATCAAGATTTACCCATTGTCTTTGGTGGGAATTAACATTATAAGGGAACCATCAGTGTTCTGGAAAGTTTCTGCAAATATTTCACTTGGGTATGATGTATTCTATCTTGGTCTGGACTTTAGTAATAATACTATCAAATGAACAATTTTTTAAAAAGGCCACCACCATCTGGTGTTTAATATTGGTTAACAACACAGTGATATTTCTTGTCAAGCGAGCCTTTTCTGAATAAGTATCACTTTAGAAGTCCCATCTATTATAAATAACAACCTTTTACTTATTCAGTGTTTTCATTCCCTTGAGTTTGTTGCAACTTTACTTACCATTTCATCAAACCTGGTCTGACATTCCTAACGTCCTAGCTAGTGCATGCATAATTAACAGTAAGCAAACAGTGTCAGGAAAATTAATAGTGACAGTCAAAGCGCCAAGACCATTTGCTTATCTCTTTTGCTCATATACATCCAGAAATCTTTCTTACAGTCTAATGTAGACATAGCATAGTATCTAAGAATCTCATAAAATGAGATATATTTCCAAGACAAGACAATATTGAAAGGACTTAGTGGAACATTTGCCTATGCCTTCGATTTATCTATACATATTGCAGCTCTGGAATAATTTACATTTGAACTTTCTAAATATGTTCTTTCTCTGTCTTTCTGGATCTTAGATAGAAAGCAGCCATTGTGAAGATATGCGGTTTTTAATTTGTTTCCAGAAAATCTGAAAATTTATGGAATTTTCACTTTTTTTTTTTAAATATTGAAGGCTGTGTCTTTAGTTCAAAAAGCAGTCAAAAGATGGAAGACAAAATAAGGACAAGAAACATTCCCAAAAATCTTAAGCTGCTGCCTAACTGCTTTGAGCTTTGTTATAGAGGTTATAACACAAACAAGCTTGGTAACAATAGTTCATGTGACAAAAAGTATTTGGGTTTTTGGAAAAGAGTTTTGTGAAATACAAGATGACGGACCATTGATAAGCCATGAAGCACCAGGCATCCAGGGCAGCTCAGTAGGTAAGTACACTGAAGGCAGAGAATTTGTAAAGGGATGAGTAATGAAGAAGCAGAAGTGAGAGTGAGAAGTACAAAAGGGTAAAAACACTTTTCTGTTGATGAGCTACCACCTGAGCTTGGATGATTAGGGTCTAGAGAACATGTCTTATGAGGAGCGGCTGAGGGGAGAAAAGGAGCCTGGAGAACAGGAGGCTGAGGGGAGACCTTATCGCTCTCTACAACTATCTGAAAGGAGGTTGTAGCAAGGTGGGTGTTGGTCTCTTTTCCCAAGTAACAAGTGATAGGATGAGAGGAAACAGCCTCAAGTTGCGGCAGAGGAGGTTTAGATTGGATATTAGGAAAAATTTTTTCACCAAAAGGGTTGTCAAGCACTGGAACAGGCTGCCCAGTGAAGTGGTTGAGTCAGCATCCCTGGAGGTATTTAAAAGACATGTAGATGTGGCACTTAGGGATATGGTTTAGTGGGATTTGGCAGTGTTAGCTTTATGGTTAGACTCAATGATCTTAAGGGTCTTTTCTGATCTAAATGATTCTATGATTCTATGATTATCCTCAAGAAGCCTTTTGACCTATTTTTACGTTGAAATGAGCTCCTAAGGAAGGAATGGTGTCAGCAATGTCTGCAGTTCTATCTCTAGATCCTTGTTGCCCACAGGTTCAGGTCATACTTCAGTTAATAATACCAACACAGACATGGTCTCATAGATTAGAACACTAATCTGATGAATATCTGTAAATCGGCGGATTTATTTATATTTTATTATGATTACTGAGCTACAGCAAAGTATTTAAGCTAAAGTATGTCACTCACCAATGAAGTCCTAGGGAAGAAGAGATGACTCATAAATTCAGAACTTTAACATTTCAGAAGTATGCTGCATTGGGTATAAAATTACAGTGTTTGTATTCACAAGCAGTTCTTGAAAGTGAAAATACTCACATGCCAGTATAGCCTATATACATATATGTGCATGTATTCTACATGTGATATTTGTAGCTTTAGATAACAGTCTGCAAAGCTCTTTGCTATCATCAAGCAGAACAGACAGCAAAACATTCACAAATATGAACTCTTAAGTGAACTCCTGGGGTAAGACCTTTGAATTGAAACTTCCATCTATTCAGGTGGTTTGTTTGTTCAGAGGCATTTTTCAATATTCATCACTGCCACAGTCTACTTCATCTCATCACACTTGAAAGAAGCAACAAATTTCAGATTTCATTTGGAGAGCCAAGTGAACATTTTGAGAATTTCCAGGAAAAATTACTTCTTTCTGTATTGCTTTGGAAACTATTACAAGTAGTGTGCATTTATTTTCTAACAACTCTTCTACATAATATATAATTTATAGCATAGATATAATATCTACATCATCTGTAAACCCTGTGAGTCATGCTTTACACTTCCATCAGTAATTTGACCACGTTCTAGGAAAACATCTCTGGTCAATGCAGTATATCAGCCACATGCACAGCCTCACTTGAGTCAATGACATTTAAATAAATGCAGTTAGCATAGTACAGGAAACTTATTACATGGTCTGCATGTTGCAGAATAACTTATTCATCAGAAATTAGTGCAAGTCTCTTGAGTTTAGAAAGAAAGGCAGGTTATAATATTGAACTGCAACTGAGTACAACTGCTCAGCTCCCAGCTCTGTCACAGACTTCAAGTTTGACCAGTTGCAAATCCTGCAGACGTATGTCATGGTGCCCCTATCTGGCTCCTTGGGGAGCAGATTCAGTTTGCAATGTTAAATAAGAAACAGAAAAAATGGCAGCTTTTGCAGGTACAATTGGGCTTAATGTATAACTGCAATTACTATTTAACATTAATTTTGAGGAAATAGAGGACAGCAAACCAATCCATGAACAGTAACAGCGGAAGCAGCAGAATTGTCCACCAAACAGAAAGAAGTCATGTGAGAAAGGTTAAAGACTGCAAAAGGGTCAGTCATCAAAATGCCACCAGTCTGCCCTCAGCAATCCGGGAAGAGAAGAGGGAAGATAGCTGGTAGACCACGATGAAGGGTGAGAAGTAGGAGGGGAGGATGCCTTGTCCAAGGGGGGAGAGAATTGCTTTAGCTTTCCTGTGGAGCTCATCAGCACTGCTTTCTTCCTACTAAAATCTTTTAAGATGTCTTCATCATTCTTGTGTAACAGAGATACTGTTTCAGCTACACTTATCTCTTGATACTGTTTTATCCTCTCCATCTCTAACCCCACACTCCATTTCAATGAATGTCTCCATTGACTGTGTCTGAGATTTAATAACTGTTCACATTATAAAAGAGAGCTTTCAAATTTGTTTTTACTTCTTTTTGTTTAAGTGGCTGTGCTGGAAGCTGCACAAAAGGAATGGTTCAATTTTGATCAATTTTTTAAAAGTATTTTTTGTTCTGTTCTCATCCTGAATGGCAAATCACTGTAGCAGAAATGGTTTATGTCATATTGGTAAATAGTCCTAAAGCAAGTTTTTAGATAATTGGGGCAAAACATAATAAATGACAATTTAGAAACTGAAGTTTACCAAAATGTGGGCTTGTCAGAAGGGCGAAAGTA
The DNA here is from genome assembly GCF_034638445.1 of Ciconia boyciana. Lineage (NCBI taxonomy): Eukaryota > Metazoa > Chordata > Aves > Ciconiiformes > Ciconiidae > Ciconia > Ciconia boyciana. Next base: position 84,600,657 of record NC_132935.1, read on the forward strand.
TATATCCTATTTATGTAGATAATGTGTTGATCTCTTTGTGAACTTGGATTTGATTTAGGTTTAAAATATGTGGAGCTTCTATAAAGAAATATGCCACAGATTTTGTTGTACTCTCTCAGGAGTTAAAGGCCAATGACCCCTGACAGGGCCACACTGAAGAAAAGGAATGAAGTTTTGAATATGGTACTGTGTATGACATGATCTCTGCCTGGGAATTCTCTCTATATTTCTCTCATGACTATATGATACTCTATGTGAAAGATGAAAAAAAGTATTGAAATGGACTAAAGAAAGAGCTCGGCTGATGAAGGGCTTTGACTCCTAAACTGTTTCTGCAGTCTGACTCACAATTACAGTCAATATTTTCCTTTAAAAGAACTACAACTATTGCAAATATTACATGTGTGGTTCGCAATTACTACTGCTTTCTGGTGAAGGTGTATAATATGAGATCAACTTAACATATAAAGACATAGCAGTGACTGAGTCCTGGCTATCAAAGAAGTTCTGAAACTCAGTTGTATAATTTCAGTTGAAATTACTAAAGTGCATTACCTTGGTCTAACCAGATGAGTAAAGGTAATTCAGTGGGAAAAGCCATAAAAGTTGACTTTAATTCTATCATAATTTAGCTAGTGTATGATTTTGTTATGTGAAAAATGTAATGTGTTCTTGTAGACATTGCTCATAAACAATATGCTTTACTTTATCGCTTGGGAAACTGCTTGATTTTGGAAATTAGTTTTAATTATTTTGGGTAGTCTTAATACTGCTCTTCCATATTTTAAAAAGCTGAAGTAGATAAAATAAGCAAGTTTGCCTCATAATGTTTTAGAAGTTTATGAAGAACTTCCAGGACAAAACCAGCTGATACTTTCAGAAAAGCAGCCTGTTTTGCACCACTTAAAATAATTTGAAAGTCTCTGTCACACTGGTAATGAAACAACGCAATGTGCCAAGAGAGGTTATGTAAATTCTATTATTAAATAATCACATTCTTGTCATTCAGTTTCTGGGGCACCTGCTCTGCAGTGTGCAGGTAGCATATTCACAAGGAACAGTACTTGAGACCATCCTCTACTGAGACTCTGTACTATTTAATCCAGATAACTTTTGACCCCAACAACAAAACTCCATATATGTGGTTTGATCCTCAGGAGACTGGAAGTTAGGATGTAAGAAAGCTAGGGGGTTTTTCGATTTATACAGTCACAGTTATAGACGACATTGTACACAATGTTTTGTTTATTCTTCTACAGATAAGGCCAAAGGCATAATTAAAGTACCAATTAATGTCTCTGTCTCTCTTTTCCAGTCCTACTCCTTTGAAAATGAAATAAAATTAAACACAGAAACTGTGGTTGTTTTATGCATTGCCTTTGCATTTTAAATGTTTGATTACAAGATCACAGATTTTGACACTACATTTATTTATCTGCACAATGTGTGCTTTTTATGTATTAGTTATGTAACTCTTCAGTTCTGAAAAGAGGTACAATCATGATCAATATTTCTATTGACTTCTTTAATTGAACACAGATGCCAAATCTTATATTCTCTTTATTCAGACCTAATGGAAGATGTTTCAGATGCATTTTGTTTTACCTTTACAAAGGTATCACAAGTCTTTTATAACCTACGGGGTTATAGAATAAAAAAAGTCTGTGATTATAAGCCAATAAAGTTTCAAAGTGTAAAAGAACAGGGTGAAATTCTCATCATTTTGAAAGCAGCTATAGGTACATTGGGAAATATCTGGAATAGGCAAGAGTATCTTCTCCATCCATTGCCCACAACTTTGTTCAGCACTCCATGAATGTTCCTCCTGAGCTTTTTATGAATTTGGATGGAAATGTTTATTGTCATGCAGCAGTCAGTCAAACTGCTTGCTATAGAAAATTTTATACATAAATATTCTCCTTCCTTTCATTGAAATCGTATTTTCCACCAAGTTTCTAATTATTGTGTGCCTCCATGGTCAAGTTTATCTTCTGTTCTGGAAATTTCACTGGATTTATGTTATCCCTGCTTTAGCCCATTGTCCTGGTTTCGGCTGGGATAGAGTTAATTTTCTTCCTAGTAGCTGGTATAGTGCAGTGCTTTGGATTTTAGTATGAGAATGATATTGATAACACGCTGATGTTTTGGCTGTCGCTAAGCGGTATTTACATTGGTCAAGGACCTTTTTTTTGTTTTTTTTTTCCCCAGCTTCTCATGCTCTGCCAGGCGCCCAAGAAATGGGAGGGGGCACATCCAGGATAGTTGATCCAAACTGACCAAAGGGCTATTCCATACCATATGATGTCATGCCCAGTATATAAACTGGGGGAGTTGGCCGGGGGGTTGCGATCGCCGCTCGGGGACTGGCTGGGCGTCGGTCGGCGGGTGGTGAGCGGTTGTATAATTTTATTTTATTTTATTATTATTTTTTTTTTTCCCTTTCCCTTTTGTTTCCCTCCCTTGGGTTTTGTTCCTCTTTCTCTCTCATTGTATTCCTTCTCAGTATAATTCATTATTATTATTATTATTATTATTATTATTTTGTTCCAATTATTAAACTGTTCTTGTCTCAACCCACGAGTTTTCTTACTTTTGCTCTTCCGATTCTCTCCCCATCCCACTGGGGGGGAGTGAAGCGGCTGTGTGGTGCTTAGTTGCCAGCTGGGGCTAAACCACGACAGTCCTTTTGGCGCCCAACGTGGGGCTCGAAGGGTTGAGATAATAACAGATTAACCAGAGTGTATTAAGGAATTCAGATCTGTTAGTAGTTGTGGGACGTGATATTGATCCATCTGTTCCTAGCATTGGTTTACCTGATCTGCACCATGCTCATTTTTGCTGTACATGTTAAAGATCGGTGTTGGTTTTGCAGTTTGCTGTGCTCTGCTTTAATTGGTGATGTTTTGCCTGTGAGATTTGTTATTAAAACAGTGACCTTGGGTTTATTTTGGTATCTAAGTGCTGTACTGAAACCGTTATTGTATGTCGGGTATCAGCTTATGGAGACAATTCGCAATTATACCTCTGCCTCTGAGAGAATTTTTATGGAGGAAATGCAGAATTGTACCTTCACTACTTTCTTCTACAATGCTTCCTCCTTCATTACAATAACTTTTCAGTATTTTGAACAACCTTGGGTAGTTAAGATACTTCTATTGGTATTGCTTGGGAATATTGTTTCGATCTTGTCCAAGGTTAGTAAGCAATTTAAGAACATAATTCAGAGATCTGCCCCAAGGCTGGATAGTTATGAGTGGCAGGGTGTGTGGGATAGCATGGGCAAATGCCTGAGACGGTGGGCACCTCCAGTGTTTTGGAACTTCACCCCTGAACAAGTGCAGAATCCTGAAAAATTAGTAGACTATTTGGAAAAAGTATGCTGTCACCCTGGCAATTCTAGGGAGACACAAATCACTGCCATGTGCTGGGGTCTGGCCCATGCCTACCGAGCCCTGTTCAACACTATTCAGTACCCTCAAGGATCCGGTGGCAAAATGCCAGGCACTGCAACTGCTCCAGTCCCCCCTGCGACAGGCACTGCGGCTGTTCCCACTACCCTGCGACAGGCACTGCGGCTGTCCCGATTACCCTGCAACAGGCACTACGGCTGCTCCAGCCCCTGCGACAGGCACTGCGGCTGTTCCGACTGCCCTGCGACAGGCACTGCGGCTGTCCCGATTACCCCTGCGACAGGCGCTGCGGCTGTCCCGATTACCCTGCGACAGGCACTACGGCTGCTCCAGCCCCCCCTGCGACAGGCACTGCGACTATTCCGGCTACCCCTGCGACAGGCACTGCGGCTGTTCCGACTACCCCTGCGACAGGCGCTGCGGCTGTCCCGATTACCCCTGCGACAAGCACTGCGGCTGTCCCGATTACCCCTGCGACAGGCGCTGCGGCTGTCCCGATTACCCCTGCGACAGGCACTACGGCTGCTCCAGCCCCCCCTGCGACAGGCACTGCGACTATTCCGGCTACCCCTGCGACAGGCACTACGGCTGTTCCGACTACCCCTGCGACAGGCACTGCAGTTGCAGCTGCTCCGGATAACTCCGTTACAAGCATTGCGGTTCAAACAGGGAACGAACCCGTGTCAGTATCAGTCGCCCCTATACATAAAAAGAAATCCTGGAAGCGAAAGTCAACTCGTTTAGAAAGGGAAGATGAAAGAGCAGGGCTATCACAGGAGAGGAAGAGGAAGAACTCGTAAATGAGACAGAAACCACCCGATCCCTATCCCTAAGTGAGCTGCGAGATATGCGAAAAGATTTCAGCCGTCGTCAGGGAGCACATTGTCACCTGGCTGCTCCGATGCTGGGATAGTGGGGCCAGTAGCCTGGAATTGGAGGGTAAGGAAGCCAAGCAGCTGGGATCTATTTCTAGGGAAGGGGGCATTGACAAAGCAATTGGAAAGGGGAACCAGCCCGCAGCCTCTGGAGGCGACTCCTGTCAGCTATAAAGAAGATATCCTTTCAAGGAAGATGTTGTATATCGCCCTGGGAAATGGACCACCATGGAAAAAGGCATCAGTACCTGAGGGAATTAGCTGTGCTGGAAGTGATTTATAGTGACCTGAACGACGTGCGGTCACCCATAGATCCAGATGAGGTCCAGTGCACAAGACCTATGTGGCGGAAGTTGAGTGCGAAACGCACCACCGTCGTGTGCCAACTCATTGGCAATACTGACCTGGAAAGACGGAGACGGTCCAACAGTGAATGAAGCTGCTAGTAACCTCCGGGAATATGAAGAAAGTATCTCTTCCTCCCTTGTCTCAGCTGTGGAGAAACTGTCCCAGGAGTTCCAACGGTTCAAAGAAGATATGTCCTACTCCCCACCTATACGGACCAGTGTCTCAGCTATTAGGAGTCAGCGTTCTTCTGCTCAAGAGAGAGGATATAGAGGGTACACACCACGGGGCACTCTATGGTTTTCCTGCGTGACCACGGAGAGGACATGAGGAAGTGGGATGGAAAACCTACCGCAACCCTAGAGGCACAGGTACGTGAGTTGCAAGGAAAAACAATCACCAAAGGGGGTTCTTCCAGGAAAATTGCTGCTCCAGTTTCCAGTGGACAATTCCCCAGACAGAGTAAAAGGGCTGATCTTACTTCTGATTTTAATGAAGAAACTCTGACTCGTATATACAAGAAATGGGTAATGAATATTATGACCAGAATTAGGGGCGCCCTGCCTCCAGCCAGGTGGAGGAAAGGGACAACCGGGTTTACTGGACTGTGTGGATTCGATGGCCTGGCACATCAGACCCACAGGAGTATAAGGCTCTAGTAGACACCGGTGCACAGTGTACCCTAATGCCATCAAGCTATATCGGGGCAGAACCCATCTGTATTTGTGGAGTGACAGGGGGATCCCAACAGCTGACTGTCTTGGAGGCTGAAGTGAGCCTAACTGGGAATGAGTGGCAAAAGCACCCCATTGTAACTGGCCCTGAGGCTCCGTGCATCCTTGGCATAGACTACCTCAGGAGAGGGTATTTCAAGGACCCAAAAGGGTACCGGTGGGCTTTTGGTATAGCTGCCTTGGAGACGGAGGAAATTAAGCAGCTATCTACCTTGCCTGGTCTCTCAGAGGACCCTTCTGTTGTGGGGTTGCTGAGGGTTGAAGAACAACAGGTGCCAATTGCTACCACAACGGTGCACCGGAGGCAATATCGTACCAACTGAGACTCCTGATTCCCATCCATGAGCTGATTCGTCGACTGGAGAGCCAAGGAGTGATCAGTAAGACTCGCTCACCTTTTAACAGTCCTATATGGCCAGTGAGAAAGTCTAATGGAGAGTGGAGACTAACAGTAGACTATCGTGGCTTGAATGAAGTCACGCCGCCCCTGAGTGCTGCTGTGGCGGACATGCTGGAACTTCAATACGAACTGGAGTCAAAAGCAGCCAAATGGTATGCTACAATTGATATTGCTAATGCGTTTTTCTCAATCCCTTTGGCAGCAGAGTGCAGGCCACAGTTTGCTTTCACCTGGAGGGGTGTTCAGTACACCTGGAATCGACTGCCCCAGGGGTGGAAACACAGCCCTACCATTTGCCATGGACTGATTCAGACTGCACTGGAACAGGGCGAAGCTCCAGAACATCTGCAATACATTGATGACATTATCGTGTGGGGCAATACAGCAGAGGAAGTTTTTGAGAAAGGGAAGAAAATAGTCCAGATCCTCCTGAAAGCCGGTTTTGCCATAAAACAAAGTAAGGTCAAAGGGACCTGCACAGGAGATCCAGTTTTTAGGAATAAAATGGCAAGATGGACGTCGTCAGATCCCAATGGATGTGATTAACAAAATAACAGCCATGTCTCCACCAACTAGCAAAAGGAAACACAAGCTTTCTTAGGCGTTGTGGGTTTTTGGAGAATGCATATTCCAAATTACAGTCTGATCGTAAGCCCTCTTTACCAAGTGACCCGGAAGAAGAATGATTTCAAATGGGGCCCTGAGCAACGACAAGCTTTTGAACAAATTAAACGGGAGATAGTTCATGCAGTAGCCCTTGGGCCAGTTCGGGCAGGGCAAGGCGTAAAAAATGCTCTACACTGCAGCTGGAGAGAATGGCCCTACCTGGAGCCTCTGGCAGAAAAGCACCAGGGAGACTCGAGGTCGACCCCTAGGGTTTTGGAGTCGGGGATACAGAGGATCTGAGGCCCGCTATACTCCAACTGAGAAAAGAGATATTAGCAGCATATGAAGGGGTTCGAGCTGCTTCAGAAGTGGATTTGGTACTGAAGCACAACTCCTCTTGGCACCTCGACTGCCGGTGCTGGGATGGATGTTCAAAGGGAGTGTCCCTCTACACATCATGCAACTGATGCTACGTGGAGTAAGTGGGTTGCACTGATCACACAAGCAGGGCTCGGATAGGAAACCCCAATCGCCCAGGAATCTTGGAAGTAATTATGGACTGGCCAGAAAGCAAAGGTTTCGGAATATCGCCAGAGGAGGAGGTGACGCGTGCTGAGGAGGCCCCACTGTACAATAAATTGCCAGAAAATGAGAAGCAGTATGCACTGTTCACTGATGGGTCCTGTCGTATTGTAGGAAAGCATCGGAGGTGGAAGGCTGCTGTATGAGTCCTATACGACAAGTGGTAGAAACTGCTGAAGGAGATGGTGAATCGAGCCAATTTGCAGAACTAAAAGCCATTCAGCTGGCTTTAGACATTGCTGAAACGAAAAGTGGCCAGTGCTCTATCTCTATACTGACTCATGGATGGTGGCAAATGCCCTGTGGGGGTGGTTACAGCAATGGAAGCAGAACAATTGGCAGCGCAGAGGCAAACCCATCTGGGCTGCAGCATTGTGGCAAGATATTGCTGCCCGGGTAGAGAACCTGATTGTAAAAGTACGTCACGTAGATGCTCACGTACCCAAGAGTCGGGCCACTGAGGAACATCAAAATAACCAGCAGGTGGATCAGGCTGCTAAGATTGAAGTGGCTCAGGTGGATCTGGACTGGCAACATAAGGGTGAATTATTTATAGCTCGGTGGGCCCATGACACCTCAGGCCATCAAGGAAGAGATGCAACATATAGATGGGCTCGTGATCGAGGGGTGGACTTGACCATGGACACTATTGCACAGGTTATCCATGAATGTGAAACATGCGCTGCAATTAAACAAGCCAAGCGGTTAAAGCCTCTGTGGTATGGAGAGCGATGGCTAAAATATAAATATGGGGGAGGCCTGGCAGATCGATTATATCACACTCCCACAAACCCGCCAAGGCAAGCGCTATGTGCTTACAATGGTGGAAGCAACCACCGGATGGCTGGAAACATATCCTGTGCCCCATGCCACTGCCCGGAACACTATCCTGGGCCTTGAAAAGCAAGTCCTGTGGCGACATGGCACCCCAGAAAGAATTGAGTCAGACAACGGAACACATTTTCGAAACAGCCTCATAGACACCTGGGCTAAAGAGCATGGCATTGAGTGGGTATATAACATTCCCTATCATGCACCAGCCTCTGGGAAAATTGAACGATATAATGGACTGTTAAAGACTACACTGAGAGCACTGGGTGGTGGGACATTTAAACATTGGGATACACATTTAGCAAAGGCCACCTGGTTAGTCAACATTAGAGGATCTGTCAATCGAGCTGGCCCTGCCCAATCAAAACTTTTACACACTGTAGAAGGGGATAAGGTCCCTGTAGTACACATAAAACATACTGGGGAAGACAGTTTGGGTTACTCCTGCCTCAGGCAAAGGCAAGCCCATTCGTGGGATTGCTTTGCTCAAGGACCAGGTGTGTACTTGGTGGGTAATAGAAAGGATGGGGAAGTCAATGTGTACCTCAAGGATTTGATTTTGGGTGAGAATAGCCAATGAACTAAATGGTATGATGTTAATTGCTATATAATACTGTGTGTCATCACTTTTATGGTTATTATACACCATATCAATGGTATTTCAATAAGGATCACCCAGATTAGTGAAAAAATGAACTTCGATGAAAGCAAGCAAAGTGCAGAAGTGATGGAACCAGAACTGGCTTCAGCATCCAGAACAATCCAGAACAATTCAGATTCAGAACAATCCAGCACCATGCAGCATCTCTTCTGCCCTGAAGGACTATTATGACAGATGAAGCCCAAAGTCATGAACTAAATGACCTTAATAAACATTTTAGAAGGATGACTCATAGACCAAGGGAATGATAATTGTGTGTACATATATATATATATATATATATACCAAGAGACAGGAAAAAAAAATGGTGGTGATTAATTGTATTAGAAAGGGTAGAACCTGGGCATGACGTAAATGGTATGGAATAAGGGGTGGATACTGTCCTGGTTTCGGCTGGGATAGAGTTAATTTTCTTCCTAGTAGCTGGTATAGTGCAGTGCTTTGGATTTTAGTATGAGAATGATATTGATAACACGCTGATGTTTTGGCTGTCGCTAAGCGGTATTTACATTGGTCAAGGACCTTTTTTTTGTTTTTTTTTTCCCCAGCTTCTCATGCTCTGCCAGGCGCCCAAGAAATGGGAGGGGGCACATCAGGATAGTTGATCCAAACTGACCAAAGGGCTATTCCATACCATATGATGTCATACCCAGTATATAAACTGGGGAGTTGGCGGGGGTTGCGATCGCCGCTCGGGGACTGGCTGGGCGTCGGTCGGCGGGTGGTGGCGGTTGTATAATTTATTTTATTATTATTTTTTTTTTTCCCTTTCCCTTTTGTTTCCCTCCCTTGGGTTTTGTTCCTCTTTCTCTCTCATTGTATTCCTTCTCAGTATAATTCATTATTATTATTATTATTATTATTATTATTTTGTTCCAATTATTAAACTGTTCTTGTCTCAACCCACGAGTTTTCTTACTTTTGCTCTTCCGATTCTCTCCCCCATCCCACTGGGGGGGGGGAGTGAGAGAGCGGCTGTGTGGTGCTTAGTTGCCAGCTGGGGCTAAACCACGACACCCATTGAAGAAGAATTTGCATCAGGTAGATATTGAATACTTCAACCAATATCATAAACAACTGTTTTTTTAATAATACTCTTAAATTACTCTGGAAGGATTTTCATCATGATGTAGCCAGTTGCTCTCTTGTGACCTGCAGCTCTAGTTTCTCATCACAAATCTTGGGGGGGAAAAAAGAAGCAGCAGAATCATATTCAAAAATTACAGAAGCTGCTAGCTGTTGTTGGAAAATAAGTGAAGGACGAGAGATATTTTTATTATTATTTTCCATGGTGTCAAGCAAATGTTCATTATGCAACAAACTCTTCAAGATCAGCCAGTCACCCAGGAGGCTGAGTGAATTAGTTGTCGAGCTGTGAGGGAAATGAAAGAGAGCTACCTGTGGCTGTTCCCCCATGCTCTCCCTCTCCACTGGAGGGTCTGCTTTAAGGAAGGGCTAGCAGGGGTTTTGTTGGGTGTTTGCCCACACACTGGGGCTTTCATTTGATTTGTTTATGCTTGTTTTGCATAGCATTGTGCAAAATATCACTTGCACATCATTTTGCTCCTCCTGAGCTGATGGTTAAAATAGAAATTAATGGGATTCATAGGATTTATAGAACACTAATATGGAGTCTAGCTGTTTCAGCTGGTTTTGCTTTAATAAGAATACCACTAACCAGTAGAGACGTGACTAAAGTTGAAAAGAAGAACTGCATGAGTTTTGATATTTTTTGTAACACGTAATGAACAGCCAACTATCATCACCAGCAGCAATAAAAGACATTGGCAATGTATTTCATAAAATAAAAAAGATGAGAGGATGAACGAGGTATTACAATGATGTCAGTCACAAGCATTCCTTTTGTTGCACTACAATTATGTAAATTTCAAATTCACTAGGGCCTGCTATGTAAAGTATTTCAAGAGCCAAATTCCATACTTATTGGTCCTACAAGACCTTTGGTTACCTGTGCACTATAGCTTACTAAATATAAAAAATAAGGTGTTTCTGTAAAACATCTAAATCACTTTTAAAAAATATACTATTCATTCATCCATGCTTAACTGCACAAACACATCATTTTTGCATCTACAAAAAAAGTGACCTATTAGTTTTTCAGCATTAAAGGTGAAATGAGAATTCTCTGCCTACCTGCATGCAAATTCAGACTTCAGATAATAATCTGATTTTCAGAAGTGTGGCTGCTTTTATGAAAGAGATCTGTCCCATCTAATTTGGTAATGTGTTTCTACATAGCTGCTTTTTTCTTCTTTTGGATGCAAACAGAAGTGTCAACAATACGGTGATGGTGGGACTAGATCACTCAAAAGTTTGCCTATATTCAATCAAGAAGTTCATAATTTTATGAACTTATATCACTTTCCTGATACTGAGATATAGAATAGCACTAGTATTTTCGATGGAGTTATGACTGCAAAATGCATTTACACAGATGTTTAATCTGATATGGGAAGGCACCTTGTAAGTAGCACAGGCACCTTCATGCTTTTTTAACAGCAAAGAACAGAAATAGTTAAACAGAACCAGTTATATACCAGGAATAAACCTGGCAATCAGCAAAGACTTCAGAAATAAATCTTGATTTTATAACTCACAGAACTACAGAATTAGTAATTCAAAATTTAAATATTTGACTTACAACATGCTAGCTAGTCTGCTAACTATCTTGAGCTTATCAGGTAAACATCAGCTTTTAATGTTAATCAATTTTTGAAGTTTAAAGAAGCTTTTATAATTTGTCTTGGAATCAACCATGGTTAAGATTTTCAGTAATGATTGCCTAGATTTAGTCTCCTATATTCAGTCTCTGAGGAAGCATTGACTTTATGGCATTCTGAACATCCTCTCTATCAGTGTAAAAGACATTGATACTGCAGATATAAAGTTGTCTCTTTGGGAAATTAAGGGTGGAAACTGGCTCAAAGTTTCGAAAAATACAGAAAAAAACCCAATAGATAGTAGAGTTACTATCGAAATTATAAAAACGGAGTGAGCAGTGCTGGAACAGATGTCTCATCCTCTTTCGATCATGTTTCTTTCCAAGACACCTTAAATTTTAATCTGCATCTTAATAAAATTAAAGAATGAATCCCTGTTCTACTAAGTCAACGGCAAAAATTCAGCTGATATCTTTTCATAGTAAAATCAGGGATCATATCCTGTTAGTGTGGTCTAAATGTATTATAATTTTATATTGTGAATTGAGCATTAATATGAATGCTATAGGCCTATATACCTAGTCATTTAATTCCTGTTTCTCGCATCAAAACAAGCAAAATGTAAGAAAAAAATTTTTAAAAGCAGTACTCTTCCTTTCATTGCCATGGTCTATAGCAATAGATCTGCAGCTGTACAATGGGATCTAATGTCATGCTGAAGATACTGGCATACAAATGGCATAACATAACACAAAATGACACATCATAGGTTATTACTGGCTCCCTGACTTAAAGAAAGGAAGAGAGGATATTAATTAAAACTAGTGATGCTTTAGAGAGAGGAGAGCTGTGGGGGAGGGGGGAAGTATGCAGATAGATAATGTCCAGAAGAGATCTAACATTGAAATGATTCCCTTCTGCCTCTGAAGAGAAAATTCGGTCTGTGACAAGGACAGTCCATTAGCTGATGTGACCTGATTAGGCTTATTAATGCTGTTGGCTATATTATTAAGACAAATGAGAGGCAGAGAAGCCAGGACTGTGTAGGCAAACAGATCCCACCTGGGTGGGTACTCCATCTTAATTCTTTTTACACTGCATGAGTAAACCAAATGTCAAAGTTCAAGACAGTCAGTCAAGCAAATGATGGGATTATAGTTCAGGATGAAGAGAGGAGGGGAGGGTGGGGAGGAATGATGAATGCTCTTTCACCAGAGGAATTATAAACAAATGTAATCTTTCTTGATAAAATATTTAATTCTCCTCCCTGTCTCAGGTCACTTAACACATACTTACATGGCAAAAAGAAGTATTTTTCAAAATTACAGTTCTTACCTCATAATTTAAAGTATGTGTCAAAACAATTACTGAGTTTATTACATTTCCCCCAATATATGAAAAGAATTTTTGTTTTGAAATGAGTTACAGAAGTGAGTGGAGGAAAATACAATCTATATTTCTCTATGATAGGAAATGAAAACAGAATCAGAATATAGAAAAGATGTCACTCCTAATTTTTTTTAAATTAATGATGCCCAAACTAAAAACAAATATTCAAAACTTAATGCAAATATTACATGAATTCTCATAACAATCAAATGAGATGCTTTCTTTCTCCCATTTAGGGACAGAAACTTATAAACCAGCAAAAAAAATCACAAAGACCATTGTTGTTAGCTTATTCACCAAAAGTAACAGAGAAGAGTTAGTGTATTGGGTTTATGTTGCAAGGTTTTTGTAGCTGGAGGGGCTGCAGGGGTGATGGCTTCTGTGAGAAGCAACCAGGAGCTGCTGCCATGTGAGACAGACTCAGTTCCAGCCAGCTCCAAGACAGACCTGCCACTGGCCAAAACCGAGCCCATCAGCAACACTGGTGGCACCTCTGTGATAACGTATTTAAGCGAGGGTAAAAAACCACTGCACAGCAATGGTAAGAGAGACGAGTGAGAAAAATGTGAGAGAAACAACCCGGCAGACACCAAGGTCAGTGAAGAAAGATGGAGAGGAGGTGCTCCATGTGCCAGAGCAGAGATTCCCCTGGAGCAGCCCGTGGAGAAGACCATGGTGAAGCAGGTTGTCCTGTAGCCCATGGAAGACTCCACACTGCAGCAGGTGGATGTGCCCTGGAGGAAGCTGCAGCCCATGGAGAGCCTATGCTGGAGAAGGCTCCTGGCAGGAACTACAGCCCATGGAGAGGAACCCACACAGGAGCAGGTTTTCTGGCAGGACCTGTGACCCTCTGGGGGACCCATGCTGGGACAGTCTGTTCCTGAAGGACTTTCCCTGTGGAGAGGACCCATGCTGGGACAGTCTGTTCCTGAAGGACTTTCCCTGTGGAAAGGACCCATGCTGGAGCAGTTCTTGAAGAACTGCAGCCCATGGGTAGGACCACATTGGAGCAGTTCACAAAGGACTGTATCCCACGGGAGGGACCCCACACTGGAGCAGGGGAACAGCGTGAGGAGGAAGGAGAAGCAGAGATGAGCTGTTCTGAACTGACCGCAATCCCCGTTCCCCATCTCCCTGTGCCACTCAGGGGCAGGGGAGGTAGAAGAGTTGGGAATGAAGGAGTGAGTTGAGTGAAATGAAGGGAGGGTGGGGAGAAGATGTTTTTAGTTTTGTTTTTCTTTCTCTCTATCCTACTCTATTTTTTAATTGGCAATAAATCAAATTAATTTTCCCCAAGTCGAGTCTATTTTGCCTGTGATGGTAATTGGCAAGCGATCTCCCTGTCCTTATCTCGACCCACAAGCTTTTCCATTTTATTTTCTCTCCTTGTCTTGCCAAGGAGGGGCAGTGATAGAGCAGCTTGGTGGGCACCTGGCAGCCAGCCAAGGTCAACTCACCTCAGTCAAACATAATGGATAGAGACTATAATCTCAACTTATGGCAGTTGATTTACTTAAATATTTAGAGGTTTCTGTCAAACACCTGCTTTTTGCAAACAGATAATCAGGGACTAGGACTTGTACTTAGTACAGGACCTATTTAGTGAACATTGTGTATGCTTAATTAAAGAAAAATGCAGCTGAAAAGTCTGAAGGCTGTCTCCTGCAGATGTCCAGGCTAGAAGTATAGGTGGAAATGAAAGTATGGTAGAAAAGAAATGGTAAATAAATGTTTTTGGGTTGGTGGGAGGTTTGTTGGGGTTTTTTTGTTTTTTTGGGGTTTTTTTTGTCATTCAGCTTTTCAAATGCAGCCACTCGTAAGGCCACTCCTACCTGTATAGATACATCATTGTAAGCATGTTAAAGAGAGTAACTGCCTGTGAAAACAAACCACACAATAACTAAGTTAATTAGAAAAGAGAGAAGATCCTATCATTCCCAAAGAGTTTAAAGGTAGCTCTAGGCACAAGAAGATACTTGCTGAGATCAAGACTCAAGAAGTACACTATTGCCAAGGACACAATGTAGAAATTGCTATTATGTGTACAAGGATGCATCAGATTTGATGACATGCATACTCTGAATTAGGAGTACTATTTGGCTCCACATATAAAAGCAATTCCTTTCTAGTCATATGGTTGGCACGCATGAAACCAGGCATCTGGAGACAGAAATGTCTGTGATTCTGCATAGATGTATTTTCCCTGTCCAGCTGAAGCATAGTAGATATATTTCTCATCTAGATCTAAGTGGACAGTTACATTTGCATGATACAACAGTGTGTGGAGACACAAGTTTAGTTAGAGCTATGTTTGTATATTACCAGGATTGTGCTTCTCAGAAAAACTAATTCACTATGTCCTATCACTGTTGTTCTGCTTCTGCTTCTAGCATAGCTTGACTGGTATTATTTTGTGTGGTCCCACCACATATTTCTTGCCCTGAGCAGGTTTAAAAGTGCCATTTTGTAGGGAAAGGCTCTAAAAGGAATTTTATTTGGGAAAAATACGCACAAAACCAAAAATATGGCAAGTATGGAGAGGCAGAAAAGGAAAAGACAGGAGATAAATTATGAGAGAAAAATGGATATCAGCAAAGTTAAAAAAATAACAGGTAGAGAAAGTGCCTGGAAATGCATAAGGAGTCTAAACATCTGTAGCTCTTGGACCATGATTGACTGTGTCTTGCAGAGCATTGCACATTGCCTTGGAGACTGAGAAGGAAGAACTGTAAATTTGGCTTACTGGTACAAGATTGCAAAGCACAGAGAAATGTGTGCACAGGGAGGAAGTAATGGTGGCCTGGACAAGGACTATCTGCAATGAAGAGTAACAAGAAGAAAGGTATTAAACTGGTCCACTCAACATCTTAGACATGAGCAAACATACATTAATGTGCAACATATTGGGAAGAAAAAAAAAAGGAGGATCTGTACACCTTAATACATAGCCAAAATTATGACCTAACTGGTTCAGCCTTAGGCTGGTGGAATAAATTGCATGACTGGATTATTGTTTTAAAGAACCTCAATTTTTCAGGTGCTTAGGATAGGCAAAGAAATAAGAGACAAGGGGGATGTATGTCAGGGGTGCATCCTTTTGCATGAAGGTCCAGAATTCATAGGGAAATAGACTTTATGAAAGGTTCTGGGTCATGGCAGATAACATTCCTTCCTCAGAAGGAATACGTCTAGTCTAGAGTGAAAAATTTTCAGAAACAGCCAAGAATTTCTTAAAGAAACTATATTAAAAGCACAGATTCAAAATACCCATTTTGGAAGAAAGATGGGAGCCTTAATGAGGGACCAGTGTGGCTGTATCATAAGTTTTTTTGAAATCTAAGGCAAATACAGACAACAGACAAAGTGGATAATGGCATCTACTAGAAATAAATTCTGAAGTATAGCATGCACATTAGGATGAAAAATCAAAGTAACATCCTCATTCACCAGAAAATTAACTAGGAAATTCACTAACTACTTTTATGAGAAAGAGTCAAAGCTCTTCCATGTCTAACAGTTCTACCCATTAATTTCTATTTTGAAAATTAATGGAGGATATATAACATCTCAGAAAAATAGAAATATTTTCCTTTCTGAAAGAAAAAAAAAAGACTCAAAATACTGTGTATGATTCATCTGAGGTACAATTCTCAGAAGACATTTGAAGCAAATAATCCTACAAACTATTTGTAATTACCTTAAAAAGAAAAAAAAGTTGAGTATCAGCCAACGCTGAGTTGGTGAAGATATTTCTCTGTCTAATCAAATTTCCACCTTCCACAATGCATTGCCTCTAATGAACAAAGAAGAGGTGTCACATGCAGACACTAGTAAAGGTTGGGATACTATTTTGTGTGACATTCCAGGGCAAGTTAGGGGAACATAGCCTGGATGAAACCTCAATCAAACGGATGCAGAACTGGTCAAAAAACTGTGTTGTGTTCAGTGAACAGCAGCTGAAGATCATAATCAAACCTGAAAAAAAGCGTGTTGGGTGCTTTTCTGTGGGAATTGGACCACGGTCTTTTACTATTTGGTATTTTCAAGTTCAGTAATGATGGAATAGCAGGTACACTTACTGAGTATACAAACTGCACCAAACAAGGAGGTATTGTAAGCTGGATTGGACAGCATCCATTTTATTTGGTTGTTTACACTGTTGTTAGATGTTCTGCATAACACTCTGCTTCTAATGCCATCAATCAACACTTTATACACAGCCATGTTACAGCCAGCAATCTGCAGACCGTAACCTCTCTTTTTCCCCTGTGCTTTATTCATTGAACGTTCTTTCACTGTAAGTATGATATAGATAACCTGCCATTCTGGTTCTGTCTTCAGGAGGGAGTGATTCGGCACACTGCAAATCACTGTATGAGCTTGTATTTCAGTAAATATCTTGTTTGGTTTTTTTGGTCTATTTTTTCATTAAAAGCCTTTAATATGGATTAGCCTTTAACTGAAGTCCACACTCAGTCACCATCTCTTTTTCATTTGCATTCCTGTATTAAAAAATGAATAAAAATTCTAGAACTAGCACATAAGCATGTAAAATATATTAAAGTACTAGTATATAAATGAGAAATCTGTAATCATACAAAAGAAAAAAGAAATACTGAAACCTTTTAAAAGAGATCAGCATTAATTCTGATTGGTTTTAGTATTTAGCTATTCAAGAAGTTGGGTAATTTCCAACAACACATAGCGAAAAAAATACCCTGGTGACCCGCTAATAAACTCTAAATCATGAAATCAATGCCAGGCAAAGGGCCACTGTCTAATCAAGCCAGCTAAAGGATTTTAAAGCTTTCAGCTTTCAGCTTTCAAAGGCACAAGAGGCCAGCAGGTTCACAGAAACAGAGTTTCAACTCTATTGGCATAATGAGCAAAACCACTGCATCTGTCTTTAGTAAAAACATGAGTGCAAAAGCAAGGAAATTAAGTGTTTCAGCACAGAAACATGATTTAAGCAGCTGTAACTTTCCATGAGTGTTCTGTGTGTCTGTCTGATATATAATTTGTTCACAGAACTAAAGATAAATATAGCAGGACAGCTATTTTTTCTCAAATTGAGCTGTGCAAACCTGTACAATTAATTATTTTATCAGCTGAATTTGACCTATTTTTACTCTTTAAATCAGTGGATTTATGAAAGTGGTTATGTTTTCCAGAATATGAGATATGACTTTTGTTAGGAAAACTGTCTAAGGAATCAAACAAGTTTTAAACTGCTGTAGCGAGTTAATTCATTTTTTTTAAACAGGACTAGATGTATAATCAAAGCAATTCTTTCTAATCTACTTTTGTCTTTAAACCTGTTTTATTTATAGTGGTATTTTGAACAGAGATGGACAAAGTAGCAAAAAAGAGCAATTACATTAACACAAAACTAATTACACTCTCATACAGAAATAATCTAGCTCCAATGCCACGCCAAATGACTAAGAATGAATAACCCAGACAGAAAGCATAGATTCCAAGGTCGTTTCATTCATCTCAACTCTCAATAATTTTCCCACCTTAATGATTTCTCTATACCATACTATATACCACCAAACAGAAAGCTTTTTTTTGCAGTTTGATGCAACAAACCCCCTTTGTTCTATCAAATAAACATAACAGTAAAGATGATGTATTGAAGCTTTTCAGTACAAGGATAAAAGCTATCTAGTTTTGAAACAAGTGTATGGAATTTGTTGCTCTGCTGTGACTTTCTGCTTTTCTCTTTAAAATATGGTTTCACAGTAGTTTCAACTCTTTATTCAAACCAAGTTATTAATTTTACCATATATTTAAAATGTTTAAAATGAAACAGTATATTAAGGGTGTGTATGTGTGGTGTGAGTCTGTGGAAGGTGTGGATCTGCTTTACTGAGCAAAATTTGATCTATCAGCAGAACTTTGTAATATAAGGTTTTTATTTTTCTGATGTTCCTAAAATATTCTAAATAAAACAGGCAGCTATTTATTTATACGAGCAAGATTTTCTCTTGCATTTTGTGCAGAAGCATATTAAATGACCATACCTATCTGGATTATATGACTACTGTGGCCAGTATATTTGTGCAAGTTCAGCATAAATAAATAAGCTGTTGACCATGGGTGGTACCTGTCACATTTGCAAATGACATTGACAGAACTAATAAAATGCTCTGTTAGATATAATCTTGTGTATACTGATGAATTTTAAATACAAGAAACAAATGTTTCGCTTATCAAGTAGGAAGGAATATATAGCTCACTGCAACACAGTCGGTCGCCCACAAAATCTTAGTGTATTATCAATAAACTCTAAGTATGCATAGAATACAGTTGTCATTCTGCAAAAGGAAGATAAGAATTATAAGCTACAATGTATTTACTTTGTATGTATATATAGTTGCACATATGTATACACACAGAAAGACCGTCATAGAGCCATTTATAATCCAAGTCCCATACATATATTTTATTATAATCAATATGATTATAACACGTTCTGTTAAATTACATGTATGACTTTTTTCTCAGTAAGCAGCATTTGGACTTTTTTATGAAAAGCAGTCTATTTTTACATAGACAGTATAAAACATTATCAAGTAATATACTTAAGAGTAGTTCCTTTAAAAAGTTTAGGATACTTGAAAAAAGAGGAGTAATTCTAATAAAACCACTCACTAATTTACAGGTAAGAAGTAAATGTGTTTTGGTGACACATGCCTTTCCTTATGCATAATATGAATAATTTATTTGCTTATTAAATGGGTAATGTAAACCTTATAAGTTCATATGCTTAAAATATTAATTTCCTTTCTTTCAAATGATCACATTTGTAACAAAGATGTGATAGTTCAATGCATTCTTCTCAATTACCATTTCCAACAATAGATGGATTTAAACAGTTGGGTTTGCTTTGAATTTCTTAAATTTTAACATATATACTTGGTATCTTTAATGTCAAAGTTTTCTTTGAGCTACCCCAATACTGAATAAAGTACATAGCTCACCAGGTATTTTGTCTTACCAGGTATTTTGTCAGCTACAATCTCAAGCATAGTATGAAAGAACCCCATGAATGTCAGAGGTGATGTGATTAATAGTTGAGAAATATAATGGTTCACATTTTTATTTCTCTTTAAAACTGATTCTCTGAATCTTTTATATGGTTGCTCTATAATCTCAGTTCTCAGTAATTTAATTAAGTAATGACTCACTTCAGAGCATTTTGAATGGGATAATAGATGTCTGTGGACAGTACAGGATGAGTAGAGGCCAGCAGTTCTTTGACTTCAGTTTCATAATTCATTGGACTTTAAATGGGCTTGTGGGTTCATTTTCCTGACTGGCATTATCTACAGATGAACCAAGTCAGCTGAAGAAGGTTCATGAACTACATCTGTTACTGGGTGACAGGCAAATTTGAAAGACACAGGAAGGGATGGAGGTAAGTATTACAGGGCTGGAAATGATTTGATGGTTTCTTTGTATTCCGAACCATTAGGCATGAAACACTGTGTTGTGGTTTAAGCCGGCAGGCAGCTAAACACCACACAGCCATTTGCTCACTTCTCGCCCCCGGTGGGATAGGAGAGAGAATCAGGGGGAGGGGAAAAAAAAAGTAAGATCTGTGGATTGAGATAAAGACAGTGTAATAAGACAGAAAAGGAAGGGAAAATAATAATAATAATAATAATAATAATAATAATAATAATAATAATAGTAATAATAATAATATATACAAAATAAGTTATGTACAATGCAATTGCTCAGCACCCGCTGACTGATGCCCAGCCAGTTCCCAAGCAGCAGCCCCCACAGCCAGCTTTCCCCTAGTTTATATACTGAGCATGACATCATATGTTACAGAATACCCCTTTGGCCAGTTTGGGTCAGCTGTCCTGGCTGTGCCCCCTCTCAGCTTCTTGTGCATCTCCAGCCTTTTCAGTCAGTAGAGCATGTGAAGCTAAAAAGTCCTTGATTTAGTGTAAGCACTGGTTAGCAACAACTAAAACATCAGTGTGTTATCAACATTATTCTCATGCTAAATCCAAAACACAGCACTATAACAGATTTTTTTCCATTGCCACTAGGCAAAATTTCTTTGGGTTGAAGCAGTTTTTTAAAAACAACCCCAGGAGGATTATGCAGGCCACCAACACTGATGTCTGTACCCAACAACAAATTGCAGCTGTGTGACTTCCAAAGCCACATCTGGTGTGGAGAAAGGGC
Source organism: Ciconia boyciana (assembly GCF_034638445.1). Lineage (NCBI taxonomy): Eukaryota > Metazoa > Chordata > Aves > Ciconiiformes > Ciconiidae > Ciconia > Ciconia boyciana. The sequence continues at coordinate 84,621,379 of NC_132935.1, forward strand.
TCTATCAACTCTGTATCCACAACATGGCTTTTACCACTCAGTTGCAAATCATGTGAAAAAGTATCTACTTTTGTTTATTTCAAATCTGTTAACTAAAAACTCATTTTATGGCTCCTAGTTCTTCTCTTGTGAAAAATAATAATAGTAATTTCCTGGTTATTTCCTGCATGACAGTTCTAATTTTATAATTTATTTTTATAATTTATTAAATATGATTCTCATCAGTCATTTCTTTTCCATATTGAAGAGTCCTAACTTTTAAAATCTCCTGAGAAGGGTGTTATTCCATATCTTTGAATATTGTTCTTGATTTCTGTGTGATTTCTCTAGTTTTCCGATGGGACCAGACTGTTTTACTGAGTAGTTGAAATGTTGCATAACTCTGGGTTTTCAAAGTAGCATAATTACAATTTCTAATTGGTTTTCTCTTATTGCCTAATAATTCTTAATACCAGATTTATTTATGCTGTTTTTGATGACTGTTTAGCAGTTATTTAGATAGAAACAGTAACACAAAATATCCTCCCTGAGTAATAGCAATTCATTCTGAGCTCATGGTGCAGGTGCATTTTGGGTTGGTTTTGCCTTTGTTCATTACCTTGCATTTATTTCAGTTTCACGACAACTTTAGTACAGGTACTAAGTATCCATTGATTGCTTTGCAAGTCTTCACACTTTGCTTTTCTAGATTATCTTTGACTCTACCAAACAATTCCAGTCCAAGCATAATGCCTAACAGTACTTTTTACACTGAGAAACCTTACAAAGTATTCCTGTACTTTGTTTCCTGTTCTTAAATCAGTTTTTGAGATCATGTCATTCCATTATAGGCTTGATAAGGGACCTTGTCAAAAGCTTACTGGAAATCCAAGTGTACTAAATCAATCAGATTGTCCTTATTCAAAGGCTTGTCAACACCTTCAAGAAATTCTGGTAGATTAGCCTTCTACATAAAACTGGATTTACTTTTCCCTCATATATCCTATGTATTGCTGTGTCCACTTGATTTTGCTGTTTGTGACAGTTTCTAGACACTTTTAAGAATACTTTAAGACTAGAACAGGCAGGTTTTGAATTTTTCTAGGTTTTGAATTTTGGTTTTGAATTTTCAGGTTTTGAATTTTCAAATCATTCATTCAAATGATTTGAATTCATCCCAGGTTCTTAAAGCACTTAACAAAAAGGCATTTTCAAAGCTGGACATTAAAGTTGAGCTCCTAAATCACCTAGTTTTAAGGTTCCAAATTAGTAGAAATCATCGCCAGGAAGCTTCAGCAGCTTTCATTTTAGCATCTTCTGTTTAGTGTATATTGATATATGGAGAGAATTGATTTCAGGCAAGTATATTTGAACATTTGGGACTAGTTAGTTACACACTGGAAGAAATACGAGTAAGTTACTTGCTAACAGACATATATTAGGGTATTTGCTTAAGGACAAATAGGGAATCAATGTCAGAGACAGGAAAAGATTATTTGCTTATGGATGCATCAACACTTCTTTTTCATGGCACAGAATTTCACTTTTATTATACTAAGCTCATGGAACAAGCTTTCTTCTACTGTCAGTCTTCTTACTGGCAAAATATTTGGCCTTGATTCTGCATCATGATACATACAAAGTACTTTCTTATCACCAAGTGAACTGCAATTTCATGTCCATTATTACTGGATCCCATATGGTTTTTCCTCTTTCCTGTGTGTTATTGTGAAGTTATCCCTCATCATGTTTCAAAAAAAACTATCAAGGATTTTTTCTCACTCATAAATTTTCCATTGTAATATCTAAAAATATTAAATCACCCATCAAGCATCATCAAATCACCCATCAAACCACCAAATAAAGCATCAAGTTATTTATCCTATTTCTCTCAGAAATGATTCAATCTTTTCTTCCCCTTGGTTAGGCTGTCTCTTGGACTTCAATTATAAAACATCCTCTATTATTCTTTATTTCTATTCATACTATTTCTGTCATTAGCTGGATGACAGTTTTTCTCAGCCTCATGTAGATGCAAATCTCAGCTGGTGGTTATTCAGCACCAAGAAATTCAGGTCCTGATCATTCAGAAATTCTTTAGGTGATACTGCAGTATAAATAAATAATTTTCTGTGAATTTCCCATTTAATAAAGCCATTCTCATTTCTGGCCTTTGGAGTACATAAAAGTCCTGTATGCTGAGGGTCCAGTAGTATGATTTGTTCACAGTTTTTTCTACAACAGATCTATAATCATTCTGTACTACCAGTGGCTGTTCAGAGACCACTGAATGGTCCTCTGCATTTCTACCATTTGCTCCTTATCCCTTAAATGGCTGAAATTATCATCACCATATCTTTATATTATTTTGCCATTTTCTTTGATTTTTAATTGTGAAATGTCTTGTCTCAGGTTCCACTTTAGAAAAGTGGAAGCAATATTTCTAAACTTTAATTGCATGATGAGAGGAGGTGAGAATTTAAGCTGTATTTTACATAAATCAAAACAGATAAAAATAGAGATACATTCTATACCCAGACAGAACAACTTTACTTTGATGAGTTCTGTAGAAGATTTATTCAGATTTTTGACAGCTGCCGAGGCATGATGGTGTCCCACTCCAATCTGGAAACACCACCAGTGATGTAGCAAGGATAGAAGCTGGAGAAGGAACACTGTGCTGAATACAGCCACAGTACTATTATTTGAAAATTGGATACGTCTGTTTACAGGAACACTTGTCAGATCCTCAAGTTCAAACAAGAAACTCAGAATATAATTAGGAGCAGACAGGAATATGGTGATCAGACTGAGTGACTATCTCTCTTTGGCACTGCAGCATGCAGGTTTTCTGTACTAACACTGAAGTGAGATTACAAACAAATTTCATGTAAAGCAGCAGTCATTTGGTGTTAATCATGTTTGCATTTCTCATTGCTATTTCAAATATGAACTAGTGACCTTGAACTGAAATGCTCAATGTTTCACATTAATTTTTTTAACCAAATAATTTTACCATCATATTTTATTAAAAAGTCTGTCAAGAATGGGATCCTTCTTAGCAATACCAAGGACCATACAGACTGCACCATCAACAGTGAACAGCACAAGATGCAAAGAGTCAGACTGACCATCACAACCTCTCGCATTCAGGATGAATCCTTTCAAGCTGTGATAGTGTCTGACATAAAACATCTTGCAAAGAAGGAAAAGCTTTTCACTTTCAGAAGGCAAAAGTTTTATTTTCCACAGGAACAAATCATAACAGCATGTTCTTGGCTGTCAGAATCATGTAAAACTCTATAAGACACCAAGTACCCCTTCCACATACTTAAATTAGGATGTTTCTATCATCTGACCCATTTTCTCACAAGATGTTCTTTCCTTCTAACATATAACTTGTCAAGAGACAGTCTGAGTTCAAGTCTAAACTGCTGTCCAAAGTCACTTACTTTTCAATTAACACACTGCATCTTTGTATGTACACATTAAAATTATCATTTCATTGACATGACAGTTGAGAATCCAGTGTAGAAGTTGAAGGTTCAAGCTAGCCAAAGAGTTTGCCCCTTTTCACTCCCTCCTTATAAAGCTTATAAAGTAAGCTGAATATAGCATAAGGTGCACAAATAGTGCATTTATATTCCATGTTTTATATGACACGTATATTCTTTTGACTCTTTTTTTCACACAAGCTAAACAAAGTCTGAGCAATGAAATCATATTAAACTCACCTAAGCTGAAATTTGGTTAGACGTGAAAGAGCTGGAAAAGAGTCAGAGGTTTTGATCTGTACATCATGACAGATGCTCTCTCCAATGTCTTGTGAGCTCTACCAAGGTTTTGTGTGGACACAAATCAGGCAAAAAGTAATAGATTTCTGTAAGCAGACACATGACCATTTTCACCTGCAGTCCTCTGTGCAGCTATTGTCACTGTTCTTGCAATGTGTAATTTTTATCAGAAAAATTAAAATTCTGCTGCAGCAGTGAGGAAATTGTAGTAGTTTTTCATTTAAAAAGTACAGTCCAAAACTTCCTGCAGAACAAACTAAGTATTTTCAAAATCCTTTTGTAAAATCAGCATGTCAAAAACCTAAGCATACCAGTGGGAATCTGCATGTACGTGACTGACTTAGCCATGTGGGGTATTTACAATATCAGCAATAGAAATTAACATTAGCTGAATAGTGTAAAGAAACACAAAGACAAATAAATAAATAAATAAATTTTAAATGTATTCCTTTTTACACTGTAATTTTTTTCTGAATTTCATTGTCTATCCCCATTATACATCACATATAACTTATGTTTTTATCACCTGTAATGGGAATAGTCATAAAATATTGCAGTATTAAATCATAAGGCTTTACAATAATAATCATAATACATTAGTGAAAAATCTGTCCTGTATCACTATGTATTTTATTGTTTGTATGACTTATCTCTGATCATTTCACCAGTAATTGTATCTGCCCGGTGATGTTTGCTATCTATTCTACTACCCTTCTATTGCTCTTCACGCTTCCTACAATCCCCTTCCCTCCCTTACAAGTCTTTGCTTTGTAACATTGGATTCAGAAATCTTGCCTTTTAAGCCAGAAATTCCTTAGCCAAATAATATCATTTTCTATGTCACCGAGGACACTAGGGTCTTGGCCAATACAAATGCTTAATAACACCAAGATTGTTTAAGTTATCATAGAAGCTGATTTGAATTTCATATTATTATGCATGGAAAAAGGTAAGGAATTCAGCTGCGATAAAGTCCCATTAAAATGTTTGCCCAGAGTAAAAAATTAAGATTAGTACATTTGGCATCAGATACCAGTGACAAATATTTCAATTTTTTCAGAGAGATGAAGTTTTATTCCTAGATTTCCCTGACATTCTTAAGATAAATTATCGTACTACAGTGCTTCAAGCATCCAGCACAAAAAGGAGGCCGGTGGGGGTAGAAAAGAAAGAAAACAACATTAAACAATAAAGGAGGATATAAAGTGAACAATAAATAACTCATGTTTTCAGGATCACTCAGCCCCACAGAGCTTGACAGAAAATAATAATGCTGTTTTACCCAAAAATACTCATTAAGCAATCAGTAAAAATTCATTGAAATTTGTAATGTGGGATTATGAAAGGAACAGTTGAACTGGGAGATCCCCATCCAACATCCTGCTCTGAAGCCAGTCTTCTACATCCATAATAAAGTGCTTTGACTAGTCAGTTATGGATTAGTCCTTGCAGATTTTGATGAGAAGTTCTATCCTGGACTTGGTCAAGGAACAGTCCTTCTGATAGACTTTCTATCAAATTCAACAGAAGTGACTTCTTAATGTTCTGAGGAAATTAGAAGGAGAAAATTTGTCAAAAACATTTTAGTGAGTCTTACTGAAAGAGTCAAATATTATTGAAAAAGGATGATAAAGATACATGAAATGCTCTTTTGGAAAATAAGGACGCAACATGAAGTGAGCGCTAGAGGGTTTTTTTGTTTTCATTTTTAAATAACACTACATAGGATAGAATATGCTTATGAGGTGGTGGTTTCAGATCTGCTTAAAGAGTCTGAGCTTCTGTTCCATGTACAAGATTTGAGGGTTTACTTTGCCTTTCATTTCCTTCTCTGTCTCAGAAAACTGGATGCTATACTTGCAGTTATATAACTCAATTAGTTAACACTTAAAGCATACTTTGGCATCCTACATTAAAAAAAATTCTTTGTATGAAACTATTTTAAAAAAATCTCAGTCTTGGGATAGACGAAACAGAACTAACAGACACCTTGTTCACAGAGATGTTCCCTTTATATGTCAGGCTTGAAACATTTTAGAGACATATAATAGAAGAAATGGCACCACAATTTCTGATTTGATGTTTTATGATAAAAACAAGTAAGAAAGAACAAGAACATTATTATTATTTTTATTATTACCAACATCATATGGAAGTGACTTGCTTTTCAGAGCTGATCATCCAATCTGTTTCATAAAGAAAGACGTTTTCAATTTTAGTCTTTTTTAATAGTTATAGCAGCAGAGGTTAAAAAATTTTAATCTCTGATTCATTCTCCTCCACATTACCATTTCCTAGTTGAAAATTTATGTAGCACAAAGCATTGAAATTAACTGGAAAATACAAGTTTGATCAAAAAGAGTAAGTTCAAAGAGCCTGCAAATAGTACAGATTGTGAGCTGATTTTTACTTCTTTTTGAGCGATCCAAATGTGGTGTTCATGACATAATCAGGATGTGTATATTTTCATATACCTTTACACTTCAAGCATAGTTTTAAATCAATAGGCCTACACAAAAAATAGTTTGCTTAGTAAGAGTGAATTTTACTTTTTGTACACAACCAGTAGTTGATTTTTGCCCAACCCAAATCCTATCATGAAAATTGGTTGTTAGATATATTGTGCTTGTGACTTCAAAACACAGCTGAATTTTACTTGTAGGTGCTTTGTCCTCAAACCAATTCCAGAAGATACGGGAAAGAATTACTTTTAAACATGGAACACGGATATTAATTCAGATTTTAAGTAAACAATGTGCAATGTTCATAATAAAGTCAAGAGCAACCTAATTTGTTTCAAAATAGTTAATGTGACAGGTAAAGATGTGTGTTAGAACTGCAGCATGCCTCAGAAATATTTCACACCAAAAGCCTGGCAAATGCATTGACTGATCCATTCCTATCCAGGACTCTTAACAGAAAATGTGGCAGTTCAGATCTTTGAACAGTTTACCTATTTACGTATACCTTTATTAGGCTTTCCATTGAGCTTACCAGCTATTGGGACTCTAACAATGAATGCATGATGACAAGGTCCACTATGAAGGTCCCAGGGACCCTGATTTTGTTTAGGCTTGGCTAGGAATCTAACACCTTTCAAGCTCTGTGTGCCCTATGATCCTCTAAGAGTCCTAATCCCAATGTCCTTTTTCCCTTTGAAGATTGCTTTGCTGGATGAGGATGTTTCTGCAGGTACTGACTGCCCACTAGCTATAATATGCTCTATCACATGTACTTCCAGAACAAACCAAATTTAAAGGCAGCTAGTGTGGAAAGAGTTTGTTGGACCTTCAGGACTTTCTTGATTAATTAAAGGTTGAGGGGTGTTGATAGATTTGTAAGGAGTTACACAACACAAAAATGCTACACAGAATCATGAAGCCCACAGAAAAAGGCTACTAAACTCACAAGGAAAGCTTTCTAGCTTTTGAAGACTCTCTGTACCCAAATATAAACAATGTATTTACCACATATGGAAGGAGTAGTATGGACTTCAAGCAACCTAAAATTTATTTTGACAATAATATAAGAGGATAATAAGCTTTGCTAGAGAAAAAAAAAAAGTTCAATGAATCTTACGTATGAAAGATGATCTAAAAATCTTTATAAACATTCTTTAGAAAGTTCCAAACACCTCAAATGAGGACCAAAACAAAAATCACAAAACCACTCATTCCTCCCCTGAACTTGCATTCAGATTCAGGTTGACAATATTCTTCTTGTAAATAGTGTCTTACCATAATATATTTTTTTCTGGGGCTGTGCTGAGGCACACGTGGGAATTGCATAGCATGGTGGTACAAAATCTAAATTGGCCTATGGGCAATAAAGTAGAGCAAGTAGGGCACTATAACAAAATTGTATTTTCATTTCCTGTCAACCTTAGTTTTATTTTTGAATTTTATGTCAGTCTGGGAAAGAAGGTCTTGCATGCAACAAGTTCCTTGTGAGCCATGGTACCAATATTATCTAAGATGTAATTTTTTGGTAAAGCCTGTTACTTCCTTTGAGAAAGAATGAGTGATTCCTGTACACTTGCACTGCACGTGCCCGAGCTTGATCATTGTGAATGTCCTTGCCTCTTTTTTCTCTTCTGTTCTCTGTTAACTTAGGATAATAACCCCGGCTGTTACCACCAATCTGGATTCATAGATGTGCAATTCCCTAACTCAGTCATGTGGATAACATATTCATCCTATAACACCATATTTCAGTTTCAGGACAGTGATGGTTGGAGTGCAATAGTTGCCACAAGTAAAAGTAATGAACCATTTAGCAGTTATACTGCAGTCTGTTGCAAAGTATCTCTTGGTGTCTCTCTCTCTCACCCTACCCATCTGTAGCAATAACCATGTAAGACAGGCTTTGAAATAGCGACACAACTGAGTGACTATACCAAGCATTAAAATCTAGTTAAAGTTACCACACCGTTTCTGACATTGACCTCATTAATACTGCTGTATCTGATTAATACAACTGATTCTTAAAGACAGAGTGCCTTTAGATAGTTATATTTCTTTGATGAGTATAAAATACAGGAGGGAATAGAAATTAACCCATTCTTGTTGTGATGAGGAATACAATAACCCATCACCATAGCAAAGAGTATATTTTATTTGAAAAATACGAATAAAAGATTTTGTCCCTTTTGTTTATTAAAAGAGAATGTAACAATTTCTATCAGTAACACTTGCATAAGGAGGTATACTTTACATTACTCTCTTGTTAAAAAAAATATATATATTTTTGGGGACTTTGGAAAAATAAGGATGGCCCAATACTTGCAACGTGCTCATAATGTTCCTTAAAATGCACTGTGCCACTTATATGTACTGCAGGTACAAGGTCTTAGCACTTTATAATCCACAAAGTAACCCTAAGCAGCATAATTTCATATTCTTCTCTGCATTTAGAACATCTCCTTTGTTACCCTTTGTGTGAGTCTATGAGTTTGATTAACTCCAGACTGGTCCAATATTTAGATTTTCTTCAAGGATGATTTTACAAAGCTTTAGACCACAGAAATTTTGTAGTTCCTTTTAAATACCAGTGAGAATATTTTCACATAGACATTTTCTTGTAGTCTTCACAACTTAAACAACTGGATCAATTAGAATTCAAAACCAAAAATGTTTACAATTATTTTGGTTTTATAAGAAGAATGCAAAAAATAAAGTGCATAACAGAGTGAAATTACTTTCAACTTTTAGTCTTCTATGTGTATGTAATAAATGATACTGATAAACTAATTTGTTTTCAATGTATGAATCTTAATCTAATGCCAGTTGAATTCAAGCTCTTCCTTGTCTTTAAAGTGTATTAAATTACATTTTTGACTGGTTGACAATGTATTTTCACATTTTAAAATACATATATAGACCATTTTCTCAGATGACGTGCCAAGATTACAGCATACTGAGTGCCCTCACCTTTACAAGAAAGAGGGTTTGTTTGAAGGAATGTGACTGATTAATTTGGTGTAAATGTACTATTAGTCAAACAGCTGTTGCAGAAATACAATTATAAATTGGAAAGCCCTTAAGCATCACTTTGTATGTGCCATTCAACTTTACCCAGTATCTTCCAGTTTAAGTAAAACTGGCAGTTTTCAGGGTTTAGTTGTTAAGCGGCAACAGGATTACTATTTAGGCTAATAGGAAAGTATTTGAGAATATGAGTACACAAAAGATCCATGAAAGCTTTAAGCAAAATCTATACAATCAGACTTAACCATAAACTAGGAAAGAGTTTCCCACGATACTTTCACTGAATGTATACTTCATTTAAATCAGCAATGCTACAAAATTATTGTGCCCTCCATGGCATACAGTGTTAATTTTCTTCCAGTTTAATCAATGTTAACATAGAAATTCTCAAATATAGTTTAAATTCTTTTCTAGGACACAAAGGACCAAAGGAAAAATTTGTGGGATCAGGAAAAGAAATCTGTAAACCTGTTCTTTCTGCACCGTGAGGCTTTTTTCTGTGGCCCTGAAGATTTAATATTCTGTTATTTGTCATGCAAACAACATGGCACTGTGATGTGTATTTAAGTAAAAAACAGTAAGCATAACAAGCATGCAGATGTATCATGATAGAAAAGCACATTTGGCGATCACTGTGGATAGGACATACCAAACAGGACACATTGCAGCATGACTGAAGCAGCGTCTCAATAACACTGCAGAGTTTTAAAGGATTCAGAATTCCTGGGGCTGTGGGTATGATGCATGTGCTGTACAGCAGCCAAGAGAGCACCAGGAATGGTGAAAAGGGCATTCTTATTTCTCTGAGATATGACCTCCTTCTCTCATTAACTTAATTTGAACATGAGCATAAGGAGTGATTATTTGCTTGTGTCACTGCACTTCTGTTGGCTTTAAGCCTGAATGTTCTATGATGCAAATAAAAACAAAACAATGGCAGGAACACTGCTTAAAGCACAAAATACCATTGAATTTCCCTGCTTCGGTGTAGGGCCAGAGGGAACAGACATAAAGACAAGTAATACCTGGCTCCCAAAACTGTACAACAATGAATGCAGTTTTCACACAGATGCAGTACAAAGTATTATGGGCCATGGTACTACTGATGCTGAAAGATTTTCTTCTTAGCACTCTACTCATACATTGTAAAAATTTAGATGTTGGCATAAAGCAAGTGCAGCCTAAATCAAAAGAAAATTTATCCTCATAAAATCCTGCACTACTAGTTGTTTCATTTGGGACAAAACTGAAACATATCCTAACTAGAAAAATCCCTAAAAAGACAATACATAAACCATTCTCAACTTGAGTATAACTCTTACTGCATTAAAGCAGCTGTTTAACTTTACTCTACAATGACGTTTCCTTAAATTCACTTCTAGAATATTATGCATTTGGTAAAATGTAAGAAAAAAAATTAAAAATATCTGAACACATATTATTAAACTACTTTCAAATCATCAGCAGAACATTTTAGGGTTCAGGGTTTTTTCCCCTCTAAATTGTCTTGTGGGTTCAGATGTTGATAGAAAGGGAAACATTACGATTTTCAAGTTGCAAACAAAACAGTGTAGTAAAAACCAATTCTGGAACTACGGTGCAACTAATACTTTTTAGAGTTTGAAAAGTTTCTTACAAAGCTACTTGCTAATTTTTCCAGATGACAGTTTAAACCAAAAGCAGTCAACAACATCTCAGGAAGGAGTTCATTAAAAAAAAAAAACAAACTCAAAGTAGAACTGATCAGAAGTTTCAGTCATGTCTAGGACCTACCCAATCATACAGTAAAGAGCAGAAGGCTTAATAATCTAGTTCACCTGTGTGGCCCACAGTAGGTCGACAATAAATACCTTGCTTGGAGGAGCAAAAGGTACTCCCTTCTCTACTAAGCTGAAAGTAAGTGGCACCTAAAATGCATAGGGAGGAATCTAGTGGAGTGTACAGATCTGTATCACTCTCCTCACCAGCCCAGAGAGTAAAAAAAAAACAGTATACAGCTTCTGCTCTGGACAGTTTCCCTACCAAATGCATATTGCAAGAAGTCCACTTCCCTAAGTGGAGCTACAATTTTCTTAGAAGCAGAAGACTGTAATAGATGGTGAGCCTTATAGGTCATAATCTTTCATGAGATATTATGAACTCCTGGTCCTCTCATAGTATTATCACAAGAAAGATATACAAAAGGTTAAAGTTTCAAACAAAACAAAAGAAAATATAAGAATCTGATGGATTAAGTGTTAAGCAGCCTGCAATGTTAAGCAGAACTGTCAAGCAGTTCTGCAATGCTAAAAAGTTACTAACATAAGGAATCAATTTATTTAATCCATAGGAACCACAATAATGGTACATTTTAATTTTTTTCTTCCTCCATTGACTTAAAATGTTCCTGTTCCCACAATGCTTGACACAGGGAGAGAAAAGCTTGCTCTGCTTAGATGGAAATTACTCTAAGAGAAATTAAATATCAGTAGATGGAACTAAAAAGAAAAAAGCATCATCATCTTACTCTCTTTGTTTCATTTTTCTCTATTCCTGTGTCTTACCAGCAGCTCTATTTTGCTTTTAATCACACATGGAAATAGAGAGACATTATGATTAAGAACTCTGTGTTGTAAACTGACTGTTGTAGCTCCTGGACTCAGACCAGCAAAAGATTTGAAAAGCTTCATCTATTGACATAAGTGAAGCACAGTGAACCAAACAACTGCTTAGTTTAATGGTGCTGCCATTGTTGTTTTTATTGAAAGAACCTATGCTTCATCTGCTTTGCTGCATATAGAGTACTTTGGACCCATTCCATTTAAATGAATGATGTTCCCATGAAAAGACAAAAAGAAAAAGCACAATACTGGAAACAACAGTTCCTCTAGCACACAATAACAGAGCAGGTCTGGGGTTATGGGCTAGAGCCATGTTTGGGCTAACAGCTAATGATGCCCTCCCTCTGTTAGCTGGTTATGGATGGAAAGATTATGAAGGACATAATGAAATGACATCATCTCAATGCAACCTGCTAATTCAATAAGATTAAATCATCAAAGGACCATTTATTTAAGAGGACAGGTGCGTCTTATCCCTTCTGTAAAGGAAACAGACTGTTAGCACTTCTCACACTGATAGTAAACTCCATTGGCTACCTCACATTGAGATCACAATGCCTAGAGCACAGCTAGAAATGCAACATCACAACCACCTGCAAGAGTTTTGTTCCTCCGTTAGCTATCTTCCTAAACAGGCATGACTGTAAACTTACTGTAGCTTGGAGGTGTTAAGCATATTGCAATAAAAATGTCATTGCTTGGCTTTACTTTAGGTTTTGTTACAGATACGGTACCACGGACTTCATTGAGCAATTAAAAAATATACACAAGGGACAACAGATTCTTTTTTCTGTATTTTTCAAAATTTGACTTTCTTCCAATTGGAGAACCCAGTTTCAAATATGAAAAGGGCACTTGTTCTACAGTAACTGCATACAACTTGCTCAGTTCCAAGTACTGTATTCATTTTTTGTTACCGTCACTGTTATTATATCTCCAGTCGTTTAGGAACTTCTCTGTTCTGGGAATTACAACTAAGTTGTTCTTTCTGATTCTATTTCCCCATAGAGTTCAGCTAGCTTCTTGAACTCAGGTCCCCAGTCTCCAAGGTAATTATAATCCTGGTCAGAGTGTGTTGTGGCTGAATCCAGAGAGCTGATAGATCCAGCTTCTGATCTATGACCCTCATAGGCATACGTCTGTAGGGAGTCATACGGGGGCACGCTGGGGTCCAGATCAGCCTCTGCCAGTCTTTGTTTAATGAACTCCTGAACATCTATACTGTCAAGGCTGGAGGAGGGATGATGCCTGGGCACAGGCTTCACTTCAGGACGAATATCCCTCCGGTATTTTAGCTCCTCAGCAGCTGATGGATTCCGCAGTGCTGTAATGTCAAATGCTTCCGTGTCTTCTTCTCCACCACCCTCGTCATCATATGTCACAACATTTTCCCGGACGTCTTCTTCTGAAATGATCAAGGGCTCCTTCTTGCTACGTCTTAGGGTGATGAAAAGGACCACAATTGCTAAAGAGAAAACTGCAGATATTAGATTAGGTTTAAAGTTTACATCTGAAGTAACTACATATATGCTACAGAAATAGCAGATACTAAGTCATGAATACAGAGGTGTAATACTTTCAGGCTAATATTGGTATTCGGGATCATTATGTCAGGCATGCATCTGTAATAAAGGGTCGCCAAACTTGTCCAATCTGGAAAAGAGCTTACTTATACTTTGTTGTGTAACATGTTACCTGAAGATAGATTAGTGTATGCCTGGAAAGCACCCATGAAATCCATACAGCTGTGTTTTGCATAGCAACATGCCAAAGTGCAACAGGCTGAGACCACACAATTAAGGGGAAAATTAATAATGCTGTACTGAAACTACAAACTTCCGATACAGCCTCATCTTCCAAAGGGCCAGTAAAGAGCACTCTTCTACTGTATATTTTCTTTGTGGGGATTGCTGAGGTTTCTTAAGCCAATAATGAAATCCACTAGTTAGATTATCGGGGATCTCATAGAGGAGGTAAAAGAGGATAACATACTTCCAGTTAAATGAGAAATGAGTAACTAAGGCTGACATTTTTCAGAAGCATTGTTAAGGGCTTTCAGTGCTTCATTAAAACTGATATTTAGCATATATACTGAATTAAAATGTAAAAGGTTTATTTTTTATCTTATAAATATTCAATCTTTGATGATAAAATGTAAGATTAGAAACTAAATGTATTACTATACATTTTAAAACAGCTTTCTGACAAGGTAGTTCTGAAGTAACCTGTGAGAAAAGTAGTCTTTAGAAAATGTAGAGCCTTTGGAAAAAAAAAAAGCAACCTCAAAATTTCCTACATGGGTCACAGTGCAATTCTCATTACTTCTTGCCATCTCTATAAGAATGCAGAAAGACACATGAGTAGTACAGAGATATGTGCCCAGCAAGTTGTGCCTCTGCCAGGAAAAAAAAAGAGAATATTAACTAATGGGTAACATTCAAATTGGTCTGGGCAAAAAAATAGTCAAGAGAAAATGCACTTGCAAAGGCTTTTATCTAATGGAGTCATCTTATAGTCTCATATGTCCCTTGCCCCTGTGGATTATGTTGTGCATTGCTATCAGCTTGTCCCACAAAGGTAATTAAGAAATGGCTTTTGCACAGTGCTAATGGTGCTTCTTACAGTGTAATGCATTTCAAAAAGCTTTCCTCATCTCTTTTCTATCATTTTTCACACTGTTCTAGACATGGTCTTAGAGTCAGTGGCTTTTTGAAATCTTTCCAAATTACAGAAAAAAGATCTGCAGTGCTAATTACTTGATAACCTCTGAAAAATAATTTCTAGTGGATTCCAGATATTCATGAATGTACTTTAAAGGCATTTTTCCCTAATAATTTTAGTTAAACCTTTCCCCCTAATCACAGCTATGTGTTTCTAATTACCTCCTACTACCAGGCAGCCTCTGGTTCAAAAACATATAATATTAAAAATTTCTGCCCTGTCATATTCAGAGAGCCAGTGGAAGGATAGCATTACTTAATATTGAAAATGGCTTACCAAGAAGAATGACAACACAGAGCAGGATTGCGATTAAAGCTCCTGTGCTCAAGCCAGCTGAGGAGAGGAAAGCTTCAGCATGGCACGTTCTCACTCGTCCATCTCTCTCACACGCACAAACCCTAATTGTGAGAGTACTGCTGCTGCTGAGAGGGGGCACTCCACCATCAGAAATCAAAACCGGGAGGTAATAGATATCTTGAGTGGTTCGACTGTATCTCCTTCGTCTCGTCAGGATACTGGCTGTATTATCTACAATATCAAAACCAGAATATCATTTTAATGAAGCAAAAAAATTAAAAATCTAATTGACTGTTTCCCATCGAGTAGAAGCACGGGGCATCTTAAAACTAGACAGTCCTAGGAAATGCACAATCTAGAATTAAAACTTGACAGGAAGCATTTATGGCCAACAGGGGAGAAAGAGGAGGCAGAGGAAAGCAATTAGCTTACATAAATAAGATTACTGAAGCTCATGTACCTGTCTTAGAGTCTAAATGAACTTTGACAAACATTTCGGGCCCAGTTTGCAAGTGTTTTCATCCCATGTTACACTGTTGGTAGTATATAGACACTTGTAAATGTGAATACCTGGAATTCTGAGAATATCTGTTGTGGAATTCATCCACATCATAAAATCCTCTTGATTCTCAGAAGAATGTTAAAAGGTCTTTAGTAAAAGTAAAAATAAGACTTTCATGTTTTACTGTTTGTGATAGGTTTTATAGATCAAGTGAGCTTTCAGAAAACAACTGAAAGGACAGTGGCCAAAGACTCATGCTGTGGGGAGGTCAAGAGGAAGAAGGGGAGGGAAGAGGGATGGAGGAAGGAAAGGGAAGGGAAAGGAAAGGGAAGAGAGCAGATATTAAATGTTCTAAACTGGTAGAGGTTAAAGGTAAGTAAGGAAAGGGGAGAGAAAGTGATGTAAGATAATGTCACTGTTATGTTAACTATAGGTCTATCTGGCATATATTACAGTTAATGAGAATACTAATGCTTATTACATGCGTGTTGCAAGAGCATTTATAGGCATTAATTAGGATAGTAAGATGCCACCCATATCCCTTTAAGTCCAAGAAATTAAGGGGCATAAAGAGAATGCAGGGGAAGAAATGCTACAATAATATATAGTTATATCTTCTTTTCATATGCGTAAAATTTAATTTCAGTTTGTTGCCACTACTTTAAAAGTACTGGCCCCCGAAGAAGAGCCCACAGATAAATCGAACAAAATTTGAGACAGTGAGAAATCAGAGACATGAGCAGTTGTGGAGAGAGAGAGAGATGGGGACTGAGAAATGGGAAGAGAGATTGGAAGAAAAGAGCTCTTCTCTTGTACTGTTTGCCCATGATTAACAGTCACACAGTTTCCAAACTGCAGGGTTGTGGGTTTGGAGGTTTTTAACAAACAACACAGGGGTGATAAGTGCAAAAATGCATCTGCTGGGTTTCTCTTCCTATTACAAACAAACCAGAAAAGTTATTTTTCCTTACCACTGTAGCTACAGCATTAAATAGGTTTACCATAATCTATGGAAAAATGGTGTCTGTGATACCTTGTGAAAATCTAGTGTAACAATACAGCTAGTGTGGCATATTTTAGCCCATAGGACTGACTACTTTCCACATGCAAATTGAATGAAGGAGTTAAGTCTTTGTTTAAACTGCATATAAACTGTTTACCACGTGACTACTCTTCATGCCACATCTTCTATCAAGCTCTGTGCCAAATTTTAAAACATTCATTTTAACTCACTTCTCTCAACATTTTGCTTTTGCATATCACCCAACAGTGGTACTGAGAAAAACTAATAGCATAGCCCCACATCAGCATAATATCATAACATAATATATTTGGTAACGGGTTTCACATGAGAAATACGTATGGGGTGGGAAGTAATACCCTTGCTGCTGAGCCAAGGGCTGAGCATCACGTTCCACTGCATTGAAGTGCATTATCTTTTCTTCTTCTACCCCCCCTACTTATCTTCTTGGAAATCTCCAGCATGGTGACTTTGTTACATACTCATTAAGTTTTGTTCTTCTCATTTGCAGTGGGTGCAAAATATGATTTTTATTTATTTATTTATTTGCAGTAGGCCTTTAAGTCCTCTTCTGCTTGTTCATGTCAAGGTATACTTTTGATGACTGAATCCCAAGATTCATGCCAACTTCCTCTTTAGAGGCATGACACCAGCCATTTATAACGCCATTTATATTAACTCCATTTACAGAACCCTACTGAAATCAGAATGAGATGAACAGATAATTCTTTCATCTGAAAAAAATCTGACACAGAGTAAGATCATCATGCTGTGGAAATAATATTTGCACAGAGGTTATAAAATACCTATGGTAAGATATACTGTTTTACTTACAAAGTAGCCAGATACTACACTCACACACACACAAAATAAAAAAGTGTTTTCAATAACCTGCGGAAGAACCCTAACACTGAGGTGACTAAAAGATATACAGTAAATCAGCATTTTCTTTTGATACAGGGTTGTGGAAATGATTCCTATATACCTATAGATATGACTTGCAGAAATATTTCTTTTATTTTTATAAAAACTCTGTTAAACTTTAGCTCTTCTCCATATTGCTTAATCTGGGCTTGTGAAACCTTATAAAAACATACTATGGTATTCTCAGTAATGCTGATTTTTTTTGTTGTCTTATAGTTAAGAAATAAATTATTTCCACCTTATTCTGCAACTAGACTAGGGAGCAAAGTGTTCTGTGTTATAATTGAGTCAATTGATTGAAGAAATCAAGCTTGATATCACTGAAATTCAGATTGCATTTATTGTACAAAGAAAACTCTCCCCTAAAGCAGAGTGAGTAGTGGCCTGAAGACCATAATTACAGATTGTGCCCACCCATGGAGGTCTTACTAGGCTCTGCCAGTCTAATTTTTTTTTTTTTTTCCTAAAGATATATGGAAAAGTCCCAGGTCTAATTTTACAAATTTGGACCAGCTTGTTCTTTGATACGTCTGGTTTTCTACTTTTTATTAAATGCAGTACATGAACAATCTCAGTGATCTATTTTAAAATACTCCTAAAAGAAGCAAATAATCTTATGGAACACAAAGAGGTACATTGCCTGTATGCCTTTTCATTTTTCAACATATATATTGGTATAATCAGGGGGTAAAGTAAGCAGCTGTTTTACCTTTCTGCTACATGATGTTGCATAAAAAACTTTGCTTGCTTTTTAAAAATATCTTGCTCATTTGCCACTATCTCCATTTTTTTAATGCTGGACTGTCAGTCCCAACTTCCCTAATACTGCTGGAGGACACAGATAAAATCTCCAGTGGTTCAAAGAGGGAAACCACCATAGAATACAAAATGACTGTCAGTTGGTCTGCCTGTCAGCTGCCAAAGCAGTGGCAGATTGAGCTCTAGATACAGCCCAAGAGCAGATATAAACTCACATATCTGTGATTGGTAGGGAATTTCAAACAAATACATATTTTGCATAAAAATAAGTCTATGTTATCAGTATATATATATATAAGGTGATGATTGCTGCTTCTGCCTTTCTACACTCAGAAAAAAGCTTCATCATCATTTCTCCTATATGCACAAAAAACTCCACTGACTTTCTAGTTGTTCAGATTCCAATTTACAATTGCTTCCCTTCCTTGAAATGCAACTTGTTACAGATTATTAGCACAGCTCCTTTCTAACAATTTCTCTTTTACCTCCTGCAGTTGCAGGTTGTTAAAAAAAACAAGGCGGGGGAGTGAGTGTGATCCCTGGAACAGCCACTGTTCACACTGCTAAATTTTAGCATCCTCCTTGGTATTTCATTGGTCTGCACCAACTAGAACTCTTTCATGTAACACCCAACCACAGTCAGAGTTAATAACATACACCAGAGACCCTTCCCAGCAGGCAGTATGGATGAGATTGAACCATTGCACCACGTTTGTCTCCTCCCACATCACACAGTGCTTCAACATCATTCCAACAGCCTGCGGATCCTTAAGCATCCCTAAACAACCTCGTGCTACACACTCTGCAGCACATAACTTCCTTTTGTGACATGATAACACTGCTCTTCTGGGCTGCAATACAACTTTCACTTTATTTCACAAACTCAGAAGAGAAAAAAAAACATAGTAATGAAATCTGAGCTCCATTGGGTACTACACAGGGTCCAGAAGAGGTACAAGGCTAAGTGGTTTGTAATGTACACAGTCAGCCTGTGTTATTAAGCTTGATTGCAAGAGAACAGTCACAGTCCTGTTTTTCTTTGTGGGTGGTTGGTTTTTTTTTTTCATTTTTTTTTTTTCCCCTCAGCACCAATACTGCCACAATAAACTAAAATCTGAGTGGTCACCTAGGAATCCCACTGAAGTCATCAGAGAAGTGCAATACTCCCATATGCACTTTTTAGCACATGTACTTATCAACACAAAGAGAAAGCAGTTTCAAAGAAGTCACGGTTCTAAGGAGAATTATATTTCAAGTTACAACAAATGAGAAGATGACAATCACACAACAAAGTTATCCAGAAATAATACCTTTAAAAACCTAAGGATATGTTTACAGACTCAGCTTGAAATATAATTCCCTATTGGTAGTAAGTGACACCATATCCATGAGCTAAGCATTAATATTAACATCTGTTATGTCTCTTATCCCAAAAGAAAAGATTCTCTGATCTTATAATGCTAAATCCAAAAGGTGACAGTGTTATTACCAATAATAAGAACAGTCTTTCATTTCTGCTTAATACTCTACTTCATTTCTGTTATGGTATCTACAAGCCCCAAACACTTCAGTTCAGCTACCTTGTTCATATAAGTAAGAAAATCCTATAAAATTTTCTCTATATGTGAATCTTCCTGGGCCTACACCCAAAGAAAGCCCAGTATTCAAATCTGAGCAGGAAAGCATAATGGCCTCCTTCCATCCTCTGGCATAAATCTAAAAAAGAATGATCCAGTATCACTATACAGTTACAGAAGCAATGATGAAAATGCAGGCTGGAAAGAAAAGCATCAGAGACCAAATATAATGAAGAATAACTGAGGATTCCTGAGCAGGAATCTAGTAGTAATGAAAGGATTTAAGCACAGAGACTATTGGCAAGGATGTAAAGGAAAGAGCATTGAGTTGTGAGCATGTGTGTGATAAGGATAACTGTGGACAGATAGGGGGGAAAATTGTAAGGGCAATAAATAAAAACTGTGAGACAAGTAAAAAGAAAAGGAGAAAATGGAAAAACTGGACAATTCAAATGTTACAGTGAAAACATTTGAAAAGAGCTATAATTAAACCATGTTTGGCTGGGGTGGAAGGTCTTACCAAACAAGGAACTGACATTTTTATACTGCACAAGATAAATACAAATTGAAAAAATAGACCTTTTTCTTTTAATGTTGTATTTCTTCTTTCAAAATTAAATTGTTTTTCTTGTATCTTTAACATTATAGAATTAAATATTAGTATAAGACATAATTTTAGGCAAAGAAGGAGCCAGAATCAAATTTTTAATTTCAAAAATTTGCCATGGTGAATTTATGTTATTTGTATTCTCTTGAGTAATAACTAGATTTCTGTAGAAACAGATGTTACATGACATATATCCAGGACATTCTGTAAAAACACACACAATTCTAAGCATTCTCAAATAAACAATGTAAAGCTTTTCCTTCAATGCAATTTCACAAATTTGAACACAAATAAAAAGTATGATTGTAATCTTTTGGTCACTGTCATGGAAATTTTCTGCTGCCAGTATCATCAGAGGTGATAATTCTTACTATTACTCTCAGTATTACACAGAGTTACAGATAGTAACTCTTAGCGCATGCCTGTGTGTACAGATAAATAAAATACTGGAAAATAACTTAACTCTTACATACTATTCTTTCTCATTAAATCTTTTAGAATATTTTACAAATTAGAACTCTTAGCGTTTTTACAGAGAAGAAAACTTCATCTAAGAACTGATTTTCCAAAGGTCACTGAGAATCAAGGGTAGTGGAAAACGACCAAAGCTAATGACATGGGCATAATACTCATGTTCTAGTCAGAGCTCTATTCTAGAGGACAATCATATGCAAAGGTATGCGAGCAAAATAAATAGATAATAAAAGCTTAGCCAAACTGCAGTACCAACGGTATGCTGACAGCTATTCTGATGTTCTAAGCTTCTATGTTTTAATTGTTCACATTCCTTATCAAAAACTATCGGAGAACCCATTGAGAGGGGAACTAGAAAGACAGCAACTTTTAAGAGAAGGATCTTAACATGAAACAAAAAAATCCCACAAATTGTAAAAGCAGCCAAGTACGAAGACAGACGCTGATGACCTAGGAAAAGGTTTACTGAGGGGGAAAAAAACGTTATATCAAAAAAGTTAGTTTGAAAGGGAGGAGGGGGGATCATGGATTGAGAAATTCCTTTGATACCTGAAAACAGATACAGCAGATAGACAGGAAAGACAAGTGTATATGATAGCAGCAATAGCACTAGGATGATGAGAAGTACAGATCTGATTCTTTTAGGCTTGGAAGGAAAGACTTCTTTATCTCAGTAGATTTAAACTGGGAACTTCACCCCTGAGAACCATGATAAGAACGAGGACTTGCTGCAGATGAAAGGTCTGGCTGCTAAGGGAAATTAACAATTCCAACATAGGAGAAGAAAGATTTATCTGATTCCCTGTGGTGCACATTGCCCCATTTCATGATTTAAACTTTCTCGCTTTTGGGCCATGCTTTGCAAACATGGCAATTAGAACTTAAGATTCATCTCAAGTGGGTCTGAGGTTGCACATGGGAAATTTTGCATGGCTCCAACACCACAACTCTTCACACTCTGAAGATGTGGTAGTTTATTAAGCCAGACTGCACACTGTATACAAGGCTGTTATCACATTCCTCTTTCCATCATCTCTGCCTTTTTACATTGAGCTTCTGAACTAACAAAAGAAAGGAGGGCATAGGAAAATCAAGGAAGCTGAAATACAATGATAACACCATGGAAGGTGACTACTGGAGCACTTTGGAGGATACTCATTTATTGTTCACAATTTGAGAATTCTTTTGACACATTATACGTTACAGGCAGGCACAAGAGAAATGGAAGTAAAAAAATAGAGTAAAAACCTGTTTATAGCTTAAGGCATGTTTTAATTTTCAGGTCTGCTTATATCAGCAGTTCAACTTCTATAAATTTTCTGAGAAGTCATAACTAATTAAAAACAAACCGAAATATATTGTAATGATTTGCATTTCTTATATTTCTAAAGTTAGAGCAGTTAATTTGTTTGTGTAGGACTACATTGATAGGCATTTCTGTTTCATTTCTTTAGTGATAACTCTTGTAAACATTTTTTTCTTTTGTGCTGGTTTCAAAGCTATTGCCAACGGGCTTCCTTTCTAGTTCACTGGGTAGCAAAAATGAAAAGCAACATAGCAGAGGTTTTGGGCCTGAAACATAGTTATTTGCTTATGGGTTGGTTTGTGAAACACCAAGAGGTAGCAGCACTGAAAACAAATGTATGAAGAACCCATACACTATGCACTAACTCACCTACCTGATCAATCTTAGATCCAATTTTTTTAAATCAAAAAAAGATCAAAGAAGTTCACAGGCCTGTGGAAGAAAAATGTCTCCCTCTGTGGTAGCTAGTCCTGGTTTTCTGTCCTTTGTACTCATGGTAGAATTCCTTTTTTACTTTCATATGTTCATTCTGTGATAATACCTGCTCAGGCATTCAACCTGTTTACAGTAACAGCACTTCTATGGACTGTGCTTACAGTCACCATGTATAATGATAACTTTGCACTTTCTCAGATATCATTTCTCTCAAGTTACAACTTGTCTTCTTTACTACTGATATTTGATTTCAGTAGTAACTTGCAATACTACATAACTGGAGCAAGCATGCCACTTTGATGCAAATGAAGGCAGGAACTATGTAGCTGTTTCCTGCTTATGTTGGGTTGCAAAGTGGGGGTTTCAACCTGACCTCTTTTAATGCCATTTCAGACAATCTAATGCAACTAAGACATGGTCTGGTATCTGGCATGCTTATTTGCAACTTTAAAGCCCTGAAGGCAGTTCACTGGCCTGCCACAGACTTTGTGTGCAATATGGTTGGAGATAAGAATTTTGCACATAATAGGGAACAGAGATAAGCAGAAACTTCTGCAAGGGAATTCATGCTGGGATGGGATGAATTACTCTCTGGAGGTTGCTCTTTTCCTAAATAACAGCAATGACAAGTAAAACTGATCTTTTTTTTTTACTTATTTTTGATCTGTAACACAGGAAAAATGTTAATTTGCATCACAGGCATGGGTGGATGAACTCATTACAAATTTCATCTTATACAGATGCCATTGAACTCAATGTGTTCCAGATTTTATAGCAAAGCACGTCTCTACTGTGCGTATTGAAGTATCTTGTGGCATAACATTAAGAAAAAGGAAGCTTCAGAGTGATAGTATCAGAAAAATGGCCTACCTTTGTTCCAACTCCAGAATATTATCCATCACTGGGTAATTTTCAAAAGGCCAGATCTTTGAGAAAAGTGGGCAGAGGGGAAAAATAAAATTGCAAATATTTTTGTGAAATGAAACCTTTGTCCTGAAGAAATAAAAGGAGAGGAGAACAAATGCTAAGCATTCTCTAGGGAGTTGTTCTTCCTTGAAAGTAAGGTAAACTTTGTCTACTTTCAGAAGTTGGCAGTCTCGATTTATTAAGGTAAGAGAATGTACAAATCTTACTGTCAATGCTGGGTGAATGTGCACAGTCTCTGTACAAACCCTTATCGTCCAGGAAATTTACAATACCCATTGGAGCATCCATGGTAGACTGTATATCTTGTGAAAAAAATAAATACCACCGGCAAAACAGTGCTTTACAGTGCATAACATTCATAAATGTTCTCTTGCACCTAAGTGAACTGTCCTCTGGGGGTTCAATCTTTTGCCAGCTCCCTGAAAAGTGTGGTGTAACTTCTGAAAGAGGTCTCTCATAGGAAAAAAATAGGCAGGAAGAGGGAATGACTTTTTTAAACTCAGACAGAGAGAGAGGGACTATGCAAGTGTGTGTCTATATATTAACAGTCAGGGATATCATAACAATGACATATGGTCACATGCATTTTCCATCAGACTAACAAATTTTGACAAATATATCAACCATTCTTTAAGCACCTGGAAAAATATTATGATTCTTTCAGGATAAAACAAGTATAATTTTAAAATTCAGTACTTTGAAACAGCTGTATTCTGAAGAGGCTCTTTCATCTTTCCTCTGATTCCTCAACAGAAGGTTCTTTTAGTCTCATATTGCCCTGGCAAATTTTAAATGGGACATCCAAAAGCAGATATTTCTGATTAGGCAAAAAGTGTAAATTTAAGACATTGCATACAAGTGAAAAAAGCATTTCAAAATTATCTATGATAACATCCTAAACAACGAAGTGAGAAGAACACAGACAATAATGAACTGAGTTATGTAGCATCTGAACTGCAACATAAAAACACCTCCAGATTAAAAAAGTATTCGGCTGCCCAGGTGTTAATAGAAATTGCAACATTTTTCTGGACAGAATAAATTGTAAATAGACCTGTTTTCATTTAAAAGTCTTCATAAGTACAATTCCCAAACAAACAAAAAGGCATCTTCCCTGGGTTTGCTTTCTAAAATTGCAGGAAATGATTACAACTTAATGTCTTTTCTTTGTATAGTAAAGAAATTCTATTGCAGCTCTTGTTCTGTCTTGCTTACATGTGTATAGATACTGCATCATTTTGTTGGCTGTCCTCTTGTTCATACGCTTAAGCCTTTACTTTCTCTGAATAGTACTTTGCCAGTATATAAAAAAAGTCAAATAGCAGCAAAGAATCTACTGTAGCTTAAGAATCTGGTCAGTAGGGAAAAAGGTAACATATTCTGTCTTTTCCATTTTTTTCTTTAAAATGAAAATCATAAACACCAACAGAATCCAGAAGGTGATGCAAGCAACACTTAGGTTCTGTTGGACTGCATATTTAGCATACCCCTGTGGCTGTCTCCTGACCCATGTTTCCCTGAGGGTTTTAAGCTCTGCATTATGAGGGTGCATATTCAAAGGCTGGAGCTTTAACATTTTTTGAGTAAACAATGTTAAAGCAACAATCCTCATTGTTTGAGTATTGTTACTGAGTAAAGGCACAAGTTCAGGCACAAGAGATAAAAGTTTAACTGGTCATATGATCAATTATCTGGACTGATGCTTTAATATCTCTTTCCTCTGCTGAAGCCATAGAATATTATTGACCTGAATCATACACATGCTGGGACTGTATATTGCTGCAGCCTCTACAGGTAGGTAGGGACAAACTATGAAGTCTTATGATTGTGCAAGTGATCTAGATTTCAGTCAAAGTGCATAGATATAAGCGTTAATATTTAAAGATCCAATTCAGTGCCATACAGTCTTTTGATCTTGTAGCTCTACTGATAATAATGGAGTAGGGCAACATTCATTCAATACTGTACTGGGGCCCAAAGAGCAGAATTCTGTTGTTTGGGGTTATGAAAACAAGGGAAGAAAATGTCTGCTGAGATTTTTGTGAAACGAAACCTTTTTCCTGAAGAAATAAAAGGAGAGGATGACTGAATCCAAAGATGACTGCAAGAGAAATATAGCTTTGCAGTGACAGATACATCTACCACTGACTACAACTTTCAATGTGTCATCAAGTTTTCGGTTTTTATCATTCTGCAAAACATTATTGAAAACTCTCTTAAGGCAATTGATGTAGGTTTTTTCTTTAAAAAACATAACAGAACAAACAAACAAATAAAACTCTCCAAGAATGCCAGCCTTTATAGAATTATTAAATCTGAAGTAAAAATAGCAGCCATCCTGTGTTAAGAGCATTCTGATTCTTTTTAACAGCTGATGCTCAAAAACATGAGTTTTCAAAAGTGCAAACTTGTCACAGACATAAGAAAAGCCTCTTCTGCCCACCATCTCTCAGCTATTTCCTGGCATAGAAAGCAACAGAAATTCAGTTTCTGAATAGGAATAGGTGATAAATATGAAACTTGTGAATGCTAGATAACTGGATATTGTGAATGCACTTTATAAAGTGTTTCACTGATATTTTACATACAGATTATATCACAAAGAAAAGGTCCCAATAAAGGGCAGTGTTTAAACAGTACAATCAAAGGGTCATGTGCTGAGCAAAATAGTGACAATGCTTTTGTTTTTAAGACAAATTTATTGTTATGATTTGAGTTAAACTGTAATTGTGTTAATTATATGGGCAAATTGGAAATTGCACTTCTGGAGTCTCTGTATGTGTAGAAGTTTTATGCGAGATGCTACAGGAAGTGCATACTTAATTTTTGTAACTCCTTAGGTGAAATAAAAACATAATGCACCCCAGGCCTTTACCTTAAAGGACACCTTTTCCAGTTCCTTCCCCTACTTCCCCCTGTCAAATCCAACTTTAGGATAATCCAAACACTGCCTTCTGCTGTTGGTGGTAAAATCATTGCTCACTGCTCTTGGGGAGTGTGACGGTGTTCTTCCCCTGCCCCCGACCTTTATCTCCTGCAACCCTACTTAGGTGATAACCACCAGTGGTGATTGTAATGGATGCATCTGGTCACGATGGCTGCATCAGCTCAAAGTGAATTCAGGAGACAGATAACACAATAGCCTAGGGCTATTGTGCAACGCGCCCACCGAAGAAACTAAAACCTGTGGTCGGCATGCAAATATGACTATGGGTCAATCATCTTATCCCCATAAATAGTGAGCAGCCCAAGAGCCCTTTGAGCTCTCCTGCATGGCAGCGGGCTGCACGCGAGGATCTCCCCTTGAGCAGGGACGCCTCTCAAGGTTACTCTTCGAGGTTGAGAGATTCCTTGCCGCAACAGATCCTCGGTAAGTGACTAATAGCATGCTAAACTTTGAAATCTTAGCTAAGTGATATAAAGGATTGATTGCGCACACATATAATCCTTTAGATATAAACCGTTGACCAAGTCTGGGACTAGGACTGGATCTAGCTGCACCTAGACTCCTCTCTGAGAAGGAGTTTAGAAAGCAAGGGGATCCTTCCGAACCTCATGACTCAACGGGAGGGTCTCCCTGACAGTTTTGTCTGACCCTGTCCTCTATGCAGTAAATAATCAAGTGTGCCTCGCCATCGAATCTTGTTAAAACACTGTCACATTGAACTTTGTTAACTCCCTATTCTGTATCAATAAACTATATTTTTTACTTCTCTCTAACGAGTGAAGTGCACTCTCACTCCATCCGCGACAGGGACGTAACAAGAAAGCAGCAAATACTTTCTGCTGCATACTTATATCTAAAGCGTGACACTGCCGCATTAGAGATTTATGAAAAGTTCTCAATCTCTTATAAATCTGTGTAGGTAAATAACTTATGTTGACATGCAGTCCTTAAAGTATAACACAGCATTTTCTACTGGTAATAAACACATATAATACAGATCCCAATTAAAATATGTTCAAAACCATAAAACATCTACTTCATCATGAACCACAATTTTAATAAGAGTTATTCAAAAGCACGTCTTGATATAAGTATCTTGTACTGAAATGAACATGGCCATGGTCTCCCACATAACATCGCAGTCCAATACTCAATGAGTTTATTTGAATCTTAGACTCAAATACAAAAATACACAACACTACACTTCCTTTAATTCAGGAACACCCTCTGGCTTTTGCTATGATGTTCCATCACGATCTGAGTGGAATTGATATACTAATCTGGGAAAGGGCTGGAGTCATCACTTAAGGAATATTTTTAATATATGAATTAGTCCTTCAAATAGTATTAGTTTTCTAATAGTGATAGATATTGGATTGATCTCTTTTGGAACCAGAATATGAGGACCATGAATCTAGTCCGAACAAATAGCATGACTTGATTTTTTTCTGCTGTAAGTATAGTTAAACATTGAAACAGATTCTTTAGGAAGATTATGCAGTCTCCTTCCCTGAAAGGTTTTACGAACAGATAAAAAATATTGGTAAAGAATAGTTTAAACATCACTGTACATGCCATATGTACCAATAATTAAGTTAATTCTTCTCAGTCATTACAGATGAGTAGCGAACTGTAAGATCTCAGAAGGTATTCCATGGCACTACTGCAAAAATATGACTGTAAAATAAAGCCAACCCCCCCCACTTCCACACATCTATACAAAAAAACCCACACAATACACACATACACAAAAGCTCAAGAGGAAAGCTACAGACAAACATTTAAATTTTACTCTTGTTTTCATCAGGTTGCAAAATGGAAACCATGAAGCAATACTCAACAAATAGTTAGGCTGATTTTGGTTTTTTTTGGAAAGGCTGGATGGTTTTTTGATTCAAGAAATGTTCTGAAACACTTGGCTGGGTGACTCTGAAGGCCCTTTTCCTTCTGGGCCTATCTGCTATGAATTTCTGATTGTACTTTTTAGGCACACTTTGTTAGGAAGGGCATGAAGCGATAGACCATCATCCAGGAAGCACTGAAGGACCAGGTCTTGGTATCATATCCATAAAAGTAAGCATGAATTCAACATTTATGCCCCTTAAATTCTTATTTTCTCCTTTAAGCAATAACCGGCAATAACCTTGACAGTACCCACCCAGTGCTAGTCACCTAGAAATAGACCAAATCGCCAACATCTTTTTCATTAATGCACTTTTAAAAAACATTCCTGAATGTATGAAGTATAAATGTTAAAATAAAATGGAATATAAAAATAAAATGCAGTATCTGACTATTCATAGTTTGCAACATGTTGTATACACCATGTCCTTGATACCAGCCAGTTCAGTGATGACAGATTACAGTTTTCCCCTTCTGTCAAGAAATGCATGGAAATTGTTCTGTTCAATGAGACATCCAAGACAAAACAGAGACGCATTTCTTTGAGATTTATGTGTTTGATTTACCTTCATTATCCCTTAGAGTAAAGTTGGGATTCAAAGAAAGCCCTTCATCAAGGGAAAAATGGAATCTTGCCCCATTTGCAGAGTAATCTTTGTCAGTTGCAGTGATAGTCTGAATTACCTGAAATAAAAATGAACAGTGAATGTGTTGAAATTTGAACTTGACCCAAATAGTACCTGACCTCAGCAGGATGCTCAAACTTAGCTTATTTTAATTTTCTACTTGACTGCTGCTAAATTCAACCCATGAAATGACTGGGCCATTAGCTTGATTTCTCTAGCATGAAATATTTTAGGAACCACATTTCAGAGCTAGATAAAAGTATCTAAAGCATCTATACTTTCTGACATTCTGATATGGTCAGGACCTGGTACAGAGATTTTCACCATCTGCATTGCATACTGGTGACTTTCAGAATTACAGTTTCAACTAAATATCTGTTTTTATGGAGCCAAAATTCAGGCTGAACCAGGATGGTCTATGCAGAGCATTGTCTGCTTGCCACCCCAATAATTAGATGCACTTGAATATTGGTTAGGAAAAATAATTGTTTAACCAAAGTGGCAGGTATATAATACCAGCTCTCTGTTTAAAATTCCTGTTAAGAATCATTTTTAAATTGCTGGAGAACAGAAGAGGAAGAACAGCAGCTACTCCTGGTTTTAGTCTGGTTTGCCCAAAAGGAACAGAATTAGATGCAGCAACCACGTCTGGGAGAGGTATTTTTGAAAGGTAGGACCTTTGCCTTCAAAAGCCCTGGTGGTTTTTAAAATTTACTTTCAACTAAAACTGAGCCAGGCTTTTGGAATGTGTGACCAAGCAATATTTCTACCTCTGCTTTCATTTTCATGCTGGGCCTGGAAGCTCAAGTGCTAAAGTAGAATTTAATAAAAGTTGTTCTTCTGATATAGGCAGTGAAGCCTACACAGACTGCTGCACAGAGCTGATAGATATCCTGAGGGAAATGTAAGAGGGAAGGGAAAGTGCTCTTTTCATGAGAATTTTTCTGTTCAGTGTTCAGCTGTAGTCTGTCTGGACTGAACCATAAACAGTGTGGGCTCAAGTGGTTTGGTCTGTTTTAAAACTAAAAGACAACACACAGTTCTCTACCTCCATTCACATAAGACAAGCAAAACAAATACATTTTAAAGTCAATAGAGTACAATGCTTATTCCATTGACTATATACAATATAGTACATTATATTGACTATACACACCTGAGACAATTAACAATACTGATTATAATTGCTGAGAATATTTTAAGTTTGTTGTAATACTTTTTTGCTGAACTGTAGCAGAATAAGATCAATCTGAAATGTCTATAATCAAGCAAGTTACCAAAGTGATGGCAATATTGGTGAAAAAGTTTGGCAAAAGCTTATTGTTCTCTGTTGAATTTTGCAAAGGTGGCATATCTGTTACTGAAACAACTACCATGTAAAAACAGAAATATAAGATTATCTTAGAGAGACATATTTAGTTAATAATGTTGAAAAGGTATGAGGCAAAGCAAGACAAAAAAATAGTTGATGGAAGAGTATTTTCAAGAGAATCAGTTTCTGTTATTACTCAAATACTAAAAATACTGTTAAATACCATACATAGCTGTAAAAAAATTCAGATAAGACCTTAAAAATATGAATTTATTAAATATTGTTTATAAATCCTCATTGCTGTTTATCAGTGAAATATAAGTCATTTTGCCATGCAACTTCAGCTTTTATTTGACAGCCTAGTAGATAAACTTTTGTCCTGTTGCCCTCTCTTACATAAAACATTCAGTGACATTTCACAGAATCTTGCTTCAAGAACATGCCATTTTGAAAAAAAAAACAACCTTTTATCAAGACCTCAGTGCCGCAAAACTATATAAAATTTATTTGTTTTTAAGACTAATTTTAAAACTCAACAAAATATACTGTCTATATTCCCTGATTTCACACACGGAAATTCAAGTATCCCCTGAATTCACCAATGTATGTAAAAAGTATAGTAGCAAATGGTATAGAAATCATGCTTTTCCATGTGGAAAATAGACATTGTATGTGTAATAGGACAGGCCGAAATATTTTTGACAGAACTGTTTTTAAACAGAAAGTTCACACTCTTTCAGAAAAGGCTTTTGCTTTCTAAGGAAAAGATTTTTAAGACATTAATTCAGAGGTGAGGAACAGAAGTGTGTGTCCTCTTGACACCCAAATGTACTGTTAACCCTTTTCTAATCAATAGGCCAACTAATTAATGGCCTATTAGCAGACATTAACATGCACCTTATCAAAGCTGATTAAAATAAAATTATAGACACAGAATCTCAGCTGCTGTAAAGCTCACTTGACAGCACTGAAGCGATGAAACTGAAGGGTTATGCTATTTTCTTAAAGGAAAGAGTTGGCAAGAAAAGAAAGAATATTAAGAATGGAGGAGAATTAGAGAGTTGAAGAGGATAGAGAGCAGGTGCTAAATTCTACTCAGATCCTTTTCAGAACTGAATCAATAAACAACTAAATATACAAACGGCAAACTTAAAGCAGAGGCGTTCCTCACCAGCTAACATTGATTTCTTTTGGCAATTAGAAATAACAGCATCCAGGGTGAGGTAGCTCATGTTGGCAGCACATTATTTATACACTGTGATTCTGAAAAAGTTCTTTGTGTGTGTGGGTGCACACACGCACGTGCACACATACACACACACACCTGTGTGTTAATTTACAGTGATGGATAGTGTCAGGGAAATGACATTTCACTACTATCACAACTTTTTCTATTATTCCTCTGAAAAGCACCCAGAAAAAACGTAATCTTTGGAGAGCTATAGTGAATACGACTAGCAGATCTAGTCAGATACTTTAACAGGTTCATACTCTGCCAGGACAAACACTGAACTTGGAAACATTCAGAAAACCATCAACACTTCACTCCTTCACTTTCCAGAACAAAGCATTTAAACTTTTTTTTACATTGCTATTTGCTCCCATTGTCTTAAAAATAATAAAACAAGTTGCATTTGAAGCAAAGGAAAATTTCATTGTAAGTTCACTTTGTGGAAGATTGCAAAATTTCATTTTCCTACATTGGCTAAATTTCACAATCATTCACAAAATAACTACATTTCTAGAAGTCAGAGTTGTCCAAGTCTGGATACCATCTAAGATCAAAACACAGCTGCTTTATCTACTTTTATATATAATATCTACCAGGCTTCACCTGGAAGCTGTTGGAGATACTTAGTTTTTCTTCTCAATAAGGTGACTGCTAAGGGAGTAAGGCTGTTACTTCAGTATGGAAATGATCATCTTCTCACAAGCATTATCTGTTTGAGATGCCTTAGGGGGGTTCATTTAAGCACTTAAGTCCTTAAGTTTTATTAGGTTTTTGTTGTTTTTTTAAAGTAAACAAATTGAGCTGTGGAGGGAAAAAGAAGCAGGAGACAGAGGCTGTGTAATTAAATGATACTGTGATTTCTCTCCATAGAAGACTCTTCTGAAAATAAACAAGCAAACACAAAAAGTCTTCCGATGACAAACTATTGGTTAGTTTATCTTGCACATAATAAATTCAAAATAGATGTGCTGAGGAAAGAAATAAAGACTCTCACAGGGTAGTGCAGGGATGGAGCCCCACCTCAAAGCACTAGTCAAGCAGAAATGCCTGGCAGTACCTGACAGAATTTGTTCTTTAGTGATAAGTCCTATGAATCATTCTCCAGATGATGGATAACTCAGAGTAAATAGTGCCTTTTCAGTGATTCAAAACCATCCAGTTGGGCACTCTTTCTAGCATATGGAACACTTGTCTTGTTCTATAATCCTTGTTTATTTGTTCCTCCTCAATATTTGTTGAACGTTGTCATTTTCTTTCTTAAACTAGACAGTAAGATCTTCTGAGTAAGAGCCATGTACTTTTGTGTTTTGTTTTGGTTTTGTTTTTTGTACAGTGCAATGGTATCACAATCTTTTCTGAAGACTTGTTGTGCAATGCAAATAAAAATTAGTGCATGTCATGTACGTAATGGAGTCCTGTTAGTTTAAGAATACAACAGCATGCTGATCCAGCCTTTCACATTAAACTACTGCTTGTAGAGTCCTTCATGGTAGCATTAATCTTGGGTGTTAAACTGCAATGCAGGAGGTCAAGAGTCATTCACGCTTGCAACAGTAGCTCAGAGAGAAATACAATGCTAACCTAAATCAGGAGCAAATGCTGTTATAGTAAAACTTATTTTATCCTTAAAATCTCTCTCATAAATTTCCATTTGCAAAGCTACTGTTGGAGAGTTAAAACTTTCCTAATAAGAAACATTAGCTACTCACCACCAACACCAATCCCGGCAAAGAGAGCAATTCTGAGCTAGCTTCACTGCATGCTTAAGATTATTATTAATTATAAGAATTATTGAACAATTATTGTTAAATTATATAATTTTAAAAACATCAGGATATGTTGAAAGCAATTGCAATTAATGCTTAAGAGATTTTATCTTTTTTTAAGTTAGTCTTTTACAAGTTCTAATTCTTCTATATTTGGCTTTATTTGGGGGTTTCAAAACATTATTTTTACTTTAATAAGCATGTTAATAAGGAATATTCAGTTGATAGACAGACCTATTTAGATTTTCAAAGGCTTTGAGTGAGGTGTCTCAACAAGAGCCCTGAAGAAAACTATGCAGTCATGAGATAAGAGGGAAGGTCCTTGCACAAATAATTGCTCAAAAGACAGGAAATAGGGTCTCTTCTGTAAAGTGTCTATTCCACAAGGAAAGGAAGCCACAGAGATTTCCTGTTCTGCACAGATTTATACGTTGGTCAGTGTAATAAGAAACGTCTTATAAAGAGTATGAATAATCAGCCTACCAAATCTACTTATGATACTGAGTTGTTCAAGGAAGAAAAGAGGAAGGGCTGACACTAAAGACCTTCCAATACTCAGTAGCCAGGCAATATAGACAGGTGAAATTCATTATACATAGACCTAAAGTCTTAACTTCACATACATGATGATGATCTCTGAGCTGACCATTATTTCTAATGATACTGGTGTTATGGCAGGCAGGTTTTTGCATTCAGTACTTACTAGTGGTTAAAAAGCAAAGCCACTGTTAGAAATTGCTAGGAAAGGAATAGAGAACAAAGCAGAGATCATCATATACTATGAAATATGAACTATGATAAGAATTATAAACCACTGCATATCTGCATCTTGAATCTTGATTCCCCATCTCAAGGTGAATAGAGAGGGATTGCAGAAAGTTCAGAGGAGGACAAGATGAATGATCAAAAGTCTAGAAGGGCTTTATCACGGCTTGTCCAAGTTAAGTAGGACTCTTCAGTCTAGACAAGAGACGGCTGAGGGGCAATGTGCTAGAGATTTATGAATGGCACAGTGATAATATATAGGGATCAACTGCTCTCTCTCTCTCTCTCCCAACACAAGAATTGGTAAATATTGATTGAAGACAGCATGGGAAGATTAAAAAAAAAGAAAAAAAGAAAAAAAAGAAGACACTAGGTCTTCCTGAAATATGCAATTACACTGTAAAATTCCTTGCTGCATGAGGTAGCAGATATCAAAAGTTTATATTTGTTGTAGGAAAAGCTAGACAGATTCATATGAGATGGTTATTAAAGGATTATTAAAAACACAGAAACCACACTTGGATCAGGAAATGATCTGCAAATGATCTGAGACAAGGAAGTACTTGGGGTAAGTATCATACATGCTTGCCATGTTCTTATACTGCTCTTTAGGTGTCAGCTTTAGACTTGAGATAACTTTGGTCAGCCTATAGTCTGATGAAGTACAGCATTTTTATAGTCTCCACATTAAAAATAGAAATATGCACTATGCATTTATGTACACTGCTTTTAAAGATTTGATGAGAAATCTGTTATTACTAGTAATATATTCCTCAGGAAAGATATGAGCTTGTAATTGCAACTTACAACCTGTGTAATAATGCAAAACCAGCATAGAGTGCTGAGTAAAAGCTCAATCTATCCAAAAAAGCAAAGGTACTTGGTAAAATTGTCAAAGATTGGACTGCAATGAAGTGCATCGATCACAGGAGCAGTGGCTGGAATGTGTTTCTGCTATTCAGTCTCAGTTCTGACCCTCCCCTTCCCTTTAGTTGTGAAAAACCCATTCAGCATCTTTTCCATAATGACCCTGCACAGACAAGGGCAATCAACATGCAAAAAGTGAGGATGGCAACCATGTTAACCAACCATTTCACTGAGCTATATTTGAAAACTTGCTACCACGTGGCACTTAGATGAGAGACGTTAAATCTGCTTCATCCATTTTGTTCAGGATAGTGACTTGTCAAATTCCATCACTTATCTGACAAGTTTAAAGTTTTGCCCATCTTTACTGAAGATAGTTTGGGTATTTTTTTGCAGCAACAAGATATATTGAACAAGTTCCTAAATCTTCTCCCTTCAGCCTAATACAGTTAAAAAGTTGAATCAAATGTGAAATACGAAAATGAAATCAGAAAGAATTATGACATGTGTTCCCTGAATCAAACTTCTTACGTATGTGGCATTAACAAATAAAGTAATTCTTCTTTCTCACTGGGAGAAAGATAACTGTGAGTTACCTGACCAGGCTTTGCATTCTCACAGACAACTACATCATACTCTCTGGCGAGCTCTGGAGGGTTGTCATTGACATCCAGGATTCTAACACCAACTGGAACGTGGCTCACTAGCCCAGGATTGTCTGCAAAATACACAAGGGGGTATTAAGACTTTTTAAATATTCAATATTCCATGACATCCTCAATTTAAACATGGTTTCCTAACACAATAACTGGATGAGAACTAGATACAGCTGCAGAAATGTAGGTAGCAAGACACAAAAAGATGTTGTTTGCTGTGCTTCATTAACTGTTTTGAAAAATAATTTAAAAAAAAAGGATGGAAAGTATAGTATGAGTCTTAAGTCACTGTTATATCATATCAATAAAAATGCAAGTTATTCTGGAACTGAAGTGGGAGAAAGCTGTTAGAGTTATCGCATACTGTCACACTGTATGCTAATAAATTATCAACTGCTTTGTAATGAATGTGAAAGCATCATCACAGTACCAAATAAAATCCAATACAAAAAATATTAAAAACTTTTTTATTTTCTTGCATGAGAGCTCATTCTCAAAAAGAGCTCACCCTCAAAAAGCACAATAAATAGAATCATTTAAATGAGAATACACTTTCCATGATAAAATGGGAAACACCCCAATTTTTAAAAATCCATAATTCCCTTGTTCTTACTACTAAGTACTAAGAACATTTTATTTTGTTGAAAGAATGATATATTAAATCTTTTTATAATTAGCTGAGATACCCCTTCTGAAATCTGTATAAGTATCTATCAGTTAGATTACAAACTTCATTTCACTTTCACCAATTAAATGAAACTATCAGTGGAAGATAGCAAAGTCAATCTTTCAAACACAACAAGACGGAAGAATGGGGTCTTACAGATTGACATTTTAAAAGTGTCCCTGTGTGTTTTAAATGTGTTAAAAAGTTAAAAGTGTTTTAAAATGTCCCTGTGTGTGCTCATGAGAAGAAAAAAAAAAGAAACATCAGTAGTCTAAACCTCATTTGCCTTAGTTATTTTGATCTTAATTAATCCACATCATGTTTCTGTCAAAAAGGGTCATTTGTAAAATGCCTTAGATTTGTCACACCTTTAATGGCCTCTGCTTAGAATTCTGAAAGACATTGGTTAGACACATGTTTGGATTCAAAGGCACCAGTAATGTAGCCTCCCAATGAAAAAATATTTGAGAATGTTGAAGTTTCTTTTGACAAAGTGAGAGATTTATGCTTCTCTGTTTTCACCTGGGATACTAAGTCAAAGAGCCTGGGGTTTACAAGTTGTCTTCAGATTTTTCACATTCTCTTTTTAACTAATATGTCTATGTTCACCTGATGATTTTAATTAACTTTTGGAACTCTGTCAATTATCCCCATAAAATGGGAATAGAAAGGAGGTCCAAAAAGTCAACAGAAAAGGAAGACTTAACTTAGATAATATAGGAACCTCTATTCCCAGTTAACATTAGCATTAGAAGTTATAAGAACACACTCAGAAGACATTTAGACTTGCAAATACAATTTTCTTACTGAAATTTTCCTCGGTTGTTGTTTTTTTCAGTTTTACCTCAAAACTATGAATATCTTTATAACAGGTGAACTAAGGGACAAAAGTAGGCCATCTCAATTGTGTTCATGCAAGACTGAGGCTTTCCATTGCTATCTAGAAAACAATTCTAGCGGAAGACTTTGAGGAATGTTAAAATGCTGGGAATATATGAAGGAAGGTGAGGAAGAATGACACTTGGCTGTTCACTAAGCAGTTGGGAGAAAGGAACCATTCATCTACCTTTAATCTTACTACTGAAGGAAGCAATCTTGTCTCCAGGAGACCCTTTGCAGTATGAGTATTAACACAAAAAGATTTTTGATCCTTCCCTGGAGGTAGGTTGTGAGATTGTGCAGAACAGCACAAGCAGCAGAGATTGAATATTTCTTATTGCTCACTGAAATATAGCTTGCAAACTCATTTAGGTAACTTCCACTGTCAATGCCATCAGACAATCCAATTACAAAAATCCTGTAATTACAATTACAGGACATGATATCAAGCAATAGATGATCTAGAGATGATCTACAACTCAAAGGAGCTTTGTTCTTGAGGCTTCGTTCAGGAAGCTTTCACACATAGTTTGTGAGGTATGTGAACTAGAAATTGGTATAAATTAAAGGAAGGACACAAAGCAAAGAGACAGCACACAAAAGCATTGAAAGGAAAGGGAAAACAGATCACAGTAAAGGGTTAAGGGTGAATAAATCCATTTGGGAGTGGATTCATTAACTACAGTGAAGGAACTGAAGATTTTAATACTAGAGAAATCCCGAAGAAGCTTTTGCCAGAAGGCAAAAAAAGTTGCGATTATCAGATAATCATAGGATCACTGAAAAAATCTTAGTTGGGAGGGACTTCTGGAGGTCACTGGTCCATTCTCCAGCTCAAAGCAGGGCCATCTTCAAAGATATAAGGGGGCATAATACATCTAAGAGGGAGGGAGCCAAAACGCAGGAAGAGCACAGGGCAGAGAGTACCAGAGATAGAGAACCGTTCTGTAGGTCTGGCATGTTTGGAATAGTTACTGGGGAAGGAAAATCAAATTTTTTAGTCCAATGCATAGCAAAAAAATGGTAAATACTTTTGTTTCACTACAGTGTATCAGACCTCTTTGCCCCATCTTGAATGTGTCCTCTTGTACGCCTGTCACTACTACCCAGTGTGGTCTTACTCTAGTCTATTAAATTTGCAGTATTTTCAAAGAGATTTCATGGAGATTCAGAGAGTTTACCTTTATTTGTTCTGCAGCTGCTTTGCAGTACAAAGAATTCATAAATACCTTACCAGTTCAAAAGAGTTCTTAATGCACAAGGTATCATTAGTATCTTTCTGGAAGCAGTTACCTCATTGGGTTCGTTGACATTTGCAGGCAAATTTCCATATTGACAGCCTACTCACTACAAAATGCTAATCGGGAAAGTCTTAACAACACTTACCAAAACAGTCTTGAAGTTTGTCAGATTGCGTATACTGCATAGATGTGCATGCAAGGCGATAGCACAGTTTATAATGGGGGGAGAGAATGAGAATGAATTAAGAAGGACCTTACAAACTTTTTTTTTTTTTTAGGTTTGGTTTTGTGGTTTTATTATAAACTAAATATAAACTCCAATTTTTGTCAGGTGTAAACCTCACCTGCAGTCTTCCAACCACTCTAATAACTAATCCGTTTAGTAGTACATTTTTGTTAATTAGACAAATTTCTTGAAGCAGTTTGGCAAATCTCCAGTTTTAAGTTAATCAGTGCTGACATATATTTCAGGCCTGCACATTATAAAAGAGCCAGATCCATTCTGTGTCCTATTAGCATTGTGCCTCAAGAGTAGATTTTTCAGTGAATGCTCACTGTTTTAAGGGATAACTGAAGCAGAAACATTGCTCTGATTCACCTACGTTAGGGACTTGCTTTCTTATGCTTGAGACTTTTCCCAGAATAAATAGTGCTTCTGCCAGAATACTAAATATCTGTAAAGTGAATCCATTTCATTGAGTATCGACCCCTCCACCAGCAAGTCCTCTGTGAACTTACAGAAGTCCCTAACAACAGCCAGTCTGAAGTCTTGAATCTTCTCTTCCAGTAATTTCTGTAGGCAAACTTTAAAACCCCTATTTAAGAAGAAAGTTTTTTAATACAGCTACTGCTGTCTAAGACTTCCTTTTCATATTAACAAAATTCCCATGGGCTTTATGAAAAAATAAAAGAATAACAGTCCTGACAACAACAGTCTTTTGTATTTTTTTTTGGTTTTGCATGTGGTTTGGTTTTTGTTTTGTTTTTTGGGGGTTTTTTTTTGTTTTTTTTTTTTTTTAAGTTAGACTGGTATAGATAAACAGTTATTATTATGAAAGATGAGTGAATAATTTAACCCAGAGACAGCCTGAATTATTTCAAAAGGTTGAAGGATTTTGCAAAAAAA
Organism: Ciconia boyciana; assembly: GCF_034638445.1. Lineage (NCBI taxonomy): Eukaryota > Metazoa > Chordata > Aves > Ciconiiformes > Ciconiidae > Ciconia > Ciconia boyciana. Next base: position 84,660,773 of record NC_132935.1, read on the forward strand.
TGAAATATTTTTAGATGTTTTCATGATCTAGAACAAAAATCTTCACCTAGATTAGGATTAGAATGAATGTCTATGCTTTTGCATCATCAATATTAAATATTGATCTTAATCAGTACAATAACAACTTTTTTTCTCATTTTGACAACTTTTCAAGACCTTATGAGGCAAGCCAATACTTAGGAAGTTCAACAAACTATCAATTCCAATACTTTTTTAAAGAGAAGTAGAAAGCACTCCTCACACTTCTCTAATAATGATTAGTTTTGACACATTAGAAGACTAAACATAGACCTAGAAAGGATAAAATATACTACAGAAACAGAACTAAAATGATGAAAGAATGGCTAATATTTAAGTGAGCAGTAATATTCAGAAAATACTGGGTTTAATTTAGGATGGTGTATATGTGATAAACTAAATTTTCTGTCAAGGAGAAAATTATGCAGAATCCAGTAAGTGTAACGTTCTATTCTGCTTTTTTAAGATAGTGGGTACTTTTAAATGTTGTTACCTGAAGTTGGCTAGAAAATATTTTATTTTTTTTTGTAGCAAAATTTGACTTTTCACTGACAAACACAAACCTGAAAGCACTGATCAGTTCTCTTGGATCATGGTAGTAGTGGTAGCAGTAGTAGCAACAGGAGCTATAGTAGGAATAATAGCACTGCAGCAGACTTAAAACATTTAGCGCTCTCAAGCTGGCAACTCCTTCTGCCTTAATGCAAACAAAATTCTGCAGCTTATAGACAATGGTGGTGCTCACCTCCTGAGTAGATCAGGGCACCACAAAATATATTGATTCTGTGGTCAGAAATGTCCATTTTGAGATTCTGGTACTGATTCACAAAGCCCTGAATAAGGAAATGTCATGTGATCCCAAAGATTGTCTCTTCTTTGGGGACCCACCTTGGTAGCCAGGAAGAGCCATACCCTACACCATCTTCAGATGACAACGTAGGAATATCTTCATCATACCTTTCCCCAAAGAAACAGAGGAGAAGAAAATCCATCATGCCTAGAAGCCAATGACTAAACCAGGATAAACAGGGAAATAAGCATCAAACTTGGAATTAGAAGCATCACTTCTTGAGCAGGATGGAGAGCTAGCTGCCTTTTGACAACTTTTTTTTTTTTTTAATAGTTTTGTGTAGGTTTTCCTTATTGCATTGATAAATACATTTAATATAATAGTAGATTCTGCTACAAATCATATTATTGTGATTTTATGGTCCATTAGTAGGCAACTTGCCAAGGCTGAAAATAAACTGTTTATCATTGGAAAGTTTGGACAGGGTACCAGTATTGTGTCTAGCTCTCACCATTAAAAAGATATTAGATATTCAGTTTGTCTCTACTCCATGAGCAAAACAGTCTTAAAACTCAGACCTTGTACTTTTAAAATCTGCTTTAATCTGGTCCACATTTAGGGAAATACTTTTGTGGCAGATTCTGTTTCTTGGAAAAATAAAGTAATTGTTACCAATACCAAAACTCTTTCTGAAACTGAGCTAGCTGGCAGAATGCAAGTGAGATGAAAGATGAAGAATGAATGTGATTTTTTTCTTGGTGGGGGCAGGGCTTAAGGTAACACTTTTATGTCTGGTTCTGTAATGTACCTATAGACATAATCATAAATGTAGCAAAACAATACATAAGACAAAACTTCTCTGTACTGATGTTAAAAAAATTGTGTGAATTTCATTATTTAAGTGTACTCTGTATTGTTAAAAAAAACATTAGTTTTGAAGAAAAAATTATAGACCAAAAATCACTATGAGGAAATTTTATATTTAGTTTAAGAAAAAATTCACTTCAAGGAAAAACTAAGACACAACGCTAGCAACAAACTCACTGGTATTAAACAAATAATCGTCCTGTTGTCCACCAGATACAGAGGGTTAGGAGCTTATAACACTGCAACAGCTCTTTGTTCTAATTTCGATTACTTTCCTTTAGATCTTGAAAAGGGTTCCTTTTTCTAAAAAATAATTATTTGACACAAGGCATTAAAGTTATTCTTGAGTATGGGAAAAAGTTTAAAATGAGAAAATAAAATGTCATCAATTCTTGTTCTTTTCTAATTCTTTCAATGCTATATGCCAGGAAGATATTATTCCATAGACTTGTTTCCTTCAGGCAATGCATATGTTGTTTTCATGTGTTTCAAAACAAACAGAAATTAATTGTGTATTTTTGTATTTTGATTTACTTTTGGAAAATAAATCAGTGTGCCTCTTAATAGCATTAACAGGTTTATTCTGTTTACTTTAGATCTCCACTCTATCTTCGGTTCTCATTCTCCATATGACAGCCTCATGTAGTGCTATCAGAAGTAACATATTTTAATCTCCTACCAAAATCTTAGGAATGTCTTTTCTGCTGCAATGCAACCATAAAACATGAAAAAGAACTGGCAAATTCTTCTCATAACTTGCTGTTCACTGACGGCAATATGAAGTGGCAATATTTCTGTCCAGTACCTAAATAAAAGATATAAGTGCACCTCACTCTATATACTTTATCTGTTTATTTAATGTAATTATAGGGCTTTCAATATTTATTCAAAATCTCAAGGAGTTTCATATGTCACTGCTGCAAATTATTATTTCTATCTCTGTGTCCTGTTTTCCTCTGAATTGTATAACTATATCTTTCTGTTATTGTTTCTGTTTCTACCAAAACTTATTGATGAAAAAACTGCTTATTTTATAATTAGAACATGCACTTTAATCTTTTTACCATAATTCTTGCAAGCTAACTGTTACAAACTCTTATTCTTGTGAACTGTCCTGCCTTTTCACCTATTTTAATTCTGAATAGGGTTTATTGGCCCTCTGTGAAAATATCTCTGAGAGTTATTTCTTTGTGTAGTTTTCATCATGACTGTATTTTCCGGGGATCCTTTCAATACCACATCACAGGGTATTGCATATTTTGTCAATGAGGTATTGCTCTGACTCAACACTTTGGTATCTTATTTCCTGAAGCTAGTATGAGGAATATGCACGGAGAAGAAAATAAGGAAGAAATATAAACAAAGACAAATATATTTGGGTTTTTTTTCCAATATCTGACTGTGTCTAATAGCATTGGAGATTTTTGTTTTGTCTGTAAAATGGATTGCATAATGATGTCTCTTAAGTATTTTGATTTCTAATACACTGTGGTATCAAAGCTCTGTATGTGCAGTATCCTTTCATGTGGTCATTTTTTACTGTCTCTTGCTAGTATTTCTTTAAGTCTGGGGGATCTGACAGAACCTGGAAGGTACCCTGTTATTTCAGTTCTCCAGTTCTCCACAGCCTCTCCAAAGCTTTACAGATTAGGAACTCTTTATGAACCCTTCAAAGATAAGTTTGTGCATTCATTGCATTCAAGGTGATCCTTTAGGTAAATAGTGGGAAATTATCTGCTTTTCCATTCTCAGCCATTGCAGATCATTTTGGAGACACTCAGGAACCATGTAACTTCATCCCAAAAAGATTGGTGACCTAGTAAACCCAGAAATCTATTTTACACACTGTTATACTTACCAGCTGCATAAGAGAAATATGTGAAAAATTCCCTATACAAAGTATCTTCTAAATCTCTGAAATATAAACTTTTGGATCTGCCCTGAAATACAAGCACTTATCTTGCTTTAAAAAAATCATGTTTCTTATTACAACACAGATATTCTTATTATCCATCTAAACGTCCAGTACTTTATGAATCCCAGTAATCTCTTGATGTTAACATAATCTGAAAGACATATCTAGAAGCTGGATTGCTCTGGATCTATTGAGCAGATATTAAACACACTCAGTTCAGTTGTTAGAATTAATATCTAAAAGGAGTTTCCTGACACAGTCTTCCTTGCTATATTCCTAAGCAGAAATTTTTAGTGAAAGCTATAATCCTCACTTTGATTCTCAAATCAAGACATTGTCTGATTCCTTCTGTCATCAGTGTTTATTTCTCCCTGCATCCTTTTATTCCTTCTTATTGAGCACAAAGACTTCAAGGATACTATTATTTGTCCTATTTGCAGCACTGCTTTGAAAACTTTGAAATACATGTTTATTTTTCTAACTGAAATTGGCTTTGGAACAGGCAGATGTCCATCCATTTATATTTTAGTGCCACTGTTCTCTTGCAGGGGCTCTGATCTGGGGTTTTGCCACTATTGTTGCTTTTGCTTTTGTTATCAACACTACTATATGCTAGAGAGAAACCTTAACTGAATCTCCCACAATTATTTTTACAACCACCTATTTTCTTTGAGAATACATTACTATTTGTGAGAAACTTGTGAGTTGTCCTTTTTATTCTCCACATTCAACACACAGTTCCCAATATCACAAATCACAATATCTCCAAGAATGGAGACTCCACCACCTCTCTAGGTGACCTGTCCCAATTTTTAACCAATCCCACAGTAAAAACATTCTTCTTATGTTTAAATGGAATTTTTGGTATTTCAGTTTGTGCACATTGCCTCCTGTCATTTCACTGGATACTACTCAGATGAGTCTTTCCTCATCTTTGCTCATCTTTACTCATCTTCTTTACTCGCCAATCTCAGCCTTGCCTCATACAACAGATACTCCAGTTCTTAATGATTTAATGTCCCTTCACTGGACTTTGTCCAGTTGCTCCATATCTCTCTTGTACTGGGCAGCTCAGATCTGGACCCAGCATTCCACATGCGGCCTCACCAGTGCTGTGCAGAGGGGAAGGATCACCTCCTTCAACCTACTGGCAACACTCTTCCTCACGCAGTGCAGGATGCAGTTGGCCTTCTTTGCCACAAGGGCTCATTGCTGGCTCATGTTCAACTTGCATCCACCAGGAGCTCCTTTTTTGAAAAGCAGCTCTCCAGCCAGTCAGCCCTGCATGTGTACTGGTGCATGGGATCATTCCTCTCCAGGTGCTGGACTCTGCATTTCCTATTACTGAACTTCACAAGATTCCTGTTCACCCATTTCTCCAGCCTGTCGAGATCCCTCTGGATGGCAGCATGACCCTCTGGTGTATCAGCCATTACTCCAGTTTTGTGTCATTTGCAAACTGGCTGAGAGTGCACTCGGTGCTATCAACCACGTCATTAATGAAAACACTAAACAGTATTGCATCCAGTATCAGCCCCCAGGGGTACTCCACTAGTGACTGGCCTCCAGCTGCACTTTGGGCTGCTTATCACAACCCTTTGAGCCTGTAACTTAAGAAAATTTTCAATCCACTTCAGCATTCATTTATCTAGCCCATACTTCAATGTGTCTTGTTCTTAAATGAGTTTTTCTCAATGTTCCTTAATTCTTAGGAGCTAGGGAGGTTATTTGGGAGTCTGAATCACTTCCTATCATTGTGTGCTATCGTTACAAAGAACTCTAATTGACAGATCCTACACCAGACCTTAAAATAGCTCAGCCTTAACTTTTTCCACTCCCAAAGGAACAGCTATTCACTATGACTGTATTTCTTTCCTCTAAATCAGTCTTTCATCTGTTATAAAACTTCGTGCACTTGCTCTGTATTTTCCTATTTCCATTACTCTTATCAAAGACTTGGTCAAAAGCCTTTAATAGAGCTAAGCAAATTGTATCTTCTTCCTCTTTCAAATACTCTTTTATAAACTCTTTCAAAGAATTCAAACAAGCTAATGAAATGTGAATAATTCTATGTGAAACCGTATTTTAAAATCCTATTACCACCAATTTGTAGTCCTTTCCCCTGCCCCAAACATAGTCTGTAGATCCTTCAATATAAAATATAGTATTATTTTATAATCTTTCTTATTCCCTACAAGGACACTCCAATCACGAGGAGTTTTCAGGAAGTACTAGTACTGAAACAATCAAAGCACCAGCTTCAGTGGTGTGCCCTGGACACCAAAATCCCACTCTTCCTCACTGTATGCTGCTAAAGAACAGTGCATGGTAAAGAAAAAAGGGATTTCCTCATCCATTCTTGTGGCAATGAACTCTGGTGTGCTTAGGAAGTGTCTGGGTAAACAGAAAAAAACACTGTTCATTACATCAACATTACTCCCATCAGAGGAAAGGGAACTTCCACTGATCTCAGAGGGGACATTTGATCAATGCAGAGTGTATATCACATACTGAGACTAAAAGTGAAAGTAAATGTCTTATGAAAGATTCAGAAACGATAAGGCTGAAGCATGAGGATATCATACATTTGAGGGCAGAAATATGATGCTGATTCTAAATGTCTTTTACATAAAATAAGCACAGCTACAAATAGCTGCCCAAAGGATGATCAGTAGAAACTGAATTCTGTCAGTGAAATGTGTAAAGTCAAGAAAGGAAAACACTTGAAGAAACTAACTATATCCATAACATTATTTCAGGAGAGCACCTCTTATTGTTGAAGCAGTACAATCTTTCTGGGCCTTGCAGATTTTGCTATGTTCCTGGCTAAGCAAATGGTGTCAGAAGCTACAAATGCCTTCTACCATGTCAGAAGATGACTGCCACTCTCACAGCTAAATAACATTTTGGTCATAGCCTTCCACCTATTTTTTTTTCAGCTTTAGTCTTAGTTCTGCAATTCCTTGTGCACAGACTTGAAAGTGAATGCCATAAAAGGCTGTAGATATGGCATAGATAGCACTTAAGAGTTTTTGATGCTGTATAAACAACTTATGCTCCTTCTTCCATCGTAGATCCAATTACTGATTTCACAATGGATTTGGAAGAGTAAAGCAGTGTTAGAATTTTCAAATTACTGTAGGTAAGAAAATGGCTAAAGAAGTGGACACAAGGAAAGGCTGCACATCATTTAGGTTGCCTGTCAGTCTGCCTGCCATCCATCTCTTCTTCACTGCTATCTCTTCCTTTTTTCGTAACTGAATTATTTTTCAAACTGACATTATAGATTTACTTATCATTCCAACCCCAACTTTTAACAGTAAGAAAGGCAATGCAAGGGAGGAAAAAAAAAAAGACCTCTGCTTTCCTCTAACACCTTGCATCTGGAATGGAGAATTCCAAGCAGGCTGTCTTAAAAAAAAGGCATTTCATGCTCATTATTCATTCTATTCTCTTCTAGTTATAAACATAATCCTTCTCCATTCTCCTTACTATTCTCTCAGCATGGCACGTGTACTACCACTCACTTGACTATGTGAAATAAATAATGCGTAGAAAGCTACACTTAAGTTTAATGCTATTGAGATTTCTTTCTGCAAAATAATTACATTTGGATGGCTTCCCAAAAAGACTAGTGACTACTCCTTTTTCAGTATGTCACAATGTGGCTTTTAAATCTTAATTTAAATTAACACTTACTATGCACCTGCTTATGATTAGGCTTAAATTATATTTTATTTCATGCTGCACTGAAATAACACATTATATATGAAGACACTGTCAAACACACTGAAGTGTCAGTGGTTACCTTTTTTAAAGGGCTAACCATGAAACTCTAGATTTTACTATTTGCAATAGAAATTTACTTAGTTCAAAATGTCAATTTAGTTGCAGAAGCAGGTACAATAATAAGAAACAATTTGTTGTCCTTATAAAATATCTACATGCTGTTAATTCTGTACCATGTGCTAGTGATGTAGTGGCACAACAGATTCCATTTTAACCCAGAGATGAAACACGTGAAAGCAGAGGGGGCTTAATAATGTCAGTGGCAACTGTTACAGGTAAAACCTGTACTGTGTCATCTGGCAATGACGGAATACACCAAAAAAAAAGGAAAAAAAGGTAAAAAAGAAAAAGGAAAGGAATATACATAAAATTAGTTCACAGTTTTGATCAAAATTGCTGCCACTGAAAGACGGTATCACAAAGAGTACTTAGCAGGACTGGATCTATTGATCCAGGTTGGGATTTTTTCTTCATTTGGTTTGTTAAGTTTTTTAACTTTAAAACTTTGACTGTGCCAAAATAAATACCCTGTAACAAAAAGGTTAACTGAAATGTTCTTTAAACTGTTCTTGCCTCATGTAAAAATATTTATCTGAGACTACTCAGACAGACATTTCTTGACTGTTGCAAGGCTTATCTGAGGCAATGGAAATTCATCAGACTTTGAGGCCTTTCAAATGCACAGGCAAGTATTTATTGTATCTTTACTTGGCAATTTGCGTATTAAAAGGCCAGAGGTATACCCTGATAATCAGCAACTACTAGGCACCTGTCATATATAAATTAATATTGGTATATTTAACATGCAATTCACTAAAATAGATTAATAGGAGATACAAGAAGAAAGGATAGATTCTCAGACAGTACTATATAGTGTTATCTTCCAAGATACATGAAATATGAAACACAAACGGAACAAGCTGTTGATTTTAGGACACTGAATGCTTGGAACCATTCCTGGGTACACTGGCAGCCTTCTATCACATACAAAAAAACATGGTAAATTTACATAGGTGGAATCACACAGGCATGTAGGGTTTTGTTTATTTGTTCTGTGGAATTAGGGAATTTACACACAGATAAAATTCTCCTTTATCCAAACTGGCTAAAAACCCCATGGTGTTAAAAAGCACACAACATCTCAAGATAGTGTTTCTTAAAATCTGAACATTATTATTTTCCTTTCTATTTTTTTTTTAATACTATGTGCCAAATATATTATTTACCTATCTCAGAAGCAGCCACTGTGATGTTGTACCAAGGTGTCTCCTCTCTGTCAAAGATCTTGGCAGTCTTAATCGTCCCAGTGCTAGCATCAATGGTGAAATACCTATCTTCTTCTGTGTTATGATCAATGAAATATCTATGAAGAAATAAAACAATAAATATATACTCATTGTAGTATGTATCACCCAAAGTAACAGAAAGATACATAAGAATATTACTTTAAAGTTTTTCAAATCATAGAAATTTTTTAAAACACCCTAAGAAAAATCCTATATTATGGAGACACACAAAGTAACACCATATTTCATTTCTTTCATAATGTTACATTTCTTTTGATACATAACAAGGTTTCCACTGTGAGTCACAAAGTTATAAATTGCTAACAGGTGATATTTTACACAGCAGTATACAATCTTGTCAAAGGTAAGATGCACATATATTTTGCCTAAAAAATCATAAAATGGAAAGGCAGAAAAGAAAACAGGAAGATATTAAGATATTATTCTTCTGCTTATTTGCTTGTCACTGCAAACCAGTGTGCTCGGTCCTGGTACCTGATTTGCAGCATGTTTCTCTGACATGAAGCTGATGACATGATGACATAAGCTGTTTTGAACATAACAATTACAGAGACTAGTAGCAGAAATGGCCGATTCCCAGACCTGCAATCGACACTAGCCTGGAAGCAGAACTAAGCAGCCCTGCTTAACTCCCTTGGCTTCTGGGCACTTTGCCTAGCAGAGAAAGTAAAAGCCTTGAAGTGGGTAATGGAAGCAGAGGGAGGGAACGTAAAAGAAGAGATTGACAAGACATTTTTTCTCAAGGTCGGAATCATTTACAACAGCTTTTAACAAATGAAGCAATTACAGACCCCTATCAAGCCTTCTTCACTAACTTCAGACTTGATGAAAAAAATAAGGAAAAAGATTCTAAGTCTTTTATATACCATAATTGTTTTTCCTCATAATTTGTCAGCCCTTTTTTCATTCTGTGAAGTTTTAATACATAGAAGCTATATTTAGGTCAAAATGATTTATTTGTCCCATCCAATTGCTCTTATTTCTACATTACCAAAAGTGTAATTGCCAGCTAATAAAAAGAGTGGTACACATAAAGCTCAAAAAAATTAAAAATAACTTCAGTTTTATTTCTTTCACAATGTACTTATTTAGACTACTTGTGGAAAGGAAAAATAAACAAGCAAACAAACATTTCATTGAACGATATATTAAAGTAAGATATGACATGTCAAAAAGCAAAGGAAATAAAGCACTAGAGGAGGAGACAGCAACTTGAGTGAGTCACCTTAACTGGTCAAAGGATAGGACACTCAGTAGAAAAGCCAGCTGGGACTTGATGACTTAGGTTAGATCTTCCCTGTTGGAGAGAACCTGAACCCACCTCTCCCACCTGCAAGAAGGGTTTTACACCTGCCTTACAATATGCTATTTTGGCTTGTGGTACTCAAGATTTTCTTTTCATGTCTCCAGTATTTTCAGCAATTAAAGAACTGTAGGTCAGGCACTGGAAACCAAAGCAGACAAATCTAGCCTAGAAAATCTTTCCTTCTTGCCTGCTCTCCATCTTTCCTTTTGACAATGTGAAGAGTGAAACAGCTCCCATATGACTGTGGGAGCTGTTGGAGAGACAGCAGACCCCAGTTCCCACCCATTTTATGTTTCTCTGGAATAAAGATTTAACTCCCTTGTCTCCCATCTAAGCTACAGGCAGAACTTATGTGCAGTTCATTAACTACCAACATCTGAGAATACCTCATTCTAAAATACTCCAGAAGTGCTCAATAAAGACACTTTGGATGTGCACGATGGCAGCTGAAGTTGCTTCAAACAGGTTACGGACTGAAACTTTCTCCATACATGGCAAGATCTTGATTACATAGGGAATGGGGCAACCATTTTTAAGAATTTAAGTCAGGAAATATTTGTTCAGAGGACATTATTTATTCGGTGTGTCCCAAATTTGATGAAAAAACTCAAAACAAGTGATGTTCCCAGAAAAAGAACAAAAAAAAAAAAGCTGAATTTCTAATTGCTGAATCACAGTGGGCATTGCAGACACACTTCTGAAAGTTGGTATGCTTCTCAGTGCTCAGTAAACTCAGGAGATGAATTAAAAGCAAACTCTTGACCAACATTCATCAGTCACTGATCATGACACGCTGAATGTTACAGCTATCCAAGAAAATTTATGTTGCTTTCAAGGGCTATTGGAATCTTCTGAGGACCTATTACAAAATAAACAAACAAAACAGGACCACATAAATATCCTGTTGCCATTATTTTATGTGGCAGTATTGGTCCAGGCTACCCACACCTCTTTATTTGGGAATCGGGATTTGCTTTTCAATTTCAGAACAATTGATGTTTCCAGTGTCTCTGCAGGTCTCAAGTCTTCCAAGAAGCACAGATTTTCAGGTTCTCCAAGTGTTTATTTGTCATGGAAGTGTTTTGAAAGATTGTGTCAATATCAGTGGAGAAGTTGTATCTCCAATGCGTACAGCTAGCCTTACCTTTTACTAATTACAAAAACTTTGGAGACAAAGTGGTATCAACCTCTAAAAGTCCATAAAGGTGCCATGCTTGCCATGGAGTTGTGTTGAGATTTGAACTTTGTACAGAAGACACACACTTCAGGTGGAGAAATCCCCTCATGCCTTATACCTTATGTTCAGCAGTGTAGGAAACCTGAGCTATGACAAATAGTTGTAACATCTTCACTATACCACTAAGGCAGAAATAATGAATGCTTGGATGTGTTGGGCAAGAATGGGCAGTGCACATATACACAAACATCTTTTACATGATGAATTGGAATGCTGACAGAGGAAGCATAGGAAGCATTATTGTCCCTTAATATTCTTGTAGATCTTAGCAGGACCCTTTACTGGTAGAGCTTACAATCAGGTATGCAATGATAAAATTTAATTCCTTCTCTTCTACTACAGCCTTGTTTTTCTTGACTCTAGGGTTCTCCTAATGACAAGAATTATTTGCTTAAAAAAAAAAAAAAGCTTCACTGACCTGTTCTTATGGAATATGTACTGTAAATCCAAAACAATTTATAATACAAGAGTCTTGTCCCTGCAAACATTTATTACTGTGGACGTTATTTACTTATTATCAACATCAGGCACAGTGACTACTCTGTGAGTCAGTATTGTGCTGACCACAGAACCATAAAAATAGGGCTGTTTAGTATTTGTTGACAGTAGCTTAAAAATAGCCAGAATTTCAAACTGGGCTTAAATGAGAAAAAAAACTTAAAGCAGTAAGAATACTCAACTGCTTTTATGTGTGTGTGACTTATAATGAATTATTACCTCTCCCTCTGTAAGTAAAGTACAGAACCAAAAACGACAAATATCTGTCCCAAATATGAAGCTTGTATAGAGAAACTGAAGTTTGATTCTGTTATGAACTGTGACTACTTAACACTTCATTTTCATAGACATATAGGAAGACTTATTTTTTTAAATATGAACACCTTTTCCTAAATCAGTTATTTAAATATATTCTATAGAAGCTCAAAGCTCTCATTTTAAAGAAGTCATTGGATGAATAATTTCAATTGTATTTTCTGTATCATTAATGGAAATAAAGTGGTCCTGAGGTAACCTATTGTACTAACACTTTTACTTCCAGTGATACTAGAATAATGAAAAATGTTTCTAATTTATCCACAGTAGCACTTCCCCTTCGTGTGTTAACTTTTGTGTATAGTTACAGACATATTGAAAAATTCACAGCTTGACAGAATTTTTCTTGATCATGAATAAATAAAAGAGTGGTCCTTTCTTATGCTTTCCCATTATTATAATGTTCAGTTCTCCTCCATTACTCCAGATTCTTCCTTAAAATTGCTTTGTGTATCATATCTAAAGCAGCCATTTGCACTGCTGTGGCTCCCAACATTCATTAATGTCTCAGTAAAACAAGTTACAGAAGACATTCCCACACAGTAGAAGAACTAGGAATACTAGTCTAAAGCACTGCTCCCAAGTGCTCTAAAAATATTTTGTACAAGAAACTCCCTTGGTAGAGCCACTTATTTTTGTCACATGAGAGGACATTTAGAATAAGTTTCATTGTATTTACAAAGCATTTAACATTTTAGGCCTTTATAAATATTAGCCACTGATTTATCTACACGTTGAGAATAGAGACCAGGTATATCCATAAATATACCATACTCCAGAGTCAACGATGCTTTACTTAGGCTTCTGAGTTTATTTCACCTAGTAAAAAATTTACTTTCAGCTAGATAATAGTGGCAACAAAGATAGTCATAGCCTTCCTTCCACATCTACTGAGCTGCTTTTCAATGCTTTTTCTAGACCGCAAAAAGCTATAGTGCAATTTTTGAATTTCAAAGAGTTACTTAAAAAGTGAATTTTCACCTTAATTCAGTTGACAGTTTCTTCTTACTTAGAATGCATTCATTTAAAAATGAATTTATAATATTCATTGCAGATATTTGTTTACAGACATTTACTCATGGCAATGCTGTGTGAATCAGCATACTTTTAACCATTAAATCAGCACATCTGTGTTGCATGGCACATGTTAATAAAGAGACTTAATAACAAGACATGCTTAGGTAAACAGCTCTCCATAAACTGTTTACGTCCAAACCAACAACAGAAACCAATCTGAAAGAAACTACATTAAAAAGGATCATGAATATAGAAAATCTATTAGTCACACTATCTGAAGAGAATCTGAAGGAAATTAAATACCAAAAGTCAATCCTGCTAGCACTGGGAAATGCAACATGTGACAACTTTTTATTAGGTGGAGTTACTCAACAGAAGGGCATTCCCAGCTTCCATCCATGTCCTTATTCCTGCTTCTGACCAAAGCAAGCCCTTCCTCCTGTGACTTCATTCCTCACTTCCTGCCTTTTAGTGAAGCTGTGGTTCAGAGGCGACAAATATTCCCACCATTTTTATTGAAAATTGAAAGCATTTGCATGAATTAGGAAATAAAGAGAAATATATATGCAAGATGGGCCTTAGGCAGAAGGGCACTCTAGACATTTAAATCTGTTTGCAGTATTAAAGTAGTCAGTCTCTAATAATACAGAGGATGCTTAAAAATGGAGAAAATTTTAAAAGGTGCTAAAGGAGTTTAGGAACATTAATGGTTTCCGAACCTTTTAGGAGGGCTTCTGAAGCTAAAACCCATAAGCATTTTCAGAATTTCTCTCCCTAAATTGTTCAGTCTTAAGATAATACTAACATCAGTTTGTCACTTGACGGACAAGTAGCATAGTCTGTTACTATTCCAGTATGTCTCTCTCCAGTTATTGTGTTTTAAGGAAGAGCCTTGAGATTGAGTTTTTAAATAGGTTTGAGTTTTTAACTTGTCTTTTTCTTGTCTTTAATCAAGTCTTTAGCTTATCCTTTCGTTACAGTATTTTTATTTATTACCCTATTTACCAACTGCAAACAAGAACTCTGTTACAAATTTCCACCCTGGCTACAAACCTGCTATTGCTAATGAACTTCCAAAGCCACATTTCAGCCAGATGTGGATTCACAGGTCACAGTACTTTTTTGGGCTTTTGTATTGAGACACAGGTAAATAGCCAGTTCTCTAATAACAAGTGAAACTGGTTACAAAGAAGCATTTTAAAAAGGTCACGGGAAGAGGATAGATCCTCTGCCAAACCAATTACAACTTCTAAAGACTTATCAATTAGAAATCAAATGCCATTATAAGGAAACCTGTTTAGTTTAAAAATTGAAGCAAAGAAATTTTTCTCAGAAAGAGATGTTCAGACTCAATGTATAGAGTTGTGTTGTTTTCTTTTTTTTTCTTTTTAAAAAATACCTTAGGAAAAAAGTGTAAGCAACAACTGCACAGCATGAGGGAGGGAGGTATGCCAGGATGAACAGTGAGAGAATTGATCAGCTGCAACTCTCTGTGTTTGGCCAGCTGGAGAGCGACAAGAAATGGCCCATGGTGGGACATAACACTGGTGCATGCCTTTTATCTTCTCCCTGCCTCCTGACAGCAGCACTCCTTATGAGCCTGGGAACCAGCAGCATCCCCTTGAAGCCAAACGAGGCAGTGGGGAGATATTCTGTTGCCATGACTGTCTTGCACTACATTGCCTCCCTTCCAGGGCTGATCTATTTCCCTGTAGTTCAAACAAACTTCTTCAGGAGAGAAAAGCAATTGTGAAGTGTGAGTCAGAAGTTGGCTGCCAAAACAGCAGGTAACCAATTTTCTCCCTGCAGCGTGTCTAGTAGATTACGGAGACATTAAATGTTCCAGAGCTCCTCAGCATAAGACTACTACTGACAACTACAGCCTTCAACTGTGCTTTCCAGTTGTGAAAATGAAATACATTTGAAGACAGCTTGGAGAAGGCAATCTCTCTGTTTACCATTCCTTTGCTTTTTTTTCAGACAGGCATAGCATAACTTTGAGGAAAATACTGTTCCTCTCAGAGCACTTGCAGGAGCTCGGTTTGATACACTGTTCCTGCTGAGTTCACTCTGGCACTGGCTGCCAGCTGACATCCATCAGCTGATCAGCAGTACCTTGTTGTCTCCCATACAGGACTTCTGGCTCCCCTCTCATATCAAAATCTCAGCTCAGCAGAAGTGGCAGCCTTCCCTTCCCTTTCCTTGTCCTGGAGATGTGGGGTGGGAGACCCTGGGAGGCATGGGGGAGTTGCAAGCAGTGAACCGCTGACTCCCAAGCAAAGCCTCTGAGAGGCAGCCACTACTGGTTTGCATTTCATGCAGAAGCTGCCTTCCTACTCCTGCTCTCATTCCCATCCCCTGTGCACTGCTGGCACACTGCTCACCTTGGACACTGGAAAATGGGAATGCTGTTCATTTGAAGGAAATGAGCCATTTCTGTACACCCATCCTTTCTAGTTGACAATTTCTATCTGCATGTGTTAACCACTGAACATCTTTTCAAGCTAATTCTGCCAGTAAATGTAGACTAAGAAAAGCCCACACACTTAGAGGCATAATTCAGAAGTCAAAGCAAGATAAAGGTTTGTCTTCTCCTGACTTTATGAATCTCTTTAGAGAATTACAACTGTCCAAATGCTTTTCAGGTAGATGTGTTGATGGCAGAACTGTTATATCAAAGTTGCTTTTTATTCAGAGAGATTAACATTCAGATTCCAATGCTGCTAAGAAATAAAGTGCAGAAAGTGTTATATGAGAATCACTTTTTGTTCCTAAAAGGTTTACCAGCTAAATAATGGTATTCTACTTATATATTATCTTTTTTTTCTCCTCATACTAAAGACTAAACCAAATAAAACCAAGATTGATAGATTTATGCCTATTTATTGGAGCTGAATGGCCCTATCAAAAGACTAGCTTACACAGATGTTCAGATATGAAGGCCGACTCTTAAAACCATAAAAGAATTTTAAATACTGCAGGCATTCTGAAGTCAGTGGAAATTATAGAAACATAAATATGATGTTCTGGCATGAAAAATCAGGCTCTCAGAGTCACCATATAAAGATTATCTGTCAGTTTTTTCTCTCACAGCTCTAAGTGAGGGATGGAGGCGGTTCTAGTTGCTGTGGGATTTTGACCACCATCCTGAGCTGGATGCTTCCTAGTCAGAACAGCTGTCAGAACAGCTTACCAGTTCCTGCACAGAGAGATGGATGTTTTTGTTAGTGGGAAGTCTGGGACACATAGCTTGACAAGAATAAAAAATAATTTGAGGCCTCAGGGAAAAAATCAGCAACAGATCTCCCACCTCAACACTATAAAGAAATGTTTTAAAATGGTTCCTCCCTGTGAAGACAGACAGAGAATCAGAGAAGAAATTGGAGAAAAATTCCCCTCTGTCTCCAGCAGTTGAAAATAGGGTGTTCTTTTTCTGTTTTGATTTACTGACAATCTTGGAGAAGAATAATACTGGAGGAATACCGACAGTAAATGGATGAAGGAGGTGAGGTGGAGGAGGAGGACACAGCTCCTCTCTGCTAACTAACTGTGAGCCATTCACATACCCTGGGAAGATACTAGTGTGTCTCTGTAGGTGTTGATCACAGGGTTATGCCAGTGTCGTGCTTTGAGGGTCTGAGCAGAGTAGAGGACAGATGTCTTCCTTTGCCTCCACAAGTACAGGGTTGGCAGGATCAGGGTGCGGGGAGGATGATCCCCAATAGGGCATGTGAGGGAGGGACAGTCACTCTACATGATGGCACTGATCTCAGCAGGCTGCCGTAAGTACAGCTAACAAAGCATCCTGTGCACAGAATAGCAGAAAGCAAACTGACCTTATTCCACTTATATGACATTCAAAGAGCAAGTAAGACAAACTAATACAACTAGGTGAAGAGGCTTTTATATTTTCCAGCAGGGGATCAATCTTATCCCCTCTCCCTACTGACAGCAGGGGGGAGCGGCATAGATACTGATACTGCTCTCAGAGGACAGGACGAAAAAAAATATTTAAAAATACAATTTTCATTTTCAGCTGCCCCGCCGTTATCTCCTCACACAGCTCTCTCCTGCACCTCCCTTCACTTAATATGCCAATACTGTATGACCAAAATTTGCGTGACTGAGTTTCATTCAAAAGTTCAGGTTTTATTCTACCTCTAGTAAATACAAACTTTGCATCAGAAAAATAGTCTATAACCAGAATCCTCCACAACACTTTATATCTTTAAGGTTCTCAGAAATAATAATAGAAATGCATGAAACTCCATGAGTATGTTCTTTCATCTACATATAAGCATTCCTCTTAAAATACCATTTGCTGAAAATTAACATGGCTTTCTAAAGGCTGATGCCACAAAGTTTTGAACTTATGTCTATCTTTTACTACCAATGCAGCAAAAGTTAAAATAAGTTTCTCTGCCTGATGCAGGAATTAAAGAACAATTTCCTACAACACATTAATTGTTATAATCCTAGGTACTTGTGATTCATTAATTTTTCAGTATTCTACCTGAAAGAAAGGAAGAGAAGACTGTCAATTTAAATCAAACTAGGGTAAGGCACCAGGGAAAGCACTTTTTTGTACTAATTAGTATGTACCGGTATCATAACCATGATGATATATCATCCATTATAAGGCAATACCATAAGACCATTAGAAAAGTCAGAAGCCAGAATCAGGGCTGAGACTGTACTTGTATTCTTCACTAACTTAGCACAAAATGAACAGTCTGATATTCGCAAACAAACAAACAAACAAAAGCAGCTTTTTCTGACTTTCCTTGCTTGTTTTTGTTTGCTACTTTGTTTTTATTGTTTTGTTGTTGGTTGGCTGGTTCTGCCTTTCCTGGAAGTAAAACAATTGTTTTCTATAAAAGACATCCATATGCACCTTCATGTTTCATATTTATTTCTTCTGTGTTTTACTGCCTTTTTAGCAGTAGTGTCAAGAGCACTGTGAAGAAAGAAGTTCATTTTCTAGTGACATCAGGAAGGCATTAAGACTACTTCAGTTTCCTATAGCTAATCAATTTCAGTCCTAGCAAATAAAATTCATTATAGTGAGGTGGATTACAGACTAGTTAGGGTCCAACACAAAAATGATTTGAATTCCAATGTATTAATATATGTTCTGGTTTTGGCTGGGATAGAGTTAATTTTCTTCATAGTAGCTAGTACAGGGCTATGTTTTGGATTTGTGCTGAAAACAGTGTTGATAATATAGAGATGTTTTCATTATTGCTGAGCAGTGCTTACACAGAGTCAAGGCCTTTTCTGCTCCTCACCCCACCCCACCAGCGAGTAGGCTGGGGGTGCACAAGAAGTTGGGAGGGGACACAGCTGGGGCAGCTGACCCCAACTGCCCAAAGGGGTATTCCACACCACATGACGTCATGCTCAGCAATATAAAGAAGAAGGGAAGAAGAATGGGGGAAGAAGAAGGAAGGGGGGGGGCATTAGGAGTGATGGCATTTGTCTTCCCAAGTAACCGTTACGCATGTTGGAGCCCTGCTTACACCTGCCTGCCCATGGGAAGTAGTGAATGAATTCCTTGTTTTGCTTTGCTTGTGTGCACAGGTTTTGCTTTACTTATTAAACTGTCTTTATCTCAACCCACAATTTTTCTCATTTTTACTCTTCCGATTCTCTCCCCCATCCCACCGGGGGGGAGTGAGTGAGAGGCTCTGTGGTGCTTAGTTGCTGGCTGGGGTTAAGCCACAACAATATAACAAAACCTAATCAACCTTCCAAGGATCCAACAAAATATAAGGTTATTTTTAACCAAGCCATGATAGACATCATTCTGAAAAGGGAAGGTGCTTATATTTCCTATCGTTTGACACTACCATCACAAGCAGAGTGCTGATCAGTACCTGTACCCCATTCGCCAGGAGTCTTCTGTTGAATAGCTGGGAAGAGACCATTCCTCCAGAAATGCAAACAACCTAAGTCAAACGTAATAAACAGGAGTAACAAATGACCATAGGGGACAGAGGCCCTGTCATTAGCGCTTAAAACAGTGATTTGCCTCCTGTACTACTGCATAACAAAGATTGCACAGCAGCAGCAAAAGGAGTGAGCTGACGCTACAGTATTTCTATACTAGCATGCCTTATTTCTCAAAAACTACCCTTAACAGGGTACAGTGTTAATAAAGACTTTCAGTTCCTCATAGGACAGTATCAAACTGGGATCAAGTTAAAATGAGGGAACTTGCCCATGTTATGCAACTATTTTCACTATTATATCAGAGTTGCAGAAAATATCACGGTCTTAAAACTATCCCTTTGCTCTTTTCTGAATCATTAACTTGGAGGAGGCTTGGGGAACAGCAGCAACACTATTTTTCTGAAAACCACTCCACTGAAAACAGACCAGATGCAGTCAGAAAGCTCCAAGGATCATTGGGAGTATGCATTGTGGCTAGACGGACTCACCACCCAAGAATCAGCTACAGGAAGATGGCAGGGTTTCAACAGGCACTACCTCAGCCCTGAGGCAGTACTAGCAGCCTAGGGCTGCTCCCAAATATGCATATGCAACTTGCCAATTAAAAGCTGTTTTCACCCCTAATCCCCACAGAAGTCTTCTGTGTATGGGTTCAGGAAGAAAAAAGATCATTTCTAAGTAAGTATGGAAAGACTTAAAATGAATAATATACTAAAATAAAATTATAATTAGAGCATTTAATAGTCATGCTTTCTTTCATGTTGTATCGGAAACTTTCAAGACCTGCTTGCACACCAGATATTATTATAAGACATGACTTAACCCTGATCTTTTCAAGCAACAAAAGATTTTGGTATGGAAGCAGACTACTTGACGCAATGCAATGAAAGGGGTTTAGTTTCTCATAAATATTCCAACAAGGCAGTGATCCCTATGAATGAATTACAATTTAGGATGTTTTCTGTTGATTTAGAACACAATTTTTTAAGTAAATAGATGCTTTTCAAACCACTCAAAACATCTTTATCTTTAAAATTAATACATGATGGAGTTTTAATATCTTTCTTTTTTATGCTATGATTATGTTTGCTTTTCATATTTTAATAGAATAATAAACTTTTATTTCAAAACACAGCATTTTTAAGTTTCCCTGAAAGTGCATTTCTATCTATTTGAAGAAAAAAATCAACTTAAAAAGAAAAATCCTTTAAAAGAGCCCAAATTGCCAACCAGATAATGTCTGAATAAAGAAACCTCTAATAGCTACATTTGTTACTACAGAGGTTCTTTTGCTGGGGTTGAAAAAGTAAAACACTGGTATAAGCAATGGCACAAACTCAGTGTGCTCTGAAGACTGCTCAGCTCAGGAAAAAGCTGAAATCACTGTGATTTCATCACAGTGAGAAAATAAGGACAAAAAAAGCCTTCAGCTCCTTCTCTAATGATAACAATAGAGGTTGTTATTTATTTTTGGGTTTAGCTCAAATAACTATTTTTTAAAAAGATTTTCCTTCAGCATTGTTAATTACTGTAATTACTCCTTTAACCATTATTCTGGTTATAAGAATCATTCCTGCCACCAAAATAACCTGTTACTTAATTGGGCAGTGAACAAATCACAGCACTGTATCTCTTTTAGCAGCTGGACAGCAAAGAAGTGATATGATTGCAACTGTGTGTGCCTAATGCTTTATCAATCTCACACACAGCAACGACCATCCTCATAAATTGGAAAGGACGCACAAGTGGATTAGGAAAAACTGTTAAGCAAATTGTTGCTCCATAGCTTGTCCTGTAGACTTACAGCATTTGGAGGTGTATCTGAGCCATTTGGCTGAGGAACCATTACTCCACACAGGTCAGCTATGCAAGTCCTATCTGTAGCTACCTTTCCTGGAGACTGTGTGATCTGTGCTTTCTAAGAAAGTTACATTGAATCTTCCTGTTTTTATAATCACTATTTTTAGTTTGAATGAATTAGGAATTGTGTGGAAACGAAGGAGATGAGATGATCTAATTACCCTCAGACTATCTTTCAGACTTATCAGGGTTTTGGACAAACAGAGCAGGCGGTTCTTGCAAACCAGCACAGAAGGACATAAATGCACTGTGTGCACAATTCTGAGAAAAACAGCCCCCTCTGAGTCACTCCTTTGCTTGCCACTGTGAGCAGAGCATGGGGCAGGACCCTGCCTCCTGTGGAGCAGTAGCTCAGCCTGGCTGTCCTGGCCCACTTCTCAGGTCGTGCACCACTTCCAACCCATAGTTTCCCAAGCTGTGGCCAAATCTTGAAACAACACAAAGCCCTTCTGCACTGTGTCAGTGTTTGTGTGCGAAGTGAGGTGAGGGAAGGGGGGCTAAAGTTGCCTGTTCCCAGAGCAGCCTTTCTCCTCCTGCAGGAGGAGGCTCAAGGAGCACCTGAGGGCACACCAATCCAGCCTGGTGCCTCTTCAGGGTCCCACGCACCAACATGTTGGCCCAGGCATTAGGAGGATCAGC
Source organism: Ciconia boyciana (assembly GCF_034638445.1). Lineage (NCBI taxonomy): Eukaryota > Metazoa > Chordata > Aves > Ciconiiformes > Ciconiidae > Ciconia > Ciconia boyciana. The sequence continues at coordinate 84,682,283 of NC_132935.1, forward strand.
ATCTTAATAAAAAGCTTGCATGCTCACAAATGACATTCACTGTCAGTTCCACCGAGATGGATAAAGCCTGGCTAGAGACTGGACCTGGTCGCAATATAATGATACATCAAGGGAGCTGAGCTGCTACTGCCTTTGCCAAACCGCTCCAACATGTAACTGAGGGCTGGCTCCTTTCAGAGCTTCACAATTCAGTATGTTTTGCTAGCACTTTATATTTTTCCCTATTGAAACAGAGAGAGATAGAAGGAGCAATGCAAAAATAAATGTCAATGGGGGGAAAAATAGGATAGACAAAAGTAAGGACAATTTTTCTCCTCAGTTATTTGAATAATATGGATATTTAATATTCTGGCCTCAATCACAGGTTACAAATTCCTGTTTCAAAAAAAAAGGCCAATACAAAAAGCAAAATATTTGGAAATATCTTTCCTTCCAATCCCTCTATCTCCACATTATTGACTGTTTCACTCAGAACATCTATTTCTGGCCTTCCCAGCCTTTGTACAAACTGCTGCTACTTCTCTTTTACCACAGTTGTCTTACCCCTTTCTAGACAAAACTCTTAGGGGCCACAGATGGTTGAATTATGGAGGAACTAGTTAAATCTGCACTTTCCCTTCCCATTCCCAAACTACCATGATGGCTAATCTGTCTGACTGTGTTAGCTGTTGTTGCAGCATTATAGTATTAAAGCTACAGACACTTGGCAGTTATTTGTAGCAAAATTTTCTTATTTATGTTATGATTTAGACACAAATACCATAGTGGCAATTTTTCAAAGGCAGTAACTTGCCACTAAGAAACTGTATATATTGGTTGTCTGACATTAAACATTTTGAATCTTAGATTATTAGCACAAGACAACCATAAAAACCTGATGCTTTCATTGTTCTGCAAAAATTGTTTCATCTTACCAAGACTATTACACATACCCAGCAGATTTCAACTCAGTCAGGAGACTAAAAATGTCCAATTAGCTTAAGAAAAACTGTTTTCCAAGTATATACTCATATGATTTCTACAAAGGCTATACCATTATGTCATAAAAAGGAATAGTATCAAATACGTTTTCACGAATATTTTTTTTTCTGAAATATTTTAAATCCACTGCCACCTTCAAGACAAACATTCATGTATTGTTCCACAAAATTCTCACACTGCATGTCAGTTTAGAAAGTAACTCATCCCACAAATTAAGCCAGTAAAAAATGTCTTTGAATCCTATTATAGCTGAAAACATGTAACTGAAAACTTTCCTCTAAACCAGTAATGAATTCAAACCCCAATTCCAGAGTGTTCAAGGTTAAATCCAAATGGTATTAAATTTAGAAGAAGTAAAATTAACATCCATATGTATATTTTTGACATCAATGCTTTTTCAATCTTGCTGTGGGGGTATTTTCAACTTGATTTCAGTTTCTTAGTTCAGACCATTACCTATTTCCACGCCAGTTCTGTTATTATAAGAAGAATTTGGCTGGAGTAGCAACACAGAAATCTTCCTTTCTTTTTTTTTTTTTCTTTTTCTTTTTCTTTTTAATGAGAACATCTTCTTTAAGAATGAATTCCATTAAAAAGGCTATCAAAATCTTTCCTTCCTCATATGTTACATATTCATTTAGTTTTCAAAGGATGTATCTGATGCTGCAAGTGATTTCTTCTCAACACTTCTCTTTGCCCTAGACCTCACAATTGGAGAGGACATGACATATCCCTAGCAACATCAGTGGGGTGCATTATTACACTCATTCTATTCTTTTGATACCCCACTAAAACTGAAGCATATTAAAAAATAATGGCTTCCTCCTCAAACACAATTTTGCAAAAATTATACTGCATGTCTGTGAGGAAAGGCATACCCAAACCAGTTCCTGTCTTGCACAAGCACCTGGGACAACTACAGTGTGGCAAGCGTGCAGAGGGCTAGCACAATACCAGCATGACGGGAAAAACAGCATTATGATCCTGAACAGATTTACAACTAGTGGCAGGATACTGATTGGCAGCAGGTCAGTGAAATGCACCATTTTATACAAAGTGGTAACATATACTGGCCTTGTTCAGTGGGCCGTTTGGAGAGGTGCTATTACAGGAACTAAAGCACACAGACCTTTGCTCAGACCCATGACTAGATGGCAATTTTAGTGCAAACCAACAAGAGACTGAAGATTATGTTATTAAATCTAATCCATACAGACTGATTATGACACTGTTCTGACTTATGTTTCCCTTTATCTACTAAAATAAAAGACATAGTTTCATAAATCCCAGATCTCATTAACCCTTTAGCTGGTGGAATTCAATCCCGTATAATTTGGATTTACTATACCTCACTAAACTGTTGGCAGTGTCAGGATCTTGTGCCGTTACTGTGCCAACAGCTGTTCCAATCTTCGCGTTTTCATAAACTTCCATGACATAGGAAGGCATAGTGAAGAGCGGAGGTTCATCCACATCGCCAACAATGATCTTCAACATTGTTACATCTTTGAATGGTCCCAAGTGTGAAAAGCGGAAATCAAGATGAGTATTTGCTCCTTCTATATTAAGTGTATATGATTTCTTTTTTTCATAGTTGAGCGGCTGTTGGCAGAAAAAAAGATTTATCAATGCCATTCTGTGCTTCAGTTTAGCCTGCTAGCAAGCTAACTACATCTTTTCCATTTAACTTAAACCATATTTCTTCATGTTACTGGAAAGGGACAATATTCTGTGTTATTCTGGCAGCCACCACCATACTTTGCAAGTAGAAAGATATACATGAAGCAGGATAGATTCAGGTTTTCTCTACAACAGAATTGTGGACAAGGTACCAATTTTGGAAAAACTCAGGGTTTAGAATGAGCCTCAGATTCTTCTTCTGTGATAATGTAAAGTCTCTGGATTTTATCACCTTTCAATTTTTATTGGTCAATGCTAAATACTGAAAAAGGTAGAGACTGATGTATCCCAAATTAAATTAACTTCATATCTTTAATTAAAAAGTTTAATAGACAGTGATAGGGATATTAAAATTCTTTTGGGCATCTCTTCTTTTAAATCCTCAACTGAAAAAAGCAACTTCTTGCAGGAAAACACTCAATTATGATAAAAGACAGGAACTTAAATGTGTAAGAATAACCTAAACATGTCCTTGTGTGCTTTTCTAATCAGAAAGGGTGCCTCCTTATATTCTAGACCATTTTCTTTTCAATTCTTCAGCAGCAACAATGAGAGAGACAATTCTTCAGCCTGTCTCACCACGTACTGCTGTGCTGCACATGGATTATGCTGTCATAAATGTGAAGAAAGTCTGCAGCTGGGGATATGCCTTCTACAGAGCCTAACATTCCAACAGCAGGCACATCCCTAACTGTACCATCCACCAGAAGCGCCACTGCCACTTTAGCATTGCCTTATTTAAATCAATAGATTCCTACTAGGAATCCTACCTCTCTAGTAGGAAGGAAGAAGCTGGGGGTCTGACTCATATATCATACAGCATGGATACTTTCTTTCTTAGGAGTCCCATTTCTAGCTTGATATTTACACATGAAAATTTCATCTCCCTAGTTCAGCTGGTTTTCAGATTATTGTGAATTAATTCTACTGACTTGATATATTTATTTTAACCCTACATTAGCATGCTATTACACTGTCTTATGCAAGAAATAAGATAAACATGAGACACTCAACTCTCAACTCTTCCACTGTCAGATAGTTATGTAGTAGAGGAGACTAAAAGGATATTTAACTTAAAAGTATGCAAATAATGAAGTTCCATTAGCAGATATAGAATTAAGCAATGTTTTTACTGGAAGCCATCCTTACAGGACCACAACTATTTTAAGTTTGTTTCTTCAGTCTCACTAAAGTAACTGACTCCTTTTCATAGACAGCCCAATTATAATTACTGAAAAGGCTTTAAAAAAATACGAGTCCAGTTTGAGGCAGTCATAGGACAGATTTCAAGTTTCAGATTGCTATTTTTTAAATGTGCTTCTATGTTGAGCAAAAGCACTCATTCTTGATAAGAGACACCTCAGTACTTACTGGGTTACAAATTTCTGGCTTCAGCCAATTTATAAAGAAGGACAGGTAGGTTAATATTTATTATCATACTGAGCAAAGCAGGTAGTTTGTACATACATGTGTATATATATATATATATAGTCTCTATATATACACCACGAAGTCTCAGAACACAGGCATAACACTAAAAGAAGTTGCATACACATGGAATTTTTTTTTAGAATCTAAATTATTATGACATTATGGCATGGCAGAATTCCACTATGACCAGTATCGTTCTGTGTGGACCTGAGAGCCTACTTGAACAGAACTCGGTACAAGTATTCAAGACTTCGACCAAGGCTAAACTGGTGTTTCCTACCACCCTAAAGAGTGGAAAAGTAGTACTTAAGGCACGAAATATGAGGAACTCCATGTGACATTTGTTAATGTCAGTGTGTATTTTATAGACAAAATCTAGAGTAAATTTGACTGATGTTGTATAAGAAAAATAGTTGGTTGAGATTTATATATGCTATATTTTTCTTTGATTTCTCCTCTTTGTATTGAAGGACAATTAATTCACTCTCTTACTTCTAATACTATGAGACTTTTTTGTATTTTGCTTTCTCTGTCTCCCTTTCCTGAATGTAAAAATAAAAATATTAAAGGCATGGAAATTTACCATAGCCTGATAAATCTATTACTATAAGAAAAAGAGCTAAGTATACTACTCAATTAAATCAATTCATAATGAAATACAAGTTCAGTAAATTCTCAGATGTTGTTCATTAATTTATGATGTATTTCTCTTATGAGCAGGGAAATAATAAACAGTAATTTGCATTGCTCTTCAGCATATATATTCTAAGGTTAAACCAGTTTACAATAGGATTGCAAATTGTAACTATGACACCTTTTTGGAAAATTAACTTAAGTTTATACTGACAATGACTGGATTAGGTTGTACAGGAAGATCAATTTCTCTCAGAAAACACACAAGGAATAACACAAAGTCTAAAGTCTTGTTTTCATTCTTCTGTGTGGTTATTCAATCAGACAATACCAACGCTTCTTTTTGTCTAGAAATACAAGAATAATCCATTCAGATAATCAGAAAAAGCTGACATTTCAACCATAGACAAAGCAGGTTTTCACTTTCATTTTCTTGGTGCTTCTCGTAACGTCTCTGAATTAAAGAATCAGAAACTGGGACAAAGCGAAAAAGAGCTTACTCTCCTGCACTGTGATTCACAGAGGTGAAAAAACAACACTATTTTCAACATTGAGCTATTTTAGACAGAAAAGACACATACTGTACTAAGGATTATTATTACCAGGGGTCACAATTAGTAACAATTTTTTAAATTTTCCTTGTACTCTCCTGAGGAGAAGTATAGAAATTTACAAGCAAAGCATGCCCTCTGATATGCCACATCTTTGAACAACTAGCAAGTCCAGTTGTTACATCACTTTTCCTCTTACTTTTGACAAAATATTAAAAAAATGAAATCTGGTTGCAGTTTGAATCTACAGAACCATATTTTGCTAGACTTCTGCTTAAACACTGTATATGTGTTAAAATTGACATTTATTTTACATTTGAAGAACAAATTGGGCCCCCATTTATAGCCTGTGTAATGCTGTGCTAAGAAATTTGCTCATAGGCTCATCCATCATTTCAGGTAACCTGAGCTGTTTACCAGTAGGAAGTTTTTATTCCCATCTTTTTTTATATAATTTATTAATCATAACTTTCAGCTTAAAATACCTAAGCTATTCTAATTCAGCAAGAGTTTGGGCATAAAAATGATAATGCAAAATAATTCATATTTACAAAAGAAATATTTCAACTACCCCATCAGATTCACAATAGGACTCATTTAACTCCAAATAGCCAAACAGAAAGATGTGGCTCTGTCCTTTCTGACCCCTTGCTCTCTCCAAGAGAAGCAAATACTCAAATAAATTACTTGTAAAGACATTCACTTGTAATGTATAAAACCTAAGTTTAAATTCTCCCTCATTTAACTCATAGACAGGCCTTGAATATCGGTCGCCCACCTCAGTCATTAGTTGTAGCTAAAAGGTAAGAGAGGCAGCACTATCCTGCCTCTCTATTAATCTAGATGATCATTTCTAGATTTACTTGAAATTGTCCGAACACTGAAGATCATTAACTCTTTCCTGGAAAGAAACCAAAACATTTAAATTTCAGATGGACCTAAACAGAATTTTTGTTCATGTTTCTTATTTTCCCAAAGCATAATGTCTTTCCATGACCATTACCAACATATCTTCAGTATGTATTCATTGGTTATGCTGATTTTCATGCAAAACTGAAAATACTAAATGTAGCTCAAGTGACCAGTTACAGGGCTAACTGGAAAATACTGCTGTTTGTTATACTGCAGTTTGTGTTTCTAATATCAGACTCCCAAAAGGAACAGCGGAATTTTATGAGAAGTAAATAGCTGCTTCCTGAAAATTTCCAGTCTCATTATACAAAATGGAAGAGACATGGGCTTGTTTTTTCTGGGAAGCCTGAATGATACTTGCTGACTTGAGGTCAAGAAAGTTCTCGCATACTTGTCCGAAAGTCACAACAAGGGGTGAACATGCTGACCAGCCATTCTCTGAAGGATCCAGAGAGTAATGGCTTTCACTGTGCTATTTTGTTTTGGTTTCCTCTAGTCTCCCACTCAAACAAGGAATTGCATGAGGCAAAGGGGAAATCCTTCATGAAAGTTTGCAATCAACCCTTTCTGGCAGGATCTCTTGAGACTGAAGGGTGGCTCCACAGGGCTTGTCAATAGGGAAGATAATGAAAGTACCGGATGTTTTGGGTCAGCCCAGAAAGAGATTAGAAAAGATTCCTTCCAACATTCACAGACTTTGCATGCCTGTTAGACAGCCTAGCATGGAGGTGCTGAGAAATTTGATTTTTGCATCAGAACCTCAAATAAGTGCAGTTTCAAAAGGTTTGAGGAAGACTTCAGATCTTCAGACACAATAATATATTTAATTCTGACTTTTCTGATGTGCCTACTACACATTCTTTCAGAGAATTATTAGAGGACAAATAATTCTATTCTACTGTTATAGAAGGTACTGGCATCTGATTTACAAAACAAAATGGATTCTGTTCTTAGTGGAGATTATCTGTTTTGGGTAGGCTATCAAACTAATTCAGTTTCAAACCAAATCTAAATTAAAAGTAATTACAGCACACAGTATGTAAAATATTTACTAAACTGCATACAAGATCTGAGTAAAAAAAAAAATTTTAAAAATAAGATCACTTTTTTGTAATGTACAAGGGGATATTATAACTTCACTGAGGAAAGAATGCAGGTTTTCTACACCAATTTATGTAGCTTTAAGTGCTGAATTTCTGCTCAACTGAAATATAACATTACCTAAGCAAAATGTACCCCTTCTTGTCTTGATGGGAAAATGACTCAAATCACTGTCATGTATATGTACAAGAACAGGCAACATATGCCTTTGTCATATTCTAAAATGTAGTGAAAATTTATCTCAAGCTATTTTGTCTGCCAAAACCAGTAAGAAATGTGATTTTACACTTTTTGTGTATGGACTCTTTCATTTTGTTGCAAATTCTTCCTTTCTGATTCATGTTTTCAATATGCATAAATGTTGTATTTAATGAACAGTAGTAATGGTGAACATTTAAACAGAGAACAATGCTCTTTTTGAAGAAGAAATAACAGATTATGGCATTAGCTACATCAAGACCACCAGGAAATCAGTTCAGTGGTATAAAAAAGACAGAGTTTACTTTTATGTGGCTGAAAGAGCTGGGTATTACACAACCTTTATAAAATACACTGAATTAAAGCTTTTTAAGATAATTGGGGAGATAGGAACCTTTTTAAAATAATTATGAATTATAAAAATAACGTTTCCTTCAGTTACAAAATCTTTTTTAAGATGTTAAATAAAAATTTACATACATACATATTTATTGAGATGCAAAACCCCCCATTCTTTATGATAGTTTTTATTTATTCTTTTTTCCCACTTTTTCTCTGCTTTTCATTTCTCCTACCATTAATTAGGCCCAGAATACATATTACCAAATATGAATACAAATTCACTTTTATTTTTTAGGCTGTATGGATATAATTGATGCCTACAAGACTCAATAACAACAAATCCACATGAGAATTGCTAATTGATGTCTGTTAGTCCAAGTGAAAACTGAAATCAAGAAATTATTTCCCTTTGTTGGAAAGGTTTTAAAAAAAATATTACTTAAATATAACAACCCATCTCTCTGGGTTATTATAAAAAATAAACTTTATATGTCAAGATTCATGCAGTTTGGGGACAACAGTACCACTTTCAGTCAAATTTCACTTCTTTAAAAGAAATTTAATGTGGAAAACCATCATTCAGAAAAATTAAACTATCTTAATAAAAAATTCAGTAAGATTTAGTTTATTATAAATATTAGATATGACCATTCAAAAAGCACAGAAGATTTAAATAATTGTTTATTTCCTTGAATTTCTTTTCTCCCTGCATTTTCTGCAAAGATTTAAAGTATCTCAGGAAGCAATGTGGAGAAGCTTACACTGCTGAAGTTCATGGTTCAACAGGTTTACACAGTAAAATATTTTCATCATGGTACACAGGGAACTTGCAAAGTCTATTGCTTACCTTCTTCAGGGAAAGAATTCCTTCCCTTGTTTCTTTGTCAGTAGATATGGAGAACACCCCAGAGCCATCACCATTTATAATTGTGTACTTCATGTCTGCATTTGAACCAGTGTCAGCATCATTTGCTTTGATTTTGCCAACTGCTGATCCAACTTGAGCTGATTCAGGAACATACAGTTGATAATGTTCTGAGGGGGAAAAAAAAGCCCACAATAGCTTGGACATTTTCTAGCCACACTAAATTAGAGAACCATTACGTGCTTGATACACTTCTGAGTAAATGGAAGAGTATTTAATAAGCAAAACTGACAAATAAACCTATGAACTTATTTAGATTCCTGAAAGAATTCAAAAGGGAATTGTATTTTACTTGAGATGCCTTCATTCCCTATTCAAAATACAAATTACCTAATGCAGGATTTTGGTTTTCACAGTTATTTTTGCTGTTCATCATGTAACACAGAAATTAACTCTGAAGCTTCCTTCACACCAGTATTTTTAAAAGTTTATCTTTCTCATAACCAAAATATATTTATCTCCACCAACTTACCATCAAATGAGTATTTTTGAACTGGAAAATTTTTGTGTTATGTTTATAATTTGTTTTTCTGAAACCTGATCAGTTTTGCAACATTGCATCAACATTTTGCAACATTGAATCAACACATATTTTGCAACATTGAATCAACATATATTTTTTTCTACACAAAAATGTAATAAAACTTAATGTTTTACTATTACGACTTTGTAGTGTTTTTGTTGCAGCACAAAACCCTTTGCACACAAATTTTAATTGGTATTCACGGTAAAGGAAAATTAACATAATGGGTACATAAAAGTATTACACAATTGCGCCCATAAAAAGCATCCATAACAACTATGACCTCTTTTCAGTGTTTTTTTAACCTGTTAGGTTAATCATGAGAAAATGGAATATTTTTTTTTTAAATAATTTTCTTAACTGTCTCTATCCTTTTGGATTAAATCTCCTAACAGGTACAAAGTTACCTAGGGGACAGGAAGATGCCACAAGGAGAAAAAAGTGGCAAACAGACACAAGGTGATTAGATAAACCTCAATTTCCATCTGAAACTAGGCCAGAAAGACAGCTCAAAGAAATTTTTTCCAATAATGCTAGTGTTCTAACACAGCAGGGATGCTGAAATCTACCAGCACTGAAAAGGAGAATACACATTCAATAGAAGGTGTGCACATACCACCTCCCCCTAAACAACCACCCATTCAAATCCTTCCCCAACAGCCTGCACAGTTTACATCACAGGTCAACCACCAACACAGTAAAGAGAGCAAAATAACAACTTCTGTTATTACTCTATAGAGTTTTTTCTATATTCTTCTTAGGCATTCTGCAATAGTGAATGCAATAGTGCAACACTGAGGTGCAAGACAGTGGATCAGAAGATACTACATATCAAAGCTAACATGTTGTTACAGTTTGCTGAGTTTAAACCAGCTAGCATGACTGCAGAGGTGCCTTCGATAAACATGTAGAGGGCACCTACAGAACAGAAAACAGAAAGGCAGAAAACAGAAACAGAAAAAGAAAGGCAAAATTTAAATTGAATTCAGAGATTAAACCTGCATTATGGCAGAAAAACACTATTTGTTGGATGGACTGAAGAAATTATGAATCTACAAAAGTTGCAATTGCAGAGGGAATGGATGTTTTCACTAAAATACAACTAACTAACTCTAGACACCTGTTAGAAAATAGAAGATTTTATTATAAATTTGTCTTATTCCCTGCACAATGGTTCCTAAACCTACTTATAGTCTTGAATTGTTTTTGTAATACTAGCCCATGATACTAACAAACAAATAGTAGTGTGAGAAGGATGGACGAGTGCACTAAACTTTGTTAGTCCAAAAGGAAAGAGAGCTTTCCTAGGAAAACAAAAAATAAGTTACCATGCATTAAGGAAAACTCAAGGGAAACAAGAAATGTCCAGTAGAACAAGAGAAAAAATATAATTTACCATGTAAAAAAGAAAATACCAACACTCATGTAACATTAAAATTGCTTAGTAGTTGATTCGATTAAAACACATAGTTAATTCATTGATACAATTCTTTGATATGCATAAAAAAGCCATCTTCACAAATTTCCAAATAAATGCTCTGCCATGCATTCTTTTGCAATGCTTCATGCTTACTTATGATGTCAACTGACACTTTCATATTGCTGGTTGCTTTATTTCATACATAAAATTATAGTGATGGGATGAGATTAATTTTGGAATGTACTTATTGTTAAAATAAATGTGAAATGTGGCCTTTTGACACTTTTGCTCTGACTAATGCATTCCAGAAAGGAAAAGGTTGAGGGCATAAAGAATATGTTATGTAGAGGTCATAAAGAATATGTTACATAATCAAGCCACTTCAGGAACTGGAAGTGTTATAACCCATATGATAGGGTGAACTAATTAGACACTTCCAAATAGTCAAGCTAGTTCAAATATATCCACATGACACTAGACTCTGCTTTATAATCACACCCCAAGTGTTAGCCATCTGTTTCAGAAAATCATTTTACTGATACCAGCTTCAAACGTTCTGAGATACTAAAACTTCAAGCAAAACAAATATTTGAAATCACTCATTAATTATCTGTCAGTATTTGTAGAACTGGAATGTTTCAAAAAAATGGATGGAATGAAAAGAAAACTGTTAAAAAATAAAAACTCTTAGATCATAAGGTCAGAAATGTCTCCCAATGAGTATTTAATGACTGCTTCACAGAGACAACCTGAAGATGTCTCACACAGACATGAGCCAAATAGATAATTACAAACAATACTATCTAAAAACAACAAACACCTAAGAGGAGAAAATTCAGCAACATGAAGGTTAGATAAAATATCTTATAGACAATTATTTAGACTAGCAGTGGAAATTGGAAATGTTCTTACTAAACACTAAATTGTTGTAAACTTTATTACTGGAAAGTAGACTTGGGCATTGAATAAATTTTGACAGGACATTAAAAATAATGTAGGATGCGTACACTGTGAATTTATCATTCTTTATTGTAAGCTATGAGTCTGTCTCAACCCTCTAAAAATTGGCTGGTAAGTTAGGAGCCCTGAGGATGAGGTACCAGCCTGTATCAAAACTGGTTCACCAAATCTGCCCAAGTTGAACAGATTGTTCCTATGCTCCCAGCATCGCAGCCTTCCAGGAGCTGTTGTAAAGCAGAAATTTCAAACAGTCTTGGGGATGCTCTAAATTGTTCTAGAGGAGTTGCCCGGTGGCTTATGGATGAAGACTCTGTAGAGGTTGATTTGTTTCTCAATTCTTATGTTAACGTTCACTCAGATGCATTCACTTAGCTCACGAAATGAGTAAATTAGTACTCTTTTCCAGTTAGGTACTGTATAGGATAGTCATACCACTTTGCAGGACTTTAATCTATGCTAATTGAAACATTGTTCAAATACATATAGGTGATCTTCATCTTTCTTTCAATAAACTATATGGCTTATCTGTCATAGTACAGAAACAATTTATTGATCTGTAGAACAATTTACTTCTCATTTCAATTAGCCTACAGGCAACCTATAATGCTGTGTTTTACTCTCAGAAAAGCAATTTCTCTCTCTGAATCTCTCCAAAAAAGAAGTATGACAGTATTTAATGCAATTCAACAAGTATGTTATTCACTTTAATTTATTCATTGATCTATTTTGTTGATAATTTTGACTTTTCTAGGTTATAATGTCCTCTTGAACACTAGGAATTACTTTACTTAACAAAGGAAGGGAGGAGAGGCATAATACTGAACTAACAAATAAATAAGTAAATATTTGGCCTGCTTTGTTATTTGTTTATCCAAGGTATAGTTTTAGTAACATGAGGGTAAATACTACTTTGTGATGAACCAACAGATGCATTCATTCATACAGCACAGCTTGTACACTGATGCCTTTGTCTATCTACTAGCAAACTGATAACCACAGCAACTGATTGCCTTAACATAAAATACCACCATATCCTAAATGTATATCGAAGTGCTATGTGAAGAAAGTTTGCTTGAACCTACAACTAGCTAAATACTCAGTCATGAGCCAAATTGATAAGATATGGAAAACAAATGGACAGTGAGCCAGGCTCAAAGTCTGATGATTATGAGCACAAAATTCAACTGGCAGCCAATTAACAGTAGTTGTTCAGGAATCAAAACTGTGGCCAAAACTATTTAATGTCTTAATTAATGACCTGAATGATGGGTTGCATGTACTTGCAGCAAGCCAGTGGACAACACCAACTTGGGAAAAAGTGGTCAGCATGCTGGAGGGCAGGGCTGCTCTCCAAAGGGACCTGGAGAGGCCGGAGAAATGGGCTGACAGGAACCTCATGACATTCAATGACGGCACTGGGGGAAGAATAATGCCATTCACCAGTACACACTCAGGGCCAACTGCCTGTAAAGCAGCTTTGCAGAACAGGACGTGAAAAGGACCTTCAAAACTTGACTAGACAAGGCCTTTAGCAACTTGATCTAACTGAATCTGTTTTAAGCAGGGGTTTGGGACCTTTTGGAGGTCCCACGTGAATCTACATTCCTGGCATTCATGAAGTTATGTCTCACGTTTTACTGCCAGCTATCTTTGATAAAATTAAAGTGCAGCTCCAACTGTGGACTGTGCTCAATCTTGCTTGGTGGCTTTCTACTACAGAGTTATTCTTCATTCACAGAGCTGCTTATTCTCATTACATCTAATAGATTATTCTGGATTTCTCTTTTGAGAGTGCAGTTTTTTAGAAGTCCATTTCTTACACTATGTCTTGGACATTTGCTACATCTTTCTTTACAGTGCTTATTTTTAATATAATAAAACCAATTTTAATCCAACATCATTATGAATACAGTAACTTTTATGATTTCAGAATCTCACTCAATTTTATATCTACTGTCTTTGTTCTGAAAATTCTTTTTGATGACAACATCCTTTTCATACAGCTAAACTAAGGAAGAAATTTTTAAGATGTGTGTTTGGTTTATTCTTCTTCTCTGCCAAAAAAACCAATGCTTTTGCACTTTCTAAAAATATTTGAAGTGTAAGTGAAGTTATTTCTTATTTGCAAATATGACAATAAAACAATCTTCAAAACTCAGACATTTTGCTTGCCTTGAAACTCTGGAGAACATAACACTCCTGGGTCAATTTAGAAGAAAAACGTTCTTCTTAGATGCAATAGACTCCTTTGGCTGGAAGAAGACTTGTGCATCCCCATGCCCCTGCTTTTTACATCTCAACACAAAACAGGAGTTATGTTTGTGATTAAGATTATAATCAGTGATGAGTTTAATTTATGTTCTATGCAAGTTTGCCTTTCCAGACAGTAACTAAAAGTACCTGAGAACATTCTAATTCTCAGAGATCAAAAGTATTCTGACTTCTTGTAAAAAGTATGAAGTTTATGCCACTCATGGGTAAAAGCAGAAACAAAAAGAAAACTGGGTTTCCTGGATTTTCAGATTCAATACTTTCCTGTAGGTATTGAATATCCAAATACACATTTTCTGTGCAAATGGTGTGGGAAAAACAACATATACACTCCATAATCATCACTAATGAGCAACTTATTGGTTGGGCATGATCTGTAGCAGTCTCTAGAGCTGTGCTGTGTTGAGCATATTCTATGCCATTTATAGGGGGACCATGGCTCCATCAGGCAGCTTGGGTCAGCAGAGAGCAATAGCAACACCTGTAAAAGGGATATGCTGACTCCAAACACATTTGGACTGTGTTTGTTCTTGCTGTTTGTTTGTTTGTTTTTCCCTGGCATTAGCACAGCTAGGATTGTGCTCCCATTGGGGTTTAGCTTCATAAAGGACATGAAAATGAAGGCAGTTTTGAAGAACAACCCTTAAAATGGAGTGGTCCTGCTCCCAATTCTCCAGTCAGTAAACAAACAAAACAAACAAACAACCCCCCTAATTCCCAAAACCATTACTGCCTCATTCAGAACACTTATAGAAAAAAACCCTTTTTTTTCTATCTATCTGGAATATTTCAAAATTATTTTGATATGTATGATATATTTAATGAATAATCTACCTTGTACATAGAAATCCTCATAGACAATACCCAATTAAGTGAAATAAAAAACACTGCTAGGCTCCATCCTACTGTTAGGAGTAATGTTGATGCACATAGCTGGCATTAAAGCTCGGTATACAGAACATATATTTTCTACAAATATTTTGTCAGACTTCGACATAAATATGTTTTTTCCCCTCCCAGCTTCTCCTTATATTTGAATTCCGTAAACAATTCTGTGATCAAATTTTATTGTCGTGAATTCTTGTTAAAGGAGAGTTTTTAAATCAGATACTTAAACACTCTTAAAAAATTTTACATTTACTTCCTTTAATTTTTACAGTAAAAAACTGATTATGGGAATAACACTTATTCTGCTCAGGAAACAGAATATAATGAGACTTCCTATGCGATCAAATGCCATTAAACAACTTACTTCAGGTTTCAGTGATAAATGAAATAATTTTGTAGCTTTAACTTCAAATATTGTGCAAATATGAGAACATATCAATCTTCTCACAAACAAATAGAATAAGAAGACAATTAAACAAATCACTTTACACAATATTTTCCAGTCAATGGAAGCATGCACTCAAAGATAGATATACTTTATTTCTTATCTCTTAACTCTCTTTGGCACTTAATGAACACCATCATCTCTTAAGTAATGTATTCCTCATCTCACATGTCCATCTCTTTAAGCATACCATTGATTCTAGCATGTTAGAAAGATACAACATAAGAGAAATTTTAGAAAGTCACTCAGATCACTGAGGCTTGTCCCTTTTACCACTCTGTTTCCTCAGGACATTGTTGATGCTAGCTGCTTTTTAAACAGCCCGTTGTCCTTGTGCAGCAGCCTTGCTAGGCAGGTGATTCTAAATACTTCTTCTGGAGAATCAAAAAACCACCATAATTCTCTTATGTAGACTAACAGCTGTTGTCTCTTGGCCTGACACATTCAAGTCATACACCTTCACCAAGTAATACAAGCATATAATAGTATTTTTCCCCTTTACATGTGCTCCTGGCTGTCACAGTCAGAAGGAAACTCACGTTCTGAAAATTGACAGAAATGGAAGCTTGGTAGCTCATATTTACCTGCCCCACATTCAGTTTCTGATGTGACACGTTAGCCACTTCTAAACAAAGAACAATTAAGGTCAGGGGGCTTGGAGAATTACTTGTGATGATTCTCTGTACAGGCAGAAAATCAGTATACTGAATACCAACCGTGCTCACAAAGGAAACGTCACTCACTGGTCACTCACTTTGGAACCTGAGTGCACACTTTATAAACACAATTAATTTAATAAATTCTCCATCCTTAAGAATATGAGAGAAGCAAAATACTCGTTAGCAACAGAATTATGCCGTGTGACTATTAGGTGAATATGTACTATAACCAATTTTAATAGCTGTTTTCTTTAACGAATAATAGAGCTTCTGAAACATATACACCCTATGAAATGCTTTGCCAGATTTTTACAGCAACCTTAAACACAGTCCTAACAACATTCTTAACAAAAGAAAATCTTGCTACCTTTCTTTCCTTACACAAATAACTACAACCTGATTTATGTAGATACCATTATAATTTTAAAAGTCTACGCTGAAATACTGTTTACATCTGATCAGCACTAACACCTAGAATTTCTAGGTTACAAGTAATTATTTCTATGTCCTTTTTATATCAAAGTTTCCCTGTTATTTAAGATTTCCTAATAATATACTAAAATGTTCTGGATTAATCTTTATGACTCAGGTTAGCTGAGATTAGCATGTTGGGCAAGAATTCAGTTTTGCAGAAAACTCTCAGTATTAACCAGAGGTGTTTTAAGAGCACAGCAAAAGGAATTCTCTTTGAATGGCCCTTACATTTTCTCATGAGAGTCCACCCTTTAAGTCTCATTATGTCAACTCAATTTCACAACAGTACTAAAAAGAAGCTACATTTAATTTTTAAGTAATACCTGGTTTGGACATAAAATATATTAATATAGGCTGCTATATTTCCTTATCACCTAGAAATATATAACTTCCTGGCATTTCCCCTGGCATGTGCATATATGTTACTCATTTTATCTTTTAATGAGATATTAATAATTGTCTTTCAATAGATTGAACATGCACATCACTGTCATCATGTCTACTATTTACACAAAGAGCTGTTTCTGAAGCCTACTTTGTCTAACTGCTAGGAAGGAAGAATGATCTCCCCTAAATCTTACAGATGGAAAAAATAATCAAATAATATGATTATAATCTATATTTCTTTAAACTTCCTGGAACACATATATGATAAAAATTGTTGGTAATATGTAAACTATAATTCTAGAAAAGCATATCCTAAATTGTGAACCACCTGCCGAAAAAACCAATGAATATGGTAGTACAAAAATCTTATCTGTGGAACACAGGAATGAGAAAAATGAGAATAAAATTAAATTTCCAGGATGGTTACTTAACTTTTGAAGAAAGATAATAAAGTTATATGCAGGAATATATCTTCTGAAGAACAAAATATTAGGGTTCTGTGCAAACCTGGCTTTAAATCAACTTTCTACATGTCCCTCTAGCCTCATTTAAGTTCTTACTAAAAGTAAGTTCTTACCTAAGCATCTCTTCAGCAATAACTGATACTTGGGACTATTCAATTGCAATACATTTTATCTTTAGCATATTATAGCTAGTAGCTATTGGGAATAGTCACAAAGATAGTAAGTGTTGTAGTGTGAAGTATGAAAAAGGCATTCCTCTAATTATAATGAAAAAAAGATCTTATTAAATAAGCAACATTTAAACGTAGAACAATTTCTGGAATGAAATGCTTCCTAATACTCCATGGATACTGGATCATTGCTGGACTCATCATCATCACATAAATGACACAATAAACAGGAAACTAGATTACTAGTTATGAAAAAAATCTAATTTACAAAGGTGCAGTTGATCAGATGTCAGCAATCTTAAGCCAAACCAGTTATCAAGTCCTTTTCTTGCTTTGCTTTAAATCTGAGTTTCCTGAGGACACACAACTTCTGTAATCATTTTAATACAATAGTCTCCAGTAACTTTTAACCCCCATCCAATTTCAGGCAAATCTAACAAAAGGGCAGAGGCCTCAAAGACATTATGATTCCACAAGCCTCTTAACAATTACTGGTTGAATAGAGGAGAGAGACCTGCTAAAAGAAAATCAGAGAAAATTCTGCTTTACTCATCTCATTTGGCAGCAGTCAAGTGGTCAATCAGCAGGCTGAAAGCTTTGGACTAGTCACCACAGGAGGACAGGACAGCGCCACAGTGCATGGCAGTGGGGAGTGAGAGGATGCTGACAGTTAAGTATGGGGATCACAGGAACTGGATATACTATGTGGGACTGGGGATACGGAAAGGACCATATTGGAGTATAAATTCCAAAAGAAAATGAACAGCAGATAGCTTTGCACTTAATTAGCTAATTAGTTATATTATCGAGGCCGGATAGTAGACACCTTACTAGCACAGAACAGAGTTAATGTCTGCTTCTGGGATGTGAGCTTACTTTTTCAGAAGTAACTGGAATATCTTCATACAACTTTCCTATTTAAACATGGCTGTGTACTTTTCATACAATGACACTCTAAAAAGTGAGGCCAAACTAATTATGCATATACATAATTTCACATTATGTCTATATACTGCCATGAAACAACCAAGCCTCAAAAACCAAGCTTTACAAAAAATGTTTTAAGCCATGACTTGTATTTAAATTCTGCTTTATGCTAAAGAACTGAGCTATATGTATCAAACAACAAAATATACAAATGGGGTATCAGGGAAATAATTTTCTTGTAAAATTAGACTCCACACACAATAACTAAAGATCTCCTACACACTGTCCAGAGAGTAATCATTAGCACTCGATGTACAAAACATGTCAGTGAAAGCATCTGCCTAGTGTGATGATCTTGATGCAATCAGAATGTATTCATCCTAAACAAAGCAAAACATGTACAATCTATTCATCCTAAACAAGACCAGAGAGAATTAATGAAAGAAAACTATACAGAAAATTCTGATGTAACTCAAGGCTGATAACAGTGTCATCAGTAGATGGAACATTTTCTATCAGATTACTGAAATAAATTTGTGACTATGAAATTAGGGCCCTCAGCCATCACAAAGTGGATCCATCAGTGGTAAAACTAACAAGAACTGAGAGATGCTGATTATTGAAAAGAAAAAATCTTCCCATGCAGAGCATTGTCTGTCAGGTTACATTAAATAGATAGTTCATTTATAACTGGACTCTCGAAAGAAAGGAAATTTGTGGTGATGAAGAAAAGGAAATCAGTATTGTACAAGATGCACTGAAGTAATTGATAAGCAAAATGTATTTGAGGTTTCAGGTTATTCTCCTGCTGAATTCACAACACCTTGCGTACTCCTGAGATATACTACTGTATTTTGCAAGCAGAATTTTTCAGCTATGTTTCCTATTCCAGAGATTACTATTACCTTGTATTTCAGAACTGCAACCATCAGACTGATAAAATTATGCACGTTTCATATTCTTCCTCCTAGACTTTTTGATATTTTGGAAAACTGTAGCTCTTCTGTTAGCAATTTCTTTGTAAGAAAGTCAGCTATATTTAGAGTGAGTACAGAAAAAAACCCCAGTAAATTCATTTAAGCAGATATATTTACAACCTCTATTTCTAAATTTTAAATAGATTTTTAAAGTGTTTCTTTAAGGGGGACAAATCCTGCATACCTTACTCCATATGCATCTCTAATGAACACTGATCTACCAAAGCCAGAAAGGTACAATCTTTTAAATATATACAATAAAGCACATTTCTAAACAAAACAAATAATAAAAGCATCAATCAGATGTGCTTCCCAGCATGTTCTCAAGTAAAGTACTCATACAGTTAGAGTCAGATTCAAAACTCACAAGTATGGTAACGGAGAAAAGGAAACTAACCAAAAGAAAGTCTGCAGTTTAGCTGAGGCTCAGCCTGTCCCAAGGGTTATACACTTGATATATGCAGTTTTGGTTAGCACTTCCCTTGAATTCAATTCTGAATGTGACAAGCCTCAGTAAGTCTCATTTAGCATTCCGTCTAATAAGGAAATTGAAGAGAAATTTAACTGAAAATCATGGTATACAAACAAAAGAGAAGAAAAATAAACAATGAAGTTATTTCTATTCGTTCAATACTCATGTATTATTGTAATAGTTAATGATGCTAAGATGGCCTGATTTTAGATTGTCTATACTTTTATTCTGTATTACTAACATATAGTTACCGTTCTTTTGCAAGGGTTTTAAATTATACTTGTTGAAAAGGATTAAAAAAGCAATGTTACAGTCATAACTGTGGTATAGGTATAGGTGTAAGGAAAGATAAAGCAAATGTTTGTACTCTACAAGACTTGTTCTAGGACTAATATTTTCAGTTAAAAATGATAAATGTTAAAATACATTTTTTTATTTTGCTTTGCTAAATAATGAGTTTTCATTAAATGTGAAATGATGTTTTGTAGTTTTCAATGTTACTTTTTGCAATTATTAGAATCCTTTAAAATGTATAGAATATAACCTGAACATTTTATATTTCTTCCAGTTCTGAAAAAAATATTAATACAGATAAAGAAATATATGTGCCAACGTACAGTTCTGCCTGCCAGTCAGTTTAATATCCAAAACCTTCCATTCAAAATAAAAGAGGCCAATTCCTGAAACCTGATATGTAGGGATCCATTTGTCTCTGAGTTTGCAAGAAACTTGGGACATTTTTTCTACTTTAACTATTTTAGATGTTATATTTGTTCAAAGATATGCCTTACCTTTTGCCTTTCCAATAGTTAGGAAGTATTAAATAGTGTGATGAATGCAATGACAGTTCTGTGGAACATAAAACCAAACATACTTTATTTAAGGCTGTGTTTCAAAGCCTTTATGTTTTTATGTGTTTGGGAGGCACAGAAAAAATATTCATTTCTACAACACTTTTAATGAGCCTTCTTACTGCTTGACCAGATTTTACATAATGTGTATTGCCAGGGAGCTTTGTTCTTCCCTGGAGCTTTGTGATCTCTATTATTGTTTATAAATCTTCTCATTCAAACAGCTTAATGCATTTCCCGATGGTACCTATAGCTACCAGTCCATTATGTTCTACAAGGGCTCATGCAATGTCTGAGTCCTGATTACAATATTCTTATTGGCCGTGAGCCAATCTGCAAAGGAAAGCAGGTTTAGCTATGCAATTCCATTCCAGAAGACTTTTAAATAAATTGTCAACTGAATTCAGAATTGCTGCAAGACTCCAGCTGCTGTGTCAGATCAATGTGCACCCAATGAGTTGGATAGAAATGAACTTCCTATTAGTGGCCATATTAAGATATTCTAAGAGTACTCTAGCATAAACTTTTCATATATGCATGTGAGAACATTCAGTTTGACATCAACATTGACAATTCCTTTAACTAGGATAAAGGCAGACTCCACCGTAGCTCAACAACAGTGAGAAACAACTTAGGTTTTAACCAGCTGTAATGTAAAAAGTGATCTTAAAAGTTCACATGGGTATAGAGGAAGAAACAGAAGAAATAAATTGATAGATGTGTGTGGAAGCAGCCAAAGGCATGCTGGATTCAATCTTTTAATGTGTTACCTTTTGTTGTTGTCTACCATGGGAACAATGTAATTCACTTATGGGATCAAAATCACACTGTTATTGAAATATACATTCAAAAAGGACTGGAGAATAACTCACATATGACAAGAGTATTCCTTTGTCACCCATCTCACTCTTACTCAGTGTTTAACTGAAAGAAATCTTCACTGGTTTCAATATTCTAGCTATGTCATCTTTGTGCTTCATCAGAAAACACTGGAAAACTGAAAAATATTGGTGAATCCAAATGCTTCCCAAGCTGCCTTCTCCCCATGAATTTGAATACTAACTGGATTTAACTAATAGCTTCTTACTTCACTGAAAATCAACACGATTTTCAAATCAGTTATATGCTGAAATTGTACATACTCTGAGGAAACCTGGGTGGATTGTCGTTGACATCAGTGAGTGTGATATTTACAGTTGTTGACCCTGACAGCCCTCCGACCTGCCCAGCCATATCTTTGGCTTGAATGACAACGGAATAATGCTCTCTGGCTTCCCTGTCCATGTTGTGCAAGGCAGTCCTGATGACTCCTGTGATGGAAAGAAAACAAACAAACAAAAGAAAGACCAGGATTAGCTTGTTCAAGCAAGGGGAAAGACTGGGCATAACCTTTCTTTTTAGGAAAGGTGGAGCATGGCAGATTTTCTGGAAATGCAGCTTTTCTACAATCAAAATAAGCTGTCTTTAGTTATTTGTGTCTTTTATATATATATATATAATATATATATTTTAAAAATATATATATAAAAATAAATAATTAATCCAATTTATATAACATTCCTAGCCAAAAAGTACATTGCCAAAACTCCAGTCTTTTCTGATATAACTGTTTACATAGCTACTTAATAGAAATATTAATGAATATGAACTCTTACCCCACTGAAGAAGACACAAATTCCTTTTTAAGAAAAGTTAATTTCTGAATTAAAATATGACATAACTCTTAAAACTACCCAAAAGCTAAACTTTCTTATTTGACAAATGTCAAAAAACGGTACTTTCTTATTTGATACATGTCAATCATATACATTTATGTTCATAAGTGTGACTTACCTAATACTTGTCTGTGAAGTGAAAGATAAGCTATTGTTGTTTTTACTACGGTACAGAGACAAAACCAAAATTGAGTGATCCTAAAATTCTGTTTCTTTTTATCCATCACCATCAGAAATTTTTTTAACATTTAGTCAATTACAAATGCAGAAGCAAAGATTACAACAAAGGAGGAACAGTCAACTCTGTGGGCTCAGTTTCAGTTATGGGACATTTTTCACTTATGATGATGCCTGTAAATTAGGCCCTGATAATTTCTTTGATCACAGGCTAACAGAAACCTCACGGAGTTCAACAAAGGGAAATGTCAAGTCCTGTGCCAGGGAACTAGTACATGCTGTGGACAGACTAGCTGAGAAGCAGCTTTTCAGAAAAGGATCTAGGGGGTCCTGAGGTTGGACATGAGCCAGCAATGTGCCTTTGCAGCAAAAAAGGCCAACAGCATCCTAGGCTGCATTATGAAAAGCGTTGTCAGCAGGTCAAGGGAGGGGAACCTTCTCCTGTGCTCATCACTTGTGAGGACACATCTGGAGTGCTGGGTCCAGTTCTGGGCTCACCAGTACATAAAAGACATTGATAGACTGAAGTGAGTTACACAGAAATAAATAAAGAAATAAGTGAAATGCTACATTTATTAACATTAAATTTTCAAAAACCTAAATTTTTAGCATAACTTGGTTTTGGACTCTTAAACTGAGTGGCTGTTATAACCAGTAGGAAAATATACCATAGCATGATCAGATGCTGCTTCCAGGTAAATTTTAAACATGTAATAGCCATTAAAACAAAGCAACTTAAGAATACCCTTACTCTTCTAGACAACCTTCTGTACAGCATGATTCTCAAGGTTTTTGATTCCCACAGTCTCAGATGATGGAAAAAGTGATTTTTAGAACACTACTTTTCTTGTACTTTAAAATTACTTTCTTTGCATTTCTTCAGTAAAACTATTTAGCCATTATTACATACGAAATGGAATTTTTCATGTAGCTTATACCATTGTTTCCATTCTATTCTGAAAACAAATCACACATAAATAAGTAGAACTATCCACAAGGAATAATACTTTAAAGTATCCATGAAGATTCAGAATGATTTAAACACAGTTTTGCACTGTAAGTTCTTCTGCATCAGAAGCGTAGATTCTGGCTAAAAATAGTATACCAGTCTGTTTTAGTTCATCAGTGTTTTTTTTCCTTTAAATGATACAGTTAGAAACGGATCTTTTTTCACAAATTTCACCATGATATGCTGAAATTAACCACAATTTATACATACTATAACAGAAAGGCATGGAGACACTTGGATAAAAAGAAATGATATAACTTAAATATGCAGTTTCATCAAAATCAATATGGTTCACAAAATCTGGTACTACTGTTCTGAAAATTCATTTTACTGAAAAATAGAAACATAGAAAAGGATTAAAATTAAAAATGTCCTGCTTTGACATTTTTCAAATAAATTGCTTCAGTTTTTCACATTGAAACCAAATTTATTGGAACATTTAATGTTTATGTATATGCATGGAGGGAGTATAGGATTTTTAAAAAAATCCCCTCCATTTCAGTTTGAAACAGATCAAATTTTACATAGTGGAACATCTGTCTTCTGTACAATCCTCATAAATGTACCAGTCACATTTTTAAACTAATTTAAACAAACAGAAATTCCTCTGAATTACAATTACTTTCCTCTTCATTTTTGCTTCAAGGGATGCAGTACTGAATCAATGCTTGTAGGCAGTTAATAAGGATTTGTGGATGACTAATCATCTCATCTCTCCCACTTGCATCAGATTCCTCTTTTGTGAAAACTGAATAAATGAAAATAGGCAAGTTTTTAATTCCAAAAACTTGTATCCAAAGTTTAGAATAAGAAAACTGGTTTTAAGCTTGGGATGTGCTGAAGGACAGGAGATAAGGGAAGATTTAGTACTTTAGTTCTTTTTTTGGTTACGTATACATACATCCTAAAATTATATCATCAGTATGAGGTATGTAACTACTGTGAGGACCCTAATGCTCTATCCTTGTGTCCTGGTTTCGGCTGGGATAGAGTTAATTTTCTTCCTAGTATCTGGTATAGTGCTGTGTTTTGGATTTTAGTATGATAATAATATTGATAACACGCTGATGTTTTGGTTGTTGCTATGTTAAGTTTACATTAGTCAAGGACTTTTTTACTATGTTTACACTAGTCAAGAAGCTGGGAGGGGGCACAGCCAAGACAGTTGATCCAAACTGGCCAAAGGGCTATTCCATACCATATGATGTCATGCCCAGTATATAAACTGGGGGGAGTTGGCCGGGGAGGTAGCGATTGCTGCTCGGGGACTGGCTGGGCGTCGGTCAGCAGGTGGTGAGTGGTTGTATCACTTGTTTTCTCCTAGGTTTTCTTCCTCTCTCGCTCTCTTGTTGTTTTCCTTCTCATTATAATTTATTATTATTATTATTATTATTATTATTATTATTATTATTATCCAATTATTAAACTGTTCTTATCTCAACCCATGAGTTTTCTTACTTTTGCTCTTCCAATTCTGTCCCCCATCCCAGTGGGCGAGGAAGGTGAGCAAGCAGCTGTGTGGTACTTAATTGCCGACTGGGGCTAAACCACAACACTTTGTCACTAGCAGCTCCACTAACTGTTCTGGCAGTATAGCACTAAAATCATACATAATTTCAAATTTCTCTAGAGGCCAAAAGGTGTAAGGAGAACTTTCTTGGTTGCCTTTTCCAATAAGATAATACGAAATGCTGCAGCAGTTCCTTTTAAAGCAGGAATTGCCCCTCAGTATCTTCAGTATACTTGGCAGGGGCTCCTATACATCCCAGAAGATGACAGGAAGTTCATATTAAAGAAGACATCTCTCTGTCTAAAACAGTGAGGAAAGAAACTGAAAAAGAAAACTGTCACAGGCTTTTTAAATTTAAACACAGCCTTAATTTTGCCGTATATTTGTTAGGTAGCACTGCGACCCTGTTAACTGGATACTTTTCAGCTATGTTTCCAGTATTTATTCATCTTTACTAAGAGAGGAAAGCAAGAAAAAAAATGCAAGTTGTAGACATCATTACGGAGACACCCCATCCTGCTTCTGGTATTAAGCTAAGAATTTTTACAGAAGTTTGACTGCTATGTCAAAAGTCACGTACAACATGTGGAGGTTTAGATCTATTGGAATGGAGTTGAGAAGGACACACAGCTCTGGAGCTCTGGCCTGCTGAGTTTAGTCATACCTATTTCCATCTTAAAATTATGTGAGATGTGTTTTCCCACATGGAAGGCTCTCCCAGAACACACTTTTTCTTTTAACTTTTTGTCTAAATTTATTCACCTCTAAATGACACCAATTTTGGGGTTTTTTTCTCCAACAATTTCAACAGTCTCAGAAAGCACATTTTCCAATTTGAATTTATCTTTCTTGACTATCGATAACCAGAAACCTACCTACATTCCAGATGAGATTTTATCACCACCTTTTCTAATTTTACTTTTTTTTTTTTTTCAGATTACATCATGCTGGTGATTCATCTATGATTGACTAATATACCCAGGACATTCTCCTCCAATGACACTTCCAAATTAATGAGACCAGAGTTACTGAAGAATCATAGAATATCTCAAGTTGGAAGGGGCCCATAAGGATCATTGAGTCCAGCTCCCTGCTCCTCACAGGACTAACTAAAACTAAACAATATGACTAAGAACATAATCCAGATAGTCTTATAATTAGTCCTGCAACATGGCCTTTACTATATGATATTATTAAATTTCATTATGTTCTTCTTGTTCTTGCCCTCAAAGACATAAGCTTCTTCCTCTGTACTAACAATTCCTCACAATTTTTTGCAGTCAGGAAATTTCTTCATGACCGTCTTGCATTTATCCTCAAAACATCAGACACAACTGACCAAGAAGAACATTGAGATGAAAGATTGATATGTCTACTGCTTTGGATAGCTCCTTTTCTTTCCTTTTACCCAACACCTCCTGATTTGAGAAAGCCATGAAAATAAGTTTATTTTTGGCAAGTTTTACTTCTTTTTTCCACTCAGGCTCTCTGAAGTCATTCCTGATACTGAACTGCAGTCAATTCCTTTTTTTTTTTTTTTACCCCCAAGTTTTCTTTAAGATACTTCTATGTTCTGCGGCATCTGACAATTTGTTATGTTGTCTTTTTTAGCATTCTGTGGAGAACCATTTTACTTGCATGTAAGAAGAGCTACAACAGAAGGCTCAACTGTAACTGAGACAATAAAAATCAAGACTTTTTAATTCAAGTGCAGACAATTATTAAGAAAATGTCTGCCATAGCCAAGTGCCTAACTATGCGTTTACCAAAGTATTTAACTACATACTTACCTGACAATCTGGTACACTTGAAGTAATTTATCTTATTACTTATACAAAATAAGAACTTATTTTAGATTCAGTAACCACTGCAGAATTTTAGTCAGCTGTATCTTACAGCCTACTCCTGCATGATGTGTGAATGGAACCTTCCCAGAATAAACTATGGTTCATTTTAACATTTTGAGCTCAAAGATTTCTATCTAGTGGGAAAAAAAAAACCAAAACAACTCCACTTTCATGACAAACTAGTTTGTCATGGGCAAGTTAATTTTTTTTGTTTTGGAAAATTTCCATTCTGTTGTTGGATCATAAGCCTGGTTACTAGAGATTTTATGAAGGGCCAGTAGGTCATACTAGATCCCCCATATTCTAGTTTCTGATATATGTGTCTTGTCATGATCACAACCACTAAATGGTTCAAATATAATTTAAAATATCTATTTAATAACTAATTAAATATGTGATTTTACTAATTACTGAGGGAAGTGAACTGTTGCAGATGGTAATTTCATTAATATTATTTTTACTTTGTGAATAAAAGCTCTATTTTTATCACTGCTTTGCTTTAGGATATGTAGTTAGCTTATTTTATTGTAACTTAATATTCTGAATATATTGTATATATTAAAATAAATTTCAAAATCTAATATTATTCTACCTTGAAAGAATTAGACACATCCATTTTAAGAGAAAGAAGTACGGTTTTCATGGGTTTTGCAAGTACAAGTCAGCAGAAGCATTTCTTTTTTCCTAAAACTTAAAAATAAACTTCAAATTTAGACATCCCAATAGACTTTGACTTGGATTTCTGATTTAGTTCAAACTATAA
The DNA here is from genome assembly GCF_034638445.1 of Ciconia boyciana. Taxonomy (NCBI): domain Eukaryota; kingdom Metazoa; phylum Chordata; class Aves; order Ciconiiformes; family Ciconiidae; genus Ciconia; species Ciconia boyciana. Next base: position 84,709,946 of record NC_132935.1, read on the forward strand.
CTGTAAACAAAATGTGCAATACAGAGATTATGGTCATACTCCACATTCTGAATGTTTCTGTAACATAGATATTTTTAATCTAGGCCTTTGAGTCAGATCTGCTTTATATAACTAACATTACTCATTTTATTCCTTTACAGGGACACCACTAGACACTTCATGGCTAAAAGTCAAAGCACTATAGAAATGACAATTAGTGGTCAATTTTTTTCTCTGGCCATGATTATAGTACTGAAAGACACTATGCCCTTTCTTAAGGAAAATTACCATTGAAATAAAATACATGAATCCAACATTGAAAGACAAATGCTGTAATAAAATAGAAATTGCTGAAAAATAAGTATATTTTTGAAAGAAAATAGTAAGGGTTTTTAAATACGTAGGTTAGAATAGTGTTCATTTGGTATTAAAAGAACAGGGGTATTAACCAGACTGGTTGTATTACAATGGATAAACCCAGAAAAAAAAATCTATTCAATTTACTATTAGTAAATAAAGCCTTCTCAAAAATCTTGATGAGTAACAGCCTGAATTTATGAAATGAAAGAGTCGTGTGCCGAAGCCTCCTGAATTAAGGAATCTGAAGAAAGCTTCACTGACTGAGTGGAAAATACACCAATTTATGCGGCAATTGCATGGATGTCAAATGTAATCATAGCACCTTCCACTGTTTTCATAATGCAAAGCATATTCAAATGAATTAAATTAAGAATTTGCTGCCATGCTCCCCCCAGAAAGCAGACAAGAAACTCTAATCTGCCATATGCAATTGCTTCAAATTAAAGGAATATCTGTTATAGAAATACCATCACAAGTGGCCGCCCTATTTGAGCAGGAAGCTGTAATTTTTTCTCTTGCCAATAGTTAAGGCATACATATATGGATGCCAGGTTTGCCAGCTCTGTTTCAGTTAGTAAGTTTCACAATTTTTTAAAATACATTTCTCTCAGCTTCATGTAGGCTGGTTTAATCAGCAGGGCATTATTATCAGGGATATTTTTCCACTGAAGTGTTGTACTTGTCCCATTGTCTTCAGATCACTGCTACATCCAAATCACTATGCTATGGTGTCATGGTTTAACCCCAGGGGGCAACTAATCACCACACAGCTGCTCACTTATTCCCTCCCCAGCAGGATGGGGGGAAGAGAATTGGAAAAAGTGAGAAAACTTGTGGGTTGAGATAAGAACAGTTTAATAATTGAAATAAAATAAAATAAAATAAAATAAAATAAATAATAATAGCAATGATGATGATGATGATGATGATGATGATAATAATAATAATAATAATAATAATAATATGTAATGAAAAGGAAAATAACAACAAGAGAGAAATAAACCCCAAGAAAGACAAGTGATGCAAATGAAAACAATTTCTCACCACCAACCAACTGATGCCCAGCCAGTCCCCGAGCAGCCACCTCCCAACCAACCTTCCCCCTAGTTTATTGCTGAGCATGATGTCATATGATGTGGAATATCCCTTTGGTCAGTTGGGGTCAGCTGTCCCAGCTGTGTCTCCTCACAAATTTTTGTGCACCCCCAGCCTACTCGCTGGCTGACTGGTATGAGGAGTAATATTTTTTCCCAGATACATTACTATCAAACATGTTATATGGCTTAACACCTAATTAGGTATAGTGCTTGTAATCATTCAAATCTTCAAAATTTAGACTCTTTTTTAAGCAACAGTCCTCATCTTGGAAAAAAATCTTAAGTATAGCTTAGATTTTTAGCATAGTTTATGCAACCTGATGCATCCACAGTCAAAATACATTATTTCAAAAGAATGAGATATTCAAGCTTAATGGTGAATTCTTTATGTAATGGGTTTCACTGTTAAAAGCCAGATGGGACCACCAGACCTCCTGTAGGACTCAGGCCATTAACTGAACTAGCACTGTACTGAACCTAGTAGTTTGATTTTGGCTAAAGCATGTCCTCCAAAAAGCATGTAAGTTTGAACTGAATGATCAAGAGATAGAAAATATCACCTATTTCCTTGACTGAATATTCCAGTCGTTAATCATAAAGTCAAAGGTCTGCCCTTTATTTGGTAGTGTGCGCTTTCAATTTCAAATCATTGACTCTTGTTACCATCTTTCAGACTGTTAGTTCCCAGTATTTCTCCTTATAAAGGTACTGCTATATTCTCATGAAGCTAACCTTTCTGATAAACTAAATAGTAAAAAACTTTTCATTGTAAAGCCATTTCTCCCACTCATAGTGTTATTTGCTCTTTTCAGCTTTCAAAAATTTTGTAAAAATACAAATGAAATTAATATTGATATTTTAATAATGCTACCCTACCTCCAAGTACCAACCTCTCATGTAAATTTAACTTTCCTAATCTTTTCACAACATAAAAGAATCTATTTAAGGGTTGTATTGGGCTTTTTTTGGCTTATTACTGCTTTGGGAACTCATTTTGAGCTGCTTTACTCTTAGTTTACATAGTTATGTTTTTTCTGGATACAGTCCCACCCTCCTCATTTCTGACTGTAGGACTTTGTATTTATTTCACTGAGTGGCACAGGTTATCAAACAATCTGGGTTATTTTGACAGAATGCGCTGTTCTCAGCTTTATTCATCATTCTGCCATTTTTGTGTCATCCAAAAATTTTATCAGCAATAGTCTTATGTTTACTTTTAATCCACCCAGAAAGAATCTGAATAGAGTTTGTCTTACACTGATCCCTGTAGAGCCCTGGTGGAATCTCTTCCTTTCATGGTGATTCTGCCTTCATGACAACTTTTTGCTACCTCCCAGGTAGGCAGTTCATAGCCATTTAATATGTGCTTTGTTGCTACTACTTATTGCTATCTAGCTAGAATAGCATGTGACATGGCAGTTATCTTTTTCAGTATAACTTGCAATTTCATAAAACAAAGAAATCAGGTTTCTTTACCATGACCTGTTTTCCAGAAAAACACATGGAAAGGCATTATTGTTATTTCTATTTTTTTACTGGCTGAATTCTTTCTCAGCTCCTCTATTTTTCATTTTTTCTTTTTGCCTGAATTTGCCAGTCTCATGTAACAGATTTCCTTTTGCTTAGCTTTTCAGAAAACTGACACACATTTACATTCTTCAAATTTCCATATCTACTTCTTTATTCATGGAGAATCTATCATTCTTCCTAGTTTTGGGACTGGGTGATAATTATAGTTCTCCATTAATCTAATCCTGTTTCTAGAAGAGTCAACGTTTCAGGGTGAAAAATAGGAAAATTCTGAGATTTTTTTTGATGTGCAGATTCTGAAAAGAGTTCACAAAGGGGCTAATTCCTCCACTTTCAGAAATCATTTATCAATATGTTATGTCCTGAAAACATGCAAGTTGTTTCTTTTGAAGTATAAATTGCATGTAAGTTCCTATGAATTTTCAGACAACAAAACAGAGTTAAACATTCTTTCAAGGAAATCCCCTATCTGAGTGGTTTTGACGTCTCCTAAAACTGCTTCTCCATTACTGAAGATTTTATTTTCTACCACACAAAAATGTTGGAGATGAGGTATGGAGGACCAGAAGAAAGCCTTAAAGACAGACTTTGTCTTGAATAAAAATATTATTGTGTCTAGTAGCAACATGCCAATATATACTAGTTCTCTGCATAAGTGTGCATGATGAAATAATTCAATTTATAACAGAAGACACTTCAGTGGTTTTGCACTGACTCGTGATTTCCTTGGAACTGTATTGAATTAGTGGCATTTCTATAGTTCTGAAGATACATATGGTTAGGAGCAAATAGGGCTAAAGGGTCAGATTCTCCAACTTGAAAAATACAGTGGTCAGACTCTGATGTGTTCCTGTTAATGAAGTAGGCATGTGCCTAGGGTAAAGCAGCATGAGGCAAGCCTGCAGAAGTATGATGCTACTGCTGTGTTGAAAATTTATTTTTCTTTTTTGACAATTCAGTTAAAAATATATTTAAAAACAAAAGAAGAATCTGTACCCTAAGGGGTGGAGGGGGTGGGGGGGAGATAATTGTTTCCTCAGAGCTGGTAAGAAGTGACTGCTGGTTGTATAATGAAATACTTAAAGTATTATGTTCAAGATAGCTATGAAACATACGTAGATACAGATATACATGACAAAGAGATAACTTAATGCTGCTTAGATTTTGAGGACTTCTCCAAAAGAGATTACTTCTCAGGTTGGCAAGCAGAGGAACAAATAAAATTGTGTGAGTGCGAAGATAAGGCAAGGGCAAAGAATGCTGGAAGGGAAGAAATCACTCATTAAGTGTGATTTCTTCAGATGTAAACTTCTTATAGGTGTATTTAATCCTTGGTGACAAGGAACAACCTTATGACACGAGACAAACAAAACAATTAAGTAAAAAGGGGATGCATTCAGTAACCCCTGAACATAGCAGATGGGAATTAAGTACAGGAATCTTCTCAAAGGAAATCCCATTTGACAAGAAAGAGCTTAAAACTCTCTGAAAACTAACTACTTATATTCACTAGTTTGGAAATACCCCTCTTAAAATAGAAATAATATTGACTGCCAGTATCAAACACTGCTTCTTGTAATGTCACTTACCTTCCGGCCTACATAAAAATATATTTAATCTATAGTTTGAATGAAAATGACAAAATAACAGACAGCTGAAGGTTAAAGCTGCTAATATTTCACTCATAATCCAAAGCTCCTTATTACTTCCTTCATAATGGAAAGAAAAATAAAGATGGAGTCACAGGCTTGACTTCATATTTCTCATCTATTACTATTAAATTAGACTTCTATGGAAATTAAACTTTTTTCCTTTAACAAGTACGTGATAATGTATCTAAATAATTGGAGATAATGAACATAGTTGCCCATTATGTTGAATAATATTGTGGTTTCTTTTCAAAGTAGATCACCTTGATAAGAGGGACAAGAAGAGAGACAATGACCATAGGCATGACAAAAAAACTTTCAAACAGGGTCAAAATGGTGTCCAGCTAATTAAAAACCTAAATGCAACATAAAGTCTTGAAAAGGTTCCACATTTGGACAAAAGTCCATGTGCAGACTAATTTAATTACAACTGACAGACAAGGTCGAGACATATAATTCAGATTATCTGTTAGTAAGAAAGCTTGCTTAACCAACAGACCAAGCATTTACATGGTTGTTGTGTTCTTTTCTCCCTGTGGTACTTACTCATTACATACTTGTGAGCATTCCACTTAACCGCAATGCTTCATTGACCCATGCATAACACGTTAAGGACCTTGTAACAGTATAGCATAATTTATAATTGTTATAAATCATTTAGAGTGCAACCTTACTCAACATTTAAGTATGCTTATTTGTAAAGTGCAAATGAAATACAATGAGACTGGTGTCAATATGGAAATGTGACACTTTTTCCATGTAACCTAGGTGTTTGAATTACAATGAAACCATGTCTGCTTGACGTGTTATGATAGGGGCCATGCAAGCTAATGTCTGTTCAAATCAAACTCGACAAATTCAACAATCAGCAAAATACCATCAGCAAAAATTCATTTTGGAAAGTGCTTTAGTGCTAGATTTAGTACATCAGAGTGCAAATATATATATGTATATATGTTACAACAACTACCTTACAAATATGATTAACTGGTTTCCTTACAGGCCCTTGAAAGAAAAATCCTAGAAACAAAATAATATTGTAATGTTTTCTGGAAAAAAACATTTTAACTAAAAAAAATTTATAAATTCATTGAAACCTTAGTACTTGGAACAAAATCCCAATCTATTTGCACAATAAAAATATTAGTTCAAACTCCTCATAGGAGAAAAAATGTCTAAGAACTGCACTCTGGATGAACAGAATGCTAAGGAACCACAGTAGATCACAAATAGATATTTTTGAATGCTGAAAATGTGTCTGTGGTAGCATTAAGTGTACCACAGTTTTCATAACTTTCTGATGTACATAAAAAAGATGATGATGTTATAGAGACAAAATTTAAAGAAATCCTATAATGACATTTCTGATATGTGTGTTCACAAATGTTATTTACTTTCTTAGACAGAACACCCACAAAATCTTTGTCTATTAGGTGACATAATAGGTAGCTATTGACTTCTGTTGAGATTCAATCAGGATTTATTGACCTGAGAGTTAGAAATCGATCTAGTCAGAGAAAGGATAAATCTCTACCTAGAGGTACAATAAATCTTACAGTTGGCTGAAAACAGGAGTCTGTGTTGTTCCATTGCTACATGTGCACTGCTATCAAGAAAATTACTACTGAATTACTGAAGTGGTGTAGTGTGTTGAAAAGAGGCTCTCTCACACTAAGATAAATTAAAAAGCATCACAATAAGGTCAAACAAAACATAAAATATGACCACTCCATAACAGGACATAATTTTATAAAGGTGTTTCTCTTTTTGATTTGACTGAATACATTATTCTGCAAGGTGGTCAGCCTCTGCTGTATGTATTAGCATTGAATACTTCTTGATTAGAAACTGAAGCTTGTCTGCATTTGAAATTATGCTGAATTTAGACAAAGCACAAATTTGAAAATACAAGCGCTGACTCTTAAAAGCTCTTACTGAAGCAAGACTTATTTAGGAATAACTCCACATAGGTTTTGTCATCAGCCCTGAAAAAGCCAGGACTTTGTCACAGATCCCACCCACAGTGGGGAAAGTTATACAACTTTATGAACCAAGTCACAAGTACCATAATTTGATACACCATATATTACAAAGTTCTATGCTGGTGTCTGTAAAAAAGGGAAAAAAAAAAAAAAATCAAAAGATCCTCTTTCCTTTTCCTCTTCCTACCTACCAAACTCATCTACAATCATTGAAAAATGCAAGAATAGCCTTTGATTTGTACCTTCAGGTTTCAACTATTCCTCTGAGAAAATAAGGAAACCTATCAACTTACAACTTGATTTCCTTGATCAATCAGCAACCAGCTTAATAATCTACAATAATCTACATGACCCCTTTGGATGAATGCAATATTTATATAGTTGCATAACAAATGTACAAATGTGCCTTTTCAAGCTCAGTTTAAAACACACCAATTTGATTAAAGTTTAAGTGAACCTGTGTAACTGGGATCTTTCAAGTGTCTCAAACCTTTATACAATTTGGTTATGCATTGGCAACATAACATACTGTAATATTTCAAACTTTTATTGAACCAATATTAGCTGTTTAAATCTTCTAGAAAATTTCCACAAGGAATTTTTTACTGACTGGAATGACATGCCAAAATATTTTAGGATACTGTTGAAAGACAATATTGAAAAACAGCATGACCAAAGATGAAGAGCTGAAATACAGATTTTTACAGATATAAATATTTTGGAAATTGTAACAAATGAAATAAAAATGCTTGCAAAATTCCACCTTCCTTTTTAAAATAATGTTTTCCTAAAAATTATATTTTCAATTAGTTTACTTGTCTGGATAAGGAATTTGTGATCTATACAGGGCAAGAAAACAGACCAATAGCTGTGTCAGAGAGCTTTTTATCTTCTCTAGGGTTCTATCTAGTGCAAATACTTGCCTCATGAGAACCTGGAATGAATCAAAAAAGTAGACTTCAATACCCTCTGTCTGTCCTTTCTAAAGGACATAAAATTTTCTATACTTATTTCTAATTTCCCCATTTCATATCAAAAACCCACAGTAGGATAACACAGACAAAAGATAACAGGGCTGCCTTGATTTACAATTTGGTACAAAGTCAATGATTGTTACCAAATGTATGTTCTAACTAAGGATGTAAAGGTTCCTTCAAACTTTTTCAAATGAAGCTGTGAAATGATCACTAGAAAATAAACTTTCAATAAAAACAAGCAAGGCTGCCTTCCTTAACATGGTTGACCTTAAATTAGACTATTACTGTACCTTTTGAATATGAATAACAAATAAAAAAATAAATTATTCACTCTTTTGCTAACATTTAGGAAGGGTAAGAATGCATTTAGAAATTCATAAGGAAGTAGGCTGTCTATTTAAAATTCAATCCTTTGCTTTTTTAAGTACTTATCCCAAGACTAAATTATTATTCTTGACCTAATTGTTCTTGAACACTACGTCATGGGCTATATAAAACTACCTCCTGTTTCTAATTATTATGACAAAATAAAACAGAGATTCAGAGCAGTATACCAGTTTTCACTCTGAATTTCTATCACAATTTTTCTTAAACCAAATGAAACAGAAACTTATTTGCCCAATGTTTTCTTTGTATATGTGTGTAGAGGAAGCTTTTCCTCTAAATTTAATCTACAATAGCAAGCATTTCTCTGGAAGTGTATCTCAGTTTTCTAAATCTCCAGAATGGCCTGAGGTAATTAATACGAAACAGTATACCTAAAGCAATTTACATGTACCTACATATACAGCATCTCATATGTAAACAAAAAAGAGCACTTCATCTCATGTACCAGGCAAAAACCTATAAAAATACATGGTGTCAGGAGGCCAGCCATAAGGAATCCTAATCAGAGTGGACAGGAGCTTTCCTTGTGCAGAAAATGCAGCAATTATGGCTTGCCATGTTTGGAACTGTCAAGTGTTTTTCTTGTCCACTCTTCTTAAGATTTTCTTAAAGTACATGCATGATGAAGGTGAGCAGGACCTCACATTGTTGATCTTGATCTGGTATAAATCCACATACTTCAAATCAAGATAATGAAGCTATGCTGATTTACATTGGTAAAGAATCTTATCTTTTATTTTTAGGCAAAAAGCTTCTTACCACAATTAGGGCCAAGTTGTGAATCTAGTAATCTAGTTGATGACTTTTGCTCTGCAGGTGTTAATGGTGAGGGGAACCCATATCAGGGAAGACTGTCTTATATGAGCAAGATTGCTGTTACAGCTTCTGAGAATCTGGACAATAATTACACTTTGTTTATATCATAATGTTTCTAAAATCACACCAGAAGAGTAAAATATGTATTTGTGAATCTGTGTTTTAAAGTCAGGAATAGGAAACACAGACTGCATGCGTATTTGGGCCATTCGCTTCCTCTTAGGAACAGGCAATTCAATTCAAATCTCTCTACCTCTCCTTCCAATCCTACATTTTCTTTCATGTTTAAATGTTAGACTGTCCAGAGTCTTTTACCATGTTGTCTTACTGGTGAAAGTCCAGCATACAAGTATAACCCATTATCTGCTACAGGCACAAAGTGGTGCTCCAATATACAACAAGCAATAATTATAGAAAGAGGCTTTATAAGCAGTGTATTTCTGCTAATGAAACTCTTGTGGAGAAAATTAGAACTGCATCTTCTGAGACAAGCTGTAAGTAAACCAACAGTGGGACTGTAACTGAAAGAAAATTTTGACTCACTAAAGCTCAGCTATTGTAAATTAACCCAAAACATTGAAAATTAAATAGGTCTAAGTCATGAAATACCTACAAAGAACAATATATTTCCTGGAGATAGTAGAGTTATTTGCAAAACTTAGTTGTAACTCTCAGGAGAGTGAAAACTGAAATGAAGCATGCGTATTTTAAGGTGTTTTATACTTGAATAAATGATATGGTTATTTTCTGCTGTATTTGAGTACCTCTGCTAGTTATGTTAGAAAACATAACTTGTTATGTTATGTTATGTTATGTTATGTTATGTTATGTTATGTTATATAACTCGTTATGTTAGAAAACATAACTTCCAATAATTGACCAGAAAGTGGTAATGGTGCATAGTAGCTGCTTTAGAACCAGTAGAGGTTGCACATTTATGTCAAAAACATCTTCTTAATTTTGATTAGAACTTCTTGTACACTTGTAAAACTCACTTTTAGTGAGGAACATTTTCCTGTATGCAGGACAATAGCCAGCTTGACCGCAGAGGATACACTATCCTAATAAATTCTTTTTAATACTTTCTGAGACTTAGTAAAAAGTTGTATTCTGATTGTTAGGAGTCTGAACAGTAAACCTTAAAAACACATTTTGACATGAATAAAACTTTTGCAGGGTGATCCATTACAGTAATACAATATCACTTAGGGGTTTTTTTATGAACTGTGTTGCAGAAGCCATTTACAGAAAGATTGGAGAACATACTTTTATTACCCTTTTTAAAAGCTGTCATTTATCAAATGGACAATGACACATATATCCTCAGAATCTTAAGATAATTTAATGGTTTACACATATATAGTTTGCAAAGGACACAGCTATATCGCTGTGCTTTGAACAAATTAATTTTTTTTTCAAGAATAATATATTAAAAGTTTCTAAAAGCTGTCTAAAGCATTAAATCTTCTATTTTTGGTCTCATTCTAAAAAAAGGCCAGCAAAATAGTTTTCTTTACATGATAGCAAGACAATATAGATAAAAGGTGTAATTTTCAAACATAAATGCCTGAAAACAGTCACTTAAAAACATGGTCTGCAACTAATTGTGTCCACTTATCCCTGAGAAATCATACCTAACACTGGGCAATGATATTTCAACATGTTGACTTCACCATTAGTTTCTTCTATCTAAAAAACTGATTTTCAGAAGAATACAAGGGATATGTTTTAAAGATTCAGTCTTGCTGTGTAAAACAGGGGAAAGTGATTAGCCTTGCTAAACCCTATAGTAGAAAATAGGAGAAACAGGGGTTCCATCATTTATTATGTCATATCTTGGATAATGTTACCACTTATTAACTATTGATAATTTATGACTGCATAAATAATATTGACCAAATGGTTAGCAGAACATTTAGGACCACAGTCCAAACTGACCAGTGGTGGCCTGTCATTTGGCAGTCAGTCCAACTTCCCCATCAGTACAAGGTGAGAATCATAAACTGGGACTCCCTTGTCCTGGGGACTGAATGGATGCCCATGACATACCTGGTGCTTCACAGAGCACTAGATGAATTGACTATTTGCTGTGCTTGCTTCTGGCCCAGAGCTCCTTCCAATTTTTACATGCAGTACAGTCATGATGCACAGCAAATACTTAGAGATTATTAGAAAGCAGCCCTGGCCAGCTGACTCCAGAGCAACCCCTTTGACCCATAGCTATTCTCCCTTTGGATTTTCAAGCTCTAGAAAGGTGCTGCTCAGAGTATGACTGAGAGTTCATACATAGAATACCATTACATCTTGATTTCAGGAAAAGTGCTACACTTTAGAAACCAGAGCTACACAATGTCTTCCCTTACAAAATCTGTGGTTGTAGCTCTGTGCATTTTACAAGTTATCACTATTTATTTGAGCTTTAAATATCTAACACAGAAGGAACCTTTTTTAAAGTAATCCCAATTCCACATAAGAGTTCCTGGAGACATTTTTAAAAGCTATTTCTAGCAAAGGACTGAAAACATGTCTGTGTATGACAGTCCTGCATAAATACCATAAATTCTCACAAATCTGTCGAAAACTTTTGTTTTCTCTTGTAAGACTATTGTTATTATAAGGGCATAAAAAAGACTGACCTGTCAGCACCTGGGATTTATGAATTAAGTCCATATTCTATAATGGCACAAAGAGCATCTTGGCAACTATAGATCAGTTTATTGAGTTTACTGAGCACAATATTCAAAGGGACATACTGAGCAAACAGTAAGAAAATATATGAAGAACTTAACTTTCTCTCAAACTCCAAAAACAGTTTAAATTTTTCTCCACCTGTGTATAGTATCTTAAAGGCTGAATTCCAGAGCTTTATTTTAGTCCTTCCATGAACAGTGATCCACAGACTGGAGTCCTGTTTCTCCATGTTGCACTATGGAGGACTTAAATCTGAAGATGATGAACACTTCCTAATTACCTGTGGATGCATGGGTGTCAGATTCCAAAAAGGTCAAATTTACACACACAAACTATCCTATCAGAACTCCTCTGTAACCAGCAGCAAAACTTCCAGTTTTGCTTTCAGACATGTTTCAGAGCCCTAGTGAATCTTTGTCCTGGTTTTGGCTGGGATAGAGTTAATTTTCTTCCTAGTAGCTTGTATAGTGCTGTGGTTTGGATTTTAGTATGAGAAAAATATTGATGACACACTGATGATTTAGTTGTTGCTAAGTAATGTTTACACTAGTCAAGGACTTTTCAGCTTCCTATGCTCTGCTAGGCGCAAAAGAAACTGGGAGGGGGCACAGCCAAGATAGTTGATCCAAACTGACGAAAGGGCTACTCCATACCATATGACGCCGTGCTCAGTATGTAAACTGGGGGGCGTTGGCCAGAGGGTAGCGATCGCTGCTCGGGAACTGGCTGGGCATCGGTCAGCAGGTGGTGATAGGTTGTATCAGGTTTTTTTTTTCCTGGGTTTTGTTCCTCTCTCGCTCTCTTGTTGTTTTCTCATTACAAATTATTATTATTATTATTATTATTATTATTATTATTATTATTATTGTTGTTGTTGTTGTTGTTGTTGTTCCAATTATTAAACTGTTATTATCTCAACCCATGAGTTTTCTTACTTTTTCTCTTCTGATTCTCTCCCTCATCCCAGCAGGCGGGGAGGGTGAGCGAGCAGCTGTGTGGTACTTAACTGCCGTCTGGGGCAAAACCACAATAGTCCTTTTTGGCGCCCAACGTGGGGCTTGAAGGGCTTGAGATAATAACAGATGAACCAGAGCATAATAAGGAATTTAGGTCTGTTAATAGTTGTGGGCCACGATATTGATTCATCTGTTCTCGATATTGGTTTACCTGATCTGCACCATGCTCATTTTTTTGCTGTACATGTTAAAGATTGGTGATGTTTTTTGCAGTTTGCTGTGCTCTGCTATGATTAGTGATGTTTTGCCTGGGAGATTTTTTATTAAAACTGTGATCTCCAGTTTACTTTGGTATCGTACTGAAGTGTCATACAGAAACCATTGGGTTTCAGGTACGTTGGGTACCACCTCATGGAGACAATTAGCAATTATACTTCCTCCTCTGACAGATTTTTTTATGGAAGAAATATAGAATGGCACCTTCGCTATGTTCTTCTATGATGTTTCCTCCTTCATTACAATAACTTTTTAGTATCTTGAACATGCTTGGGTAGTTAAGATACATCTATTGGTATTGCTTGGGAATATTGTTTCAGTTTTGTCTAAGGTTAAAAAGCAATTTAAGAATATCATCCAGAGACCTGCTGCAAGGCTGGATAGTTATGAGTGGCAGGGTGTATGGGATAGCATGGGCAAATGCCCGGGATGCTGGGCACCTCCAGTGTTCTGGACTTCACCCCTGAACAAGTGCAAAATCCTGAAAAATTAGTAGAATATTTGGAAAAAGTATGTTGTCACCCTGACAATGCTAAGGAGATACAAATCAATGTAATGTGCTGGGGCCTGGCCCATATCTACTGATCCCTGTTCAACACTATTCAGAATCCTTAAGGATCTGGCAACAAAACGACAGACACCACGGCTAGTCCAGCCGCCGCTGCGACAAGCACTGTGGCTAGTCCAGCCCTCCTGTGAAAGGCACTGCGGTTCAACCAGACAACCGACCCATGTCAGTATCAGTCGCCCCTATACACAAGAAGAAATCCTGGAAGCGAAAGTCAGCTCGTTTGGAAAGGGAAGATGAAAGAGCAGGGCCATCACAAGGAGAGGAAAAGGAAGAACTTGTGGATGAGACAGAAACCACCCAATCCCTATCCCTGACTGAGCTGTGAGATATGCAAAAAGATTTCAGCCGTTATCCAGGCAAGCACACTGTCACCTGGCTGCTCCAATGCTTGGATAATGGGCCAATAGCCTGGAATTAGAGGGTAAGGAAGCCAAACAGCTGGGATCTCTTTCTAGGGAAGGGGGCATTGACAAAGAGATTGGAAAAGGGGCACAAGCCCTCAGCCTCTGGAGGCAACTCCTGTCAGCTATGAAGGAACGATATCCCTTCAAGGAAGATGTTATATACTGCCCAGGCAAATGGACCACCACGGAGAAAGGTATCCAGTACCTGAGGGAATGAGCCATGCTGGAGGTAGATTATGGTGACCTGAACAATGAGCAATTAGCCAAAGATCCAGATGAAGTCCAGTGCACGTGATCCATGTGGTGGAAGTTGGTGCAGAGCCCACCATCATTATGTGCCAACTCATTGTCAATACTGACCTGGAAAGACGGAGAGGGTCCAACAGTGGATGAAGCGGCTAGCCAATTCTGGGAACACGAAGAAACTAGCTCTTCCTCCCTTGTCTTGGCTGTGGAGAAACTGTCCTGGAAGGTCCAGCAACTCGAAGAGGATAGGTCCTACATTCCACCTGTACAGACCAGTATCTCAGCTATTAGGACTCAGCGTTCCTCTGCTCAAGAGGGTACACAACACGGGGCACCCTATGGTTACCTGTGTGATCACGGAGACGACATGAGGAAGTGGGATGGAAAACCTACCTCGACCCTAGAGGCACGGGTATGTGAGTTGCAAGGAAAAAACAAACACCAAAGGGGGTTCTTCCAGGAAAATTGCTGTTCTGGATTGCAGTGGACAGTTCCCTGACAAAGTAAAAAGGGCTGATCTTATTCCTGATTTTAATGAAGGAGATCCTCACTCGTATGTACTAGAAGTGCATAATGAATACTATGACCAGGACTAGAGGGACCCTGCCTCCAGCCAGGTGGAGGAAAGGGACAACTGGGTTTACGGGACTGTGTGGATTCGATGGCCTGGCACATCAGACCCACAGGAGTATAACGCTCTAGTAGACACAAGTGCACAGTGCACCCTAATGCCATCAAGCTATACAGGGGCAGAACCCATCTGTATTTCTGGAGTGACAGGGGGATCCCAACACCTAACTGTATTGGAGGCCCAAGTGAGCCTAACTGGGAATGAGTGGAAAAGCACCCCATTGTGACTGGCCCAGAGGCTCCGTGCATCCTTGGCATAGACTACCTCAGGAGAGGGTATTTCAAGGACCCAAAAGGATACTGGTGGGCTTTTGGCATAGCTGCCTTGGAGATGGAGGAAATTAAACAGCTGTCTACCTTGCCTGGTCTTTCAGAAGACCTTTCTGTTGTGGGGTTGCTGAGGGTGAAAGAACAACAGGTGTCAATTGCTACCACAAAAGTGCACCGGAGGCAATATCACACCCACCGAGACTCCCTGATTCCCATCCATAAACTGATCTGTCAACTGGAGAGCCAAGGAGTGACCAGTAAGACTCAGTCCTATATGGATCAGTCCTAGATCAAGATCAAGACTGATAAGATCAGTCCTATATGTCCAGTGCAAAAGTCTAAATGGAGAGTGGAGACTAACAGTAGACTATCATGGCCTGAATGAAGTCATGTCGCCACTGAGTGCTGCCGTGCCGGACATGCTGGAACTTCAATATGAACTGGAGTCAAAAGCAGCCAAATGGTATGCTATAATTGATATTGCTAATGCATTTTTCTCAATCCCTTTGGCAGCAGAGTGCAGGCCACAGTTTGCTTTCACTTGGAGGGGCATTCAGTACACTTGGAATCGATTTCCCCAGGAGTGGAAACACAGCCCTACCATTTGCCATGGACTGATCCAGATGGCACTGGAACAGGGTGAAGCTCCAGAACAGCTGAGCTGTTTGAACAAATAGTCCAAATTCTCCTGAAAGCCCATTTTGCCATAAAACAAAGTAAGGTCAAAGGACCTGCACAGGAGATCCACTTTTTAGGAATAAAATGGCAAGATGGATGTTGTCAGATCCCAATGGATGTGATTAAGAAATTAACAGCCATGTCTCCACCAAATAGCAAAGAGGAAACACAAGCTTTCTTAGGCATTTGTGGGTTTTGGGAGACTGTATATTCCAGGTTACAGTCTGATCATAAGCCCTCTCTATCAAGGGATCCGGAAGAAGAACAATTTCAAATGGGGCCCTGAGCAACGACAAGCCTTTGAACAAATTAAACGGGAGATAGTTCATGCAGTAGCCCTTGGGCAGTCCAGGCAGAGCAAGATGTAAAGAATGTGCTCTACACTGCAGCTGGGGAGAATGGCCCTACCTGGAGCCTCTGGCAGAAAACACCCGGGGAGGCTCGAGGTCAACCCCTAGGGTTTTGGAGTCGGGGATACAGAGGATCCAAGGCTTGCTATACTCCAGCTGAGAAAGAGATATTGGCAGCATATGAAGGAGTACAAGCTGTTTTGGAAGAGGTTGGTCTGAAGCACAGCTCCTCCTGGCACCCCGGGCTGGGCTGGAGATTCAAAGGGAGGGTCCCCTCCACACTGATTCCCCCTCGTAACTGATTCTACGTGGAGTAAGTGGGTTGCGCTGATCACACAACGGGCTCGGATAGGAAACCCCAATCGCCCAGGAATCTTGGAAGTGATCATGGACTGGCCAGAAGGCAAAGATTTTGGAATATCACCAGAGAAGGAGGTGATGCATGCTGAGGAGGCCCCACTGTACAATAAACTACCAGAATATGAGAAGCAATATGCCCTGTTCACTGATGGGTCCTGTCATATTGTAGGAAAACATCGGAGATGGAAAGCTGCTGCATGGAGTCCTATACAACAAGTTGTAGAAACTGCTGAAGGAGAAGCTGGATCGAGCCAATTTGCAGAAGTAAAGGCCACCTAGATGGCTTTAGACATTGCTGAACGAGAAAAGTGGCCAGTGCTCTATCTCTGTACTGACTCATGGATGACAGCAAATGCCCTGTGGGGGAGGTTACAGCAATGGAAGCAGAACAATTGGCAGCGCAGAGGCAAACCCATCTGGGCTGCCGCATTGTGGCAAAATATTGCTGCCCAGGTAGAGAACCTGGTTGTAAAAGTACGTCACGTAGATGCTCATGTACCCAAGAGTCACACCACTGAGGAACATCAAAACAACCAGCAGGTGGATCAGGCTGCTAAGATTGAAGTGGCTCAGGTGGATCTGGACTGGCAACATAAGGGTGAATTATTTATAGCTCAGTGGGCCCATGATACCTCAGGCCATCAAGGAAGAGATGCAACATATGGATGGGCTCGTGATCGAGGGGTAGACTTGTCCATGGACACTATTGCACAGGTTATCCATGAATGTGAAACATGCTGTGCAATCAAACAAGCCAAGACGTTAAAGCCTCTATGGTATGGAGGATGACGGCTGAAATATAAATATGGTGAGGCCTGGCAGATCCATTATATCACACTCCCACAAGCCTGGGCAAGGCAAGTGCTATGTGCTTACGATGGTGGAAGCAACCACTGGATGCCTGGAAACATATCCTGTGCTCCATGCCACTGCCCGGAACACTATCCTGGGCCTTGAAATGCAAGTCCTATGGTGACATGGCAGCCCAGAAAGAATTGAGTCAGACAACGGGACTCACTTCCGGAACAACCTCATAGACACCTGGGCCAAAGAGCATGGCATTGAGTGGGTATATCACATCCCCTATCACGCACCAGGCTCTGGGAAAATTGAACAATACAGTGGACTGTTAAAGACTACACTGCGAGCAATGGGTGGTGGGACACTCAAACACTGGGATACACATTTTGCAAAAGCCACCTGGTCAGTCAACACTAGGAGATCTGTCAGTCAAGCTGGCACTACCCAATCAAAACTTCTACGTACTGTAGAAGGCTATAAACTCCCTGTAGTGCACATAAAAAACATGCTGGGGAAGACAGTCTGGGTTACTCCTGCCTCAGGCAAAGGCAAGCCCATTCATGGGATTGCTTTTGCCCGAGGACCTCGGTGTATTTGGTGGGTAACACTGGAGGATGGGGAAGTCCACTGTGTACTTCAAGGGGATTTGATTTTGGGTGAGACTAGCCAATGAACTGAATGGTATGACGTTTATTGTTGGATAATACTGTATGTCATCTCTTTTATGGTTGCTATATGCCATATCAATGGTAATTCAGTGAGAATCACCCAGATTAATGAAGAAAGAACTTAAATGAAACCGAGCAAAGGGCAGCAGTGATGGAAACAGAACTGGCTTCAGCATGCAACAATCCAACACCACACACCACCTCTCCTGCCCTGAAGGACTGTTATGACAGATGGAGCCCAAAGTCATGGACTAAATGAACTCAACGGACATTTTAGAGGCATGGCCCATAGACCAAGGGAATGATATCTGTGTGTATATATCAAAAGACAGGCAAAGTGGTGGTGATTGGTTGGAATGTATTAGAAAGGGTAGAACTTGGGCATGACGTAGATGGTATAGAATAAGGGGTGGCTACTGTCCTGGTTTTGGCTGGGATACAGTTAATTTTCTTCCTAGTAGCTGATATATTGCTGTGTTTTGGATTTTAGTATGAGAATAATAGTGATAACACACTGAAGTTTTAGTTGTTGCTAAGTAATGTTTACACTAGTCAAGGACTTTTCAGCTTCCCATGCTCTGCCGGGCACACAAGAAACTGGGAGGGGCCACAGCCAAGACAGTTGATCCAAACTGACCAAAGGGCTATTCCATACCATATGACATCATGCTCAGTATATAGACTGGGGGGAGTCGGCCACGGGGGCAGCGATTGCTGCTGCGGGACTGGCTGGGCGTCAGTCGGCATGTGGTGAGTGGTTGTATCACTTGTTTTGTTTTATTTTCCTGGGTTTTGTTCCTCTCTCACTCTCTTGTTGTTTTCCTTCTCATTATAATTTTTTATTACTATTATTAGTAGTATTATGTTATTCTAATTATTAATGGAATTATTATTAATGGTTCTTATCTCAACCCACAAGTTTTCTTACTTTTGCTCTTCTGATTCTCTTCCCTATCCCAGCAGGGGGGAGACAGTGAGTGGCCGTGTGGTACTTAATTGCTGACTGGGGCTAAACCACAACAATCTTCCCATTAAGCTATTTCTAGCCTTAGCTCTCTTGCCAGCTGTATTCTGATTGTGCAGCTATTGACAGTGCAGAACGTAATAATGTGAAGATTATCTGTCTCTAAAGATTGCTCTCCATGGAAGGACTCTTGTGGTCTCTGACATTAAACACAAACTCCTTATGCAAAAGCATGCCAGTCGTATCATTTCTCAGTGTGTACTTGGAGAACAAGCACTACTCCCAGCAGTTGGACATCAAAAGAGAACCCTCAACATGAAATATAACAAATAATCTAGATCATTTAACAAGGATTGTAATGTAATGATGTTTCTTATGTAATTTTATTTTAAAAAGTCTTCAGAACTAATTGCTTGAATTGGTTAGGAGGAACATCAATGACTGTGGTAGTCACACTGTCTGACAAGGCTGGGTATAGCAGTGCAGGCACTAAACAGCATAAAATGCAAACACTGCACACTTGAAAACTGAAGGCAAACTGAGACCTGCTTGAGACGTCCTCCATACAGATACAATCTACTACTTCAGAAAACTTCAGAAAACCTGTATCATAGAATTGTGTCAGTGACTTGTGTATTATTTTTCTTTCAGTAAAATATTTTTTTTAAACTGCCAGCCCTACAGTTATAACCTTAAGTCTGAATGGTATGCAAAAGTTTTTTGACTTGTGCCTCAGTATTAAGGCTACACATTCCTTGTAGGAAATATGGTCTGTTTTTAATGGTGCAAAATGGAAAAAAAACCCCAATATATCTTTATACTATGCATATATTTTAATGGGCAGTACTAACCAAATGATGCTCTCTGATGTTCTAGAAGTGCTTATGCAAATGCTTCAGAATTTCCACCAACTTTCAATGTCCTTCAGCTTTACTCTGAGCAATTTTAAATAATAGAGGGTCACCTGTGAATAGCTTATTCAGGAACACAGCACATCTCAAGAAATCCACTAAAATATTCTGAAACACTTTCATACAGATTTTTCTTTGCATAAGAATCATATTTAGATTATTTAAACACTGCACCAGGTCAACAACTGTGAGTATTTCTGCATTGTTAAAAGGACCACTTTTTCTTCTTGTTTGTTTTTTTCTATGGTTACCTATCTTAGTTTGCAGCATGGTGATGTTCCCACTTCCCTGTTTATAAACAATATAATGAGCTTAATAGAATAAGCTTCTTTGAGCAACAGGAATACTGGGTATAGCATACAATGCAAGACTTATCAATAACTCATCCAAAAAGAAGGAGTCATCCAAGAAAAGGAAGAGGGAAAGAAAATAGGAGAAGGATATTTCATGCTCCTTTCATGCTGTGTATGCACATGTGTGTGTATGCCTATGTTCAATTTCTTCCTCTCTCCTTTTGAAATGTGGAAAGAAGGGTCATGAGAGGAACACATTTATCATGACATTCTAGCCTCCAATTTTCAAATTAACATAAATGACAATCTTACACTGAAAACAATGCTCCAAGACTAAACCAAAAACTCGGAAAAAAGGAACAGATTTCTAATCAGGGCTGCCATCCATCTTGTTTTTTTCCCAGGTATGTTCTGCATACCTGTCTGAAATTTTATCCAGACAGGCTTTAAGAATTCTGCGTATTTTCCAGATACACAGCAAATCTAATCAGCTGATGCTTCCAATGGGATGTCCCATACATCCCACTTTGGATTTACTACGGAGGTACTACACAGACGATAAGTACCTACACAGCCAGTTTCATGTATCCAGGGAGTAAAGAGACCTTCCATTGTAAATTAAGTCTTTACATGCTCCATAGTCTGGTGCATCCTGAAAGCAATGAACTTACTGACCATGCTTAGAGCAACTACAGTTCGTGTATGTAGATGTCTGACACAGATGAATATATATTTCTGGAAATGTCAGACAGAAACTTGAGACCCCTTCCTCCACTGAGTGAACGTTGTGTTTACTGTCTCCTAGTGTTTCCATGGTTTCTTCTTTAGCTACTTTTCCCAGCAATCCATTCAGCCCATTCATCCAAAGACAGCTCAGGAGCAAGCATGTTCATTCCAGGCTAGGCTAATCCTGCATCTCAAGAGAACACTCATTCAGTCACCTCAACAGCTCTGGGTTATTCTTTGTCTGCTATGTAACAGATTTAAAAAATAGAAAAGTTTGAACTTCACATTTTTTAAAGAAACAGAATAAGTTTTCAGAAAAAAAAAAAAGTTTCACTTTTCCTATGAGCTAAGAAGTGAGTATTCCACCATGAAAATCACTGTGGCAGCAATGAAAATAATATAGTCTCTATCATACCTCCTCCAACACATTTATCAGCCTGAATAATTTTTTAATCTCTATGTGGATACAATCTACAAGAATATCAGTTTCAAACACCATGTCTTACTGCCATAAATGGATCTGCCCAAGTATAAAGTAAAAGAATCATGGAGAAACAAATCGTCCTGTCCTAAGGAAGGATAAATTATATTTGAAACATTATTGACATGCTTGTCTAACATGTTTTAAAGACATCCATTAGGAAAGTTGGCATTTCTTTACCAGGCAATCTATTCCAGTCCTTTAACAACCCCATTATAATTTTCCCTAATGACTAGCCTGAATCTTTCTAGCTACAGTACAAATTCCTTACTGCTTGTTCTTTCTTCCTTAAAACTGAAATTTAGTGAGGTACAGATGGGCCAGAATACACATCACTGACTATAAATGTATTTTTTTCATTTATTTATTTTTTTTATTTTTTATTTTTGTTTAAGCAAATATTTTGTTTAAGCAGTCAGATCATTTATAATCAGAACCCAAGTTTAAGACAAGTACCTTAGTAACAAATTTATGTACAAACATGCTATTGTAGGATAGTTCTATCCTCTTTTTTTTAAAATGATTTAATGAGAAGAAAGGCTAATTTGATATCTCATTTTGCAGTGTGCCAGCTATAACTATATTTCACCCTTTTCACTATGGTGTTAACTGACAAGAGTTTACTGTACCACACACTACATTCTCACATACAGCTGTTGAGCAACACTGAAATAATTTTCCAGACCATTAGGTGCATTCCCCACCTAAAAGACTGAGATGCTGATAATAACGCACAGATAATTTAAACAAGTACATGCAGGTGCAAACCTGTCAAATGGTAAAACACTGCAAGGATAATGGGTTTTCAGTCATGACATATAATCCTCTACTTGAATGCAATGTTTGTGTTTGGTAGATATTTCTCCTGTGCAGCTGGCATATTATTGCCCCACAATAACAGAATATTTGCAGAGCCAAAAGAATGAAACCACATTCTGGTTAAATAAACTAACTTCAGCAAGCAATTCTGGAGGGAAGGAAAGGAGGACTCACCACATTTTTCAAAGCTAAATGATATGGTTTCTCTGGTATAAACCATATGACTATGTTTACATGTATAAATGAATAAGGAACTCAAGCGGAAATGACAATCATTTGTTTCATGAACAATTATTGCTTTGTGCCTTTATCTCTATTCATCTCTGCAGTGTTTCTAAACATGTAAAGGAAATACCATGTCTTGAAATGTACGCTTATGAAAAAATGAAGCAGCAGAACTCAGCTTTGGGTATGTCTGAAATGATGAGTAGTAAGAATTCCCCAAAGCCACAACTCTTCTGAAGCATTCTCAGAGAGAGCACCTACTCAGGTCTTTAAAACTGGGGCAATTACAGATTCCCCCAAATTTCTGAAGACTTTCATAATTCTTCTCCAAAACTTCATAATAATTATTATGCAACAGATACCACAGCAAGTGAAATACTGAAAATGTTATGCAGAAGCCTTAGTTTGAGACTTCCAAAACAATCCCTCCAATGCGTAAATTTAAAAAAATTAAATTGTTTTGAATTACTGTAGCCATAACACCCTTGTTTGGTACTATGGTTTCTGCTGCCTGGTGGAAAATGACCTGGGGGTGTTGGTTGACAGCTGGCTGAATATGAGCTGGCAGTGTGCTCAGGTGGCCAAGAAAGCCGGCAGTGTGCCCAGGTGGCCAAGAAGGCCAATAGCATCCTGGCTTGTATAAGAAATAGTGTGGCCAGCAGGACTAGGGAAGTGATTGTCGCCTTGTACTCAGCACTGATGAGGCCACACCTTGAATACTGTGTTCAGTTTTGGGCCCCACACTACAAGAAAGACATTGAGGTGCTCGAGTGTGTCCAGAGAAGGGCAACGAAGCTGGTGAAGGGTCTAGAGCACAAGTCTTCTGAGGAGTAGCTGAGGGAACTGGGGTTGTTTAGCCTGGAGAAAAGGAGGCTGAGGGGAGACCTTATCGCTCTCTACAACTACCTGAAAGGAGGTTGTAGGGTATAGCAAAGTGGGGGTCGGTCTCTTCTCCCAGGTAACAACTGATAGGACGAGAAGAAATGGCCTCGAGCTGCACCAGGGGAGGTGTAGATTGGATATTAGGAAAAATTTCTTCACTGAAAGGGTTGTCAAGCACTGGAACAGGCTGCCCAGGGAAGTGGTTGAGTCATCATTCCTGGAGGTATTTAAAAGACGTGTAGATGTGGCACTTAGGAACATAGTTTAGTGGCGGACTTGGCAGTGTTAGGTTTTTTATGGTTGAACTCGATGATCTAATGGTCTTTTCCAACCTAAATGATTCTATCTATATTTCCATTTTATTAAACTCCATGCTTTTCAGAAGAAGCACAGCGAAACAGTGCTACAAAAGAAGAGAGTTGCGTGTCAGTTCAAAGCTGCAGTTCCTAAGCTCGTCTTGCATCCATCACATCATTTTACTATTCTTTTTAAGCCTCACATTTAGATCATACAGACAATCTTGAACAACAGAACCTGGTTACAATTTCAGCATAGACCCCCGCATCCAGTAGATGAGTTTTGTCCAGTTTGCAAGTATTCTGTATTTTCAAAAGAAATGATGATCTACTTATTGTAGGAAAGAAGCAAAGGAACTCCAATTTCTTTCAACATACAGGACAAAATATCCCCCTTCTCCTCAATGGTGGTCTGAACTGGCAAGCTGATACTGCCCATCTTAAAAGTTAAAACACTTCAGTTAGTTACAAATATTTTGAATTACAATTTTACATTGAGTGGATTGAGAAAATATAAAATACTGTACAAATCTCTGAAAACTAAAATAAGCAATGAAGTTGCTCATTTTGACCAGACAGATTGCTCCTACTAAGTAAGCAGTTTTTAATTTGTGGGTTTACATATCATTTGCCAGATAATGTAAGATAAGACATGAAATCGGGAAAGATTAAATGCCTGATGAATAAATTTGAAGAAATGCATTCAAAATCTCTGAGTTAAGGAGGAAAAAAGTAGGAAACAAAGTCAGACAGGCAGGGACATTGAACACTGAATTGGCGTTATACAGGTCTGAGGATTTCTCTCTAACAGTTCATCCATAAAATGTTTCAAAAAATAATGGCCTATTTCTAGGGAATACTGTAAAGCTTCAAGTTAAAAAAAAAATAAAAATAATGAATTTCTGAAATGTGCAGTCTTATGCTTTATATAGCATGTGCTGCCATAAAGTTCCTGGCAATAAATTAAAGGGAAAGGACAGCCTTAACCAGTGAAGTTTTATGTTCATCTTTGATGCAAATGTGTATGAATTGTGCATCACATTACTATAATGTATTTACAATCTGGTAGGAAGCAACCCATATGTTAAATGACTTAAATGTATGATTTTTAAGTCATACATTTCTGTTGATAATGTTCAGTTACAAATCCCACTTTTTGGCTATAATATATCATTCTTCATTGCCACATAGTTCTGGATTTTACTCTTTCAAAGAGAAGCTGTTGCTAGTTTCAGATACAATCTCCAACTTCTTTTGCATTTGAACAGCTGTCCATGTGAAACATGCTATATTTCTCAGTAGCTTTTTACAACTATAACCATAGCTCTCCCTTAGGAAATAAGAAATTAATTCCTGTTCCTTAAACCATAATCACTAAATAGAAATGGAGCTGTCTTCTCTTCTATCCAATTTCATTATTTTCTGTTCAGTAGACAAACTAAATAAAGTTTGCTCCCAGACATGGAGGAGATTCAACCTCCCTTTCTCTTAAAATTCAAATTTGTTCTCAACTATGGTAGTATGTTTGCTTGATGTTATTAGCTAGATACATTGAAAATTGTGAAAACAGATATATTGCTAAAACCTAGTATCATTTACAGTTAGTTATTCCTTATCAGTACTTCAGTTACTGATACTATTCCTTCATGGACACATAAAGGACATGGAAAAAATGTGTCTAAGACTCTTGTCTAGGACTCTTGACATTATTTCTGATCTATCTCAAGTATGTTTTGAAAAGGATTTTCTTTGTAGAAGTTTGAAAAGGCAAAATATTTCCCCATTGACAGTCAGGATGAAAGTAAAGCAACCTCAGGAATCTTTATGAAAAAAGATTCTAAATATCACTAATATTGAAGATGTTTATTTTAGTAATGTGAAGTTCTTTTATTCGGAGTTGAATTCCCATTTATAAATATAAAAATAAAATGTATTTCAAAGACCTTTTTTAAAAAAATAAAAGTGACTCATCTGTATGAAGTGTTTTAATTTCAGTTATCCAGGTTTTTCCAACGAGAATATATTTTCTAACAGAATCGTGGTCAGCTGTCATGGAAAACTGTATGTAGTCAAAAGCATGAGGGGGATTTTTTCCAGTCACAAAATTCTTATTTTTATAGCTTGATGAGTTTGTGAGAAAAACATGCATGCCTGTAACTAAAATGCTTGAGTATTGCAATTTCCTGCCAGAGGTGACTGTTGGCAGCTTTACAGCAGTTTTTATAGCCAGTACAGAATATAGTATGCTGGCTTGAAAAAGTGTTCAGTCATCATGCCTATCTTTCAGGCTGGCTGCCTCGAAGGTGGTAGATTAACTTTATATTGTTAAAGTTATTTTTTGTTAAAAGCCTTTGATAGCATAGCCTGTAGCTATTTGTCAGAATTCCTTTTGAGTCTTGTCCTGAGAAGTAACTATGCCTATATAAACTTTCTCTTTACAGATCATAGCTAAATCTCCTTCTTTAAAACAACAGGTGATTTTATCTGTGCTGACACATTTGCTTAGACTTATCACTCCTATGACTTCCATTTCCACTCACCCTTTCCCATCTTACAATTATAATTATTTTCCTTAGCAACCACAGTATTTTTTAATAAGCCTTCTCTGACACTGAAGTGTTCTGATTGCCAGTTTTGCTTAGCTTTTAAACTTTTTAGTTAAAGCAGTAGGGATGAATTATTTTTTTTTTCTCTACTAAGAAAAAAAGTATTTTTCTTACTAGTGATGAGGTAAAATAGCAGTTGCATTGGAACACGCAATATTGGAGAAATATCAATATATAACCAGATCTTAGTTTTGCAGATAGATCCTATTTCTGACTCTGATAACAAATACACTTTAAAGAGAGAGGTTCAAGACACAGTTAAAAGCAAAGTTTGTGCAATACTCTTCTCAGTGACTCTATCAGGAATAAATCCAGTGTAAATGCACAGACCTAGAACAATATAAGCCTGGGATGAATGAAACAAAATAAAAATTCAAGGACTGCATAAGCTTACTGCAGAACTGGCCATGAAGTGTATTACAAATGCACAAAAAGACTCTTTTCTGATCAACTTAAATACAGCCTGTGGAAATTAAACCATGTACAGGTTTGAAGTGGGAGGAAACAGACTTGCAAAGCCATCTTATCTTGATTATTCCATTATATAATGATTAGTTTCAGCAACACTTGGCTTTATTTTAACTTTCCTCACTAATATATGTGCAGTTGGTAGGAACTGTCAGGATTTTTTTTTTCTTTTTTTCTTTTAATAGTGATTGTCCCATGTTATTTATTAGAAACTGGAGGAAAACTAACAAGGAAATTAGTGGTTTTTTCCCCCCATCTCTCTTACGAGAACTGTATCTACAGAACATGGTTTTTTTCCTTTCGATATAGGGGCAGGGATGAAGGGACTATATGTATTGGCTAAATCTTACAACATACAGCAAGAGAAGATGTTCTTTAAAACCAGCTAGAAATCAGCAACCCCTGCTTCCCCAAGGATCAGGTCACAGCACTGCCCTCAGTACAGTGTAGTTAACTGTGCATGTTTGTGGGAGAAAAGGAGAGAAGGGAAAAGGGGCTGATGTAGTGAGTTTTTTCATTCTCCACTAGACCACAAATTGCTGGGACTGAATTCCCGGGCAAGAAAAATTTGGTATTTGCTTACAGAATACATAAATCTTAAACAGATAATGGATTTTAATAAGAGTTATTACATGTATCATTTGGATAATACACGATATCAGCTACTGGTTGATAAACAATGCTTACACTAACACTGCTCAGAAAACAAACTGTTTTTCATTTTATAATACCTAAGTGCTAGTTTCCAACTAGCCCTTTATACGGAAGAACATTTTTATTTACTCTACTCTCCCGCTCTCATCTATGCTCTGCTTTTCTTCCTAGGGCACTAATGCACTTACTCTAAAATCCAATAAGTTAACCAAAGGCAGACACTGGCTGATACATTCATCATACTAATTATGTGTTGCATGGTATGTTTCTCCCATCAAGTGCCTCCTATATACTTGATATAAACCTTTCAAATCAAAAAGAAGAAAAATGAAAACAAGCCTCAAAGCCAAGCTGCGTGATTGAGAGAATCACTTATCCTAGTGTCACTGAACTACAAAATCAATTAATGTCTTCTATCATCTTCAGAAAGTGCTATCTAACAGGCAGCCTGCGACAAATTACACCAGATATTCCAAAAAGCAATTTCTTCTTCCATTTAGGATTAGAATGTAGGTAAATTGACCCTTTCTCTACATGTTCACTGTGTAAGGAAACAGGTCACTTTTCTTCCGCAAGCTTTTCAAGAAGATTCTGAATGGCTTGCTGAGACAAACCAAGGTGTAATTGAAATTCTGGCTGTGGAACTTACAAAGGAATATTTAACTGAGGTGTAATTTCTATGTAAAGTAACTTTCCCTAGATGTATTAGTGCTTTATATAATTTAAACAGTGGGATTGACCTTGCCTCTAAATGGATTTAAAGAAAAAGTCAACCCACACAGTGTCTTTCCAAGTAAACAAATCTGCATAGATATTTCATTACCACATTCAGTATCTCTATTTTCTCTGTTTTGTTTTGCCAAATGTGAGTAATCATCTTAGCATCAAGTAGATGTCTGATTCCTTTTTCACAGCATTTTGCCAAAATTCACCTGACAGTGTATCCAAGTTTCACAGTCCAGACTACATTCTAACAATAAACCCTTCTCCCTTTCCTCTGTCAGTTTGGAAAAATAGTATTTTTCAAAGTAAGTGGAAGAGGATTGGTATTACATCTGGAAATAAAACTGCCTAAAAGGCAGGAAAGTTCTTTTCCTGCTGTATTACTGGTCTCTCACTGTAAGCTTGTGTAAGATGCTTAGACACAACTTCTTTTTAAAGGTGAAGGTACTTCTATGTACCTTTCAATTTTGTCAGAAAGTTTTGTTTCTCACCTATTTCTGAATGGAAATCAAGCAGTTCATTTTTAGCTATAACTCTTCACAATGTAAGTACTGACAATCATAAAGAATATCTTTCTTTCTTTCACCATTTCAGTTAGCCGAATGGTCTAAGATAGCATTCATTAACTTGAATGAACATCTGGGGTTTAAAGCTGGCAATTTTCAGTAGAAGATCTTTGGCTGAAAACTTCATGAACCACATGCAGCTTTGCTGATGCATATAAAATGCTGCAAAGCCGCTTTACATAAACTTTCCTTGTGTGATAACTGCTCTATGACACTGATTTCTTGTTTACACTGTGCAGACCAGTAGTATGTTGTGTGGAAGGGGAAATAAGAAATCTGAGCACTGACTTCTTTGCCTTCCTTTCTTCCTAACAGGGCCCATGTTTTTATTTCTTGTTAGAAGCCATTTTCCTGAAGTCAGTCTATATCATAACACTTCTGAGAATGTCATCAACAGGTTTCATAGGTGATGTTCTTCAACCTTCACCCTATCTTAAATAAACAGAAAGAAATACCACTGCTTCATTCCTTATTTTGGTAATCAGGGCAATGGACAGAATTAAGATCTATTTCTCCTCCTGGGTCCCTAAGCACTCAGAACTAGCTTTAATGTATGATCCACTCACATTTTGTATGTTTAAATTCAAAGCATAATTTCATTACTGAATAAGGAAGTAAACCAGTCCACCTTTGACTATTTCTAAAAGGACAGTTACCTCACCTGCATTATCTAAACTATGAACAACAAAGGTATTTCACATCTAAATATGCTGATATGGCTCAAAAATACATAGCATCCAAATAGCTACAAATTTAGCAGATAGAAAAACACAGAAAGGACAGTGGATTTCAGGAGCCTTTGTATAATTTTCATTTTGAATATATCATTTGTGCATTTGGTGTAGTTTCCCCCTGTGCAGATGGTACATTGCTATCCCAGTAATGAAATTATCCTCAGAGCCAAAACACAAGTTAAAAATTTTGGCAATATTAGATAGTCTTAAAAAATGTCACCAGGGAAAAAAAAAAGGACAGTATCCAAAGGAAGTGTAAGTGTGCCAATTTTGGCTCACTTCAAAAATAAGAATGGTTTATGGAAGTCTTTAATTCCCCCTTCATTCTCCTTCCTTTTATCCCAGAGGCCCCATATGACTGTGTCCATCCTCCTAGCTAAAAGAGCTTGGATACAACTTCAGGTGTCTGCCAGAAAAGGGTGCTTCTGAATGACACACAGTATTTCCAAGCTCCAAGGGTACATTTGGTTTCTCTGCAGTAGTGAATATTTATATAAAGGGTTTTTGCTGCAGTGGAACAGGGAGGAAACAAATACTGCTACGACTTTTTTGTTGGATTTTTTTATTCTATCAAAAATGATATTCATTATTCTGAAAGAAGCAGTAAAACAAATAATGCATTTCAATCTATACACAAGCTCTGTTCATTCACTTTAGTACCAATCACTCTTGCATGCAAATCCTCTAATTACATTCCATTCTATTTAGAGCCACTGTATCTGTTCTTTACATACATATATATACACAAGCCGCAACATACGTTTTTTTTCTTCCTTTTGATGCTTTTAACAAGTATCCTCCATAAATCTTCACCTAAGTAAGGAAGTGTGAAATGGTAACTGTGAAAAACTATATAGGATTAAAATTCTTAATTCTTTTGTGCTTTCTATGTGAACATCTGCAGGTATGCAAAAGAAAGGGATATGAAAAGTCTATGTGACTGATTGCTTAACTATGAAGTCGATGCCACCCACATCAACAGTTGCCAGTAACTCTATTCTTAGTACAAACAGCATGCAAGTCACATTTATGTCAGGCTCTTTCTTGGGTAGACAAGTGCTCTACTGCATTGATCTTCTTGTTTACAGAGAACTAATGCCCCTCAGGTTTTTTTGGTTTTGTTTTCATTTTTTTCCTTTAATTTTCTAAGCTAGGATAAGATATGAACTGACACAGTGAGAAACTTTATCTAAAGAAAACACTCTTCCAAGTCAGCTGAGGCTCAATGTTTTTAAGAACTGACTACTTGACACATTCATGGCCAGGAATGAATTCTTTACACACAGGGATGTCCACTTGAAAAATCAGGCAATAAATCTGAATCTAAATGCTCTCCTCGTAAAGGAGCAACAGCTCAGATATTAAAAGACCAGGTTCTTCTTTGCTTTTGTGTTGTTATTACTGGCAAATACATACATCTTGGATATATAAGCTGAGAAGGACAGTATGGCTTACTGGTCCTATTCTTTTTGCTAATGAAGGTTTGTTTTCTAGCAAATATTCAGCAAATCTCAAAGTGAAAGAGTACCTGATGAATCTTTCATTTTTCCACCATGCTGATGCAAAATTATTTTATGACAGTGAACACAAAGTATTACTGAGTAAGCTGAAACACACATAGATTTATGAACTATTTCTAAAATGCCTATTAATAGAATAAACTGATTTTTCTTAGAAACCATCGATCCAAATATTTATGCAGCCATACTGTAGAACTGAAATAAAAATGCAGTCTCTAGAGACAAACAATCTCAGGTTTCCCTTTGTATCTTGCCTTTACTGCTATATCAATATGGTAAGGTGTGTAACACTGTTGGCTGATGGGCTTCAGAGTCTGCGCTGTAGCAAACTTGGGCTTTTTGGAAATCTTAAAAAAAAACCCCACTGTACAGTGACATCGCTCATACTGTGAACAGTTGAAATGCTTATTCACAGTAAGTATTCCATGCATTCCTTATGACAGCCCAGATAAGCCTGGAGGAGCTATGGTACACTGTGTGGCATTACACATATGAGTAGCCTGCTTCTCATTTCTAAGGCTGCCATTTCATATTTTGCTTCATTATTAAAAAAAAGCACCTCTATCAACAAGGCTTATGCAAACTGCATACAACAAATAATGTACTTGTTGAATTACTTTAATTCACTAATGTAGTTGCTATTCTATTCTCAGTGACTTCTTTCAGAATTTTAAAATGTTATCCTGTAATTTGTTCATTAACTTTGTTCTTAGTCTTGCTTTTCTATTCATGCTGCTGTTGCTGTCATATTCAGTGATAAATTTAAACAAGTTTATCCAAATGTCAGTCAAAAATGCTGCTGTAAAGAGCATGCCCCTTTCAGCACAAGGCATACATACGTAAGCTCTCTTCATAGTTTTCCCATTGCGGCTCTTGTATTTCTCACATTTGTAGCACAGTGCCTCTCAGCTACTCCTTTATTCTCCAGGCACTAGCTGGCTTGCTCTGCAGTTCACTTACTACCACCACTCTGACCTTGGACTAACACAGCAGATGAAGGTTTGCCTTTCATGCTGGTAGCAGCCCTGCCAGGAATCTAGGTCTTCCCAGTTGGAGCCTCACATTCCATCCCTCTCCCTCTTTCTCCCTCCCTCCCCTGCTTGCTCCCTCCCTCCCTCACTCTCTACACACCACCACACACCTGTAAGGTCCCATGTAGCCATGTGCAAGTTCAAGAACCTCACATCAAGCATTCTTACCTGATGTTGCCAGATTCTTACCCAATTTTAGAACCTCTGACAGTAAGAGGTTTCAAACCTTCTTGGATAACCTATTCCAGTATGTAACTGTTCGGTTGTCAGGATTTCTTTTTCCCCTGTAAAGCCTAAGGTGTTGGGGGTTTTTTTTGTTTTTGTTTGTTTGCTTATTTCAAATTTAAATAAAGGATGACCTTATATGAAATTTGGCAGTCTAAATTAATTAACACTTCCATCCGCAACAGACACAGAAAACAATTCTTTTCCTTTTGCTATAGTCCTTTTTTTGATATTTGAGGACTCTTATAATTTATTTTCCCAGTCACTTTTTTTCTTCTGACCAAACAACGACAATGGTTTCAATATATTTTTTCAGAAAAATTTTCCCACAGTCCTTATCACTCTTGTTAGCTTTTCTGGGTCCTTCCAAACAGTCTGTATCATTTTTTGAGTATCAAGAACCTGACACAATACTCAAGCTGAGGATACACCAAGGTCAAATAAAGTAGAAAAATTATATCATGTGTCTTATAGCAACTTAATGAAAGGCTTTGGTAGGGGAAATGTTCTTATGTATCACTTTCAACAGCGTCCTAGCAATCCTTCAATCACCATTATATTTTAAATTCCTACTATATGAATGTTATTCAAACTCTGTATTATACATAGTAGTGATTATATATATTTTTGTTTTAAATGATAACTTTCAACTTAGAATTTTATTAATAAAATGTAGCATCTTGGAAGATATTTATACAGGTGTGATTAGAGGTAACTTCTATGTTCTCATTCATATATGTAAGTCATACTGCCTTCTAATCAATGAAATATCTTTTCAACCAATGAAGAGAACTACACACTTCTAGGATACTGTAGACTTTCCGATGAGATAAAAAGTGACAGAAGTACCCATTTCCCTCAACAAACCATAAAAGGAGTCAAGACTAACTAGCACAGACACAGAAGGGTCTCTTTAAATAGATGGACATATGTAAGTAACACAATTTCAGAAGACAAAAGCTTTCTACAAGAGTAGAAAAAAAGTGATTCAGAGTAAAAAATGTAAGCTATGCTACATTAAAGACTTATGCTTTTAAGGATTTGGATGTTCCAATGATGCATCCATTTGGGCATGAAAGAGAACAGATTTTAGGCTTTTAAACTTTTTTCCTCTTGGCATTGCTAATGGGCATTTTCTAAGCCTTTCAAAACATGACACTCTCCTAAGTAAAACAAGCAAATGTGGAAGATGCAAGGAGCTCTCATAGCTAAATTATTAAATTAAATAATTTAATTTGGTAATAATCTAGGTCATGTTAAAATTTGTAAAACTGAAGAAAGTTGAGCCATACAGTTCTAGAAAAGCCACAGAAAAAAGAAACCATGAGCTTCATTTGCTAAAACAGTTTATTAACAGCAGCAGGGTGGAGATCAATGTTACTCATTCATACCTTAAGATCCAGTAAAAAGTAATCTATAAGGAAATAATACATTTAATTTTTTTTTTTTTAAACAAAGCTCAATAAAGACTACTAAAGGAAAAAGTACTGGATTGTGGCCTAATGGCTATCACCAAGATTTTCTTTATAAACAGGGTTTGAATTTCTTCAGGAAATTCTGAAGTGATAAATATTATACATCTGTTATTCAAGTAAAAATACACCTGCTACCCAAACCAGGCATGGACCAGTGCATGCTAAAGCCAATGGTAACTCCCTTTTCCACATTAACTGGGCATTTCTGCACTCATCTGATTTAACTTTAACTACCTGCAATAACTAAGCTTGAGCTGGTTGTCTAGATTTTCCTTCTAACCAGCTACAAGAACTAGATAGTTCTAGGATGCTTTAGACATTTCAATGAAATGAGAAGTCACAGAAATTCCCATTTCCCTCAACAAACTATAAAATGATTTAAGGTTGACTAGCACAGACACAGAAAGGTGTATTTGAACAGATGAATCCTAACCTCACCAATGAGGTTAACTAGGTACCAGTAACTGACAGAGCGTAAAAGTTAGTAATAAATATTAGGAAGTCTAAAATATGAATGTGATGCTCTAGTCTTTACATTCAGTGGTATTTTAGCCTATGTCAATTTCTCAAGCAATCCAGATCACTTTGTGTTAGGGTCCATCCACTCCATAATTTCCCACTCAGTTTGTCAATATTGAGTAATATTCAGTAGTGATCACACAATTTCTTCAGTCCACTGACAAATTTTTATTACTGTACTGCAAGCACATCATATAAAGACCCATCACCACAACCATGATTATTTGATAACACCTCTTTTACTATTCTACGTCCCTGAAACAGCTAAAAAATTTGAAAGGTCAATAGTTGAAGTCTACAGGAATATTGTAGAACAATTTCTCTTCCACAGCAGCAGTGGACAAAAGTTCTTGCCACAGAGTACAGGAGTGTGAGCAAAGGAGGGCACCTAGCTGAGAAAAAGGGATCTAACAAATTGGTTAAGACATGCCCTGATGCTGAAATTACTTTGCCTTCTTGCAGGATGCTCCAAGAACACTCCCACCACAGAAAGGAACTTCAAATATGGAAAGAGACAGGCAGGTGTTGGCATTGGAAAGATTTAACTATTAGACACATAGGTAATTAAGTTTATGACATCTGAGAGGACACAGATTAACTTGTCTGCTAAGCGTAAAGGTTACATAGGTCTCAGCTAGAGAGCTGGGAGGTGCAGGGGAGGACTCAGTAAGCATACTTCATGTTGCTATCAGTGATGTAGAAAAGTACAGGAGGGATGCTTTGGTGGTTGACTCATGCCTTCAGGGGCAGGAGACTGAAGTCCTGGATCTCCATGGAAAACTGCCAGGTTAATATATAAAACCTGAGTTGCAGGTAGAGATTTACAGTCTCACTGTGTATGTGACCGTATGATGTAGAGAGGAAGAATTTTGGCAAAGCAGGAACCAGGGAACCTTTTGAGACAAGAGAAACCTGGACAGAACCATCAGGCTACACTTTAACAATAATGGACCCAGGCTGCTGGCACTGAAAACTAAAAAGGTCACAGAAAAGTATTTAAACTAGGAGTGGGAAGAAAGCTGACAGATACAGAAAAGTACCCTGTTCAGTCTGACGCAAGTCACAGGGGAGAAACAGCTATCATTTATTGTGCCTCTGAAAAGGCCAAGAGGGAAATAATCAGCACAATAACAGTAACTATCAGAAAGACAACTCAAATCACCTACAACACCAACACCAGCAAGAAATTCTAGAAGTTCAAAAAACCGGCCAGAAAGGTAAAGGATGAGCTTTAGTGTACAGAAATGTAAGGTAATACACTAGGGAAAAATTACCTAAACCCTGCCTATGCATACTTGTAGTTACAAATAAAGAAAACAAAGGTTTTAGTTGTTTCTGGCAGTTCTAGATCACAGGAATAACAGCAACTACAAAATCCAACAAAATGTTGGGCACATTGGAAAACGTATTAAGAACAGGACGGAAAATGCCATTGTGGTACTCATTAAAACTTAATGTGTCCACATGCTGAGCGCTGAGAGAAGTTCTGGCCTTAGAGTGTAAGAACACATGTCTTAAGGTCCAAGCAGAGTTAAGTAAGGTACAGAAATGAACAAGTAAATTGATTGTTTGGTGCAGGTGTTTTAAGACGAGGGACTAGAGAGGCTGACATTCTTCGATCTATTGACTGAGAACTGCAGGAAGACATGCCCAAGGTTTACTGCATTTTGCTGCAGTAAAAGTAGGATTGTACATCATGTTATTTTTGTAGTTTTATTTGTACTATTATTCAATGTTTCTGTCAAAGGAGTGTTAAGTGAAATCTCAAAGTCAGTAGATGACAGTAAGCTCTTCTGGGTAATAAAATGCAACACAAGATAAACACAGAACTATTATTCACCACATCCAACAACACTAGAATTGAGCACAACTGATGAAACGCATAAGAGAGGCTGGTTTAAAACAGATATAGAAAGTACTTCTTTAAAATGCAGGTAGTGAACTTTTGGAACTTGTTACCACAGGACAGTACCAGCAGGTTCAGAAAAGGATAAATTCATGGACAACAGATTCATAAATAGATAGTGTAAGGACTAGGCAAGGTGCCACCCCCTTACGTCCCTAATGCAATGGTTGTGGATGCTGGGAAAGTATTAGTGGAGCAGACTACAGAAAGTGCCCAGGCTAACGTGTTCTCCCTAAACAGCATCCCCAACTGACATTGTCAGAGACAGGATACTGGGCTACATGGACCACTACTCTGATGCAGAAGGCTTTTATTATATTCCGATTTCTTAAGACTTCTTTGTTCAATAGTGTTTATTAGAAGTCATTTTCTATTTTCCATCTTCTCAATCAAGACTGAATTATTCATGTCTTCATTCATGTAAAATCAAATAAAATATATCCAATGAAATACAGGCTTATGTCTGAAAGGGATGTTCAGTTCTAAGAGAAGATGGCAACTTGTGCCTAAGGCAAGAGTTGCATAGATTTTGAATTGCATTCACTCAGGAATCCAAAATACTGTGATGTTTTACAGTAATGTAAATAATATTAATAGGATATGAGATTAAGGAACACACACACACACAAAGAGACAACAACTGAAGATTTATATGTCACACGCAGGGAACCAAAAGACAGAATACTAGAAACACAGGACAATCTGCAGACCAAATTTGATTTAACCATTTCCCTTGGGCAGCTACTACTCGTGAAATGATAAGCCAGGAACATTGTTTTCTAGAAGCAGCAGCAGCTGGTACAGGAGTAGTTGAGAATAAAAACACTGCACAAAATTACAATAAATACAGCAGGGTTACTATACAGGACTTAAACACAGCAAAGACATTTTGTCAAATGAATTAGCTCATTTTGTTCACTTGTATTTAAGTCCTCACTCTGTCAATAATCAACTCAAAAGATAGCAACCAGTTTAGTCAGAAAGAAATGAATTTGGCTGGAGGTGAAAGTCAGGTGAAACTCAGCACGAAAGGATATTAAATTGGAGAAAAAAAAAAAAATGTACTCCCTCCTTCTATCCACTTTTTTTCTATTTACATGAATTGGTACAGTAAAATCCTACTATTAAAGGACTGGATTTTAAAAATTGTGTTTTCTTAAAGTCATTTCCCTTTGATACTAGGGACAACTAAAAGCATAACTTGAAGTACCACTCCATCTTTTCATGCAGCGAAATCTTAGGATTCCTCTCATTCTGCAGTCCAGAAAAGGGATTAATGACAGAAGTTAAGAAATACTGCAAATTGAATATGTCAGCTTATGACTGTATTATAAAGAATAAACACTAGTTTATGATGATTTCAAGTGTTGTAGTTCTTCATCAGGGTAAAAGATAGCAGCCTCTATTATGCTTTTAAAATATTGTCGATACTTCTTAAACATGCTACAAAATGGTTGTTTTACTCCAAAATTGCAGCTCTCCTTTCTTCGTTTTACCTTACTGGTTCTCACAGGTAGCCGTATCAGATTGGGAGCCAGTTGCTTATTCAGACATCAGTGTAGCTATCCTGATTCACATCAGCTGAGTATCTGGACATTATCATTAACAAGAATTTTCTTTTCCCAGGGAAAACACTCAACATGTTATCTCTGGATTCATTTGTTGGTTTTCTTCCTTTTCCTTTTCCCTTTCCTTTTATTTGTAACACAAGAGTTTATGTTATTATGCATTTGTTTTACAGCCTGGGCTCTGTTTTCCTTCACCTTATAACACAGCCACAACAACAATTACAGAGTATTTGTGTACCTGTGGAACTAGCCATTGTAACCACCAATAAACCACCAAAAAATGGACTCCATACATACAGGTATGAAATCATTCTGAATGCAAAGCTCCACATTCCTTTATTAAATTACATGCATACCTAAGCATGTGAGTTTTAATCTTTTCACAAACTCAGAAATAGTTGATTTCACAAAGTGTATGTGAATTAGTGTTTTCTTGTACTTTGCCTTTGAGTTCTCTGTTTAATTCAAATGAGCAAACAAACTGTAGTTCTGCAGTGGTGTATGTTAAAAGCATTATGAAGGTAATGTGAATGGAAATAACCTTGGAGTCCTCTCTCTTCCATAGTATTCATCTTTATAGTCTGCACCCTGCCTCCTTCCTTTGACTGCCCACAGTTCACTCCTTTTCCTTCAGTAGGTTTCAAGCCCCTACTTCCCCAAATGTCTGGTTTTGTTTTATGTGGGCTACCTGAGGAAGGTAACTTTTCAGAAGAAATGTTTTATCTGAGGATATATTTTCAAGGAGCAATACTCTGAAAAGTGACAAGTGTTTTCTATTGGAAAACAATTCCATTAAGCATACAAAGAAAATGTAGTTCCCAAATAAAGAGAAGAACATTTTCAGATGGAAGGCTTTAAAAATAAGTAAATTTGCAGTTCCATGTCATGGTATGGTTTTTTTTTTCTTTTTTAATTTCTGTAAAAAAAAAGTTTTCCAATTTGCTGTATCATTATTGTGATAAGTGCCAAATAAATTATTAATACCTTGCCACTTGTTTCAGTGTTGTTTTCAGTAATTTAAAACATTCCCATCAAACTGTTCATTTTAAATGCAAATATTATCAATTTAATTAATATTAGAAGATTGGCTACTGTTTCTGAATATAAAAAAATATGGCACATACCCACTATAATAATAATAAAAAGTTCCAGAGTAAGGACAGGTTTCCTGCTCAACTATTCTGTGTCTCACCTTCTTTTTTGGCATGAGACACTCTACACTGGTACAGCCTGAGATAAGGAAGGTACAAAAATATGAAAGCAAGCCCTATATATGGAAATATAAAAGGATCTTAAAAGAACGCTAATAATATTGGAACCTACACATTCAAAATGGCCATATAAATTGAAAACATGATTAATATATCAAAGATAATCACAATTTCTCAGTTTTTAGTATGGAAATATACCAAAGCTTTAACAATGATAAGCAACAGTATTCATGAAGTGTTTGAACAAATACGGATGCCTGTAATTGCCTGTAAGAAATGCAGCCAAAACCTGGTGCAAAGGAAAAGGACATGGTTTAGATTTTTTAAAAAATTTAAAATAAAGACTTATAAACGGAAAAACCTCAAAATGCCGTGCTTCTTCATCCTGGTAAATCAATTTAAACAGCAAATAAACTTTACTAAACCAACATTTAGATAAATTTCTTGAAAAATTGAGTTTAACATTTTATTTGTGAAGGTATCAAAATAAAATATTTTATAATATCTAAACGAAAATATTACACTGCAGAAAATTTTCCTTCATTTCTGGCCAATATAATCATTCCTGGTTCCATTCTTTTAAATAGAAAGTGCAGTTAAACAATAATAATCTAGGCATACATATGGCATTCTTCATGTAGGAAGTATAGGCTCAAACATCCCAACCAATCGAAAATATCAAACTCCATCTCCTACATATTTGCCTATTAGATAAAACGGATGACGAAATCAGCATCTTTCTACTGGCAGCTTTGTAAATCTAGTCTTCCATTTCTTAACTTTTTCATTATGAACGCAGCAAAATTACATACTTTGTTTTCACTGGCTCTGAACAAATGATTGAACAAAAATATTAGAGGTTTGGTTTTTTTTTTCCAGTTTGGTCTTCACTGAAGGACACTATTGAAAAAAAAAAATCAGTTTGACATTAATATCTTCCACCCTTTTCCTACCTAATCTGGCAATCAAACAAAATAAACAAATTATTTTCTTAACCCTAAATTATCAGCATTGAAAGGACTAATCTTTTTTAAGATCAGCTGCAATGTTTTGTGGTTTCACTGATGCCTGGTTTCTCTCTCTGCTGATATAATTCTGAG
Organism: Ciconia boyciana; assembly: GCF_034638445.1. NCBI lineage: Eukaryota > Metazoa > Chordata > Aves > Ciconiiformes > Ciconiidae > Ciconia > Ciconia boyciana. The sequence goes on from NC_132935.1 coordinate 84,749,527, forward strand.
GAGCTAAACAGAGACACAGAATCTATTCAAGTGAAAAAGGTATTTAATTCCTTCCTTTAGAATTAATTGGAAGTGATATTTTTCAAAATTAAGCAAAAACGTAGCTAAATCAAAGACAGAACAAATAATATTCGATTGCTATTGACAAAGCAGTCAGGCCAACAAGTATAACAGCACTAAAACATTCAGTAAGCTTATTTTCTATATTACTTTCTGCATCACTTAGCAGTTAAACGACAATAATTTAAATTCTTCAAGTTATCCACTGATTTCAATGGAAGGAGAATTAAACAACTGCGTACCAATGTGTAACTCATTTTTCTTGATATTAATGTTATTTTCTCTACAGTGAGCCTGAGAGCCATAACTGACCTTAAGAGAACTGAAAATGCAAATATTCTATGTCAAAAGGAAAGGTTAACCTCAAAAATTATTTCTTAAAATTAATATTATCTTTCCATCATAGCTTTACTTTCACTCTCTGTGTCTATGTATATACTTATATATTATCTATTTAAGAATAAAGTGCAAACTTCATTTAGAGCCACATAAGTATATTTCCCACTAACGTGGCAAGAAAAAAAGGTAGAAAAACCTTAGTTAAGGAAAGAATAATCTAAACCATGCATGCATCCATTCATCTAATTACTAGGGACGTGGCAGAGTATGCTAACATAATTATGGGAACGTGAACTGATATTCTGAACCACTACAGTCTGGTGGCCAGACAGAATCCATAGAAATATATAAAAGGATAGTACTCTAAAAAGAAGTAATTTTGCCTCCAAATCATTAAGCAGTAACTATTTTTTTTTGGGGGGGGAGGGGGAACAAAAACAAAACTACAAGTCTCTTCCCCCAAAAAAGCAGTGACATTTTATTCTCAACTCTAATTTCACTTCAAATGGCAATTCCCAAGGAATTCTTAAGTACTAAATTGTCAGCAATGTCTACTTAAGTAACATTTTAAACTTTTTATTTTTTCCATGCATTTCTACAGAACACCTGAAGACAACTTCATTTTTAATACATAAACACCACATTCTAAGCAAGCAAAACCCCTGCCTTTGAATGGTTTACAGATTATGACCAAGAAAAGGTCATACAGGAGAGCACCTGCATTTTTCACATCTGCGGATTTTCCAAGATGTACTACTGCAGTAATGTCACCTGGAATAGCAAAGAGCGACAGAGGTACTGAACCAATCACTGAATACATCTCCTGTACTCTGAGTCATCTATATACACAAACATCTGAATCTGCTACTCTAAAGAGGAAAATAAAAAAAGGAAAAAAAAAAAAAGTTAAGTTAAGTGCCATTCCACTCTGAAACAGCAGGAGAAAGAGCAGTTCTCTGGAAAACACCTGTAGCCACAATTCTGTATTTGGTATTTGCACAGGATTTCAAAAGTGAGGTGAGTTCATGGCTGAGAGAAAAGGTTTGATTCAGCTCTGATTTGTACTGGTGCAATACTTACTATTTAACACATAAGCTAAGGTTTTGTCAGTATGACATCCCCCTCCCTGCCCCTACCCTGTATACACATCCCAAAATAATGAGGTTTCTTCATCAACATGCAATGATAGCAGGCAAAATCACTGAGGATCAAAGTGCTCCACAGGTATCAATACCAAATGTATCCTCTATTATGAAAGATAATTTGGCAAAAGTTCAAACACAACAACATTTACATCTTTACCTTAGTGAGATAAGAATTAATGAAGTGGCAAGCTAAAGGCACATGTATCTCCATATTAAACTACAAAAAAACCCCTGAAAATCCAAGTTGTTAATTGTTTTTCATTGGTCTCACTAGATTTATAAGACTACCAGACATTCACCAGTGTCATTAAGAAGAAGAGTCCTAAGGTGAAATGAGCTACTATTAACATAAAACATGAATGACAAAGATGATAGCTGACACAAGGATTTACTGGAACATATGTACTATGAATAATTAAGAGCAAATACTGTAAAATCAGAATAGTCAGACTCTGTTTATGATACAGTAACATGACTCCATTGGCTTTATTAGTAGTGTGGGTTTTTTTCCTGTTTGTCCATGTGAAAAGGAAACCAAGTCAACTATTTTTAGTGCAAGAATAATAAAGCCATTTTGTACTTGACACAAAAAACCACAAAATTGATAGTAAGTGAGAATGATGACGTGCAAACACATTTTCCAAGAAATCAATAATCAGTGTGTTTTTAAAATGTCAGACGAAACCTCTACCTGGTTATCATTTATGTAATCTACTGTATCATCCAACCATACTGAAACATTTCATGAAGTTCTGAGATGTGAAAAAGTATGTAAGTGTTCATCACCAAAGAGACATTATGGACAAATGAATGTCATGTCCAACTAAGATCATTTCCAGAGATACAACATTTGGATTATTAATAACACAAAAGGGGAGAATTGATACAACTTGCTCAACAAAAAATGTACTGGAATTGTCAACAATAATGCATAAGGTAAGTGTCTGCATTAAAATGATGGATGATTTCATGGGCCAACCCATGTTACACAACCAACACAACACTGTCCACGCACACAGTAGTAATGAAAAAGGAGTGCCTGGATTTTGGCTATGTATTAAATGTACTTCCAGTCATCAGAAAGTAAGAGTATGTCAGAAAATAAGATACCAGAACATTTGGTATGACCCACAGCCAACTTCATGACCCTATGTGAGGAAACCCAGAAACAGGGACAACAAAACTTTTGGTTCCAGTGACTTTTTTCTTTTGTACCAGATCTGACAGGCAAGATTTTTGTAAGGGCACCTGGTTTAAAAACAAACAAACAAACAAACAAACAAACAAACAAGAGTATACATTTCAAAGAAAGGTATTGCTTACATAAATACAGTGCTGAGGAAATGTGTCTCCAGCCTCACAGATCAACAAATTACAGCTATTAAAATGAAATACTTCAATTCTACTCCAGCTAAGATCTTCATTCATGATTGAATTTTGTTTTGCCTAGACTAATGCAGTAATTTCTTTCACGGTTTCTTAAAATCCCATTTTTTTAGTGCAGACACCTGAAATAGACACAGTTCATATCCATCTCCAAGATAATTCTTATTCTTCTTCAACATCACATTGAAAATAGTTTTTGTTCTTGCAATCCTGAAAAAAACAGCTTCCTAACTTTCTCAAAAAGTACATTAGTTGTTTTTAATACCTTCCTATTTGCCCAAACCCCTTTTTATTCTTTAATATGGTCATCCTGTTACTAGTAATATCTGATGTACCGTCCTTTTGAAATAGCTTTTGCATGCTTCTGTACCTCATGGTTTAATTTTATAAACCTGTGCATAGTGTTTCATCTCCTATTTGTAATGAAGAAGGCAGAAAATTCAAAGCCTAATGTACAAGAAAATATTTTTCTTCTTTTCTTGGAAAGACATCAGGACTGTGTATATGTATGAAGTGCAGGAGTTCATGTGTGTTACACTCCAGATTGCAACAGTTAAAATAATCCAGTTGCATTATCTTAATCCATTTTGTATACATTAGAGCATTAGCCAATGTGGACACAGGCTAGTATTAAAACTAAGCATTCATACAACTGTTTACAAGATCAGGGCTTTATCTTGGTGTTGCAGAAATTAATGTACACAAACAATAAAAAAATGGAAAAAAATATATCTATCAGTTCAAATAGGTCTGGATTATGAGTCATGAACTATGATTGTGTATTACTAATAATCAGAGCTATTGTTGAATGTATTTGTTGATTTATTCTATCATGCTGAGTATAACTGTAAACACAATCTCATTCAAGAGAGTAGCTCCAGATAGAAATTTCATAGTGGATATTATAATCGCATTATATTGTATTGCACAGAATGACTGGAGATATAAACAGGAAAGTTAACTGAAACTGGGATCCAAGATATTGTAATATGCCAGTAATTCAAGCATTTATTCTTCGTATATAGTGCAATTTTCTTTTTATAAACCAAAACATTTCTTTAGAAGTTTTAAGATCCTAGTACAAAGGACCTTAAATCTCTATATGAGATTGTCCTGTATGCCTTCATAAGTGTAGCATTCTTTTTGACACGGAAAAAAAGAGTAATTTTCTTGAATGCCTAAATGCAGCTCCAGTTCAGATACACATAGGTAACTTATTTTCATTTAGCTGCAGACAAATAAAACGTTCTTTTACATGGTAGAAATACTTACAAAATCAAGATACTGCAGAAAGAACAGTTTCTATTTCGGCATCAGCACCATTTAGCTTGTTTTGCTGGCATGCAATGACAATTGCGCCTCGTCTTTCCAGGAACATGGAGACAGGGGAAGCAGTGTGTAACGTGATTCAAAAGTTCATCATGTGCCGATGAAGAGCACATAATATAGACTTGTAGACATAAGTCTATAGACTTATAAAGTATTACATGGATACAGCTAGTTTTTCCACAGACAGACACTTTTGATCTATCTATTCTATTATTATAGAATACACTAGCAAAAGCTAGTTAAATAATAGTTCAGATTTTCATGTTATTTAAGAAAAATAAAAATAAGTGGTCTAAACTAGTGTCCTTCCTTTTTTTTTTTCCTCTTTGACAGTGGCAGGAGAGATTCTTTGAGCATCTTAGGCTTTGAGCAAGCTCACACTGGGCAGAGTTTGTCAGTTGCTTAGATTTATCTCCAAGATTTCCAGAGTTGACCTACTGCTGTTTCTCAGTCATGTCACCCATAAAGGCCTCCAAGAATAGCCTTTTGTAGATCTGCTCAATAGTAAGGCTCTGGAGCTCAAAATTACTAAATGTCTGTAAAAAAACCTAAAACTGGGACTCACCATTTCCTCCTTCCTGGTCAAGTAAGTGACAACAATTACTGTACTGTTGTAACTCCCTTATACAGCCTCAGTACAATGGATTAGCACTTATATTTAGCCCTGTTTAACATGGCTAGAGCCCACTCTGGAAATCCAGTGACAAACTTTTAAAAAGTGCTTTTGGACACATGCAAATGGTGGTTCTTCAGAGGCTCAGAACTCTGTCAAACCTTCGTGTAACCTTACTATGAAACAAAATCTGTCTTTTTAGCTCCAGAAATTTCTTCCTTCCAATTGTCACACTCTCACTTCAAACCAGAAATGATTACAAAATGCAAAAATTTACTAAAAAAATAATTTCCTTCACTGGTCACATTCTTATAAACTGCTTTTGCTGAACTAACATAATCACCAGACATAACAACGGTTACATAATTCATCATTTCAGCTTAAGTAATAAAATCTTGCACAGTCTATATGCCTTATAATGGAAACTGTTACTCCACCTTAACTATAGGCATTGCTATCAGCTCTGCCCAGAATATATTTAAAAACCCCAAACTTCTGAAAGCTAATATTTTCTTCCAGTTAGCAGAATTTGTGCTGTACATAATTAATTCAGAGTTATCAGCAGTCTAACCTGCCACCTGCCAATTGCAATTTCTAACTTTTAACATGGTACTTCTTATGCTGTGTTCTCAGTACTACACCCACATTTCCAACAAGCAGAATAGCAAAATAAGATTCTTACATACTACTTCATGAACAGTTACTGAATCATGGCACATAAACTATCAATATATATGGAAATGGATGTCTAAAATGACAAGTAGTAAAATCAATATATTCAAAATACAAAATATTATTTTGGTTGAAAATTATCAGTAGAAGTTTTTTTTTCAAAGATAAAGGCAGTTTCCTCATATACAAGGGGGTTTGTGTGTTTTTTGTTGGAGGGGGATGATGCAGGTGGTTGAGTAGGAAAATTTCTTCCTCCTCACTTTTCCTCTAGGCAGGAATCCCTTAACTTACACTAAACTACCTAAAAAACATTGTGACTACCAATCTGAACAGTTTTCTTGCAAATCAGAGGTTTGATGTTGAATCAGAGGTGCCTCATTTCATTATTTTCTAAATGAAACTTTATACCTACTAAACACATTACTGACAATTTAATCTTGATTCAGAAAAATAAAAATGTCATTTTTCACCATTTTTTGTAAGACAGTTATTCAAAGTATCCTCAGCACTAATCACTTATTTTCAGTTAACACTATAAGGATAATAAAAAACACTAAATAATGACCCTTTAAGTATGTTATCGTGATATTTTAAAAGAGGCTGGAATTTTAAATTACTTTATATTTCAAATAGACTTGATTTTTTTTCTATCTCTTGGTCTTTCCAATGGGAAAAAAGAAGACACCCTGAAACAAAGAAAACAAACCTTCACATAAAGACAATAAAGTACAGTTAGGTCCTGTGCTGTTGTCTTAATAATTTCTGATTCAGTACTGAAAGGATAGACTTAATACAAACTTCACTGAATAGTAAAAGAAGATCTCTCTGAAATGAAAAGAGTTTAATCAGATTTTCTAAAACTGACTTGTATTATCTCTAAGTTACTGAAGTAGCCCATCACTGAGCAATGAAAAAGTAGCAATGCCATCATATTATATTCTGCATTGCACTATGGTCTACTATGGTCCACTAAGCCATTCTCTCAGAACAGTAACACAATTTTATATATATATTGCTGTGCTTGTAAAATGAAATCTATATGAAACTGATTTGGAGTGGAAGATGAGAAGCACTTCCTATGAAACTAGATGACATTACAATGTTGCACAGGCACCACAATGATTGCCACCAGATAGGAGAGCCTTATTGCCATGAATATGAGGACTGGTGATCCTCAGACAGACTTCCCTGCCATTTGACGTATGGGTGCTTCAGTGTCCACGCTATAAGAAACTGGCCAGCACAGGAAATGCTAACACAGAATTATAGAATCATTTAGATTGGAAAAGACCTTTAAGATCATCGAACATGTCTGTCTCTTTCCAGTTTGACTAGTCAAAAAGAGAAATGCCAAGAAAGCCTTGTTCTATTCTTCTGTTCACTATGGACCACGCAGGGTCTGCGAGCAGGGCATGTCCGCAGCAGCCCACAGCTGCAGGGAACACCACTTCAAAGGCTGGCTGCTCCCTTCACAAGTCCCAACAATGCCTGAGATGGCACAGCTGCTCTCAGCCCCTGCTTGCTCCTGAGGACAGTAAGCACATATGCAGGCAGGGGACACTGGCAGGTTAGAATTTTCACAGGCTCTGGGAAAATCGAATGATACAAAGGGCTGTTAAAGACTACACTGAGAGCAATGGGTGGTGGGACACTCAAACACTGGGATACACATTTTGCAAAGGCCACCTGGTTAGTCAACACTAGGAGATCTGTCAGTCAAGCTGGCACTACCCAATCAAAACTTCTACGTACTGTAGAAGGCTATAAACTCCCTGTAGTGCACATAAAAAACATGCTGGGGAAGACAGTCTGGGTTACTCCTGCCTCAGGCAAAGGCAAGCCCATTCGTGGGATTGCTTTTGCCCGAGGACCTCGGTGTATTTGGTGGGTAACACGAAAGGATGGGGAAGTCCACTATGTACTTCAAGGGGATTTGTTTTTGGGTGAGACTAGCCAATGAACTGAATGGTATGACGTTTATTGTTGGATAATACTGTATGTCATCTCTTTTATGGTTGCTATATGCCATATCAATGGTAATTCAGTGAGAATCACCCAGATTAATGAAGAACAAACTTTGATGAATCCAAGCAAAGTGCAGCAGTGATGGAACCAGAATTGACTTCAGCATGCAACAATCCAACACCACACACCACCTCTCCTGCCCTGAAGGACTGTTATGACAGATGGAGCCCAAAGTCATGGACTAAATGAACTCAACAGACATTTTAGAGGCATGGCCCATAGACCAAGGGAATGATATCTGTGTGTATATATCAAAAGACAGGCAAAGTGGTGGTGATTGATTGGAATGTATTAGAAAGGGTAGAACTTCAGCATGACGTAGATGGTATAGAATAAGGGGTGGCTACTGTCCTGGTTTCGGCTGGGATAGAGTTAATTTTCCTCCTAGTAGCTAATACAGTGCTGTGTTTTGGATTTAGCATGAGAATAATTTTGATAACACACTGAATTTTTAGTTGTTGCTAAGTAATGTTTACACTGGTCAAGGACTTTTGAGCTTCCCATGCTCTGCCAGGCGCACAAGAAGCTGGGAGGGGGCACAGCCAAGATAGTTGATCCAAACTGCCCAAAGGGCTATTCCATACCATATGACGTCTTGCTCAGTATGTAAACTGGGGGGAGTTGGCCGGTGGGTAGCGATCGTTGCTTGGGGACTGGCTGGGCGTCAGTCGGCATGTGGTGAGCGGTTGTATCACTTGTTTTTTTCCTGGGTTTTGTTCCTCTCTCGCTCTCTTGTTGCTTTCTTTCTCATTACAAATTATTAATAATGGTTTTGTTCCAATTATTAAACTGTTGTTATCTCAACCCACAAGGTTTCTTACTTTTGCTCTTCCAATTCTCTCCCCCATCCCAGCGGGTGGGGAGGGTGAGCGAGCTGCTGTATGGTACTTAATTGCCAACTGGGGCTAAACCACAAGAAATTCTTATACTCTTCCTGTGTGGTACAGCCCTAGTAAAAATGAAATTTTCACTAATAATTTAGGATCTTTTAAGTAAAATAGCTGACTTGAGAGAAAATGTAAAGGACATTTGGTTTTGATGTGTTATTCTTCTTCTGCCTCGGAATATGTGTCAGCAGCTACATGAATCATTTTTAATTTCAAGGCCTTGAAATTCACCCTGAGGACTCCTGTCAGAAAGAAAGGATCTTCAGAGTAAAAAGAAGAAAATATTAAAATCACATCAACATTGTGGCTGTCATCTGGCAACAGCTGTTAGTTTTATTATTAATCGAAAATGAATCAAGAAGAAAAAAATCTTGTTAGATTTTGACAAGCAGCTTAATGCACTGCTTGGTGAATGCAGTAGATACCCCACAACTAAAGTTCGTGGCGGTTAGAGCATTCCTAAAGTCTTGTCACGGAGTTTCTATTCAAAGGAGGACAAAATTCCTGCAAAGTCAGATTAAACCACGTTCAAAGATATCTGTGGGTCTTTCACCTCTTGTATGGTTAGCTGATGAAGACAAATACAGTCAATTGCATTTATTTCAGTGTTCATTTCAACAGAAGATAGGTGATAATGGGTAGCTGACATATAAGCCAAAATTACTCTCCCTGGAGGCCACTCCTGTGAGAAACAGGAAATTATCTGCTCCTTGAATCTTTAAAGAACAATACCTCCTGAGAGAAGCACATGGATGGTAAATATGTATCACCCTCTCTTCAAGGCACACCAAAAAGTCAGAGCCTAATCATCTATGTTTAAATTTGCATTTTTTTAAGATTACATTTTGCATCTGCTCTTCTCTGAAAAGAAGCAACTCCAGAAATGAATGTTTCAAAGTTTTTAAAATTATCAGATGTTGATTTTATGTACATTTGCTTCATTTTTTTATGCAGTCCAGATTTAAAAAAAATCCACTTGCAAGATCTTTATCATGGCAATACTATGAGGGTAAAAGAAGGTTCTACCTGAAGATAAGTGGAAAGACAGAATTTTCAAGAATGATTAATATCCAAAGTTATGTCAAGAAACAGTATTTTAAAAACAATTACACAAGCCAAATTCAATTGTACTACACATGTACTTCATATTACATTGCACTCGCTCTTAGTTTCCTGATTTAATAGGATATTAGCTGAACAAGGAGATGGTGTCTCAAAATAAAGTAAACAAATCTACCTGTTAAATATGAAATGAATGTTTTCTGTACTTTAATGTACAACTATGTTAAAATCATTAACAACAGTGTAGTGTAGCAGTAGTCTACCATGTTCAGATAAAACTGTATTTTTCCAATAATTGTTTTTTACGTTCTTTCATCTTTTGTAATAGTTTACAGATAAGATTTTTCCTTTAGCAATTTATATATCTATAATTAATCATTTTTCATGGCAGCAATTACACAAAATAATTTGCAGATACACCTTATAGCATTTGGTAATGCATTGCATTATTTTCATTACCCTAATATGCCTTGCAAGTGTTTTTTTACCAGAGCATTGTGAAACTCTTGCAGAACATGCTACAATACACAAATTTGAGGTTAGAAGCAAAATTTCTGGAATAATTTTTTAAAAAAATATATAGCACTTTATGTCAATTTTTTCAGAATCAGAAGATGCAACTGTTGACATATATTGTCAACACCATTGAGAATCCCTTGGCCATAGTATCACACCTGAACCAAATCTAATCTATTTAATAAAACAGATGCTTATAAAAAGTATCCAAAAGGGCCATTATATGGGAATACAAAGTTCTGTAAAAAACCAACAGGATGAGTTTTGTCTGCTTTTCCTAATTTAAAGCAGTGGTTTTTTTTCTTTTCTTCCAAAGTACAAAGTAAGCTAGATATTTACTATAAAGACGTCCATTTTGAAAATGGAGGCTTCCTCTCTAAAGCACAGAAGGGTAGTGTGCTTAAGTAAATGCAAAAGATTAGCCAAGTAAACATACTCGTATGTTCTTTCAGTGATTCAGTTACTTTTACATAACATTATGGCTCAGATGATTAATCTATTTCACTATGATATTAACTTTTTATCAGAACTGCTTACAAATGGATTAAAGCCAAGACTTGGGAAATACATTCAAGTGAAAGGACCTGCATTGTTACCAGTCCTTGCCATTTCTTGTTGAAGACAAAAACTTAGAGGAAATCTCATCATAAAGAGAGATTTCTCAGGAAGAAACAGCCTTAGCTGGTAAGTCCCTCATTTTATTTTTATCTTTCATTCAAGTAAAGTGAAGCCTAACTTGCATGGTGGTTAGATATACAGGGAATTATTGCATTTTCTGCCCAAACACTTTTAGATGCAATCTATTGATCTAAAACATATTTCATTTAAAGAACAGTTTGGGAGAGAGCAAAACCTCATTTAATCTACCCTCTTCCCTTAGGACTGCTCCATGATGGCTATATCTGCTTCTGGGACTGCAAGTGCTTTACTAAATTTCAGGAAGGTTTCTACTCTTACACCTTCCCTAATGTTACAATGTTGCAAACATTGTAAGCATGCTCTCAAAATACTATGTAACAGAAATACTGAGAATTTTATGGACCAGCTAAGGAAAAAGGAAGAGGAACAGCATCTTTGGAATATTTTAATATTGTAAACATGACCACAAGTATTACAAAAAAATTCATGCTTTAATCCTGAAATGCATACCAAGAGAAAAACAAGACAAAACTATGTGGAAAAAAACCAAAATACTTTCTTTTTCTTGGGGGCCTAAATAAAAGACTGCAGACTGGGCTGCACTCCTCAGCCATGGGTAGCAAAGAGAGCTCCGCTTCTCCCTCTTCTAGTGTGACAATTTTCAATGACAGAGGCTTTATCTAGTGTTTAAAATATTGCATAAGGTATGTACTGGCTGGGAATTTGAAAACCTTTTTTTGCTTGAGGGACAGGTTTTGCTCATGGGTTTAAAAATGTGAAGAAAAACATCCATCTTACAGACTCTTGTTGACAACAACACTTGCAACAGCGTCAGGGCACCGCAGGGGCTGGTAGCTCCCTGGGGCCAGGTGCCGGGGGCTCCCTGGGTGGGTGATGGCAGGGCCTGGCAGCCAGGGCCCGTCCCAGCCCCAGCCAGTAGCCAGGCAGCTGGGGGCACCGGGGCAGCCCCAGCCCTGGGCATCGGGCACCTCCCTGGGGACAAGGACCTGGCTTGGCAGGGTCCATGGCTGGGCAGGGCAGGGCTGTGGGGAGCTGGAGATCTGCCTTGCTGCAGTGTCACTGGGGCAGGGGCTGACAGCCCCGGGGGTCTGACATGGGGTTCTGGACCCCGGGCAGGGTGGGGGGTCCAGTTAGTGGACTCCGAACTCTGACAAGCAGAATGGCAGGTCTATATGGAAATTTGGAAAGAGCAAATAAAGACAGAGCCTTTGATTTGATGATGCATCTGTGTGCTTTTGTCATGTAAACATTCCAGTTCCAGATATGGTGGTGGACAAATGCTGATTAATCTGAACCACAGACAAAAAGACCTAACTACTACTATCATTCAGCAATTAAGACACAGAATGCATGTGTAAGCAAAGATAAGTAAAAAGAAACTAGTACCGAACAGTATCCTCTCCTGGAAGTAAATTACAGAGTCTTAGGAAGTCTGGTTATAGTCTCTCCTAAATTTTAAATTTACAAATACGCTAGCAAATCATAAAGACAGTTACAAAGACATGAGGTAAATTTGCTGGTTATTGTGTTTGATCAGAGCCTATCCACAGTCTTAAAGACCAAAGCCCACTGTACTGCTTCTGCTGCTGCTCTTGGGCTTGACAAAGTTGGCAAAGGAATGAAAACGCACTCTGCGGCAAGTTCAGAAAAGACAGACACCACCGAAGGGAAACCAGGAAACCTTATTGCCAGGCTTTGTGTTCCCTGTTCGCACAGGCAGTGACGTGAAGGCTGCAAAGTTGAACACCGGAGGGAGGACAAATGCTGACATACAGCTGGTAAAGGTCAAATTTCCTGGATAGATCACAGGTTTGTCAGTGGTTTCTGAAGGTAGTTTCTTTTTCCCTTCCTATTCAGATAAGAACTGATTTATAGAGGTTCCCCAAATGTAATCTTTGTTGTTATCATATTTTAAAACTGGTGTAAAACTGATTCATAAATACCTTGTGCTTTTTTGGTTTTTAAGCAGATGGTCAATAGATATGGACCTTGTGTTAATTTTATAAAGCTATTGTTCAGTTTTTCTTAGGAGGTATCTCAACTGCAGTTGAATCATTTGTGCTGGACAGTATTTCTTGAGAAACATTGTCTTTATACATAATCTTTGGAAAAGCATCATCACCATACTAGGTTTGTTGTTCTGTATGGTTTATTACAAGACAAGACGTTATCAGCCACTTTTATTCAGATTGTAACTGAGTATGTATGCATTGTTCTAAAAGATGAAGACTGATGGGAAATCAGATGCATGCATATTTATTGATCTAATGTAGATTATGCATTAATTCTGAGAGTAGCTATGTTTTTAAATCACAGGATTTGTATGCATTATAAAAATTTGTGTTTATATGCAACTACTAAAGGAAACAGTATCCTCAATCAATTCTATATGCCTAATTTCCTTTTCACAAGTCTACCGTTATTGTTCTTTTCCCCGCCTCCAGTGTGAATTAAATGTTATTTCTCAAAATATGAAAGACAAAAATGTGAATTTACTCAAACTTATTATTAAAGCAATAGCATTATTAACACAATATATTTGTAAAAAACTTATAAAATAAAACCACAAGAAGTTAAGCCATTTAATAAATATATAACCTGTGTTTCTCCAACCATAAGCAGGCATCTTAGCATTACCAAACTGGCAGATAACATAGCTCCTGGAATAGTACCTCAATATTGCTCCTCTCATTTTCATTGCTGCTGCAAAGTTTCTTTGCCACCCCTTAACTGCATTTCTAAAATTACTATCCTCAATAACAATACCCACAACAGCTTGTGAAAGGGAAAATTAAATTGGAAAAGGGAATGTGGATCAAGAAGCAGAGCTGTGTATGAATTAGGGCACCTCTACAAAGTTCAACTTAATGCTTTGCTCTGTATCTTCATTTCAGTCCCCCAGCCAAAAATTTAAGAGGTGAAAAAAAAAGAAGATTCAATGTCCCAGTAATTCTTCCTTGTAGAACTAGAGATACCGAAAGTAACCTATTGTCTAGAAAAATGACACCTGTTAGCACAATTAAAGGCAATAAAGTCACTGCTTAATTCCACAACAATGAAGACTGATCTGTAAAAGTATTGCTAACATGTGGACTGGTCCTTAGGGGCAGAGTCTTTAAAGAGTCCAGTGCATTAATCTTCTGAGTCAGTGTCCTGGGTCTCATCCCAGTCGAGCTAAAAGTTACAGTAATCTATTTGTGGCTTTAGGGTGAAATCTTATTCATTCCCTTTCCCTGAAGTTAAACACATTATATTACACATGCAATTTCCACACTTTGTTTGGATGGAGCATTAGCCTTCCTTGTTTAAAAACAAGGAACTTAAAATTAATGGTTCATATATCCCTTGTGAAAAGTTCAAAGACAGAGAGAAACACCTGCTCATAGAAGTAATTCTATTCTGCAAAAACAGACATCTTACAGACACTTGCAATGGAATACTTTTCTCACACCAAATCTTTAACTTTTGTAATAGACACAGCAAAGTATTTTAGACCTTCAGAAAGCAGCAGACTCTTTACTATTCTCAGTACATCTGAAAAGATGTGAATACCTAGAAGTATGGAAAACCAGCCTTAATAAACAATAACATTAGGAACCTTTTCCAATGTCCCACTGAAGGGAAAAGCAAAACATCACAATGGTGAGCAGATGATAGCAATTTTACACCTAAGACAAAGACCGTAAAGGATGCAGCAACAGAATCCAGGCTATACGAACATGTATGTCTCACTTTCATATCAGGACTTTAAATTTGGTTGAACAAATAAACATAGTACTTCACCAGTATACCGGTTTTGGCTGGGATAGAGTTAATTTTCTTCATAGCAGCTAGTATGGGGCTATGTTTTGGATTTGTGCTGGAAACAGTGTTGACAATACAGAGATGTTTTCATAATTGCTGAGCAGTGCTTACACAGAGTCAAGGCCTTTTCTGCTCCTCACCCCACCCCACCAGCAAGTAGGCTGGGGGTGCACAAGAAGTTGGGATGGGACACAGCTGGGACAGATGACCACAATTGACCAAAGGGACATCCCATGTCATATGACGTTACATTCAGTATAAAAGCTGGGGGAAGAAGGAGGAAGGGGGGTGGAGTGATGGTGTTTGTCTTCCCAAGCAACCATTACACGTGATGGATCCCTGCTTTCCTGGAGATGGCTGAACACCTGCCTGCCGATGGGAAGTAGTGAATGAATTCCTTATTTTGCTTTGCTTGCACACACAGCTTTTGCTTTACCTATTAACCTGTCTTTATCTCAACCCACAAGTTTTCTCACTTTTATTCTTCCCATTCTCTCCCCCATCTTATTGTGGGGAGAGTGAGCGAGTGGCTGTGTGGGGCTTAGCTACCTACTGGGGTTGGTGCACAATAACCAGGCATTATGTTGTAAGTGTAAAAATATATCTGTGTATTTACAGATGAAAAGTTAAAAAAAAAAAAAAAAAGGGGAGTCTACCAACAAAAAGAATGCAGTTACCATATTGCAGTAGTCCTGGTTAGGAAGCTAAGATGGTAATATGATCTGGGAAATTGCCAGTTGCCAATTAGTGGTTACAGAAACATGTGCCTTTTTTTTTTTTTTCTTTTTTTTGAGGATAACTTGTGGTTGGACAACACAGATTGTCCGTAGTAGTTGTTCACAACACCAGATGATGAAAGAATAACAAACATAGAAACAAACAAAAGCAGAACAACCAAGGAATAGTTTCTTCTCTATTTCTGAAATCAATCTCCAATACACATGGTCCATCTCACAGGAGAAGGAAAACAAGGTTAGAACATCAGGCAATCTTTTTGCCTTTGCTTTTCTCTCTCCTGTGCCTGTCTTTTTTAACTATATGATTGATGCTGGAAGAGATAGTGGTGGTAGGTAACCAGCAAAGAAAGTACAGTGCCAGAACACTGGTCCTGACAAGTGATTGATCCACCTTCTGCTCCTCAAAGTCCTGCTCCAGCAGGCAGACCACAAAATCTCCTTGGGGTCGATGGCAAAATTTGCATCAGAATATACAGCTAAGAGGATGGCCCAGCAAATATCAGTCACCATAAGAAACACCGCACTAGGTTGTAGAGAATTTTGCTCCGAAGCAGTGCTGCTTTTTTGGTATTACCCTTATTACACGTCTTCAGCACACCATTTTGCCCCTCCTCTTTGTACACTTTTGATTAGCAAGTACTCTTCTGTGCAGTTTCCATGCTAGTGGAAAACAAGGCCTAAACAGCAAGGTGTCAGTTGTACCAATGCCCTCATAAAATCTTCAACTGTACCAAAACAGAGCCCTTAGAAAACGAAAAGAAACAGTGGATTGTTCAGCTGCTTATATCTATCTGCCCATTCATCTGATGGCCTAAGTTATTCTTTGAATAACTCTAGGGAAACTGTAATAGTATATAAATATTTTGAACACACAAGAAAACTGTGAGAATTGAGTCCATTGTTCAGAGTTTATCTTAAAAGTGTGAAACCTGTAGGTGTAGAAAATCCAATATTTACTTAAAATTCAAAGCAAAGGACATTACAATATTTATATTACTCTTAGCTGAGAGCTGGCAGACGACACTCTCAAACAAGTGTTCATAACAATATTTTTAGATGGAGCACATATTTCTGTTCCTTCAGGAATGAAGGAGTGCATTGTGCAATACCTGCTAGAATTAGAAGAATGAAGTAAGACTCTTTCAAATTTTGAGTTTGAATTTCTAGTGATTCTCTTGACAACAAACTGTAGACTTTGGCAATGTTATACACTAGAGTTGTAATTTCTATTCCAATATTTCAGAAATTCCTTGAGGGAAAATAAACATATGAAAACCTGAACATGGAATACAGTTCTTAGAACTTCAAGATAAAATTACAGTACCCATGCACAAAACGAATTTATTTTAATCCTACGGACTGTTAGCAAGATGTATCACTAATAAAAATCACTCAACTTTCAGATTGATTCTTCACTGGGACCTCATCTTGATACTAAGTAGAAACCAATCACATATAATTAAGTTGGAGTTTTTACTAATATCTATAAAAAGTGGTGTGCAACGCAAGTACAAGTG
Organism: Ciconia boyciana; assembly: GCF_034638445.1. NCBI lineage: Eukaryota > Metazoa > Chordata > Aves > Ciconiiformes > Ciconiidae > Ciconia > Ciconia boyciana. Next base: position 84,766,279 of record NC_132935.1, read on the forward strand.
AGATTCTGAAGGTTCAACATAGATATTTCCTTACCTAACTCAAACAGAATGTGTCATTAGCAAAATTTTATGATTAATGCAATTGTCCTTACTGTTTTTTATAAGATTTAATTATTGAGCAACAACAGTTTAAGAGCCTGTGTGTAAAACCTGTGACAGAGGACATTAAGTTTATTTTAAGACCACTACAGGAACCTGGGCATCAGCTGTGGTGTCTTAGTTGCGGAGTTAGGGGGACATCATAAAGTATCCCTTTAGAGTAGCAGCATTCTACTTATGTAAGGTACTTCTATAGCCCTGTAAGGCCTTTAAAATTATATTGGAGCCTCTGATCATGAAGCAAAGAGATAGTTAAACACAGGACTCTCCAGTTTCAGTTAGCACTCTAATATGAACCAACCTGCGTATCAGCTGGGATCACTAACCCCTATAAACATGCTTATTTTAAACAGATGTCACTAAGAAAGATATTTCAACTAAAAAAAGTAAGAATTCTTAATATCAAAAATAAGGATGTTCATTCAAGTAAGCGGCAGAATTTGATTTCTGAAATTATTTTACTAACTAGTATGATTCCCTATGTATGGCAGAGACAGAGTAATGAAATGCCTTCGCGTTACACAATTAGCACAGTTCTTATCTGGGATACCACGACAGACTGTTCTACTAAAGCATGCGGAAGGTGCTTTTCCTTTTTGTACTGGAAAGTCTATGCAATTCCTCTTTATGCCAGTTTAAGATATTTTCTCTAAAATAAGGAAATGAGGTAGACCTTATTCCATTAAATCCATAATTATTACCTCAGTATTAAAAGAACTCCATTTTAACAGATTTCATTAATTAACAATATTTTCTTTTAAGCATTAGTATTTATTTAGCAGTATCAAATCTGTGAATAACTTTATAAACAATCAATATTTTTTTCTTGTTTACCAGAGGCATACATATGCAACCTTAAAATCACACTCTACATATTATAATACCACAAAATCTGCCATTCCCATATGAACTATGGCCAAAAACTTCTAGAAAAGGATAAGAATAATAGTTACAGATGAGGATAAAAGTCTTGAACTTCAGGGATTGCTTATTTGGTGTTCATGAGGCACATCTCTATATTTCGAAGCATCTATTCAGCCCATTGACTATATTTATTATTTGTCTTGTGCTCTCAGTCAGGAACCAAACTAGATAAGTAGCAAATAGGTCATTTCTTATAGGGGTGCTTGAAGCCATTGTTCATATTATTGTGAAGACAGAAAGCAGAGGGAGGTTGACACTCTTCTCACACTTCATAATTAGTCTGTACTAATTTGCAGTGACGTTCTTTCATAAATAGGCATACATATTTCTTTACTATTTAATATCTTCAAGTAAAAAAACCCCAAACAAGCTGATACATGATTAAGAACTTTGTAATACTACTGCTGTAACAGCAGATCATTATAAATACAAATAAATACAAATATCGAATCTTTTTTCACAGTCATTCAATTAAATGATAAATGCGTTTCTCTCCCACCCCACCAGTGTCTACATTCCAATTCAAAACTGAAATGAATGAGCTTTTTATCTCTTATTTCATCACAGTTACAACCAGAACTGCTGATTTGAAAGGACAAATGCCTCACAGATTAATTCACTCTGTATGTTCTGTTCAGAAAGATTGATGCATCTGGGAAGAGCTGTCTGTAGCTAACATCCTCCAGATATGGGTTCACTATGTAAGCAGTAGAATTGGAATAAGGGTTTCACTTTTATTCCCGAAGCATGTGGCAACTGAAAGTGGGTTGCTACACCTGTTAGAAAAAAAACACTGTCTAATTTGAGGTTTCCCCAGGAAAAAATGAGCTTCTAGGGTTGGGTTACCAGTCAAACATTGACTGTTGCTGTTTGATGAGCCACACTTGACATAAGCAAAAAACAAGCAGGGATAGATCCTACATCAAGTTCATGGATCAAAAGACCTCATGTTTTGGGAAAGGTGGGATATTAAATTTGTAAGTCAAACTCCCAAGAAAAGTTTTCATGTGTTTTTGGGCATTTCAAAAGATGTTCAGTGTTCTACAGTAAGGGGGAACTATATTAAATACTAAGTCTATTAATAAATTATTTCCTCTACTCTTCACTGATAACTTACTTTCTTATTTTATTTTATTTTTACAGTGAGGTTAATGGTACTCTAAAAGGATAAATGACTCATGTTTTCCAGGGTTCCCTGAATATTTTGATTTAAAAAAACATATAATCCTATACACAAAATCTTTGCAAATACACCTAGGATCTAGACATTGACTTCTCTCTCTTTCATCAGCATTATTAATACATACTTATTTATAAAAAATCAGCAGAATATCTTGCTGCAATTGGGGAAGAACGCAAACAGGAACCAACACAGGCTATCACAGATAATTACTAATTACACAGCTAATTAGTATTACATCCCCTAGCTAATTACTAAAGGTAATTAATAAACACAAACACAAAACACTTCCTAGAAAGCCATTCAAATTCAAAGGATTTTGAAAATCTTACACTTTGTGTTATTCATGGACAGTAGTTCTGACTTTCACAGTCATAACAATATAGTTGCAGCAAATTTCTACACATAGAGTTTATAATTCTTCCTTCCCAGGGGGGAAAAACAAAACAAAACCAAAGCAAAACACGGGCCCTAGAGCCAATCACCTGAAAAACTAAAGATTGTTAGGAATTGCCAAATCTGGTAGCCTGATGGAGGTGAGGTTGCTGCAGCTCCCTGTTTTTAATCAGTGATTTAGAAGCAGTAGTGGGGCTCAGTGTGTGCTCCCAAGAGGCACACACACAGATGCAACACATACACGCAGTGGGCGACACATAGAAATACTCAGCACTCAAACACAAACAGCGTCATCCTTCTGTGGCTGACCAGGAGGAAGGACAGTTTAGTTGGAAATACACACGTGTACTCAGCATGGATCCCTCCTGTAACTTGCCTCAGTCTATCCAATAGCTGGCACCTGGACATACAAGTCCGAGGCCTGCAGCTCCCCTCCAGCTGCTGGTACAGCTCTCCTTTTAATCCTGGACACACTCACACATCCCCACCCACGCCAGCACGCTATAGAACCCCCAGTAATGGGCCTTATACGCTAAGTGTATCCAGTAACTGGCCCTGGATCCTCTGGCCTCCCAGTCACCTTGCATGCCCACTGACACCCCCACATATGCATTATGGGCTCTCAGGAGCTGGCTTTGACACCCAGGCTACCCAGGAGCTGGGTCCTGGCTCCCTGGTTTCCCCTTGCTTCATGCACAGACACACAGATGCAAACAGGCCTCTCAGTGAACCACAGACCAGACAGTCGGACCTCTGGGCCCCTGCAACAGCTGACTCGTGAACCCTCTGGTCTCTCCAGTATCTGGCCCAGACTTCTGGCCACATGGATACCTGGCACCCAAGCCACTCATCCGACTTGCTGGCTACTCCAGCCTGATACTCAGTAGTGATCCCACACTGACATTCACACCCATGCAATACGCACACACTCTGTACTCTCCAGTTTGTTGGCACCACAGACACATGGGACTCTCTGACCCGTGGTCCAGCTCCAGTTGCTGGCACTTACATCTCCAGACACACATGCATACAGACAGAGAGTCCCTTTACTCAGGAAAATAGTTAGAAGTGCAGCACAAGAAGATACAGGACAGACCATGCTGATCAAGCACAGGGCATGTCTAGACAATGGTACTGAACAAGAGCCTGTTTACACAGGACTGGCCCCTATTATCCCCTTGTCACTCATTTTTTTCTTGCCTTTTCCTCCCTAATCCATCTCAATCCCTCCCTTTTCCTGCCTGTGTTTCTTCCTCTAAACATCCCAGAATAGATCTAGTACAATACCATAATGCTTTTCCCTGCATCCCATAATATCTGCCATACCCCTGTAGGCAGTAGCTTCCTCAGCCTCAAGGGTGATCAGGACAGCACCTCCTGTTGACTCCTCATGATGGGTTTCAGCCCCGGCCCATGGGGCTGAGGCTCTCCTGGGACAGCCCTGGGACGAGCCCACGCTCAAGTCTCTAATTAGGGTAGGGAGGTTACTCTCCCCGCGCTGCAGCTCTGCCTTCCTTTGGGTGTGTAGAAACAAGCCTTTTATAAGATAAGCTAACAAGAATGTTCTTCTGCTGAGAACACAGCTTCTTTTACTTCAAAGTTTGTAACTTGGTGCTGGCCTACTGTCCTGGTTTTGGCTGGGATAGAGATAGTTTTCCTCCTAGTAGCTAATACAGTGCTGTGTTTTGGATTTAGTATGAGAATAATGTTGATAACACACTGACGTTTTAGTTGTTGCTAAGTAATGCTTACACTAGTCAAGGACTTTTCAGCTTCCCATGCTCTTCCAGGTGCACAAGGAGCTGGGAGGGGGCACAGCCAAGAAAGCTGATCCAAACTGGCCAAAGGGCTATTCCATACCATATGACGCCATGCTCAGTATATAAAGTGGGGGAAGTTGGCCAGGGGGGCAGCGATCGCTGCTTGGGGACTGGCTGGGCATCGGTCAGCAGGTGGTGAGCGGTTGTATCACTTTCCCCCCGCCCCGGCTTTTGTTCCTCTCTCTCTCTTCTTGTTTTCCTTCTCATTTATTATTATTATTATTATTATTATTATTATTATTATTATTACTACTACTACTACTACTACTACTACTACTATTATATTATTATTTTCCCCAATTATTAAACCATTCTTATCTCAACTCACGAGTTTTCTTACTTTTGCTCTTCTGATTCTCTCCCCCATCCCACCGGGGGGGGAGGGTGAGCGAGAGGCCGTGTGGTACTTAATTGCCAACTGGGGCTAAACCACAATACTCCTTTTAGGCACACAATGTGGGGCTTGAAGGTATGAGATAATAACAGATTAACCAGAGCATAATAAGGAATTTAGGTCTGTTAATAGTTGTGGGCCACGATATTGATTCATCTGTTATCGATATTGGTTTACCTGATCGGCACCATGCTCATTTTTTTGCTGTACATGTTAAAGATGGGTGTTGGGTTTTGCAGTCTGCTGTGCTCTGCAGTGCTCTGCAGAGAAAGGTATCCAGTACCTGAGGGAATTAGCCATGCTGAAGGTGATTTATGGCGACCTGAACAACAAGCAGTTACCCAAAGATCCTGATGAAGTCAGGTGCGCACAACCCACGTGGCAGAACTTGGTATGGAGCGAACCAGCGTCATATGCCAACTCATTGGCAGTAATGACCGGGAAAGATAGAGAGGGACAAAGAGTGGAAGAATTGGCTGGCCAAGTCTGGCATTACGAAGAAAGTATCTCTTCCTCCCTCATCTCTGCTGTGGAGAAACTGTCCTGGGACGTCCAGCAACTCAAGGAGGATAGGTCCTACTCCCCACCTGTACAGACCAGTATATCAGCTGTTAGGAGTAAATGTTCTTCTGCTCAAGAGAGAGGATGAGGATGGTACACACCACAGAGACGACATGAGGAAGTGGGATGGAAAACCTACTTCAACCCTAGAGGCACGGGTACGTGAGTTGCAAGGAAAAAACAATCACCAAAAGGGGTTCTTCCAGGAAAATTGCTGCTCCAGTTTCCAGTGAACAGTTCCCCAAACAGAGTAAAAGGGCTGATCTTACTTCTGATTTTAATGAAGGAACTCCTGACTCGTATGTACAAGAAGTGGGTAATGAATACTATGAGCAGGACTAGAGGGACCCTGCCTCCAGCCAGGTGGAGGAAAGGGACAACTGGGTTTACGGGACTGTGTGGATTCGATGGCCTGGCACATCAGACCCACAGGAGTATAACGCTCTAGTAGACACAAGTGCACAGTGCACCCTAATGCCATCAAGCTATACAGGGGCAGAACCCATCTGTATTTCTGGAGTGACAGGGGGATCCCAACAGCTAACTGCATTGGAGGCCCAAGTGAGCCTAACTGGGAATGAGTGGAAAAGCACCCCATTGTGACTGGCCCAGAGGCTCCGTGCATGCTTGGCATAGACTATTTCAAGGACCCAAAAGGATACTGGTGAGCTTTTGGTATAGCTGCCTTGGAGATGGAGGAAATGAAATAGCTGTCCACCTTGCCTGGTCTCTCAGAAGACCTTTCTGTTGTGGGGTTGCTGAGGGTCAAAGAACAACAGGTGCCAATCGCTACCACAACAGTGCACCAGAGGCAATATCGTAACAACCAAGACTCCCTGATTCCCATCCATAGACTGATTCATCAACTGGAGAGCCAAGGAGTGATCAGTAAGACTCGTTCACCTTTTAACACTTTTATGTGGCCAGTGTGAAAGTCTAATGGACAGTGGAAACTAACAGTAGACTATCGTGGCCTGAATGAAGTCACGTCGCCGCTGAGTGCTGCCGTGCCGGACATGCTGGAACTTCAATATGAACTGGAGTCAAAAGCAGCCAAATGGTATGCTACAATTGATATTGCTAATGAGTTTTTCTCAGCCCCTTTGGCAGCAGCAGAGTGCAGGTCACAGTTTGCTTTCTCTCGGAGGGGCGTTCATTACACTTGGAATCGATTGCCCCAGGGGTGGAAACACAGCCCTACCGTTTGCCATGGACTGATCCAGATGGCACTGGAACAGGGTGAGGCTCCAGAACAGCTGCAATACATTGATGACATCATCGTGTGGGGCAGTACAGCAGAAGAAGTTTTTGAGAAAGGGAAAAAAATAGTCCAAATTCTGAAAGCCCGTTTTGCCATAAAACAAAGTAAGGTCAAGGGACCTGCACAGGAGATCCACTTTTTAGGAATAAAATGGCAAGATGGACGTCGTCAGTTCCCAATGGATGTGATTAACAAAATAACAGCCATGTCTCCACCAACTAGGAAAAAGGAAACACAAGCTTTCTTAGGCGTTGTGGGTTTTTGGAGAATGCATATTCCAGGTTACAGTCTGATCATAAGCCCTCTCTATCAAGTGACCTGGAAGAAGAACGATTTCAAATGGGGCCCTGAGCAACGACAAGCCTTTGAACAAATTAAACGGGAAATAGTTCATGCAGTAGCCCTTGGGCAGTCCACGCAGAGCAAGATGTAAAGAATGTGCTCTACACTGCAGCTGGGGAGAATGGCCCTACCTGGAGCCTCTGTCAGAAAGCGCCAGGGGAGGCTCGAGGTTGACCCCTAGGGTTTTGGAGTTGGGAAAACAGAGGATCCGAGTCCCGCTATACTCCAATTGAAAAAGAGATCTTGGCAGCATATGAAGGGGTTTGAGCTGCTTTGGAAGTGGTTGGTACTGAAGCACAGCTCCTCCTGGCACCCTGACTGCCAGTGCTGGCCTGGATGTTCAAAGGGAGGGTCCCCTCCACACACCATGCAACTGATGCTACGTGGAGTAAGTGGGTTGCACTGATCACACAACAGGCTCAGATAGGTAACCCCTGGCCCAGGGATCTTGGAAGCAATTATGGACTGGCCAGAAGGCAAAGATTTTGGAATATCACCAGAGAAGGAGGTGACACGTGCTGAAAAGGACCCACTGTATAATAAACTGCAAGAAAATGAGAAGCAATATGCCCTGTTCACTGATGGGTCCCGTCATATTGTAGGAAAGCATCAGAGATGGAAAGCTGCTGCATGGAGTCCTATATGACAAGTTGTTGAAACTGCTGAAGGAGAAGGTGAATCGAGCCAGTTTGCAGAGGTGAAGGCTATCCAGTTGACTTTAGACATTGGTGAACGAGAAAAGTGGCCAGTGCTCTATCTCTATACTGATTCATAGATGGTGGCAAATGCCCTATGGGAGCGGTTCCAGCAATGGAAGCAGAACAATTGGCAGCGTAGAGGCAAACCCATCTGGGCTGCAGCATTGTGGCAAAATATTGCTGCCCAGGTAGAGAACCTGGTTGTAAAAGTACGTCACGTAGATGTTCATGCACCCAAGAGTTGGGACACTGAAGAACATCAAAACAACCAGCAGGTGGATCAGGCTGCTAAGATTGAAGTGGATCTGGATTGGCAACATAAGGGTGAATTATTTATAGCTCAGTGGGCCCATGACACCTCAGGCCATGAAGGAAGAGATGCAACATATGGATGGGCTTGTGATCGAGGGGTAGATTTGTCCATGGACACTATTGCACAGGTTATCCATGAATGTGAAACATGCAATGCAATCAAACAAGCCAAGCAATTAAAGCCTCTGTGGTATGGCGGGCTATGGCTGCAATATAAATATGGTGAGGCCTGGCAGATCCATTATATCACACTCCCACCAAGGCAAGCGCTATGTGCTTACAATAGTGGAAGCAACCACTGGATGGCTGGAAATATATCCTGTGCCCCATGCCACCACCCGGAACACTATCCTGGGCCTTGAAAAGCAAGCCCTATGGTGACATGGCAGCCCAGAAAGAATTGAGTCAGACAACGGGACTCACTTCCGGAACAACCTCATAGACACCTGGGCCAAAGAGCATGGCATTGAGTGGGTATATCACATCCCCTATCACGCACCAGGCTCTGGGAAAATCAAGCAATGCAGTGGACTGTGAAGGACTACACTGAGAGCAATGGGTGGTGGGATATTCAAACATTGGGATACACATTTTGCAAAAGCCACCTGGTTAGTCAACACTAGAGGATCTGTCAATCAAGCTGGCACTACCCAATCAAAACTTCTACGTACTGTAGAAGGCTATAAACTCCCTGTAGTGCACATAAAAAACATGCTGGGGAAGACAGTCTGGGTTACTCCTGCCTCAGGCAAAGGCAAGCCCATTCATGGGATTGCTTTTGCCCGAGGATCTGGGTGTACTTGGTGGGTAATGCGAAGGGATGGGGAAGTCCACTGTGTACTTCAAGGGGATTTGATTTTGGGTGAGACTAGCCAATGAACTGAATGGTATGACGTTTATTGTTGGATAATACTGTATGTCATCTCTTTTATGGTTGCTATATGCCATATCAGTGGTAATTCAGTGAGAATCACCCAGATTAATGAAGAAAGAACTTAAATGAAACAGAGCAAAGTGCAGCAGTGATGGAAACAGAACTGGCTTCAGCATGCAACAATCCAACACCACACACCACCTCTCCTGCCCTGAAGGACTGTTATGACAGATGGAGCCCAAAGTCATGGACTAAATGAACTCAACGGACATTTTAGAGGCATGGCCCATAGACCAAGGGAATGATATCTGTGTGTATATATCAAAAGACAGGAAAAGTGGTGGTGATTAACTGGAATGTATTAGAAAGAGTAGAACCTAGGCATGACGTGGATGGTATAGAATAAGGGGTGGCTACTGTCCTGGTTTTGGCTGGGATACAGTTAATTTTCTTCCTAGTAGCTGGTATAGTGCTGTGTTTTGGATTTAGCATGAGAATAATGTTGATAACACACTGAATTTTTAGTTGTTGCTAAGTAATGTTTACACTAGTCAAGGACTTTTGAGCTTCCCATGTTCTGCCAGATGCACAAGGAGCTGCGAGGGGTCACAGCCAAGAAATCTGGTCCAAACTGACCAAAGGGCTATTCCATACCATATGACGTCATACTCGGTATATAAACTGGTGAGAGTTAGCTGGGGGCAGCGATTGCTGCTCGGGGACTGACTGGGCATCGGTTGGTGGATGGTGAGCAGTTGCATCACTTGTTTTTTTCCCTGGCTTTTGTTCCTCTCTCTCTCTTCTTGTTTTCCTTTTCATTACAATTTTTTTTTTCCATTATTAGACTGTTCTTATCTCAACCCACAAGTTTTCTTACTTTTGCTCTTCCGATTCTCTCCCCCATCCCACTGGAGGAGGAGGGTGAGTGAGCGGCTGTGTGGTGCTTAGCTGTTGACTGAAGCTAAGCCACTACCCCCACTATTACATTTTAGATGTATGAATTCTAAAATCCTATTTAAACTATTCTAAAAATCCATAATTTTAAAGTCTTCAGATAGTAAGTTGTTTAAAACCAAGTTTGGGCTGCACTAAGCTAGAAGCAGAAGACTTCTTAAGATGAGTATTCACACTAGAGCTATGAACATCTTGATGACTGCATCTGATAGCTGCAAGAAGCTTTACTGATAGCGATAAAAGATCCTTAGGCTTCACAAATGTTACATTCAGTTATGAATGTTGGGACCTTTTTCTGTCTTTTTCCCTGTTTTGGCCCTCTTTCTTGTAAAGGAATTTTGTGCATGTCACGGTAAATTCAGAAAACTTCCAGATAAAATATAACTAAGATGGAATCAAACAGTTCATGCCTTAGGAAAAATAGGTCACAGAAATGCTTGCGAATTCAGAAGACTGATGTTTTTAGAAAATGAGTGTGGTGAAATGTCATAGTGAAACACTCTATTCTTCAAGACTTTCCCATAATTTCTAATATTCTACTTCTTCCCATTAGATCATGCCTAATTAAATTATCTGTTATTCTGGAATTATAAAAAGACAACTTATCAAATCAAAAAGCCTTCTCCATTTTTTTTCACTGTTCTACTATCTGTTTACCTTGTAAGTTATTTATTCCTTTGCCATTTTAATAGACTAAGGTATCAGAAACTTTTTCATATTCTATACACGTATTAAAAACAGTTTAAGTTCACAAAGTATTATTAAATCCCTGTCAAAGCCTAAGGCTTGGGGATTGAAAATACACTCCCATCTGCTTTCTTTATAACATACAAACAGTGATATAACAATACGATTTTTTTTTGTGATACAGACCTGATACTGAGAACATCCACTATGATTCTTCGCTGACTGAATAGCGGCTCCAGATTACAAGTTCCACACCATTATAAAAATAAAAAATATAGGCCATTGCCTCAGAGTGACGAAATAGAAGCAGAAATGTAGACCAGCATTGTGTTTCTAAGTAAGTAAAACAGGGGCAGCGAGATCTTGAGGACAATACCACTGATTTTCCATACCTTTTAGCTGTTAGTTGTTAACATGTACCTCAGAGTGGTTTTAGCCTGTGCCAGCTAGCACTCTGCCAGACTGTACTCACACATGGCTCGGTAAGGTGTGTGCTAGCAGTCATTACCGGAACACAGTATGTATGAACAAGCCTGCCTCAGGTTTGCTCCCAGTACCTTATATAGTCCTCCAACATGATCCTGTCAGGCTTTGCACTCTTAGGCCTTTCTAACATGACCTCACAAACTTATAGAATAATTTAGGTTGAAAGAGACCTCTGGGGGTCATTGGGTCCAGCCTCCTACTCAAAGGAGGCCTAACCTCAAAGCTAGCTGAGATGGCATTGATATACTTCTCTTGGTAATGAAGCAAGCGTATACCTCCAAGTTCCACAGAGATTAATGTACAAAAGCAAAGACACTTAAATGTAAAAACACTACAATGTTTTTTTACAAAATTTACACTATTTACACTAAATTTACTTCACTTCAGCACATTTTAAAAATCATTATTCTTCCCTACAGTTAAGTGTAGGGATAACTATATTTCATTCTTTCCCCTCAGTATTAAATTTTCGATATAGATAGGGAAAAATATCAGATGACATTTTCAGATGAAAGGAGTACTTTCTTAAATTATATTTCCTCATTATTAAGGACTATAAATGCACACTAAAAAGATACCATCATATTAATATTTAAGATAATGCTCTTCAGAAAATCTAAAACTAGTAACAACCCCCATCCCCAAAAGAGATTTCTTCTCTCTTTAAAGAAACCAATTTGGATTCATTATACATAACTTAAACTTTGTGGAAAAAAGGAGACAGTGATGCATAGAGTTTAAGCATAAATATTTCAGCTCGTTCTACTTCTTGAATCATAAAATATTTTTTCAGTGAAATGGCAATACTGCAGTTTTATAAATACGAGAATTATATTAATGTATTATGGTATATGTGTTGAAGCACACATTCAATAATCCTCCCAAGCTTATCCTTCAGGCAAAACAAAGCATTTAAAATCATAACGTATTAGGCACACTTGAGTCACTTCCTAAACAGAGACTTGAAAAGACAAAAAAGTGCTATTCCAGTTTGACTGAATGGCTCACATCATGGTATGATGCAGAATTAATTCTGTATACAGTAGGCTAATTTTATTACTCAGCAAAACATAGCAACTCCTAAATTTCATAGTGTTAAAGCAAGAAGTAGGATATAATAGGAATTAAAAAAAAAAAAACCAAAAAAACACCGACCTGCGTTTTGTACATTGGATTTCACCTACCAGACTTAGTTAACTGCAACATATTAGCCAAATCACACTGACAGAAATATAAAATACCCACCTGTTTTAGGGTCAACAGAGAAATATGGCTGTCCCTGAAGAATACTGTACACTACTCTGGCGCTGTTTCCATATGTAGGGTCATCTGCATCTGTGGCTGTCACCTGCAGAACAGATGTACCTGTATATACAGGAAAATAAAAGTTAATTGATAATAAATACAATTTTCTGACAAATATGAATAGTTTTAGATGCATTTTTGAAACTTCTACAGTCCTCACATTCTACAATTGAGAGATTAATAACATTTTCTCTATATGTTATTATCGTATCATATTTTTAAGGAAAACTATTTATACTCATTTGAAAAAAACTTTTTCTCTCTATATATGTATATGTAACTTATTTACATATATATATAAACATAAATAGTAACTACATAGCATGCATATTTATGCATGTTCACACATATAGACCCCAAACTCGGATATTGCTTAGACTTCTGAACAACTTATATTTATGGACTTTAGGATTATCTTCATCCACAATACAAAATAATGCTGAAGTGCATATTTAAAATAATTTGCATAAACACCCTCAAATCAATAAAAGATTATAAGGGAATCAAAAAACCTAGCTATTGGAAGGCATCAAAGATCTGAAAATTAAATAACTACTAGAACCTTCTTGGAATTCCAATGGTGGATCCAAATTAGAAAGATAAGGAGTTCAAAAGACAGATATTTGTATGCTGTTAATAAATACCATTAGAAAAATAAAATCACAGTTTCTAGCATGTCACTAAGTGGGATAACTTAAAAGTAACACTTTGTAGAAAATAAAATGCGTAAGTACTGCACAAATAGAATAGAGACGAGTGATTTTACATTTTACTGTATTTTTCAAGACATTTAATGATGAATCTTTTTTGCTATCACTACCCAACACTTCACATAAGAAATCAGTAACTGAAAAATTGGCAAGTTATTAAAGGTTCAGTATTCATCCCACTTGTTTATCCTTCTACAGACACTGCTTTCTACAGACTCCTTTGGCCCAGTATTAAAATACAGAAATAATAATAACTGAACAGGCTGCTCTCATGTAATTCTGCATCTGAAAGTGGCTTCTCAGTTAAATTAACCACTGAGGCACCACCTGCACTCTGGGGTGTTCAATTTCACATCCTAGTTGTGAGGAGAAGTATGCTTTTGAACTGAATCCCTTGATCTCCCCCACTTTTCGTACTTTGATTTGCCTCATAGAACAGTTTCAGAGCATGTTAACTAGATTCCTTTGGATGAAACTAAACCAGAAGATGTGCTTTAGCAGCACATCTGATTTATTCTCACTGTTAATGGGCATTTAGTCTCAGAGACCAGACAAGAGCTAGTCTGAAATAAGACTTCCCAAAAACATATGGTGTGGACATCAGATCCTCAGTTCCAACTGTTTAACTTCATAGATCAGTTTCCATTGCACAGAACTGTTTGTTAATGTGCACACCCTCAGTGTACACTGGGAATAGAAATACCTAAAATCACGGAGTCACACTGCGAGTACAGCAGAGCAAGCACGTAAATATTTGCAGATTTGGATTTTTCACTGTTTGAATGACAATTCATTCATTTGTGCCACACTAACTTGGACACCGAGAGTTGCTTTTTGTATCTCTGCTGCAGATTTAGTAAAAGGTACAGAAAACGCGTCTGCATATACTTAAATATACTTATTATATATATTATATACCTTAAATATACTGTCTTCTGGTCTCTGAATAGCCCAAATGCATACAGTCTCATAGATAAACATATTCACACAGCAGATATAAGGATACCTTGATGAATTTGAAGTTGAATATTGTAATAAAATCAAGCTGGAGCTAGTAGTCTGTTCATAGTTATTCAGGAGTTAATGGTAAAACTGACTAAATTACTGTATTTGGGTTTATGTGGCAAGTAAACAAATATGAACTATAGTTAGTGTAATTGTCTTAAAATGCTCTAGGAATCTATTCAGTCATATTTATTTGCTATCTAAACTTAGAATAAGAGTTCCTGCAAACCACATCAGGCCACTTCAAAGAACAGAAAATGCATTTTTTTCCCCTATTCTATAGCTTATCTAAATACTGTAATGATATATTTCTGTAGCTCAGTTTGGCAATAATTTCTAACTTGAGGTGGAAAAGCTGTGACCTTTCTGTCTTCTAGTTAAGCTTGTTGTATTCAAGGGTGAAGGCCTGTCCACACTAATTTGTTGTTTTACCTTTATTCATGGCTTCATTATTTTATGTTGGAATCTTGTGGAATCATTAAAGATCAATAGGTTACTGATACACAATGATTTTATTTTTTTTAATTGTATACAACAGAAACATACCCATCCAATAGGTATAGTCAGTCACCTATCAGAGTTTGCTATCCAGAGTGCCGGGCAACTTCTGTACCTTTTTATCTATAGATTTTCCTGCTTCCAGGAAAACAGTTGCCAACAGTTGCCTACTTGTCTAAGAGGTTGAGTTCCCATTTGCATTTTTTCCCAGAGTTCTAGAAAATCAAGGTAGTTTTTGGAATGGATGAACAGATTTTGACTATTTCAGAAGACGAAAATACTAGGAATACTGAGATTTCATGGTTCTCTCATTCTTCAGAGAATTCCTTCTCTCCTCTCCTTATTTTAAAAGGTAGGGGATAGAATTTGAGTGCTTGTATTGCTCATTGATGTGGGACAATGAAACAGGGCTAGTGAAAGGCGATATCTCACATGAGCAGCTGACAGGTCATTTTAGCATGAATGGAATGCTATTATACCTTAAAATCCACCACAGTGATTTTCTAATACATCTGTATCTCTCTCCTAAGAAACACCTGATAATAGTAATTTCGTATTGAATAGTATTGAATAGTGGAAAAGTGTTCTCTTTCCGTCTAAAAGAATACCTAGAATCACAAGTTTTAACTCAACCCCCCACCCCACCTCTCAAACCCTCAGTCAGTACAATGTAGCTCATCAGATGCTTAACCTTTTCACTGTATTACACTAGCATGCTCAGGATCTTATAAGATACACCCATACTGGCCTTTTGCCTAACTGTTGCCTGATTTGCTGAGCAGAGAGTAAAGGCAGCTCGTGAAAGCTGCAGGTTAGAATGCCTTGCGAGGAAAAAGATAAAGAGGGTACCTTTACCTTCCAATTACTCCTTTCAAAGTTAGCATCATTCAGCTCATCAACATGACAGACAAATCACAATTCCAAATATATTTGTACCATTCAGGTGTAGCATCAGTTTTGGCTGTTGAGCTATGTGTTATGAAGCATTTAGATGGAAAAGTATACAGTATAGCTACCTTGTTATTTTTAATGTTAACAATTCTGAAGAAAATAATCTAATACAAAAAATAAGGATCTAATTTCCCTGGAGACCTCAGAACAGATATGAACATTGGACCCAGAGGCATACCTTCCATACTTTCTTCATTAACCTACTGTGAAAATGCCTGTCAAGAAAAACTCAAAATTTTGCTGTGAAAGCATTTTGACACTCCAGTTAGGCAATAAAAAAGACTTTTTTCCCCAAAGTGGAGGCTCTGCTTATTCAGAGTACAACTACCATTCCACATGATTTCCCGCTACAGTTTAGAGATTACGTATTGGGAATTCTGTTTTCTTAGCTAATGCTTTACACAGAGCTGTAAAATATGTCTGTATGCTCTGAACACCACTCTGTAAGCTTTGCCTTTTTTCTGTTATCAAAAAAAGGATACTTTCATTGGGAAATCAAGTTGTAGTTTTATTTCAAAATATCTTCTTTTGTTTTTCTCTTTTTTTGAATATGTTTACAATAAAAATTTTGTAAAGTTATGTATCAAAGAAAAGTTTAAGGGAAATACTTCAATCTGTCTCTCTGAATACAAATTTTTAATGTTTAATGACGCAGTTCAATAAAACTTAACTGTTGCAAATCTGTATGCATGACTTTCCATAGTTTGCTGCACTGTTAAAATCTCAAATGGATCAATATTGAACAAAAAGTAAAAGAAATGAAAAAAAAAGGTGGAGTTTAATGAACACAAAGATTTCCTGCCTAACTAAACTAATTCTTAAAATTGTCTTAACACACTAACAAGTCAACACAACATGTTTTAGTTTCATTCTACATTAGAAAATAGTGATTTCACCAGGAAATCAACACTTCTAGTCCAGTGACTATATTACTGATCCAAGTCCTCACTGTAGAAAATCTCAATTTTTTTTTGTCAGTTATCTTCATTAGAAGGTAAAAATCAAACAACACAGGAAGGTAAATAGGCACTTCTCATACAAATAATACTTATGAACACCATTAATATTGTCTTCCAGATTATCTGAAATTATGACTACCTCACATTATAAAAACCTGGAAAGAAGTTCAGAAAAGTCCAGAGTGGCTATTAATTTCCTAAGTAGAATTTATTGGGAATACCCTTCTTAGGCATGACCTCAACACTAGAAAATTTAATATGCAATAGTTCACTCATTTTGAAGCTGTCTGAAAATGAGAAGATATGCAAGGCTTTTACTGGTTGAAAAATGTTTTTCTTTCCTTTTACATTTAGATAATGATGACCCTTTCATAATCCTTAAAACAGCATAGTTATAGCTTTCAATGAGACTGAGTTTTTTACACTGCAGAAGAAATCATTTCCAATATAAACCTTGGTTCTTGAGCCAACTTTTAGAAAAAAGGTTCAATGAAGGCAAGGAATATGTGTTTTCTTTCAGCTCTTTCAGCATAGTACATAAAACATAAATAATATGTTCACTTTGTGCCACAGTAAACACTGCGATCTAATATTTGGCAATTTAACAAATATTTGGTAATTTAACAAAACTTACCTGTACTTTCTTGTCAGTGACCTTAAAAAATAAAAGCCATAAAGGTCCTACAGCTTTTACAAGTAGATCAAGAAAGGTTCAAATTGTGGGAAAAATACCAGCTAACTTCTCGGGGAGACAGACAGGAACCTGCTGTTGAAACTAAACAGCATAACAGAGATCAAAAATACCACCTGCCACTCAGCATGAGGGCTGTTACAGAGAGAGACAGTAACATTGAAAGTTCTTTAAATGACCATGTAAAAAAGTGGAATAAATTTTTAACGTAGTGAAGCATCCTTAGGAATTAATTAAATAACAACAAGAAGTTCAGTTATGTATAGACTCCACAGCTAAATGTCAAAAAACATGCTAATTACAGAACTAATTATAATGGCATAGGGATCTCCGTTATTCAACAGAAAGAATGTATCCTGTGGAAGCAATAATAGAATTAGTCTTCCTGAGACTGCAGACAATAAAATGCTTTCAGTATGCAACAAACACAAACAAATCAATAAGGGAAAAAGAAAATAATGATCATAAATTTACAATGAAAATATAATGTATGCCTACAGCAGATTGCCTGTATGGCGGGATATGAAAATTCAGTTTTATTCATACAACAGAAAAGCTTTGTGGAATAGATATTTTAATGATTTAAGTCAGGTACAACCAGTAAAGTATTTAATTTATAAAACATATGTATTAATGCTTTATTTTATCACTAAAACTTCCTTGGTTTACCATAATCCACTCTGTTTTATAACCCAAAATCTATCCCAAACTAACTATTCAAATTGTTCTTTGGAAAACAGCGACTTGTATAATGTAGTCGTACAGTAACACCAAGATTCAGACTACTACAGAATTATGACTAACATCTATGTAACAATACTACATCTTGAGAGCATGAAAAAAAGAAAACTTTTATAAATAGAATGAAGAAATAAAAAATAATTATATTAGCTGCTTTTGATTTTGAGGATAACATTGGTTTCCTTTCCACTGTCTTTCCTTCTATGCAGAAACTAAAAGGCTTCCACAGGGGAAAAAATAATCAATTAATTAAAATGGTCTCCATTAAAGACAAAGGAAACTGAAGAAAGAGGAAGACAGAGTTAAGCATTTTTGGAGACAGTCGATAAAGGAAATGAATTTCACATCAAGACAGTCTGTGGTGTGACTAGAGAACTGAGATAAGAGCTTAGATGTTACTGAAATGAACTGTAACTCTAACGGTAAAGCTTTGTGCCACAGTGAATTATCAAAGACAATTGAAGAGGTTTCATACAGGCCCACAATATTCTTACTGGGAGCTCTATCCCCTCACTGTAGTACTTCCCACAAAGGTGCATTTCTTAAATAGTCCTGGTTTTATGACATTACCCATAGAAATACTGACCTTCTGTACTTCCATAAATTTCTTGTAGGAATTATATTTGTGATAGTATGCTCCGATGGTTAAAAGATGGAATTCTACACTAAAAATATGTCCTGTTATATGCACTAGCATCACTGTGTAGGTGGAATGGAGATCTACATGTTTATATCTCTGAGAAGTAACAGATGAGATCAAGGAAGTTAGTATTTGAGAGGAAGCTGTGGTTTAAAAGAACAATAAACCATTTGCAAATTATTTTAAGGAATGAAAATGCATTTGATCTATAATCTGAAAATCTTTATTAGCTAGATACTGACCAAACAAGAATGGCTAACAAAGATTGTTCTTCTGGTAGAGACCCAGAAGAGGCTATTAGAAATAACAACATTAATAAATAATGATAATAAAATGTGGGAGGAGGGGAAAATAGAAATTACAAGCAAAGATGAGGTAGCAATTCCCAGTTAGAGGGAAACGGACTGTGTAAAGAAGAAAACTTGTAAAAGGGAAGCTGAAGGGTAATATGGGAACAATGACCTATGAAAGAAGAAGAGATAAGGAAATAAAAGGAGACCAAAGAAAATGTTTCTCCCTTCATGCATTCTTGTTGCAAGAGGGACCACAGGAAAAAAAGGCTTAGAGTTCTCCACAGCTAGGAAGAGACATCTGAAATAGCACACTGTGGGAGGACTTGGAAGAGAGGAGAGGACTGGAAAGAGAGAAAGGTACTACAAGTACCTACCAAGAACAAAGTATTAGAACAAGACAATTATCATGCAGACAGGTAGATTATTTTTCAGAACATTACGTATGGAGGACATTTTGAGAAGAAAATCAAGGAACTATTCCTATATGTCAGTGTAGTGGCAGTCACAGTGAGAGAAAGAATGAAGAGGCAGTAATCAAGTCAGGGGAAAAGAAAGAGAACGGGGGAAATTTTTTATATCCTTTTAAAACATGGATAGGGATAAAACATAGATTGAGAGGATACTCTTAAGCTTGAGAGTCCATTTAATACAATTAGATTTTGCATGGTAGATAGGAAAGAATACTTATTCTCTACTTTATACAAGATTAACACCACTTAGGTCAATGAAGAAGCCACTGGTGTAAAAATCAGTCCCTGCTTCCAAACTGTCACAGCTCTGAACTCCATGGTTCAGGAATAAGATTTAATAACTTTCAATCTTCCCAGGACTGGTATGATTACTACATGTTTGCAAATATTTCATATGCCACACTTCATTTGTATATGCAAGAACAGAATTGTAGTTGTGTTTGGAATGCACTATTTTTACTATGCATATCTGTAATGGAAACTGGTTTTGGCCTGTTTAGTATCTCCACATGAAATATTTATTTGCATACTGTGAAAGCATATGCAGTTCAAACAGTATGCAGACTTCCACAAATAGATTAAACTTCCTTCATTACACAGTCAATATGTCTGAACTCAGCATAATAATGTCAAGTGGTACCATAGAAGATGAACTGAACGCAGATTCACAGTTTAAAATGAATTTCACCTATCTACACTAGGAAAGTTGTACAAGGTACCCTCCTATCCAAAATAATTACATTAACAAAATACCATATCTGACTTTCAAGTATGGAACAAAACACTTCTGTTATTTTCTGATCTATTCATATCAGTTATCAATACCATTCAAAGTGATTAAATGATGACAAACCATTAAGATTCAATGACAATATTAATTTGTTCTTATATGTATGATAAATATTGTTGTGAGAGTTGAGTAACTACATGCATTTTAATATTTTTCCCTTTTAATTTTTAAAACTCTACTCTGCAGAAGTTAAAAGTCTATAACCTGCTTAATTAGACAAACAGCAAGGAGAGAAGAACAAATTATCTACTTTTCACTTGGGAAAATTAGACACATCTTGGACTTGAAAGTTGTTTCTTAGATGGGGTGTGTAGGGATTTGGGGGGAAAGGGAAAAGTGTGTGTTCATGAGGTAACTATCTGTACTGTCCATTCAGTAATAAAAGACAGCAGACATATTTCACAAAGACCAGTCATGACAGTTAAGCTTTCTTAAAAAAATATCTAGCTAGCATAAAAGTCATATTTCCATCTGTCTATCCTAGACTAGTTATGTAGCTTTGATGTTGTGGTATTAGAGGCAAGTTATAAACTAATTTCAACACCAGAGAAGCAATAAATAAAGAAAACTGATTGCATAATGTAGCACATCAAAGAATAAGAATTTCTGAACTACATTTCTAACAGGGAAAACCAAAGATCAGTATTTTTTTGAACTTCAGTTCACTTTATAAGAAACTTAATAAAGGTAAATAAACATATAACAACATGATCTAAAATAATCTAGAAAACTACCATTCCTTTGCATTTGTTTAATTCTGTGAATTGCATAGACTACTCATGTAGACATAAGAGAATGCCATAAAGTGTGTAGTTGAATGAGGATATATGAATACATCTTGTTTCTAGAGTGCAAAGTACCATTTGTCCAGGAATGTCTGTTAAAACATTCAAAAATAAGAGTTACTCTCCTCTACAGTCAGCATGTGTTTGTGTGTGTGTACTGGTTTCTTAATATGAATGTTCCAAGTAACATACAAGGTTGCATTTGATGTCTTCATATCATCTCTTCTCAACTGTAATATCTTTTACATACAATCAACAATATAATAATGTGTCATAAATTTGTCAAACAGTATGTGGCATTTTCACTTGTTAAAAGACTGTTGAATAGAACAATTTGTTTTCCTTACCCATTTCAGACATCTCTGGCACAGTAACAATGTATGGTCCATCTGTAAATTTTGGTGCATTGTCGTTGATATCCTGCACTTTGATAATAAATTCAGATTCAGGTTCGAGTGGCTTGTTTGTCCGTCTATCAATAGCTTGGGCATGAAGCACATAGTGTGTCTTCTGCTCTCGATCTAGGCTTTTGGTTGAATGGATGTCTCCAGTCGTGTCATCAATAATAAATATAGTTCCTGCCCCTTCTCCAGTAAGAATGTATTTGACTGATCCATCACCTTTGTCGGAATTGGAGTGCAGCTGTAGAATATATACACATAAAATCATATAAAATGACATATTAAATTTCATAAAAGGTTATTGCACATAAGATATAAAAACTATAATATTATTGTTAGCACCATTCTACTTAGTTTTTAACTTCCCACCTCTTGCCATAATTTCTCATGTGCTATTTCTGGCAAGTCAATCATTTTGTTCAGGGTCATTTCCACCCAGCATAGTTCATTTTTTAAGTCGGGATTTCTTGTGTTCTACATCCATTCTAGAAAACTTCCCTAAGTCAAGAATATTCTAGTAATTGGGATGTTTTTAATTTTATTTTGGTTTGGTTTTAGTCCTTCTAGTAGTTTCTTACAGCACTCATTGCTAGAAACTCTGCCTTAGGCACTAAGCCTGAAGCAGTCGCACTGAGGATTGTTTGCTTCAATGACTGTAGCTCAGTCCCACCACCTATGTTATCTCCTGTGGCCCCAAGGACAGCATCATTTACTGCAAAAGGAAACTGTGTAGTGTGGCAGTGACAGATATCTGTCCAGGTTTACTCTATCCCTCAACAAAACACAGCCATTTTCTCTGGTTTTTCTTTGTTTTTAATTAGAAAGTCACCTAGTTTGCTTGTATTTAAATTATTTATAATGAAGTCATGAACTTTGGTTGACACTTCCAGCATTTTCATTGTTCCTAACACACACTTTGTACTAAAAAATATACATTAAATATATTATACCTGTCCTTGAGTAGAATAAAGCTTATATTTATTGGGGGGGAGGGGGGGGAAGGAAAAGTCACTAAGTATCCTGGTGTATTAAGAGATAACATGAAACAGCTACCCATTAAGTCTCAGTGCTTCTAACTTGACTTTAAAGAATTGCCTGTTTAGATAAAAAATGAACATGTGTTCTCTGAGAAGGAGGGGTGATTTTTTGATAGAATGAGAGGCTTCATGCTTTTTTTCTTTAAAATGACTTTGAGAACAGAATGTATTTACTGACATGCACAATGAGAACAAAGTGATAATGCAGAAATGAACAGCCTCAGGTATTGTGCAGTTATATTGTGATGTTAAATCAGAAGGGAAACTTTATAATTTTAAGAACTCACTTATTCTTATTATTATCCCACTGCCCTGACTATCTCTCAATATCTGCGATGTGGCATTACTAAGTTTCTATACAGAATCTGAGCAAAGCAGAAGCAGAATGCCAGGTATTATTTTTCATTAATGGAACACAAGGTGTCAGTTTCCGGACTCCTTTCCATTCTCAGTTCAGAAATCATTTAGGGTTGGATAGAGAGAAAATAAGGCTTTTGGAGGTTCAAATCATCTTTTTCCTGATTTAAAACAGAAGATACAGAGGTGCTGCTATTTTCTCACTCTCTCCTTTGCACCTTTTTTGCCAGGTCTTTGTCTTGCCTTTAAAATTATCTAGCTTGCTATTTGTAAAAGGAGTAAGCATATGGGTCTTGATGACATTTTTAATCTCATGTATTAAATCTATGAAATTATGGTGTCGCACATTAATTTATACCTTGTCCTGTAGGGGGGGTTGGGAGGGAGAAGTCTAATAAAATTAAGATTGTCACTTCAATGTAGCGTAACTTCAGTCAATGCACTATACGCTTATCTGAGCCACAATAAGATCTGACTGAATAACAAAAACAAAACTGGGTCACCACTGTGGACCCAATTTTTTTATTTTGAAAATGGAAGAAAGAAAGAAGCAGAGAAAGGGTCTGTTTGCTTGGCTTTGTCTTTATAGGACAGCAGGACAGTCTTATACCATTCCTTTAGAGCAGTGATGGGCAAAATTCTGGTTACATCTCTTCTTATCCTCAGAATAATACTGTATTCTATTAACAAAGGAATAATTGGCTCAATGCAAAATGCCAGGGATCCAAACTTGCTATAAAGTCAAAATTTTCTCTGAAGAGATTTATTCCTAAAACCAAGAATAGTAGGTATACTGGTATTCTATCCCTTTTTTGCTGGTATTCTAATTTTTCAGAAACAATCAGAATTCTTTTTCTCTTGCTGCAGGTTCCTTTTTTGATAAAATGATTCCTAAGTGTTAGTGTTTGCAAATGTTAACATTTGCCTCAGAAAGATTGTCTCTAATTTATGGGGAAAAAAAAACAAGAAAGCCAGGAGAAAAATCGTTTGCCCAAGAAAATGACAAATTTGCTGAGTTTATGAAGGTATAAGGAACTCAAGTTAAAACTATCCCAAACTGAAAAAGATCAGAAGAATCTCCATTCTCATTCTCTCTTTTTAACTCTGCATGTGTATATGTAAAAGCATATTCAGGTATAACATACAGAGATCCCACCAAAAAATCACTGTATTCATAACTGGAATTATGAAATTATAAACTAATTAAGAAACTGGTTATATAGATAGGTAAGAAAACAACAGAATAAGGAACTGCTGTAGAATTTAAGAAGTAAGCTTTCTTCTAAAAACCCAAATATCAATGTAGACACTGGCATTCCAATACCATACTGCAGAAAGGCATATTCAGAGATTCACTGTGATAGCACAAAATGCATGGAATGTTTGGAAAAATTAATAACATTAGATTTTTTTTTTCTGAAGAAACAACGATTTGTATTTGTCATCAGTGAAGAAAATCCAGGTACATTTTGAGTCAGAGGGCTTTTACATCTAACAAGTAATAAAGGTTAAGGAACACAAAAGATTCTCAGCTGATTGCATGGTCAGCCAATTATATGTTATTCCTGCTAAACATCATGTTACCCACCAAACTTCAATTGAAAAATGCAGGCAGGAATGTCATTAGAAGAAAATTATCTGGGTATCAATAAACACTGAAAGCCTTCAATTTGCAACTGGGTCTTTTACACTGCAGTTGTAAGGCAACAACTGAAAAGAAGAGAAAGTTAAGAGAAGTTCCTGCTTCCCTACTTCCTGATATTTCTTATATTGTTTGAAATATATCACTTTTATTTACACCTTTTAATTTCTAATGCTGAATTTTAAATTCACATAGGAGGATTTTGCATGGCACTTCTACTGCATAACAAAAGGGCCTTTCCTTTGTCCGTTGTTTTATATTTCAGTTTTTCTGTAAAGTAAAGGTTAAATAACTGTTTGTCTTCTTTAATACTTCCATCTCAGTACAAATTGGCTCAAGTAGAAAAATATCAAGGCTTCTCTCAAACGTTTATTTGCAATATGTGTTGTGCTCAAGAGAGCCCCTGGGAATCCCTGCTTAAGACAATGCCTACCACATTAATGAGAGATTCATGTCCCTAAGCATGGCTCACTTCTTCTCCCTGCATACTACAAAATCGTCTCCACAACAGGTGGTTTATTCCACAAAAGCATTTCTAATTAGAATAAATGCTATTCACCGCTTAGGTTACAAATACATGTTTGGGAAGACTGTATTTCTGCAGCTATGTCTATAATGATTTATAAAAGACAGCAAGGGAGCAAAATCTAGCTGGACAATAGTGGACTCTCTCTCTGCTTGGGACTGCTGTAACTATTTCTCTTTCAGATTAATTTGACAGAGAGGGCGATGCCACTAAGCAATGCAGACTCAAGCCAACCCATGCTCTGTTCATCAGTTCAGACCTAACTTGTGTGACCTGGGGAAGTTACCTCAACCCAGATCCCTAGAAAGGGTGTGGACATTTCATTTCAATAAGATGCCACCACCTTTGCCAATGACTACTGCAAGAACATGTATACACTAGAGGATGAGACACTCACACGCTGTAGTAATGTGAATAAATAGCTTAGATAAACACAAAATGTGGTTTATTTTTTCCCCTGCTGTGCCAGTCAGAGACAGAAAGTTGGAACGTTGCGGGAGTCTCTTAATTTAAAAAGAAATACAAATGCATTGAGAACTGAAACATGATTACTCATAATGTTGAGATAAGTAATGAGCATTGAAAATAAATTCAAGGGAAATATGCCAAACATTAGAACACAGCTCTCTGATTTCTGTATCAGAGGTTTTAACTATGACTATGAAAACATTACTGAAAATGTCTTTCAGTAGGTCTTAGTTTCTGTGATAGTCCACCGCATCTGATGATTATATATTGATCTGCGATACTAACTTTTTAACTGCTACTTAAAGAAGCTTTTTTTTTTCCTTCTTAAATTGTTTCAACTTGCTTCCCTAAGCAATCTCACCCTAGACCCCTGTCACGAATGAGTGATTTAGATCACTCAAAAAAAATCACTGTCAAATCTATTAGCAAAAGTGGTTCTAATGTGATTTATAAAAGTGCAACTTAACATTTGATGGCAAGGTTCTCTCTATTAATTACTGCATGGAACAAACATACACAGGAAAATTGGGTTACACTCGAGTTAAAGTGATTTACAGAGAGACCAAGGATACAAAAGGATAGGGAGGACCCTCCCGTTGAGTCACAAGGTTCAGAATAGACGCCCTTGCTTTCTAAACTCCTTATGGAGCTTACATATGGCTAGGTCCAATCTTAGTCTCACACTTGGACAATGGTTTATGTCTAATGGAAGGAATATGAAGAGTAATGAAGACCCTCCCGTTGAAGCATGAGGTTCAGAGTAGACCCCCTTGCTTTCTAAATTACTGATGGAGCTTAGCTGCAGCTAGGCCCAGTCTTACTCTCAGACTTGGACAACGGTTTATATCTAAGGGATTATATATGCAAGATTTATCAATTCAGCATACAGAGTTACCAAGACAGAATCAATATTACCATACTACAAGGTTATGTGTGATATCAGTCGCTTATGAAAGATCTGCCATTGGTAAAAGGACTCTCTGCCTCGAGGAGCAATCTTGAGAGGTATCCCTGCTCAAGGGGAGATCACCGCCATGCAGCCACACTGCTTAGCAGGGAGAGCCCAAAGAAGGCTCACTTTGGCTGTCATATTTATAGATAAAGTGGTTGGCTTGTAGTCAAATTACATGCAATAGGAAAGATATGCATGAGGCTCCTTGTACCCACAACTTTCTTTGTTCTTTGCTAAATGAGTCTTGGAAAAGCCAGCCGCTATTCATGTGTTAACTGCATAATCGGTCTTCCAAGCTCATATGCATTGATGCTCACTGTGTCACTCTGGTCCTTTGTGGGTTTTCAGACAACAGATAGGGACCAGAGGAGTTCTTGGCCTGGTCACGGCTCAGGCCTTTACCTCCTTCGGAGCCTGTACCAAACGACTGCTAGTTTGGTTAAGAGGTTGAGTGCATCCATCACAACCCCAAACCCTATTTTAAAAATGACTTTGCAGATCAATAGCTTGCCTAGTTAACCACTAGAAACTAACACAGCTTGCACTCACCACTTTGCCCTCCCTAGCCCCTCAGGGTTCCCCCCACCCTACCCATGGCTCAGGACCTCATTACAACCCCCTGGGGCCATCAGCCCCTGCCCCAGTGATGCCACAGCAGGGCCAGTCTCCAGCTTCCCACAGCCTTGCCTGCCCAGCCGTAGGCCCCACTGAGCTGAGCCCACCTGTGGGACCATGTCCCGGCTTGGCCTGGCTCCATCCCCAGGGAGGTGCCCGATGCCCGGGGATGGGTCTGCCCCAGTGGCCCCTGGCTGCCCTGCTCCTGGCTGGCCCTGCCATGACCCACCTGGGGGAACCCCCAGTGCCCCAGCCCCAGGGACCTGCCTCACTCTGCTGCTCCCTGACAGCAACGTCTCCAATCCCCCAACTTCCAGACAGCTTAGGCTTCTGAATTCCTTGTGGAGGTGCGGTTTCTATCCTAAGTGATGGGCTGGCTTCTGAAAACATTACTTACCACTGCTGATTTGTTTATGCTCCTAACAAGAACATATCTATTAAATATTCTGAATCTGTCCACAGCCAGAAGCCTCCAGAAAGTATTTAATCTTCATCCCCTTTTGGGCATTATTTCTGTCTTTATTTCCCTGAATTTTTAGGGAAAGAAAAAACTGAAAATAATAGCTGAAGAGCATATCTGGAATGTCACCTTTATCAACCCAGTGGGCTCCACTTCTTGACATATTTAATAATAGGTTGGATTCAGGGTGATTTATGATGGTTCCTCAATCTTTAACTAGCCTATATCAGCAGTATATGACTGATTTTGCAGAATAGCAACCAAGGTGTCCTTGTTTTGCTAAGATTTAAACATTTTTCTTCCACCAGTCCATTTAAATGCTTAACTTTCTTTTAGTATTCCTGCAGAAACTGTAGAAGGGCTACATTTTCCAAAGGCATGATCTGAAGAGGTATACCAAACATTTCAGTTAATGAGTTCTCTTTATATTGTTATATTAATTTTGATACTATGTCTTTAAACACTTGATGCACCAGCACATTAACTGCTGTAAAATGAATGCACAGATTGTAGGCTTATTGCCCAGCTAATACAGTATTGTTACTGCCAGTAACTGCAAAGCAATCGGGTGGTTAAAGCCTAATCGCAAACCAAATGGTCAGGTGGCTACTGCTTAGCTACTGGCCTTATTCACTACCCTTCATCTTCATACATCTTTTACTTAATTGTTTTAGCTAATGCTTAGCCACATCGTACATCCAAACATTTAAGCATATATACTTGTCAAACAAATCGGCAGAAACTACTGGACAGTATAGAAGTGGGGACCAATGGGAAAGAAGCACACCAACAAGTACTATAAAATCAATCAAAAAATTGAGGAGGAAGCCAACATCTTGCTCCTGCTGGGAATGTGGGATGCTAACAACTCACAGTGATCACCACGCTTCCCTCCGCTCGCCTAAGGAAGAAAAGCTGCAACCAGGAAACCATGCATGACCAGAAGAACGAGAAAGCCTGGATAAGAGGGGCAGTTGTAAAGTAGAAAAGTTGTCTATTAGTGATTTAATTGTGAGACTGCTTCCCCCTGTTTGCTTTAATTGAACAATTTGGATTCTTGGTGTGTTGTGTGGGTGGCATTTTAAGTGGACTAGTAATGACTTTTACAATATTTTAATTAGACTACTAATACATTCTTGGATCTGGATATAAGATATGTGGTGTTCTGTTGAAAAAAAATATTTATGAAGAGATTCCCACACGTGCAAAATTCAAATCTGAGGCTGATTTGAAAAAATCAAGAAACGTTGCACTAACCTAACAAATTTAATCAGAGTAGAAGTGGTTATGTACATATAAACTTAAATCATTTTGAAATAACTGCAGAGAATTAACTTAAAACTTATTGTTGACAAATCATAAACAGTAAAAATGCACAGAATTCCAAAAGCAAAACCTAAGTTCTGGTAATGACACTACCATTGTCTTTTGAGTGAAGTATTGTCTTCTGTTTGGGGAGCAGCACAGTCTTTCAAGGAGAGCAGCAGAACCGCCCCTTCTCAATTCTGTTGCCATTACCAATCAGTTTAACCAGACAACAAGAAGGCCCCAGCACAACACTACCACAGCAAAGTCTACCAATGAGTGCCCAACCTAGAGGAATGACAAAATTATTCCCAAACAACATGAGCTATGAGGTTTAGCAAAGCATAGGAGAATATATTAAAAAAGAATGTACGCATGTTACTTTACTTTTGTTACGCCCAACTGTTTTAATGCTTCACTAAAAAGATCAAAATGTAGATACATATAAAGAATTAATGGTAGAACACTAAAACACTGAGTAAAAAGTATTTTGATCTTCTCTGTAATAAGAACTGCATCATGTTGACTTCCTTTGATGTTTATGTAGACACATGTAATTTAAAAGAAATGATACAACAACTTAGTAGTAGTAAAAAACACATATAAAATTATTCTGAATGGTGCACTGCAAAATCAGAGTATAGCTGATACTACTGAAATGTTCATTGTGCCTATGCAGTAAAAGCGTCCTCAGATTTGCTGCAGACTTGCTTCCTTTGGTCTGAGCTATAAAATATGTTTTAATGAAATATACTGCTCTGGGCAATGTCACACCTTTTGATGGAATTCTCAGAGGGAATCATTAGCCCAGGAGATAACTATTATCCATAGCAGTGTCCACAAATCGAGAAGAAACTATTCCACACCCTTGTCAAACAGAGGAAGAAAATACAGAATTGCAATTGCCCCCATCTGCTGAATGGGTTTTCTGAGATAGAAAAAAATAATTGGATTGCAATCATCCAGGAAAAACACAACTGAAACAGTATTAACTTCACAGTATAACACTACAGCATACAAACATCTGTTCTAGCAAGATGTGCTTATCTGAAGACCGCTCCTTTGCTGCTGCTTTTGGGGAGACTGGCTAATGGTAGAAGTATGCAGGTGCAAAGCAATCACATCTGAAATAACATCAGGTGTACTAAAGCTGACACAAGTGGTCAACATTAGCTTCTATTTTCTCTCTGTACAAAAGGAGGACTTCAGTGAATGACAAGAAAAATAGAAAATGGAATCCTAAAACAACACAATAAACGTTTATGTATAAAACTGTTGTTTTGTTTTCAAAGAACACTATATATTTTTAAGAAAAATAGAATACAGAATTGTACTTTCAGTGTACTATGTGTCTAAATCAATATCGAAGAAAAATACTTCCATTCTGCTGAAGTTTTCATCTGAACTCTCTTCACAGCAGTAAGCTTTCACTTCAGACATCTTTTACTTGGGCAAATGCTATGATGGGCATAGAAAACATTCCTTTTTCAAGAAAGTAGGATTTACACAGCATAATCGTTTTACAGGTTTTAAAGAGCTGGACAGGCATCCTGTTGCAGAACATGTTAACCAAGTCTTCTAAAAGTATAATTATGTAAATATACTTGTTTGCAGTTCCCAGGGCTAAGTGACTACAGCTCATTGAACAATTACTCTAAAACATGTCTAAAATTAAGTTGGGCTTTTTGTTTGGGTCTTATTTGAAAAAAAAGGTTATTTTTAAACAGAAAACAAAACAAGACTCCTCATTCTCCAGTACTGTTCAATAGCCAGGGGAGTTGTTTCAGTTGTTTCAGAGTTGTTTCAGTTGTTTCACTGCCTTTAACCCATGAAATGCTCATCTGCAGTGATACTTATGCAGAATGGCCCTGAGATACTGTAAGATAAGTGCTTGACTCTGTTGTATCATATCACCTTTACTTCTGACTAAGGAAAATCACAAAAGGTCTTAGTTACAGAGCTTCTGGTTTTTTAGATCTCACTGTCTCCTTAAAAGGCAACTATTATTATCTCTCTTTCAAAGAGGAGTAATCTGAGTTTCACAGACTTGAACTACCAAATTTACCCAGGAATAAGAAAACAATTCAGATTTTAAAAGCCCCAAACCAGACTCCGGTCTATCCAGTTGTGATATCATTAGACAACGCTGAACTCTGCAATTCCCAAAGAAAGTGGGAGGCGATAGATTCCTGAAGCCATAAAAAAATTATTCCTGGAGGGCTATAGAATTTAAGAACATTTAGAAACTCATCTTTTCCATGCCATCAGAAAAACATCATCAATAGGAAAAAAAAAAAAAGGTAAATTAAACTATGAGAGATGAAAGTTAGACTTTAAATGAATGCTTCATTGTTACGTTCAGACAAATAATTCTCGAGATCTAGGCCAGATTTCTGCTAGGTTTGCCTATATGGTAGCCAAAAGTCTTCATACCCAGTTGAGTGGGTATGCAGAAGTAATTAATGCATGGGTCAATGTTATATTACTTCATAGCATTCTGCTCTGGCAAGACATGATTCCTTTCTCCCCTCTGATGTCGTATGTCACTAAGCTGTGCAGAAAACTATTTCATGCTCTCTAGACAAATTTATAAAATTGAGTGGTCTTCAGTTTTCAGCATCTCCGCACAATCACTGTCACAAAAACCCACTTTACAATCAATAAATCTGTAATTGTGGTAATAACTTAGATTCCTAGATCCATGTATAAGGACCATAAATTTGACTAAGTTTGAATCCAAATGCCTTGATGATGCACTGTTACTAAAAGAAGCCCTGGCCACATTACATCACCATTGGAAGAAGAGTGTTTTGTGTCAGTTTGTGTTGTTACTGAATTACAATAAGGAGGTGTTATGCCAGTATGAAGCACTTCTAAAAATCTTGCCTTTCCTGCAAACGGGCACAAGCATACAATAAAAGTGCTTTAGTTCACAATACTACTCTCTGGCACAGGCCTTGCAAACTTCTTATTTGCTTAGATCACTGGAGCACTCCTGTGTTTGTAAATGCCTTACTGTTCAGCTACATAGTCAGAGATGCATTAAACCTCAAAGATGCAAAAAGTAGTCCTAGGTACCGATATCATAACTTGCATTATCTGGAGAAGTAAGCCAGCTTTCATACGAAAGAATGTTTGCTTAGGTCATTGAAAAGGTCAAGGTCAGAAAAATGGTAAGTGCATATACTCTTTGAAAACACCAAGAGATGCAAGAGTTTGGGGCTTGGAACTTCACTGAAGCTGTGAAAAGCTATTCTTCACTGGAAAATATTGCACATTTGAGACAACGATGGAGTAAAAACACAGTTTCTGTTTCCACACACTGTTTCTGCAGGCTTTCTACAGATGCTCTTGACCTTCAATTCTGGTGCGTGCTCAATCAAGGTACTCTCATTGCAGTATTTTTTTTCTATATATATACACAAAGGAAGTCAAACTCTGTTTTTTCTTTCCATTTGCAGTACAGAGGGGAAAAAAGGGAACACATCCATTGCAACAGGGTCTTCCAAAAAGGAAATACATATCTGCCCTTACTGAACAGGAATGCCAACCTAAGGATTTCAGATTTTTCCAAATGAGAAAGAACTACCAGTTCTCTAAAACCCTGATGAATGAACTCCGCATTACATGTGATCTCCATGTATAGAGCTTCTCCTGATATTAACAAGAGTGATAGAAATAGCTCACTGGAGCACAGAGCTGTAAGTGTAATAGTACTCAAGCTCTTATGGAAATTATGATTTATTTGTTTGTTTGCTCGTTTGTCTGACAGTGCTACAGCAAATACTGTTACTCTATGAAAGATCTTAAGACAGCATATTCATTTTTAAGGTCTGGAAAAACAACTCTGCAGTGTACCCATGTGATATTCTAAATTACTTCTTTCTCCTTTGCTTTTCCTAAATAATACTGTGAAGATAAAAATAAATGTGTGATTTTCTGATGTAGTATTTGTGAGCCATGTAAAATCAACAAGAGAAAATTTTATGTCAGGGACTTGATTACTTACTCAATCACAGAGTTTGATTAGGAAAAAAATATTATGTGGAAAAGTTCAAGGAGAGATAATTAATTTACCAGCTTCCTTTTATCCCGTCCTTCCAAAAATCTTTCACACATTTTTAGTTTTGATGTCTTTGAAGCTAATTTGCTGAGAAATTTATAAGACTGTGGAAAGAAAACAGGTTAGCTACTGTCCAATGGCTTCTATTTCAGGTGAAAAAGTTGTTTCATTGTGAAGAAACTGAAAAGAATGCACTACCATGCATTATCAAGGACTGCAGAGATCATTGTTTCAAAAGGATTTCATCTCCATATTTTTGTGAGCTTCTTATCAACTCATGTTAAAGTACTTTTCCAGGTAAAACAAATGCATGTTTTCATTATTGAGGATTTTTTCTGGTCAATTTATTTGTTAAGAGTTCTTTGTTATATACTTTTTAAATATTAGAAAGTGGTATGACAATACTGAATATCAGAACATTGATTTATTGGGGTATTGATTCACTGCTTCTACAGTATGTAATATTTAAAGGCATGATTTTGGCTTTGCATCTGGAATGCCATTTCACCTCTTTTATGTGGCCTACAGCTTGACTTCTTGTTGGGTGAAAGTTAGATTTGTAAAAAAATTGCTTCTGTATAGAGTTTCCCTCACACATCTCACAAGTGATCACTCTTCTTCTATATCTCCCTTAGAAGATAATATTATTTTTTTCCTATCACCACAGACACTTTTCTTCTTCCTATAATGTGAGTACTCTTGCTGTTTGTTAGAAGCAAAAAGTACTACATGACACAGGAAAAGAGCCCCACGTCATCATGATGAGGAAATGTTTCCACAAATTTCTTTAAAAGGTAACTAGTGCCTCAAAATCCGTTGACAATGGAGAATGCCAACTATGCTACTTTTGACATCTTTGTTGGGTAAGTCGGCAGATCCATGTTCACAGCAGAAGCTTATCACTAGCCCCCTCCACAGATGTAAGTCATGTAATGACTGCAATAAAAAAGTGACAAAGTGGTCATGACTGTTACAGTGACGACTATCCTTTTACAAGTAGAAATAAAGAAATGGGAACATATCAACCCCAGTGAATGGGAATGTAAACAACTGTCCTTAACTTCAGCATGCTTTTTATGAACTGTTACAAAAGCTTTCTGGATCTCTTATGGATGTAAACTGGGGGATTTCAAGAATCTATTTTGTGTATTTCCATACTTAACACATGGATTATCAAGAAGTACTACAGTTTCTGAGCTCAAGGGTTTTTAATCAGGTAATTCTTACCAATGAGCACAGTTTTTTTCAAAGGGGTAGTATGCTACTGCTTCTGTATTCTTCCTAGAGTCATCATGACCTCCATCTGTCCATAAATATCTGTACTGCCACCACTGCAAGGCTTTGATTGTAAGACAGAGTAAACCCCTCATTATTTACATTTGATTCAGTACAACTTCTGGACAAGTAAAACACAGTTCTGAAAATGTTTATGAATCAATTTTATATCACAATTTATGACTGACTGGCATTTTGCATTAACAGCATTCCTATAGAGTCCTTGTGTAACGTGTAATCTTTTGCTACTTTTTCCACCTGACAATGTAATTGCAAGTCCTGCATGATACCTTTTCAGCACAGTGCAGAGCATTTCCATCCTTTCATGGACAACAACCATTCTTCATTGTGACTGACAACATACATTCTAATAATGAGGAAAAGAAATTATGCTAAGCATTTGAAATTGCAACCAAAAAGACCAAGCCCTCCAAATTTCCAGAAACCCACATTTAGATTCCAAATATGCTTAATTATTCCTGTGTTGAATCCATGAAATGTCTGTTTCTAAAAGCAGCTGTGGTATATTTTTGTATAACAGGATATACAAGAAGAATTATATCCATGAGTCAGGTATCCGCAGATGAAACTGTGATGAAAAATTGTCTAACATTTGATATTCTAGTATTTCTGAGCAATAATTGTTACATTAAAATTCTCCCATATTTTAAAAAACATGGAAAGTGTGCTGAAGAATTTATCTTACATAGCTTTAGATATATGGATCTTTAACAATTAAATAAAACCTTCTGCTCAAAGTTCTAAATTTCTCACTGAAAAAATATTTATGTTCTTTGCTGTCCATTGTAAAGTAACATATGCATAATACTTGAACTTGTTTTCATTTGTCTGCAGGATAGACATATCCTGACCACAGAATTGTCTTGAATTTAGCAGAAGAAAAAGCTAGTTGAGAACTACTGTCTTCCAGTTACCCTTTGATGGTGTTTAACAGAAAGTATTTCAACAAAGCAAGTCAGAGCCTCATCAATTTATTAAACCAAACAGTAATATATTCTGCATGTTACATTTAACACAAAATTTATGTTTCTCATTAAGCACTGTCCTATATTCATCTTAATCTAATTCCCATAGGGAACACTAACTTTCTCTTTCTGCACATGTAAGGAATACCAGACACGCCATTCCATTCACTGCTATCACCTATTAAAATAAGTGATAAAAAAAAGTCTGTTAAAATTTGACCTTTCTCCAGGACCAGTATTCCAAGTACATTAAATGCCATCAACAAACTATTCACACTTTGAGGCAATATATTCCTCTCCTTAGTGTTTGTTATGTGTATGCTGACATATCAATACAGATGTCATTTATCATGAACATTTTGGTGATTTTTCTTCCCAGAGACTCTCTGGCACCTTCTCCTGTCCCAAAACATGTTCAGGCAGAATAGGATCACAATTTCTAAAGCTACTGGCTGCCAAGAAACGGTTAGGCACAAATGATGTTTTAAAACAGTATGTGTAAAATGATAGGGAAATGAATATAAAAATAGTTCATTTCAGGAAGTAATTAAAATGACCATTAATATATCTATTACTAGATATTCTTGCCAGTAATACAAGGAGGCATCAATACAGAGTACCTATAGACTCCTTTGGATGTTCAGTTAATTCATTAACACATTTTCCATCACAGACTGTCTCCTTTACGTTTAAGAAACCCAGGAGGAAGTGCCCATATGGCCTAGCAGAAGACCTGGGGGTCTGATTCTGATCTCTCAGTGTCTTTTTTCTAATTTAGTTTCGCTAATACTAGGAGGTTCAAAAATATTTATTCTTTTTCAGGAAAAATAAAAATATATAGCTTGGTACTTCAAACACCCACTGAATACAAGCTTTCACTCACTCATCCTAAAGTGAGTAAATATTAATCATATTACTAAAATCAGATTTATTCCACATAAGGAATAATCTTGTAGGTTACTATGTTCACTAGTGCCATATATCCCTAACAGCAGAGATCATGGCAACAAAGCAGACTGCTGGTTAGGCAGCAGAAATACAAATTTTATTTTGCTAAGAGCTCAACTACTTTTTTTCTCAAGTGATAATTTTTAACATTATTCAGTCAGCTGGAAATATGTTCCTTCCTACCCTAACAATTTTGTACCATCAGAAAATTAAAGAAAACTGAGACAAATGTTGGAAATGTAGTAAATATCACATTTGCTAAAGGTGTAGTCAAGAAAACTCTGGAGAAAAACGGAAATGCCTCCCACCCCTTCTGTTACTATAAATAAAATCTTTGTTCAGGCAAAAATCCACACCATGGAGAATTTCCTGTGTGTGCCTGAGGAGCAAACCTACAGCGTAAGTATTCCACATCACAACAGATGCTGATGGGAGAAGTTAAACAATAAAGATTGTATCAAAGCTATTCCTCTGTAAAATGACAATGAGACACATTTTGTCTTTCATAAGAAGGATAAATTCCTGAGTTGACCTAACTTGTAGGAAAAAAAATCTACATTCTGCAGAACAGGCACTAATCATTTCCATTAGAGTTTGGTAACACTAGCACTGAATCAGTCTTGTTTTATTTTAGAGTGACTTTTTATCTGGTTCACAACTACTTCCAAAATAAGTAATCTTAAAAATGTTGCAGATATCACTTGTCGTAATTTGTGGGAAATATGTTTCAAAACTAAATTTTCTGTCATTATTTGATGCTTGACTTTTCCTACAGATGTATAAAATTAGAAAAAGGGAAAAATTAGTGTAGTTAGAATATGTTTATTTTTATTTAATCATCAAATGGTTTCTCCTTTTTTTTTTTGTTTTTAACTCATACTAAGTACTTGTTCTTACAAATATCCTGTGGTCTGAATTCCACAGGTCCTTATGTTTTACATAAGGGAGAAGTATTTATTTATTTGGAGTGGGTTCAGAACTACTGCTTATCACTTTCATTGACACTTTTCCTTTCTTTTGAATTATGAAATGCAGAACATGAAGGAAATCCCACTGATGCCAGTGGACTTTGGATCAGGTCATTAATGATGGCAGATAAAACTAAGGAAAACAGTTATTGTTTCAATAATAAACATTAATTTTGAAGATGTTTGCTTTGATTTATAATGCACGTATGATATATTTTATAAATATATATAAAGTATGACAAGATATAAATCTTCAAATAAAACCTAGGTAACATTATAAAGGGAGGAAATTGTAATTTCAGACCTCAGATTTTCAGAACTGAAGAGAGGGGGGGAAAAAAGGAGTGTGTGTGGTGGAATAATCTCCTATATCTGCAGTTAGATGACCTGGAAAAGAGCACTAAATTATTTCATTCTTTGATTATATTTTCAAGAATATGATCATTTTACTGCCTCTGAAGTATGTGGCATTTCTGGGAACCAGTCACGTCATGGGTATGCAATATTTTGCCATGTCAAAATAGCCCTACTCAGATACCATTAAAGTAATGGCAAGCTATCTGGACACAGATATTAAAAAATTAGAGTTGCTCTCTCTTCAGACCCAGGACTAAATTTAAACTGAATGAAAAAGGAACAAAAGGAGATAATGTGTCCTATTCTGAGGATGAAGGCCTATTGAGCTAACAAATGATAATCCTTCAGCTGTCAGAAACATATGCGAACATCACGTAACTAAAATACTACTTAGGCACTAAGTAGTACAAGCCTCCATGGTGTTAATTCACACCAGGTCATGAATGGCAGGACAAGACGGATCTCAAAACATTAGATGGCTATTACCTTATTAATTGGTTGCTCAGGCCCATCTGTCTGTGTAAGCAAGGTCAGGGCAGGAGCAGTGACCTCTCAACCAAGCTGAATTCTGAGCTGCAGAGTACTTGGTGGTACGGGAGATCAAAGGGAGAAGTTTTCTCAAGTGAAGAGTTCAGACAGAGTTTTCAGAGTGGAATTACCTTTTTTTTTTTTTTTCCAGAAACTGCAGGTAGTTTGCTGTATTGAACTTTTACTCCAAAAAGACAGAAGTCCCACTCCTCAGCTCAGGATATCACATCCCCATCTGATCAAACTCTCCCCTCAAGTCCTTCAGGCTACCTTACATCCCTCTATGTTTCAAAAACTGCCATCATGCCTCTTTGCTTTCTTTTGGTTTTCCCTCCTTTACCCTATGCATCCTAGCCTGTAACGCTCATGTGTTTGTATGTTACACATGCACTACAGTTCCTAAAAGCCCGCCTCCAACTGCATTCACATTGAATGCACTGATAAACTGTGATGCCAAGGACACATGAAAATTTAAATATCAGCCTCTGGCATTTAAAATTTTTGCTGAATGAGATGGAGAATTTTGGGAGGATGATTGGGTGCAAAACTGTGCAGTGACAAGAGGATTATAGAAACATACGGCAAAAAAAGTGTACATTTGCAGCGATATAGAGATAAATACTCATTAATAATTATAACAATTTATGCAGTTATCACTCCTGTAAGATTAAACATGAAATTTTCTAATAGAAGAAAACAAAACCAAAACTGTTTGCTTGTAGAATTAAG
This sequence comes from Ciconia boyciana, assembly GCF_034638445.1. Taxonomy (NCBI): domain Eukaryota; kingdom Metazoa; phylum Chordata; class Aves; order Ciconiiformes; family Ciconiidae; genus Ciconia; species Ciconia boyciana. The sequence goes on from NC_132935.1 coordinate 84,804,722, forward strand.
GTAGCCAATGTGGAATTTTCATTAAAGTAAATAATTCAAAATTAAGGAGCCCTCTGTCTCAGGGCCATCCGTGTTTCAGCCTTTCCTAAACACATCAAAAGGCTTCATGGGTAGGCAACAAACGCATTTTCAGTTTAAAAACACGCCCTGCCCCTCCCCACCAAAATATCCATATTTAATTCCGTGAAGGCAGATGCACACCTATTTACATATACAGTACACATGCAGTCTTGATCAAGTTGAGAAAGACAGCTTAGAAATACAAATATTTTAGAATACTGAACTCCCATTTTGCCTTTTCATTTGAATGGAGAATTAAGGCAATCTTCACAATTCTACATGTATTTCTAACATAAAGAAGAAAGCTTCTGGCAGTCAGCTTAAAGCACAAGATACGGCTGTGATAACAGCTTTGCAGAAAGACACCAAGGATACAGACATTCAGTAAAGCATGAGTTTGCGTGCTATTTATTTCCTCCCTGGAAGTGGTGCTTTCAGTATCATGCTGTTATTTAGAAAATTAGCATTTGAAGGGAATATTTGCTTGTGAAAATCTCAAAATGCTCAAGGACGAGTGAAGCCTTGTGAAAGCAGAATTTAATTTATGATAAAAATCCAGAAAATACTTTTGTAACCCACAGTACATTGGGATTAGCACACGTAGTTACAGATTAATTAAATTTGTGTCTTACAGTAGTAATGTTATAGCTTTACCTCTGTTTGTGTAATTTTACTTCTTACATTACACACAGACTTCATGCTATGTTTTGTGAGTTCTGTAATTTTTTTCTCCTCATTTAAAATAATTATTTTTCAATTTTCATTTTGTCTTTAAAATGTCCTTGGGAAAAGTGAAAGCCTCTGAAATAGAAACAAAATACTACCTGACAATAAACTGAAAAGAGTTAAAATCACCAAAGACAAAAAGAAATGTTGTAAATATCTTGGTTGCTCAAGTCTAATGTATGTTTCCTTTTAGTTTCCCTTTTGCAGATAATTTAGCCTAGCTTGTCAGTATTGTTGGCCTTAAGTAAGGAAGCTTAGATAGTAGAATTGCTAACAAGCATTCTTTATTTGAAGGAAACCTACATATGGTCTTTCCCCCTTCCTAACAATAATCATTAGCGTAAGAATGCTTTGCCTGTGTTAAATCCTTGGTTAGCTGAGATAGTTGCAATGTAGATTGATAAAAAGGAATTCTTCAGGCCCTGTGTCTTTGGAGAGGGCTGATAAGGAGAAGCTACGCAAGAACCAACTGGTTTTGGATATGCAACTAAGGTATGAGCCAGACAAAGATGGACCAAGCATGCATAAAGACAAAGTTCAGTTAGCGGTCAGAGTGATGAAGACTACTGACTTCCTCCAACGACCACCAGAGGATCCCTAACGACCACCTAAGGACTTAAGTACGCATGCATCAGAGATATTTACATATACGAATGAGTTCCAAGAAATCTCATGTTTATATAAATTAATCTTATGAATATGTATGATTTTGCAACATATAAGCTCTGCGATCTTGCTTGTTTGTCGGAGCACTTATGGTGGAGCGATCCCCAGTGCTGCCCAGCGCTGTAATAAAGGATGCCTGCTTAATAGTAACTCCGTTGCTATTGAGTTTTATTTCGGGAATACTCTGAAACTCCGATTTGCCTGCTGGGACATTCGGATTTTAAAGGGTAGTCTCCACCAATTTTGCTTCAAAACCAGCTAATTTCTTTCTAGTGAATATGGATTTTTCATACCTACCCCTGACCAGCAGTGAGCATGGCTTACTGTATATGAATACATCCAACAAAAGATTTTCAGCTAGCTTTCAATTTCAGTTCCAGTATATATTCAGCAACCAATGGAAGATTTTTGTCAAACTAATCTGGTCACAAAAAATATTCTTCTCACCCTTATTCTGGACAATCCTCTCCAATAATAATAATGATATTAACATTTTTGTTACTATTATCCAACTGCCGATAGCAAGGAGTGGAAAAACTTTTCTGTTCCACTGTTAAAAAATCAACTTGTTATTGCAATAATATATAACTACTTCCTCCTCCTTCCCAATCTGAAGTGCTTCCTTCAGTTGTTCACTTCCTTAGACAATAAAAATCTTATTCTTCATGGTAGAGGAACAAATGATTTTCATGGCTGTGCTCTCCTTCCTCATGCAAAAGAAGAAGAGAGAGGTGATATTTCAAAACCTTAGCTGATGAGGTAACTGGACTTGATTATCAGAAATACTACCTACTATCCCAAGATTCAAAATACCTTTTTTCTAATAGTCTATATATGTGTTCTCCAAAGAGCCTCTGCATGGAAGAGGTATCTCTCGCTGCAAAAGCTGCATTGGCTCAGGGGCTCCAGAAAACTGTCAGCTGGGCCCTGGAATGTCCAACATGGACAGTACCACACCAGGGACTCTTGGGACATCTTCTGATGTCCTATGCACTTAATGACTATGCACTCAACAATCATGCTAAGCTAGATGAACATTTCTAGCTAACTAGTTCTGGATATTACTTTATTTTAGTTTGTGATGATTACTGTTATTTCCCTCTAACATCCTCAACTTGTGCATGCAGTTTCAGTAGTTAATATACAAGTAACTCTGACATATGGACAACCAGCTTATACCAAAAAAAAGGAAATAAAATGAGAGCAGGAGAGACAATGAATGAATGAATGAATGAGATGATGCAAAAGAGTACTGATTAAATGAGACAGAGTAGACAAAAATCTGTTAGGAAAGGTTTAGTCATAGCTGGTCCAATAGTGGGCTATGGTTGTGGAACTGATGATCTCTTGAGGTTTCTTCCTGACCTACAATTCTGCAGCCTTTTTAAAAAGCATTTTAGCTATTTCACGTATAAATCATCTCCTTCTAACCTGTGATCTTGCCTTGATTAAGGATAGGTAAACTAGTTCAATTCTATGAATAAATCAGACTCTAACATTCAAAGTTAGCATTTATAAAGGGTTGAAACAGGGTCTCATTTTTTTCAGGGAATCATTATTTCATTGTGTGTCAGCAACACTTAATTTATCTTACAGGCAGGAGTCCTGAAATACTACCACAACACATTTTTCTTGAGCCAAACAAAATCTGCAAACAGATTCATCCATTTTCTTACGTTTGTTAAAACAGCTATTTATGTTTATGTTTAGGATTAGCCCCCATAAGAATATCCTTACATACAAAAATAATGTGTGATCATACCACTAATGCTGGTATTTAGAGCATTTATCATGTGTTAATTACTCTTCTTTCTTAATAATATATATATATACACATAACGGTAATATTCTGCTGTATTCTGCACATATACTTTATGCACAACACAAGCTCATCAAAAGAACTTCATCACTTTTGAAAACAACAACAGAAGTTTTTACTGAGGTGAGGCTTAATTACAGAGGAACATTTAAAGAAAATAACATATTTTGAACTCATAGGGATACATACTTATTTGTTATATGTGTCCTTTTATCTTTTGCCCACTATTCCAACAGAGTGGTGAGACCTTCCCAAATGCTTGGGGATCCTCCCAGTTAGAAGGGTTCCATCTTTTCTCATTTTTAAGCCACAAATGACAAAAGCTTCTTCTTTCCCTTTTGCAGCAACCAAGCAGGACAGAAAGGCACACCAATGCTCTTAGGCATCTGTACACTGATGGATACCCTAAAATCAGTATTTTATTTTTTTTATTATTTTTAAAAGGGCAATGTTGAAACTCTGAAAGATAATGTCAGTCAGTAGGATTACTCAACTTATAGATACTATCAAAAATGTAACAATACTGACTGTTATTTAATTCTCCTTTCCACTGTTCAGCTTCACAGACTAAACTCGTAACTGGTTTCTGTCAGAAACTCTTCAGAGGGTACATGAAATAAACAGTAACTAGGACACAGTCCTCAACATACAATTATGTTGTATACAATTCTCCTTGATTCTCTACAAATGTGGCAAGATCTTAAAATACAATTTAGAGAACAAATCCAATGATTTGTCATTTACAGCAGCTGAGAAGCCAGTCTGTGAAATTCAGATTACTGACACATTAGCATGTTTGCTAGAGTTGCTCAGAAACTCAGTATAACCACATAAAACTCTTTAATGTGTTAATATGTTATTAAATATTATTAATTACCATATGAGATGCTACACCTACTGCCTAGTGGGGTGAAGATCTCCAACACTTTAGTGCTTATGTTCTGCTAAATCAAGACAGTAGAGATACAGATTTCTCTCTGCACAATATCTGCACATAGAAGAAGAAAACAAGGAAATGGTAGGTGCAGAGTCTTCTTTTACACTGCATGACTACCTGTTAATTATAGGCTTCAGTGGAGTGATTAACATTTCAGAGCACAACAGTGCTTGTTGATTCCCTTGTTTTGCATTCTTGGATTATGCCTTCAGCCATATTTGAGTAGATACTGGTAACAAGTCTGCATCTGTTTGACTTAAAAAGCATCTGCCTGTTGTGGTGCCAAGAGCCACTAAAACGGACTCTCACCCCATGCATACTCAGGTGGTATATGTTAGAGCAAGAGGTCTGGAAAGATGCAACTCAACTGAATCAAAATTGAGGAATAACCTTTGAAATTTTTTTTTTCTTTTTTTTTCTTTTTTTCTTTTTTTTTTTTTTTAAATAATGCTGGGATGAGAAGAACAGGCTCTTGTTATGTGATCTTTGGGAACCCAGTTTAATTTCCAATGCCTCAGCTGAACTTTTCATAAAACTAAGTTTCAGAAGCATGCTGTGAAGGTGAATTAACTAATATCTCTCAAGAATCTTGGGACCCTAGACTGTAGGCAGTACAAACCAAAATCATTCATATTTTTTCTATCTTGCTTCCCATTAGCAGTTCATGTAGCTGTAATATATTAACGTAATATGTAGTCTTGAAACATAGCTTATCTTCCTATTTAGTATGTTTCAGAATAAGAAAGGTTTGAAGAAAAGTGCATCAATCAGCTTTCATTCAGCTTCTAGTGCCCACATACCTACACTATTCAGTTCACACATTAATATGATCTTTCATCAGCTGCCACATGGAGCTGAGATATAACATGAAGATTAAATCATCTTTTAACCTCCAAAGGATCTACATGAGGTCAGAGAGCAAGATGCTCTTTTAGAATCACAGGTACAATACCACAAAGAAAGATTAGAAGTACCAAATACAATCACAAATTGCTGGAAACTGGGAAATGCAGTCCTAGAGTGAAATTTCAACATGTGAAGGGAATCCAACTGAATAATGAAGAGGAGAAAGCATTTCTGCAGAATCTCAACAGATTTGAAAAAGTTTGTCTCTGGTTCTTTAACAGCGCTGCTGATGGGGCGGGGGCAGATCCAGGTGTTAGAAAACATAGTAACTATTGATTGGAAACAACTCAGCTTCTGCTGAATACCATGAGAAATGAGGAGCATTTCAAATGAACATTATTCAAGGTAAAACAGAATGGCTGACAAACTGGAGCACTCTTCCTCTCCCATCTGTAAATTGACACACTGAGAAGATTCCTTTTCAGCACTTACTTGGTTTACAATAGAGTGAAACATTTCAGATATTTTTTCTTGGAGGAAGAGTATTGTCATTTAGATGTTTCCACTTCAATAACCCAATATTGCACCTACAGATGTACGTAGGGTCTTACATTGATGAAGACAGCTCCTGAATAACAGTAAGTTTTAAATCCTCAGTTTTTGTGGGGTTTTTTTTTGAGGGGAAGAATATTGATTTTAGAGATCAGAAATGGTTCTAGCAATTCCAAAGAAAACTTAAGTTACAAAAGTGTCAATTGCGAAAGAAGGGAAACTTTTACATTCTCCCTAGGGTAGCTGTGTGGTTTGATACTTGTATCACATTTCCATCTGGGGATTTTTTTCATTATGGTTTGCTACAAAAGGCTTCCAGAGAATAACATTGTTCTCCCATAGAAAATAAAATCAACACAAATAAATGTTAATATTCTAAAGGTTAGAACACTTCTGAGACATGTAGAACTGCGTACTGTGTTAAGTGGTCAGTACAAGCCTTGTGACCTATTTAAGTTATGCTGAAATAGCAGCTTCAGAGATAAGTATTACTTATATTACTGTAAGAACTCATTGGTCCCATTTTCTCAGATAATGTATAGAACACATAGTAAGATCATGTCTCTTCTCCAAAAGCTGCATCTAAGTACATCAAAAGAAAAAGTAGCCATAGTAAGGTTACTGTGTATTACTACTGTCATTGTATATTGCTACTTAATTGTAAGTCTCTTTTGTGAAAGAACCAGGAACATTACTCTAACTTTTTGATTTCCAGTCAAATATATTCATATATGCTGCCTAATTAGGTGATATGCATTCTTTCTGTTACTATTAACCACTGTAATAACTATCAACATCCACAGTTAAGTCAGAGAAGTCATTATATTTGAGGGATACAGAAGTATCTCTCTAATAAAAAATATTGCTTTCTGCAGTGGATTCACCAAGGGGAAAATGATACATAATAGATGAAAGACAGCATAGTTCAAGGTAAAGGTTAATATCTATATTAGTAAGAAAGTGGCCACAACTAAGAACAATTAGAGAATTTTCACATCTGGCAACACTTTTTTTAAACAAAGATATGGGAGGAAGATAACTCTGGGTATTGCTGATTTGGGGTTCCTACACGGAGGCTTTTCAGTGGGATCTGATTTTCCAGAAGTACCAAATATCTACTCCCTGAAGTCAAAACTGGAAAGAAACAAATCAAACAAGCCAACAACATGATTAAATTCCTAAACAGTATACTAAATTGGAGCCACTGACTATCACTAGTCACTTGCAAGACGGAAGGGGTTTTTTGGCTTGGGTTGGATTTTTCCTCCCACAAACTGTAGTTAATGTTATAAGCAATACTACTATGCATATATTTCAGCTTTTACCTGCAATCTACATCCTGATTTTATATGATCCTTATGATTAATGATTTAAATAAAAACAAACCTTGAATGAGTCACTGTAAATTGCCAGTTTGCTTTAAGTATGAAAACTACCTATAATGAATGTATTCATTGTGCTCTGAAAGAAACATGTCACCATGATTTCATGCAATATAGAGGAAAAATGGAGAAACTACTTCCTCCAAGTAAAATGTAAAACAAGATTTGCTCATGCTATTACAGACATGTAGAGGAAAAGTTATCTAAGAAAAGTTATCTAAGAAGGGAGGATGACCTGTGGAAATGCTGAGTTCATCAGTAATAGCCTCTGACATAATCAAGCTTGGAATAATACTTAATATGACACAAACCTTTGTGATATAGGTGTGTGATGGGCAAAACTGATTTTTGTTAAATTTACTTGAGTTAAAGCTCAGCTATCTATGTTTACAGACATACAGCTCTGACTTCTTGAATGCATGGATTTTCTGTCAAACTGTGGCTTGCTCTTAATCTCAATGTGCCATGGTTTTTACCTGCTGAATTACCCCAATTCATTATTGAGAGACTAATTAGGAACACTGATGTGGCTTTAAACATCAAAGCATCCTACTAAGCAGTTTTACTAATTTCATACATTAAGAACTGCATTGTTTTCTTTATTTCTAGTCTGTCATGCTAATTTTTTTATTACTCCTACTGCTTGTAGGAGGGAAGGAAAAGGAAGTGAAAAATCATTCCTGATTCACATTCCTCACCCTACTTGACTGTCTAGGCCACTATCCAATCCACTTCACCCCATCTCTTTTCAGTCAGAAGAGCCCTCCCCTACTCAGTTGTTCCTCATAGTACTTCCAAGAAAGTAAAGCAATCGCTTCCCCTAAAAAATCAGAGAGACAACAGCTGTAAATAAACATTGTAATTCCAGAATTGAAGTTGTTAATTGAAAATGTGGAGTTTCTCAAATAAAGGTGACTGTTTGATGGTCTAATTAGTCACTCCTCATACAGAAACTGTTCTATACATTAGATCAGCCTTGTAGCTCTTCTCAGAAATGTTTATTTTGCAAGACTGGGGAAAAGGATAAGAAAATGAGAAGTACGTTTTGCATTTGAGACACAGGTGCACCATGGATTTATACAGTAAGATATTTGGTGGTGGGTTTTTTCCCCTTCCTAATGATTTCTAATATTCAGTTTGTTCATTGGATTGTTTCTAAGCACTTAGCTGATGGAAGTTTACCTTAGCGCTAATATAACCTTACAGTCTTGTTAACAAGTGGTAACTGTCAACTCAGATAAAACTGCTGAACTGAGCTGCAGCTCATGTGCCCCATTCTACATTTATCTGTACTGCATTTCACTCAGTCTTGGAAGATCCTTCTGCTGCATTTCTTTATGGTTGGTCTTTCCCATTTTTTCTTCTCAATAGCTTAGTATAATTAATGAAATTTGTCATCCGGTTATTCACCCTGCTTTCCACAAATAGTTTTAAATGCTAAGTGGAATCAGTTTTCCCCACATGCCAGGCTTTGGGGTTTTTTTAAGGTTGATTTTTTTTGGTTTGTTTCTTTGTTTGTTATATTGATATCACTGCACGCTTTGGTCAGACACCAGTGTAGTTTCAGACAAGTATTAATATACCAAAGTTAATGCGTTAAGTATTTCTTCTTGGATTACTGCACCAGGTACATGTGATTAATTACTGTTCATTTGTTGATTTGTTCCATAGCCTCTTCTACAGTGCCTCCGTTTGAGACTCTTCCTTTGACACATTCCTCATAAAATGACTGTGTCATGCTCCCCAAGGTCTCCCATGGTAAAGAGATTTTTAAAAATTCTTTTCGCTTTTCTGCAATAGCCTTGTTTTGCTCTCTTTGCACCTTTTATACCCCAACTGTCTTTTGGCACAACAGCCTCTGGTATGCTTCCTCATCCTGATGTTTCTAAAGAATTTATTTTTTTTAATTGCAAGTTTTTCCTCAAACTTTCTTTGATGGGTTACTGTGCTTTACAATTAACATGCAAGATTTCTCAGTCCTTTCTATTTCTCTCATTTGGAAACAACTGCACTTTTTAAAAGACTCTACCTTTATTTGCCCTCTTTACTGTGCCATTTAGTCTTTCCATCTTCCTTTAGCCCATCACGTCTTTCTGGCAGGTGCTTTGCATTTGCTTTAAGCATTACTTAAGACCAAGTTTAGCTTTAGTTCTTATTTTGGAGATTTGATGACTAGATAATTTATGAAGCAGTCATTTATTATGGCTAGAGCGTTTTGATGCTAAACTTCAACCTCAATGTAAAATTTATCCTGCCATTCAGGGAATAAGTGAAGTCCCCCATTACTGATGCATTTTTCCTGCCCTATACGCTATCTGAACACCCTCAACACATCATCATCAACTTTGTCATTCCAGTCAGCAAGGTAATGACAATGTTCTTGTAGTTTTAATATTACATTTGAAGCATCCATACAGATGCTCTTTGATTTGTTGAAATGGCTATGTTGTCATTATTTGACTCAAGGCTCTCAAACAGAAAGTATTCATATATCAAGGGTGTGCAAACATTGCTTCTGTAATACTTTACCAGGTCCAAAATTATACCTCTTTAGTATATTATTGAATTTTACAATAAAAATTTGTAATTAATATTAAGTAGTAAAATAAATATAGCGATACAAACATATTAAAAATGTATTGGAAAAATAAAAATGGACCATGAATTCCAAAAGATACTATATTTATTTTAATTATAAGCATTTCTATTTGTTTTGTAAACATACACAGAAACCTCTTCCTAAACAAGCTTTTCTAATTTTAAAGAAGGGTTCTGTTTGTGGATAGCACCTCTTTTATTATCAACACATTATCACAACAATGTCTCAAGTAGGTCCTTTGACTAATATCAAAAGATCTCTTCAGTAGAACTGTAATTTTCAGTATGTCTTTTACATGAGACTTTGAAAAGCTATATTATTTATACTGATACCTTAAGTATCAAGTATGCTAATTCACTGGAAGATAACAAAACAAACAAAACATTTTGGCAACAGTTAAGGTTATGCATATCTGACAACAAAACACACAAGGACATACCAATACCCCATGCCATATAAATTAATTGTACACTAAACCCAAGGTAAATCCCCAGTGTAAATCTATGAATGCAAACTATTATCCCTGATGACTGGGATTTTTGTTTGTTTGTAACCTAATGGAAAAGTTCAAAATATTGCAAGAAGAAAAATGAAGATTTGATAAAAATGTCCAACACATAGGACAGCTACACTACTGCTCTTGAGTAATAGACTTAGAACAAGCTCTTCTGGTGAGCTTATTCCCCAAGTCCTTTAATAATACCTTTCTGTAGAGAGACTTCTTTGCAACTGTTCTATCTCCTGTCTTGAACAGCTCTGTACAGGCAACTTGTCTTTTAGAAAACCTCATCTAAATTCTGGAGGGAATAGACTCTTTAGCAAATGGACTGACGATCATAGGAATACAAAGTCAACTTTAAAGGTATTCTGTTCTAACCCCAGACATAAAGATTTTAAATTTAAACCTTAGATCTCCTGCTTTACTTCTTATTGTCTGACAAATTTTTATTGTCATTTTAAAATGTGCATGTGTTCTAGAACACAAAGAAATACAATTTGAGCATTAGACGTAATTTTGATACAACAACTGAAAGATGACATGTAGGCAAAGTACATAATAAGGCAAAGAAGAAATCGCTGAGAAGGCAATACATTCACAATCAACCAATATGAGTCGTTACCTTTAGTGCCGTACAGAATACACCATGCAAATAACCCTTTGCAAATTCCACTATGAGTCTAGGAATATTGCAGTCTCATACTCACCTTTTTTTCAGACATTTTGAGATGAATTAATAAGCTGCTAGACCTGAAATCCCTATTCTTTTACAGACATCTTCACCTTAGAAAAAGAGGATATATTCCTGCTAAAGCGTGTTCTGCATGGTTTCACTTCTCACATCCTTCTAGATGAAAAAAGGAGACTAACTGTGGTGATGTGCATTCTATTTGCCTAATTGTCATGTTAAACTTCCTGTACTTTTTTTAATCTTTGCAGCTTGATATACAGTAAATAGGATTATTTAATCTAGAGTTTCAATAATTCAACAGAAGTGTTCCTGTCATTGTGTAAACAAACTAAGTAAAAGTCCAGCTAACATTTCCTTTAATAAATACATCTCAAATGAGTTGATAAAATAGTATACTGAATAGCCAAATGATGCAGCAGCATCTTTAAAAAGACAAGAAGGCATGTGGGCATGAAAAGTTACACACGCAATGAACATGAATGAGCACCTCTCTTAAAGCAAGGTTGAGAAGGTACTTGAGAATTAATTGACATGCTAATTCACACTTAAGTTTGTCAGCATATCTTCAGCTTCATCACCTATTGATTTAAAATTAGCTGGTAAATATCCTTAAAAATGAAGTTACCAAGTTCAAGATAAACTTAAAAGATTGCAGAATTATCTTAATGTCCTCATTGCCACAACTTGAGGATGTAATTGACACACCACCTCTTCTGTGGTTTGTTGGGGTTTTTTTGGGTTTTTTTTGTTGTTGGTTTTTTGTTTTCTTTTTTAAAATAGAAACTATGTATTTTGGCATTTTACATAATTTTGGTATAATGATTGACAGAAGCTATGCATAGAGAGTATGGCATAAGTTAAAGATGCAATTACAGAGAAGGCAAGTTGTACCACACCATCTTCGTGGTGGGTCAGCCTTGGCTGGCTGCTGAATACCCACCCAGCTGCTCTCGCACTCCCCCTCCTCAACAGGACAAGGGGGAGAAAATAAGGTGGAAAAAAGTTCATGGGTCAAGATAGACAGAGAGATCACTGACCAATTACCATAATGGGCAAAACAGATTCAACATGAAGAAAATCAATTTATTGCCAATTAAAACAGAATTGGATCATGAGAAACAAAGACAAAAAACTAAAACACCTTTCCCCCACACCCTCCTTCTTCCCAGGCTCTCCTTCATTCCTGATTCCTCTACCTCCTCCCCCCCAGCAGCGCAGGGGGATGGGGAATGGGGGGCTGCGGTCAGTCCATAACAGCTCCTCTCTGCCGCTCCTTCCTCCTCACACTTCCCTGCTCCAGCGTGGGGCCTTCCCACGGGCTGCAGGGAAACACCCACCCCGCCGGGGTCTCCCCAGGGGCCGCAGGGGCCTCTCTGCCGGGGCGCCTGGAGCAGCTCCTGCCCTCCTCCTGCTCTCCCCTCGGGGCTCGCAGGGCTGTTTCTCACCCCGTTTCCCTCAGCCCCGGCTGCCGGGCAGCGTTTTGCCCTTCCTTCACCAGGCTTTCCCCGAGGCGCCCGCCCGTGGCTGAGGGGCTCAGCTGTGCCCTGCGGTGGGGCCGTTGGAGCCGGCTGGAACCGGCGGTGTCCGGCACGGGGCAGCCCCGGCCGCTCCTCACAGGGGCCGCCCCTGCAGCCCCCAGAGCTGCTGCTGCTGCCAGCACCTGGGCACCGGCACCCTGATGCAATTATCTTCCTGCTGTACGCAATGTGATTCATAGTAGGGAGATGAGGACATATTATAATACTTAGTCAAATTCCATTTAAGACTCTTTAAATTCCATTTAAGACTCTTCCATTTAAGACTACATATTCTCTATGTAGAGAATAAGTCCTTGGTCATTTATTTTCCATGAACTGGAAGGAGCCCCTCAGTGAGAGAAGCTGCCCCTCACTTCAAAACAGCCCCATGAAAGGGACACAACTTGGTATGTTTTGTAAAGATCACTATGACAGCCAGGAAAAGTAGTAATAAACTGGTAAAATGTCTGGCTTCCAAAAACTTCATGGCAGTAACTCAGCAGGAGGAATCAATAAATTAATTCTGAGTTTGACACCAAACTACATTTCTCTAAGGAAACATGAACTGTATTAGAAGCAATGCCTACACAATCAAGCCTCCGTGTGTGTATCGATACACATGTGTTTGTACACACTCCCGCGTTGGTGCCCCTGGGGCCCATGGCTTTTGGAGCCTTGGACAATATCTGCCAAATCTGACAGAAGCTTGAGGGTCACAGTGGATCATCATTACCTATAAGCAATACAAAAAAAAAGGTTTGATGAAGGATCGAAATCTATTATCATCTAACCTCATTGTCTGTGTTCTGACTGAAGGAAATGGCCTATTTGGAAGGAAGGAAATTTGCAAGGGAAACCAAACAACAGCAGGGGAAGCATTCACCAGTGACCACACTACACGTTCCTGTGGTTTTGAGTAATCGTGGTACTTCCTGCTTTCAGACATTATTAATTTACTCTTTAATACAAACAAGTACTAGATAGTGTACATAGTGCATATTGCAAATTAACCTAAATATTATACAGAAGCACAATTTAAAATATCTATCTAGTACTCACTTCAGACACAAACTCAATTACTTCATCTTCTAACCCAAAGGAACTCATCTTCCTTTGACTGCATGTAACACTTATCTCATTTTAAAAGCAAAAGGGGTCTGTCAAAAATCTCTAGGATACACCACAGCTGTAATGGATTAATTTCTTCATAATGTGAATTTAAACACATACTATCCCACACCTGTATCCCTCTATGATTTTTGACATGCACAAAGTCTGTGTGTGCCACAATATTAAGACTGTCTACACTACAGGTATTTCCTAATTTTGACTTTTCAAAAACCTAATGTGAAGAAAGCACTTGGTGATCTGTAGAAATTCTTGAAATGCTACAGAATGTCAATGCAGTAATTAACATCACTGAGGCTCTGTATTAAGAAACAGTATTATTAGAGATAAAGATTAGCATGGTCATTTTACATAGACATGACAAATCAATAAGATTCTCTCAGTTCTTTTTCCTTGAACCTTTCCAGTCATTTAATTATCAGAAAAGTGTACATATTTAAAATATAAGCATCATGTTCCTCACCACAACTAAGCTAGGTGATTTTAATTTTGCCAGTGGCGTAGCTTTTCTTATTGTCTTCACTAACCTTCTCGTCAAAAAAATCCTGTTTGTTGTGCAAAAGTGTAGTTTGCAGTTGGTCAACAACAAAAAAACTACCAACATACAAAGAAGCACTCACCCTAAAAACAACAGACAACTTCAGCTATGTTCAGTTTCTGGCTTAGTTTTTAAAGGCAATACAATTTAATAAATGAAAAATTTAAATAGCTTAGACAGGAACAAGACTGGTTTTCCCCACAAAATATTACTGATAAAACGTTTAAGTGAGAAATGGCAGTTCCACCTAAAAGATGTTGGTTTCATCAATAGAGTTATTCAGTGTAAAGAACATGTAAAAGCCACAGAACTTCAGCAGCTGGTGTGTCAAAATCATGACAAGGTAAGAAGTAAAGAATAAAAAAAAAAAAAGGTCAAGTTTTGTACAGACTTTTTCAGTCCACAAGAATCTTGGAGAAGATTAGATCACCTTGACAAAATTATTTTGAACCATTAATTGAAATAACAGTTTCCACATAGCAAACTGATGTTTTGCAATACAGAACTGACAGACTGTATAAAGCTTCCTCACAAAAACAGTTATTACTTTGACATATTAGATTCAATGTTGCTGTTTTGACATAAAAGACCAAGTTCCTTCCTGGTGCAATTCCACATTGACTTAAATGAAGTTAAACCAGGTAAACACTTTATCCCATGTCTTGGGACTAGGACTGAACTTCAATGTGTTCATGCTTTTCTGTTTGTTTGGTTAGTCTGTCAAGTCAAAATGCCCTTGTCAGTCTGCATATAGCCATTTTCTGTCAAAGGACTGCAATGCAAGTACTATGCTTCAGGAAATCTCAGACATGGCTGAGCACGCTGGAAGAAAGTCAGATTGCCCAGGCTGATGAAAGCACTCTCTTCCCTTGAGTTTGATTTTCCCCCAAATAACCTTTGAATGTTTAGAGATTCCACTTTAAAAATAATAAATAAAACCTAAAGGTCCGCAGCATTCTATGACTTGTAGAATTTGAGTAATGTGCCCTCAACCTCTCAAAAAGAAACTAAATAACAGTTGTTGAAAAAGGTAGGGTTACTATCAGCACGGAGGCAGCAAAGGGGGTATCTGTGCCAACAGAACTCAAAAAAAAGCAAGTACACATGTGCAATTTTATATTGAAAAGCTTTTGGGTTGGCAACAGTCTTGAATTAGCTTTTTGTAAAAATAAAGTAGAAAATGAGATGGCTAACATGATATAGGACCATATAATGTTGTGCAATACTGACCTCAGATTTGATGACAGCAGTTAAGATGGAGAGGGCACATTTCCCCTGTTTCTTGGTAAGGCTGCTCCCTGAGCAACAGTGGGAGACAGATAGGAGAATAAAGAAATAGGCACTGTCCTATATGATCAGTGTCGGCTTTCCACAGCTTCAATGGCACTGAGTCAAAATGTTATTTAGCAACAGTAAGGATGACAAGATTTAGGACCTGAGTAATCAGAGAGCAGAAACGCAGAAAGATCAAAATAGATAAAAAGTACCGTAAAATCCGAAGTTAGTGACCTAATGCAATGAAAATGCTGTATCAGAGAAGAAGATGATTTTGAGTAATCAGAGAGCAGAAGACCATAAAGACTGAAGTAAATAGAAAGTAGAATGAAATCTGAGGTTAGTGACCTATGGAGAAACTGTAACAGAGAAGATTTTTTTTAAATTAAAAGGGATCTATTAAAAATAAAAACCTCTGCTTTTTCAGTGCCAATATCTATAATCTCAGTCTTTCACAGATTTGCTGAGAGGTCCTTTGGAAGAAGCTGGAGACATCTCAGTCTTAAATTGAATTAAAAATTGTGGAGCTAAAATGTTTGCTCAAATATTAAGTGTATTCATTCAATGTTGGTCTTCCCCCTAAAAGCCCTGGAAGAATTAAAAAGTTAATCTCTTTCACACTAGACACATGAAATATGTGATTTTAAAGTTTGCTGAGACAAAGTCCCTCTCCTTTTCTTTTTACTTTATTTTCTACATAGGTCTATTCTAGTATAAAATTTTAAAGAAGAAACCAAAGTCTATAAAAAACCAGAAAAATCTGTGCTTGCATATTTAGATTGTTATTGCTACCGCATTTTCACTAGCTATAGAAGAAAATTATTTTATCTAAATACATTATTTGTGAAACTAGCAACCTAAAAGGTAGAAAATGAGATGCACGTTATTCTAGATGCTGATTACGCCACTTGCACGCCCTTTTACAAAGGCATGAAAATGGCTAACAAGCCATGTGCAAAATCTTTAGACTATAACATCTACACTTTCCTTTTCATTTTCTTTATCATAAAATAAAAACACTTTTTTATCAGAATAGATTTTGGAACTTTTTGCTTATGTTTAAAATGCTGAAACGTGATATGCTTTATTTTAAGTAAACCTCTAACATTGAATAAAAGCATTTTAATTGTAAAATTCAAATTTTGTTTCTTCCTTAGCACTTATTCTAAAGTATACATATTTCCCCCTTACTGTCATTAAATCTGAGATGTGAAATTGTCTTGATATGATCAGGGAAGATTAGATTCACTCTCCTGTATTAAAACTAATTTATTGCAATGACATGTCACTGTATTACTTTGAAAAAGAATTTTGAATGACAAGTCTCTTATGCTGTATTTCTGTTTTAAAGAGTAAAATAACAAATTAATAGAATCACTACCTAGAAAATCCAATATAACACCTGTGATTTCTTTCCTAATCTAACTTTTAGTACAATCATTTCAGGACATTTTAAAAGCTGTTACTTTCCTCTTCCTTTTCCTGTATTCACGCTTATTTCCAGGTGTTCCATACTTCCTTATCTCCCTCATCAAGACAAATCTGAAAGTGTTTTTGAATTACAGGTAAAAATGTAAGAACTAAGTGAAGTGTCACTCCCCTTACCCCCCATATTTGGGAAGAAAAATGCAGTTGAAAAACAACACAGAGTTGAATACCTGAAAAGCCATTCCTATTTACCCTTCAGAGGACATCTGAAGTAGATTAAGAGGTATACGTTCGGTATTTCAGAGATCCAAAGGTCCACAGAGAAATCAAGTGTCAGTCTTGTTCATTATATTCCTCTGCTATTCCTTCTAATAGCATGACTCAGCCTCAAATGAACACTGATCCCTTTGCCTCTGCACATTTACTTCTCTCTCCAAAGTAAAAAGGACAGTGAATGTGTAGTTACGACGTGCTTCCAGTGCAACTCACTTTTAAGAAATATCAGAAGGAACAGACCTTCTGGAGACAAAAAGGTGTGAAGGTTCAAAATAAAGAATGTTATGGACTGAAACATGTACTCTGTTTCTCTTCTTTCCTAAAAGTCTTTATTTGTTATTTGTTTTCCGTATCCTGAAATGAATTATCTAACTTGGAAGCATGCAGAAAATGTGAGAGAAATGCAAACTATATCAGCCATGGCAACTGAGAAATGGTAAAGCTTGCAGCCCTACAGCACAAGTTTTTCTAGATTTCCTCAGGAGAATCTTCATTCCTCTGAGCTGGTGCAGTTGGTACCCAACTCCTAAGCAGGCCATGGTGCATTCACTAGCCCTGCTCCTTTCAGTTCTCACAGCTATGTTTTCATTAGAATAGTTTTCATAAGAGAGATGCCAAAGACAAGAAGTCTCATGCAGCTGAAAGCTCAGTTCTGTGGATTCAAACTGCTTATCTGAGATGAGGATATTTGTTCCCGCTTAATCAAATTTCCATAGTTTTTCCATTGCACACACACACACACACTTGCACGCACAGATGAGTAGTCTGTCAGAACTAACATTGTTAGATACTATTGATCACTGGAAAGTTTTCAAGAAACCCTCCCCAAATAATTCGTTATTTTAGAAGAAGAAGTCTCTGTCATTTTAAATTCTTTAAAGATACTTTTTTTAATACAAAACTGTTTTTGGAGTTGTTTGTTCAGGAAAACATACCCTGAAATATTGAAGACTTACCCCAAATGCAACAGCAGGGAACCAGTTCAATAATCCCAGAACCACAGAAAATACTTAACATCTACAAAAGGATCATTTCTCATTTCTACCACAGCCTCATTTTTCCAGGACCTGTGTTTTGCCATATTCCTCTAAAAACCTTCTGAGTATGGCTAATACGGATTACTTTTATACAGATTTCCAGTCTCCAAATGACATTTTTTTAGAGAAAAGAAACAATGACTGAGGAATGGAGATATGCTTGATATTAAAATACAATGATGACTTGTTGTCCTAACACTTGCTGTGTAACAGATGATGACAGTAAATTAATCCGTCCTCTTGACAGTCATTTCACGATAAGAATGAGAAACCTTACCAGTTTCATTACAGGCCTACCCTATTCTTGTCCTCAGTGTGCATTTCCATGACAATGACTGTAATCATTATAACAGCATTGTACATAATGACTCTGCTTTCTGTGATGTTGCTCCCAAATTGGGTGTGAAAAATGTGAAAGGACAGATATCAAATGGCAAAACTCTCACCAGTGAAGCAGAGTAGTCTACAGAATTAACAATTGACAGAATTGATAGCGTGCTGCCACCGAACAGAAGTCTGGAATTAAAGGGCACTGCTCACATACCCTTCCTTCATAAACTGAGGGCTTTGCATGAAAACCTGTTGTCAAATTAAAAGCACGTAGAATGAGACCTTGATGAGGTGTGTACAATTAAACACAAGATCAGTAAAACATATATTTTTCAAAATGAAAAGGAACTCATACACAATGACCACTACTGAAATTTTCCCAATTACTAATATTATGTCAGTCTCAGCCAGGCTTTCCTTTTTTCTGAATTAAAAATATATGTCTGAGCTAACATGATTGATCTTTGCAGTAAATCATGTCATCAGAACCATCACAACAAATGGAAAGTAGAGTACAGATGCTTCTAAGTCCCACAAAGTTTCTGCAAAGATAAGCTTACTGATGTTGTGAAGTACTCAGAGTAGACAATGATGAATACCACAGGGAATTCTTTGAGGAAAAGGGGATAAAAAATGGTAAGTACAGAGGAAGAAATGTCCTCAAACAAGGCATGTAGTCACATTCTGACCACGAAGGATTAAAAGAAATCCTATTCATTGATCTCTGTAAATGTAGCATTAATAGAGTGGTCAGAGGATGAAAGAAAATATATAATGCTATCATAGGAACACAAAATTGAAAGGGACCATCCTTTAGCTCACTGAATCCAGGCCTCTGTCCTTGCATGTAATCATGTCTATAAATTCTTTCATAAAGACAAGCACGCTCTGCTTTGAAACCCCTTCAGATTTTTGTTTCCACTCTTCCTATTAGTAGACTCTTTCAGAATCTCACTTATTTTCTTATTTCCATTCTAAATTAACTCATGGCCAGCAAAAGCTAATTTTTTCAAGTAAAAGCTGAATCAACTTAAATAGCTCTTCCCTTTCCCTTGTGGTTTCTTCTGAAGTGTATTTATAGAATAATACTTGCTCTCCACTATTATTTGTGGGAGTAATTAAACAAACATATTTTATTCTCCACCACCACCCCAACCATACTATTCGATTTTCTCTGTATAGCTTCATATATAAATTCATTTTGCTTGGCTAAAAGTAATCAGAGCAGTAAACAGGTTAACATTATTTTTCACAATGGCTTCAATAGCACTTTATCTCTGTTTTGATTATCTCAGTTTTTGCAGCTTAGTATCATATTTACCTTCTTTAACATATGACAGTAGAGGCAATAATTGATGTGGTGACCAGATCTTTCTCTTCCTCTGTCACTTACACCTGACAAACCAGTAGTGTATAACAGAAATTCATGATATTGTTCTGTAAGAGCCTTATCACATTGTGGTCCTGAGGTTTACTCTGTATCTCCATATCCAAATCTTATTCATGCTATCTAGCTCTTTCCAGACAATGTTTTTATTCCCCTTCATAGCTTTGCATCAGCAACATGTTTGTAAAATGTGTCTTCTATTCCAAAATAATTCATGAAATTGTTAATCAGTCTCAGATGGGTCTGGAAGCATATCTCCTCATCCCCTTACCCATTTTAAAAGCCTCTCTTCTAATGCAACCCGCTATCTCCATTTAGAAAGGTCCTTCCCCAGTTTCCATTTCCTGCACAAATCTCAACAATTTTCAGTATGCTGAAATACTTGGTATTTTTCTAAGGTTGGCATAACTTAATCTTTTTTTGTTGTTGTTTTTGTGTTAACAGTATCTTAAATACAGATGCTCTACTTGCTATATTTAGTTCAGATGATACTGTTCAAATTTGAAAGCCCTTGCTATCAGACATCTGTGATTTCAGAAGCTACTTGTTTCCTTGGATATTTTTCACACTCTAAGATATAATTGTCAGGATTCCCAACTTGAAGGCAAACTAAAATGAAATAATTCCTTTTCCATGTCCTCATCCTGATTAACCATCTTTCTTCACTCCTCATATTCAATGTCTTTCTCCATTTTCATTACGGAAATTAAGATCCATCTAGATTACATAACAAAAAATTCTGTCATAATGCTGAAAGACAGTATTCAGGGGGAGAAACACTCCATCTGTCAAATCTTGCAATAAAGCTATATATAGTTTTGTGTTATTTTAATACAAATTTAAAACCCAGCTATACAGACAACATTACACATGATAAACCAGACTTCAATTGGCCAGCCTACAACTGCATCAGCATGAACTGTATGCCTGAAGCTCACTATATATGTCAAAACATAAATGCAGGGCTGGTTATTCTCACAGGCTTCTGAGAAACTGTAACAAGTAACACACCTCCTGCCCCTTTTTATGAAGAAAGTCACAAAGTATTTCCCTTTGGAGGAGTCCTTTTCCACCCTACCCTCAGAGTGGAATGAATGTCCTATGGACCCTAGACTGTATTTATAATATACCCTGAAGTAGAACTGAATCTTATTCTGAAACAGTCTGGAAAAGTCTTTAGCAGTGACATATTTAAGCCCCAGGCATTTGGAGTTCTACAGAATCTGATGTAAGAGGATCAGCTGCACTCACTCCATGTTTAGCTGAGCTCAGAAGAAATGCTATTTTATAATATTTTAATATCTTCATCCTTTTTACTTTCATTTATCTTTTTTCTTTATAATAAACAGAAAGTATATTTAGATAACTGGCAAGTTCACTGTACATGTATGTAGCAATTCAAGAGGTGTCCTCCTTTAAAAAAGGAGGTGCCATCTAAGGAGATACCTGGTTTTCCTCTATCAATGCCACATTTCAGGGGATGGGAAAAACAAAACCAAAACCAAAAAGAAGACAACGACCTTACCTTTCCTACATACTGAGGATCTGGTCCCATGTGTTCTTCTAAAACAAAGAACTGATTCCACACCCATCCACGCTTGGGACGATGATGCACTTCTGTTTCGCCTTCTACATGTTTGGTTTGATTTCTAGTCACCTTGATGGAGCCATGGTGAGCAGCTCCATAACACCTCTGCACAAAACAGAGACAAACTAGGACTGGGCAGATACAAGATGTACTTGTAATTCTCATTGTAGGATAAGCTTCCTGTTCAAGGTTTTCTTTCTCTTGTCTTTTTCAGCTGTAATCCTTTAATAAGTTCCCGAGACAGAAGGTGAAGCCTGGTTCAGAAATACAGTCCAAAATGGCTTTTTCTGCTTGTTCATGGTTTAGCTGCCCATTTGGGAAAGCTCAAATGATATTTACATTATGAAAAGCTGACTGGAAAAAATTGATATTTCTTCTGAGGTCTTCACAATAGAGTTCCACAGCCGACCATTTTCTATCTAATAGGGAAAGAAAAGAAAGCCGCTTACTCATCACTAAAACCAGCAATTTTCAGGTTTCTGACCTTAGATTACACTCACAGGTGTACTAACCAGTCTCTCAAAGACTCTCATTGTAACTAAAATTTCTTTTCAATCCTTCCTGTAAAAGTGTTTTCAGATTGTTTTTATTAAAATACCTTAAGAATTAGCACAGGTCTTCCAAGCTATGAAAACATACATTATTAAAAAGTAGATGATTCAGGACAGTTCCTTTGGCCTTTATCTGCAAATCACTGACCTGGTCTGGCAGTAAAATAAAATCACTGCTACAGTGTCATTAGCTAGATAGTGATTGGCAATTCATTTCACATGAGTTCTTGATCTTCTGTACACCACACAGAGATCCAACATGGTGAAAAATACCGAGGCTATGATGGGTTTTGAAAGAAAGCCTCCAAAATGGGCTTTGAGGATTCTGAGTCAATGTTAGAGCATACTGACAGGAACTTTCAGTCAAAATGTGCAGTTTTACCTGCTGTGCTTTACATAAATTCCAACCAACATTATACTGGAACCTCACAAAATTATTTCATACTGACAGAAAGTTCAGGTACTGTTGTTTAGATGATCAGTATTAGTTTAACAAAAGCATCTAATATTTTCTCAGCTTCAAAAAGGAAGATGTAACCTTTTATACTACAATAGTAAAATGTGAAAATGTTCATGGAATTTGATTTAGCACTTAAAGCAAAGTACCTTGAAAGAAATAAAATAACTCTTCAACCTCAGAGAAATAGTTACCCTAAGGTAACCATTTGTTCAGTTATCTGAAAATATCAAAGATCAGTCAATCGGGAGTCTCAAAACATGCAAATAAATCTACAAAAATTAGAACTGCCTTCCAATATTTGCTTTGTTTGAGTATCAGAAAGCCATTACAAGGTATGTAAACAGAAACACAATGAAACTAATTTTGTTTCTAAGTTTCATGAGAACCCACACAATGGGTTCTAAACACAATGAGAACTAATTTTGTTTCTAAGTTTCTAAGTTTCAAAAGAACAAATCCAATATCTCTAAAGAAGAACCAAACAAGAAATTAGAACTCAGATGGAAAAATACTGCAGTGGAAGGAAGCTCATCAACTGTATTTTGTCTGCAGATTCTTTTCCCTTATGCTTCTTTCAAATACATAATAATACTGGAAACCCAACCATACTTTCTTCTGTATTCATCTAAGTACAGTTTCTCATCAGAATAATGGAAGAATACTTCAAGACTGCTGCACATGAGAAATACTCAGAAAGGACATATTTTCCATTGCTATTACTCAGTTCAGGACAGTGGGTTATGCTGAAGTAAAGGAAGAACTCCAGTCTCTTGTGTCTGGGCAGGAGTTCAAAAAGAAACTCTGTACGGTATGTTCCACTGAGGAAAGAAATTTTTAGAAATTTAGTATTACCCCACTTCTTATTTCCATACCAATGTAATCTCCCCTCAACCCCTACAAAGACCAAGCCACTGGTCTTTTAAAAGCCTCACAGCCCATCTCAGAACAGATTCATATAACATGATGTATTATTACCTTATTTAAGCAGAAATGTGATTTAACAGGAATTTTTCACAGCTAATTATTGTATGAAGTCTAAGTTATACCAGGGACAGAATCCAGACATTCTGAGTCTCACATTTGTTTCTAACTATATACTCTACTTCCTTGGTTTCTTTGCCTTTCTGCATTCTTTCCTGATTGTTGCTAGAAATCAGTTTTTGCCTTGAGGCATGCAATTTCCTTCTAAAGATTTCTGTATTTACAGATGAGCTATTTAAATAGATTAGTCATTGTTATACTTCAGATGTACATTCAAATTAAGCAGTACCTCACAAAATGATAAGGCTGCAGTTTTATCCATTCAAGTATTATTTTTCTTCCCTTTGTTTCCATCTTGGGAAATGCCTGGGAGCAGTTCATAAGACTATAAGCAGTGCATAATAAGTTAAAAATGGTATATAAAGTGCATTGAGATTTCTCAGAATGGCACATTTAAAATGTATTTGAAATCTTTACTACTGAACTTTCCTTTATAAACCTGTGGGGATGGTGATGGTGAAAAATTCTTGCATGATAAAAGAGTAAATAAAAATGAGTGCAGACGATACCAACAAATCAAGATTTACTATACAGAACTTTGTTCCTCCCCCCTCTCAGAAGTCATCCATAGGAAAAAAAAAACAACCCAAAACAAGATGGAGCCTGTAAACTGTGTTATTTTACAGTCTGGCTCATGTATGACTTAGAAAAAATAAGAGAAAAAAGTGGCAAACTATGACGGGCTTCTTCATCTCAAAAATATCTGTTCTTCTTAGCATTAACATTAACTAGGAGGCATTAAATTTACATTTTGTCAAAAACACTGTTATTTAACTCAATTCTGAGATTAACTGTTAAACACCTACCACCAAAACTAAAGTTTTAGAATTCTTTATTCTGAATAAATATTGTCTAAAATTATAATAATACTAAAAAGAAAGATTACAACAGCATCTACTTCTTGTTATAATCATGCTTAGAAATCCAGGCCTCAGCTGTTCCTGAATTCTGTGTGAAGCCTGGAAAATCGTTTCCACTACGACAAATTCAACAATTAAAAGAGGGAGGATTTTTAGTGAAGATTCTTTGAAGTGGTTTTGCTCTGGTAAGCATCTTTTAAAACCAAAGCCTAATTAATGCTCAGTACAAATGTCCTCATTCTTACTTACTCAGCACCCTCCTACTTAAGGTCTAGCATAAACATTCATTAAAAACCTGCCCCACTCCCCCAAAAGAAACCCCAACTCTGCCATGAAGACAGCAAGTTTGTCTACAGGGGGAAGTACAGATAGAAAGACCTTGAATGGTTAAACAGAAGAGACAGTAAAGCAAAGAACAGACAAACTTGAACTGTGAGTGATGAAAAAAAAGGACTGAACTTTCTGAAATCCCTTGAATTGTTGCCTTAAGCTAACATACTGAGATGCTGACTGCTCAGTGCTCTTGTCTGCAGCTTCAGATTAAGTGTCCTGCTTTATAGTTTTTGTTATAATGATGTATGCAACTGCAGAGTAGACTTGTGTTATTGATGTCTCGTGGGAGCCCTCACGAAAATGAGTATATCTCAAGAGACTGTCAAAGTGAGCTAAAATTAAAATAAATAATTAAATAAGATGAGGTGGGAAAGTTCCACCAGCATTGCTGGAAATCATTACAGCAGAGTAGTTACTGCTTAGTGTGGCAGCAAGTCACTGTAATGAATTCCCAGGAAACCAGTATGAGCACAGTGATGCAAAATGTGTATGCTTCACCATCATGAGGAGATGCATTCTTAGTAGTGGAGACTTGTCCTGAATCTTAGTGTCCCCCATCTCCCATAATCAAATTGACCACATATTTGAATTCATCTGAATGATTCAGTTTTGCAGATGTTCATTCAGCACAGCTCTACACATGTTTTGTCACATCCCTCAGGGATCCTTTTCAGTTGCATGGTGACGGAGTGAGAATTAGTTATGGAACTTGTAAAAATTGCATTTCTCGTATACTTTCTAACTTCTAACCTCTGCACTCTGCCCTCTAGAATTCCTCCCTGTCAGAACAAATTCTTCCATAATCAAAATCCAACCAGCTTCAAATCAACATCATTATTTAGATATAAATAATCAGGCAGGAAAATATTCCTTTCTTCCTGCCTTGCCTGTGCTTAGCCAATGTTATTTCCTTCAGCACTGCAGAAATAATGGTGTATTGACCTGGAGACCAAAGACAGAATAATGGGCTAGTATCAGAAAGAAAAATTGGATGTTATTTTTTGTTTTATCATTCTGTAGAAGGGGTTTATAGATTGTCAAGAGAATATACAGTACTCCTGTGGACCTCTGGTAATTGGCAGAAAAAAAGTGAAATTTCTAAGTAGATGAAGGGAAATGGTTCATCTATAGTTGATCTCTATTCTCTTTTCCCAAGGGTGGTAGAGCTGAGCTATAGGACTTTACATGAAAAAATGAGGCACCAAGTTTTTCTCAGCCTATGCAATACAGACACAATACATAACCATCAGTGCTTTCTACCAAACAGTAGAACATGCTAGTCAATCTGACAGAAGTAGTGTCAAAACTGTTTTGGAAAGCATTTAAAAACTGCATTACATGTTGTTGTCTTGCCCCTTTGTTGTAACTATATGTATGAGACTAAGACAAAAAAAAAACCTAGGAAAAGAAGTAATCAAATAAAATGTTCTTAAAATAGTTTAATAGTAACTTCAATAACTACAAATGTTTTGACACTATAGTTCTATATTGACAGATCTTCCAGAAATGGGAAACTGAACTACTTTTTTACTTCAATAGCATAAGGAAATTTTCTTTAATGTGTAAGATAACTGCATGAGAACTCCCAAATTATTGCTAAATTTATGTGTAAGTATATTACTATTCTGAAAGCTAATCTTTACCATCCTGGAACTCAATCAATTTCCTAAAGAAACAGAGAGAAAAGAGCATTGGATATCTCCCTCCTCACCCCTTTAAGCCAACAAACACAGCTGATGGGTGTACAGCGTCGAGGGCTGTTATTTCTTGTACCTCTCTTTCACACTTACACACAGTCTTTTGGTAAAGACCACTTCTAATCACCAAAAACCAAAAAGTGTCTATGCTAATCTAGAACTGACTGTTATTTCACCTAGCAAATTATTTTACATAAACTCCCTTTTACAAAATAAATAGAAATATTTATATTTCTTTCATATAAGGCAACAGAAATGTTGCTTTTCATATAAGGCAACAGAAATTCTGTTGTGGGGAGAAAGGTATGGGGGGAAAAAAGTGAGAAAATAAAAAGAGATCCAAAACTGACAAGCAATCAGACATTATAAAAAGATAAATAACAGAAGAAAATTTAGAATAAGGTACAATAAAGACACCGAAAAATCACTGAAAAAAAAGTCAAGATAGAGAAGCAAAGTTCAAGTGGAAACTGCTGAAGCTGGGAAAGCTAGTTTGTGAAGCTATCAGAGATGATTTTTCTCTCAGACCTGCAAGCATGTGTGTAAAAAACCCAGCAGTACAATTTCTGTGAAATGTAAGAAATCCAGTTAATACAGTTCAAGAGAAGGACAGTTAACATAAATAAAACATTAACTGAAAACAAAAATCATTAAACAAGTTTCCATACCAAATATGTATATCTGTGAATTGGTATGCTGAAATTGCCAAGGGAAGTGCAAACTGGGTATTTATTTCCCTATGCTTTTTACCTTCCATACCTGAAAAGCTCTTCTTCCAAATTCCACATTTTGACATTTAACTCACAGATCAAGTCAACTGATGACACATTTGATTCAGAAAATAAAAAATACATACAATATAAAGTAATATAACAATATAAGGACAACTGCATAGGCCTAATGATTACAGGTTGCTATGCAGTATGCGTGACAAGCCGTGATATCCTTAGGTTCAATTTACAATCAGAG
The DNA here is from genome assembly GCF_034638445.1 of Ciconia boyciana. Lineage (NCBI taxonomy): Eukaryota > Metazoa > Chordata > Aves > Ciconiiformes > Ciconiidae > Ciconia > Ciconia boyciana. Next base: position 84,831,914 of record NC_132935.1, read on the forward strand.
AAACACATTATGTAAAATTAATTACTTAGATGAGTACACCACTCTTGCTGACACTGCCCAAATAAAAATCAAGAAAAGGAAAAGAAATGCCCTCTTTTTTTGTTTCTTCTCCCCCTTTACATCCTACCCCTCAGAGAAAGGAGCAGTCATGCCAAAAGCCAAGGAAGACACAAAAATCAGCAGCTGTATCCTGGGATATTATTAAGGAAAGGGAAATCACACATTTTTGGGCATTCTAAAACAGCAAAAGCAAAACTGCAGACACAAATCCTTCATTTGGGAAAGAAAGCTGGTCCTCTGGGAAGTAAATTATTATACTACATAACAGAAAGACAATTTGACAGCATGGATGTGGGTTTTACATGCCCTAATGTTGTAGTTAGATAACAAAAATTAGTCATTGCTCAGGGATTAACCAATTACTGTCCCCACCTGATTTTTTTAAAGTTAACAGTAGCATTTAGCTGCAGAGTTAGCATTAAATCATTTTAAATTAATGAAATTATTTCAGATAGGAATGTGTGATGAATTTTTGAATAGTATCTTGACTGGCTGATATGTGTCACACAGTCCCTACTTATGAAGCTGTTCTTCCGTCTGGCTTGGACATCCACAGAAACAATGTCAGAAGACTGCATTAAATCCACACTTTGTATCACATAAGATTTTTTCCTATGTTCTCACAATCCAGGCTACTTTTTAAAGGCTACTTCTAAATCTAAGAATGTCTCTTTTTCTCTCTCCAGTTCTTCCTCCATTCAAGGCAGATATTATTTCCAAATATTCCTTTTACACTCAGTGATATACTTCATTAGGTTTATTGCTAGATTTTTATTAATTAATATTTCTTGTTTTACTGACTCAACTCTAAAATTTCAGTAGCTTCTATGTCATAGAAACCAATATACTATTATTGTTCTGTGAAGGTGGCAAAAAAATACAGTTTAGCCATCCCTTTGGATTAACAACTGCTGACTATGTTCTTAGTTTAAAAGTAATTTGGATTTCAGAGGCGTAACTGAAACAGTTTGTGGTTTTGTTCTTATTTGTATTATAGATTTAATTTTAGACAGTTCGTACCTACTACTTCAACACAGCACAAGTATGGACTCTTCTTTATTTCTAACACAACAGACTAGTCTAAACTTTTCCTTTGTAAACGTGTTATAGTATGTTAATAACATCTTGAGACTGAAAAATGAAGAAGATAAGGCCAGAGATAACTTTTCACCCAGCATTAACACACTGACATTTCTAGTTTTCTTTTTTAGTTCTGACTATTTTGTCAAGATGGAATAAAAAATTTCAAAACTTTCCTTTAAAATCCTGGCTGCAGCCCTAACAATTAGCCATCATTGGTTTGATTCAAGTTCTAGATAAAAGTTCATTTTCATTTTTCCTTGACTTCTATCTCTAATATTAAAGCAGTTCAGAATCCATACTCCCTGTTAGCTTAACAGGCCTTAAAAAGTTACCTCGCTGGCTAGAATAGGTTGCATCATTTAAACTAGCTGGAGTCATAAAACAGAATAGACATGGTATGAATAAAATTTTTTGAGATTATTTATAGAAGAGGCCCCACATTCCTTACAGAAGGAGGCATGTGAACTGGAATTCAGATTTTGTTACAAAGAAAGTTGGAAGGAAAGCCTAGCAGCACCTGCCATTAAAAGAGAACAGAAATGCTGAGCTAGTGCAAGCCGCCTTGGGCAGAACTACTTCCTGATAACACCTAGGTTAAATAGATTAGTCATGTGTTATATCTAGATGGGCTTCCTCAGAGGACAAAATCCCACTGGAACCCTACCTAACAGCACCATGAGGATGAACGGAGTGTGAAAAGCTGAAACAGCCTTAGGAGATAGATAGTCACAAGAAACATTCAAAAAGTTTTAATGTTGCTTGTGGCAAAAGAAAGTCCTGAATAGTTACTGGGCTGGCACCTGCTTTATCATTCTTTTTTTTTTAATAAACAAGACTGTCAAGACTCTTGTACCAAGGTCTTAAAATAGCAGCTTTAATAGGAATTCAAGGAATTTATAAAAAGCAACGTGGACTAGTGATCAAGGTACTCTCTTCCGGTCCTATGTGTAGCTAATCACTAAACACAAGCTCTAATGGATTTCTTAATGGATAGCATCAACTGAGGCACCACTCACAAAGAGTAAAAATTAGCCACATTACAGCTAGGTAACTAATGCAGCACATCATATGGCAAAGGAGATTGATACCATGTTGCTCAAATAAAGGATTCTAGGCACACTGACACCCAACATGATACAAAAATAAAGATAACCTCTTTATTTTTAAAAAAACACTTTTCAAAGAGGAATGGTTTGGTTTTTAACAACAACAACAACATTTTTAAAAATTGGGGGGTGTCCAGTCCTTCATATACAAAAAAATTCAATTTTTACATACAAACCACTCATGCCCCATAACAAAACCTTATCAGCCTTGAAATTTCCATCAGAAAAGAGGTTTTCATAGCCAGGATACAAACAGGCAGTTCATGTTAGATCCTCACCTGCACTGTTATGGTGGAAATACATTAGAAGCACTATGGAATTCAAGTCTTATTGTCACAACAGGATTTTTAAAAGTGTATCTAATTGATGCTTTGGTTAGATGATGTGTAAGATGGGCTGTGATCTGCTATACTGCCTTTAGCAATAAATGGTTCCAGTGAGTGGTTAACTTTAAAGATGACTTAAAAGACACATCGATTTTAGAAAATGTGCTGAGGAGGGTTATTAGAAGGCATTCTTATATTCATGAATGAGTACAGGAAACTATTAAACAGTACAAACCAATGGATTTGTTACCCTGTTGAGCAAATACATTTTATGAAAGAGAGTGCAAATGAGTAAAGAAACATATGATCTTCCTTGAACAAAGAAAGATCTGCAAAGTTTGCAAACAAAACAGAAAAAGTACTTAATTTGTAAACAGCACTGCATATAGATAGGCAATTAACAACTACAATGAACAGTTAGTGAAAATATGACATTAAACAAGATTAAGGGATTCAATGCCTGTCCTCAGTTGGCATACAAAACTATTTCGTATATGATAAGCAACTTCAGGATAACAGAAGTGCTCTGCCACAATTAATGACTGAAGAAATATTTTTTTACAACTATACTCATATGGTTTGCACAGAGAATGACTGTCAGAACCATAACACAGTAACAACGCAATTAGTCAGATAAAATCCAGCCACCGTTTCTATAATTGTACATGCATTCTTGCTAGCCATTACCTGCTGTGAAAAGAATAACTGTGAAATACAGAGAGATGATTCATGAATCTGACTCATGTCTTTCTCTTTTCCTTAACCAGAGACGAATCCATCTACATTTATATCTGGAGTCCATGTAGCTATCAAGGATAATACAGATATGCAAGACAGCGCAAAGGTCCTTTTACATTCCCAAAGCAGCAGAGGCTTTTCTTCTGTGCTGTTTCTCTTCCCAAGTAACTTGCTAGCAGAATAAAGATTTCAGTGATTTCTTGAGTCATTCCTCCCATTTATAAAGGTCAGGTCACCCAATCAGGGAACAAAGCAAATACACGAGACTCTGATGAGCAATTACCCAGATTAAATAGGAAGAACTTGCAACAGCCCACTTGTGTATAATCTACAGGTACTGTTTGTCCTAACAAATTATTTCTCAAAAATGAATAGCAAGAGTTCTTCTGAGTGGCATGGTGGCATCCCACATGACTGGTAAAAAATAAAGAAAGGGAAGGGAGGTCCAATGTAGACATTAGATGCTTAAGAAAGAGTTAAAGACATTTACCTGCCATAGTTTGCTACCAGTTCAGCACTGTGTACTTGAAACTCCTTAAAATAATGTAAATCATTCATTATATTCTTGTTATAGAAATTTTGGCAATACATAATATACAGTATATATGTTTCTTAGGTTACAAGGGTGATAAATATGTTATTGTTTACATAAACTAAGATCTCAGTGTTTTAGAGACAAATATTAAATGACTAAACCTTTTAAACAAATCTTACTGTGTATGCTTGAAATTCGAAAACATTCCTTTTCCAGTGTGTCAAGAGCATTGAGAAGCTATGCCTATAATGTGATATATTTCAATATAGAAAAAAACTAAAATACATTTTTACTGGCCAATTTTTCCCTTCCTTTTGAATCAAAACATAAATTGTCAACATTGTTTCTGAGATAATCTACTTTTTTTTTAGGTACTTCACAAGACAGGAAAAAAAACAGATCTTTTGTTCCATTTTTAATGTAGCAACATTACTGATAAAATTAAGGAAAATAAAACTGAATCAAAGTGAATAAGCCACTTCTATTTAATAAAAACAAAATATTTTGTTTAAATAGAATGTTTTAACATTTAAAATCAGCTAGGTTTCAAAGCAAAGGTCATTTTCATTTTAAAACATGTAAATGGCATAAGTAAATAACTTTGAGCCTTTTTTCCCATTGAAATATCCCTTCTATAAAGTTTTGCTTTTTACAAATTGAAACACTGCAGTTAAATAACTTCCTGACTGAAAATTCCCAATAAACTCTTCATTTATTCAAGCAAGTTACATATCTTTTTCCTCAAACAGTAATCATGTTGAACTTTTATTTATATCTGTCCATCACAGTTATGACTGATTTAGCCCATTTTCTGTATGCTGGATTCAAATGACAAAGCTCCAGTTCCCACTAGGCAAATTGCAAAATTCCAAACTCAGGAAAGAAAAGCTTTTACTTAAAGTTCAGTGGCACTCAGCATCAACTGCTTTCCTCAGTAAGAGAGCATCTTGCATATCCTTTAATTTTTTTAATCTATATTAATACGTTTTTGAGTTATAAATGTTGTAGGAGTAAAAACCCACAATAAAAATATGAACAAATCCTTAATTACAGCAATAGAAAAAAGGGGGATATATGAAAAAAAAAATATTTCAGTGTTCAGAATGATTTTATGGACTTCAGTTTTTGAGGAATCAACATGAAGAGGTCAAATATTGCCCAAATTTTGACAGGTAAGACCATCTCTTTGGGTCAGTTACTGGCAAAATAATAAATAATGCAAAGATATTTTTTCCTGTTCTTTGCAAAGAAGAAACAGTAACCTGAATTTTACTTTGAGCTTGAATTTGTTTTGAGCGCTACATGAAACCAAAGCAAATTGCTCCTGGCTTCAGTGAAAGTGGCATGAAGACTTTATCTACCTATTTTACAACATCCTGACACCATGTGTGTACTGTCACAGAATCCTATAAAACAGGTTGGGAAGGACCTTTGGGCATCACCTTAGTCCGACACCCTGCTCAAAGCACGGTCAGCTTCTAGGCTGGACACGACTGTTTAGCTGCAGAGAAGCTTGTGGGAAAGAGGACAGATGCACTGGCCTGGGGTTAAGCTAACTGAACAGGAGGTCAGAAAACACCAGATATGACAAAACTTGCTGGACACAACAGATAACAATGTAAGAAGTTACAGATAGAGCCATGAGGAATGGCTGGATTTCACAGAGACCTATGTGAGAAGCAGCTGAACTTCACAGACCATTCCAGAAGAACTTGGGGGCCCTTTTGAAGAGTCAAGTCTTGATAGGTCCACACTGCCTAGGTAACCATCTCAGTAATACTTTTTAAAGTTGAGCCTACCTAGGAAACACTACCAGAAATACTGAGTTTGGATGCACTTGTAGAAAAACTAAGACAAATAAGGAAAGGGTAATTATGAGCAAGTTGTTTATTTGGGAGGGAACAAGAAGATGGTAAAATGGAAGAACCTGAAAGAAAATGTGGGGGGGGACACAGACAAAATATAAAAGGGAGCAAATCATGTGATCAATGTTATTTGGAGATCTCTGTAGAGCAGCCCAGTGCCTGACCACTGTCATTTGGAGCAGGGCAATAACCATGTTTTTTGCACTATATTAGTGTCTGACTTGCTTTGGCAGTCAGACAGACAGGGCACATCTTCCCCGGAGCTGCTGAGGGAGGCCTGGCAGCTCTTCTCCTTGGAATGATGGAGGAACCCCTGGAGAGTACCACCTAAAAACTTTTCCCTCTCAGGTCTCCTATAACACACACCAGGGGCCCTCTCTTCATTTTAGACCTCCATAGATTCTGTTACAGTTTCTGCAGGCCTAGATTAATTTTTTATTACAAATATATTTCATGAAGCCTATAATTAAGTGGTACCAGTTCAGTTAATCCCTACTCATTGTTTCACAGGTGTACGAAGTGAATCAACTCCTGCAAGTGCTGAATCAGGTCGTTCCTTGGATCTATACCCTTCAGTTCAAATAAAAAAAGAATCATGGAAGTCACAAAAAGTCCAATAAAAGAAAATCCTCTTCAGAAGTAAAACTATCACCCAGGAATCCATCACTGAAGAAAAGGAATAATTTTAAATGACACAAAGGTGAGTAAGAACTCAGCAGTCACTGGCAGTTCCAGGATTTCACTTATGCAGCTATAGAAACAAATATCATAAGTAAAGAAAAAAGAAGACGTCCATATATGTTGAGTTTAAATTTGAAGTCTGTATTTAAAAACATGCCTTTTCACATCACACTTCAACTGAGATCTCCTTAAGTCTTTGAGTTCTCCTGTGACATTATTTCTGCCAAACATACTATAATCACTGTCAACCACACAGCATTGCTGCTAGTATGTTGTTTTCTTACCATTTCCCTAAAAATGTTTTTCTTCTACACAGTACCCACTAGATTGTCTTTGGCTGCACTCATCCTTTCATTACGTTTAGCTTTCTCTACTCTTGAAACGTACATACTGAGCATAACTTTTTTTTTTTTTAAATCTTATCTTCCTGTCTTCTTTTCTCATTCTTCCAGCTCAGCTAGTATTAAACAATCAGGCCTCTCAATTTATCACTTCCATCAATAAATGTATTTGGTTCCATTTTAGACTGAGTTATTCATAATTCTTCAAATGGAATGTCACAGCTTCCTGATAGATAGCTATAGTAAAATGTTATCTGTTAAATGCAAACAATATAACTTAGCAACTCATTTTGCAAAGTATTCGCAAGTCAGAATCAATATACAAAGCTGTCACATTAACTTGAAAAGGCAGTTTTGCCCAGATGTATGAACGAAGGGGATACAGATAAATGTGCATGTGTTTGTGGGTACGTAAACAGGAAGTGTCTGCCTATAAGTAACAAACAAATAAAAAAGAAATTTTGTGTAATTTGGTGTTGGAATTTTCTATGAATAATTACTGTTGCAAATACAGAAATATGTGAGACACCTACTTTTGTTATCTTGGCAAGAAAGAAATCTCTAATTAGAAAAATACCAAATGCCTTACCGAAGGCTGTCTGAACAGACTGAGTAAATGCAATTCTGCATGTCAGATTTTAAATGTTCATTTACTTTGAAAGAAATCACAGCTTTGTAGCAGTAAGAATTTTTATTGTCACTTTGTAGTAGAAATGAACACAAACATCAAGCATTTACTTGTACTTTTCACCCTAGGGGCAAGCTAGACTAGCGGAACGGATTTTTCCTGAATATCTTATTTTTGAAGATCTTTCTTATGTTGCAGGATTCCCCAAATCCAGATAACTAGGCTTTCTGTCATGGGACATCAACATGAAAATGCAATGATTTGTACTGTATAAGAAACAACTTCTATATCTTCCATTAATGCAGTCACTACAGATATTGAAAATTGCCAAAATATCCCAATAAAACATTTTCATAAGTTTTCTAGATTGCTGTACTGCAAATTCAGAAAGGAATGATGTACTAAATTCAGGTGAAACACAAACAGAAGAGTTAAATGAAAAAGATCTCAAAGTGAGTTTTGAAAAGACATGGAAATGACTGCGGTATTTTACATGATTTCTTAGGACAGTGTATTTAAATGGTTATGCATGGCTAGATTAGAAGTGCATTGCAGTCTTCCAATTAATATATATTATCAGAATTATCCTTTCTGGTATTATAATAGCAAAACATCTTTAATGTCTGCTTAGATACTTTGAAGTACTCCTTCCTGTGATCACTCCTTTATTCATTTAGTAAATCCATCACGTATTTTTCAGAAATTTACACCCAAGCATAATCCAGGACCAAATAATCTGCAAGTAAAAAATTCTACAAATCCACTGAAATCAATGGGAAAGCAGTGACTTTAAAGAAAAGGAAAATAATTTAGTTCTTTGACACTAACATTTCTGTAGTTCTAAAGTTCATTTTTTCTAATTAAACACTAGAACCTATAGCTACAAGAAGATCAAAGAAATATTTTTTCCATTTAAAAACACTCTGATTTTTGAAGGCTGTGTAAACACACACAAACACAAACACTCTCCACATAGATATGTGTATGTATGTGTGTACCTACGTGAACAAAATCTCTACAAGCTCCCATTTCTCAGTAGTTACACTGGTCTGTTACAATTTCCAATTACAAGTTCCCTGATAAATTCATTTTTACTCACTTTCCCATTTCCATTGCTCTAAGTTATGGGAAAAAAAGCCCTAATCATTAAAAACTCTTCATAGGCGCAATTAATAAATTTCAGTTCAACAAATGAACTCATTGTAACTTCTTTAATGCGAACTTCTTTAATCTTGCATTTTTTCTAACAGAAAGTAAAAATACTCTTAAATGCATGTTTATTTGCATTGTACATGTATATGCATTTTTTTTTCCCTTTTGTTTCTTTAGGGGAGGGGAATGGGTACAAAGAACAAGTGGAATGTTTTTCTGTTTTGAGAAAGCTCATGTTACATAGCATAGTATTTGAAAAACAGGCTAAAAATACATAAAAATAACAGTGTACTTTAGTAAATAACTATGCCCAACTACCAGTGGAAGTCAATACTGACATGAAGAAGATGGCAACATGTTCTTTTGTTGTTGAGACTACCTGATACCTTCTTTTTTCCAACAGCTACACATATTACCACCACTTTCTTTCTCAGGAATGCAAAACAGTAGTTTGTCACAAAAGGACACCAAAACAAAAGAAAAGATCCAACTCTTTCAATCCTGATGCATGTATTGCTATCTTTGAACACATAGTATTTCATTAAAATCATTCATTAATGTGAGTATATAAAAGTCATTTTTAAAAAATGAATCATGTACTAATACTAAAACATGCAAAGTAATCTTCATTCTCACTCTTTTCAGAACAGGAAGACATATTTCTATGCTTTTATTTCAGATTGTTCTTTATTGTTCTTCCTAAGCTTCTTTTCTGAGGAGAAGATCCTGTCCTTCATTTCAAGCAAGGTAGTCTTTTGTAATTTATGTTATTCCTCCATTATTTTTGTCTAGATATAAATCACTTCAAAGTTCTTCCTTGAATAGTTCTCCATTACTCTAGAAATGTGAGTGTGTATGATTTTTAATTTGAACTGAAGTTAAATATATCATGAAAACCTTACTAATGGTCTCAAGATAAATACAGCTTTTATGCAGCTGACAGTTTTCATGTAGTAGTTTGTATTAAGTTTTAAATAGCAAAACAAATACACTAATCCCACTGAATTGCCCTAGACTTTGTACATGCAATTTTATTGCATTCTTGTGAAAATTTTAGCTTCCATTCTTGTCCAAGCAATTTCCCAGGAACAGATAAACAGGTAGATAAGTTGAGATTTAATGTTCAAGCTATAACACCAGCAAATCCTCAGAAACAGAAGGGGAAGGAGAATCAAGGTTAATCAGTAGGATCATGTCTTAGGTTCTGATTGTGCAAACAAAAAAAGACTTACTTAACTTTAGGCCTATTAACAAAAAGCTCATTCACATTAATGGGATTGTCTGCTTAAAACTAAGCTTAAAACTGAACTTTTTAAAGATCAGGTCATTGGTGTTTTAATGAGGAGGAGCTGGAAGAACAGCTTCTGTAGACAAATAACATTATATACTTAAACACACCAAGAAAATTTAAGAATGCAGAATTCAGTTTCAAAATGTGTTTGTCTTCCATTAACACATTAGTAATAGTCTAATGGCAAGTGAAACATTGTAAGACCATTTTCATATTGTTCATAAATAAGAGGCATGGTATGTGAGACCAGTCTTTCTAGTGTGGGTTGAAGGTCTTCAAGAAATCATTCACAGTATGCTTAATAGAAAAAAAAAAAAAGATTCTTTGCACCCAGAGAGTGACTCAAACTGTAACTTACATGTTTTCTGGAGCTTAGTTTTCTTTCTGTAAGTGAGCAGGATAAGGGTTTTGCATTCATCCAGCATCATTAAAAGAGCACCACAGTCAGGACTGAACAGCCAGAAAAATTATGCTCTCACTTTAAGAGGGAAAGCATTTCACAGGAAAGATCAGTTTCTGAGCAAAGACTCGTATCTCAATCTCATTTTGAGCCTTATTTGACACTGCTTACAACTACACTGTTCCCAGAGTACTCTATTCAAGCAAGTCATGAAAAGTGGTAGACTGAGGTCTCTAAATGCAACATGTAAACTATCTATCTGTGGACAAGTTGTAATAAGTCATATCCTATTTATGAAAGTAGTCATTCAATGGAATTAGTAGAGAGACCATAATTTAATGATTAATAGACCAATGAAAAATAAATTTAAAAGTGTAACAGCTTCCAGTTTGGTTTTTGTTTTGGTTTTGGTTTTTTTTAATGAGGCCTGGAATATCTGCTACGAAAACAATCAAGAGAAATAATACCTCAAAATTGTGTACCTATAATTTCATCTCTAACCAACCAATCAAAGTGAGATTAAAGCTTTTCATTGATGGTTGTTCTCTCGCATTTCAGTGTTTCGTGTTTCCTCACTGGCTATCTGCTATTTTTGATGAAAGTAAATTGACATTTCATTGATAAGAAGAAGCTTTAAACTAGGCTCGAAGGGGGAGGGGGATAATATCAGGCTTGCCCAAGAGAAGCTGAGGGACGACGTGCCACGGTTAGAGGGAGCGGGTGCCAGTGAGGGCACTCGGCCTGTGTCTCTGAGATGTGCGGGGTACACTGGGGCACAGCCAAAGTCGAACAGAATTGAGCTAGGGGATACTGAGGCATTAGGAGCCAAGAGGGAAATGCCAGTGAAATGCCTCAAAGCAAAAAAGGGGTGTTCTTCTATGAAGGAGACACGGACGACAGCCCAGCTGAAGTGCCTCTACACCAATGCACGCAGCATGGGCAACAAGCAGGAGGAGCTGGAAGCCATTGTACATCAGGAAAACTATGATATGGTTGCCATCATGGAAACGTGGTGGGATGACTCGCACAACTGGAGTGCGGCGATGGATGGCTATAAACTCTTCAGGAGGGATAGGCAAGGCAGGAGAGGTGGTGGGGTAGCCCTATATGTCAGGGAATGTCTGGATAGTTTAGAGCTCGATGATGGTGACGATAGGGTGGAGTGTCTATGGGTAAGAATCAGGGGGAAGGCCAACAAGGCAGATATTGTGGTGGGAGTCTGTTACAGACCACCCAACCAGGATGAGGAGACTGACCAACTATTCTATAAGCAGCTGGGAGAAGCATCACGATGGCTAGCCCTTGTTCTTGTGGGGGAATTTCAACCTGCCGGATGTCTGCTGGAAATACAGTTCAGCAGAGAGGAAAGAGTCTAGAAGGTTCCTAGAGCGTGTGGCAGATAACTTCCTGACACAGCTGCTGAGTGAGCCAACTAGGGAAAGTGCCCTGCTGGACCTCTTGTTCACAAACAGAGAAGGACTTGTGAGCCATGTGATGGTTGGAGGCCGTCTTGGGCAGAGTGATCACAAAATGATAGAGTTCTTGATACATGGAGAAGCAGCGAGGGGGGTCAGCAAAACTGCCACCTTAGACTTCCGGAGGGTGGACTTTGGCCTGTTTAGGAGACTGGTCGACAGAATCCCCAGGGAGGCAGCCCTAAAGGGCAAAGGAGTCCAGGAAGGCTGGACATTCTTCAAGGAGGAAGTCCTAAAGGCACAAGAGCAGGCTGTCCCCAGGTGCCAAAAGATGAGCCGGCGGGGAAGAAGACCGGCCTGGCTGACTAGAGAGCTCTGGCTCGAACTCAGGAAAAACAGGAGAGTCTGTGACCTCTGGAAGAAGGGACAGGCAACTCAGGAGGACTACAAAGGTGTAGCAAGGCTGTGCAGGGAGAAAATTAGAAGGGCCAAAGCTGAGCTAGAGCTCAATCTGGCTGCTGCTGTAAAAGACAACAAAAAATACTTCTTCAAATACATTAGCAGCAAAAGGAGAGCTAAGGAGAATCTCCAGCCCCTAGTACATGGGGGAGGGAACACAGTGACAAAGGATGAGGAAAAGGCTGAGGTACTTAATGCCCTCTTTGCCTTAGTCTTTAATAGTAGGGCCAATTGTTCTCTGGGTACCCACCCCCCAGAGTTGGACGATAGGGACAGGGACCAGATTGGAGCCCCCATAATCCAGGGGGAAATGGTTAGTGACCTGCTGCACCACTTAGACACTCACAAGTCTATGGGGCCTGATGAGATCCACCCGAGACTACCAAAGGAACTGGCAGAAGTGCTCACCAAGCCCCTTTCCATCATTTCCCAGCAGTCCTGGCTAACTGGGGAGGTCCCTGCTGACTGCAGGTTAGCAAATGTGACACCCATTTACAAGAAGGGCCGGAAGGAGGATCCAGGGAACTACAGGCCTGTCAGCCTGACCTTGGTACCGGAGAAGCTGATGGAGCAGATCATCCTGAGTGCTATCACGCAGCATGTAGAGAATAACCAAGGGATCAAGCCCAGCCAGCATGGGTTCAGGAAAGGCAGGTCTTGCTTGACCAACCTGATCTCCTTCTATGACAAGGTGACCCGCCTAGTGGATGAGGGAAAGGCTGTGGATGTTGTCTACCTAGACTTCAGTAAAGCCTTTGACACGGTTTCCCACAGCATTCTCCTGGAGAAACTGGCTGCTCATGGCTTGAACGGGTGTACTCTTCGCTGGATTAAGAACTGGCTGGATGGCCGGGCCCAAAGAGTGGTGGTGAATGGAGTCTACTCCAGTTGGCGGCCGGTCACAAGCGGTGTTCCCCAGGGCTCTGTGCTGGGGCCAGTCCTGTTTCATGTCTTTATCAATGATCTGGACGAAGGGATTGAGTGCACCCTCAGTAAGTTTGCAGATGACACCAAGTTGTGCGGGAGTGTTCATCTGCTTGAAGGTAGGAAGGCTCTACAGAGGGACCTGGACAGGCTGGATCGATGGGCCGAGGCCAATTGTATTAGGTTTAACAAGGCTAAGTGCAAGGTCCTGCACTTGGGCCACAACAACCCCATGCAACGCTACAGGCTTGGGGAAGAGTGTCTGGAAAGCTGCCAGGCAGAAAAGGACCTGGGGGTGTTGGTTGACAGCCGCCTGAATATGAGCCAGCAGTGTGCCCAGGTGGCCAAGAAAGCCAATGGCATCCTGGCTTGTATCAAAAATAGTGTGGCCAGCAGGAGTAGGGAAGTGATCGTGCCCCTGTACTCGGCACTGGTGAGGCCGCACCTCGAATACCGTGTTCGGTTTTGGGCCCCCCACTACAAGAGAGACATTGAGGTGCTGGAGCGTGTCCAGAGAAGGGCAACGAAGCTGGTGAAGGGTCTAGAGCAGAAGTCTTCTGAGGAGCGGCTGAGGGAACTGGGGTTGTTTAGACTGGAGAAAAGGAGGCTGAGGGGAGACCTTCTTGCTCTCTACAACTACCTGAAAGGAGGTTGTAGAGAGGTGGGGGTCGGTGTCTTCTCCCAGGTAACAAGTGATAGGACAAGAGGAAATGGCCTCAAGTTGCACCACAGGTGGTTTAGACTGGATATTAGGAAATTTTACTTCACTGAAAGGGTTATCAAGCATTGGAAGAGGCTGCCCAGGGAAGTGGTTGAGTCGCCATCCCTGGAGGTATTTAAAAGACGTTTGGATGAGGTGCTTAGGGACATGGTGTAGTGGTGGACCTGGTAGTGTTAGTTTTACGGTTGGACTCGATCTTAAAGGTCTTTTACAACCTATACGATTCTGTGATTCTATGATTCTGTGATAAGAATACATAAATTTCCACATATTCTACCATAGATTTACTATTACTAGAAAGGGATTGGGCTGTTGCTGAGGCTACTTGCAAACTCTCATCACCCTTTGAGAATTAAAAGAAGTACGCAGTTATCAAAACAAACTGCCACAAGCTGCACAACAGAACAGCAGTATCAAGAAAATAAATTACCCACAGTGATTAGAAAAGCTTAAAAAGCTAATAAAAGTTCATGATCCTGATCTGATGCAGATATGATAGCATCAAGGAAGGTTCAGGCCTGTTCCTTCTTGACAGAGAAATTGTTTGCACAGGAGGCTAAAGCAACTTAGCAAATAGGAGACTAAGGCGCTACTCCGACAGGTCTGTCACGAGCATCTTTAATCCTCAGGTAACAGCTGATGGACTAAGAGCTAGTATAGCAACGATGTTCCACCCCAAACGCCACCCTAGACTGAAGAAACAGCAGTGAAATGGTTTGTTTGTTTGTTTGTTTGTTTGTTTGTTTTCTAAGGTGAAATCTCTCTTAAAGGGGCAGAACAAAGCTGGGTTTTTTTCATGATTATGAAGTCACCTCCTACACATCATGCAGCTTGCTGTAATTTTAAAAATTGCATATTAGTTTTCTTTCTAAAACTCTGAATTGTGAGGTGCTGACATTGCTGGAATTATACATGTCTTGAGACTGAACAGAGTCTGTAAAAGATACCTATGTCATATTTAAGCAATGCTGACCAGTGTTTAATGCTTGTGCATGCCCCTTGCATGAAGATGAAAGGCTCTTACATGATTATTGTAATAATGCAGATTTCTTATGCATTAAAAGGTAAACAGACACATAAAAAGATACACACAGATGTAAGTATCCAGTAAAGAATGTCACATTAAGTGCTTAATCCAAAGGTAATGAAAATAAGTAAGATTTTTGTAGAATTAACACAGTTCTGAATCAAGACTGATGACTTAATAGAGTAATCATATTTTACATTATTTTCCCTAAATAACAGAGTACAAAATGACACTCATCTGTTCTACTTTTCCAAAGAGTTAAATACTCTTTTTTCCCCTCTAGAGAGCCTTCTAATATAAGGTATGAAGTTTAGAAAATAGTAAGTTCTAAGTTTTATAACATTACATTAGCTTTTGTAACAATTTACCTCATTCTTTCTACAACATTTTATGAAAACAGACATTCTTCACCGCAGTTAATTAAATCGATAGAGAGAAAATAATAAAAAGGAGTTCAATACTAGATTACACTGTAAACATGACTCTTGCAAAACACTGGGGAAAGGATTTAAGGGAGAATTATTCATTAAACTGCAGTGTTACCTTCTACAAGTGTTTTCATAATTAATTGTGTTGGTCAGTTTGAAATCCAAGCTTTAAACTAATAAAAGTGTGTCACTTGGTTATTTTTTATATCTTTTCTTTCAAAATCTGAATTTACATTTACTTTAAAAACATACAAGAAACAGCTGAATTGAATGAGGTGTATATAATAAAATAGAAAAGAAAAAAGGAGGAAAAATATAAACAGGAACCCAAAATGCTTCTAACATAGCTGCTTCCTTGATGCTTACTTTTCCAGTTTTTCTGTCTGTAAATGGGGAACACATATCAGAGCAGCTACTTTTTGTAAGCAGCAGCTCTCCAGCTCTAACAGCAAAGGACTCGGCCTGGGCTGCACAACATGACCAGGCATCTGGGTAAAAATGCAAATGCCTGCCTGCACTGTGCTCAGGCACTACGTGTACACTGATGCATGTGTAAGCTAATTTTCTTAGAGCTCATTTAAGTGTATCTGCAGTATACCGGAGACATTGTCAATCAGTAACATTTACCTCTGTAAAAAAGGTCAAGAACAGACCAATGCATTGCTAATTGACAGAGTTCAACCGTATTTATTTCAGCATGTATTTGAACAAATGTCTGAGAAATCTGGCCAGCTATGAGGATACAAGAGTTTTAATGCATGAACAAGGACATTTGCTATGTAATTTTCCTATTTAAAACTCAATTATTAAAGGATAAATATATACTATATATACACTATAAGATAAACTTAACATACCTTGGATAGTAAATCATTCAAATATGCAATCTCCATATCCTACCAAAAGCAGCAATTAATTTACATTGGGTAACAGATAAAAACATATGCAAAGCACTGATGTGTCTCAATAATATTAGGTCCATAGCACTGTCTAGCCATACTTTCTTCTAGCATATATCCTATTCATTTTTGCCATGCCCTTTAGGTCTTTTGCCTTACACACGAGAGAAAACTAATCCACTTCTGCCAATAAGTAGATTTTGCCAAAAACAGTTATATAGCTAAACAGAAAAATCTTGTGGGTTTTTTTTTTCCCCTTTCATCCTTTACCCTTCACTATTTTTATTACATGGACTGTAACTAATCAAAATCATATCAGTTTTATGTAATTAGGTTATATACATACACTATCTTATCCTAAACACAGGCATTCTAAATACAGGGAAATATATCTGTTTCTGCATTTCTAAAATCCACTTTCTACTGGATACCTATCTTCCATTGATAGCAAAGATAAAAATCACTTCTTCATAACCAAGGTCAGATCCGATAATTTAGAATAAGGAAGTCATAGACAGATGGAGCTCCATCTCATCTACTACAGCTGCTTTAGTAATAGCATTATGAAAGTAACGCACCAGAGACCACACTTTTTTCTTACTCATTTGTTACTGCACTTTCACCAGGGAGCGAGGAAATGGGACTCCAGGGGAGCTGACTACACATGCTAGTAGTAAGACACAGCTCACAAGGCATGAATCCTTTGATATGTACCAAAATAAATGACTGAAAGCAAACAATTTATGAGGCAGTTGTACTTCTATCTATTTTGACACTCAACCATAAAATCCGATGCGTCAAAAATGTACATGCCAGAATAACATCAACCACCAGAATAACATGAACACACAATAACAACAGCTCATCTTCATTTATCAGTATTTCTTAAATAAACACAGTGACAGTTATGTACTAGAGGTGTCAATATACTCCCACTCTGCACAATTACAAACCATCAGAACAAGTGTTCATCACTGATTTAACACTCTGAGAAACCATGAACCTTCTCATATGCATAGGCAAGGCCCCAGATAGCTAATGTCAATGTAATCTTTCTTTATCCCTAACACAAGCTCACTCAGACGTGGTGTGGTTCTGTCCTGAAAAAGAGTCTTTCTGGAAATACAGGAGAAAACATCCTACAGACCCACAACACAGGTACTTCCTCCCAACTCTTCCATTAAAATCTTTAACAAGAGAATAATTAGTGCCAAATGAGTAGAAAAATCATTAGGTTAGATCTCTTCTGAATCATCAGAACTCTTCTGATCCTGCTGGACTAGGCAGGATTTGTACCAGTAACCGAAGATCAGAGTCTCTTTTTCTGACAGTAAGGTCATCAGCTATCTTATTGCACCCAAAATTCAGGCAAAGAGTTTAGAAGTCTTATCATCTTCATCATTCTTTCCAATATTTTATTGAAAGCTTTTATTTTTACTTCTATCATTCTTACAATTCAATGACTGCTGTCTACCACACAGCCTTGGCATTGATTTCTAATACAGTAATGCAACTATATCCCCATGGCAACTTGTTTTCAGATAACTTCTCAAGCCATACATCTAGCAACCACAGGAGATGGCCTATATTATTATAGTCATTCCTAAAATATGTAATATTTATTTTTAAAACCCCTAATCTTCCATTATCAGCCTACAACCCTTACAGTTTGTGTAATTTATCAATTCTCTTACTTTCTTAGTTCCTTTCTTGCTTTCTAGCAAACCAGTATTCATTATTCAGCAGTTGAAGTCAGCTTCCACTCAAAGCCCAAGGAGACAGCAGGAGGAGGTTTGCAGTCCCTCAGAGACAGAGGTATTGAATCTCAATTTCATGGATGGAGGAAGGTTGTGGCTAGGCAAGACAGATGATTTCCTCCAACACTCCGGAGCTATCGAAATACGCAGTCCACTTCCTCTGGTTTGCTTCTCATTCCCTGCCATCTCACTTCAGTCTAGCCCACTTAATGGACAGAAAACCCTTCAGCTTTTTGGCTGAGTCACTTTTTCTCTGGTTATTGTGCTGCAACTGGCTTCCCAAGGGAATTAATGAGCATCAACATGGTACCACAAAGGAAAGAGGAACACAGCTGGGAGCAGTGCATCTGGTAGCAATGAGCAAGCAGATTGGTTTGACCGGACCAATCTGCATCCTGGTTACATCCGCACAAAAAAATACTCCATGCTCCTTCCAGCTAGTCCTACTCCACTAAAACATGACACTTTTCCTTTGCTTCCCAAGCCTGCTGTTTGCTGCTCTAAAATGATTCAAGATTCTGCTCTAAGATTCTGTGTATTAAAAAAGCTGCAGAGAGCAGCTTCTCCCAGAGCCAGGGAGATCCTATAGCATTCTCCTTCCCTGCACTTGTGTATAAACAAAAGACACTACAATATATTAAAGCAATGTTCATAATTTCTAAGCTAATAAAACTACAGCCTAGTATTATGAACTTCTGCCTCAGCTGCTTTCATATTTTCAGTTCTAAGAAAAGCAAAAATTTCATTTTTAAACTAGTTTGCTGAAGTAGTGAAGGTTTTAAAGATATGGTATATTAGGTGCAGAGTTTAAATATTTTTCTTGTGTGACTGTCCTCAAACAGCAGCTTAAATGCTTAATACACTTGCAAATATGTCTAAACTTTTCTAAGTCTGAGCTTCATTCATTAGTGTTCAAGTTTAGCTTCTGTGCTGGTTTTGGCTGGGACAAAGTTAATTTTCTTCACAGTAGCTGGTATGGGGCTATGTTTTGGATTTGTGCTGAAAACAGTGTTGATAATACAGAGATGTTTTCATTATTGCTGAGCAGTGCTTACCCAGAGTCAAGGCCTTTTCTGCTTCTCAGCCCACCCCACCAGCAAGTAGGTTGGGGGTGCACAAGAAGTGGGGAGGGGACACAGCTGGGACAGCTGACCCCAACTCACCAAAGGGATATTCCATACCATATGACATCATGCTCAGCATATAAAGCTGGGGAAGAAGAAGGAAGGGGGGACATTTGGAGTGATGGCATTTGTCTTCCAAGTAACCATTATGCATGATGGAGCCCTGCTTTCCTGGAGATGGCTGAACACCTGCCTGCCCATGGGAAGTAGTGAATGAATTCCTTGTTTTGCTTTGCTTGTGTGTGGCTTTTGCTTTCCCTATTAAACCGCCTTTATCTCACCCCATGAGTTTTCTCACTTTTACCCTTTCAATTTTCTCCCCCATCCCACTGGGGGGGAGTGACCGAGCAGCTGTGTTGTGCTCTAGTTGCCGGCTGGGGCTAAAACATGACAGATTCTCACATCCAAATCTACCCTGTAAGACTCATTATTATATATTGCTTTCTGCTGCAGATATGTTTTCTCCTGGGGAGAAACAGAAAGCAGTTAACACCTGCATTTTGAAAAAGAAATTTTAATCTGACATGATTCAAAAAAGCATTTGAATTAACAGACAAGCATGCTGCAAATAAAGCTGACAGTCATTTATAGTGTAAAACAGAGTGGCATTTTCAGTAGCATGCAAATACACCTGACAGGCATGTCTTTAATTCAATTAGTTCCTAGTTTCCAAGGGCAGAATTGTGTGCACACATCCAAACTGTGCCCTCTAATTTTAGAGACTTTCTGTATTGAATATTTAAAACTGCTTAGTATCCGAATCAATTTAACAGAATGTCACTTAATTTACTTCTCAGTTTCGGCTTTCAATAATTTACTCTGTACACCTCAACACTGCTCATGATCTGATCCATAATTACATCCAAGCAGATCTCTTGGCCTTTCTTTAAAAGTCTTTCAGTTTCAGAATAGTTAGACTTACATGTGTGCACATTTTTATATGCTTCTCAGTATTATAAAAGTTTCATACCAATCCATCTGTGTATCCTACTTACTTCTGCGGCTAAAATAGCAGGTAAAACAGGCACTTACTGTTCAGCAGTTACAGGGCACTTCTCCACTCCTCCTTTTCCAAATGACTTGCCAAATCATACCTACTGCCTCTTTAGCTGCTGGGAAACAAAAACAACCCCCTCCCCACATGTCAGAATTTAAGGAACTGAGGGAGAGGGTATTTTACTAAAAAAAATCTCTTTCAGCGGAAGTAAAAAGCAGTGTAACAGTGGTATTAATGCTTAAACTTTTTCTCATAACAGCTAATAAGAATCTTTGAATGTGAAATCCCTTCACAAGAATCCTGCGGTGGGGCATACAGTTAACATGTTCAGACAACAAGAAAGAAAAAAACCACCAGAAGCAATGATAGAAAAATATATAAATAAATATAGAAAAAGCAAATCCATTGCCTTTGCATTAGCTAAATTTTCTATCTTTTTACCATACTATGAACCATGAATATTTCAACAGTGAATTAATTTTTTCTAATGCCTTCTCCATTGGCCTATTGTATTAAAGGATTGGCCAGGGTTTGTGCCTACCACCATATTAATATCACTTTTTTTTTAATTTATTTGCAAGTCCAGGTATGTTGCCACCTCAATACGGAATTAAACTTCTTTGAGGAAGCTTTTGATTTATTATTTTTTTTAATACAAAAGCTGCAAATTTCCATTGGAGAAAATGCAATTGAAAAAAAGGCAGCTGAAAGAATCTTATATTTTCTGAAGTACATGATAGTTGCTGATTACTTACCATTCCCCAAAGGTCTCAGTATCAGCAAGCAATGTGGTGCTAACACTAGCCATTCAACAGAGTTATTAATAATTGCAATTCTAGCACAAATCAAATGTGCTGGAATTAATCCTATAAAACTATCATGAGGAAGCATCTATGATTTACAGTAAGCCTCATTTACAAGACACCAGATAGCATCTTGGAAAATTAAAATTTAAACAGTCATTTCAGACCTAATGTATGTTAGATATGTCACCATGTTAAACATAATTCTGTTTCACAAAGTATGTAAAACTCATCACAACCAAAACGTGAAATAAGAACACTTTGCTTTCTAAAAGGAAATTCAGCAGCATTCTCATACCTCTTGTCAACACCAGACACAGCTTTTAAATGACCACTGCCAGTTACAGAATTTCTTTCTATTCATAGCAGAGGGTGGTGATGCTGAGAGACTACATGAAGGACCCTGTTGTGCTACACACGCCCACTCCTAACACACTGCTAGGAGACAGCCCCTGTACTGCATAGGTGAAAATGCATTAAAAATGTATTTTTGAAGAGAAGCATTCTCTGAATAAAAACATCCATTATCTCCATCTTACAAATAGAAAAATGAGGCGTGCCAAAAGTCATGGGGTAAAAACCTACTTGAAAGCAACGCTCGGATAAAATGAGGTCTGAAGAACATCTGCCCACTCTACTAGTGTAGGTACGCGCAGGAAAGAAGCACAGATGAACTGCTACTGACTTCACATCCTTGCAACGCCGTCGGGGCAGGAGACTAGAAGGCAGTAGCAAGCTGGCTAACAACTGCTTATTGGCTTTAGATGTGGAGAAAGTCAAAGAGACTGGCTGGGGATTACGGGATCAATGGGGCCCCTGCTAACCACCCAGGTGTAAAACCATGAACAAGGGGGCAGCAGCCTGTCAGCAGGAGGACCCAGAGGTGAACTGCTGTGGGGGAGCAGGGCTTCCCAACGGGCTTAGGGCACCGCCACTGCTGGCACCGAACAGCCTCTCTCACGAGCCTGCGGTGCTGACCATGACCGTGAGCAGGGGCACGCAGCTTTGGCGGGTGTGAACATGCACACTGTACTGAAAATGCAAGTGTATCATACCCCCCCAACCACACCCTGCCCCAGCTGTCTTGCGGCAATACCCAGCCAACGCAGAAATGAAAACCTATGTCAGTAAATGGATGTAACTGGATGTCAGTAATTGGATGGCTATAAACTCTTAAGGAGGGATAGGCGAGGCAGGAGAGGTGGTGGGGTAGCCCTATACGTCAGGGAATGTCTGGATAGTTTAGAGCTCGATGATGGTGATAATAGGGTGGAGTGTCTATGGGTAAGAATCAGGGGGAAGGCCAACAAGGCAGACATTGTGGTGGGAGTCTGTTATGGACCACCCAACCAGGATGAGGAGACTGACGAACTATTCTATAAGCAGCTGGGAGAAGCATCACGATGGCTAGCCCTTGTTCTTGTGGGGGAATTTCAACCTGCCGGATGTCTGCTGGAAATACAATTCAGCAGAGAGGAAAGAGTCTAGAAGGTTCCTAGAGCGTGTGGCAGATAGCTTCCTGACACAGCTGCTGAGTGAGCCAACTAGGGAAGGTGCCCCGCTGGACCTCTTGTTCACAAACAGAGAAGGACTTGTGAGCCATGTGATGGTTGGAGGCCGTCTTGGGCAGAGTGATCAAAAAATGATAGAGTTCTTGATACATGGAGAAGCAGCGAGGGGGGTCAGCAAAACTGCCACCTTAGACTTCCGGAGGGTGGACTTTGGCCTGTTTAGGAGACTGGTCGACAGAGACCCCTGGGAGGCAGCCCTAAAGGGCAAAGGAGTCCAGGAAGGCTGGACATTCTTCAAGGAGGAAGTCCTAAAGGCACAAGAGCAGGCTGTCCCCAGGTGCCAAAAGATGAGCCGGCGGGGAAGAAGACCGGCCTGGCTGACTAGAGAGCTCTGGCTCGAACTCAGAAAAAACAGGAGAGTCTACAACTTCTGGAAGAAGGGACAGGCAACTCAGGAGGACTACAAAGGTGTAGCAAGGCTGTGCAGGGAGAAAATTAGAAGGGCCAAAGCTGAGCTAGAGCTCAATCTGGCTGCTGCTGTAAAAGACAACAAAAAATACTTCTTCAAATACATTAGCAGCAAAAGGAGAGCTAAGGAGAATCTCCAGCCCCTAGTACATGGGGGAGGGAACACAGTGACAAAGGATGAGGAAAAGGCTGAGGTACTTTATGCCCTCTTTGCCTCAGTCTTTAATAGCAGGGCCAATTGATCTCTGGGTACCCAGCCCCCTGAGTCAGAAGGTAGGGATGGGGACCAGAATGGAGCCCCCATAATCCAGGGGGAAATGGTTAGTGACCTGCTGCACCACTTAGACACTCACAAGTCTATGGGGCCTGATGAGATCCACCCGAGACTACCGAAGGAACTGGCAGAAGTGCTCACCAAGCCCCTTTCCATCATTTCCCAGCAGTCCTGGCTAACTGGGGAGGTCCCTGCTGACTGCAGGTTAGCAAATGTGACGCCCGTCTACAAGAAGGGCCGGAAGGAGGATCCAGGGAACTACAGGCCTGTCAGCCTGACCTCAGTACCACGAAAGCTGATGGAGCCTGAGTGCCGTCACATGGCATGTAGAGAATAACCAAGGGATCAAGCCCAGCCAGCATGGGTTCAGGAAAGGCAGGTCCTGCTTGACCAACCTGATCTCCTTCTATGACAAGGTGACCCGCCTAGTGGATGAGGGAAAGGCTGTGGATGTTGTCTACCTAGACTTCAGTAAAGCCTTTGACACGGTTTCCCACAGCATTCTCCTGGAGAAACTGGCTGCTCATGGCTTGAACGGGTGTACTCTTCGCTGGATTAAGAACTGGCTGGATGGCCGGGCCCAAAGAGTGGTGGTGAATGGAGTCTACTCCAGTTGGCGGCCGGTCACAAGCGGTGTTCCCCAGGGCTCTGTGTTGGGGCCAGTCCTGTTTCATGTCTTTATCAATGATCTGGACGAAGGGATTGAGTGCACCCTCAGTAAGTTTGCAGATGACACCAAGTTGTGCGGGAGTGTTCATCTGCTTGAAGGTAGGAAGGCTCTACAGAGGGACCTGGACAGGCTGGATCGATGGGCCGAGGTCAATTGTATGAGGTTCAACAAGGCTAAGTGCAAGGTCCTGCACTTGGGCCACAGCAACCCTATGCAACGCTACAGGCTTGGGGAAGAGTGGCTGGAAAGCTGCCAGGCAGAAAAGGACCTGGGCTTGTTGGTTGACAGCCGCCTGAATATGAGCCAGCAGTGTGCCCAGGTGGCCAAGAAAGCCAATGGCATCCTGGCTTGTATCAGAATAGTGTGGCCAGCAGGAGTAGGGAAGTGATCGTGCCCCTGTACTCGGCACTGGTGAGGCTGCACCTCGAATACTGTGTTCAGTTTTGGGCCCCTCACTACAACAAAGACATTGAGCTGCTGGAGCGTGTCCAGAGAAGGGCAATGAAGCTGGTGAAGGGTCTAGAGCAGAAGTCTTCTGAGGAGCGGCTGAGGGAACTGGGGTTGTTTAGCCTGGAGAAAAGGAGGCTGAGGGGAGACCTTATTGCTCTCTACAACTACCTGAAAGGAGGTTGTAGAGAGGTGGGGGTCGGTGTCTTCTCCCAGGTAACAAGTGATAGGACAAGAGGAAATGGCCTCAAGTTGCACCACGGGAGGTTAGGACTGGATATTAGGAAATTTTACTTCACTGAAAGGGTTATCAAGCATTGAAAGAGGCTGCCCAGGGAAGTGGTTGAGTCACCATCCCTGGAGGTATTTAAAAGACGTTTGGATGAGGTGCTTATGGCCATGGTATAGTGGTGGTCTTGGTAGTGTTAGGTTTACGGTTGGACTCGATAATCTTAAAGGTCTTTTCCAACCTATAAGATTCTGTGATTCTGTTATTCTGTGATTCTGTAAATGGAGTGGTTCTCTTCTTGCGGCTGCCTCACCCCCAGATTCCCCATGACACCAACCAACCTGCACAAGTACTGTGAGACAGCTGTAGCAGAACATGAAATCATTTTTCTAATATCCCATGCATTCCAAGTACCTTACCCATCAACTTCCTTCCCAAAGGTTCTTCTTTATTTTCACAGAAAAAAAAATCTTAGTATTATTTTTAAACTTACCAATGCTACAATTACATTTTTATCAAAATAATATGTTTTTATTTATTTTTCTTAGGGAGGTGTTTTTTTTTTTTAATTTGTGTTATTATCATTTATATTCTTGCACTGCAGGAAACCTCCAGTTAGAGATAAGAGATCCTGTAACAAAAAATAATGTTTCTTTTCTGAAGAGAAAGTACTGTATCAAATGCTGAATTAATCTCCCTTCCTCACCTATTTCAAATTAATTTAATCTTTCTCATCTCCAGAATGACACCTGCCAGTGCAGCCGCTCTGCTAGGCATTTATCTGTGTGTTCAATCCTGCAGAATGAAAACGTAGTAGGAGTCAGGAGACAATGTTGGGGGGGTACAAACCAGGACACCGGCATGGTGGTTCCACTGCTCTGGTTCCCAAGGCTAATCCACAAAAAATAAAATATTACCACTATGAACTTTACAGGAGAGACCTGGGAAGAAAGATCAAGGAACAAAAAGGGCAAATCACTTTTCTATCCTCTTTTTTACAACTCACTGAGAGATAAAGGGGAAAGAGATTGCAAAGCACCAAGAGAAAAGCAGAAGAGGCAAAGCAAGGCCATGGCTTTTGCCATTAGATCACAGGGAACAGCACAAGTGAGAGCTGCTGTGAGACCCCTTTCTTCCACAGAAACATCAAGCAGTACCTGCCTGAATGGCTGCCTGTCTCAAATTCTTCCCTTGCTCACTTTCCTCTGCTGGTTCAATCCAAATGATGATTTCATGTCAACTCTTAAATACAGGATGTATTTACAATTTTTAATGGGAAAAGTACAGTATGGAAATATGCAAGGTGATGTAAAAAGGCTGCAGTGAGTTAAACTTGTATATTAAGTGCTATTCATTGAAAAATATTTTTTAAATATTTAAAATAAGATTCTAGAGGAACTAGAACACAACCAATGTATTGTTATGCAAATTTTGTAGTAAAGGTTTCTAAACCTCCCAGAACCTACAGTTTGAAGCAACACTGTTACAGCAACTAAAGCAGTGAACTTGCTCATACTTACATATTTAAAAAACTGAGTTTGAACTGTATTGAATAAAAATCTTGCTACAGAAAAATGGTGGGCTGCAAGAAGTATTGATGACTGTTTAGTGTGATCACTGTGGGAGCAATTGGTTAGTGTAAGGAAATGGGTAGCTAAGGAACTGGTCCGGAAATGAAAAAAATGTGTTATCAGGAGATCAGCAGCACCTAGAGCAGTAAGATGTTAGGTCAGCTCAGTGGATTTAGGAGCCCAAGATGAATTGGCTGAATACTAAACTGCAGAAGGACAATCTGAAAAGACTCTCTTCAGCATTTTGGTATTTTCTGCTTGCTTTTTATCACTAAATGATGAAAACAGAGTGGGCTAAACAATATACCCGATAGTACCAGCCTCTTAACACTCAATCTGCAATGGCTGGACGTCAGCCACCTACATGTCTGCTACCTTCTATATTCTAAATAGTGTTATGCATCTTTTGCATTAAAAGGGCCTAATGAATATTTTTTAAAAATTTTAAACTAAGTAACCTGGTCTTCCTCATCAGTTCAGTACAACATATTGTAACGTGTATTTGGAGATTTATTTCTTAGCAACTGATCTAGAATTGGAAAAAAAATAAAATAGAAAGGATGTATTTATGTTCTTGAGCTCTGGATTCCTACAGATGTCCTTTATAATGTTACAACTTTGGGTAATTCTTAAAGAAGAATATAGTTAGTATGAACTAACCATCTGCTTTGTATCGTTATTAATATTTTCCCAATTGTTCTGTAGAAAATTACAGAGTAGCATCACAAATCCAATTACAATACACATAATGATAATCTCTGCTAGATGATCCTCTGGAAATCTAAAATATTTATAAAATGTGGGCACAGTAAAAAAAAAATATACATTTCAATTAACACAAGTATTTTCTGTACGTTCTAAGGAAAGGCTACTTATATATTCATCAGTCCTGACAGTGACTGACAGAGGAAACCTTTAGGAGACAACTTCTGGGAATCAAATTAAAGTGCTGAAATGCTGGTTCTGAAATGGTTATTTAAATTATTTCTAAAGTCACCTCTGCCACTGTACAGCAGTTACTGTTACCAGGGAGAAACAAATACTGTATGTGGTTATTCCTTTCGCTTGTGATTAAAGAAGAAAAAAAAAAAAGTGTCCTAAACAATTTAGTACATCTTTTAACCAAACATTAGACAAAACGGAGAGTGTGTAATCAAAGCCTTTACTTGAGGCTTTTTACTTGTGAGGCTTCATCCCTTGTGTGGCTCCAGTAATTGCAGTGGGCTTACAACAGGAACAGGCTAAAGCTCATTGTACAGAGCAGAACACACAGCGCTACATTTTGTAAACTGCTACACATTTCTGATCAGAGCAAGCAGTTATGTTTTAACTCATATTCCAACTGTGTCAACAGAAAAGCTCCTGGCAGATTAAGAAAAGAGGTGAAGTTCAGCACTGCCTTCTATGTCTTCAAGCAAATACAACATACAGATAGCCATTTAAAATAATAGGACAGATATAATGAATTAAGTTTGAAGTGAGCAAGGACAGTTTTTTTGCTTTTCTCTAATTCTTGCCTGAAATGCAGCAGAGTAAGATCACTAAGATCATTTGCCATTAGCAAAGCTTCAGGTTGGAAGCTTTCAGGTCTCTGTTAGGTGCATGTATTCCCCAGTGTGCTGTTCTTGTTTCTATACTTGGCTGGAATCCCACTGAGCAAATGAATTGCATGTGCAAGAGCAGAACAAAATCAGGCTTTTAGTGTGACAACTTTTCTTCCTACACTGGCTGGGGAGAAAGAAAGAGCATTTAAAGTATAAAAGAATAAATATAAATCATTTCAGGGACTCTGTTTACTAAGCAAATGTGTAATAGTTTTTAGAAAACCATAACTGAGATTTACATGTAATCAACATTAACTAAATACTTATGCCACAACATATAATAGGTAAAGTTCAAGAAGTAGGGAAAATAAATTAGCTGATAAGCCACTTAACTCTCTTTTCAGCAGTGTTTAGTCACCACGAAAACAGAGCAAACAAAATTAGCTCAATAATGTGAACTATCTCCCACCTGACATCACTATTTCTAAACTCTTGGATCCAGGAAAAAAACAGCGGATTCAGGGAAAGTGCCCTGTAACATCCAGACTGTGTTTTCATTCCACATACAGAAGCTCAGGAATCCTGAAACTCATCGATACTTTGGTGACTCCTGCTATGACACTGAGACATGAACACATGGTATAGGCAGACTCCAAACTCCATGGATACAAAATCCACAGGGTCTGGAAAAACTCTGATCTAAAACACCCTAACATGAATTCAGGCAAAGGTCTACAAAAACTGACTACCAAATTAATCAAGCCAAACATGTTTCTGATTAAGTGTTTTGTCTTGAGGTACTCAATGCCTTCTTCACCTCAGCCTTTATTGGAAAGACTGGCCTTCAGGAGTCACAGGCCCCTTAGGCCAGTGTCAAAGTCTGGAGTAAGGAAGACAACTTTGTTGGAGAAGAATCAGGCTAGGGAACTTTAAAACAATGTGGACATACATAAGTCCGTGAAGCTGGACAGGAAGCACCCATGAGTACTGAGGGAGCTGACTGATGTCATTGTGAGGCCACTCAATTACCTTTGAAAGCTTGTGGCAATCAGGAGAGGTTCCTGAAGACTGGAATAAAACCAATGTCACTCCTATCTTCAAGAAGGACAAGAAAAAGGATCCAGGAAACTACAGGCTGGTCAACCTCACCTCAATCACTGGACTAGTGACTGAGCATCTAATCCTGGAAACTATTTCCAGGGACATAAAGGACAAGAAAAACATCAGGAGTAGTCAGCATGGATTTATGAAGGGGAAATCATGGTTAACTAACCTGATTGCCTTCAATAATGAGGTGACTAGCTTGGTGGAGGGGGGGACAGGGCAGTGGGTGTTGTTTACCTCAGCTCTAGGGAGGCTTTTGACCCTGTCTTCTGTAACATCCTCATAGGCGAGCTGATGAAGTATGCGTTAGGTAAGTGCAGGGAGGTGGATTGAAAACTGGCTGAATGGCCAAGCAGAGAGGGTTGTGATAAGCAGTACAAAGTCCAGCTGGAGGCCAGTGGTGTACCCCAGGCGTTGATACTGGGGCCAGTACTATTTACATCTTCGTTAATGACCTGGAAAATGGGACAGAGTGCACTCTCAGGCAGTTTGCAGATGATATAAAACTGGGGGGCCGGGGGAGTGACTGATGCACCAGATGGGTGTGCTGCCACTCAGGGGGACCTCAACAGGCTGGAAAAATGGGCAGAGAGGAATCTCAGGAAGTTCAACAAGACTAAACACCAAGTCCTGCATCTGGGGACGTATGTGTCCACACCAATGGCAGATCATTCATGGAAATAAATATATAGGGCCTATTCACTGAGGCAGGTGCAGAGAAGTATGCATTGCAAATAACTCTGCTAGCTCATTCCTTGTATAGTCAACTGTTATCTTGCTTGAATTCAAAGACAGGCAGATAATCTTCGTTCCTGCTGTTCTTTGGGTTTCTGTCACATATTGAAAGTTTTCAAGTAACAAGAACCCCTTTGGCAATGAAAGCTAATAGACATAATGATTCACATAACCCCATCACTTAGCTTTACCTTTCAAGAGCCAGTGCTGCTCAATTTAGGGACTAAGCTTATGCAGTCTCTTGATACAGAAATTGTAAACTAAATGTGCAGCCTAGCTCCACAGGGAAAATCTTCTATACAGCTCTGATGATGCAGACCCTTAGTGAAAAATAGACTATATGACTGAACTGAATGGTTTCCCCATATTACAGATATTAGAGCTTCAAGAAAATCTTGCACCAACAAAGGGATAGGTGAACAGATTTGACACTTGATAGTACAGTTAGACAGTAATCCAACTAAAATGTTTCAATCTGTCCGTGTAAATTCTTCAGAATTAAACATCCTAACACTGTTCAGGCAGAAATTCCTCAGCAGTAATGCCAATAAAGACACACAAACTGGTAATTTATTTACCAACTTTTTTACAAATTTCCATATATCATGAATGCTTCCTGCTGTTTCCTGTGTTCCTGTTAGTATACTTTCACATTATGTCTAATGAGGGGAAAAAATTATAAATGGGTGATCTCAGCATGCTGTACATCTGGTCTCAGTCAAATGTTATAAGTTATCATTTAGTTATCCTACAGAGATCTTTGTATCACATACAATTTTAAAGTACAAGTTGTTATAGAATGTTAACATCTAATGAAAGACCTTACACAATGAAATGTTAAGAGGCCACCAATGGTGCGTCGTAAATTATCTCACAAAAGCTTCCGAGCAAGTGTAATTTGAGGTTTAAGGCACGCAGAAAGAGTACAACCCTGACTGCCATCTTGACAACATGGACATAAAGTCAACTCGATGAGGGAGGAACAGATAATTTGACACAAGGCTTCTGCAGCAACGTTAACTGCAACATCTTTCACTTCATCTATTTAACCTAAAAATATTTTAAACTGTGTGGTCTATTTTGAATGCTATAGACAAATGCTAGTACTTGACTTTTATCTTAACTTAGCTTTAGTTGAGTTTGATTAGCGACAACGGGATAATAAAGTATTCCTTACCTAAGTGTATCTAAAATCTATAAACTGGATCCTGGAACAGCCTAACTAGAATCCCAGACCCAAACTTCCTCCAGCCTCTCTGCGGCTGCAGTGGAGGATGGACACGGAAAGTTGATACTACAGGGTCAATGGAAGCAGGACCATCTCCTGGTGACTGCTGGTGACCTTGAGGGATCTCTGGGATACAGTAAGATTTTCAGGTACACACTTAAACCTCTAGCTTTATAGGAGTATAACCATGACAGATTTTGCATTGAGGTTTGACATTTGGATGTTTTATAGTATACAACAGGTTGAAACTATACATCACAGTAATTGGACCAAGCACAAACTACTGTTTCTTAGGATTTCTACTGTTATGTGATTCAAGGATGTTTGCCTGTTCCTTTCAGGGTGTAAATATTTTTTCAAAGCTCTAACATGCTTCTCTAGGAGATATTCAGTGTGCTTTCGCAGCAAGAGTTGCTATCATCAGATCCACACACTAAATACATGCAACTCTTAGAACCTTTATAAATTTTTGAAGTTTTGTTTCCCATATATGCAAATATTTTGTTTGGTTCCGAACACATCTAGATTGAAAACTTAAAGTGAAAACATAGATCTTCACTTGAAATGGAACACATTAACTTCAATGTTGTACAAAGATAACTGAACAAGGTTACATCCTGAAACAATCTGAACAGCTGTGTTTATCACTATCTATCTAACCTGCCCTGCTTTTGCAAGTAAGGGGTGAAAGCGTCCATAGCAGTAAAACTTTTAAATATATATATTTTTTCTTACAGTATGAACGCCTATAATACAATAATGTAAGGAGTTAGCAAATACCTATTCTTAACAATATAGGATTTTTTTCTGAGCTATGATTTTTGTCTTGCCTGTAAGTGTCTTTGAAGAATGTGATTTATAGCAACAATAATAACTACTTCGGAAAATCCAAATTTAAGTATCTTCACTAATCTTCTATTTGCATGGCAAAAGGATTTTTCTGATGCTGATTCCTACTTATTCTTTCCAAATAAAACAAATTTATTCCTGTATATAATTTGAGGTAGAAACTAGTGCTGCTGATTATTAAGTGGATCAAAACATTTTCCCTTTTATATTCCTCAGAAAGCATCTTTCATCAATAATTTTGAAATCCTAGTGGGAAAAAAAGAGAATCATCATGCAGCAAGACTTTAATATATATTCTAAAAAGGTCTGCTCCCAACAAGGTTTAAGGATGTATCATGCCTTCAGGCACTATTCTGAACAAGGAATGACTCCGCTTACAGTGTCACAGAGACATGGTAGCTCAAAACCACCATCCAAAACCTATTTCCCTCTTTCTCCAGGGTCACCATATATATGGAAAGTACAGCTACATCCTTTCCATTCTTCTCCACTCAGCTTCCCGGGTGTACATAAAGTCTGATTAAGCCCAAAGAATGGCACAAATGGGGCAGATCTAGAAACAAAGTGACAGCCTAGCAATCATGTCAGGTTATGAGGGACTCGCATATACACGTAATCTAGAAGTGTGAATTTGCCACTGTTATTCTGACCAGAGCTTTAATAAAACATCCAGAAGTGAGGGGGTAATCAACACCAGGAAAAGGAGAAGGCTATGTTTTAAAATGTTAAGATTAAAATTAAAATTCCTCTCTGCAAAAATTTCTGAAGATTTAAAGAAAACAGTTGAAGCAATTTTGGCAGAAATGTTTATTTGTTCCCTTCTACTTTTTCCTCTTATATTGATAAGGATGTGCTAACTGATGTGCCATTAGTTAACAACTTTCAAGAATATCTTGCTACCTTTCCAGAAATAATCTTTACAAAGGTGCAAGTCTTTACTGCAGACAAAATTATCAGGGAACAGAGTTAAGCATAATGGTTTTAAATAGTGCTCCTATTTTGAAATTCATTAATTCAGTTTACAGAGATATTTGCTGAGGCATGAAAGACACTTTTCTTTTAATGGAACATTCAGCACGATCAGGCAGTTTGGACTTTCCAGTTCTGAAAAATCTGAGATTCTCCTGCACATCAAAAAACACCCAAGACAATTAAACTGGAAGATGGAGAAAAAAAAATTTAAAAGATACAACAAAAAGCTTTGAATGCTACAGATGAAGACAATTTAGATGCAAGAAAACTATTCTATTCATAAATGGAGCTTCCTTCAAGACTCCATCTTATATATCAACTAGTCACTTGCTGGTTGTTTTTTACTAATCACTTCCCAACTGGAAAACTAACTCCACGACAGTATTTTGTTTTCCTTAGAGAGGGAAATTGCATTGGAAGAATTATATTCTATGGCATTCTAAGTGTAAGCGCAAAGTCAGGCAAGTGTGTTTTGCCTTTGGACTAGTGGAAGGTGGCAAGATATTTCCTGAACCTTAATTTCTAGAAAAATTCATTTTTTGGATTTGCTTTTGTTCTCTCCTGTATAGATCATCTTCACTGATGCAGTGATCATTCAATTTTTCATTAGACTCAGAAAGGTCAACAACTGTAGGTAGACAGTGGATAAACTGGAATTGTCAAGGATGGTGAGGCCACTTATTGGAAGAACCTAAACCCCTTGGGAATATTTTGCCAATATTTTACTTATGTCAAACTATAGCTTCTCAAGTCTGTATTTTGATAACTAAACCCCTGGTTTGACTTTCAGGTGTTATGCACACAGCAGTTCCCAGTGAAATATCAGGAAGCACTCAAAAAATGTATAAAGATTTAGCCATAAACACTCCTGGCCTTCTCTTAAGAGAACTTTGCTCTGTCATTACAAACTATAAAGTCTTTCTTCTCCCTTCTCCCTCCCATCATTTTGAGCAACATTTGAATAGGGGTGTATAAATAAAAAAAAAAAGGTGTCTCAGAAATTACAGATACTATCCTGGGATTTGGAAAATTTGTGTTTCCTTCCCACCTCAGCAACAGACTCGTGGGTTTTTTTCCATCTGTAATAGCCCTCTCCTACCTCAAAGAGCTACGAATATGATATCCATAAAAGACTGAGAGGTAAGTTGATACTAAAGGGGTACAATCTATATGAATAAGCAAATCATTACCAACAGAACAGCACATACCATTTTCAAGTAACAGTTAAAAAAATCTAAGGATTCACACCAACATATGCTTAGAGTTGCTTATATCCAATACTAATCCAAAACTCATTTACAAACAATTTGCAAATATAAAAACACCTGGCCTGAATCAGGTATTCATAAGACAACTTGTTTAAATGGCAGCAGAGATTTGACTAAACTGTATAGATTACATTTTACCTTAATCTCTACTTTCCTTAAAACAAGATCTGCTTTACTTCAAAGAATTGAGAAAAAGGTGAGCAAAGACTTATTAACAGACACAAAGCTGGCTTTCTAAACTTCTTCTAATCTCAAATGCACAATCATTCTGTTGAGAGAAGTATTTTGTATGAAAATGTTGATCTGATACCTGAAAATTAAATATGATCATTTTTGTCTATATAGCAGGAAAAAAAATCTTTTTAAAAAAGGTTCTTCAACTGTCTGAAGTTTTCAAAGAACTGTTTTGTGTAAATCCACAAATTGTATACCTAAAATCTCAAAATTCTTACATTCAAATTTCATATACAAAGACTGTACTGCAGAAAGAAAGGACAATTCATATGAATTCAGGCTTGAAAAATTAGGGGACAAGCTCTGAAATAATTCAAGATTATGTTAATAAAGATTACTTAGATAATCACTGAATAACATTTCATAAGCTAAAGCTAAAAAAGTGCTTGCTTCTTTACTAGAAAAGAACATCTGCAAGGATAGTTAACTGGCAAGGGTGGTTCACTGGGATAGTTAACTAAACCCTATTCGTCATTAAAGAGGTTAAGTTATCTGAGTGCTGCTTTCATTTTTATTTTTTTCTTGTTATTTTATACTGTTGGCTATTTTTCCATCAAACTGTAACTTCCATTCACTGTTCAGTGTTTTCCATGTGGTCCTAAAATCACATGAAAAATAAGGATGAGCAAGGCAAGATGGTTCAATGGCTTGACATGATGTTCTTCAACGACTGCTAGTATTCTAATCCCACTGATGCGAGAATGTAGAAGCTCTCATTTTAGAGTTAGGGAACTGCTATTTCAAAGAACAGAAGAGATTCCTCATATATTCATTGTATTGCTTCCCTTTTCTTTGTGACGGACATGCCACATCCTGTTCCTATTTAAACAGTGTACAAGTCAGGAGTCAGGAGGAGGAACCCTGACAATGTGGGGTTTTTTTAGCTGAACATACAGTTGCAATTGGGATGCAAATGGGATTTCAGTTTGAATCTGCACCCTTGGAAGTTAACCTATCCTCCCTCCCAGTATATGTTCTAATGCAGCAACAGCCTTCAGAGAGAGCACATTAACATACTGCTTTTGCTTAAGAGGTTTCCTGAATAATGGTCTTAATTTATTACATAGATAATTTATGACCAAGAAGGGACAAAATGTTGACCGAAGACCTGAATAGCCAGTAAGGAGATGTGTTGGAAAAAATATAGAAAAAATAAAATAGTTACTTTTCCCAATGCAACTTTTGTGGTGCTTAGAAGAGATAACTACATAGTTACCCCTAATAATGAATGTACGTTGTTAAAAAAAAAAAAAAAAAAAAAGGGAAAATAGAAAAGGAAAAAAAAGGAAAAAAAAATCTACCCTGCAAAATGTACTCATTTTCTGATCCTTTATATGATGTAGCAATGCACAACTGGTTTGTTGATTTGTAAGCTACAGGCAGGAACTGTTATATCTCTTCACAGTCTTTAAACTCTACCAACAGTTTACCCCCAAGCCTGAACAACATGAAACACACAGAGCTTGATCCAGCTTCTTTTGCAGTCTGGGTGAATCTTTCCATAAATATCACTAAAGCAATCATCATGTATTCTATGTCAAGTCTCAGGGTTTAGCCTTATAGCTCAACAGAATAAAAACTCTAAAACATCTAAAAAATCCCTTTAATCTAAATTTCCCACATGGGGCAGATTCTAAAGGCATTCTCTGTTTCCACCAGAAATGTAATTCCTTCTGATCCCAAAAACCATTTCTTTCCCCCAGCTTACATCCATGTCACAGCAGGATGTACCCACCTCTCAGTATAACTCAAACATAATTGCCCTGGATTTGTACAGATGGATTTTTGCATCTGTGACTGACATTGCTGAAGTTGCAAAAGTTGCAAAAGTTGAACTGGCTAACAGTTCACACAGGGTGTAATCAACTTAGCACAATAAGAAAATCACCTGCGAAGCTCAAAATCCTCCCAACAATCAACTAACTCCCCCCTACCCCGGATGATTATTGCAAAGTAGTTGAGTCAATCAATCAAGTTTAGTATTTATGAAATAACCACTTTATAAGAAGTTATTAGAGGATTCTCAGGTACACTACACCCTGACTGTCGTGTCTGAAAGTCATTCGCTTGCAAATGCTTTAAGCAAAATAATGCAAACTGAAAACTGCAGAATACATAAGGATAAACCTGTAAAAAATAATTATCACATGCTGCTTAATGTTAGACTAGCCCTTTAATATGTATAATTACAAGACTATTTCTTGTTTCATCTATGTTTAGATTATATTCATCCCATGGAGGGTATGTTCTAAGAAAAATTCCATTCACTCATGGAACTAAGTGAGTTTCATGGGCTTCAAAGTATTTATTTCCTCTCCACTGTGTCATTACTTTCATGTAACTGTCAACTGAATATGCACAAATATGTAATTTTAGGCCCTTTTATAAAGAAATCTGTCAATAGGACATCTTCCCAACAGATTTCCAACTGACAGCTAATGGGAAGTAAAATTATAGATACAGTCTGATCCTCTGTCCTGCAGCAAAGTCTTACAATAAATCCCACAGAAAGGTCACCTCCTTCAGTCCATCTCTAGGTAGAAAACAACAACAACACAGCTACCAACATGTCCCTGGCTATAATTTTGACAGTTTTGACAGCCAAGCCCCATAAGGTTTATCAGGATGCTGTTGATGTTGCAGTTAACAATGTATAAAAATTTGTCTCCACTACTTTAGTATCAAGAATTATCAATACGGTCCTATAAATACTTCTTTCTCTTAGTTGACATAAATAATGTTTACACTCCTTTACTGACACAGTGTAAGTATGCATCACTGCTCATGTACTTCAGGCACATTAAAAGAAAATAAGTTTAATTTGCATAACTGTGAAGGGCTGGAGACTGAGTACAGTATAATCACTGCAGTTAAACAGAGACGTTCACAAAACTTACAGTATTTTGCTCTTCACAGTGATATAAACCTCTGGTTTGTATTTATGTACTTCCTTAGAGCCCAGAATTCTTGGCAAATTAACAGAATTGGAATATTTTGTCCAGATGAAAGCACATTTCTCAGTTCAATGGATTTTAAAAAAAGGCAAACCAAACCAACCAAAAAACCCAACCCCTCCTTTAAAATCCAAAACAGCCTTAATTACCACTGGGAGTTTATTTATTTATATCCTCAGATATTCAGATATTTTTACTAGGAGCAGAATATGCTTCTACTGCTAGAAATATTAATGACTAAGAATGCTTACTGCAGTCTCGCTTTCAGGTTAACCAGGGATGTTTTTGTGGGTTTTTTTCTTTCTGTTTAAATAGTGCAGTGAAATGACAAAGCAATATTAAGGTCCTGGCTCTACTTCCAATAAAATCATGAATTATTTTAATAAAAATGCAGAAAGTGGTTTTCACTGAACGATGTTCTTATGTAACTAAAATATTTGTCATACAAAAAGCTCTACTAATCTTTTAGCAACTGTGTGAAAAACCAAAAATGCTCACAAACCCAGCACTGTGTGATTGGTCTTGCTTCCATTTATTTGTGGACTCATCATAAATAATGAACAAATCTTGATTTTTTTGACAGTAGAGTTCAATTCATATAAAGTCAGAAGTATCTGCAATGCTTATCCATGACACTTTTGAATACAGCCCATTTCCAGAAGTCAGAAGGGAAAACTCAGGAGTTCCTAACAAGAGTTTTCCCATATGCCTTTTGTCATTTCTGCCAGAAATAAACTGGCAATGCTGCATTTCAGAGTTCCTATCTAGTTGCTGAGAAATGCAACAAAGCTATTTATTCAAGCAATAAAGGAAACTTTAAGATTAAAAGTTAAGTACTTTAAATATTTATTTTATACTCATGCCACTTTTTTTTTTAAATCATCTAACTTATTTTAAGCAGTGATTATAGAACTGTAGAATTACTTAGGCTGGATGGGACGTCTGCTTAAAGCAGGGACAATGAGATCAGGTTATTCAGGGACTTGTCCAGTCAAGTTTAGCATATCTTCAAGGTGGAGATTCCACACCACACTGGGAAACCTGTTCCAGTATTTGATTGCTCTCATTATATTTACTTTTTTCTGACCAAAATTTCTCATGCTTCAGCTTGTGCCCATTGCATTTTGCTTTATTGTCATGCACCTGTAAGAATCTACCTCCCTCTTCTCTGTACTCTCTCTTTAAGTAGACGAAGACAGCAGTAAGACTTCCCTGTAGCCTTATCTTCTTAGGGCTAAACAAACCCAGTTCTCTCAACCTCCCCTCATACATCATGTACTCCAGTCCCTTGACTATCTCAGTAGCTCCTCCTCAAGTTCGCTTCAGTACATCAATGTCTTTCCTGTCATGGGGTGCTCAAACTGGACACCATACTCCATATGCAGTCTCACAAGTGCTTAACAGAGGGGCAAAATTACTTCCCTCAACCTGCTGGCTACTTTCTTGCTAATGCACTGCAGAATGCAGTTGCTTTCTTTGCATGGCTTTCTTTACCAGGACCTGCCCATGGTCTTTTCTGCAAAGATGCTTTCTGTCCTGCTGGAACTAAGCCTGTACTGCTGCATGGTAAATTATTCCAACCTAGATGCAAGACTTAGCATTTGCCTTTGTTGAATTTAATGAAGTTTCTGTCAGCTCATTTGTCCTGTCTGTCAAGGTTCCTCTGCAATCTTCCTGTGAGTGCAGTCCGCCCCATTTTCCAGGTCATTAATATAGACATGAAAACAGTGCTTCCTCTAGCGGCAATCCTTGAGGGACATCACTAGTCACTGGCCCCCAACTGAATTTTGCACCACTGATCACAACCCTCTGATCTTGGTGGTACAACCGATTTTCACCTTACAGTCAACATTTGCAGTTGATATCTCAACAAATCTGGCTATAGGAATAATATGGGAGACAGCATTGAAAGTGTTGCTAAAATCCAGGTAAAAAGCATCTATTCCCATTGTCTTCAGAGTCAGCCATCACAGATGACAGTTAAGTTGGTCAGCCATGGTTTGCCCTTGGTAAGTCTACGCCAATTGCTCCCAATCACTGTCTTGTCCTTCACGTGTTTACACATGGCTTCTAAACTTTGTAACTTTCCCAGGAACTGAGGTTAGGCTGACCAATCCCATGTTACCTGGATCCTTCTTGAAGATGGATGTGTGGTGTGTGCCTTTCTCCAGTCATCAGGAATCTTCCCTGATCACCACAACCTTTCAAAGACAAGAGAGAGCATCCTCATTGCAACACTGGCCAACTCCCTCAGCACCTTCAGTCAGATACAGCCTACTTGGTCACATGGACTTAAGTATGTTCAATTGGCTTAAGAATTACCTAGCTCTATCCACTCCTGTGGAGGATAATACCTGATACCCTAGTCTCTGCTGGTAGGCTCAGGAGCCTGGGAGGTCTAAAAGAACAGACTTTAGTAGTAAAAAGCAAGGCAAAAAAAGGCACTGAGGACCTTGGCCTTTTCCACGTCCTTTGTCATTAGATCCTCTGCCCCATTGAGCACTGGGCACAGTTTCCCTAAACTGCCTTTTGCTGCCAATGTACTTACAAAAGTCCATCCTGTTTCTTTTACAGTCCTTGATTCAAGTGAGCTCCAGCTTTCCTAAGCTCATCTCTACAAGCTTGGGCAATGCCTCTATAGGAAGTAACCAGGAAGCCCATCCCAGCTTCCACCTTCTGTATACTTTGGCTTTGCTTATCTTCAGTCAAGATTCTCCTGTTCATCCACGCTGGTCTTCTGCCATATCTGTGTGTCTTTCTGCACACTAGCATAGCCCACTCTAACTCTGATGAGGTTGTCCTTGAAGGTCAACCAGCTGCCCTGGGGCCTTTTGTCCTCCAATGCAGACTCCTATGGGATCCTGTCAAGAAGATTCCTGAACAAGCCAAAGTTTGTTCTCCTCAAGTCCAGATTTGTGATTCTATTTGTCTTTTTAATTTTTTTCAGATTTTTAAACTTTACAGTCTCATGGTCAATGCAATTAAGTCCGCCACTGACCTTCACATCTTTAGCCAGTTCTTGTTTGTGAATAACAGGTCTGCAGAGCACCTGCCCTTATTGGCTCACTGATTGTCAGGAAATTGTCTTCAACACATGACAGGCATCTCTTGGTTTGCGTGCACTCTGCTGTGTTATATTGCCCTTCCAGTAGACACTAAGTTGTTAAAATCTTCCATGATTTTACCAGTCATGAGACTTCCTTAAGCTGGTCAGAGACTTCATCTACTTCCTCCTTTTGGTCATGCAATTTGTAGCAGGTTACTTCTTTGTTACTCAGGGTGGTCTGTCCCATGATCATTACCCACAGCTCTTTACTGGCTTGTCACCTGCACCAAGGCAAAGCTCTGTGCATTCAAGCCACTCCTTTGCCCAGAATGTTACGGTCACTTTTATGTGTGACTGCTAACATAAAATGGCACAGTGCTCATTCGTTATGGAGAGAACTATTTCTGCACTAATTAACTTGCCTGTACCTCAAAGACTGTTATAGCTTCCAATGCGTTTTTGCAATTCAAGTGATTAATTTTAATCCTACAACTCTATGGGAACAATAACCTCAGGGCTTGTTTTCCCCAGCACTTTGAGATCCACAGATTAAATACACTGTGTAATCACACATTATTAATTTCTTTTCTCTTTCAGCGGACCAAAAAACCACCATTTAAAGCATATTCCACATATAATGGGATAGCTAACATTTTATTCACAGATGTAATAGAGAGTTGCATACAAGTGATATATTTATGTCTGCTTCTATGTATAACTAAAAGATCTGTGTTTTGAAGAATCATTCATTTCATCTGAACTGGTTTACTAAATCCTACCAGGTACATCACTCATCTAAATGAACTGGCTTTTAAAAATTTATTACACCACTTTGTTTTCATTTATTCATTCACCCCCTTTGAGTGGCATGCAAATGGTCCACTATAGAAATGGAAAAAAATAGCATCTTTTTGGTTTGGTTTGGTTTTTTT
This sequence comes from Ciconia boyciana, assembly GCF_034638445.1. Classification (NCBI taxonomy): domain Eukaryota; kingdom Metazoa; phylum Chordata; class Aves; order Ciconiiformes; family Ciconiidae; genus Ciconia; species Ciconia boyciana. The sequence continues at coordinate 84,872,710 of NC_132935.1, forward strand.
TCTTAAATAAAGTATTTTTGAATTTATATATAATTAGCATGACAGCTTTGGATTACTGTAAAGTAAGGAAAGAAATAAAGGAGAATCTCATCAGTAATAAATAAATGCACCACTGTATATTCATAATGACTCACACACTTCATGTGTAGACATTGTTCTCCTGTGAGAAGTGTATATAGATACATTTCTTTCCAACTTCTATTTTATTTCATTTTACACATTAACTAAAAAATACTGATGTCTTTCATCACAGAAATATGGCTTATCAAGACAGTAACTTTTGTTTTGGTGCCTCAGATTTTAGTAATTCTTACAGAAGCTTAATACTGATAACCCCAAGTAACCCCAAATAACCTAGAGGTCATTTTTGGGAAAAAAAAACAAAAAAACAAAATAATGAATTTTGACTTCTTTTAATTTACTTTCTGAGCCTGGTGGGTACAGGGAGATAATGTTTTAAATCTTTCTTATATGCCAAATGAAGCAGAATCCTGCTGATTTTCTTTCTAAATTAAAACTGGAATTCTAAAATAAATTGCTTGGTTCCAGAAACTGCAGCTTAAGAAAGCACATATAAAAGGAGAAAAAAGCATTGATGGAATGCTGTTCTCACACACACTTTCAGGAGGAGCTGACTAGCCTACAGGCCAAATGATTCTTCCAAAAAAGGTCTTTTAAAATAATAGCAAGAGGAACTGAGTGACAGTATGGAAAAAGGCTGTCAAAGAGAAAAAAAGCTTATATGAAGTGTATAAACACACCAGTTCCTCCTCTTTCTTCTCACAGTTGCCCCACACTTAATTTGCTGTTCATTCATCTGTGCAGGCTGGAACATATAGTCTCTGTCTTTGCTATTAATTTGCATTCTGCCTTGGACAACCAAGAGCCCCTGTATGTGGATCTGCAACTTACTGCCATACAAACTCTTGGTCTGTGGACTGGACTTTACAACTGGAGTGAAGATAGTGAGTGTGGCCACAGTTTTAAAGGCACCCAAAATACATGTGTAGAACAGACAAGTCTACTCTGAATTCTAAATAGTTAACAGGTGAACTGCATAGAGATCCTCTCTGGGAATCTCCAATACCTTCAGGTGCATCGTTAGTGGATGAGAAGGATGAAGATCACAGCTGAGGAAGCTAGATTGCTTCAGTGGTAAGCATGAACTAGGGAGAGAAGGGTCACTACAAGTTAGCTCAAATAAAGCTGGCACTGTAGCCAAGAATAAAAAAAAAAATATTTTGCATGTTCATCAGTGCCCTTTTTTACTGTATCTGCTAAAGACATAGCCATAAGCAAAACACCTCGGTCACTTTATTAAGAGTCTGCAGATCATCCTGTCTGTTTATAATGCACATAACTTGTATAACTTACATATGCAGTAGAAAGCAGTGTGCAATAGTAAACTCACAGCAGGATATAAAATTATCTCACATATACATTCCTTGATGAAAAATACTTATTTTTCAAATAATAAGGAAGCTCCCCACATGTGAGATGTAAAGTCTAACAACCATGCAAAGAGGTCAGATTATGTGGGCTTAAACCTCTGTTTCTTTGCTTCTTTGGATTTACACTCAATTACAGAAATAGAAATGAATATTTTATTGTACCTATATAAGAATACAAGTTCTCATTCACTAAGCTAGTATACACTTCTTTGTGGTTTATTTTGAAGAGGTTTATAAAATATTAATGAAAGCATCAAAAGAAAATGTAAAAAATACTCATTTTATTTTTAGGTCTCTTACGTACTCACTGAAACACTCAACAGTAAATAAAGAGGAGTAATGCTAATCATGTTTTCCCTAGTTAGATAAGCTCCACAGTGGAAAGACTTGAGCATGATCACAGCTGTATCAGTAAAGAAAGTTTTCTCTTGTTCTTAGGGCTCACCACTAAGGGAAAGTTTAGGAACAACATGTTCAAGACTTCTTTAAGAACAACTAAAGCTCATAATCTGCTGCTGTCATAATTCCAGAAATAGGATATATGTCTGTAAAATAAGAAAATTATTTCAAGAGTTAAATAATCCCATTTTTTTCACTTTAACTTTCTTTTTTAGCCCAGACTGTCCCCTGTACCAGAAATATTTACTTTGTCATCAAGATATCTCTTTATCATCTAAGTCTACATAATAGCAAAGCAAATAATCATGCTCCAAGACAACACTCAAAAATACAACAGCACAAAAGATTTCTGTTCATCTGTTAAACCTAGCTCACAAAACTGAGCTCAAGACCTCCATCAGATATCCCATCCCCCCCTCTACAGCATGCATGCATTCAGCATTTATGCCTTTCATTTGTTTGACAGCTGCTGTGAAATAAGGTTATTACAGAAATATCTTCAAAAGTGATGATACTGATGGAAAAAGAGTGGGTTTTTTGGCTCATTTGGACAAAGCAAAGTATCTTGTGTGTGTAATAATATTTCACCAAAGTTACAACACATAAATATAAACAACTGTATTTGTCTGATCTAATGCCCATTACTTGAATGGGCTGAAAGAGTCCTCCAGATTTGGCTGTATAGAACAGAGAACATTAGGTCAAATTAAAATTGGAATCTCTCTACAAACAACAGCACCTGTCTCCCTGTTGTATAAACACACAATTGTGGAAGACATGGAACTGGGAAAAGGTCACAAGAGAAGGCAAGAGCGTACATTTTTTAATAAGACATTTATTTACATCTAAATATGCACGAGTTTCTATCTATCTATATGTATACATGATATATTCTACATCAATTTTAATCAGGTTTTGGCTTCAGACTGCATTTATATTCCTGCACATAGCATGCTTTTCTATGCCATAGAATATTATCAGACCAGACCATGCAAAGGCACTCTGTGTCTGGGTTGGATGGCTTGCTTACTGGATAAGAAACCCAGTTAGATTTCATAACAAAATGAAATTACATTACAAAATACACTTTTCCTAGTTAATTCCAATAAAACCTGAAGTGGTTCAGTTGGGACGGCAGCAGTGTGTTTGATCTGCAGTGAATGACATATAGCTCAGAAGACACCCTGCTGCAGTTTTCACATCAGAAGATTCAGGACAGGGAAGGTTCCTCCTGCTTATTCCAGGGGCTGGGTCTTAAAATCAGGATCCTGGATCAGAAGTGGTTCCTTTCACTGGGATCCACCTTATGCCATTAAAAACCTGTCCTTCATTACTCATTTCAGGAAGCTGAATGAGCAACACAAAGCCTTAACCAGCTTCAGCAGTGACCCTTCCTATCAGGGCGTATGAGTCGTTAATACAAAGGCAGCATGGTGCAACACAGACTGAGGTACAGGAAACAGAGTTCATACTTAGTGCAGGGACTAAGGTCTTTTCCTATGTTCCTTCCTTCCTCTCCATTACCACAAAACAATTCCAGCTGTTTTCACATCAGTGTGAAAATGTAAGGGCTTATTACTATAAGTTCTCTTTTTTTCTTTTTTTTTTTAATGACTTAACATTTTAAAAGAATTAAAACCTTAGGATCCTTTTTATACAAGTATAAATCAAAGTCCAGCACAAAAGATCTTCATTCTCCTCAGGCCAGTCAAACAAACTCTTCATGTGTGAAATGTAAATGAAGTAAACAAATTCAAGTGAAGGATCTGTCAGTATCTGACACTCTCCTTACTACAAAAGGATCAGTATTAACCACATCCTATAAAAACATCTCTGATGCCTTTCTGTGCTGAAGGGGTTTTTTTGTTTGCCTCTTTAAATACCTGATCTAAAATAAAATAAGATAATGACACAGGAATCAGATTTCTTTTAACTAATCCTTTGGTTTTCACTGTATACAGTGTATACACGGTAGGGTTTGTCTACAGTCATGTAAATAATAGTATAGGAAGAAGGGAAAAAATGGTAATAAATAAGGGTCTGTGAGACTCAGGCTCCTACACAACATCAATAAGCCTCTTCATGCCTCAATATCATCATCATTTGCACAGTGTGTTGGATGAAAGTGTGGAACCACAAACTCTGGACAATCAATTAAGTCAAAATAGGGTAGATATAAATCCTGTGATGGTCCTGCCAAAAGAGACAAGCATCTCTTTACTGAAGGGGAAGAGCAATCACAGACACACCGAGGTAACAGCTGGAGTTTTGATGGCTGGAATACAGGGAAAAAAAGTCCTTTGAGGACAGTTAGTTTAAAGAGTACGTGTATGCTTAAGCATTATGATTGGTATGGTTTAGGAGGCATCTTCTGTCATCTTTTTTTATATACCCTGAGAATTCCAAGGCACTCAAGATGTTTCTATCTATATTATAATAAACAAGAACACGTTATGAAAAGAGAAGAAATGAATTAATTTGAATTTTATGAGTTGGTGGAGAAAACCAGGAGTAAATGCTTGTCACATTATAATAAGTTTGATTTGTGTGATTGACTTCAATAACATTAGGTTTACATCCGTGATTCCTGCAAGGTTTGTTGGTTTTGTTGGTTTTCCCCACCCTCAAACAAGTTCTGAAGAAATAGCCCACAGCTTTTTAATAAATGGAGCGGAAAACACACATCAGAACAAAATATGTGACTTAGTTCATAAACTCTTTGATTCATCAGAGAAAAAAGGCATGCAGTTAAGGAGGACTCCCAGCTTAGTGTCAGTGTACTGTCAAGAAATTTTTTCAGTGAAACTCAGAAAATATACTATAACTGCAGATAGCCATTGAAGTCCTACACATTTCTTGGCTATAATGGTGACAATTTCTGAGTTTCTGCACAGGCAAAATCACTACTTTCTCTTTCAGTCATGCCCCCACCCCTAAGGGGACTGAGGAGAGTGTAGGGATGGGAGGAAGGGAAAACAAGGGTAAAAATCCTTATCTACAAACTTTTTAATGTGATGTAAGGTCTCTTGAGGTTCTAGGTTAAAGGCAGCTGTGCGTGGGATGCCAGGAATCATGGCTGACTGCCCAATAGTCCCAGCAATTTTGGAAATTACTCTTGGTGGACAGATAAAAGGGAGCCATTCTACAAGTAAAACTCAAAAACCACTATAACCAAATGTTCTCTGCCTACTAAGAAGGCCTCCTGCCTAGCTGTTTCTCTTCTAAAATAGGTCCTGCAACTGCTTTATCACACTATGTCTGATTTTAAAAAAGAAAAAAATGTTTCATCAAGCTAACTCTAACGAGCTCAGAGCACTTGCATGAAACTGAGCTGAGCAGATGGAAATTCAGTTCTTGGCTGAAGATGACATTTGAATTCAACTGTCCTGTGATCTGCAAATGTTATTCCATAATATTTACTCTTTTGGTCCCATGAATCACAAAGAATGTAACCTAAAACATAACTCTCCAGTATACATAAAATTTTTGCATACACACACACATTATATAGCAATAACTTCAGAGATTTTTTTATTGTACTGTACCTTCTCTTTCACTCCTATTTGCCTTGCAATATTTCTGATTCAATTTTAATCATAAGGTCATACAAAATCCAGAAAATAAACCCAAAGCACTACTGTGTTTCAACTATAAAACAGAGAACATACATACCTGACAAGACAATAAACTGTTTCAATTTTCATAACCATCCCTTCAACTCTCTCACTCCTCACTTTACATTAAGACTATTCTGAAATTAAAGAATATAGTTTCTTAGAAGGAATGAGAAAAAAACAATAGTTAGGAATGCACATGCTTATATCATTGGCTTGAATCCATGTTATCTTTCCAGTATATTGATGTTTACAAGATTCTCTAATAATACAAAAAAGATTTTAGCATTGAGTCTTTATGGAGGCAGAGTTTAAGACAGTTTGGCTTCCACACCTCTGAAGCTCTATAAAGTTAAGAGATTTTAGTTTCCTCTTAATTTGTCCTGGATTCTGAATTTTGTCAGCTTAACATTGTTTTTTTGTAATAATTGAGCATTCACACAGAATACCACCAGCCTGAAAAGTTTTTATTTAAATAAGCTAGTAATTTTTAAGGCTATTATACCAATAAGGAAATAAGTTTTGTTCCATTCTATAATTCAGGATGTTGAGAAGAAACAGCTCAAATAATCATGAAGAGTATTGCCAAAGAGTAAATTCATGAGCAGGACCCTATGCATTTTGCCAAGGATAAGTAACTCCCACCATCTTCAAAAGAAAATTACTCCAGAGAACTGGTCCCAGGTCACAAAACTCTTTCTGTTTTCTATTCACATAGCCATTGGCATAAATATATATTGCTATAGCTGAATAAGGTTAGAATGTTTTTGTTGTAGAATGCTTAAATTCCATAGGAAATTGCTGTTGACTACATCTATATCAGAAAAACAAACATGTTATCTTGTTATTTTAAAATTATTGTTTCAAAATATTTTAAAATATTTTTTATTAGTCATAGTCTAAAAAAAAATCAATTATTTGATGATTTCAATGATTTGAAACTACATTTTCCAGAAGTTTTCATTTTGTTCTAAAACAATCTTTTCGCAAGTTTTGACCATCAGAAGTTAGAAAAATGAAAAAAAATACAAGCTTTAATGCTACACTTGAAAATGCAGAGTATAGCATTGACAAAATATAATAAAAAGAAGAAATCAGCAATATTAAATAACAACAAACAAATATCTAATAGTCTATAAGGTTCAAACCTCTTATGCTAGGAAAACTCTTCCTCATTGGAGTCTTATAATAACTAGTAGTACTTTTGTCACAGACTAGCAGTAAGGTTATATTTATTTATTCAGTAATGCATGAGAAGGTGCATTATTTTTCAAAATAAATAGTTGCATTCTGTTAGACCACTGAAAGCCAAAGAAGTGAACAAAGGCAAATATAATAACACAAGGTGGGAAACATATACTCTATTGTAGAAAAAGCTATTGCTGCAAAGTAAAGCTCTCATTATTAAGAGACAAAGAATTAAAGGAAGACAAAAGACAATTTACCTACTTAGGTGTTCGTGGGGCAAACATTATACTGACATATATAAACTTAGAGAAAGAAATCATGTTCAAATATTTTTTCCTATCAAAACTGAGATGTAACGTTGTGAGAATGCTACTAATCATATTACTGTTCTGCTAAGAGATAAAATTGGCTGCAAAAATTTGATGCATCTGTAGTTTTCAGGCAGGTAATAAGAAAACACCTGCTTTTTCTATGCATGACTCTGACATTAATGTTAAGCACCTCTACTATAGCTTGGGATTTTAACAGTAATCAGAGCACCCTACCAGAACCCACACTGCTCAGTGCTCCAAAATGAATGGCTGAGCTGGATAAATGCCAGGAGCTTAAGGTATCTGTTTTCTATCTTCATAATTAGTGACAAAGCATGAATTGAATACTTAAAGGAGTGAAAATGTCCTTAGACTGATTCTTAGTATGCAAAAATCATCCTACTAAATTATCTTCTTGGCTGGCATCATGAAATGTGTGATCTGGCACAAGGTATAGCTCCAGCTCAGCCTAAACTCCCACAATGTTATAGGAATGGAACTATAATATTCTGTGATGGCTCTGAAGATAAAGCGTGTCAGTGTCATGGTGAATTATTTTATGCACAAGATGCAGGAAAGAACAAGCCATTTGTTCAAAGTACTCAGTTAATTGCAGAAAAAACACTCCCCAAAATAGAACAGATTCTTTGGTGCATTCACTGAGGAGGCAGATTAATTTTACTACTGTGATATACTTCACATTTTCTAAAATAATAATTATATATGGAATTATGCCTCTTTTCCCACTCACCCATTCTGATCTAAAAGGAAACATGCTTGTACAAAACCTTGCACTTCCTATGATATACTAAAAGTCATAGTAAATAATTAAATCAGCTATGGACAAAAATGTGTTACACTATCAAGAGTACAGTAATAAATGGATACCCCAAACTGTAACTTTGTCTAAACTTGAGAAGAGATGCAAACCTAGATGCTAGCATAACTCTTCCCAAATAAATATATGAATATTCGGGAAAATATTCGGCAAACCTTTGGGAATTTTGGAGGACATGAACTGTTGGCTATTTGCTGAAGACTGTGTGGATGAGCAGTCCTGATAAAAGCCTGAGAGAATGTGATAAAGGTGATAACTAAAAGTTATCCCTTCATATTCATGAGAAGGTGTGATACATAACTTAAAAAAAAAAAAATCCACACAAAAAAATATTACCTTCCTGAGATCTATTCTTCACTTAAAAGTTTCCACTGTTGCTACAAGATACATCCTGCAGATTCCATTTTTGCCTTAGTGTTAACTTGGCTACTCTGTCTTTCAGTAGAATACCAGTAAATTGATGACAGGGGCTTTTCAAAACTTGGTAGAAGTGTTACATAGTTGGGCAGAGTAGCTGGTGATCTTAAAAATGTAGCTAAAACACTCCTTGTTCTTCATTCTCCTTGTTTTGTAATGCTTGGTGCCATGTTTCATGTAATCCAGGGCCAATACCATAAACTCTCACTTGAATCTTCTTTTCTCTCACCTTCAGAATCAAGAACAATAACTTCTCATACAAGTGGGAATAATTTTCTCTTTCTCTAATGCTAATAATACTACAAGAAGTGTTCTGGAAATGAATAAAAAGTATCTATTTTGGAACACAAACATAACATTTTACATATTTTTATATTTATAGGAAAAGGTGTTCATAAGTAGTATTTAGAATACCAGGATCTCTCTCACTTTTTTTTCTAGATGGAAAGTATTGAATTTGACCTTTCTGTCAAATTAAACCTCATGAGTTGCAATTGCCTATCTTGAAGATGACATACTGCAGTCAAACATTTGTTTTGATTGGCTGCTATGGAAATTAAGTGGAAGGTTCATTCCATAGTCCTTTCTTGTTTGTTCTCTTTTTTCTACTTTAATAAGGAAATAGATTATCACAATCATTCTGCAAGCTATTTTTCTTTCAGATGGTTACAGCAAGTGATTGACAGAGAGAGCTTTCCTCTTTCCTTGTTTCCATATGTCTCATCTACTTATGTTGGACAACACAGACAGCATATCCAAGATTATTCTTAAACCTATTTTTCAGAATACTAATTATTCTCATGTCCCAGATAAAAATATCAAACTAGCCTAATACTCACACACATCCTCCGATCATGTTCACTTGCTAAATCAGAAGTTTCTATTTACCCCCTTTTTCTTACCCGTTGAAACTTCAAAGTAGCTCTCACCGATCTGTCTTTAACATGGTGTGCAAGTACAAATCCAACATCCATTTCTTACTTCTTGTAAAGGAATCAACAACTACTAGTCAATCTGGTCGAGTATATCTATGGCTTCATTAATAATGGCAAAGATAAAAAACTGAGAGCTTTCTAATGCTTTCAAATGATGGAGAGAAAAAAAAACAGCCCAAGAATTACATTCTTTGTTTTCTGAAGAACAAGGAACAATCTCATAAGAGCTATGATGGCTACAGACACATAAATGACTTCTTGAGCAAGGGAAGAACTTGCTTAAAACTCCTTTCCTGTAACACCTTGCAGTCCATTGCAAATGTACAGGGTACACAAGACAGTAGTTTAAATAACAGGAGCTAAAACCTTGTGAAGCATTAAGTTCAGCACTGTAAGCTCAATAAAGTATTTCACAAGCAGATTCAAATGAAAAAAAATTTTGATTAATGACTGCTGGTTATCATTCTGAAATATTGGGAAATCACACACACACACACAAAAATCCCAAACAGGCTATTATATAGATATGAAAAGCACAGTCATCAAAACTTTTGTTTCAGGGGCCTTAACAAAGCACACCTAAAATACAATTTCCATAAACCCATGTTCTTTCCTGAGTCACAGAACAGAAAGATTGAAAGTGTGGCAAGTATATTATACCTAAATTATTTTCAAATGCCTTAAATGCATATGTTAAACACATCAGCAGAGTGATAATACAACATTCATGATCATGTTTCACCCTTGGGCACAATTCTAGCCCAGCAAGAATGGGATCTCCCTTCTTGTGGAGAAACTTGAATAAACCTGAACTGCAGACGTACAGCATAAGCCTTCAGTTGTGCTTCAAGCCGAGATTTGGACTAACTTTCTATGGTTAAGTGGGGACAATCCCTACAGAGGACAACTCTAAGGAGTCCGTCCCTTGTCCCTGGAGTGCTGTTGCTCTCCTAGGAGCAGAAGTATAAGACAAGAGTGAATGATTTGGCTACTGAGTTCAAACCCCTTCTATTGCAGAATAAATTTTATCTTATTTATTTGTGTGGTGTCCAGCTTCACAACCCCAGAGTACCTTTTGGATTAGGGAATTGAATATGAAATTAATAGGGCCTCAACTTATTAGAGCATCCTTCCCCTCATCAAGCAGGCTAAAAAGAATATGGAGTGAAAAACCACATGCTTCCTTCTCCACTCGGTATATCAGCAAGTAACTGTACAGAGAACAGCAGAGAAAGTAAGCTGAATTATTATCTGAGCTGGAATAAATTACTTGCTCCATATAGCAAAAGAAGGGCAGGTGCTCTTTTTAGAGCAGAGCAGTGTGCTCTGGTGTGAGCTTAATAAGTCAATCGGACTCTACTGAGACAGATTGAAGACTTCAGTTGTAATGGACCTACTACCAAGAATTTTGTCTATCTTATATTCTCCAAATAATTGTATCATGTTTTTCAAGGCTATTTAATTTAAATCAACTCTTCAGGAACCAGAACCACAACCAGCAAAAGTCTATAACTATATGGGCAGCAACAGAGTTATACAGCTACCAGCTCAGTATTTGCATATCAAAGTCATAATAAAAGGCTTAAAAATGGATTTGAACATACCGCTGTTGCTACTTCTTTAGCAAGAAGAAAAATGTGGAGCAATACAGAGATTTGCTGAACAAATAAACCTGTAGAAAACCAAGTTCCTAAGGTAAGCCTGATAGAAAATGAATATATTCTGCCCAACGCTTTCTACATAAAACTCATTGTTCCCTCTATAGCAGATGATCCCAATTGCAGAGGCTATTCCATCTTGTACAGTGCAGTAAGCTCTTCATGCATAATGAGTAGCATTAACAACAGGCAATAGGCAAAAGTTATGAACTACGCTGTCTTTATCCAAGCATTTATCTCACAGAAAAAGCTGAAGAATTTTGCTGTTTATGTTCTGAAAAAAACAGTCTGCTTGCACAATGTTTGGGCAAGGGATCTGGGGTTTTGGTTGATGGTAAGATCAATATGAGCCAACAATGTGCGCTGGTGGCCAAAAAGGCCAGACGTATCCTGTTGTGCATTAAACACAATATAGCTAACCAGCTGAAAGCAGTGATTGTCCCACTATGCTCAGCACTGGTGCAGCCTCACCTCAAGTACTGTGTGCAGTTTTGGGCTCCACAATATAAGAAGGATATAAAAATATTATCGTGTGTTCAAAGGAGGGCAACAAAGATCGTGAAAGGCCTAGAGGGCATGACTTACGAGGAGCAGCTAAAGATACCAGGTTTGTTCAGCTTACAGGAAGAGGAGACTGAGGGGTGCCCTCATTGCTGCCTACAACTTCCTCATGAGAGGGAACAGAGAGGGAGGTGCTGATCTCTTCTCTCGGGTGTCTGGTAACAGGATGCAAGGGAATGGCTTAAAGCTGCATCGGGGAAGTTCAGATTGGATATCAGGAAAATGTTCTTCACTGAGAGGGTCGTCAAGCACTGGAACAAGCTCCCCAGGGAAGTGGTCACGGCCCCAGGCCTGTCAGTGTTCAAAAAGTGTTTGGACAAAGTTCTTAGATATATGGTTTAACTTTTAGGTTGCCCTGTGTGGAGTCAGGAGTTGGACTCAATGATCCTCGTGGGTCCCTTCCAACTCAGGATATTCTATGATTCTGTGAAATATAATGGCTTCAAAAACTTATACTTCCTTTTCTAAAATGCATCATGTAGTTGATAAAAAAACATGTTCTCAAGACCTTAGGTTGTTTTTTTTTCCAGATAAATTTTTACTAAATACTTTTGAAAAGGGTATTATCTCCTGTGAGTAGGAAGCAAGATATTTTCATGTGACAATAACTTTCCATTGCAAAGAAATACAAAACTACTTTCATATTTCACAAATAGAAGCTTTTTCATACCAAATAGTAGGTGTGCAAAGCAGGTTAAAGAGGTTATTAAGAAATATATATTCTTTAAATGATGGCAAATAGCATACCCAAAATCCAGGCTGAAAAAAGAGGCCTTTAGCTTTTAATATACTTGAAGCACATTCTACAATCCAGGACCGAAAAGAAAAGTTTGTAATTTTTATTTTGTTTAGGCACTCAGTATATGGAACACAACAGGTCAAATTAAATCTCAAAAAGTATATTACTTTTTATCTATGTTTGTTCAAGTTGCATCCATCTATTTATAAAGCAGAAGCTTTGTTATCAGAAGTCTGCCAAAACAAAATATTTCAGTGCTGAGATGCATAATTCATTGCCATTTGGGGTATTAAGAAACATTGCAATACTGAAATACATACAAGCAGTGCGTTTAGCAGGGCACCTGCAAAGAAGCTTATTGGTTTATACAAATTGCACTCCAAAGGGAATGGAGAAAAATCAGTTCATCAGCTAAACAAGGTATTGAAATCAACGCTATTACGGTGGCTTCTTGATAAATACACAGTTCATTATCACTTTATTCATTTGCTGGTTTACATTGGTGATAAGAGCGCAGCTGATCAGTCAAAGGCATCTCTTACACAGTTGGCTGCAGAAATAATCTTATTTTTTATGTAAACCTCCTGAATAACCAAGGTTGATATGTTTGGTTAGAATGGATCATCCAACAATAGCTGTTGAAGCAATATTCTCAGACGCTAAAATGTTTTACCAGATGATTTATAGAGTTTAAATTGTTTATTGACCAACACATACAGTTCAGGATTAGAAAAGCATGCAGACAACTGTTCCATTTCCATTGAGACTGAAGTGATATCATTTTGCAGAGGTCTGGTTGGAGATACTCCATTAACATTCTAATGAAAAACAACTCCCAAAATGTAGAAGTAAAATATACGGTCACAAGGACATTTTTTAATTCAAGGTTTCTGTTTCCTTGAAAACACAGACCACTTATGACCAAAGAAAGAATTAATTGTTGTCAAGTACAGTGAAATCCAAAATGGAAAAGTTTTTAGGTACTTATACACAGAATAAGCATCATGCTCACCTTCTGGCTTACAGCAATTACTATCTTATTGAAAACAGTTACAGCAGAATCATCACAAATGGGCCATTCACTGAAAAGTTTAAATTTTCATCGTAGAGTTTCCTGGTTATGTAATTTAAGTACAGAATTAATAAATAATCATGAAAGTTTACATTAAACAGGAAACTTTCAAACTCCTTCACTAGTGAGAAAGACAAAAAAAAAAAAACAGTGTTAATCTTGGTTAGGTCATGTAAATGAAATGGCATGACATGAGTGGTTTTTTAATAATGTCTAAAGATCTAGGTCCTTAAGTTGTGTTTTCAAAAGACAAGCAGCAAAAGCTTTATCATTGTAAATTGTCATTTGAAAACTTCAAAGTTTTTCAAGGTCTTATATTCTTCACTGTAAGAACAAATTCAGATTATTGCCTTGCAAATATTTATTCAGTGAAATAATCCTAAATCAATGTCCTTTATAGGACAAAATTCCAGCTCTTTGAGTCAGGATTGCTTCTATTTTCACCAATACTTGTGTTCAAGCATTAAGAAACATATAAATCCACTTCCTACACATACACAGACAAAACCTATTCATTTTTCATCTTATATCCAGAATGCTTGTTGTCAGAGCTTGATTCTGGTAACTGAGTCTTTCTTCACTTGGTAGTCAGTCTGTGAACCACAGTTCCCTAGTACGCACAGTCCTCCATCTTCTGCTCAAACACCATCTATCACTCCAGTGTTGAACAAACTACTGTTCAAACTAAACTATCTTTAAGTTTTGGGTCACCCACATTTGGTCTTTAGTGACTATCAGAAAAAGCCTTTCATTAGTGTGTTTTGGTGATAGCGCTATGTTATACACGCTATCGAGACATTGTGAAGTGGCTCTTGCCTATATAAAGACAGAATATTTATATTTCACCATACTGAACAACACTTGCAGAAGCATCACCTTTTGTTTGTATCTGAGAAAAAACCCACATATTAAAATTGTTTAAGTAATACCTACAAAAAGAATGTATTATAAATACGTATTTGACAGCAAACTGGTGTTCCACATGATGAAAATTTTCTTTTCCTAACATTGTTTTCCATAAGCATCTAAAATTCTTATTTTAACAGTCCATAAATTGTCATCCTTCTGACAGTTTCTGTCTCCTATACCCACATTCCTGAGTATCCCTCCCTTCACCTGACAGTCAGAGATTAAAGCAATTCTACTCTCGCTCAATTTTGAGATTTTTTCTGCAGTTAAAGCATATGTTCTTACTGTGTTCTTATATTGGTAGGTTCTAAATATTTTAGATATCTATAATTATTTTTCAATTATGAGAATTTCATTCAGAATAGGTTTTTACTTAGGCTTCTTGATGATATTGTCTAATTCTGCTTTGCAAATTGCATTTTTAAAAATTGCTGCTTAGCAGTTTTAGCTATTTCTCATATATAAGCATGCTGTAAGAGAACAAGCAAGTAATCATAATAATCCCCCAGAAATTTCAATACAGTCCAATAAAGCAAATAACAAAATCTCCTTTCAGATGTACTAGCATAATTCAGGAATAACTTCACCATTTTGGTGAGGCACTCTGGTGTAGTCCAGGAATGAGTCAGAAAAAAATTTCCTTGCACAATTTTCCACGGGTATATTAGAAAGTTTGCAAAAATTGAATTATTAACTAGGATACAAGATTTTTATCCAATCATATATTTACAGCAGAAATTACAAAAGTGCATCAATTGAAGTCCTTTTAATTGCAAACCATTTTAACTTTGAAGACTGTCCCTATGTGATACAATTAGCACCTTCTTTCGCAACAGCCCTAGAAAGAAACATGCTTCATAACACTACAAGCTCAGAAATAGATAGCTATATCATAAAAACAAAATCAAAATAACTCAAGTAGTTTCCCGATTGTGGGATATTTAGTAGAAGGTGTTATCACATAGCAGTCTCTCCCCCTAGAAACAGTACTTATTTTTGTAAAATTTATAGGAAACTTTACATCTTTGAGACTTCTAACCATCTGTGGAATTTGGCAAGAACTGGCCAATGGTTTTAAAAGTTGTTAGCAGTGGAGGAGGGCAGGATAACAGATACACATACATACACAGACAGTATGTATTATTAGATTGAGTTCCTTTTCCTTTACATGCTGCAGCAGTGTACTAATGTAAAAGATATTTAAATATACATTCCAGATTGTCTTCACTCTGTCTAAAATTTAAGATTTAGCTAATTGGGATGGAATTCAGAATAAGGCATACATGATGTATTAATGTTGAACATGTAACTTTAGAATATTTAAATCTAACTTAGAATAGACTTTAGAATATTAAATCTAAAACATGAGAAAAGTGTCCTCCTGGTTACAACCTGTAAAGGAAACATCTAAATATGAGATGACTTTTTCTATTTTGGAACTTAATGAAAGAAAATCTATGCAATTCCTTCACTATTCAAACACAAACACAAAGTTAGATTTGTGAAGAAACCTATGAAGTCAGTTCATACTCAGAGCTTCCACTGTGTAGAATGTCAAGAATTTTGTATCTGATTATTCTAAATGGCAATGTGTCCAAATTCAACCTGAAGATGCATCAGCTTTTTCTAAAAAGAGACTAGAAACATACACACAATGACACTACAAAGATGCAAGAGATACAATCCATATTTTAGTTAAAATTACTTTTTATTGGCATATGGATATCATTCTTAACAGACATGCAAAAGTTTCAAGAAATAAAACCACCCAAGGTCTAATTCAGATGTGTTGTCCTCTCCTTACGGAAGAAGCTCAAAATAAAGGCCGTAAAAGGAATCTAACTGTATTAATTTATCTCAGCTCAGGTATCAACAAAACATTGATACAAGATTTTTACAGAAGAAATTACTGCAAATGAGATATCCATAATCACACTGGCTGAATCAGAATTAAGATCAGGTCTTTTGGATTCATTCGCTTTACTCATAAAACACCGTCCTGTGTACAGCTAAATACTATCTGATCATTATATGTGCAAAGTGATCAGAGTATCACTAACCACAGCAATACTCAATAAGGACCAAGGATGACTAGTACCTGCAACAGTCTGTTACCTATCCAGTAAAAGACCGGATCATGACCTTTACTATGCACAAGCTGCTTCTGATAAGCAACATTTGGAACTGGGATATCTAGGAAATACATATTCAAGTCCTTGCACAAGAAACAGGTTTCACTGGTAGAAGAAACACTATCTTAAATTGTATTTCAATACTGTAAAAGAGTCAAATAACTGATATTATTATCTGCGTCACTTTATTCATTAGCCAGTACTGAACCCATAAATTTCATACAGCTATGTGAGCAAACAGTACACACTATTTCAAGTTATAATTATCCACTAGCTATTAGAAGTTTCTCCATTCCAGGCAATTTAATTGGTTGAATAACATTTTCTCCTTTCATAGTGAGGACTCACAAAAAGTACTTCATAATACACTAAGACAAAATCTATTGTTCTTTAATTTCCAGGACAAATGTAAGATCATAGTGTAAAGGGATTACCATTTTCCTGTTTCTTGGGAGTAACATATAGAAATATATTGTATGTACATGGCACCATATTACTTTTTATACTACCTTTTTATACTAAGAGAGCAAACATAATAATATAAATGGAATCATTTAAAAGTTATGAAGGAATACAGGATTTTAAGTATGTAAGATGCGCTTCATAATTCAAATGTACACAAAGATATACAATTGAGTGACTTGGTATGCCTAACATAAATTAGCATTTGGAGAGCAAGAAAAAGAGGAAGAAGAGCAACTGATACTATATGATTCATCAGTCATAGTCCAGCAGTTCAGGTGCATAACCACAACATAGCCTTTTCACAAACTGCTTTAGTCTAATAACATTTTTTACGAGCTATGGAAAAAGGAAAGCAGTGTTATAAAATAAAATGTTTTTAAAAGGTGTCAGGATATGCCTAGCTTTTAAAATTTATCAACATAAAGATATGTTGGATCCCCAGATTCTTTAGGAGTTTAGGTAGAACTGCTTGTCAGGAATACTGGTTTTAATTAGTATTTGGAAAGGAGATTAAACCTTTCCCTTTCAAATGCCATTTCAACCATATTTACTATCTGCTCTCAGTGAGATAATGTTCTTTGGAATAAACTCTGTAGAGAGTCATATCTAAAAAACTTGCAGAAATAGCAACTACTGCAGAGTTCACTGAATAAATAGGATACTCCTCACACTGTAAATGATTTCAAGTTTACGCTTTCATTTTCCACCTCTGAAAACTGACATCATTTCCAAACCTCATCTGCCAGAGAGCCTGTCTGCATCTCTTTTCATACAACGGTATTTGTCATGATCACAAGCTTTTCAGCTGAAAAAAAACCCTCCAGTCTGTGTGACAAATAACAGGATATTTCATATGAAAAATCTTTTGCAAATGACTTCCTTCCTGGATCTGATGACTCACAGGACACAACACAAAACCCTTTTCCCAAGCATAATGGACAGAGCGAATGGAGAAAAGCAACTTTGAAAAGTTGTAAATTAAGTGTTTTCATTAAGATATACTCCACTATCTGCTCCTCAGTAGTAGCGTAGTACTAGACAGTAGTATAGCCTCTGCATATCGTTCAATACAAACTCAGTAACACACTTTCATAACTCACCAGTCTTTTCCCAAGTAACAAGTGATAGGACAAGAGAAAATGGCCTCAAGTTGTGCCAGGGGAGGTTTAGATTGGATATCAGGAAAAATTTCTTCACTGAAAGGGTTGTCAAGCACTGGAACAGGCTGTCCAGGGAAGTGGTTGAGTCACCATCCCTGGAGGTATTTAGAAGATGTGTAGATGTGGTGCTTAGGGACACGGTTTAGTGGTAGACTTGGCAGTGTTAGGATAACGGTTTGATTTGATGATCTTAAAGGTCTTTTCCAACCTAAATGACTCTATGATTCTATGAACTTTCAAGCCTGTCCCTCAAATGTTATACATGTACCATCCCTGACCAGAGGCAACAAAATGAGGAAACATTTTCTATTACCTAAAACCAAAAATACAAATAACTTTGCACCATCATCTCAGCTAATTCTCCCTTCCAAGTATTACAAAGATCTGTAAGATCTGTCTGAAGTGGCCGTCCCTTTCAGAGGACACTTCTCTCACATTTCCAACCCTTGATAGATCAGAGAAAGATAGCATTTTCCTTTCTTTTCACTTAAAATTTCCCTTCTCACTACTCTTTCTCTTCCACTGAGCAGCACTACATTCAACTTTCATCTCAGTGTCTGTCTAGGTCCAACATCCATCATCTATTTGCTGAATTTCCAAATAAATCTCTCTGAACTTTCTATCATGTCATACTTCATGCTCACAATTTCTCCATAAACATTACTTCATTCTCCAGTTTAAATCTCTCCTTTACCACCATTCTAAAAATGAAGCCCTTATGTATCATGCTGACAAACATGTTTTATTTTCTGTTACTCCTGATTCTGTCAGCAATCATTTGTTGTCCACACCAGCTTTGCTGGTGATTTGGCCTCACTCATAAATTTTCTTTCAAACCCAGAAGAAATAGAATTTTGACTCTTTTGAGCTGTGTGCTGGAATTATGACAATAATATCAAAACCAAATGAAAGCATCCACAAGAGGAAACTAATGAAATTTTAAGTTTTAGATTGCATTTTATCTTCATTGCAAAAGAAAAGCTAATGAATGATGCAATGTAGCACACACAAATTAAAGTATCAGGAAGCCACTGCATGGCTTTCCATAAGTCATTTTACAAAGGATATGTTGCAAGTTTTCAGAGATCTTATTAGCAGTAATGTGGCTGTTTATGAATAGTGACACCATAAGCCATTCATTAGTTTCAATACTAAGAGGGTGTGAGATCAAATTAGCTATAAACTTACTCAGACTGCAAAATTCCGCTAGCAATTTTGTATGAATTCATTCTAAGTGGTGTCTTTCACAGCTTTATAAAAGAAATTATCTTCTTTCTTAACTCCATTAAAGTATATTTACTGAGTGATGGGCTCCACAGTATGAAAAACTTAACTGATTGAGTGAGTTCAAATTCCTAAATATTGATTTCTCTTGACGTTGAAAACATGGCGACATCTGTGTGCAGATATTTCCAGCTTTGTAATGTTTAAAGTAGCCCTACTGGAAAAGGAAAGATAAAACCCTGCAATGTCACATCCCTGTCAGTGCTATGTCACTGTGTTGCCAGCAGTTTTGAGGGAGGTGATCCTTCCTCTCTACTCAGTACTGGTGAGGCCACACCTGGAGTGCTGGGTCCAGTTCTGGGCTTCCCAGTACAAGAGAGACATGGACATACTGGAGAGAGTCCAACAAAGAGCCAGGAAGGTGATTAAGGGACTGGAGCATCTCTCCTATGAGGAAAGGCTGAGAGAGCTGGGACTGTTCAGCCTGGAGAAGGGAAGGCTCAGAGGGGATCTTATCAATGTGTATAAATACCTGAAGGGAGAGAATGAATAAGAGGGAGCCAGACTCTTCTTAGCAGTGCCCAGTGAGAGGACAAGAGACAACAGGCACAAACTGAAACACAGGAAATTCCAAACGAACACAAGAAAATACATCTTTACTGTGGGTAGTCAAGTTGCCCAGTGGGGTTGTAAAGTCTCCATCTGTGGAAATATTCAACACCCAACTGGATATAGGTCTGGGCAACTTGCTGTAGCTGACCATCCTTGAGCAGGGGGGTCAGACTAGATGATCTCAAGAGGTCCTTCCCAACCCACACAATTCTGTGACTGTAATTTTTAAAAGGTCTTCTACCAAATATGCATAAAGGTATTTCTAGGCAACCACACACAGAACACCACACAAGAAATTATATTTAAATAGCAAATGCTGTAACATTAAACTATAAAGAACTATGAGACACAGCAATTCCAACAAAGACTTTTTAATTCTATCAGTGCAATATCCAGCCCCATGGATTATGCTAACAATGGCCTGTAGGTGGTATCATAATGCAAATAATATATGAAAGATAATATTAATGGCCATAAAGCAAAAGATCTAAAAAAAGAATGTTCATTTTTTGGTCAGTTTACTGTCTGCCTGTGAGAGTACGGATGCAAGACTGTATGAATGCAAGTCTTTCCACTGTATATGAGACTTCTTCTTTCCATACAACACCTCTACAAGACTCTATGCAATAATGATAAAATGTTTAGGAATATGCAATACAGTAAAAGGAGAAAGAAAATCTTAAAATTTCTTCAGCAGTATCAGAATCCAGGTGAGACTTCTCTGAGCTTTGTTGGCACGTCAGAAGTCTTTCAAGCCTCCCAGATAAGGTTTAGAAGTGTACTTTTGCACAATACTTAACTGTACCACAGATAAAGAAAACATGAACAACAGCTCCTCAAAGTGAGCTCTAGGTAATTAATTAGCTTGTGCCTTTGGTATAATTAGCCTGTTAGACATTATGGAGCAGTTGCACTGAGACTGATGAATACTATCCCAGCCTAACAGGAAAGGAATAATCATTCTGATCAGCCTGACTCTTCAGAGAAAAAACATTCCTGAGGAAAATTAAAGCCTACAGTCTCAAGGAACCTGTACATTTGAGAGTGTGACTTACGAATTCTCCCTGTATATTATCCCAGCTCCTAGATTGCAGGCTCAGACTTGCAGCTCTTCTCCTACTTCTCTAGAGGAAGACATAGATTGCATTTTTATCAGGTGAATATAAAGTCTGATTTATAGTTTGGGCAGTAAGGGTAAGGGATACAACAAAAGAAGACAGTATGTCAAATAAAGTGGGTGAGCAGTGAAGATGGTGAGAATTGTGACTGGATATGTCTGAGATTTTTTATGACTAAACAAACTGTGACTATTCTTTTTAGCATAAATATGTCTCTGTAATTCAACATTCCCATATATGAAATTCCATGCAGTTGTTGACATAATCTAACACTCTCTTTTATTACTGTATCGAGCAGAAACAGCCAAGAGGTTCAGAAGTTGACTCAAGATTCCATGCAAATGTTATACTGTTGAACTCAACAAATCCACATGTCCCAGACATTTCTGATGACGAACATACTCATTTTCAATTACAGTTTTACTAGACAGGAGGGACAAGAAAATTCCACACCATTGCCATGACTAACATTTTTAAGCATGTGAATCTGTAATAAAAGCTTTATGTTGCTGCAGTTTTATTATAAAGCCACTTCAAAGCTGACCAGTTTTTCCTCTTGGGGGAAAAAAATTAATCAAGTAAAACAGACAACTTGCTTAAGTTACCACTTATAGGCATACTTGCACAAATTGACACTTGCTGAATTATCGGAGTAGTGCAAGTTATGTGTTTATTTTCTGTCCTTTTATGTGTACAGAAACACTGTATCTCAGACACCATTTTGTGGTAAAAACAGATAAAGGATGACATGGAATGTCAACACCTTTCCATATGGTATTTGCCAAAAAAAGATATGCTTTATATATATGGAAAATATATCACATATACACAGACTAGATTGTTCTTCAGCACCGGCAATCAATGGGGCTGAGAAAATCTATGCACTTTACAGGTCTGCCATCCTAATCAGTAAAAGACCTTGCTGACAACATGTGAGATAATTAGGCAATGAGGGGAATACAAACTGTATTAAAAAATAAAAGATTTAAGGCATCTTAAAATGAGCTTCAGAAGCCAAAAAAATTTAAAAAAAACTTACAGTGGTCAACAGAGATTACTCTGAACGTTGGATACATGACTGCATCATTTTGCAAAAATTGGCCTCAAAGCACACAATTCAAATCTTAGTTTGTATTCAAATACACTTTTTTATTGTAAGATGAACTAAAAATGTAAAAACATCTAGCAGTTCAAGTACACATGAAATCTAAACCCCAAAATATATTATTTGCAAGTCTTAAAAAGCACAGGTTTTAGCTATATGAACACATCATTGCACTCTGTAGTCAGACGTAGTCAACTGTGACTCCAGTATGTGTTTTACAGGTTAAGTAACGATGTACTAGCAAACCACATAAGTGGTTAAAAGGCAACAGATAGAATTTAGGTAGACATCCTTTCCAAATGTCAACTAGCAAATCATCTCATGACAAAAAATGTTTCTCACTCTTCAAAAATGAGGGCAAGGTGCAACTTGAAATGTCTGTCTTTGGCTGTAAAGTATGTAATCCAAAAGAACTGTATTTATGACTTATGTTCAAGCAGAGAGGTAGGAAACATCATAAACCATGGCAATTCACAGCAGTATGTATCAAACATTTGAATAACTTCATTATATAAATGTCGAATGCTTTTCTTTCCATATTTTGTTCATTTACGTGACAGAGTAAATCCATACAATGAACAAACACCGCATAAGATTACAGAAGTGATGACATATGCTCCTGAATTGCATCACAGTAGCGTGACACCAACAGCTGAGAGTGCTGAGCTAGGTGCCTGCTGCCTATGACTCAGGCTCATCTGAAATACAGTTGTCTTTATACCTATCAGTTCTTTCCTTCCTTTCATAAAATTGAAATAATCGGTAAGAATGTCCACAGCCAACATCATTCATAAGTGAACCTTATTAAACCATAAGCTAAGATCTATTTGACTGTATAATTATGAAATAAAATACACCTCCAACTTGCAAATCAAGACGTTGCATTCTACAATATTAGGTGAAACCTCTTATTTAGAAATATCTAACCCATTTAGAATTAAAATGACCATTATTTACTATCTTAAAGAGAAAATTTGTAAATCTTAAACCCAGTGCTAATTACTTGAAAATATAACTTGAAGACCTTTGAAAAAAATAATCACACAGCTGGGCTAAATCTCCCAGTTCTAGATTGTCTCTACAACATTTGTAACTGTACATTGGTCTTTGACTAACCAGCACAATAAAGGAGGAGATTTGTAACTGAAGAATTATCCTTGTAATAGTTAAATATGTAATCTGATCATTTATCATTAATATAAAATATTAATGCCTTTCAATTTTTTCTGAAACCATCAGGAGGTTCTTTTGGTTTTGGTTGTTTTTTATTTTTTTAATTTACTTTTTTTTTTTAACACAAGTGTTTCATAGAGTTACCATGAAGTAAGTTGTGCATTGGTCTTTCCCCTGGAAAAGCATGGCATAGCAGATCCTAAGGCCTACTCTAAAATTTAACTAAAATACTACAAGGTCATGCCAAAAGTTTATTCCCTATGAAAACGGTTATTTTTGCAGTTATGATTAAAACAAAATAAACCAAAAATAGATATATACAGCAGCCAAGTCCTGAGATATTACTAAGTTTAAAGTGCTACCAAAATAATTTTTCTATGTATTAAATTGCTTTTTTTTCAGTGGTGAGAATATATACTGAGGTTCATTTTCCTCCTTGTGTTTCTTTGATTACTTAGTTGCTGTTACTGATACAGTAGAATACATATTAGATTAATGACCTAAACAGTAAATATTTTCTAGGTTATTAGTTACTTTCAGATTTTGAGACCTACTCATCTTTTTTGCTCCTCACACAGTATCAGATTTCAGGAATTTGGGTAGTTTGAATTTCCTTCAGTGCTAACCTTACTCAAGACATTTGTTTTACTTCAGAATATCCTGTATCCCAGGAATACCGAGATGCACCCAGTACAGCCTAAGTCCTAGTATAATGAGTTACATTCCTCCTTCTTGCCCACTTTAACCAAAAAATTATGACCGAGGAATTTGGTATTCGTTTAAGCATTCAAAGCTTCTACAGAAATGTAAAAACCTCTTTCTATGTCCCAAATATTCCTGCATGTTGTTGAGTGTTTTGCACATACATAAGCATCCTCTTAATGATCACTGGAAGACTTTTTCCTCTGATAATGTTTTCATACAAGCTCTGAAACCAGCCTACATGAAGTCTTTTACCTTTGAAAAATCTAGGTTACCCTGCTTGTGGTAACTTGCAATGCTGAGCCAGGGCAACATACTCACCAAATCCAGGGGTTTTTTTTGTTTTTGCAAATAAAAACAAAACAAAACCCACAAAAAACCCCAGTAACATTAAAAGTAATTATAAACAATGCACTTGTAAAAGAAAAAATGATTAACCTGTTTATGACAAGGCTAAATCTGAACTACAGCCAGCTGACTTGCTTTAGGCTCTTGCTGCATCATTCGTTGCATTTCTCAGACAAAATGCTGTCATTGTGGAGCACTGCTAGTTTTCACAGCCAAACTGTATTTTGGAGTTAGGCCCAAAAGACCTAATTTCTTTCCCTTTGACTTATGCACTCTTGAAAATAACTTTTAACCTATCCAGGAGACATTTTTGACATCTTGACATTTTTCACTCTTTGACATTACTTTAAGCATTGTTTCACCTCTTCAGATGTTACTTTGTTAGACAAGGTTAACCTACAATAGTAATCAGCCACTTCAGGATCTATGATAATAGAAAAGGAAAAAAATCTTTCTTCTAAAGATATAACAACAAAAAGTTCTCCCTGGGAGAAAAAAAAATCAAAGATTTTCAAAAAAATATTTTTCCACAAGTTTTAGTTACTAAACCACCTACAGCCCAAGAACCATCCATCTGAGAAGAAAATATGACCTTCCACTCCATGTGCCTTTTATCTTGGTCATGCTTTGTGGGTACTTTTATAGATCTAACAACTGAACCTTCTCATATCATGGCAAATACGTCACACACATTGTAAGGAAAGAAGCTACAACATTGAGTCTTAGATGCTTTTTCAGCCTTTGTCACTTACTCACCAGCAGGTTACCCAATTTCGATTCTCTGCAGGTTTATCTGGATGGTCAGCATTACAGACCAAGTTGTCCCACCACCGGAACAGAATTAGTCACACTATATGAAGTTAAATAACTGTGAAAGTAGAGGTCAATGCCTAGATCTTCCTCCCTCTACAATTTTCAATAAGGCTGTAACACCAGACAGGCATGCTTAGTGACCACTTTGAGATTTTCTTTATAAAAGTTCTCTGTTAGGAAACTTAACTTGATCTGTATATTAAACTTTCTTTGATTACAGTGACTACAAAATATTTGTGTTGTGAAGAACCGTAAACTAAGAGAAAAAAGAAGCAGTGCTGTAGCTAACTAAAGCACAAAACTGGTCTGATCCAGGAAAAAAACTCCTATGATTTTTATCAGCTCCACCCAGTTACTGACAAAATCTACTGAAAAAATAAATGAAAGTGGAACAGCCTCTGAAAAGTGCACTATGTAGGCTTTAACCTTTTTTTTCCTTAATAACTAGACTGGAACACGTAGCTACAAAACCACCTCTATTTCATTGTTTAATGAGTCAGCTCTAGACCCATTAGAACATGGGAACTACATATATGATCTTAGTACTCCCCTACAGATCTACAGAAAATCACTAAATAAATGAAGAATGGCTCTTAAAAGGGCTATTATTATTATTATTATTATTATTATTATTAAAATAATAATACAGTGAGATATAGACAGTGCAGCACCTGTGTCTTTCCACATATATATTTTTGTGGGTGTTTACCAGAAAGTAAACCTTCATATGAGCACAGATAACCACACAGACACATACAAACATACATCCACCTAGATTTATACTCTTTTTTTATCTTCCCAAGTAAGTCTGCATTTCTAAAAGGTATGCCAAAGAAAATTTAACCATATTGCCACTACAACAGTATTGGAAACAACCATGACCAATGCCTCAAAACTTCCAGGGTAACATTTGGCTAGAAGTTTTTTGAGGAGAGAAAAAATAAATCTTTAGACTCAATGGACATTACATCAACTGCACTACCTGCAGGCCCAATCATGACCTTTGACAGCAATGATGCAGACCTTCAGGTACTAGGAAATACTTGAAAGAATTTAAAAAATCGCCGAAGAAAGATTTCTGCACATGTTCACAAGCTATTTCTGAGTTACACTCTATGCAATAGTTTTGACTTCACTGATGCTGCATCAGGCATTAATCAGCAAAATTTCTGGCTCATTATCTTCAGAGTTAATTTTAGTGAGCCCTGCTCATTAAGCAGGGTTCATTCCCCAATTCTCTAAGTTGAAATTGAGCATTTAAAATAAAAACTAATCTCATACTAAGGCACCACTGCCCACTTGCTCACAGGATAAAAATATATTGTTATGAGGAGGAAAACTTGCATTTGGGGCCAATCACAGCAAGACAAGAAGCAAAAAAGAAAGTCTAGAAAAAATTATTTTTATCGTCAAATCTATGACATATTTTGCTAGTTTTCCACCCATATTTTCACACCTCTAAAACTACACAGTTGTTACTAGATATCTTTTTTGGCTGACAGTGAGTTAAGTGAAAAAGTTACCATCCACGACCTGCCCCAATTGCTCATTAACATCTTTCTTCTCCGTATGTTGCTGCCTCCTCAGATCTGCCAGCTTAACTGCATGCATAGCCAGTCCTGGTGCCAGCCAAAACGTTTAGTATCAGATTAAACTTTGTTCTTAAATGCAGATTATTTGACAAAGACAAGTAAGTTAAGGAGAGGCAATTCTACTGTTGAGGATGCAATTCTACTGTCAGACAGGAGGATATAATAACTTCTGGGAGGATGTGGTGAAGAGCAGCTGAGGTAGGCTTGGAGCTGTAATCTTTCCACCAAGCTCAGTGGCAACCAAAATAGCATTTCAGAACATAGTCTTAAAGTTTTGGAGAATAGATGAGAGGAAGAAGTGGCAGAATACCACAGACACAACAGTAAACTCTATTAGAGATTGGTTATGGCTTTAAGAAAAAAACTCTGTCTTATGGAACTAAAAAAAAAAAGAACAAAACTCCTCAGTTTTCCATGCTATCTTTCATTTGTGGAATAGCCAAAAACAATAAAAATATGAAACCAGGAGGATTCTCACAGGGCAGGTGGGGGCATTTAATAAAACTATATCCTTACAAGATAAGACTTATTCCAGGACTGGCCACATTCATAGAAGGAAGTAGTTGACGTGAAGCACTTACTGAACACAGCAGCATTTAAAATTTACTAGGCATCTGAGAGAAAGTGTTGTGAGTTGGGTCCCTTAAGGAGACAGTCTAGATACTTTTATCTTGAGGATTCCTCATTCTTCCCCTTCCTTGGTCATCTTACAGCCACAACAGCTGGCTCCAGCCCTTATGAGTTGGGCGTATGTAAAGCCTGTCTCTAAGAGCCCTTTTGTTGCCAAGTCCCACAGACCCAGTGGTAAAAATCAGGCAGTGGTTTAGCCCCTTTGGATACATATCTAACAAAGACTGATCATTAAATTCAAGTAAATGTTGCCTGCTACACAACTAAAAATTGTGCTGTTGCAACAAGTAAGGAAACAGTGAATTCACCTTCTTCTTGGGCTCCAAACCAGTGCTCTAGCCAGAAAGCTGTGCTTCTCTCCACTTACTTCAAATAAAATTCATCCTCTGCTCATTCCACAACACCTAGAAATGAAAAAGAGGATCTTACTGAAATAGCATGGGAAATATTAATTTAATTTAGTCCCTTTTCAGTAACTGGATTAAGAGGTGTTTGCAGGTGTGGTTCTGTACAGGAGATCATAAATTTCAGAAGGGAATACCAAAGGCACTTGCAAAGCAATGTTACTGGGATGCTAACTCTGCATCTTTAACCCTTCAAATTATAAAAAAGACATGTAGTCAGTAATAAACACCAGAGATATGCCATGTTTTCTTTCTCCATGGTCAGT
Organism: Ciconia boyciana; assembly: GCF_034638445.1. Lineage (NCBI taxonomy): Eukaryota > Metazoa > Chordata > Aves > Ciconiiformes > Ciconiidae > Ciconia > Ciconia boyciana. The sequence continues at coordinate 84,900,546 of NC_132935.1, forward strand.
AATAAATTCATCTGTAATAAATTCAAAGAGATGACACACTGCTTGCATGGAAAAGAAAGAAAAGGTAAGAGTGAAGTAGTTACTTTCATAATTTCTGTCTGGATAGAACACACTCTAATTTGATTTCTCTGCTGGAATGAAAAAAAAAATATCTCAATTACCCTTTCTCATTCAAAAAAGTTGAAAAAAATTTAAGGGTTTCTAGGAGACACTGCAACAGCAAAAATGATACAGTATTCTTGCCGCTTCTAAGAAATAGAAACATTTGATTATTTTGAAGTAGCTGGCCAGAGCTGTCAGTTGAACTCAATTATGATTCCATCAGGTGCCAGCTGATACATTCAATAGTGTTTGAGAGAAGATGAAATACAGTAGTCCATGCAAATCATAGCAGAAAGTAATCTCACTAAGCCAATACCGAGCTGTTCCTTGCCTAAGAATAGGTCCCACATTCCAGATAAAGAAAATTTAAAACATTAAAACTAAAGGATGAAATCAACTTAGCAAAATAATTTAAAAGTACTTTTGTTTTAAAAACACACTCCCACAGAACTTAAAGCAGACAAACACAACATGGTCTTATTCTTCTTGAAAAAGATCACAAATAATGAAAAAGATGGTATCTTGGTTAATGCAATGTCCACATTGTTTTCTGTGTCCATCTGCAAGAGACCTATTTTCTCCATGCTATTTAGCATATGCTGGGGGGAGATAATAATAAGGTTGTTTGAGATTTCTCCAAAGGTTGCACAATGCACTACACACATAGCATTTACTTAGGATTATCAAATGCAGCTGCATTGGAAATTAGTAAAATATTAAACATACACAGAAGTGAAGCAGTAGACTCAGTTCTTTGGGGCGTTTGGTGCTTCCTTTTGCTTAATGCCAGCTAGGCCCCAACCCACTAAGAAAAGCACTACAGATTAGTATTTTCTGCCAGGCCACACTGTTAATTAATGTTTTTAATTGTAGTGGCATGCTGCTTGAAGGGAAAAAAATAATTCTAAACTCAGAGAAATCAGAAGAAGGACTTTAAATTCTGCCCTACTAAATAAGAGGGTTATCTTAGAAATTAAGGTAATGTTTTCAGTGCACAAAGAAGCTTTTTCTCATCATCATTTTCTAGAACGCTCTGCTGCCCATCTGAGCTATTTTGCTTCCTGGGGCTTCAACTTCTTTCCTTCAGATACTACTCCAGTGCCAAACAAATCTTTGGTCCTCCTGGTAATCAGACTCTATTTTGTGTATCTTAGCCCAAGATGTCATAAACACTTTGTTTCACCTTCACAGGTTCATCTTTTCCTTTGGCCTTAAAGATGTCAAACACTATAAATCAATTTTGCTCTTGCCATTATGACAAGCAAGCCCTGCTTATCCTTCTTGTGGCTCCAAGTCTTAGATTTTTCTGTTCGCTAATGCTCTTACCTTTCCACAAATACTATTAACTCTCTGAAAAAATATACATTTCTGGAAGAAGGGGACCTGGCGTCATAATCAGTGCAGGTAAAAAAGTATCCTCCAGAAGTCAGTTTATCTAATTCTCTAATCTGGTTTCTCCAGTTACTGAAGTCTGGAGTGGACATTCACATCCAAGGTGACTAGAAATGAGCACAACCTGTGTTATATTGTCACAGATAGTACTTTTTGTTTTGTGATGTGACAAATGATTGAATGGCCTAAAACTACTTTCAGCATTTTACACACTAATCACATTGCAATCTTATTGTCCAATTTACTTACATTTCTTTTAAGATTGTTCTTGTTTTAATTCTCTTTATACTTCATTATTTCTATTTCAGAATAAAACCCGTGATTTAATATGAACAGAACTTCATATTGTAACTTACTGTCCCTATTACAGAAATATTCCAGCAAAAACGGCTTTACCGTACATACACAGCCTTCAAATAAGAAAAAGAATACTTAATAGATGCAGTACATTCCCATGTCAAGACTATTAAAGAAGTATATTGCTAAAGACTTAGAATTGGATTTGATCCCTGTGAAATCTGTACGTAACTCCACAGAATTCAGCACATTGTTATTTTTCAAAAATAGCAAATGATAAAGTAAACATTTACTGCAAATACAACTGCAGACCAGAGAATAAAAGCAAAAATTTAAGTTGAAAGGGACTTTCGGAGATCATCTAGTCCAGACTCCTCCTCCAGGCAGGGCTAACTTCCAGGTTAGGTTGGGTTGCTTTAGGGCCTTGTCCAGATGAGTTTTAAAAACCTCCATGGATGGAGGTCCCCCTCGAAGCAACCTGCCCCAGTGCTTAACCTCGCTCCCTGTGAAAAGTTGCCTCCTTACATCCAAAGGGAGTTTCTTTCATTGCCACTTGTGGCCACTGTCCCCTGTCCTGTTGCTGTGCACCTCCCAGGAGAGCCTGGCGCTGGCTCCTCTACTGCTCCTGCAAACAGCTCCTTGTGGTGCCCTCTCTCTCGTCTCCTGGCAAAACAGATCCTCCAGCACCTCAGTGGCCTCCCACTCAACACTTTGCATTTTCTTGACCTCCCTCTTTGTTTTGGACCACTGCAAACTGGACACAGCTGTCCCGCTGCAATGGAAGAGAAGAATCCCCTGCCCCGACCTGCCGGCTCTGCCTGGCCATTGGGAAGCCTTCCTTACTGCAAGGGTGCCTGGCTGCCTCGCCTGTAATTCACTGCCCACCAGATCCCCATGTCCTTTTCCACGGGACCATTGTCAGCCAGGCTGTAGTGTTGCGCTGGGTAATGCCAAACCAGGTGCAGGAATTCTGCTGAGCTGTCTGTGTGAACAGTATTTATACGGAGTTTTAAGACAGATAGTCCTGTCCTAAGAAACTTAAGCCTGAAATAGGTGAGACAAGTACATGAGACAGGATGAAAAATAACTGTTCAAGAAAGGCTAGCCATTAAAAAAGAGGCCAGTTAAAAGTTTTGAGCAGGATTCAGAGGAAGCATAAAGACAAATGCAAATTCAGGAGCTTCTGTTCAAGGTGTGGGAGACAGATAATTGAGAGACTCAAATCCAGGAATGGGTGATAGGGATAAATAAAGCAATAGTATTAGAGGGTTACCTGGCCGTAAGGCATAAGAACGATTGAAAGCAAAATAAGATTATGTACAACCTTAGGCACACAGCTCACCTCTTCATTCAGTTATTTATTTTTTCACTTCTGAGATTCCAATTAGGCAACATCAAAGATACCACAAGCCACTTTAGGTATAAAAAGGTCTTCAAAAGGAAAAGTAGTACTGCAGTGTGTTGGAGCTACCTGACAAAGAAGAGTTCAATAATCCTGTACTGCACTTGAGCAATGAGGAGTGAGAAGTATAACCTTAAAATATAAGTAATGGAAAGAAATAGGTATGTGCCTGAAAGGAATTCTCAAATTCATCATGCTTAGCTTTCAAAGACAAACTTTAAACAAAATGGAGGTAGCTGAAAATACCTATTCATTTTGCTTGTGAGAAAAACGAATCTCTTGTGCCTTTAGGCAGTAGAGAATTATGTGGTCTTTCGAACTGAAAAAGTGCAAACTGTAGAGGATCAGACTGAATAAATGTTAAGATCCCAGTCTCACAGGGCCTTTGGGAATCTACTCAATAACGATATTTTTGAGATGTCTCACACAGGAATGGTGTATTTGTTATAGTTATTTACACCTTGCAGAGTAAGCTAATAAAAATGAAAGGATGCGTTTCTGCATTAAGGAACAGAGACAAAGACAAAGGAAATATCTGCATAAGAACATGTAACAGGTATAAACAGACCAGTCATTTTAAGGAAAGCTGAAAAGGGGAAAAAAACAAACCAAAACAAAACAAAAACCTGATAACTTTCAATTGGACCATACTATAAAAAAGATTAATGTTTTCCACTTAGCATCTTTCAAGTGTTGAAAAATTAGGCTGGTTAGCAGGGCTCTTTCCCTCAATTTACGCAAAGACTTGAAATGCAGAATTCATTTAGTCCTCATAGCAAGAAGAAACCTCCTTATCATAAAAAAGGCAGAGGCAAGCAATTGGATGGAGGAACAGTTTCTTAAATCTGTCAAGATGATTCCAGCACTACTGTTACAACTGTTGCAGATGGGACAAGGGTGGTATCCAACATCCAAAAATGAGATGTATACGTCTGAAGAAGGCTTCTTGAGGAAGTCCTGGTGTCAACTCTGCTGCAAAGACCTGCTTCCTGAATACAAGTTTTCTGCGCATTTTATTCAGGCTACAATAATGATGGTAGCTGTGGCGAAGCCCCTTGGTCGGTATGATGGGGAGGTTAATACCAACAGAGGCCATCTCCATTGCAAAAGTTCTTTCTGTGCTGTTGAGCAGGAGTGCCAATAAAAAGCTGAGGCCTTTGGCTGAGGATCTCAACGCATCTCAAGGTTGGGATCCAACTTGGTATGCAAATATATTTTGCCTTGGTGAACCAAAATGAAACAGAAGATAGGTATAGTTTTCAATATGTAGTATATTGCTTATAATATCCTAAAAATAATTTATAAACACTGATTACTGGGTCTAAGCCTGTAATCCTCCTTAGGAGTAAGATACCTACTGCATAAATAGCTTCTTTACGAAAAAAAAAAAAAAACAACAACAAAAACTTCATTATGTGGCAAACTGTAAAACTAACTACATCTTCTTGTGAAAAGAAAAAGATAAGGAGGCATGGAGGAGCTGACTCTAATTGACACCTTTACTACAATAATCTGGAACAATACTTCAAGAGGAGCAAAAAACAAGTTTAGTCATGCCCTTCTTTTCTTGTATCATAACCAAAACCAGGTTTCAATTTCTTTCTTAAATGACATACTTTTACTTCTTTATTGAATTTTTTATTTCATCTCTCTTATCCTTTCCTTTCTGCTTTTTTTAATCAATTGCTAAAATTACTCAGCAGAATTGCACATCAGGTATACAACACTTCCTTTCATTGGCATGAGATATATGGGAGACAGGAGCTTAAAAGGCCAGTCATTATGTGCAGTCCATAAGCTAACATTTCCTGCAGAAAAAATATAGTCATAGTTATAGCATGGATGGGGCCAAATTGGATTTAAACTATCTATTTAAAGTTCTTTGCTTCTGCAACTAATCAAAGTCCATCTTTCTTCCAAATATAATCCTCTCTAATGTCAGGTATATTGAGGACTCCACCAAAATGGAGCAAAGAACTTGGACCTCTACTGTAGTTACAGATAAAATAAAGACAGAAGTGAAAATATAGAGTGCACAGTAATGAAAAAGTCATGAAAAAGTATAAAGACATGAGGAAAAAAAGTGGGGAGTTGGGAAGACAAAAACTCAGCAAGAATGATTGCCCCACCCTTGGCAGCAATGGAGGTTCACACTTCCCCACCTGAGTGGTAGCTGTCTGGTGTGCAGGGACTCAGCAGGAACCCACAGCCGAGTTAGTAGATATTATAATGTTCTGCCTAGGAGCAGGTTAGCCTACCTATCTACTGTTTGTATCAGCCAATAAATAATTGCTGAGTACTCATAAATTCAGTAAATTCCTGCTTGCAAGTCTCTGTGGGTGGTAAAAGATGTTCAAATAAAAGTGCCACAGCAGAGGAAGGGTTACAGAAAGTAAAAGTACAGTTTGATTAAAGAGCTATCTATCAGTCTGAATTTACTAATACTGCAGTTTTTAAAATAAGAAAATGAAGGTGGCCTTCAGGTTTCACAAAGGATAAACAGCTTTGCCACATCAGAAAATCAGTTCATATTTTTAAGTCTGAATGTTGATAAAACAGTATTTTTCAAACAGTCTACATCATTTTGAAGCTGCTTGTGTGGCAACATCAGGAGATGATAGAGAAGAGCAAAGTGTTTCCCTTTAGGGCTAACACTGTATGGGGACATTACAGGAATGTCATTATCAAAAGCTTTGGTGTCACAGGAAGATCACCAGCAATCTACAAAGATTGACTAGACAGACTGACAGGCTTAAGACCTTGTCTACAAATCAATTTGTATGGCATTCAGTTTCTAGTTCCCCTTTTCCTGAATACAGTGATGCCAGAATGTCGACGATCCTCAGAAGACAAAAGCCAATGCTATTTTAAAGTTCTTCTATTTATTTTACAGATGCCATAAACTTACTTAGATGTTTATTAATATTTTTCAAAAAACATAAACCTGAATCTAAAAGCTGTAGATGTGGAGGGAGTCGCATACCAAATCACATTCATTCATGAGCTTAAATTTTAATGAATACATTGAAGTCCTGAACAAAATATTTACAAGCTGTCCTTTAATACAAGAGTCTTTTAATAAAATCACTCATCTTTCACCTAGTATGAAATATGAATGTTAAGTATAGAAGCATCCATGTTTTTGGGTTTCTGCAAAGTTAAGAAAAGTAATACCTTGTTTTAAAAGCAAAATTACAGCTATATGTTGCAGATAAGTATGTGCACACAAGTCCCAAAACGTGTAACACATCCATTTAAATGAGCCACATGCACGGGGACATTCTTGAGTTTTGCTCTGCAGGGGAGTCACAACACTCATTAAAATATAATAAGCTACACAATGAATAAAGCAAGTGCTCATTATAATGTAATGAGCAATAATTATCACACAATGGCCCTGTGGAGTAACCTCATTGCATTCCAAGAATGTTATACCTTTTTTTCTTAAAAAATCCCCATAAATGGGAGCTCCACCTGTCTCAGTTCAGAACTAGGAAACATACAGGTATGTTGACATGACATAGTATATTTGACCAAACACACTACCATAACGTAACAACACAAGCCAAACTGACTTCAGTAGCACAGTGGGCATTAATAGCTTTAGGAAATCAGTCCTCACCTGACCTTCTGTAGTCTGAAACAGCTCAAGTTCATTAGCCTTCAAGTCACAACCACAAGGCTATATAGTGGACAAAGCTCTTCCTGCTGGCTTTGTTTGAGAGGTATTTACAAACCTCCTGAATAGGTTTCTGTCTAGAAGGCTACTTTTCAAAGGCATGTACAAAGGAACATCCCGCTGGTCATCTTTTCCATTCATCTGCCTCATGGCTAAAGAAAGATTATCGAAATAAAGGTGCCCTATTTTTCTTTCCCCACATCCAGCCTGTTGCTCCCCCCATTTTCACTGTATTAGGTCTGGAACTTGCCAAACATTCATATAAAATGACATATCTCTCTAATCTGGCAGAAAATTAACCCAAGAAAAAAACCAAAAGAACCCAAGCCCTACAAAAAAGCAGCAACTTTTTGGCTGAGTCATTTTGCATAAATTCTCCTGAAGTTCCTCTATGCTCTCAGGGGCTCACTTCTCCAGTAACACACATCCATCTACTGACTCCTCCTTAAGAGGTCAAGAGGTATCCGACATCACGTTTTTCACTTACAGTATAAACCATGGTTGATATTAGCATGGTGCGGTTGTTTGAGCTGGATCTGAGAAACAGAAAGGCCTCCTCCAGGACAATATTCATGTAACAAGATCACTTCCTCTAAACCCTCTAAATCTAGAGCATCCAATTTACAGCACACAAGCCACACACAATGCCAGGTCAACACGTTGATGTCCCATAGGCAAGCCGGGGACTGATCCACAGTACTCTGCCAGCACCTGGGACCTGCTCCCTATCTATAACCCATGCACAGCCTGCATGCCCATAACGCGCCTGGTAAACACCTGGGAAGATGTGAAGGCACTTCTGGCATCAGGTCACATTATGGGCTCTAGGAATAGTAACCACCTTCCCACCATACTGCTCCCTGGGGCAACCCTGAGACACCCACCGTGTTAATGCACCGTGAACCTTATGCCTAGGATAGCTGTCCTCAGAATATACAGAATAAAAAATAAATCCAGTTTATTTAGGAAACACTAGACCTTGTATGAATCAATTGTACCGTGAATACTTTGCAGTCTTTACCTGACACTGAAAGAAGCTTAACCAGCTAGAAATGTTGAGCACCACTTGAAAACATATGTTTGCTTGCAGATTGTCTTACCACATTCCTTCGAAGGGTTTCTAATACAAAGCTACGTTGGATTTCAAAGCATTAGTTGTGCATTCATTGAAAATGAATGACTATAAGAACGAACATTACATTTCTTCAGCAGTTTTCTAAAAGAAGTCTTAGATGGTTCACCATTTAAAAAAAAAAAAACAAAACCAAACAGAAAAAAAAACCAACTTAACATACAATGCTAAATGAACTGATTATTTTACACCTTCGGCCATACAAGTACAAAAATATTTAAGATCTCTCTAGGCTGAATAGGCAACATAATAACTCTGAGCTGAAATTCCCTAATATGAATGCAAGAATTCGTGCTTTAATGAACAGCAAATATATAACAAATTTTCTTCATCAACAAAGTGTGTGGAAATTGCATGTAATAAATGATGTGTAGCTTTTTTTTTTATGACTCCAGTAAAAAGACTTATTATTTATTAGAAAGAACAAAATGTAAAACATGAAAGAAATAGTGATTGAGGACTGTAATCCAGACATAAATTAGTTTCCTTTTTATTTTTAAATATTGGCAGTTCCCATGGGCAGTTAATAGCTGCCATGCTACAGTGCTGCTCATGTGCCCTAGTTTTATTTCACCTTTCCTGAAAGCCAAGATTTTACACTTAGAAGAGTCAGCAGTTCCCAGGTGCTAATACAATATATCAGTGTTAAAAATACCTTCTTACAGTCAAATGAAATCTTTCTCACTATTGAACAAACTAAAGGAGCTATCCCCCTTTTAGCAACTACTTTTTCCTTCAAATATGCACAAACACATGCATAAGCACTCCAACACCCTCAAAATTAATAGCAACATTTTTCCTGTCCTGCCACCACTGCTAAACTATTAAAATTTTTATTAATTATAGAAAGGTTCTCTAGTGATGAAGCACTCGTACTTTACAAATAGTACAGGATTAAATGGGACAAGGTCTCAAACCTGGTTCTGAATATCTTGAATGCTTGCCCTACTAATACAGAGACGGTCTCTATGTTGCTTTTTTTTTTTTTAATATTTATTCTATCAATTTGAATACCATCAACAGCAGAACATGACAGAAAGTTCAACCAAATCCTAGCCAAAAACCCAAGCCTGAGAAATTTCACCCCCTGCTGCAATTCCAAGTGTCAGCTTAAGCCTCATTCTAATAACTGCCCTATACAGAAATGGTGTTTACAAAGAAAAGACAGAACAAAAATATTTCCTCTGGGCAAGGCAGAATTATTGATAATGAAAGGCATTTCATAGTCTCTTGGACCAAAAGATTTTCATTCACAGCTCTCTCACCACTCAGTAAGAGTAAGATGTGAATTAAACAGAATTCAAATCTGAATGTATAACTTTTGTATAACAATATATTACTCATTCAGTTAAGTGGTCTAATCATAGAATACAATTCAAAATAAATCATTTAATATAATTATGGAAACGCACATTCCCATCTGTGAAAATAAGCAGACTTGGGTCAATGAATAGCTCGTTGTACTGCCACACGATGTGATCAGTAACTTTTACATGCTTTTAACAGTACCAAGCATCATTCTTTTTTAAAAAAGCTGATTTCCATTTCTTTGTACCTTCCCAAAGAATATGTGTTTGCGTGTGTAACTATATATGCATCCATAACTGTGGCTATAAGGACTTAACGGCAATTAATTATGAAACAATACAATGCATGATGGAGACACTGGAACTGGTTGCCCAGGGAAGTTGTGTATGCCCTATCATTGGAATATTCAAGGTCAGACTGGATGGAGCTTTAAGTAACCTGGTTTGGTGAAAGATCTCCCTGCCCTTGGCAGAGTGGTTGGACTAGATGACCTTTAAAGGTCCCTTCCAACCCAAACCATTCTGTGATTCTATGATACCCCTGGAAATGCCAAAAAAGGGAGTCAACCAAATACAGAGTTGGTTGTTTTCAACAGGAATACTGCACAAGGAGAAGACATGATGGGCAGTATTTAGACCACCTACATTTAGGCACATACTTCAGTTCAAGCTACCTATGTCGCCAGCAGGGAGAGGCAGGTTTCTCCACAGAACAGTTCAAAACAATTCAAGTGCAAGACCCCACCACAGCGCATGAAGAATCTGAAGCTGGCTGATTTGCATTGCCTGGTCCACCACCCCCTGCTGATGGGGGAACTGGATGAGGATGTGGCATTCCCCAGTTCCACCTCCAGAAGACTGTCCTAAGGAAAAGCGTGCCCATCCTACCGCCTCACTCCTCCCATCTGCTAAGTCAAGACAATGTGACTGATCCCTCTCGTAAAGTACTTTCAGGGTTCAACATTACAGACTGTGCAGTACTACACAGACCAAAAAATCTCACAGGTCACTACAGTCCTATGGTAGAAATGCAGCCAGTACATGAGCTAGCGTGGGTATTTTTATATGACATTTCAAAAACACCCTTTAAAATTTGTCCATATAAGCACTGGATAAATTATATTGAAACCTAGGTAAGGTGGCGTGAGGATGGAAAAATATGTCCGTGACCTAAATATATTCCCCCTTGCAAGAATATTTGCTTAAAAGAAACAAACAGTTTCATAAAGAGTGGGGAGTCAAGTTTGTAATTGTAAAATAATGCTCTGCCTTTTCTGTGATAACAAACCCAACCTTAACTCTGCTCAGGTTTGAAGTAATTCCACAAAAATATAAATGGCAACTGCCATCATGCAAAATCATGATTCTTACAGGCCTCAGGCATCCGTTAAATGTGTTTTCAGTATACAAGATCTGCAGATGTGCAAACGCCACCAAGTTGCTTATCAGTTCCTTATAGAGCTACATAACTCATAACTATATTGTTCTGGTTGTGCTCAATGCACAAAGACATTATTTAAAACAAAAACAAAACCAAAAAACAACAACTCCCTTCCTCCCCAAAATCTAAGCCCCAAATAGGAGATTAGGCTTATGCATGAGACTTGGGGGATTTGAAGGGAGTGTAGTAAGTGTAACAAATGTAGCATTACCTCACTCTCTTCAAATCCTCAACTGTTTTCACTTAAATTCCTGTTGATTCTCCATCTGCATATTAAGACGAGTCCAAAAAAGTAATGGTACATTATTTAAAGCATCTCAGTATCAGTAGTTTGTCTGATAAAGCCTGGTTTTGGAGGAAAAAAAATCTCATTCTGCCAGTCTTCCTTCTTCATTATGGGAGACTTGATTTTTTTGGCTCCCAATTCAGGAGCTTCTTAAAAACTCTACTTCAGTTCTTGGATTGAATTTTCAAATTCCATGTAGCTTCATTTGCTGGAAACAGAGAGCAAAACTGTGTTTATAATCAAAACCAATTTACAGAGTAATGGAGACACTAACACTTCAGTATTAGGCTCTGCAATATTTCTTTAAAACAATATTGTACAATATTTGTTCTGTAATTATCGTGCAATGTTCATGTCATTCATGAAATTACAGAGTGCTTCAGGGACTTGTCTAAGATTGCCCATCAAGTAAGCAGTGAAATTAAAGCACTTTACCCTGATTTATCACTGGATGGTACTCTCTTTAAACTAGAACACTGTTGACCAAGGAAAATAAGTTTTCTACTATAAATAATGCTAGTGAGATTTAAGTGCTGGATTATATAAACCTTTGTAGGCAATTTTGGGGTATTCATATTATTTCTGCTTATGACCTTTGTGTATGCATCTCCTTCCTCTAGGAGAAGATGAATGGAATCTCTTCTATTAATAGAATCTCTTTATATTGATTTTTTTTTGCTATGTATTTCCTCCCCTTCCTGTCATGTCAGTTGCCACCTTTATTTTGCATTGCCTACAAGCAAACTGTGCCCCAGTGTGTCATGATGGCTGATTTAGCTTAGGCCCCTTTGCAGGACAGGTCTACCAGAGCTAACTAGCTGTTAACTGTCTGAGCAGGAGCCCATGTTCATCTGCATGGAACAGATGACTCACTGGTATTTAGCTGGTTTGATTCAATCTGATAACACTGATAATTTTCAGCACTACTTGTATGAACAGAAATGTACTTCTTAACCAGAGCAGGAGCTTCCAGACATGTAACAGGATTTTTCATACCCTTCAAATTTCATTTATCAGCTTGAGACGTAGGTTGAAGTCTTCCATACAACCATGTTGAGAACTAACAACTCAATTACTCACATTTTAAATGTGTTTATTTCTAGTTGTTGATAAATATACAGTCCTTATTAAAACCAGTGATTAAAGTTAAACTGAGTTCAGCGACAAAATGATTTTTTTAAAAATTTTTATAATCATTTTTAAAGACAGATTGCTCCCTGAAGGGTATTACATAAATGTTACGCACCACAGGAATGTCAGTACTGGTACAGTAACAACTGTACCTCTCTGGCATGCACACGTGCACTTGCACACACTTATTTTGGATGTTGAAGACATTTATCCCCAGTTGGTTTATAACATTGCATATGTTCACCAGCACTATTACCATGAACTAGCACAGCATGCACCAGCAAAGTGGTTGAGTGAGAGTCTCTGCACTGCAGGACAAAAACACGAGACAACAACAATTTTAATGTAGGCAGTAAAGAATGCTGCTCTCAAATTAAACTACCTGGGGAATTAAACTGGTCAAAGTATAAAACTTCAACTGGCATTTTGTCCTAATAGCAGGGTCAGCACTCCAATCCTGGTGAAGCCTTATAGGATCCTCAGCACCGACAAGTGGAAGGAATTTAGTTTTGAATCTCATCTGTAAAAGGTTCAGTCAGCAACGCAGTGCCCCCTAAGCCACGCTTGTGCACTGGATCTGCTCCTATTTAAAGGAAAGTGCTGTCTGACACACTATTTCTCCTGTCTTTTTTTAGAGGGAGCAGGTAACAGTGAATGGGTTGGTTTCTTTTTGGTTTTTTTCCTGTTTGCTTGTCTTTTTCTAAGTAGAGATGAAACAAAGTTATCTATTGGAGTCCTTAAGTAGGATGATTAGTTATTTTAACTAACTACAAAAGAAAACTATTACATTGTTTCCATAGATCCACATTTAAAAAAAAAAAAAAGAGAGAGCCACACCTTAATTTGCATTAGGTAACTATAATGTACTATGTCTTTTTCAGAAAAATCTGAAATTAAATATTCTGTCAAATGCAGTGGAGTAGGTTAGGGAAGCCTTTGGGTTATTTCTCTAAATCAGTCTTCTTACCTTTACAGTTAGGCAAATGGCAAACATATGCCAAATTTTTAAAGGAATTTAATATTTCCCCTGAAGACAAACATTTACTATCATCCAGGAGAAGGACAATTATTGCAGAAGGAAGGCTTCAGTGTTTTCACACAAGTGTATATGATTGACTGCAGCACAGAAGTAAAGCTTTGGAAATGTAGGAGCTATGCTTAGTGTCTTGCAATGAAAAATAAAATCTGTACCTTGAATAGATGCAGTGATTTTATCACCAGTGCTAACTGAAGTCATAATTTTACCTGTGTTTTCATCATATTTCTTTTGATCATGAAAAACTAATGGGGTATTGATGCTCATGAAATTGGATTTATCCCAAACCCTAACCTGAACAATGAACTACATTAAAATATAACAAATGTTCATATTGCTTTACAGAGACCCACTCAAAGAAATACATGCAGGGGTGTACATTTGCCATGTTTCATTGGCTTCCATACCTTGTCCTCCTCGTATCTTGTCACTTGTGTACACAAACCAGACTCTCTCTTTCACAGGCACACACAGACACAGAGAGAGAGCGAGAGAGAGAGGTTCAGGACTACCTTGTTTTCAAAGATACACATTAGTGAAGTCATCTTGAGGAACTCCTTGCTTGCAAAAACACTCAGTTCCAGACCACTGGCAGTGCAATTGGTGAAAATGTGGTGTGAACTAAAGGCACACAGTAGTTTTTGTTCATTAAGAAGGATACCATGGGGGTGGGCTAGGAGGAAATGAAGAGAGGATTCATTTCTGGCTGTGCATTATTTACAGTGCCCTTTATACAAAGTAAAGTTGGTTCACTGCTTAAGCTTTAACAAGCAACTAAAGGTAAATCTGCAAGAGGTCTTTTTTTTTCTGCGATTTCAATCCTCAGTTATCACGTAATATTACAGACATGGAGAAAAAAAAAAAAACAAACTGAAATTGCTATTCAAATATCAAGCTTAATGTTCTTCACATACAGTTTCACATGGCGTGCTTTTTGTACAGAAAGGCTCACATATGTGAGTTGAGCTAAAGAATCTGCCTGCCATCACCATTCAAATGCATCTGCACATTATTCCCGTAAGTTAAGCAGCAGAATTGTAGGTATTACGAACACGGTCACACACAAACACACACACAGAGCGCCGCTACCTTTCTATGCCTGTATTTTGCGGGTCCCTTTTGCCTCGGATAAGCAAACGCGATGCTACAACACCACAAGGGTAAGGCTTACGTACCAGCGGTAACTTTACGACAGACAAATCACAGGTTGTGGACCCACTGCGATAGCATTATTGCACAAAATATTTTGCGCTGCTTAGAAGGCTGTGTTAGCAGCACCACTGTCCAGAAATATCCATGTTGCCACATATTAACGTGTCATTTTATTTAAGCCTTACCTTGGCTGACTTGCCCTAACTGGTGACAAGGCACTTTAATTTATAAGAAGCAAATGGGGACTTTTCGCAGTGCCGGCGGCACAGCTGCTCGCCGTCCTCAGAGAGGCACCCGGCCCCGGCTCTGCGTCCCCCGGAGCCCTCAGCCCCGCGCCGCCGCTCCTGCAGCGCCGGCAGCCCGGGCGATTGGCTGCGCCGCCCGCCCGCCCCCGCCGCTGCCGCCGCTGCCGCTCCCGCCCGCCTCGCCTCCCCGCCCGCCCCCGTCCTTCTCCCCTCCCCGCCTTGTTTTCCCCTTCCCCAGCACTTCGGGGCTGCACGCAGCCTCCTGCGCGCAATGGCAGACCCCGGCCAGCCTCGGCACTCGGAAGGAAGCGCGATCCAGCCAGCCATACATACCGATATAACCGGTGCGTACGGGCACAGGCACATCCTTGTCCGGCAACTGCGCGACTGCGAACCCCCCTCTTTCGTGCTAGAGCTGCTGAAGGAGGACGGCTCCGGCTTGGCGACAGCAAGCCCCTAAATTCGGTGCCTGGAAGGGGGGCCGGGGGACGAGAGGGCTGGGCTGTCGGGTGGGGTGGGAGCGCAGGGAAGGGGCGCACCGCCGGAAGCGGGCAGTACGGCACTGGTGTGGCGAGCCGGCGATAAATTTCCCTATTTCTGTGCAAAGTCGTCACAGCCTGCTAAACATTCAACTGCCGGCTCGTTCATCAGCCATCCACATGGTCCGACGGCAGCTGCAAGATTCAGGCTGAATGATGCCCTTTAGTGCCTCCTTCCAGTCCTGCTGGGGCACTGGAGCTTTCATGCTGGCCACCCGTCCCCTTCCAGATCAGCCCCACTCCTTTAAAGATTTCCTGCCCTTTAACACCCCTGGATTCGTATTACTGCACCATAAGTTAGTGGATAATTTATGTCCTTTCAGGCTGGTCTGGATCAAGGCAGGCTGGCCGATGCAAAAGTCATTCCAAAATCTGGACCTCGTATAACATCTTTACTCCAAATACACTTTATTTGGAATTAAGATTAATGGCATTCTCCTGATTCAGGGTTTCAGTAATGGAGCAAACGTGTCAGACTCTGCTTATCCAACCTGCTAAGGCAGTGTATTAAGAATGCAGTTAACATATAAGTGAAAGCCCTGCCACATACCCTACTGGCATAGAGGAACCTCACTTCTAGCCAGCAGGACGCGTGCCCTGGAGTGAGCCATGAAACCACAGCCTCCTCGAGTCCCATAGCCCAGGCAAGAAACTGCAGGACAAAAGAAGAGAAACCTACTGGTTACCAGTATTATGGGTCAGAAGCAGCATCCAAAGTATAAATGATAGGCACCCCATGTATAAATTATCTAGATTGGAAAAGGAGAGCTGAAAAGAGTAATTCTACACTTTAACATAACCAGAAGGGAAGCTGTTACACCAGATGAGATGGAAAGAACAACACTGCTTACTAAGAGCACTTAAATCAAAGTCGGGATAAAATCTAGTGCTGGATTTTGAGAACTTTTCAAACAAAATCACCCTGAGCAATATACATGAAAAACGATATTGCAAGCAGGGTAGGGAATTGAAGGCAAGAGGCAGCTAGGTGTTTGCATTTGGGAGATGTAAGCTCTTGGAAGGAATGAAATAGAAGCTGTTTCCATTTATATGTCCTCTGGCTTGCAACTGCAGCACATATGAATCAATGCTTTAATACACAGTCTTCAGAATGTTCTCTTTCATGCAACTCTGTTAGGTTTTGCATAGCTCCAGATTCAGATCTCGTGATCTGGGGGATGGGCTGCTTTTATCCAGATGCTTTCACTATTTTACTGCACTAAGGGAGAAGCAACTTTCACATCTCCTTGTCAGGGAAGTAGTTACATTAGTAACATGGAGGGAAAAAAGGAATGAAAAGATACCCCTCCCCTTTCATTCTCTGAAGGTCCACACAATTTCACATGAAAAAGAATTCGCGCCAAGCCACCCTCCAAAGACGCCCTCCTCACTGCTTAAAGTGAAAGAGACAAAACATAGGGTTACCTTTCAGCCTACCAACCATTTGATGAAATGCTGCTTAGGTGTAACAACCCAAGGATACAGCTGAAAACAGAACATTTTATTTTAAGGTCTTTTTTTCAGCAATTTTCAGTGAATAAGACAGAATTATGAATATTCACCAGATACTCAGAGCATAAGTCATCAATTCATTTGTTTCTGCAATAAGAAGTATGACAAGCAGAGGGAAGTCTTGATGCTCCAGAAAAGCATTTAAAAGGTGAAAATCTACCAAGTTCTTTTTTCTGTTATATAATAAATACATGCACATACATACATATCTACATATTTCGGAGACTTCTCTCAGTCAGGAGCAAAGAATATCAGTGTAAAGAGATTATAACCAGTATTGCAGGCTAATTTGGTATCAAATGGTCAAAGATTTTCTTAACAATTTAAAATTATGCCATTTCAAGGAAGAATCTGACAGTTTGAAAAAATTAACCTCAACGAACTCTGACATTTCTTTTAAGCCTATGTTTCAAGACTAAATACTGAGATTTGGTGTTATTGATGTTAGGCCAATCCTTTCATCAGTTTGAATGTTAAAAGAATCTAAATTTGTCATGGGGAAAAAATCCTCATGAAAAGAAGCTCCAAATGAAATTATTGTCTAGGACTGCAGTAGTATTGCCAGAGGAATTCCAGGGAAATTTGGGTATAACCCGTGAAGTCATTGTGTGCATAGGGTTTACCTCAGGAGTCCAGTAGACTTGGACAATTCTAGCAGTATATCAAAACACAGAAATTTGCAGATCACGTTCAGAAAGTTCCATTCCTAGACTTGAGAGCTTGTAATAATGATTACAGGGGGTGTAAAAAAGAAGGGGCTTTTTTTGTACCTTCTAACTTGTGGACTTGTTATATGTTTAAGAGCAATACTGGAAAGGAAGTGGACTAGTTATGAAGGAGCATATATAGCTGTACCAAAAAGTAACCAAGTTTCTACAGATTAAAAGAAAAAAAAAGTTATTCTTTTGCTTCTGTTGAAATTCTCTTTGTTAGATAAAAGCTCCAGTTAATCATTTATAGGATATGCCTGCAAAACCAGTTCCGCTTTGTTGGGGCTTAATATGCTAAACATGTATTGATCATCTTGCAGGTAACTGCTACAGAACTGATCATTCAGCTAACATTCCACCAGTTATAAAAAAGACTAAATGGTTAATTAATTACTTCATAAAGTAATTAAAAATCCAGGTCATTTATAGATTACAAATTTCCTGTACCCTAGATACATTAGGAATGGCTAAGATCATATTGGGATAAGAACGTTGCCAAGTTCAGTCCAACTCTTCCTTGTTCCTAGGCACGTGCACTCTTAATAGCTGCAGTCGAAGAAAATGAGCACAGTCGCTGCCAAGAATCTCTACTCACACACTGAGAACAATTGTACTGGGATTTTTCATGTTCTTGTTCACAAGCACCAAGTTACCCCCACCCCCAGCAGCAACGTTCCAGTCTTATAAACAAATTACAAACCACTTCCCTTTTTCGTAGAGTGAAATGGTAAAAAAAGGTATTCTACCATTGCATGCCACCAATTTCACAATGCGTGAAGAGGAATAACACCACCTCTGAAAAAAAATAGCAGTTAACACTGGCTGTGTAACTGCTTGTGTTTTCTTTTTGTTTTTTACTAGGTTAAATCATTATATTTGTTCTCAGCTGCAGTGCATAAGAACCAGTCCCAGCAATATGCCTGAGAATAATGACACTCCCTCCAATTACTATTTTGCTTCTTTTTTAATAAACATTTTTTATTTACAAAGTTATTAATAAATATTCTTATAACTACTAATATATACAGAAATGAATTTTCCTAAAAGTTTGTATGTGATCTACTAATGACAGTTCTTTAGAAACTATAATCTAAAAATATTTCAATAAGTGCAATTAACAATTGGTCCTAAAGAGTTTAAAAGTAAAATATGTCAAGTAGGATATAAAAATAATATATATCGTTTGATGGTCTTTTGCAACCTTAATGATTCTATGATTCTATTAGTGAAGTGGGTGTCAGTCTCTTCTCCCAAGTAGCGATAGGATGAGAGGAAATGGCCTAAAGTTGTGTCAGGAGAGGTTTAGATTGGATATTAGGAAAAAATTATTTACTGAAAGGGTGGTCAAGCATTGGAACAGGCTGCCCAGAGAGGTGGTGGAGTCACCATCCCTGGAGGAGTTCAAAAAAGACATGGCACTTCGGGACATGGTTCAGTAGGCATGGAGGTATTGGGTTGACGGTTGGACTAGATGATCTTAGAGATGTTTTCCAACCTTAATGATTCTATGTTTCTATGATTCTATGATGCATCGCAATCAGACATAATTGACTCACCATATCACTGCTATTTCTATGTAGAAGAGGACCTAAAAGTAATAAAACATAAAAATGCAAAAAGAATTTTGGTTTTCTATCATTAGATTTCTAATAGAAAATCATACCAAAATTGATCATAGCAGTCAAAATTTTCATTTTTATCCAAACAACATTTTCTGATACAAAATGATGGGACAGAAATTTTTAACTCTGTCTAGTGGATGAATACACAACTGAGCCATCTTCATGTTCCTGAGGAAGACTCTCTGCAGGGTTCCCAAATCATGCCTACTGTATATTGTATTTTATTTTTTTTTCATTTGGTATTGTGCACAAATATTCAGAGGGAATAGGATTAAGACAATTCATTTTGCATATGGTCTCTCTGAATATTCTTTAAACCATGTATTTCCTCTAAAAAATTAAAATAGTCCATTAGAAAAAATAAATTTTTAATACATGTTAGCAAATTCTACACAATACTAATCGCAGAGGGAATGGCAATGCTGCTGATACTGGCTTGGCTCCTTCTACACTAAGCATCACTGAAGTATTTTCTAATAAAACAACAACAGCTGTTCCTAGATATATGATGCCAATAACAGTTGCCAGTCACAGAAAACTTGTGATAATATAGTCATTTGCCTTTAGTATTGCATGAAATGACAGGTAAAACATACTGACAGGACTTGGAAAAACAACATAATAAATGGCATTTTGCTACCTGTTACCGTAAAACTCTGAGCTACTCAGTCCCTCTCCAAATGCAGGAAAGCACAGAAAATATATAAAGGCCAGAAAGAATAGTGTGGTGTTTCAGTCTCTCAGTCTCTGCATCACAACACCACGTGAAAGGCAAGAAAGAAGACTCATCTGAAGGCAATGAAGTGATTGACTCAGACATCAGTAGCTCTTTCTGCCCATCCTGTGGAATTTCACACTAGCATATATAATAGACACCATTCAATCAAGAAACTTGCTTAATTGGGATGTTTCCTAGGAAACCAATATAACCCTGTAACTGTATACAATGCAGTGACCACTGTAAAATGGGATGCCTCCTGGTAACTATATAAGGCTTATGTGCAATAAGCGCCATTTTTGTAAGTTTAAACCTGGTAAGGAAACTATCCTTTTCTGAAACTAATATAGGCAAAAATAATCTTTTTTCCTTCACAGGCTGATGTTAAATCCTCACAGGTCAAGGTTCTCTCTGGACTGTTGCAAATGGTTATTTAGATACTCTATTTTTATATAATACATTAGCTGATTACAAAGATCTCTGATTTAAAATTATGAACATTATATTTGGTGGAATTTGATGGCTCCTACAGCTGGTAATGAGATACGGCCTTCTTCCCCACTGTAACAGGAGCTTTAATAAATTTTTGCTTAGGGGTAGGTAAATACTAACAGGCAAAAGCTCCTGGGACATTCTAAAGACAAATTTTCATAATATCATCCTAACGGACATTATTTCTGGGGCATATTATGTACTTTTTATCTGTACTAAGATAAAGAAATTGCTTCTCTTAGAGTCAGCATTCAGTAGGCTAACAGCATATCAAAAAAGAGAACTCTAAAATGTTACAAGATGATGATGAGATTTGTATTGAAGTGAGAATATCCTTTCCATTGAAACCATAATGCTGAAACATGCTGAAGCTATGTTAAAGAAAAACTGGTAATTTTTGATATAGAAGCTTCACTGGAACTTAGGAGTCCTCCATGCTTCCCCTGTACTATATCTGCATGTCATACCAGCTATTCTTTTTTACCACTTCTTGCGAATATGAGGATGCGCCCAGATATCGTTTTGCTCCTTGCAAAAATGTACAGGATCTACAACATGTTTAAATATAACAATATGTGCTCATTGCTTCATGCCCTGTCAGTGGGCACCACTGAGAAGAGTCTGGCTTCCTCTTCTTTACCCCCACACCTTCATTAGGTATTTATACATATTGGTAAGACCTCCCCAGAGCCTCCTCTTCTCCAGGCCAAACAGTGCCGACTCTCTGCTTTGCTTGATATGATGGATGTTCCGATCAGTTCATGATCTCCATGGCCCTTTGCTGGACTTGCTGCAGTACATGCACATGTGTCTTATACTGTGGAGTCGGGAACTGGACTCAGCAATCCAGATGAGTCTTACCAGGGCTGAGGCAATGGATAACCTCCCTTGACCTGCTGGTGACGCTCTTCCTAATGCAGCCCAGGATGCTGTTGGCCTTCTTTGCCGCAAGGGGACAAATTATCACTGTATTTGTAGTAGTTATATTTTGTAATTATATTGAGCACTAACATAGGACCAAAGTTGAGTTTTGAAAATTACTGAACTATTTAGCAGAGGTCTTAGTTGCTGAATCACCCACAGCTTGTGGGACAACTGTATTTAGTACAGGGTTGTAGAGTCACTTAATGTCTAATCCCAGTGCTTCTATTAACTGGATTAACCTAGTTTCTGATTAGAGCAGGAAAAAGGATAAATCTGAGTAGATTACTGAAAGAGGAAGAAACTGAGGGGAAGTAAAACAAAGGATAAACTTCTTGGTCACTTACAAATTCTGCAAGCTTAGATTGACAGCAGTTTCATTTAGAAGTGTCAAATAAGAAAGCAAGGTTAAAGAACATATAGTGTAGTCCACAGGGGCAGCCTTAATGCACTGTAGCCAGTGGGGATTCTTCCCCACTAAGGGCTACTGTGTAGGCACAGTGTCCTTCCTATTCCACAGTGCCAGGCCTGGTGCTAGTATGTCCCCCTCCGGTGTGCTTAGTGCAAGTGGAAAATCATAAGATTTTACTGAAGGTTTTAAAATTCCAGTGGAGATAAATCTCTGATATCACTAAGGTAAAAGTTCCCTCCCTGCCCCCCCCACCTTGTACTCCTCCAGCCTGGCAATGAGACAGCTGAAGAAATGGAAACAACAGTCAAGAAACAAATTGATTCTTATTCTCCTTTTTACTTGAAGAAACACTTCAGTTCCACCAGCCAACTGCATGCTCCCATTTAGGAAATGTTATGACTGCCATTTATTTAGATTTTTTTAAAAACAACTCCTACTGGAATGCTTCTCAGGATGTGCTTTTTTCTTCTGCCATTTACTTATTACTGCTCACTAGAATTCTTTAGAATTAATAAAAATGAAGAGTATCGCTAGTATGATCTGTTCAATAGGCCAAATAAGCAACAAGAAATAACTTCATGCTAGATAGTGACAAACAATGAAGCAGAGACATATGTTTGCTCTGTTCCCCAAGCATAAACAGAACACAGAGTTTCCCTGACTAATAAATTTACTTTCATTTTAATTAAAACAGAACATGTAGTTACATTTCCTCTGTTCTGTCAAAGAATTAAATAGATAAATGGCTAGCAGAGGAAAAAAAAGACATTTTCTTTAGTGCCCCAATTGTAAACATAATCGATTACTACCCATCTGTTCACTAAAGGTGTAGGAAAGACACATCATATAAAGCCTTACTCCCATAAAAAGGCTTGCTAAAGTACTTTGCTTTTGATCTCGTATCTTCCAAAATGAAAGAAGTTTTTCACAAAGTAGAATCTGTCAGTTCTTTTTCAGTATAACATTAGATAAACTATTGTTATTGTTTTACTCCTCTGATTCTTTCTACCATTAAATCAAAACTACTGAAGAGTGGCTCCCTCTGAGGACACAGTCGCAATGGCAACTCCATAGTTTCTAACCAAGAAGGAACAATTAAATAACAGAGTCATGTGCAAGACAAGACAAAAGAGTCCACTCACTTTCTCTGGTAGTAAGCCTAACAACTGAGGTTTGATTAATGCATGTGGTCTGGGAAGGTAATAGTTTTGCTTTAAGGCATTCAAGAAAAGGATTATCAGCCACTTCCCCTGGTAGCTTATTCCAATGGTTAATGGCTCCTGTATTTGGTAATCTGCATTTACTGGCTTTCAGTAATTTTGAAGAAAATCTGTTCAATCTACTGATAAAATGTCCCATCCTTCCGAAGTCTCATTCATTCAAACTTGTTAGAGATATGTAGGTAAACTGGAGTATTAAACAAGCAGAGGAATTCCCCAGCAACTGAAAAATGGCAAACCACGTCCATCTTCCAAAAAAAGTAAGAAGGAAGATCCACAGAACTACAAGGCTGGTCAGCCTTACCTCAATCTCTACCAAAGTTACAGAGCAAATCCTCCTAGAAAACATTTCCAGGCTCATGGACAGCAATAACCTGACTTGGAATAGCAAGTATGGATTTACCAAGAGCAAATCCTACCTGACCAACTTGTCTTCTATGATGAAACGACCAGATGTAGACCAACAGAGCAGTGCAGGTATCTTTCCTTGACTTTAGCAAGGCTTTCAACACAGTCTCCCACAGTACCCTCATAGCCAAACTAAGGACTTATGGGTTGGATGGACCACAAGGTAGTGGAAGTCTGACTGGACTGTGAGACTCTGGGAACCACGTTTCTCAAGAGTCAATATTGGTCCAGATACATTTTAGCATCTTTGTCAACAATACGAAGAGTATACAAGTTGACAGATGATACCACATTGGAGGGAGTGGTTAATGCACTGTAGGGAAGGGAGGACATTCAGAGGAACTCCAACAAGCTGAGGCATGGCCACTGAGGTGGTCTGGATGCTGGAAGATCTGATATACACGGAGAGGCTGCATGGGCTGGGTCTGTTCTGCCTGGAGAAGAGACAGAAGATGCAGCAGGGATCTAATTGCAGTCTGCCAGTATGAGAAAGAGAGCAGTAGAAGAGAGAGAGCCAGGCTCTCCTGCGAGGTGCACAGCAACAGGATGGGACAGTGGTCACAAGTGGCGATAAAGGAAACTCCCATTGGACATAAGGAGGCAACTTGTTACAGGGAACAAGGTTAAGCACTGGGGCAGGTTGCTCAGAGACATACTACAGTATGATTTTCAAAAGTTTTGAAGATTTTCAACACTCAACTGGCCAAAGTCCTAAGCAATGCAATTTAATTTTGAAGTAAGACATGCCTTGAGGAGGGCTTTCAATCTAAATTTTCTTTGATTCTGCAAAACTAAGCCAGATATCTTAAAACCAGACCAGTCCTTTTTCGTTTCCTATATTGACAATAATAGAAACCTTCCCCAAGTTAGGCACCTGCAATACCTCTGCATTCAAGAGAGTCACACAATGAACCAGCCAGTCTCTTATTTCTCATGTGGTAAGAAATTCTGTTCTCAATTGGCTGTGCTGAAGACCACCAAGTCAAATTCTTGGTTCTATAGGATCAGCAATGAGCAAAGGAAAAAAATAGCAGAAACTTGCATTTATTACTAAAAGGGCCAGACATAGCTATATGCATGCAGAGAACAGATCTACGTGGTAAGAAAAGTACAGGTTTTACAATATTCATTTTTGGTGTAGCAGAAAAGCATGATCTAAACTCATAACAATCTTTAAAATTGTGATTGATAAGGAAGATTTATGATTGGTAAGGAAGAATTAATCAGTTGATTTGTAAAGAATTTTTAAAATAGAAATATTTAACAGCAAGTTTTTCAAAGCTAAAAGTTTATTTAGTATTTCCTTCCAGTCCTTTATAATATAGGGCTATAGATTACTGATCCTTTCTCATTTTTCTAAATGCTTCAATAGAAATGAAAGTAAATGAAAACTCAGTGTATAGTATGCATATATTTACACATCTAACATTTCACTGCTTGTATTTTAACACGTGCAGTATGTGGAATGTTTTATGTTCAGATGATTCAAGTTAATACTAATTAGTATTAATTTCATTTAATATTCATTTGATTTTGACCTTACTTGCATGCTACATTGTACCACATCTAAAAATATTTTTATCAGTGGCATTTAATGGAATCAGTACATCATCATAACCTAAATGAATAAGCAAAAATTGATCTCCAGCATTGTCCTGTTCTGTCCCAATGCAATACCAGTATTAATAAACAGACATTATTAAATTCCAACACAGACATTATTAAATGTAGGGTTTTATTTCCATGGCCAAGACCTAAGTCCTTTAATATGCCTTTTAATTAATAATGTATTTTCTAATTTCGTTGCTTGTACTGTAGTGCATGTTTTTTAACCCTATCCATTGTAAAAGTTTCATAAGTATCGCTACAGTTGGAAGACAAACCACTCTTTAGCTAATGTTAAAGTTATTAACATGCTTCTGTTACTTTTATGGAACTATAAGTCCAAAGAGCCTGTTATAGAATATACATTTTCAAAAATAGTTAGGGGACAACTCAGACTTTTCTGTCTGGAAACAGCAGAAAGATTTCTCTAAAATCCTCATACTGCTAAGGAGAAGGAAGAAGGAGCCAGAAGCAGAAACACTGCTTGAGAGCAGCTGCCTTCCGAGGCTGTCCAAACTCTTTCCCATGCCTCTAGGGGGAAGCTGGAGGATGTGCTGGGTGTGGCACCCAGCTACACTGGGGTGATCCTGAGGGGCACTGCAAGCCTGAGGGCAGCACGCTATCCAGGAATCAGACAAACTGCTAGCACTGCATGCGGTACACCAGCTACCATAGTCTAACCCAGGAGTAGATACACACAAGTGAAGGAAGCTTGAAGACCTATAACCCATGTCAGGGGCTTATACTTGCAACACAATCATCTGATACACAGAACTTTTCTTCTTCTTCTTTTTCTCTTTTTTTTTTTTTTCCCCCTAGTCACACCTCTACCTCCTGTGGGTAGGGTTTGCTCCAAGATTTGTTTGTTACCATGCGCAAAAACTCTTAAGAAACCCTTGCTGGGTTCAATTTACTCAGTGACCCCAGCAGCACAGCAGGACAGGGAAACACACAGCCCTTGGCATCTCCAAAGGGTGAGCAAGCACTGGGGACAGGTCTGGGGGGGCACATAACAGAAGGCAAAGCTGTCTGTCTTTCAGACCAGCAAAGGCAAGCTTCAGAACTGACAGATACCTTGGCTTTAAACTGCTGATAGTACAGATAAGCATTCATATAAATGGATTAATTTCAAAGTACTGCAAAAGTCTACAGTCAACTTAAAAAGCCTTGGTAGAACTTCGACAAGAGTTAGGAGAGGGAAATTAAACATTTTTTGCAAAAAATGTCTCATTTCTTTCACTACGCTCTTCCCTCAAACAAAACCAATGATATATAATGCAATAAATTTGTAGATAAAACCAAACACTAGTGCCTGACACAGATAAGAGAACTATTTTATTGTTAAAGTTACCATCATTTAAGCATTTAGAGCATCTTAAATGCAACTAAAGCATAGTAGTAACTGCATAGTAATCACACATAGACAGAAAAATCTGCAAATGGAAAAAACACTGAGTAGTTTTTAAAAATGTATTTGTTTTTTTAAAAAAATTCACAGTAATACCTGAAAAAGCAGGTTTCCTTCTTAGTTATGCTCAAGACAAATGTTAGGGTTTTTCTGTAATGGAAAGAAAACCAATCATCTGTATAGTGCAATTGGTTCTGGTTTTGAATTTGCAGTCTCCTTATCTATCTTCTGTATTTAGTGTTGTTTTGTTATAATGTCTTGTATGTTACATGACTTATCAAAACGGTATCCCATGTCTTCATTGCTGTACTGTCTTGTAAGTTATCTAAAAACTTCATAGAGTAGACCAAACTATGGAAAAATGAGTGAGAAATTATCTTTATTGATGAATAATATGCCAAAATTTAGGACTATTAAATTTATGACTCATGTCAGTCTACTGTGATTAAAAATTGTTGACTGACTTGTAAAATGGACAGTTTTTCATAATGCCAGGGAAATATCAATAAGTAAGCAGCAGTTGTGACTGATTATTTTTAGAGATTAAAATCTCATTAATGCCTCAGAAATATCATTTTTTGTGCACATTGAAGTGACATCCCATGTGGCTCTTAGGAAAACCCAAAACATTTGTTGAAATATATTTCTGGCTTACCTTAAAATAGAGAAAATGTCTTTATAACATATTGCAGGTTTCAATAAATTTTAAGCACTAATCTGTCTTTTCAGCTAGCACATTTTCTGTGAAGAGTAACATGTTGAACTAATGTTTTGAGTGAGAGGCTCTAGAGACAGAACAATCAAAATGTTCTTAATTGACAATGTTTAAAAGAACAAAAACATACTGGAATGATTACAGAGATTACACTCCTGGCTTGCCTGGTAAATTGGATATAACTGCCAATATAGAAGTTGAAAAATAAAGTTTAGTCAGTGTCAAAGACATCATCCTCAAAATTTAAGGCACCCTCCCCCATCTTTCATAGCTGCCAGCTGAAAGATGCACGAACATCAACATATACCCTTTTGCACTTTGTTGTAAAGGCAGTCAGCAAAAACTCTCTGAAATGAGTTTATTTCTTTCCTCTGATTAAGGAAGAAGGCAAAACACACCATAAAAACTTCAATTATGGAATTCTTATTTCTATAGTATCTGTAGCTTCATTATCACCCTTTCGTTCTTTCCCTCTTCCACTCTTGGTGGAATTCTTTGGTTTTTCAGAATATCAGTGTCTTTTCTATCTCCTGTACTCCATTGCTTAATAGCAAATGTGAGCTTCAATATCAAATTGTTTCATGGAGCACATGGCCATGATTTTTATCACTTTTTAGAGTTTTTTATTTTGTTTTGGAAATAAAACAAATTTCTTTACATTCCACTGATTTCAATGCCATCATGCACCAGAAAAGAGACACGTACTTTTATGAGACTGATGCTTTATGCAGTTTTAGTTTTTGTGTTCATAATACCAGATTAGTCCTCACAGTCTGCACAGATTCATATGTATGGCCTAATTATTCTACAGTGAGCAGCTTCCATTATTACAGTGGGCAAAATAGGGTCTCCATGTGCTTGCGGGATCTTGAAAATGTTACTGCTGATCTGCTTGCAATAGTACACTTTTGGGACATTTATATAGGTTAGATTTTACAAATGTTGTACAAATGTTATAATCACATACTTCAACTTTCAGAAACATACCACTATTTCTTAATTAATTAAAATACTGTTTTCATATTTAGTAGGAACTACTTGTGACAAAAATAAAAGTTTTGGATGGAATATGTGTATTTCCTACAATGCTAAGAATAATTAATACACTCTCCAGCAGCAATCTGGAGATCATTTAGCAGTGAACACTAGAGATACAGTAAAATAATTTCTGTTAAATGTTTTACAAACTCAAGATCAAGTCCTGTAAGGTATTACACTGAGAGGCCCCATAGCACATTCAATTCTCCATTAACTTCACTGAAGCTACAGTAAGCAAGAGTTCACCAACTCCTTACTTCACAACCAAGATTTAAGTCATTTACTTTGAACTCTGTCATCATGATTAATTACATAAAGAACCCATTAGTGGGACCTTTTAAAAATACAGAGATAAATGGAATGAGAATTGGGAATTAAATTCTGCTACTGTTAACAAATTTCACTACTATTTCCACATACCATTTACAAATTTACATTACAGTCAATGGCCATCTAGCAGTTGGATCACTACAGAAAGATGGCAATTTGCTAGCAGATTAAAGATAGACAAGACAACGCTTACATCTTCAGGATACAATTTGGATGTAAAATACTCCTACTGTGGAGATTTATTTTCTGTGTGTGAAAAGTATTACAATGTTCTGCATGTTCTAGGAGTAAACAACCATCAGTCAATGCAGCTCTGCAAAGATATATATGTGTATATCTGACTGCCGAATCAAGAAAAAGACACCTGGAGACGACAGCACGCTAAAAAGATCTTTAGATACACTCACACAAGTGATTCACTGAAAGAATTTAAGGTAACTTCTCTGTATCTCTGTCAAAGGATCTTATGCAATATAAAATATTTTGGTTTTTTCCATCCTAAAATTTAAGCTCAAACTGCTGGTTTGAGCTACTTACTACCTTCTCTGGTTTTCTTTCATATAACCAGGGAAAATATTTTTAGAATTCTCCCTCTGCAATTTCTCTGTCTTTCACATCCCTCATATTGTGAGATTGTCCATAATATACAAAAAAGTGCCTCTTGGGGAAACCACAGAAGTAGACCTCTCCATCTCTCAGGATTTGCTGTTTTTTTAATTCCTGTCTCATTTCTAGGGTTGAAACAGATCCCGTGATATATTTGTATTTTATTCCCTTGAAAAATTATCTCATTCAATTCCCTAGCCTTTCTTATAATGGCTTCTTTTTGACAGAAATAGTAAAACCTTATTTTCAAGCCTTTTTGTCTGCCACTAGCTCTTGCAGAATAGTAGTGTACTCCATATGCCCTTACCATTAGAATTTCATCTCTATATATCTTTCAGTTTTGATGCTTTTAATAGGTGTTAAATAAAGTCAGGTTCAGAGTTTTCAGGTATTATTTTTATTCATACTATACTCTCTTTGTCTATTTTCAGTGTCACTTTAAAATGATTTGATTTTTTTTTCTATATTTTTCATTCTTTCCTGTTTGCATTTTTTCCCTTTGTTCTCAGTAACAGAAATGCAAATTTCAAAATATTTACTCTTTTTAGCTGTGGACATTTCTTTTGTTTGTTCTCACATTTTTAAATTCACATAATTTCTTACATTTGCATTGCTGGTACATTTTTTACCCTTTTTTTTCCTGCCTGTGTAAGACTGTACAACATTATCTTATTCTTTGGAGATCAAGAAAAGACCTCCTTTTGCTATAAGAGCTGTCTCGGAATAAAATTAATATTTTGAGCTTCTTACATATGCTCTTCCTTTTCAAACGAATGGGTAGATTAAAAAGTTAAAATAAAAAGGTTCTGTCCCTTTTCCCTCTTTGTAATTTTGGCTTCAAACAATTATTGATGAATACCAAGATTCTTTAAAGTTGCCTATACTGAAGAGGGGAAGAATGTGATTGACAACTTTATTCCTCAAACACAATGGCCCTTTCTACTGCCACAGTAGAGCAGATTCTCTGTGGTCTGTGCAGAGCTTTCTTGAGAATTGATGGGGACCATAAAGTGAACTACTACTTTCATTACATTGCACTTCAAATGCAAGATGTATTTCTTCAGCCGCATCTTCTCTAGTATAAACATAAACCTAAATTTACTTGTGCGTTTCTACACAAAGTAGTATATCACACACACGCTTGCAAGATAACGAGTGATAAAACAGCAAGAAAGACTGCTCTTTTTGGCATAAGTGTGGGCTAATACAAACATAAATGCTTGTGAAATTGGTTTAGGGCTACTGGTCTTTGGAGAATGTTCTGACTGTTTCCCTATCAGAAAGGCACAGAAAAATTTCCATGAATTCAAAAAACATCAAATAAAATTTTTCAAGGGAAATAATTGACTGATGAGGCAAGAATTATATATATTTGTTTTACAGGAAGGGAAGAAAATTTGTTTACAATGATCTAAGGAGATAGAAACAGATTAAGTCATCCCATATGAAACATTCTCTAAAAACCCCAGAAAAACAAAGATCCCAGCCCCCTCAAACATTGTTTTATTGTTTCCATTGCAACTGAGCCTGACTGACCACTCAGGCCTGAGTATCTGTTGCCTACTTTACACAGATACAACAAAAAGGATAAAAAGTTTACAATATAACAAACCATTCCAATTTAAGTGGAATAACTGGGGAGTGTGACCTTTGATAATGTGGCTTACCCTGTTCTTCAGATGAAAGCATGCAAACCAGATGGTTTGGGGTAGTTATTGCCTCTTATCTCAGGAGTATAATATTGAAGCTCATTACTTGAAATAAATGGGATTTAAGTATTTCTTTAAATTTGTTGAACACACATTTATGTATTTTTTTAAAAAACATACAATGGAAAAAAGCAGAAAAGGAAAAGAAAAGGCATCTACAAGAAATTTCTTTATCAAAATGAGTGTTAATTCACAACTAGTTATACACATTAGAAACTAGATGAAACAGCTAAATGATACAGTGATGAATAAGATGATACAGTTGTATTTTCCATGCTTTCAAACCACTGGAGCCCAAGGTTGTCTTATCAATGTATATAAATACCGGAAGGGAGGGTGCAAAGAGGACAGAGCCGGGCTCTTTTCAGTGGTGCCCAGTAACAGGACAGGAGGCAATGGGCACAAAATGAAACACAGGAGACTCCCTCTGAACATCAGGAAACACTTTGCTACTGTGAGGGTGACCAAGCACTGGCAGAGGTTGCCCAGAAAGGTGGTGGAGTCTCCATCCTTGAAGATATTCAAAAGCTGTCTGGACATGGTCTTAGGGAACTGGCTCTAGGTGGCCCTGCTTGAGCAGTGGGGTAGGACCAGATGACCTCCAGAGGTCCCTGCCAACCTCAACCCTTCTGTGATTCTGAGATTCTGTTCCTTTGATCTACAACACATTATTTCTGTTTGTCACAAAAATGATCCACTCTAATCAGTCTTAATGTTCTATTTATTTAATGAATTTCAGTCATCAGCACATTAAAGACTATCCTCTTCTGGGACAATGCCAGCAGCTGTGGTGTGGTCTGTGTCTGTTCCCCCTGCCTTGTTCTGATACTATCTTCCCTCTTTCCCAAATATGTGAGGCAAAAACTTCAGCAAGTATTTCACCCGGTACTGGTAACCGCTACCACTTCCTGACACTCCTCAATTCTCATGTTTTTCACCACATTTTCACATTACTGCTCCTATCCAGTCTTTATTCCTTTTCTTTCTTCCTCCATTTCCAGCTGTGCTTACCCATCAGTTTCCCTGTAAAATGCGACTCCCTTCCCTCTTTCTTCTTAGGTCACTTGCACATAATAGGAAAACCTGAAATTTAATCAAATTAGTGTACCAGTTCCCATACTCTAGGTGAAATGCCAATACAGAAATTATTTTACAGTGGGTATCTGTCAACATTTCTTGCATGCACTATTAAGTAATGCACTATTTACTGCACTGGGGCAAGGAAGGCACAGACAAACAAGGCACTTCCTTAAAGCCTGGGAAAGTGAAGCGTAAGCTTGAAACTGAACATTAAGAGGTGAAACCCTAACTGTGAGCTTATTCTCCATATTGTCCCCTCTGCTCTACTGACCTGATATTAAGAAACTCCAGCAAAAGGTTCTGAGAAAGAGATATGCTCTCACAGTTTCTGTTTTGTTTCAAGGTGCAGGTATTTCCCAGTCTCTCTTCTCAGGACTGCTACTGACTCCCTTGTACCAAACCACTAGTGAAGTTGCCAATTCCCTTTTAATCTTTAACTATAATCCACAATCTTTTTCATACTTTCTGTAGCCAATTTTATTAATTTTATTAATTTTAAATATAATTCTATGGCTACTACACTGTGACAGAACAAGAACAGTATAAAACCAATAAACCTCCAATTCCAAATGCTCCCTCTTATCCAGCTCTTGAGCAATTCACAGGGTATGAATTTCACACGATCTGAAAGGAAACCTGAAATACAGCAGTGGTTCTTTAGGAAAGCTACCCTGTCTTCTAACAGATGGTTAAAATATTTTAACAAGCAAAAAACCCTTACAGGGGAGAAAGTGCAGAAAAGCAAAAAGAACACAGAGATTTTGGGCACTAGAGAAGTCAACCATATTCCATATTTTCATGATGCTGCTGTAATGACTACAGGTGGAAAAGCTGAAACCCATGGGCTCAAGCTAGTAAACAAAAGCACAATAGGAAAAATAAACAAATTATAACTAGTACAAACAGACAATGAAATGCCTATTGAATTGCATACTCTGAGCATGCTATGGCTGCTTTGTAGATCTGCATTGTCACAATCTAATAAGAACCATTAGATCTCTTAATCTGACCTGCTGTAAACTCCAGGCCAGTGAGTATAGGATGAAGCACATGAGACTGAACTCCTGTAAAACAGAGCAGAAAAGGAGAGAGCCCTGGGCTCTACCAGGAGCTTGAGAAGTTCATGGCCAAGGCAATTGATTAGATATGCTTGGGCAACCCACGAGGGCAATCCATATCCTGGGCTGAAGACTACAACTGTTTATCACTCCCTCAAGGCTCCTTACACAAGAGGAGATGAAATAAAATTGTCTTTGCTTTCTAGCTGTAAATCTGCTTATTAGCATTATCCTGGCTGTATAAGAAAGATACATCAGTCAGATACATCAGTCAGAGGATTTTCCACTTCAGAGTACTGGACCAACCCTATTCCATGTTGCATATTCAGTCCAAGATAAATCAGGGAAAGTCTTGGGGAAAACATGTATCCATGCTCAGAAAAAAAATGTCTTTCATTGGTTGTGCTTCGGAAACTAATCCTCCCTGAACCCAGCAAATAACTGGCTAAAGGCCTGGAGCCTTGACATGTGATTACGATGTTCTTATCTAATGAGAGTTGGAAGTGTTTTGATGAGCATGTGGAAGCAGAATGGAGTGATCCTGTTTTCACCTGGGCTTTTGCAGAATTATTAAGGTAACTCAGATATTGAGAAGTTCTAAGGCTAGAAGGATAAACACCACTACCCAACCCAAACAACTGCACCATTCAATCTTACAAGCCTTTTCAGAAAAAAAAGGAAAAAAAACCGGGAAAAACAAAAAAGAAAAAACAAAAAACCAAATAACCAGACCCCAAACCCAACAAAACAAAAAAACCCCTGGGTTAAAACTTCTCTTTTTGAAACATACTTCGTCTTTACGGGACTAATATGCTTTCTATTTTTCCTATCTTTATTAACTGAGCTTCATTAATTATCCTGACAGCTAGAATGCAGATGTTAGTAAAAAGGTAATTTTTGACAACTTTCAATC
Organism: Ciconia boyciana; assembly: GCF_034638445.1. NCBI lineage: Eukaryota > Metazoa > Chordata > Aves > Ciconiiformes > Ciconiidae > Ciconia > Ciconia boyciana. The sequence goes on from NC_132935.1 coordinate 84,934,164, forward strand.
AAAGCATATTATTACATTTTTGTCACCAAGGCTGAAAAAACCCATACTTTTCAGCTATCTTGTCTAGTGATGTTGTACCTATATCTAAAGATCATACTGGAATAAACTGAACTCTTCAACTCTCATTTCAGAAGACTTATTTGTCTCATCTTGGATAATCCTTTTGCCTTCTTTTTAGAAGTACTGTGTAGCTCTCTTCACATCTTTTTGGCAATAAAACCATCTGAGCTATATACGGTGTTTTAATAGTGGCCTTTCTATGTGTGCACAGACATAAGATCACTTTCTCTTTTCTTTCATTCCATTCCTACACATTCAAGGGCCAATTCAGGTTTTTTTGCCATAGTAGGGTACTGAAAATTCTTTTTGAGGCAATTTTCATGATGATTCATTAGCAGTTTCCTGAGAGTATTTTCAGAAAAAGGTCTGCCATCATAAGGGAAAACTGCATCATAAAAGAACTTAATTTTGCAGTATTACATTTCCTTCTGTTGAAATGCTCTACTTTCATTAGAAGATAGATTAGAGGATCACTCTACAAGCTGTGTCTTGCCTTCCTCATAATTTACTATATAACCAGTATATATTTCACCTACATACTGTCCCAGTATTTGTTTGACCTGCAAACTACCAATACAAGGTTATGGACAAACCTTAATTATTTAGACTTCTAATTGTGCTTGTTTGGGCTGGGATAGAGTTAGGTTTCTTCACAGTAGCTAGTATGGGGCTGTGTTTTGGATTTGTGCTGAAAACAGTATTGATGATACAGAAATGTTTTCGTTACTGCTGAGCAGTCCTTACACAGTCAAGGCCTTTTCTGCTTCTCACCCCACCCCACCAGCAAGTAGGCTGGGGGTGCGCAAGAAGTTGGGAGGGGACACAGCTGGGACAGCTGACCCCAACTGACCAAAGGGATATTCCATACCATATGACGTCATGCTCTGGAAGAAAAAGCTGAAGGAAGCAGGAAGGGGGGCACATTCAGAGTCATGGCGTTTGTCTTCCCAAGTACCCGTTATGCGTGCTGGAGCCCTGCTTTCCTGGGGTTGGCTGAACACCTCCCTGCCGATGGGAAGTAGTGAATGAATTCCTTGTTTTGCTTTGCTTGCATGGCTTTTGCTTTACTTATTAAACTGCTTTTATCTCAACCCATGAGTTTTCTCACTTTTACTCTTTTGATTCTCTCCCTCAACCTATTGTGGGGGGAATGAGTGAGCTGTTGTGTGGTGCTTAGCTGCCAGCTGGGGTTAAACCATGATACTAATAAAAGTTATAAAGTTGCCTTGATTCTTAGGTAGATTTTTTTCTTTCCCCTCAGGTGGTCCTGAAGTCACCCCTTTAGCTTTTACTATTTCATTTTTGAATCTGCCTAACATGAGATGATAAGTCTATATAAAACAAAGTTGCTTGAACCACAATATTGCTGGTAAAGCAAAGAATTTAGAGAATTTGAGTATGCTGTATCAACTCCACACATATATTAATTAGGTATTTGACACGGTTAGCAGAAAGTCTTGTTTATGAAGAATTAATTCTCTACAACTATGGTGGGTTCACACCAACTATGTACCAGCATTTTCTAAACTGTAGCAGGACACATAAATTACTTCCTGGGACTTGCATCAGGCTAACTAGTCTATACAGATCCTAAAGCTTTATCCTTTTCTATACTCTCCCATCTTTTATTTTTAAGTATTCAGCTCTGTTAAAAAAATTAATACTAGCACTTTAACAACATTCAAAACACTCTTGAAAGACATGCCATCTCAAGTTTCTCATGGGCTCCTGTTCTGAATACCTTTAATTTTAGCCGGTGTTACTTCATGTCCTCCTTCATTACAGATGAAACATTTCGGTCATATGAGAAAGAGGAGGCCTGTGCTTCTTTTCACATATGTTTCTGCCTAAAAGAACGAGCAAGGGGAATAGTCTACATCTGACTACTCAGTCTACATAACAATTATGGAATCAGAGCAGACTCTGGGTTTCCCTTGGTTTGTCCAGTGTCAGTGTAGTAAGGCAAAATTTAATCTTGGCCTTAAGGCAGGGAACAAGACCAGCTGTCAGTACAGAGATGAATTAAGCATTTCTAAGTGGGAGTCAGTTCCTCTTCTCTTGTTTGAAGAAGACTGCTATAAAAATATCCTAGTCCTATATATTTTTGTTCTAAGAATACATGGCCTAATTTTTAAAAAGAGACATTATATGAAGTTGAGAACACAGTTTTATACAAATTTTATACAAGTTTTATACAAGTAGGCAAGCAAACAATGCAATTAGGATATACAGTTAGGATAAATTTTATGAATGGCACATCTCTTTTCAAAATGTGTTGACACTTTGAATGTAGAAATTACAAAATTGAAATCTCCATATGTATAAATGCTACATTTAGGTAAAACATATTTTGATGCAGAATTCACTTTATAGAGTCTTTCTTCCGTAGACTCCTGAAGTTAATGCAAAAGGTGTAAGAAGACATGTAAGAAGCTGAAATGAAATTTACTGAAGAGACTGTCCCCTGTGCTAGTAAAAGGAAGAAAAATATTTTTAATAGGAAGAGTTCTGTCATTTTTTGCAGTAGAATTCAATGCAGTTTTCAGTCAATTAAAAGATGTTTAAAGGTAGGATACACAGTAATTTTGAAATTATAATTAAGTTCCGCATAGTAAAGATCGCATGTACCAATTTTGAAAGAAATGAATTATGAAAATATGTAGTATAGCTACAAAAACACTACAAAAAGTTGATGTATCTGACTGAACTATCAGGGTTTTTCTTCTCTCTTTTCAACTCGTATAGGCCAATTTCTGCCTGCAAAATATAAAGCAGCCAAATACAAATGGTGATACATGGCAGACACCTCAAGAAGAGTGCTGGCTTACATATTTCTAAGTACAGGCTCAGATGTTAGAGAAACTCAAACTTTAAAAAAAGTACGTATGTCCTTGGATTTTAGCCACAGTTCTATTTTATTCCACCACTTCGTAAGATACATTAGTCTCCCTTCCTGTAATTTATTTTCTTGATACTCTCTCAAATTTTGGCTTCAGATTTCTTAACGTCTTGATTTTCTGTCACTTGCAGGAATAAATACTTTCAGCCCCATTTGGTTGTATTTGGTTTATTCCATATGGTGAGGTTTACACCATCAGTTGGGAGAATGGTGTGGGTTTCTAATACTAATTGTTCAGTGGCTAGTGAGATTTCTTTTAGAAGATTCAACTTTGATTTTTATGGTGAAATGTCTTTACCTTTCATAACTCTTCTGTGCCAGCTTTTTTTTTTCAGAACACAAATCACAGCTATACTAGATGACTTTTTAGGGCCCTTTAAACCCTGTAGGTTTTCATTGTACCAATCTAGTGGCTGAACGTTTATTATCATTATTATTAATGTGAAAAAGCAGTGGAGGGCAGTCTAATTACCTCTCAGCACAGGTAAGGGTGGTTGTTATATATTGCTAAGTACCAGATGGTAGCTGGCTTTTATGTTTGTAGACAAGTGAGAAGTTATTAGCCTTGGCTCCCTAGACAGCACAAGGGCTGTGTATCACTGCACTGTCTAGCTTCATACAAGCAATGACACTAGGATTCAAACTTTCCCATTTATGTGGAAAAAAGGAAACATATGATGAAATCTCCTTAAAGCCTGCAGAGTGCTTTGACTAAACTGTTCTGACCCAAGCAGAAAGGGACATCTTGCTGGACAGTGACTTCAGGATTAAGAAAAAAAAAGAAAAAAAGAAAATCAGAAAAAGAAAAAGATTCCATTCTTACCAAAGTAACACAGTCTTTCCAATGCCGTACTTCTCCATTTAAAAAATATGGCTGCTACCACTGTCTCATTTTTCTGAAATGTACCAAAGAGAAATACATTGTAAAAGGATGAGGATCCAAATATTATAATATTGCACACATTGCAGAGGTGTTATAAAACCAATGGGCCTCCATTGTATCTCACATGTGAATCTGTACACTACAAACACAATTTGCTTCCTAACATTCCTAACATAAGTTTATTCCTTCTCTTCCTCTCCCAAATTCCTGTATGCTCTCCCTTCTGCTATCTTGGAAATGTTGCAAGTGGTGAGGAAAAAGTAATCTCATTGCAAAAACTGCTCCTAATATAACAGCAGTAAACACATGGTAGTTTGGCAAAAGACTTGAGTGTGCTGTTTTTAATTATACTACTCTGGATTGATTTGGATTGTGTTCTATGTCAAAAAACTGCCAAACAATGGAGCACAGGATCTTCAGTGTTGATCAGTTAGTTACTAACATGACAAAGGAAGGGGTTTGTTTGAAAAGGATTTTGATAGCACATTACAATTGCTATTGCCACTTTCCTCTTATGAAGCAAGATCTTTCTAATTTCTAACAGCTCAGCAGATACTCACTTGGAAACAATCAAAAGCAAAGCACAACCAAAGTAAATTTGATTTTAGAAATAAATCCAAACAGAATAATAACCAACTTTTATGCATTCATTTCATCAAAACCCAATGCGTTATCTAATGCTCATACTACTTACAGGCACAGAAACTGTAAAATCTGCCTAAGTTGTGGTTCAATATTGTACTGATGGAGACATCAAAAAACAAAAACAAAAGACCAAAGACTGTCAAAGCGCTGAACCTCAGCTAAACAGCACTAGTTCAAAATTAAAGAAAACAATACAGCATATAACCCCAATTATCCAGAGGCCTAGAGGGACATAAGAAAACTTCAGATAATTGGAGAAGCCAGCTGGCAGGCCTGTAAGTCCCCTGATCCCAAACACAGAGTTCACACTTGCTAACAGCCTCTCCTGCTAGATTGTGAAGGCTCAGTGAAAGGAGTTGCATTCAGCTCCAGAGTGCATGCCTTGAAAGGAGGATCAAATTCAGATGTAACGAATTGAGCACATAAACTTCTCTACGCTCATGTCTGACTAGTCCAGCCTCATGTTCTGGAGCAAGCCATGAAGAACAGATCTGCTTCCTACAGCTTCTTAACATTTGATTAGGAATTTGAAGAGGTCAGCAAATGAGAGAGTTTAGGAAAGCAAGAGGATGCCAAGGAATTACAGCCAAAATTATAGTGTTATTTAAGTCAATGTTATTTCTGACACAAATTCCAGTGGAATTCAGATTCCATTCCTGGCTATGATGGCCAAAACTGATTAACTACAATTAGATATTTACACAAATATCTCAATTTGCAGAGGTGCCAAATACCCACTGACATTGAACACATCTGTCTTGATATGTACATGATCCCTAGTTCCACAAGGTATTATCTTTACAGTCCTCTGTGTACCTGCATTTGAACAAGACTCCTCCAGCCTATGAAGCTTTGACTGTTCTATTTGGTACGTAGGAAACAAGAAGACAGAGGAGCACAGAAAGGTGAAGGAATTGCCCAAAGGTCAAAAAGAAAACCTAAGGAAAGCCTGTTCAATCAGTCCTTTGGCTAGCTCACTAGCTGCTAGCTGTCCAGTTTTTATCAGAGACTGCTCAGAACCTCCCAAGACTGCAGAAATGTTGGCTTAGGCTTTAAAGTTTTCCTTAAAGTATAACCAGCCCCAAGTACTAACTTTCTGTTACTTTGGGTACATGTCCTCTGTGTTTCAACAGTGCCAGACTCCTGCTAAAGAACAGAATTCTGCAGGCAAATGTTTTTCCCCTCCTGGAGGAAAGCTGGGGCTTTAGTGTTCCTTGGTTACTATCCAGAATCAATTTAACCTTAAGCTTCTTTTGCTCTCTCTGACTGATAACTTTTGATTTTTAGCTGAGTTAAAAAAAAATAAAAATCAAACAAAACGTGACTGATTGATAGCCATGCAGGTTCCTTCATGTCACTAAATTAGGAAGTGGCTTTTAATCCTTATGAATTTATTGTATAAAAATACAAGGATGCCTGTCCTGTTTTGGGCTGGGATAGAGTTAATTTTCTTCCTAGTAGCTGGTATAGTGCTGTGTTTTGGATTTAGCACGAGAATAATGTTGATAACACACTGATGTTTTAGCTGTTGCTAAGCAGTGCTTATATGAAGTCAAGGACTTTTCAGCTTCCTGTACTCTGCCACCCAGGAGGTGCACAAGAAGCTGGGAGGGGGCACATCCAAGACAGTTGACCCAAACTGGCCAAAGGGCTATTCCATACCATATGATGTAATGCTCAGTATATAAACTGGGGGGAGTTGACCAGGGGGCAGCAATTGCTGCTCGGGGACTGGCTGGGCATCAGTTGGCAGGTGGTGAATGGTTGCATCACTTGTTTATTTTCCTGGGTTTTGTTTCTCTCTCTCTCTCGTTTTCCTTTCATTACAATTATTATTATTATAATTATATTTCAATTATTAAACTGTTCTTATCTCAAGCCATGAGTTTTCTTACTTTTGCTCTTCCAATTCTCTCCCCCATCCCAGTGTGAGGGGAGGGTGAGTGAGCGGCTGTGTGGTGCTTACTTGCTGGCTGGGGTTAAACCATGACAATGCCTATCTAAGTTGCTATATGCACATTCAGTAAATGAAATATCAATGCACGCTGATCTGTGCAAGTCAGTGATGTAAAATGTTGAGCCAAAAATTCTCCCCTTCACATGATAAAGATGCAGCCCCTATGCTTTGATACAGTTATGGTGCAGCTGAGGAGCCAGGCTGCATATGACAGCTGGGATTGAGGATTTAGAGAAGGCTGCTGAACTGTGTTGGGAATAAATGGGCTGCTACTGTTCAGCTCAGAGGTAGAAGTTGGAAGCTAAAACCCCTATAGCTCCTTCCTAAATTATCTTGTCCAGTAAATGTACATCTGCATACAAAACCTCAAACATGAGAAAATGAAGAATAAAGTTATATCTTATTACCCAGGTTTGCTCCCAAACACTCCTGAGATCAACACGAGACAACTGCCACATTCTTTCTCAAGAGGGTAGCAGACTTCAGCAAAACTATCACGTACAATTTAAATCTCTGTTCCCTTCCTACTTTTTTTTTCTCAAAGCTACTGAAAACCACAAATTATGTCTGAGTAATGTGATTTTGGAAAGCGTTCAAAGAAATTAATAGAATTTTCTAAGAATCTGAGTCTGAAAAATTACAAGAATATTCTTCCATCCTCTTGCTATTTTCTTGTGATTTTTCTAGTCCTGAAGTTGTTAGAAATGTCCCATTTGATGTATTAATTGTGAGGCTCATACCCAGTACACTTAGGCACAACCAATACTCAGAAGTACTACTGCCAGAAGATAAGCATCGGACCATAAAAAACAGCATGTGGAAGCTGTGATGCCTCTGCTTGCACAGAACCTTCTTCAGTGGACTGAACCTGTTTCTGCTATCTTTGGAGAGAGCTGAAACTTAACTTGTGCCAAATACTGGAGAAGACTACTTTAGTTTTTTTAAGGTGAACATCAAATACATTTTAAGATTCAAACTGTCTGAATCAGACTAGAAGCAACAATCTTTTTCTTCCTGCATGACCAGGTCACTGTCAGTGTTAAGTGAATTAAATGCATAATTTATTAAATGGTCTCTCTGAGCACTGAAATCTGTCAGAATTTAAACAGGTTCAGTTTGCCATCATTGTTTTGGAAGGAGATTACAGAGGTTAATTTTAACTATTTTCTTCCTCTTTCTGTTTAACACTGTCCGCAAGATCATTTTTACAGCCATCGTTCAGCTGCTCTTCTATAAGGGAAACTGAAATGTGTTTTATTTCCAGAACCCAAAATCCAGGTTTTGTGAATCCTGCCTCAGAAGTGTTCAAGGAAAGAGTTCCCAAAACACTTTGCGGGCTTCATGTATTGATTGCCTCATTGATAAATGGCTACATGTTGAAGACCGAGGTTCAGAATTTATCCCAAATTCTTACTCTATCCAATTCTCAAAAGCAAATGATATCCTTACTCTGACAAGTCAAAGAAGGCAACTTCAATGGAAGAACTCTTGCAAGCAATAGGTTTCACACTAAGCCCTACTGACACTGACAGCAGTAACATTCAAATAAATGTAAAGACAATACAATGCACTGAACTGCAAATTGTTTTGTTGTAAACAGCTCTTACAGGAGACAAATACTGCTGTCACTGTTGGCAAAAAAATTAAGACAAGTGTTTATTACTGGTTTTAACTTCTCTGAGATTACTTTGGTCTTGCTGTCATGTAGGTAGACCCTTACTGATGCTTGCCCTTGTGAAAACACCTGCTTTCCCAGAGAGGACTCCCTGCAGAGCCGGCACGCTGGGGTCAGCAGCTGGCAAGAGGAAAAGAAAGAAGGGAAACACACTAATTCAATACACTCCCTGGTCTCCCTTTGGGGGCACCCAGGAGGGTTGACATTGCCTTCCCTTGCTGAAAACCCAGTCTTTCTGCTGTTGGCCTTTTGCCACCTTATCTGTTGGAAAGCAAAACGATGAGCTGAGATCACTGATCTGTTTTCTAATGTCTCAAAGAAGGCAATAGGTTTTTGATGTTTAATACAGGTGGTGAAAACAGGTACCTGGTTTGAACTTAACTCTTACGTTTCTTAGTGCAAGCTCTAGCTTTAAAGGATATGCACACATCCATACACCATTCTTTCTGAAGAATAAGAGAATCCCATTCACATTTCAAGATAAAACTATTTTATATAAGAAGAAAGTATGTGAAGAGGAAACTCAAATGTAAGCTTAATATTGGGTGTAAAGCTGACAGATTACAGAGCTCAGTTTTCCTCAGCACTTTTTAAAGAAAATAACTTAGAGATTTACAGAAACCCAGAGCAGAGGAAGGAGGACCAAGGGCTGAGGAAGCTGCCTTCAGGTGCTGTTTCCTTCTTTCGAGCTTATATATGGCCTTCTTCCATGGCCTGGCAACACTTCTAACTATGCTAATTAATGGGACAGAGTCAGCCCTGCAGACTTGGTCAAAAACTGTGTGGAGAGTACTGCTGCTTGCAACATCTGCACAGTCCTCTGAAGCTCTATAAACCCCTCTCAGGCAAAGCCCTCAACTTCCCAGATGAAGAAGTGAATCTTGAGTGTGAGCAGTTCTTATGACTGAGGCCACGTTAACTTGCTTTGCCGTTTAGAAGAGCCACATATTCTGCTCCCCCCCTTACAAAAACCCTACCTTTAATGTTTTGTTCTTCCTAGTATGATGAGAACAAAACTTGAAATTTCTTACTACATCGTTATCATATTCAAAAAAGTTCTGCAAGAATTAATGATTAAGAGATGAAAGAATTTCCTTTTAATTTCCTTTTTTTTTCCCCCACAAAGAGATGAAAGACATGGAAATTGATACTGGATTTGACAGTGTATTTTAAGGTCAAAAAGAATAACTAGAAGTTCACATTTACCCCCTGACAGCCCAAGGCAGCATTAAAAATATGCCAGTCAAGCAGAATGATGACAATGTTTTTATTATGCCCCAAATAAGACAAAACTAACTTCTGCAACCACAATGTAACTCTTTTCTCCTCCACTCCTACCCCCTTATAAACACCAATACATTATCTGGCATTTTGCTGGGGGGGAGATTTTCTTTCTTCTGAGGGTGGTAGGAAAACAGGGTTGTGGGATTTCTTTTCTGTTGTTAAAAAGAGAAAGATACAAGACTTTAAAAGGGCATTTAGAAAAAAATCAACAACTGTCATACCTGAAGATGAAAGCATCTTAGTTTTATCACAGCTTGTCAATTATGTAGAAAGAGCAAAACAATATCACCAGGTTATATTCAGTTGGCTAACATATAATCAAGTATTTTTGTGTGTGTGTGCATATGTGTGTGTCTCTTTAAGTACATAAAATAAAAAGTATTGTTATGAAGTGATTTTTCATTTAGGCAAATTGTAACTATCTCCTTTTAATTCCTCTAAAGAGGACAACATCATATCCTCTGACTCCTGTAGATCAAATTCAAGCAAATTTTTTTTTTAATAACCAGAATAAATAACACTTGAACAACAAAGTACGTGTATTAGCTCCTACCTACAAACAGCCATACATAAAAAATCAAATGCCTTCCCTTTCTCCCACAAAACGTAACATTTACACAGGGCCCAATCCAATCTCAACAAGAGTCAAAGAGATCCTTCCTTTTTTTTTTCTTTTTTCTGATAAGCAATTTTATGTTGTTAGGCATACAACTCTTTACCACTATTTTCACACTTATGCTCTAGATGTAGGCAAAAGCTGTTACAGTGTTAATTAGAACCACAGTTGTGAAGGGGTGGAGTATCCAAAAGTACTATTCCTTTTAGAGCTGGGGACTAACAAACTCCATAAAATTTGCATCCAGATACTGTAGCTTTTAACGAAGCTTCTGATTGCCCTTATTCTGCATTTCTTTGTGAGAAACTAACTGCAGCAGGAATCACATCTTTGCATCTCTCTTCTGCTCATTCATGCTATTCCACTGTTCCTTTCTTCTACCCCCTCCACCCCTGTAAGTGTAGTCTAGGTTTCTAAAACACTAAGCCTATCATAGCATTTTTCAAATAATTTTAACAATCTTTTGACACTTAGTGTAACTATGATACTCTTCTCATATCATTATCATGAAAATTCAAATGGTATTATTCATTACTACTAAGAGCTTCTTCCTGAAATCGAGTAACTTTAAAGGTATTTTCCAGTTTGAAAAAGGAACACTGAGTCACAATGGGTTTTAGATAGTAGCAGTCTACTTCCAAGAAGAATGAGAATATCAAATTAAAAATGAGCCCTGTCTACCAGTTTAATTAAGCAAATCATGCTTGCTGACTTTGCTCTCCACTCCAGAGCAGACCACAGCTGTCTTGCTTAATTTCACTACTAGAAGCTATCCTTACATATCCCAAATAATACTACTTCAGCAAGATTGTCCCCAGCATGCCACACACCATGCTCTGATATCAACTCCATCAAATAACTTGATAAATACAAAATAATTCAACTACATTTACGATTCTTTGGTAATTCCAGATGTGGGGGTATGGACACTACCAGTCCATCTATTACCACATGCCAGGCACATGCCTGCCCTCTCCACTTTAGATACGTAGTCCTGCATTGCCCATTATACAAGCCAAACTCTAGTGATACTTCCAATCACTTGCTTGTGTTAAGTCACAGATCTAGTGCAAGTGCTGCCGAAACTACTGAGAAAAAGGAAACACCACTGCAGTTGCCTTTGATTATGACTTTTTGAATTTTTAAATATTTTGAGCCATTTCTTAATAGAAAGATTTTATTATTGCTACCTCCCTGCCCATCCACAGGATTACCTTCACTCTCCACTTACATAGCATTGCTGTGGCAACTACAATTCTTCACCTCGAAAAGCTATTTATGTTTAGTTTCTCTTAGTGCAAATATACCGTTGGAAACAAGAAACCACCTCACTGAAGCCCTATACAAGTCACATGTATCAGTGGCACCTGCGTGAATTTGAGGAAATGCCAGAGGAGAGATCTTTCTTTTGCCAGAAGAAACATTCTTATATGTATTAGGATGGACTAATAATGCTCTTCCCCATAAAGACCATCTGATTCATCCCATTGTTTTCCAGTTTATTCATTATATTGACTAACAATAGTCTTCTTGTGGATATTTTCCGTGTCAAAGACACTAATTAAGGACATGGGCGATTGGATCAAACAGCATATGCTTATGGCTCAGAAGATACCTACAGAAGGCAGCAAACTGTGGTTGCATGTGGCAACCTTTATTCTGAAAGTTTTGAGAATTTAACAGAGCCCTGTACCAATCACAGCCTTTAAAAAAATGGTCTGCCAGTATAATTTCCCAGATATCATATCTTACAACTCATGTTGCTATTGCATTGCAAAACTGTGCATCATTAACAATGTTTACATAGACAACAAAATTTAGTATTAATCATGGCAGACATTTGTAGAAAATGAAATTTGAAATCCCAAGCATTATCCTAAGAAATCTGCTCAAGAAGCCCTCCAAACAAGGAGTAGTTATTTACCACACAATTTGTATGATGGATAAAAAATAATTAGCCAACTTAATTGTCAAATAGCAGAAACTCCAACAAATTAGCCATCAGCAATTGGAAGTGAAGGAATTATTAACAAAAACAATTAAGGTAGCCTCCCACAAATGATCCCCTAAACGGCATGTGACATTACCATTAGACATACACTTACAACCTGAAAAATCATATTAAATAACCACAAAGAAGTTGGCATGTTAAATTATAAAATTACCAAGCAACTGAATCTCCATTCAATGGACCGGTTTAGCTGGTTTAATCACATTTAAATAAATTCATGTGAATTTGACCATTGGTCACTGTTTATATTAAAAAGTTGGAAAGAATTACAAGAAACAACAAAATTCAGACAATTATGTATGTCAAAATCACAGTATATTTTGCAAAACATCTATTTTTAGAGTGTAGAGCAGTATATTCTATGTAATTTGAATTCCACAGTGGCTTATGAAGATATTACACAATTCATTTTCTTTTACATTTATCTCCCTAGTGTGTTTATTTAACCAAATAAAAACATTTTTTGATGTTTAAAAACTGGATAGTTCAAAAAAAACCACCTCAGTGTACACCCTTTGAGATACAGCAATAGTTTCCTATATCAAGTAAAGCAATAATACTGGCATGAAGTTTAATAGACATTGATTCAATAAACAGCAGCATTCGGAATTCTGGATGCAGTTGCACAACTGCAAAATTAAGCACTAGATGTGAAATGTGCTTTTAAATTTCCACATATTAAACCTATGGAATGCTCTTCAGAGATATCAGAATGGTGAAGCTGTGCCTAGTGAAATCTGAACTTCAAATAAGAGTTGAGCCATTTCAATTGCTTAGAGCTCTAAGGCAGCCCCAGTCTCAGCTCAGAAAACTAAATGTCTGCCCCAATGTAAGAAAATATGGAAATAAAATACAAAGCAGCAATTTTGTAATTGAGATAAAATATACTGATTATCACTCTAAGCTGTCACTTGGCAGCTTAACATAGATGCTCAAGATTTAGAAAAGTCCGTTCCTGGGAGTCCATAATCACATACAGGAGTTTTTTTCTGGCAAGGAAAATTATCTTTGGGCTGTTTCTGCTGTTGTTGGGCAGTTCCTGCTATCCAGTTCTCCCTCTGTTCTTGCATAACACTCAACAGACACTATCTGAACCATGGTGACCTAGTTTGCAGAAATAATCCAGGAAAAAAAAATTGAGGAGCAATAGGGTTTAATTTCTTTTCAGTTCATCTTTTTAAACCATTCCGGTGTGGTGCCAGAGGAATACCAATGCCAGCAATAAGGAAAGCAACACAAGAATGTGTATGAGGGAAGGAGAATAGTAAACCACTCTTTTTCAGCAGCATCCCACATTTTACTCTCAGTTGTACTGTAGAAGTACACCAGAGGATTGTCATGTACAAAGAGATATATAAAGAGCAAGTGTTAAGAAGAACCTTCTCATGTTAATTCCCATGCTTTCACTATTTCATTTTGCCACATTTTATCGTATATTTCTTTCATTTTTCATCACTAGGCTGCCGCATATTTGTATTAGTAATTTAATTTTAGTTTTATGAATCATCACAGTATGAAGAACATAACATTATCTATATTACTGTTTAATTACTTCAGGCTAAGTAAATTTTAAGTGCTCTGAGTATTGAGGCACAAGTATAACTGGCTTGAAGAAGGTCTTATACTAAGGTGTTTTATGTAAAGCTAGACATGTCAATACTTCATTTTCCCTACAAATTGATTGATATGACATACAAAGAAGAAAAAATTTGTAGTAAGTAAGACGAAGCAGCCTCCTTCTGAGGAGAGTATGAACAGGCTGGGGCTCTTCAGCTTGCAGGTACTCGAGTGGAGTACAATCACAGTTTACTAACTCATGAATACAGTGGGTAAGTTGAACACACAACTGTTACTCATCCAATCCTGACAAACTAGAAGTAGGTGGTGCCTGACAAAATGGTCAGAGATAGCTTTGAACAAAGGGAAGAACATACCACGCTACACAGCAGACACAGAACGGCTGAAATTTGAAGCCGTGTGAGGGCCTGGTAGCAAGTGGTATCAGAAAGCTCAAAAGAGAACCTGTCCAACAGAACTGGCAGGTCAAGCCAACAAGTGTGGATGCTAGGAGGGGACTGGCCCACAGGAAGTGACCAGGTTCACCTGCCTTCTCCTCTTGCCTCCTAAATACCTTTTCCTACTGTCACTGGGAGAGCAGTGGTGCAGCAGAGCGCTTTGACACTTCCGGCTGGTCATGGGCCCATGGTCAGGAGGCAAAGCACTGGCGACGAGGGAGCGCTGGTCTGACACAGCACAACACATGCTGCTTTTTCATCCAGTCCTGCAGTGCTTGCCACAGCACTGAATGACTCTTTAATTGTTAATTTTGCCATAATGCTTGAATGTTTTGGGATGTGAAGAAACAGAGAAAAAAGAAAGATTGCTACATTTATTTTTAAGTAAAAAATAATTTTTTTTATTGCAAAGTTGAGAGGCCAGCACAACTGCATGATGTGTTCCTATTTCCATTCATTTAAATAAATTCCTATATTCCTTCACTGATAAGACAATGCTACAGACTGATAAATTATGGACTGTTATAACCTTGTGTTTTACACTGCAATGCCATCCCCAGAACCGATATTCTCTTCCACTGCTGTATATATGATGCCACCTTCTAAAATACAAACCTAGAATACCATTACTGTTTTCAGACATATTTAATTTACTCATCTTACAAAGTTAATATACATTCTTGTACAGTACTGTCCATTCATTAGTGGTTTTCTATTAGACCATGACAAGCTGGAGTATATTTATAGGTTTACAAAATAGATCTGCCTATTTATATTTGTGGGACTTTTTAATGGAAAATGGGTTGCATTTGTTTTTTGGGACAGCATATACTGTTATATTCCAGAAGGGGTAGTTTTAAATGACAGATACCTATCCACTACTAAATTGAAGCTGCCTTTGAAGAACCTGATTTGGTAAAACTCCCATCTGAATTGTTAGGTAATCCTAGTTGCTAAAAATGAAGTATGTTCTACGTCTAAATTTTGTCCTAAGAGCGATTCAACAAGCATACGAAGATAATGCTCAATTTCCCATCCTGATCCAAACACATTCTTCCGAATTCCTTCCATCTACAAACACAGAAGTGTCAAGCCTTCTTCCCAGAGGATACTTTTCTCAGTCTTCCAGAAATGTTGAAACTGTTTTTCTAAGGCATGTTTATTATTGTTTTCAGTTAGAATGAATTATTTATCTCTTTTTTTTTTCTTTTTAAAGGCCAATTATTTACCAAAGGTAAACAGAATATGAAAAGATTAAGCATTACAAAAAAACAAAAAAGGCCTCCGAAATCTACTTAGAAGGACTCTAAGACATTTTTTTCTGCTTAGCTTGTCTATGGAATACTCAACAACCACTACAGGAGCTGAACATAGTGATTGAAACAGGGGTCTGCACTGCAGAAGTCACACCAATAAATGACATTCTATTCTGACAAAAAGGACAAGGAAAGATGAGAGAGTTATTATCCATTTGATTAATCATGTTTTTCTTATAAGCCCTAATGCCTAAAATACCTGGAACAAGAAAACACACCTAAATTTTTGTTTCTTAAAAGGAGTATCGCCCATTAATTGTCTGTATTTTCGATTTCAATTTACAATATATTACAAAAGTAAAAATCCTGAAACATGATTTATATTCAGTACAACCATAGAATGCTAAATTATGTTTTCTTGCCATAATTGACTCCTTTGACAATATTTAAATCTTTAATGGAATTTTATAATTATTAGGAGCATTTAGCTCAGCAATATAAATTTATCCCAGACAGAATAACATATAGAAGAGCAGGAACTCCAAGAACGTAGTCTCTATGTTTTCTGAAGTATCTATTGAATACGCCCACTGAAGGTGAGATTTTCCCCATTCCTTCTTCCCCAGTGATATTTATAGAGACTATCTATCTCCAAACCTGCATACCTCAAGGACTCTGCCATAGGTTAAGAATTATTTTTGTAGCTAATCCTTGGCACTGTTTTATAGAGTACACTTCCTGCATGAGTTGCAACATGTAAATTTCTATGAAACCATAGAAACTATGACAATCAAACTGTGTCATAAATAGTACTCATGAGATGGAAATCATTACCATAAATAATAGTTGAACAGCTGAACCTTCTTTCTGTGTACCTTTTCTTCTCCCCTGTCACTGTGCTGCAGTGAATTGTGGTGGTCAAGAAAATATGCTGGGAAGCCATGAAGCCCAAAGGTAAAGCCTAGAAGATATAATTGAAGCAGGCCATTTTCTTCCACATAAGGTTAAGTCATATAGAAAAACCTGGCTCCATTGCTGTATGTCCCAAGACAACACCAACATCAATAACTGCGTAGTAGAAATGGAGGCATTCATATCTATCTTGCACTTCCATTAGTCTGTGCGGGGCAATATAACAAAAAAACAATGAAAAAAATTTTACTAGCAAGTTCAGCAACATGACTGCCTATACAGCAGATGTGCTGATTCAATTGCATGTTTTTTCAACAAAATTAAAAAAGAATGACTGAAAGATACTAAATTGTAATCCCATATGCTCAAAGAAATTCCAGAAACCAAAAGTTCATTTTCAACACTTTCACTGTGTTTAATAATTACGCCTAAAGTTGTTCAAAAAGATTAAAGTTCAAGCATCAAAATAAAGAAGGGCTTTTTATCAACAAATTACCCACAAAATTGCCTCAAACCGCAGGAAGCTTCTGGTTCCTTCTAAATCATTAACAAAATGCATGTTAGTGGTTTGACACAGTTAATTGGCATAAAAATAAACATTTTCAAAAGTTTTACAACATTTTGCTGAATATTTCAATAAAAGCAAGAGCACTGACTTCTGATGTACCAAAGTCTGTTCTTGCTGAGCTCTAAAGGAAAGCTATTCAATTTCCATCAATGTAGTGATTCTGACTATCAAAGAAATTTACACCAATCTAACCGAGATCAGAAAAACTTTTGTCAATGGCATTTCTTTAAACTTGCATTGATGTAACAGGATTAGAATGTGATCCTAGGGGATATGATCACCCCAGCCATCTTTGGCAAAAAAAAAATCCTACACAATGTAATAAGCATGAATACAATACCATCTGAGAGGACTGAAGTGTATTTTACTGCCATTTTCTTCCACCTCTCCTGTCCAAATCACAAATCTGATTTTTAAAAGATGATTGCTGAAATGGGATCTCCTGCAATGATATGTCTTTATCCCATGAAATTATATGAATAATGTCAGAAAGCAGCATCCTACATGCTTGAACATAAAACAGCCCGATGCCAGTGGTAACCTATGCCTTCACTGCAGTCTCGTGATTCACAAAGCTATGTCAGTTCACATCCTGTGATTAAATTACACCTGTAAATCTACAGCTGAATATGCCAATCTGATCTGTGTGATTGCTTTGCATTTCCCCATCATCCATGTGCCATGGTGATCTCGGTGAAAATGCAGTCTCCATCACGGAACCAAAACTTTGCATTGCAATCGGGGCAGATACCTATGTCAGGGCTCTGCAGGCACCTATAGGCCTTAATTGCCCTGACCAGCCTCACCAGGGACCCCCACCCATGCACCCGTGGACATGGGTCCAGGGGCACCCAGGCCTGGCCTGAGCTATATTGGAGATACACCTCTTCCCAGTCCTGCTCCTGGCTGTTCCTGCACTGTCATTGAGATTTCCCAGACTAACCTCAGATCTGACTTGTTACCTCACCTTTTGCTGGATCGCTGACTGCTGGTCTGTCAGTGGGACCTGCCACCCACCCTGCTCTGCTCGCCCAGCTCAAGCTCTGTGGGATGGTGCCCCACTGGTGATGGCCCTGCCTGGCCCAGGTAGGGATTGCCCCCAGCTTCCCCACCTTTGTGGACCAGCCCCAAAGCCCATGTTGGAGCAACATGGAGCTAGCCAGCCTTCCAGTATAGGTCATCTGTTTGGCCACTGTCTCACAAGGTATTTTACCTTTGCTAACATAAGTCTTATTATGCATCACATTATCAATGTGACTTTTCTTGATTTTGAGCTCCTTATTCACCTTTTTGTGTAAAAAAAAAAATCCTTTCACAAAAAGAAAGGAAGCTATACAATATTTTTGAAGTCTTTGATTTTTTAAAATGTGCTTTTCATATTCAGTTTACATAAAATATTGATGAAGTACATGACAGTAAAATATCATATTTAAGCCCTTTGAAATTGCAAAAGATATTTTCAGTTATTTTCATGTAAATCCAATACTAAAAGATAGTGTAAGTTAGTGGTGACCTTGTGCAAATGTGCATTAAAAGGTTTTCATGCAAACGGCATAGAAGTTACAAAGAATTATATCATCACTTAGAATTTTTTTACAAGTGCATGTTAATAGATTAAGAACATCTATATTCTAGCATCTAAACTACTTTTATGGTGATGAATAGAGTTCTAGTTAAAGAAAGAAAATGCTATTAAGATTTGCCAAACTTGAAAACTCTTCATGTCCTACTTTGACATATTACAAGTATTTAATATGACCTTACAGCCAAGGCTAATAAAGACAATAGAGTCTGTGTGAATATATTTCTTAAAGAATGAAACAATTTAACTCTTAACAAAACCCCCTAATTTCATACAATTTACCAGAAATTGAAGAAGGGAAAACATGGATACAAGAGTTCCAGTTTGATGTCACTGTACTCCGTACAAATACTCCCAATACCCCTGTGTGCTTCTCTGTGCACTTCTGTGGAATGCGGAAGGCTGGGACCAATCTTTTGAAAACACTGTCTCCAACTTCCCAAGACAATTTCTTAATGCAGTTAGAACCCCAGTGAAGAACCTAGAGCAGTGACAATGGACAGACAGACAATACCTCATAGTAAAAGTAAAACTTTCATATTTGCAGGAAAAGTGCATGGGCTAAGTAGGCAAAAGATACATCATACAAGAGGTGTATGCACTGTGATGTTTACATTTTTGAGGAGGACAAAAGTGAAGCATCTTCCCCATCTCTACCCACTAATGAAGGGATACATATAAGACTCTAGAAAAAGATTATGTTTTACTGTCTAACTTCTGTTTTCACAAATGTTCTAAATACCTTAGGGCTTTCTTTATAAACTGGCATGCCTAGCATGCCAGGGATTGTAAAATTTTGGTAGGATTTAATGGGCACTTAAAAACATTCTGGTCAGCCATTTGAATCATATTTTGTGGTAATGGTAAGGGACATCTCTGAAAGCACAAACGGCAACTAGGTACCTAGTTCCTATTTATTGCCTTTGTAGATATAAAGAGTGTTCTAGATGACTAGAGAAAGAACATCACCCTGCTAGGCTGCAAAACTCCAATTAAGTGATATCCATTACCATCCTATCAAACTCTGGTAGCTTTATCCCTCTTCAGTCAGAATTTCAGTAATAATTCTGTTGGTATCTTAATCAAAAGTGAGAGAAATGGAGATGGTCAAAAGTGCCTGAATAAAGAAAATATCGTTTCTCAGGTCATGATCGTTTCATGCTTGTTCCTTAAAACCCCAAACCGTGATTCTGCATGAAGCCACCACAGAGAACTGACTCTTGTAGCTCTGAAATAGCAGGAGTGTTGGGACTCCTGCACTTATGGAGAGAAGCATCAGTCCCTTTTACTCCTCTCTTCTACTTTGGTATTGGTAGTGTTCAGTTGGAAGAAAGAAGTTAACAAAGTGCAAGAACTGTCAGTATGAGTGGGAGGAAGCAGAAGAAAGTGGAAAAAAAAGTCCTCTTAGTCACCCTTTCCTTCGACCTTCAATCTTTTATTCCTTTAAATCCATATGTTCCTTTCGCCTTTAGAATTGTTAAGAAATTTCTGCAAGATCTTTCCAATACCACCTTCAAGAAAAAATTGACAAGCAAAGCATGCTTTTTTCTGCTAAGTTGTCCTGAATTCGATAAGAAATTAACTTAGTCCTAGCCCCATAAGGCCTAAGAGATTGTTTCAATTTATAGTCTCCATATCTTTAAACATACCAAAATGACACTGTACTGCAGCAGTGAGTGATCAGCAAGAGTACCTGATGTTCCAAAGTCAAGCTGGCCAGTAACTGTTGAGGAAATAGCTTGTCTGTCATTACCATAAATACTATCCTCAACAACACATTAATGGAAAAATTACAGAATAAATCAGTTTCATGCTTCTATCAGTCTGGAAAGCAGGACACGATTTTCATACAATTGCTAGATGCAGAAAATCATAAAACAATTCAGGTTGGAAGGGACCTCATCAAGTCCAACCCCCCATCCCAAAGCAACATAAAATGACCACAATTAATCACAGAAATTGGGAAAACACAGCATTTAGACTTGAATTTTGAAAATGCTCGATTCCACAGAAGTAAAATAATAATAAAAATATAAAATTCATCTTTATAATTGAATCAGGAAATAAAACTCCTGCCTTTGTGTAAAAGCAGAGATTGCACTGCACTGTGCATCTCCAGCAGAACTGAATGAACATGGAGCGTGGACTCTTCTTTGGAGTACCCGAGCCAGCTAAACAAAGAAAGATAATCCCACTGGAAATGAGGTTCCTGTTGTCCTGTTGGTATTTATGCATGTTTCCGACCTCAGACTGCTTCTGATTTCTGGTATAGTGTCTATTGTTGATTAACTGAAATTAAATGAAAGCATTGTAATGATTAAAGGATAATTTATTTTTAAAACCAAAAGCATAAATTCCTCACTAATAGGCAATGTTACATTGTTATGTGCCTACCAGCACTTAAAACACACTCCAGTCTTCAGTGGATGTTTTGAAGAAGCTGATGCTTCTGTTTCTTCATTATGTTTCTATTCATTTGAGTTCTGAAATATGGCAAGTGCTAATACACTGGCTCTACTGCTAGTATCCTTCCAAGCTTATTTCACTTATTGAAGAATTGCCTTCTGTTACCTGATAATGCACTTTAAAGCAAGATCAAAAGTAAATGTAAATTCCAATTTTTTTATGCAAACTCTTGAACAAGTTCAGGAAAAACACTTAAGGTGTTTTAGGAAAAAAGTTTAAGGTTATAAACATTTATCAAGCACTATTTGCATTCCTCAGAATAATTATACTGGGAACACAGAAACATTTCAGAGATTTGTTTCTTTAAAATGTGTCCAATCCCAACTGGAAGGAACATCACAGAAAAATTAGAATGTTTATTTTATAGTGATGGTTCTAGTCCTAGTGTCCAAAACAGTTATTGAGAAACTAAAAGGTAAAAACACCAATCCAACCAAACAAAAAAAACCCCACTCAAAAAACCCTTGAAATTTTCATTGTGTGGTAGCAACAGCAGAAATTCAGAATAGAAAATGTAAAAGTTGTTATTATTCTCTAGCAAATGAATGATTATCACTTATACTATAAACTTACTAGTTTCAAAATTATACCAAAATTATGCTTTGAAGTCAGCAAAATACAACCAATATTTACAAAGAAAATAAAATGAACAAAAATTGTGATATTTTTATTTGAAATTAGGATCTAGACAATGTGTATACATAGAAAAGGTTGAAGATTTGTTTACTATTTTATTTAATGCAGAAGACTAACTGGAGTTATTTGTTGCTGTTCTTGATAAAAACCTTCACTGAGTGATAACATCAAAGAGGGTCACTTCTATTGTAGCACAGCCATATGCATCTCTAGTTGAGGATCTCAACTGCTTTTGTTATCAAGCAGTAGTATCAAAATAAAATTTGTCATTGTAAAGAGGTCAACATGAAGAAGAACATAAGCCTTTTAGATATTCATATTAAATGGATAAATACATAACCAAAACCCAGAAAAAATTGGTCCCTAGCATTTTATTACAACGCACTTGCAGAATGTCCCCCGTCATCAGTACATGGTCAAGGTCTACAAAATGTAGTTACAAGTGGTCCTTTTATCAAACCCAGTCACTGGATTGTTGGTCGAAGCACAATGTCTTTTCACACTCAAACTCCTGTATCCAGGAAAAAGGAATAAAACTATCTCAAATTATAGATACATTGTGATTATAAAGCACTTTGAGATCTGCAAATCAGAATAATTTTCTACAGCAATTTAGCAATAGCATGGTTATGGCAGGGAAAAAATGTGAATGTTCAGGCCAATGAAAATTCACAAACATTGTAAAAGGGAAATAAAGTCAGCTTTTGATAGTTATGCAACTTCATTTACAGACTGCATGCTAGATTCTTAATTAAGTTCTAAGCCCTCCTGCTTGGAGGGTACAATAACAATAGCTATAGATACTGGCTACATTAGAAAGTGGAATAGAAGCAGACCACAGAGTGAAGCTGTAAGCACTATGGTCCCTATAAGAATATATGCATTTTATGGGATCTACTTCTAATCTGGTCCTGTGAGTGAGGTACCACATAACAGCTGGAAAACATAGGGACATGTGCTTCCAGAACACATTTTCCAGTTTATTTTTCTCTAACAGGAAATAACGTTGAAATTGCTCAGTGATGCAAAAAAAAACTGACAGTTGTTAAAGACAGACCTGCTTCAAACACACTCCCACCAATACTTTGCAAATGACTAACAGGTGAAATTTCAGAGTGAACATATTTAAACCTTGTAAATTTCAGACTGAACATATTTGAGCCTTGTAAATCTATAAGCAGGTAAGAATGGTGCCTTCATTGACTGACTTCTGTATGTCTTTAAATGGAGCTCAAATCTGTGAAGAGTAAGCTGACACCTGCCTTGACAAAATTTATCTAAAATTAGAGGGACTGAATTCTGACATTTTCTTAAGAACAAAAAATTTAATCCTTAAGCTAGAAGTAACAATTACTATTACAATAAACAACAAATGGAGCTACAGGCCTTCCTCGTCTATGGTCCTTCCTCTCAATATGCTTTCTTATACAATAATTTTGTTTTTAATATACAGTTTTAAACTTCAGAATTTAAAACAAGGATACAAGAGTTAATCACACCTTTCTACGTCAAAACTCCTAAGAAAGTTTATCATAGCAAAGAGCACATCAAGGAATACCAAATTATCAGTACATATGTACTTAAATTTAGACATCTGAGACTGAAAATGCTGAAATGTTATTGCAATGACTGCATCTGATCTGGTTGATGGTTTGCAGATTCTTTACTCAACCCCTGAGAAGAATAATATAATATATAAACACTGTCAATTTATTTAACAAATCCTGGTGAAATATTAAGAAATATTTAAAATTATCTTCCTATATCATAGTTTGGCACATTCATAGATGTAGCTGGGTTTTAACAAATGCTGGACATATGAATATCACCTAAGGCTGAAAATGTCTAAAGTAGAAAGATATCTTTGAAAATATGCTGTATACTTTTTATGAAGAATTTTTTTTCAATTACAAGTTAAAACCTATGTTAGACTTTAAGACCTAATCAAAAAATGAAGACTTCTACACTACAGGAAATTCCCATGCACTTCAGCATGTACCTTTTGCTGTTAACAAGCTAACCTTAAAAGCAAAGTATAGAAACCTAGATGGTATGCTTATTATGCGTGTCAGAGGAGCTCTGAGAAGATTCAGGGAAAAACTATCATCTGAAAGCTAAATTCCAAATTCTCCAGAATTCTTAGAAGCAAAAGAGTAAGTCACACAGAATTTTAGCTCAGATCTAGTTTCCAGTTCCCGATCCATTCAAGTTTGTCAACAGTGACTTTGGAGGCATTTTCACTTGCTTCGGTTATGTGGTCTTGCATCTATACAGTTATGCTTTGATTTGTCTATAATAAACAAAATGATTCAACTATGCAAATATCTTCATTTATACAATGAATTTTCAATTATACAAAAATATAAGACATTCTGCACTCTCATATCACATTTTTCACTGTTATCTGTGAAAATGAGACATTTTCACAAGTGAAACAGTGCCATCTTGTGTATTATGGACTTTTTCTCTTGACAAAGTAGGAATATTCTTCCCTAGGGATGTTCATAGATTCCCCCCCCCCCCCCGGCCCCGCAAGAATGATATGAAGTGCCACAGGTAAAGTTTGCAATTTACTGATGAAAATGGTTGTTCAAGTCATTCACAAAGCCCTGTTAAGATAACTTAATATCTTCCATTGAAGGAAGCAAAATGAAAACCAGTTTTTCAAATGAAACACCACAGGAAAGTTAGATTCAGTTCCCCACAAATACATTTTACTTATGTAATATCTTAGACTGCAGTCTCTCTGTATAATGGTTTAGATTCAGTTTTAATTAACAGCTTTAAAATTTAATTTATGTAGGCTGAATCTCCATCTCTTTAATGCCCCTGAGTACCTAATGTAAGTCCTCATCATACAGTTTTTAAAGTATTGATGACCATCATTAAAATGTACAGCATAACTTACAAAATTTTATTTTCAGTTTATAGACACTACTCTAAACTATTATTGTTTCAGATAACTGGAAATAATTAATTGGTACTATAGCATTCTAATATCATATAAGAAAGAGCAAGTAACAGTTTTAATTAACAGTTCACATATGCATTAATTTGACTGCTAAAAAAACCCCAAAACCAAACCAAGAAAACTCTGTTTAACAAACACTAATATGGATACAGAGTAATTAATAATTCTGAAGCAGCTCTTGATGAATGCTTTTGTAATTTTAAAATTATGTGGTGACATGTACTGCCTATAATTTGGGCAGACACATGCACAAAATGCAGTTGTTTTATCATCTGATAATTCAATGCTTTTTGCATCCATAAAATTATTAATTCCTGCTGACATCTCTAACTTTGCTTAGAAAAGCAGGCTGGAGGACATAGCTGCTTATAGTACATGAAATTCAGCAGCAGTGGTAAAATGAATATTCCTGGTCCATTTTTTAAGTAACATTGTCTATTTCTATAATTTTAAAAATTTCAGTATGTCCCAGACTTCTTGTAAGTTGGCACAAATATTACAAAGCTTCTAAAACATAAATAGACAATTTTAAAAATCATAGATAAACACACTGGATTATGCAGCCCAATACTTTAAAAAAACCCTGTCAGCTGAGAGGAAGATTTTCAGGGAATAAAACACTAGACAAATAGCAAGACTGAATGTCAAGAGCTGGTGTGTACCAGAAAGGTAATTATGAACTGAATGATGTTTACATTAGGAAATAAAAACTCTACTATCACAGGCATAATCTCAAAAGTACTCCATGTCACTCTTTTAACTTGCTGTGCTGAAACTGATGGAAGCATAACTGTAAAATTATAAGAATACTTATAAAAATCTGTATTTCAGGGCCAAATATAATTTGACACACTACATAGTAAGGAGTTGTGCTGAGATTAAGGAATAAAGAATAGATAGAAATCCCTATGTCTTCTATCTATTTCCCATGCACTATGTAATGTTCCAGACTTTACAGCTATGTTTATAAACAATTCCAAACCAATGAAAGTAAGGCAAGCAAGACTCATTTTCTGCTCATAGTTTATTTTTCAGCCACAACCCTTAAGGTGTTCTAATATTTTCGGAGAACAAATCTTTCATCTTACTAAGGAGAGTAAGTTCTCAAAAGGTTCAAACTGATATTAACAAACTTCAAAATATTATATATGTCACTCAGCTGCTAGAACCAAGCCTGGTGGTGGGAGTCCCAAGCCGCAGAACTACAGAAGAGCCCGGACACTGAGATGGAATTTAAAATATTACACCAATTAAATTGATCTTCTCTGAGCACAGGTTGGCAGTAGGGCAAAAAGATACCAAAGCAGAGTAACCCTGAAATTAATAGCAGTTGGAGTTAATGGGGGGAGGGTACTTACTTGCTCTAGGTAAATAAAATTGCTTTGTATGGAGGAGATGATGGACCTGGGGAGAATGAAAGCAAGTGTCTTTAGGTGAGGACTTAAGAGACCTGAACTTAGTTCTCAGTTCTGCTAATTTTTTATCACTACATTTGACGTACCCACTATATATTCCTACATATGTGTATACATGCACATGCATACATACACATGCACACACATACATATATATCTGTCTTCTGTGTATATTTACAATATGTATGCATATTAAGTCACAACATAAAAATGTTACAATTTAGACACACTGTTTTCAAGCAGAGATCATTCACTTGTGCAGAAAGCCACTGATCTCAGGGTCCAAAGTGGTTTGGAAAACTTGTCTGGTATTTTACCACACCCCTGTCCTACCTATGCCTCTATTTTGCAAATGCAGAAAGGGCTTAATAGGCTTCCTTTCTCCAGCTCATATCTGTGAGGTTTAGTTAATTATTCGTGTGTGTGTGTGAGACTCAAACGCTACTGTCGCAGTAATCGTATACAAGTTTGATGATAAAAATGAACTACAATCATAATGAAAAGGCAGACAAGTCCACACAAAGTTTATACTTTAAAAAGGGAAGAACAAGTTTTAAAAAGTTGTTTCGCACATCACTAGACCAAATAAAAAAATGGTCACTAAAGAATTTATCCATTAAAAAAAAGCTAACAGCACACCTAGAAAGGTTTGATTTTATTTTTAAATCACATTCCAACAACTTCCACAGAGGTCATGTAATTGTTATGACACAAAAATAAATCATTAAGGACTAAAAGCCAAGTAGGTGACAATGCAGATCGTTCTGGCTGTACTGCATGTAGTACAGTCCACTCCATGCTAATCCACTCAAGCTTGTTTACATAAAATAAAAAAATATTTCTAAATTTCTTACAGTCTCCCAATATTATCAAATGCTCTGCTTATGTAAATAAGTTCAATATTAAATTGCATTTTAAATACATCATTACAATATGCTTGCTTAGTTTGCATGCTACTGTTTGGAAGTCACAGAAATAAGAGTAATTCTGTTATCTGATTATCTGTGATGATTAACTTGACAAACATCAGGCATACCTTAGAAAGAAAATAGATGCTACTCTATGAACATGTAGTGACTGTATTCAGATTTCAGTCAAGCTAACATGAAAGTGAGAGCTCCACGTTGTGATTATAACAGGCAATGTTTTCTGTATCAGCTGCAAATTAAGACCCCATCACAATAATAAGCAGAAGACAATATTTTAAGCACAAAGAAGTGTGCACATGCAACTAGGATCTCAAAACACGACATCCTAATATTTGCACAGCTCATATTCAACCTAGTGGTCCTGTATCTGGGATATTTGTTACTTAAATTGTTACATATATGTTACCTGAAACAGTATCCTCTTGAAATAAGTCAAAATATTAAAGTGGATGTACAATGCCTCCTAGGAAGCTCAAGAGCTGGTTATATCTTTATAATTCTATTATTTTCTTTTTGTTTGTCTATCATGTAGTAAAGCCTTCTGACAGTATAACTGAATTTTGCTGTAAGAGGAATTTGTATATACTTAGGTTACCGAGGATCATTTACTAGTAATTCCTAGGTAAATCATTCACATATCAGTTTAATATTCACAAAAAATCAATTTTCTCTAGGATGTCAAAGTTGATTTAAAAATAATTCTCAGAACATTGCTGATTATTTCATTATTTTGTTTTACATCTTTCAAAACATGATGAAGAACATCCACCCTGAAAATTCAGGCCGCTTGGAAATGACTTGTATCACACCACGGTAAGGTAAGGCAAATTGCACCCATTTCAAAATAAGGGTGTGCCATCTGACTCCTTTATATTGTAGCTACTGTATCTCTTTGTGCCATCTCATACATCTTACCTGAAGAGTTGGCACAAGCTGAAAAGGTGTGATAGTAGAGTAGTAAATGAGGCAGTAGTAAAACAAGTAGTAAAATAAGTAGTAAAATAACAGAATACATCCTTTGCCTTAATTTGAGTGGCAAATTATTGGTAGAATGACTTTTCAAGACAATTTAAATATCTGAATGATCAAGAGAAATTCTTTACGTCCAACTAATTTACTACCTACACACATCCACTGTGCTCATTGCTAAGGCAGACAGTTACTCTTTCACATTTTCTAGGTCTAATCTCCAGTAAAAACAAATTTTTAGAAAGAGGGTTTTGGGCAGGAGGTTAGCAGGAGGGAATGGTAAAATATTTTTTACATGTAATGGAAATGTAATCTTCTTTTAGCCACAGCATGTAAGAGCTGGATTAACAAAATAGTACTGCAGACATTGTGAAAACAGATTTCAGTGCAGACTGTCAATGAGCCACACATTTCAGATGAAAAGGATAGTAACATTGAAACCCACTAGATTTCGAGGAGAAAAATATTGCCTGTAACCCCACCTGGCAATAGAAAGAGAAGTGGGTCATATCCTAGCATTATTGATTAATAAGATTCAGTTTTAACTTTTAGATTTGGTTAATTATTTACTAATAACATTACTAATTATATTATTTACGAATATTTTTTATAAACTAAGTCCTAAAATTATTTTGAAACCTGTGAAATGCAGAGATATGAAATAAACAGGACAACTCACATACTTTTAATAATGCACATGCCTGAGGAATTTGCT
Organism: Ciconia boyciana; assembly: GCF_034638445.1. NCBI lineage: Eukaryota > Metazoa > Chordata > Aves > Ciconiiformes > Ciconiidae > Ciconia > Ciconia boyciana. The sequence continues at coordinate 84,962,628 of NC_132935.1, forward strand.
GATTAATTGCTGTAATGTTTTGTCAGATACAATATCCATTGAGAGAACTCCTAAAATTACAATAGGAATGGTATCCAGTTTCTCATATACGTTTCTTCAATATTTACTTTTTTTTCCCCTTACTGATCATAAAGCACCAAGAAAGAAAGAAAATCTGGCATAAAATCCTTATATGCACTAATACTGTTGACTCAGTAATGATTCTGCCACACCAGTTTATATCAATTGGCCCCATTTCATTATGCATCCTTAAAATGTGCCACCATCTTAGATGTTACATAAAATCAGCACATAGCTGCTTTAAATTTAGCTCATTCATCCAGAATGGAACATTTTTTGAATCACGTAGCTCTGTCCTCAGCAATGGTTCCCAATATTCATTGCTATAACAGCAGTAGAACAGGAACTCTGCCTGAGATGGGAAAAGTTATACAGACAGTAACAGTTCACCTGTAGAGTTACTTAAAAAAAAAACCAAAACAAACAAAACCAAAGCCAAGAAATCCGTTGTCAACAGATACAGCCTAGTTTGAATGGAAGTTCAGCACTGAAATTTACTGCTCTTTCATGTAGTATTTTACTGTAAGAAAAATGATCAAGTTGCTGTCTTAACCCCAGTATAATCTTTTTTATCAAAACCAAAATATATAATAAGCTATATGTCTTCACTATATTACTTATCAATGAAGATGAAGTGTGTGAAAGCCCAGTGAACATCACAAATGACCACTGGGAAGACCCACTTCAAGAGTTATCAGTCATTGTGATTATTAGAGTGTGAGAGCAAAAAGACTGGTAGCAGTTGCAGTGCTTTGCTTGTGCAGGAATGTGACTTGACCTTCTCGGCCCTCCTAAAGAAAGTTCACCTCAATCAGTCCACTACGTATTGGCGAAGAGCACAGCAGCAACTTTATGATAAATGGCAAAGTCCTCTTATTTCTGTTAGCTACTTTTCCACATAAATATCTTTCAAAATTATGAAGAATCTGTACGTGAACCTCATTTTCTGTTTTTATCTGTGTTATTGCTAACACGATTATCAGCCAGTGTTATGGTACACTTGAACTGGCATTTTAAGATTTTCATGAGATGCAACAGAGCTTATACACTGCAGATGATAAACATAACTGAGCCAGTGTTTCCAATCGCCTCATCTATCGTTCACTATGTATCATGTGATGCAAATATGGCACAGTATTACACACATAAGTGAAATACTTAAGATCAAATTAGTTCTTAGAACAAACACACATACAATTAGAACAAATATGCTGATTATTTGAAGAGCATCTGGAAAAAAAACCCTGAAATAAAACTCTACGTAATTATGTATTTCAAACTTTTTTGGCAGAGGAAATCAAAAACATAAACACAGTAAGCCTGAGACCAGTACTGCTGTTGACCTGAAATAAATATCTTGTGCCTCAACCTTGCCCAGGCTGTTGGGTTGTGTCACTGAATAATATATTACATTAACTTTGTCTTTTTCTGAAGAAATTACTGTTTAGACATTATAATGAAGATAGCAACCTACTTATTTTAGAGGCAGGATGAAGAAGCAAGAGTCACAAAATTTCTAAATACACTTGTTAACACAAAATCCTTTTTGTCATCTCGAATAAATATACATGAACTAAAACTGAAGAATTTCTACTCTTGCTGCCTAATTTAAGGAAGATCAGTCCAGTTTTTAAAACTGACATTCACAACTCTTCTCGAAGTACATAGCTTTTGGGGTGTTTAGCCCAAGTCATCCCTCTGATATTTACGGTGATCATTATTTTTAAACACAGGCCTTAACTTCAGATGAGTTGTGAAATACTACTGATATACTGTACAAGATTTTTTGAGGAGGGATTAATTAATTCAAGCATTTAAAAAATTTTGTAGTATTATTTCTGGGACTCAAATACTGACCTTTATCTTCTGCAACTATGAAGCTGGCCAAACTTCTATAATCTCAGGAAATTTGCATTTCCATAAGTGGAGAATCCAGATTTAATTCTGGCTTCATCACACATCACAGTGCGTTTCCTGAAGAATGGTGCCAGAAGTGTATCTTCTAAAAAAAAGGTTTTTTAACAGAAAGACAGAAAGATGAATCTTGAAACCTTAAGCAAGATGTTAGGGAAAAAAAAAGAAAAAAAAAAGAAAAAAGTAAAGTGATTCAACTTTTGTATTAGAATGAAAGGGACTAGCAGCTCCAAAATATAGACTGCAGCTGGAAAGAATAGGTGAAAGAAACTGAAATGGGATAAGAGATGTAAAGAGCTAGATATTCTTCACACTGACACATTTCAATTACTCTTCTATTATACAATTTTGTTCATTAAAGGAGAGCAAGCTGGTGCTCTAGCTGATGTTCAAGTACATCTCTTAAATGGCATTCATGAAATGTTATCATTCATATTCCTGTAAATGTTCCAAATATGTCTTGCTCCTAAAAGAATGCTTCTGCTATTTTATCATCTTTGCATAAGATTTTTTCTTGTGTATTTTAGGGAATAATGTTAATAAAGCAGGCTTCTAATATACCTTAAAATTCAAGTTCTGAAAACATACTTAAAGAGCTTCAAAAATGCCATAAAACAGATTGTCTGTCCACTTGTTCTGCTTCCCAAGTAGAAGGGCTTCAACTATTTCCTGTAAACATACTATAGCAGGCCTTCTTTTGGGATAATATGTCTTGATATTCAGCTTTGTATCTCCTATTTCTTCAGTGTGCCTCAGTAGTTAATGCCAACCTTACCGTTCCAGTACTACAAATGACTGCTTGTTAACAATCTCTTATCCAAATATAACTGCCTAAATTCACCCTTATTTATATCATTCCTGCTTGAGACAAGGGACTGCTGGCACTGGAAACACATAGTAGGTACAGCTCTAGAGAGATATGGTACAACAGGTCCATCCATTCATTAGGATCACTGAAAGCCAATTTTAAAATTCCCTGAGGTCTACCGGCATGTGACAGAATACAAAATCCACTGCACATGATCAACATGGCTCCTGCAGAAGATTAAAAAATAAACTTATCAGGCAAATTCTGATGTACAGCAGTGGTAAAAATACCTCATGCTTCATTACATATGGTTAGGTGTAGCAATTAGAGGATAAGCACACTCTGATCAATTTTATGCACTATGTTTCTGAGTATTTAATGAAATCTTTCGTATTGATACTTCAGGATCAATTAGATTTCCAAAGCACAGGCATTATCACCATTTGAGCTATCCAGTGTGTCCTAGAACTGCAGCTCCAATAGGGGCATGATCACGCACAGACCTTTTGTCGTCTTGGTCCCTCCCTCCCCTGTGTGGAGGTGGACAACTGACAGTGCCCTGAACGAAACCCATCGATAGCTGAATGGAGTCTCAAGTGATCTATGCACCTAAATACCTGGTGGGGGAAGCAGTAAAGACGACAGACCCTGGCTCTTCTCCACGGTGCCCAGTGAGAGGCCAACAGGCAATGGGCAGAAATTGAAATACAAGGAATTACATTTAAACCTAAGGAAAAAAAAGTTTCACTGCAGGGGTTATTGAACACTGTAACAGGTTGCGGAAATATCGACATCCTTGGAGATATTCAGAATCTGAGTAGACACAGCTCCAGGCCACCTGCCCTAGTTGACCCTGCTCTACACTTTCTACTACACCTTCTCTCCTCCTTACACCTTCGCTTCTCCTTATCCACTTTATGTTTATTGCAACTAGTAAGGAGATTTGGGATCTACCAGGTGTGAAAAAAAAAAAATAGGAAGGGAATTCCTTGCATAGTGAGGAGAACTGAAGCAGTATGCGAACAGTAGCTGGCTTAATTACATTACTAGCGGAGCTGGTCAAACCAGTGAAGCAATGTTTTATCACTTCTTCAATACCAATTTCCCCAGTACTGCTACCACATAATATTCTTCAGAGTGAAGAGGTGTAAATTTAGGCCTTGATGACATAATTCTTTGAAAAATATGACAAGAGCTTGTCAGTTAATATTTGTGTTTAATCTTTCTTATCTCCTTAATACAAAAAATAGAATGTTATTGTTTTGAGCCTGAGTTATGAGGTAGTAGGTTTTGGTAGCTTATTAACAAAGCTATTGCACAACAAGAGGCAGAATGTAATTCTGTTGATTTTCTTTCAGTGAAGACCTTTTTATTTATAATTTTTTTTAAGGATTTAATAACTTGTCCCTAATAAAGTGGTATTCCACCTCTGCTCACCGCTGCTTTGAAAACTGGCTAGTATTTAAAACATGCATCAGTGAAAAACAGCAATGTATCATGTCAAAAGGAGGTGTCTGGTGAATGCTGCTGGGATGAGTGCTAGGTCATGTTTTAATTAAATTCCTCATTAGTGATCTGAAAAAGAGTACAAAAAGCATGCTAATGAGATTCACATATCTAAATTGGAAGGTGCCTTACAGTCCAAACAACACAGAAAAGTTTGGAATGTGGGGGAGGAAAATCTCCTGTCCTTGATTTGGAATATTTTCCATTATCTGGCAGGTTTTCTTAAAAAAATCAAGTACAGAAATGAAATTTGAACTCAGCTGGTTTTTGTTCTTTTTGTTTGTTTGTTTGTTTTTAATGAGAAATGGAAGGCTGTTTTAATGAAAGATATCTTGGAGACAGTAGTGGTGAACAGAAAGTTAGGCAAGGTTTTTTTCAGCGCCATTACATTCAGAGCTGGACAGAGCCCAGACCACATTAGAGGGAAGAGGGAATGCTCCACTGCTGGTCAGATGCTCTAGTATCATGCAATTGAGACTGTGCACACCCTAAGAGAGTGCTACTGTGCAGGGATCAACCTCCACAGAATGACAGAACCATTTAGACTGGAAGGGACCTCCAGAGGTCCACCTAGTCCAACCTCCACTGCCCTCTTCCCACCCTCCCCAGATCTGCATCGTAGTAGCCAAAGGGCAAAAAGCACCTATGCATAGGCGTATGGGCACAGGAGCAGTATTGCAGAACAGGTCATTTGAGACAATTCAGCAGAGCTCTAAGTCTACCCCTATTAGTGCCACATATACTTGACAGCAATTTTGTATTAAAGAAAAACTTATAAACTGGAATAATGTAAAAATGACCAAGAAAAACAGTTAACTGAAGGGTTAGCGTAATTGAGATGTAAGGACAGCATTAAAAAGTGTCCTAGATTTAAGCTGACGTCATTGAACAGAGTAAGTCTATAGCAGTTCAAGCAGAATCCTATCACAGATTTTCAACATCCTTTTTCACCTTGCAGGAGAAACATCAGATACTTTTAGGAATTAATTGTTTGTTAAAATATGTTTGAATGTGATCATCAGAGAAATGCCATGGGAATGGTAAGAAAATATTTTCAAGGGTTGGGTGAAAAGCATGTTGCTCTCATGAAGCTGTATCTAAGTATATGTTTAAAGTTACAGAATCAAACCAAAACCAAATATAAGCATTTTTAACTTTAAGAGAGTAAACAGAAACTCTGTTTCCTTATCATCAGATCATTATACTATCCATATATTACTAAAATTGATGGTGAATTTCTAGCGCCACTGAAGTCAAAGGTATAGCTTTCTGGCCCTTTGCTTTTTATAACTTCCTGAAAGTGATGGTTTAGATGAAATATCAATTTGGGCACTAGAAACAACCAAAGGCTACCTGTTTTTTTTCCAGAGATACTAAGCAAATGTCTTTTAATTCAGTTCATTTTATGAATTTTCATTTTAAAAATAAAATTTAAAATAAGCTGAAGTCCATGACAGTTTCATCAGTATTTGCAATAATATTGTGTTGGGTTTGTGTGGCAAGGTTTTGGTAGTGGGTGGGCTACAGGGGTGGCTTTTGTGAGAAGCTGCTAGAAGCTTCCCCTATGTCCGATAGAGCCAACGCCAGCGGGCTCCAAGACAGACCCGCCACTGGCCAAGGCTAAGCCAATCAGCGACGGTGGTAGCACTTCTGTAATAACATATTTAAGAAGGGGGAAAAAAAACTGCACAACAGCAATTGCAGCTGGAGACAGAGGAGTGAGAATATGTGAGAGGAACAACTTTGCAGACACCAAGGTCAGTGAAGAAGGAGGGGAAGGAGGTGCTCCAGGCACCAGAGCAGAGATTCCCCTGCAGCCTGTGGTGAAGACCATGGTGAGGCAGGCTGTGCCCCTGCAGCCCATGGAGGTCCATGGTGGAGGAGGTATCCAACTGCAGCACGTGGAGGACCCCATGCTGGAGCAGGTGGATGCCTGAAAGAGGCTGTGACCCCGTGGGAAGCCCATGCTGGAGCAGGCTCCTGGCAGGACCTGTGGACCCATGGAGAGAGAATCCCACGCTGGAGCAGGTTTGCTGGCAGGACTTGTGACCCTGTTGGGGACCCATGCTGGAGCAGTCTGTTCCTGAAGGACTGCACCCCGTGGAAAGGACCCACACTGGAGCAGTTCGTGAAGAACTGCAGCCTGTGGGAAGGACTCATGTTGGAGAAGTTCGTGGAGGACTGTCTCCTGTGGGAGGGACCCCATGCTGCAGCAGGGGAAGAGTGTGAGAAGTCCTCCTGCTGAGGAGGAAGGAGCGGTAGAAACAACGTGTGATGAACTGACTGCAACCCTCATTCCCCGTGCCCCCTGTCCCACTCGGGGGGAGGAGGTTGAGAAAATCAGGAGTGAAGTTAATCCTGGGAATAAGGGAGGGGTGGGGGGAAGGTGTTTTAAGATTTAGTTTTTATTTCTCATTATCCTACTCTGATTTCATTGGTAATAAATTAAATTAATTTTCCCCAAGTTGAGTCTGTTTTGCCTATGACAGTAACTGGTGAGTGATCTCTTCCTATCCTTATCTCAACCCATGAGACTTTCGTTATATTTTCTCTCCCCTGTCCAGTTGAGGAGGGGGAGTAGTAAAGCAGCTTTGGTGGGCACCTGGTGTCCAGCCAGGGTCAACCCACCACAAATATTAACCTTTATGCCTAATACAACAAAAAAAATACATTACAAAAGGCATGAAATCTGTATGAATTTTATCAACTATATTTATTTAATAAATGTATGTTTCCTTTTGCTTTTGGTGTACACAGATAATGAAAATGAATTGTGAAACTTCTTGTCAGTTACAGTTTAAGCAATCTCCTTTATGTTACAGGACTGTGGTTTGTGCTTAATTTACCTTAAGCAGGAGCTAAATTTCGATAACCTTTGCAGTTCTGTTAACACTTTTTCCTAATCAGGAATCTTAATGAATTTCTCTTTCTACCACTAAATTACATGGATCTGCATTTAATTATGAGAGCACTTACTAAATGAAATAGAGTGTAAATGAACTCCCATTTAACCTTAATGCCGCTTGAAAACCATAGATGTCAAAGATGAATAATAAATGTTCAAAGCTTCAACCTTCTTCCTCTAGAACTGCTAAAGTCACTCTGTTAAGAAGAAACACTATGAAACACTGTTGAGAGTTGGAAGACTATGCAACTGTGACCAAATTATTACATGTTCTTCTCTGAGAGGTAGATCATTGACCATGTAACCTATCAAAATTTAAAATATGTAGGCAATTAAAAAGTATCATGTTGCAGAATTTTCAGATCACTTGAGGAAAACCTTGTCGAAGGACAATGTTACCTTGTTCCAAAATATACCATGAAAATGGAAGCCTGGACATTATATGTTAATCAGAAAGCTCTCCAATAACGAGTAATACAGAATTTTAAAGAAGTGATTTCACTAAGCTGATTTAACTTTCAGAGGTTTTCCTTAGTACGTGTATATTTTCCCTTTTTCTTGCCTTTGCACTAAATATAGCAAAACACCAGAACTTAAGCAATCCAAAGTACCTCAGATGAGACAGAACAAAACAGTGCTGCTGAGTGCGGGGTCTTCAATTCATTTGAATTGTTTTGTGCTCTGTAAGGTAATTATTTAACTCTGTATCACTTTCTCATTGAAATTTATAGATGTTCCTGTCTTAAAAAAAAAAAAAAAGATCAAGACAGACACTCCTGGCATTTTACACAAAGAAAAAGCCAAATCTAGTTGAATGGAACATGATAGTTACTGCCAAATTCCAAAATCAATGACCTTATAAAGAAAAACTTCCTGAAATACACAAATACTAACAAAAAGTTTTCGGTACAATAAACCTGTTGTTTTTCTCAATTAGAAGTTATCTATATAAATAACATTCCATAAACAACTAATTTAATACAAACAAGTGTATCACAACATGTTTCCTTCAAACTCTGTTCCCTTCTAAACCAAATACCATTCTGCAATTTGCAGGGTGGGGAGAGTGGGGACTAGGAAGGAGTTTGCATTGTGCCTGGAGTATTAACAAGCTGCAGTTCTCATGCTAAGGAAAAAAAAAAGAACAGAAACAAATAGGGATGTAAACGACCCCCCCTTTCTCAACCATCACTTGTTGGCAAGAATCTTACCTATAATATATAGTCACTTTAAAAATGTTACTTGAATGTTACTTGGAAACAGTAATAAATACATTACTGAAAGATTTCTGAGGTGGACAGATTTTTTTTTTTTTTCCTTCAAATGCTTCAGCTGCAATGTTCCGTCAGCTGTCAATTATCAGCTGCCAATTATTGTTTAAAACATAAGCTAGCTTGGTTACAGAAGCAGTGTAGGTATGTTTCTACAGCAAAATTATATGTCCATAAAGCCTTGAGTGGGTGCTCGCCTGGGGATGTTTACATTCTACTCTCATCTGAATCACTGACCTTTTTCTCAATTAAATCCTGTATGTTTATTCTTAAAGCCTTTAGTAATGTGTTGTTATTATCCATGCTTTTTGCTTTAGAAACCCACTGCCTTATTACCTTTGAAAATCAAGACTAGTTAGTCTTCCCAAAAATGTGGTTGCTCAACCTTTCCCCCAAAACAGAGTCACAATTATAAGATGATGTATAAATCATCTTGGATGATATGTAAAACACATGTGCTTTACCCATTGTTAAGTTATATTAATTATATTTTTTAAATTTACTCTAAACATCCAGAGTAAAACCAATTTTGCATCACATTAGGAAAGATTCCAAGAGTAATTATTTATTGTGAAATTTAGCAATTCAGATTTACACTACAGGATCATATCAGCTGCCAATGTTCAGCATAAATCTTTTTAATAGGGATTACACATGTCTATCAATGGCAGAACAGAATATTAAACTCTTTATGCATAAGGCATTTTCTTTTCAAATTTGGATGATATATGAGCCTACCTTTGAAAACAATTACTTTTGTGTATCCACTTGCTCCTTTTGAAAGATGAGGTCCAGTTGAATTCAGTGGGACTAAGAAGAGGGGCAAGAATTTATGCAATTGGGTAATTGGCTTCTACCATCCAAATACTAAGGACTATTTCACTGGTGCCACATAGAATATTGCAGGACTGAACACAGAGTCTCCCAATTCAGGATCCCCGAAGAATACTAGGAACTAAAACATGAAGAACTAAAATTGCCTACATACTCTGAAAAAGTCTGACATGAATGAAGATAAGAAGCTCCTCACTGCAACTATCTACAAAAAATGTAAACCAAACTGTTCATGAATAGATCACTGGTTTCATTCAATTAAAAAAAAGGTATTAAAATATTCAGTGAATATTTTGGCATGTACTTTTTTCAACTTAAAAATCTTCTTTGCAACAAGGAGACATGAGTGACGATATAGGTAATACAGGACCTTAATGGAAGCACAGCTTGTGGGATCACATGATTACTTCAGAACCTACCCTTACATGAAAAAAATGAAAAATTAATATTAAAAAATAATCCCAACCATTGCAAAGTGTGCTGTCAGTCAAGGTGAGTCCAGAAAAGTTAAGAGCTGCTAAGGAGCTAAAACTATGTGCTGGGACTTGCACTTTGGAGAGCTGCACTGATATTGGCCAAAGTCAGCAACAAGGACACGATGAAGAAATGTCAGTAGAAGTGAGTGAGGGTGGGGTATCAGAAAGAGTCCTCACAGAGGGGGAAGGAAGAGGGGCTGATGAGGAGCCTGGAGTTCAGGAAGGTGGTAGTGAAAATTCCTTTAAAAAAAGTTTTGGAACCACTGCTGTAGAAGGTGATTAAAAAACTGACAAGCACGTACAGACAAAGAAACACCTGCATGAGTCTGTATTGAACCTGAAAGCAACAGTCTGCCTCATTTATTTCTGAAATACTGGTACAAGGTCTCCTGAATAAAATGGTTCATAACAGAAGAGTAAAACTTTGCCTGAGCAGACCAGCAGATATTTACAGGTGGTTATGAAAGATCAATGATTTCTCATTAGCCCACACATGTGCTTCAAGAGTGAAGGAAGCTGAGAAGGGAGAGTGAGACATCTCCCTGTCCACAAGTTTTAAACATTTGAGAAAAACATCAGGGAGGTTTTTGGGGGGTTTTTTGTGGGTCTTTTTTGTCAAGTGATCCTGTATACTCCTGAAAGCCACAGGAATTGAACTAATGGTGACACCTATCTATCTTTTCTTGTGAAGATGACATATTAGTCAAACTCTTCACAGACAGCATAAAATAGAAATGTCCAAATATTTATATTCATCTCATTAGACTGTATGAAGTTTGAAGTTTATCTCTGTTTTATCCATTCAAACTACTGTATAGCTGGAAATTCTGGGCAGCAGCTGTCTTCTCACTCACAACTCAATTTCTGCTCACAATTTTAACTCTGGAAGCAAGTAACATAAAACCTCTGGCTAAGGACCAATAAGATGATTTGTGAACGGTTGTTAGTATCCACTACTTTTTTTTTTATATAATACCAACAATTTCTAGACAAACATATTGCTCAGAAACACATGTCATTTTACAAGAAACTATTTTGTAAAGCATGGGTGTTTTGCTTAAATTCATTTCTGCTTTCTATCCCTCCACTTGAGAAAAACTGTAACTCGTGAGATTTGATACATTCAGATTTGTTATTGAGCCACTGGCTAACACAGAATTCAGTCTTATTTTAAAGGTGAGCACAAAAGGAGAGACTTGAGAAAAAAATATTCTGCTAACTCCAGCCTTAACAATCAAATGGATGCAGCCACTTGTTTTAAATCTCTGATTTCTGCTTCTTCCCCTGTCAGATCAGGTGCCAGTAAACTATTAATTTTGTTCATTACAGCTTCTGTATTACTTTGGATTAGAGCTTGCAGACTTGGATTAAGCCTATTCTTAGTGCTTCTAAATCAAACTTGTGTATTTGATTTTCATTTTGTCAGGGGCAGTACTGTAGCAGGATTTCATAGGACATCCCTACTATTTCCTACAACAAACCTGACACTAAGACCTCTCAAAAGAAAGAAAGTGAAAACTAACACAGCTGTTAAAAAAAAAAGTGTATTTCATGAAACTCAGAAATTACAAATGTCAAATAGATACATGAGATGAAAGCCTGTATGAAACAGCATCAAAATGTTATTTCCACCACCTTTCCTAATTTATTTTAAAGCATATATGCAATAGTCAACTGTTACTTACTGCAGATGTATGTATGACGATTCTTTTCACCTGCAGTAAAGAGCACCAAAATATGACAAACCTTTTACATGTAGCACACATTAACTAAGTTCCAACTCACAATTGTAATAGAAATCTCTGAGACTCAACTCTTGCACCAGGATCATCCACCACAAAACTTAACAACATTCTTTTATTCTGTTCTCATAGCCAGGCATTTATTGTGCTGCTGCAGCCTGCTCCTACGATCAGGTGTGAGTTCTTACAGCCATGTCTGACCTGGTTCCTTCTAGTCCTCTCTTAAGTAAAGGTCATCTTATACCAGCCAGCAGTCTCTCTCAAGCACAAATATATCTTAACACGCAAGATCAGAAAAATACACTTCCTCAGTTTTTCATTCTTTTAACGAAAAAAATCCTAAAATCTCCGAAGTCACTTTTTTAAGTATTCCATCTTATAAATTAAAATCAGTGTTTGGCAAATAGTATCTCCAAAAAGTAAAAGAAAGTCTGAAAAAGGGGATAAGTTCCCTGACAACAAAATAATAAAAAGTACTAACAATGGCATCAAGCTCTTTCAGCTGCACCGTACAGCAACTCAATTGTAATACATTTTACAAAGATGAGTTAAAGGTTACTGCTGGGTTGTACAGTTTTACACAGAAACAACCTTGTATGTTCAGTCTGAAACATGGCAGCTATTTTTGAACTAAGAAGCACCATTCTAAGCTGTGTCCTTTGCTGCATTTATGAGCTTTCTATGTATAGAAATATGTATAAGGCACCCTTCTATTTTTTTTTTCCGTCTGATAATCTCTCTTTGAATAGCATGCTCTTTGGGCATGCACTGCTCTCCTCTCATGCGAAGATCTCTGTGCATTTGGCCATGCATTATAATAGTCATCTTGCTTCATCTCAAAGATTTTGCCAGTATTTTGCCTTACTTTTTCTGTCTAAGGATTTGAAATGCACCATCATTTTACTCACCATTGTTCCTGTCCCAGCCTAGTCCTGCCGTTGTTTCTTTAAACCAAACTCCTTCGCACACATGGGCTGCAAGTGTATCTGTGCTCTTTCCACATGCTCCCTGTGCTCTTCCTTCCTGTTAGTCTCCATTTCATTGTCATATTGGTAAATAATTCAGCTGGTGTCAAGTCTACAACTGGTTTAATTAGTTATTTTTCTCTGTCCAGGAAGTAGAATTTTCTATGTGTCAACATCTTAATCCCTATTAGGGAAAGAAGGAGAGGGTGATGTCACCCAGGAAGCTAAGTGCTGATATCAATCAGTCCTGTGACCTAATTACAGACCCATTAAAATTGACACAGAATACAGAACATAGAGAGACGCTCTGTGTATTGCACATATTTCCTTCCTGGTTTTCCCTTTTTCCCCTCAAGTTAATTGTGTACTATCTATAGATGGCTGGAACGTTATCTCAAGTGCAGGGACTGATCAGCTTCAGCATTCAAAAACTGATCCATTAAAAATAAGCAGAAAAAATTCCACTGAGTGTGGCCCAGATCTGGACACTGTAATTTTAGAGTATTTGGAAGAAATAAAGCTAGTCCATATTCCTGTTCAGGCAACCTTACAGGTTAATTTAAGCACTATTTTGTTTAAACTCAACTGCCTTTTAAAACTAAACTAATTTCACTGTAAGAAACAGAAATACCAATTACTCTTTCCTGCTGAAAAGATGTTCTTTCTTAATCCATATTTTGAAAGAGTTATACTGCACTGTTTAGCTGTGTTATAAAGATTCTGTGTAAAAAAACCATAACTGGAAGAAGCAGGAATCAAAAATCACAAGGATAATCAAATATTTGCTGGGAAAAATAATTCATATTATTTTTGAATTAACACAGAATTAACAGAACACAGAAATAATAAAATTTGGGGTAAAAACTGACACTTCTGCATTTGTAAATCGTAGTTTCAAGAGCTGTTAGTGAAATGTGTTAAGCTGTGCTCCCATGTGTTCTGAAAGAAAAAAAAATACGTATATGTATTTTTGTTCACTTCCTGGAATTTCACTGGAGAGGGTAAAAACAATAACCATTTTGAATTATATAGATCCAGGGAAAAATGGTGATAGAAACCTGAATTTCAGTGTCTTTTTGGATCTGTTAGATTCTAAATAAATTCCTATAAATAAAATCAAACATTATGCAAATACAAATAGCAGGTTAGCAAGCACTGGAACTAGCCAACTGTAATCAGACTCCTGTATACAAAATGACTGACCCCCTGCTGATTAGATCACACCTAATGCATGCTTTGCATGCAAGAAACAAACCCACCTTTCACTCTGAAGCTGCTTCAAAGGGGATGGCTTCTGCGGCAGAGCCCACGTTGCAGCTGGTATACCATCGCCAAATGCCAGGGCCCTGGTTCACCTGCCCCTGCCCTCGGGAGCTGTCTCAGCCTCAGCGCGGTGAGATTGTGCCTGCCAGGAAGGGGAGAGCATGGGCCCGCTGGCCTGTGGGCACCTGGTGCCCCACTGCTCTGGTATGCAGGTACACCCCCCCTGCACAGGCAGGTTGTCAGCTTGGCCATTTTGATTAGGAATCCTAAGTCACTTCCTTCAACTGAAGTGATAAATACAATTAATTCTTCCCCTTCTTCCTGATTCCTCATGCTGTTACACTTCACGTGCAATCCTCAGCTGTAGTTCCACTGCTTTAGTCCTAGAGTAGAAAGTACGTGCCACTGAATTCACATAGGAAAGCAATCTGATGAGTATCCAACGATTTTCTTTATGATCCCAAAAGGGAGCACACAGGCTACATGAAGCTGAGATTGATTTAACAAAAGACATACAAAATACCTAGGTTTTGTACTTTTAAACAAGAATGGTTGCACAAAAAAAACCTACAGGCAGGTTTCAACTAAGCCAGCTTCTAGTCCAGACTGATCACAATAATGACTGACTTTTTACTCTTAAGTTTTGATCTTACGTTTAGAAATTTACCTTGAAATCCTCCTAACATATTTGGATTAGATGGTTGAATATCTACTGTTTTCATGACTTCCAAGAACAGTTGAGTATTGTGGTTGTTAGGCAATCAAAATAATAAAAATTTCTGACCCGCATAATCAATCTGAAATGGTCCCAAAATAATTTTTCTTTTCTGAAGACATACAGGATGATACATTTCTGATCAACTGCTTCTGCCTTTTACATCATTAGCTCAAATGTAATCAAAACCTCTTAAAGCTGAGCAAAATGTTGAACTATTTATACTGATTTTGAAGTGAGAAATGTGAATTAGTGAAATATTTTTTCAATATTATTTCAGTTTTTAAAATTACTTTCAGAGAAGACCTTGAAAAGTTCAGATTATTTGATTTTCATATATTCAAAATTTAAGATGGCTTTTTTTGTAAGCTTCAATCAACTTCCTGCTTTAAAATGTTTTTCAACATAATTTGACAAAACACTCAAAACATTCTGCAAAGTTTCTGAATTTTCAGGGAAGTAAAAAGCCAATTATTCTCCCAGTACTAAGGGAGGCTAAAATCCAATGTTGACTGAGAGTCCATTCCTTTAGGCAATTTGTTTCTTCATTTATATCTTGAAAAGTGAGGCCAGCATCCAGCAATATTGAATCTCAGTTCTGCATTTCAACCTTGCAAGAAGGGTGAGAGTTTCTTTAGCCCCATCATAAATATATATTTGTGATAAGGTAGCTCTGAAACTTCCATTTGCATTTATCAAGTCAGGTTTTCACACAGATATACAGAAGGTTATCAAAATTTAGGGTGCTCCATGTATAAACTATTTTCATGTATTAATTTTTATAAGGTAGATACATCAAAAGAATGCACTATGCATTTGGTACTATATCAAAACTGTACACATGCTTTATGTGTGTCTAACCATATATAAAGACAATATATGCACAGGACCACTGGGAAGATCAGGTAACTTCATTCTAAATCAGAGAAGCAAAATGAAATCACTGAGTTTGCTATTTTTTTTCGTTGTCCACAAGTTCTGCTCTAACAGTTGTCAGGATATAAAAAATCATCACACAAAGAGGAGCATACGGGTTCAGAGAGTCTCTGAGCTTTACATTTCAGAGAACACCTTATGTTCTCTGAGTGCCTGGAACAGACAAATGTAAGTTGGAGTATTACTCATGGAGTAAACTAACATAGATACATAAGCTACATACAAAAGTTTCACTCAACATCTGGTACAGAGCTTCTGTAAACCAACAGTAACATATACTTCAAATTAATTAGGAACAAGAATGGTTTAAATGCATTTGCAAATTTCCATTTATTTATTTCATTAAGGTTTATGAAATCAGTAAGGCAGACTATTCTAAAAACATCAGCATGAACTTTTTTAGTAGTTCCTTGTACTCTTTGCTAAGGAAGGCCTATATGACCAGGAGGACATATTAAAGTAAAAATTCAGATAACCATAAAGTCATTTTTTCAAGTCTAAGGTGAAGACTCTGAGGAAGGAGGTTAGATAGACAGACAGATAGATAAGAAATTATTATTAGCCACAAAAATTATCTCTCCCTTACTCTGTATCCACCCCTTATTCTATACCATCTACATCATGCCCAGGTTCTACCCTTTCTAATACATTCCAGTTAATCACCACCACATTCCCTGTCTTTTGATATATACACACAGATATCATTCCCTTGGTCTATGCGCTATCCCTCTAAAATGTCCGTTGAGTTCATTTAGTCCATGACTTTGGGCTCCATCTGTCATAACAGTCTTTCAGGACAGGAGAAGTGGTGTGTGGTGTTGGATTGTTGCATGCTGAAGCCAGTTCTGTTTCCATCACTGCTGCACTTTGCTCAGTTTCATTAAATTTCATTCTTCATTAATCTGGGCAATTCTCACTGAAATACTGTTGATATGGCATATAGCAACCATAAAAGTGATGACATAGAGTATTATATAGCAATTAACATCACACCATTTAGTTAATTGGCTATTCTCACCCAAAATCAAGTCCCCTTGAGGTACACATCAGACTTCCCCATCCTTTTGCATCACACACCAAGTGCAGGTTCTTGAGAAAAAGCAATCCCATGAATGGGTTTGCTTTGCCTGAGGCAGGAGTAACCCAGACTGTCTTCCCCAGCATACTTTTTGTGTGCACTACAGGGTCTTCATCCCCTTCTACAGAACGTGAAAGTTTTGATTAGGCAGGGCCAGATCGATTGGAAGATCCCCTAGTGTTAACTAACCAGGTGGGCTTTGCCTAATGTGTATCCCAGTATTTGAACGTCCCACCACCCATTGCTCTCAGTGTAGTCTTTAACAGTCCATTGTATCATTCGATTCTCCCAGATCCTGGTGCATGATAGGGGATGTGATATACCCACTCAATGCCATGCTCTTTGGCCCAGGTGTCTATGAGGTTGTTTCAGAAATGAGTCCTGTTGTCTGACTTAGTTCTCTCTGGGGTGCCATGTCACCATAGGACTTGCTTTTCAAGGCCCAGGATGGTGTTCTGGGCAGTGGCATGGGGCACAGGGTATGTTTCCAGCCATGCAGTGTTGCTTCCACCATCGTAAGCACATAGCGCTTGCCTTGGCAGGTTTGTGGGAGTGTGATATAATCAATCTGCCAGGCCTCCCCATATTTATATCTCAGCCGTAGCCCTCCATACCACAGAGGCTTTAACCTCCTGGCTTGTTTGATTGCATTGCATGTTTCACATTCATGGATAACCTGTGCAATAGTGTCCATGGTCAAGTCTACCCCTCGATCATGAGCCCATCCATATGTTGCATCTCTTCCTTGATGGCCTGAGGTATCATGGGCCCACTGAGCTATAAATAATTCACCCTTATGTTGCCAGTCCAGATCCACCTGAGCCACTACAATCTTAGCAGCCTGATCCACCTGCTGGTTGTTTTGATATTCTTCAGTGGTGTGACTCTTGGGTACCTGAGCATCTATGTGAAGTTCTTTTACAACCAGGTTCTCTACCTGGGCAGCAATATCTTGCCACAATGCTACAGCCCAGATGGGTTTGCCTCTGCACTGCAAGTTGCTCTCCTTCCATTGCTGTAACCACCACCACAGGGCATTTGCTGTCATCCATGAGTCAGTATAGAGATAGAGCACTGGCCACTTTTCTCATTCAGCAATGTCTAAAGCCAGCTGGATGGCTTTCACCTCTGCAAACTGACTCAATTCCCCTTCTTCTTCATCAGTGTCTACAACTTGTCATATAGGACTCCATACAGCAGCTTTCCATCTCCGATGTTCTCCTACAATATGACAGGACCCATCAGTGAACAGGGCATATTGCTTCTCATTTTCTGGTAGTTTATTATACAGTGGGGCTTCTTCAGCACGCATCACCTCCACCTCTGGTGATATTCTGAAATCTTTGCCTTCTGGCCAGTCCATGATCACTTCCAAGATTCCTGGGCTATTGAGGTTTCTATTCAAGCCCATCGTGTGATCAGTGCAACCCACATACTCCACATAGCATCAGTTGCATGGTGTTTAGAGGGGACCCTCCCTTTGAACACCCAGCCCAGCACCAGCAGCCAGGGTGCCAGGAGGAGCTGTGCTTCAGCACCAACCACTTCCAAAGAAGCTCAAACCCCTTCATATGCTGCCAAAATGTCTTTTTCAGCTGGAGTATAGTGGGCCTCGGATCCTCTGTATACCCAACTCCAAAACCCTAGGGGGCAACCTCGAGTCTTCTCTGGTGCTTTCTGCCAGAGCCTCCAGGTAGGGTCATTCTCCCCGGCTGTGGTGTAGAGCACATTTTTTACATCTTGTTCTGCCCGGACTGGCCCAAGGGCTACTGCATGAACTATCTCCTGTTTGATTTGTTCAAAGGCTTGTCATTGTGCAGGGCCCCATTTGAAATTGTTCTTCTTCTGGGTCACTTGATAGAGAGGGCTTACGATCAGACTGTAATTTGGAATATGCATTCTCCCAAACCCCACAGCACCTAAGAAAGCTTGTGTTTCCTCTTTGCTATTTGGTGGAGACATGGCTGTTATTTTGTTAATCACATCCATTGGGATCTGACGACGTCCATCTTGCCATTTTATTCCTATAAAAGTGGATCTCCTGTGCAGGTCCCTTGACCTTACTTTGTTTTATGGAAAAACCGGCTTTCATAAGTTCATAAGTTTCAAACCAGTATTTGGACTATTTTTTTCCCTTTCTCAAACACTTCTGCTTTATTTCCCCACACGATGATGTCATCAATGTATTGCAGATGTTCTGGAGCTTCACCCTGTTCCAGTGCCGTCTGGGTCAGTCCATGGCAAATGGTAAGGCTGTTTTTCCACCCCTGGGGCAGTCAATTCCAGGTGTACTGAACACCCCTCCAAGTGAAAGCAAACTGTGGCCTGCACTCTGCTGCCAAAGGGATTGAGAAAAAAGCATTAGCAATATCAATTGTAGCATACACCACTTGGCTGCTTTTGACTCAGGTTCGTATTGAAGTTCCAGCATGTCTGGCATGGCAGCACTCAGCGGCGACGTGACTTCATTCAGGCCACGATAGTCTACTGTCAGCCTCCACTCTCCATTTAGACTTTTGCACTGGCCATATGGGACTGTTAAAAGGTGAACGAGTCTTACTGATCACTCCTTGGCTCTCCAGTCGACGAATCAGCTCATGGATGGGAATCACGGAGTCTTGGTTGGTACGATATTGCCTCCGGTGCACTGTTGTGGTAGCGATTGGCACCTGTTGTTCTTCGACCCTCAGCAACCTCAGCAACAGAAGGGTCCTCTGAGAGACCAGGCAAAGTGGACAGCTGTTTAATTTCCTCCATCTCCAAGGCAGCTACACCAAAAGCCCACCCGTATCCTTTTGGGTCCTTGAAATACCCTTTCGTGAAGCAGTCTATGCCAAGGATGCACGGAGCCTCTGGGCCAGTCACAATGGGGTGCTTTTGCCACTTATTCCCAGTTAGGCTCACTTGGGCCTCCAATACAGTTAGGTGTTGGGATCCCCCTGTCACTCCAGAAATACAGATGGGTTCTGCCCCTGTGTAGCTTGATGGCATTAGGGTACACTGTGCACTGGCGTCTACTAGAGCCTTATACTCCTGTGGGTCTATGGGCCAGGCCATCGAATCCACACAGTCCCATAAACCCAGTTGTCCCTTTCCTCCACCTGGCTGGAGGCAGGGTCCCTCTAGTCCTGGTCATAGTATTCATTACCCACTTCTAGTACATACAAGTCAGGAGCTCCTTCATTAAAATCAGGAGTAAGATCATCCTTTTTACTCTGTCTGGGGAACTGCCCACTGGAAACCGGAGCAGCAATTTTCCTGGAAGAACCCCCTTGTGTGATTGTTTTTCCTTGCAACTCACGTACCCGTGCCTCTAGGGTCGAGGTAGGTTTTCCATCCCACTTCCTCATGTCCTCTCCGTGGTCACGCAGGTAAAACCACAGGGTGCCCTGTGGTGTGTACCCTGTATATCCTCTCTCCTGAGCAGAGGAACACTGAGTTCTAATAGCTGAGGTAGTGATCTGTACAGGTGGGGAGTAGGATCTATCATCTTTGAGTTGCTGGACCAGTTTCTCCACAGCCGAGACGAAGGAGGAAGAGAGACTTTCTTTGTATTCCCAGAGTCAGCTAGCTGCTTCATCCACCATTGGTCCCTCTCTGTCTTTGCAGTTCAGTATTGCCAATAACTTGGCATACCATGTTAGTGCACTCCATTCCAACTTCCGTCACATGGGTCGTGTGCACTGTACTTCATCTGGATCTTTGGATAACTGCTCGTTGTCCAGGTCACCATAAACCATCTCCAGAATGGCTAATTCCCTCAGGTACTGGATCCCTCTCTCCATGGTGGTCCATTTGCCTGGGCGATATATAACACCTTCCTTGAAGGCATATCTTTCCTTCACACCTGACAGGAGTCACCTCCAGAGGCTGAGGGCTTGTGCCCTTTTTCCCATCACTTTGACAATGCCCCCTTCCCTAGAAAGGGATCTCAGCTGTTTGGCTTCCTTACTCTCTAATTCCAGGCTACTGGCCCCATTATCCCAGCATCAAAGCAGCCAGGTGACAATGTGCTTGCCTGGATGATGGCTGAAATCTTTTTGCATATCTCACAGCTCAGTCAGGGATAGGGATTGAGTGTTTTCCATTTTGTTTATGAGTTCTTCCTCTTCCTCCTCCTCTCCTTGTGATGGCCTTGCTTTTTCATCATCCCTTTCTAAACGAGCTGACTTTCACTTCCATGATTTCTTCTTGTGTATAGGGGCAACTGATACTGAGACAGGTTGGTTCCCTGGTTCAGCGTGTCATTGGGGTTGGAGTAGCCACAGTGCCTGTCACCGGGGGGGCATTGGAGTAGCCACGGCGCCTGTCTCTGGGGGATTTGGAGTAGCAACGGTGCCTGTCGCTTTGTTGTCAGATCCAGAGACCTTCTCTTCCCCTTGAGGGTACTGAATAGTGTTGAACAGGGCTCTGTATGCATGGGCCAGGCCCCAGCACATTGCAGTGATTTGTGTCTCTCTGGGTCACAGCATACTTTTTCCAAATATTTTACTAGTTTTTCACGATTCTGTATTTGTTCAGGGGTGAAGTTCCAAAACATTGGAGGTGCCCACTGTTCTAGGTACTTGCCTATACTATCCCAGACACCCTGCCACTCATAACTATCTAACCCCAGGGCAGATCTCTGGATGATATTTTAAAATTTCTTATTAACCTTAGACAAAACTGAAACAATATTCCCAAGAAGGATCTTAACTACCCAAATATGTTCAAGATACTGAAAAGTTATTGTAAGGAAGGAGGAAACATCATAGAAGAAGGTAGCAATGGTGCCATTCTGTATTTCCTCCATAAAAAACCTCCCAGATGAAGAAGTATAATTGCTAATTGTCTCCATGAGGTGGTACCCAAAGTACATTAATAGCTTCAGTACAAAACTTAGATACCAGATTAAGCTCAAGGCCAGTGTTTTAATAACAAATCTTGCAGGCAAAACATCACTAATCACTGCAGAGCACAGCAAACTGCAAAAACCAAACCCAATCTTTAACATGTACAGCAAAAAAATGAGCCTAGTGCAGGTCAGGTAAGCCAATATTGAGAACAGACGAATCAATATCGTGGCCTGCAACTATTAACAGATCTAAATTCCTTAATACACTCCGGTTAATCTGTTATTATCTCAAAGCCTTCGTGCCCCACATTCGGCGCCAAAAAGGACTGTCGTGGTTTAGCTTCAGTCGACAACTAAGCACCACAGAGCTGCTCGCTCAGCCACCCCCTTCCTGGTGGAATGGGGAAGAGAATCGAAAGCGCAAAAGAAAGAAAACTCATGGGTTGAGGTAAGAACAGCTTAATAATTGGAAAAAAAATGTGTAATGAGAAGGAAAATAACAAGGGAGGAAGAGAGAGAGGAACAAAACCCAAGGAAAATAAACTCAAGTGATGCAACTGCTCACCACTCGCCGACTGATGTCCAGCCCGTCCCAGAGCAGCAATTGCTACCGTCTGGCCAACTCCCCCCAGTTTATATACTGAGCATGACACATATGGTATGTAATAGCCCTCTGGCCAGTTTGGATCAGCTGTCCAGGCTATGCTGCCTCCCAGTTTCTTGTGCGCCCAGCAGAGCATGGGAAGCTGAAAAGCCCTTGAATAGTGTAAGCATTACTTCGCAACAATGAAACAGTGTGTTATCAACATTATTCTCATACTAAATCCAAAACACAGCACTATACCAGCTACTAGAAGGAAAATTAACTCTATCTCAGCCCAAACCAGGACAATTATATAACATAAAGGCTCTCATATGGGAAAGCTGGAGTCCTCTCTGCCACGATGGACTATGTTTACGATGGAAACTACCATTACTGAGTAATCTGAAGTCACTTGGGTAACCTGACCATAAATCCATTCTGTAAAGTGTCAGAAATGTTGAACTGCAGATTAAATAATCCATTCAAAATCCATTTGAAATCACATGGTAACCTGGCCATCACATAACTCTGTGAAATGACAGAAATAGTAAACTGAACAAGATTCAGTAATCTGGCAGATTGAATGAGAAAGGGCAGACATGTTTTGCTTCTTGTGTTTTTCCTCATAGTATATTAAATTTTGCCTGGTACTTTACAATTATGTCTCCACAACTGAAAGAAAATGAAGATATTATAAAGGCTTAAAAATTATATAACAAAAAAAACTGCATGGGAATGTTGAGTGATCAGACTAGGCAACAATATATGAACTTCACAAATACATATGAAGCTGAAGCATACTGATTAAATATTATTAAATATTTTACTTGGTGTCTTGCTTCAGCGGTCTGCTGTAGTAAATCTAAGTAAAATGAGATCCTTTTTTCTTTAAACATTTTTTATAATGGGTGAATATAAAAATATTGCCTTACCATGCTTCTGAAAGCTACATGTATTTAACACTGATACTATGAGCTTCTATCCTTAGACTACAAATCAAATACCATCTGCAAGACAAATTGTGCCCTGAGAAACAAGTATATATCTCTCTGGGAGTCATGAAAAGGCAATGGAGATTCTTCATTTATGAAAAAGCATTGTTCTCAAATGTCACTGGCACATATGTAGAGCCTCATCAAAAGTTCAACAACAGTTTTAAATTCCTTTTTCCCATATAAAATTTAGGTATGCTGTCAGATAAGAGAATAATAGTTTAAATGTGAAAATATATTTGCTGATTTCTCTCTTGTTGTTTATTACAATACTTTAAATACTGCTTCTCCAAGGAAACAAGATTGACATTGAAAGAGAGGTATTTGTGGTTACAAATGCTAGGAGGCAAAAAAGGTGCTCTGAATGTATTCATTGTGAATAATATTACACAATGATAGTTTACAGAACTCAACTTCTCAACCCCAAAGGCTGCAAACCTGTTATTAAACATGTAAAGCAAAGGAAAAGGATAGAATCCTAGAGGTCAATGGTCTTAGTCAGGTAGGTAGTTTTTAAAGAAAGCTGAAATAAATATAACCTTTGAGGGAAGAGGAAACTAACAGCTTTTTTTTTTTTAAAGCGGAAAATATATTTTTAGACAAAATGTATGTATCACACTATAGGCTTGCATTACTTAACAAGCCATGAGATGGCTGTGTCGCTAGCCAAAACTCCTACATGGTCTTTCTATCAAGTCAAACATGAACAAAATTGCATAGATCTGACAGGAATGTAGAAAAGACAACAGTCTATGCTGGTGAGAAACACCTGCAAAAAGAAGCGAGCTTCAGGTGACGATTGAACTAATCAAAGATAGTTGAATTTGAGTCTTACTGTTGTGAAAAAATGCTTCCTCTAAGAGAAAAAAAAATTGTTCTTTGAAACTCAATATATTGAAGGAAAGAGAAAACTAGGGTTGGAAGGGGTTCAAAAAAAGTTAACGTAAACACAATTTTTTCCCAAGTGTAATAGAAATAATGCTTTCTGGGCCCCAGCATTTTTGACTGTATGAAGATCATAATTTTCTCTGTTAAAGCTCTTGAACATGCTAAATGATAACAAGACCTAAAATGAAATTAGCATCAACTCCATTTGCTTGGTACCCCACAAGCTTTGCTGGTACATTTACATAAGTGGCATCCAACTTACCGAGTTCAAACAATTTTTGTAACTGAGAAACAGTGTTAAATAGGCTATTTTTAAACCTGTGGAAAGGCAGTGATGAATTTCTTTAGTGTGTTCTCCATTACTCAGTCTACCCACTGATGACTTTCTATTGTGTCCCCTATTGAGTTATTTGTAATTTATTTCTATATCACGCTTTTCTTTACCATCTAGCTGATAGAAATGTTTCTTGTACCTATTTAAAACATAGAAATCTATATTGCATACAAAATGCAATAGTGTTTACAGCTTTTTCCAGAACATTCTTATTTGGAAATTTTTCACAGTAACTATGGCACATGAAGAAAGCTGTAACTGTGAAGCCAGAAAGAATGTAGAACCTCTAGGTTTTTAGCTTTGCATCTGGCTATATCTAATTTTCTAGACAGAAAGATGGTGCCAGATAAAAGAGAAGCAGATTTATAGCTAATTCCTCATGCTTATCAAAAAAGAGAGAAAAAAAGTATATTTTGGAGTTCCCTTTCAAATTGAGCTACATCTGAAGATGTGAAAAAATCACTAACGTTCAAAAGCACTCACTGTTACTCTTATCCATAGCAGCAAGATTAATAAATAATTAACAGCATTCCCAAAACAAACATACCTCAAAGACATTGGTGTCTTAATTCTTCTGAAGAATTACTACCTCAGCTGCCTTTTTGTCTTCTGGTCTTGAGTTTGTTGTGTAGCCTAGGAAAAATAAATCTCAGCTTACTTTCAAACTGAAAGCATAAGGCTAGACCCAAGGAAAAAAACTTAATAGCATTGCAGTTAATTCCTCTGTAATCCTACCTCATTATCTTAAGCAAATAAATCTCTGAAAAGGATTGCCTTATTAAAAGTGAATTAGAAAACTGAATGTCATCTGTGCAGGGAGACATTCTCTTAAAATGCGATCAGCAAGGAAGCTCATAAATAGGGCACTATATAAAAATGTTCCTATCAGGCAATCCTTAGCAGATTTTCAACAGATGTGTATGTAACTATGATTTCACAAATTCCTAAAATAAAATGTGTTGACATCGTTTACCACGAACTTTCAAGAGTCTAAAAAAATGTACTCATTTAGATTCTACAGAAAGAACAGTATTAAAAAGATATGTAAAATGTAGCAAGAGTGGCTATTGAATTGTCATACCTCCCACTCTTGCATATCATCATAATGTTTGGTTTACCAAGGAGAACTTAAAAAAAAAATTAAAATAATTAAGGTTGTTATGTTTTGATTTTATTTCTATAACTATGTAAAATTCAGGAGGCATGGCCCCTAGGTGCATCTTAACACTCGTTACACATTTTTAGAAGTGCATGTGGTGTGTATAAGCAGTGCAGTAGTAGTGCATGCTACAAACAGAAATCAGAGACAAACTACTGCAGCCGCTATCATTGTTAGAATGTTGTAAGCCTTCTCAGAAAATGTTTACCAATTGTAAGCATTTTTTGATATATTAGTTAGAAATAGAAAACATGGGTTATCAGAACCTTGGGGAAAAAAAAATCAATACTATTACAACAAAGATTTTTTTATTAAGAAGTGACAACTTTATTATTAACTTAAAAGAAAATAACAGGTATCTATAGAAACAAATTATCCTTTGCATTCTTAGCTTCATTAGTATTGAACTTCTCAACTTCACTTTAAAATACTCTTCTTATCTTAATCATCCTGTGAGCTATTCTTTACTTCAAATTACTTTACATCTGTACCAACACAATCAAATTATTTTAAAAGAAAACAACACAGAACACAGCTTGCTTGAAGGGCATTGAAGGATAACAAAACTAAGTGAACCCAGCTCTGGAAGATGATTGTGTTGTATAAAACTTTAATACAATGTGGAAAAATCTAATGAAAATGGTATTCAAATTGAAGTAATAAAAGGCAGACAAAACCAAATCAGAAATGAAAAACAACTAAAAAGGGTTCATCGGAACGTCGTTCATACCCACAAGCCAGAAATGTAGCAAGCTGGAAAGAAGTCAGGAAACTATTTTGTGACAATAGCTGATTCTAAGTCCTTTACTTCAGTAGTTCTCAAAAAAAGTTATATAATGACACACACATGAGTTTGAACACACGAAAGCCAATGCACACTACAGAAACAAAAACAAGGCATCCAGCATTCACAAGAAGATGGAAAAAGTAGCATATATTACATTATCATGTAAGATTCTTTAAGAGCTAGGAGACTGTGTATTTCAGGTTCACAAAACTAAAATAATCACACTGCTATCATTAAGGCCAAATCTTGATGTATGAACATTTATAAGTCAAAGTGGCCTTGACTTGGGTTTTTGTATTACTTTTTCAAATGGTGATATAATGAATTCTCATACAAATTTTCATATTGCTCCTTTTGATAACAATTTTTGAGACTTGCAATGTTCAAGCTGAACCAATGCCTCTTCATCCAAGGGCTATTTTCATCTGTGTGCTATAACATTTTCATGGTACATTGAAAGTGAGATAATGGAGTGACAGTGGCAAAAAAAGTCTTGGTTGAATGATGTATCTTTTAATCAACGTTTAGGTGAAAAGTGGCAACAAAACAGATACTTTCTTTCATACTGACATCTTTCTTTTTCTTATTTAGATCCATTAAGTAAGTAGAAGTCTTCAAATGCATTGTTTCATGGAGCAAGAGCACACATGTAAAAGTTGTTTGCAGTCTCTCACATGGATCATTACACCTTTGTATTGCTAGATTAGGTGGAGTATTTAATCAGATTTATTGATTTTATGGTGTTTGCTGAGACTTGAGAAAATGCCTAATTCTTTCAGTCTGCTAATTTTTTTGTTTCTTTTTCTCCTGACTTTGGTTGGTTGGTTGGGGTTTGTTGTTTGTTTGGCTTTTTTGGTATTTTAAAGGCTACTACTAAGTTAGTATCTTTGTTGTTCATATATTTGTTCACAACTCTGAAATCTGATGTTTTCTTCTCTATGCTGTCTCTTGTGACAGATAAAATGACTGTATTCAAGACTTAAATGTTTATTAAGTCAAATATGAAAGTTTAATAAAATTGATTAAAAATAATGTTCTCCTTCAATCTGATATATTCAAACACTTTTTTTTTTTTTTTAAGCTAAGAGCACAAACACAGAAAATATTTGCGACTAGAAAACAACACAATATTGCTGTCAACTACTTCCCATTCAAGAAACTGCAAGCCTGAAGTGGTACAGTGTTCCATTAGGGACATTACATAATGCCTAAAAATGGGAGAAAGTGAATCAGAACCAGTGAGATTTTTGTATTATATACTGAGCATGCCATCCCACCTCTATTGGGAAGCACTCATCTTATTTGGAAGAAATTAAGGTGAAAGATGGACAAAATTCCTCTAAGAAAGCACAAATTCACTTACTTCACTTGTTTCGTTTGGAATTTTCTTTCTCTTCTTTATAGCAAAGGAGTTACACGCTATTCAGAAGATTTAAAAGACCTGGTTTTGGATTTCTGAAGTTTACAGATGTCTCCTTCAACAAATCTGGAACACAGAACTTACTAAAGAAAACAGACTTCTGGGAAGAAAGATTTCTCCATTTCCCCCTAATATTATAGGACAGACATACAGTCTGTTATTTCTCCCGCTGATCAAGAAAAAGGAAAAGAAACTGAGACCCTATGTCTTCTAGCCTACCTTTTATCTTTTCAGTTTGGGACAGTAGATATAGTCTGTAGACACAAAGCCAGTCTTTATTCTGACTTGCTTTTCAAGAAAATCACAGTAATTGTCAAGGAAGCATTCTCAGTACCACTATGGACATTTTAGAACAGACTGAGGAAGGTGAGAAGCAATATTTAAATTTTAGGAGGCTGCTAGTTTTATACCAAAATAAAAAAATGTGCCCATATACCTAAAACGTTAAACCAAAGTTATTTAAATCATCATAAATAAAATGCCCCACTAAATTAGATTTTTTTTTGAGAGAGAAAAATATTATTAATCTTTAAATTTAAGATAGTTTTGGTTTTACTCTTGGAGAAGCACTCCATTATTCCATGCCAGATGAATCCGGTCTGCTTCTGTGACCAATGGAATCTTCCATGTGTTCTTTCTCCCAGATAAGCTTTACCTGTTAGCCCTGCATCCTTTTATCTGTTGGCTTTATATTGGTTTGTATTTGTCTGTACACATACTTCTTTATATTGATCTGTTTATTTGGGTTGTCCAATTCTGTTGTGCAGGGTATACAATTCAGCTGTAACAACACTCCTAATGCAGCCCAGGACACCATCAGCCTTCTTTGTGTTTCACTTTGTGTCCACCAGGACCCCCAGGTCCTTTTCTGCCAAGCTGCTTTCCAGCTGGTCATCCCCCATCATATACTGGTGCCTGGGTTTGTTCCTTCCCAGGTGCAGGACTTTACACTTCCCCTTGTTGGACTTCATGAGGTTTCTGGCAGCCCATTTGTCCACCTCTGGATGGCAGCACAACCCTCTGGTGTGTCAGCCACTCCTCCCAACTTTGTGTCATCTGCAAACTTGCTGAGGCTACACTCTGACCCATCATCCAGATCATTAATGAAGATGTTAAACAGGACTGGACCCAGTGTTGACCCCTGGGGTACAGTGCTAGTTAGTGGCCTCCAACTAGGCTTCACGCTGCTGACCACCACACTCTGGGCCCAGCCATTCCGCCAGTTTTTAGTCCACCTCACTGTCTGTTCATCGAATCCATACTTTATCAGCTTCTCTATGAGGATCTCATGGGAGACAGTGTCAAAAGCCTTGCTGAAGCCTAGGTAGCCTTGCTGACATCCACTGCTCTACCCTCATCTAACGATGATAGTAATTTTCTCATAGAAGATTATCAGTTTGGTCAACCATGACTTCCCATCAGGGCCCATGGACTTATGTATATTCAGTTTGCTTAAGTATTCCCTGACCTGATCCTCTTCCACCAGGGGTACACCTTCCTTGCTCTAGTCTTTCCCCTGTCTTCGGGGCCTGAGATTCCTGAAGGCTGGTCTTGCCAGTAAAGACTAAGAAGGTGGCATTCAAAACCTCAGCCTTTTCCATGTTCCATATCACCAGGTTCCCTGCCTCATTGAGCAGTGGGCCTACATTTTCCCTAGTCTTCCTTTTGTCACCTGTGTACACATAGAAGCCCTTCTTGTTGTCTTTTGACATCCCTGGCCAGATTCAATTCCATTTGGTATTTGTCCCTCCTAACAGCATCTCTGCAGGCTCTAACAGTGCCTCTATATTCCTCCCAGATCACCTGTCCCTGCTTCCACCTTCTGTATGCTTCCTTTTTGTGTTCAAGTTTGCCCAGGAGCTCCTTGTTCATCCATGCAGTGCTCCTGGTATTTTTGCCTGACCTTCTGCTTGTAGGGATGGACCAACAGCAGTAAAGTATAAAACTGTTAAAGTATTTATGAAATGGTTTTCTCAGCAGTGTAACCCATGGGAGACAAATTCACAAATCTATGCATACAAAGAGTGCATTTAATAATATTTAAGTAAAACTTGTAGGAAATCAACATAGGCAGGAGGTAGACTCTACACTGATAGTACTGTTCTCATTTTACTCTAAAGTCACTGTCAGAGAAAAAAGTGTAGCTGCTAAACAGGTTAGGGGAATATAATGAATCTGTGAAATTGTATTGAAGTGTTGCCTCTTCCATCTTCCGAAAGCCTTTATTATGGTATTTCTGTGAATCACTTATTTCTGAGGAGTGTTAAAAAATATCTCTCCGAGGACTGGTAAGCTTCAACACGTTAAGCTTCAACAACTGCTGTACCACCCTTCTACCCAAACAGCTAAGAGCTTTCAGAGAGCACATACAGGAAAAAACTTTTGCTCTTTATTAGTAATTCACCTTTGCTTAAGTGCCCAACTTATTGCTTTTCAGACTGCAGGTAGTTAGTTCAATTCCCAGTAAACTAAGGCTTAATGTATATTCAAGAAGTACTTAAACTAAAGCAACTGATTTAATGCTGCTGTCTGGATCATTAGTGTGCTAGCAGGGGACTCCCAAATCACTAGTTTAAGAACTGCTACTCAGTCGTTAAGGAATTTTTCAAAGTGCTGCACCAGCACTCAGGGAACTTCAAAACATAAAGAACTTGTTCTGTACCCAGCTAGTTACTGACACTTCTCAATTACTGTGATGTTTTACATGCATTTTGCAAAAGTGCAAGAACTGCACAATATGAGGAAGAAGTAAAACATCAAGCCTTCAGTACTTATTAAGTACTGTAATTGCAACAATTGCAGTTACCCAGCTTGTTCTGTTGTGAGCCGATTATGTGACTGCTCCTGAGGGATACACAATATTACAGTAAACTAATGAATTAGCACCTCAGTCAGACTACTAACTCCATTTTGTGAAGGACAAAATACACGTACAAGAGGGGCACAGAATACAGCCAGTGACTGTCCTCTAGCAGAGAGCATTTTTTGCATTTTAAGACTTCCTTTCTTGGTGCCCATGTTAAATCACATGATGAACATAAGTAAGCCAAAAACCTGTTATCTGTATAAACACATCCACACACGTTTTGTACCATGTACTCTTACACATATGTAGACAGCACCTTGATAATTTTGAATGAAACTGTTGTGGTCTTCGCTAAGGAGAAGACTTAGTTTACTCATTTAGGTAGATAACATAGGTTTAGCAGCCAATTTTACTAAAAATCTTACATAAAATGAAAAGTATAAAAACTTGGGAAGAAGCACGGCAAAAAAGTCATCATCATCACCACCTGCTGCACTGGACAGACTCTCTCCCCATTTTAAAAATTGAGGGCTTGAAACAGGTATTTAAATTAATATTTAGGTTACTTAACTAACTTACACATTCTCTTACTAGTTCCAAATTTATCTGCCATTGCTGACATCCAAAATTCAGCTTTTGCATAGTCTCCATAAAATCTTTGTTCACCCTGGAAGTTGGTCCTATCTTCTATCTATCATTGGTATCTTTATCATTGATATCTTGGTCCTATCATTGTCCTATCATTGGTCCTATCATGGTCCTATCATTGATATCTTTATCAATGATCTGGACGAAGAGATCGAGTGCACCCTCAGTAAGTTTGCAGATGACACCACGTTGTGTGGGAGTGTTGATCTGCTTGAGGGTAGGAAGGCTCTACAGAGGGACCTGGACAGGCTGGATCGATGGGCCGAGGCCAATTGTATGAGGTTTAACAAGGCTAAGTGCAAGGTCCTGCACTTGGGCCACAGCAACCCCATGAAACGCTACAGGCATGGGGAAGAGTGGCTGGAAAGCTGCCTGGCAGAAAAGGACCTGGGGGTGTTGGTTGACAGCCGCCTGAATATGAGCCAGCAGTGTGCCCAGGTGGCCAAGAAAGCCAATGGCATCCTGGCTTGTATCAGAATAGTGTGGCCAGCAGGAGTAGGGAAGTGATCGTGCCCCTGTACTCGGCACTGGTGAGGCCGCACCTCGAATACTGTGTTCAGTTTTGGGCCTCTCACTACAAGAGAGACATTGAGGTGCTGGAGTGTGTCCAGAGAAGGGCAATGAAGCTGGTGAAGGGTCTAGAGCACAAGTCTCATGAGGAGCGGCTGAGGGAACTGGGGTTGTTTAGCCTGGAGAAAAGGAGGCTGAGGGGAGACCTTCTTGCTCTCTACAACTACCTGAAAGGAGGTTGTAGAGAGGTGGGGATCGGTCTCTACTCCCAGGTAACAAGTGATAGGATGAGAGGAAATGGCCTCAGGTTGCGCCAGGGGAGGTTTAGACTGGATATTAGGAAATTTTACTTCACTGAAAGGGTTATCAAGCATTGGAACAGGCTGCCCAGGGAAGTGGTTGAGTCGCCATCCCTGGAAGTATTTAAAAGACGCTTGGATGAGGTGCTTATGGCCATGGTATAGTGGTGGTCTTGGTAGTGTTAGGTTTACGGTTGGACTCGATGATCTTAAAGGTCTTTTCCAACCTATATGATTCTGTGATTCTCTGATTCTCTGAAATAAGAGCACACAACTTCCACTCACAATAATTCCAAATAATTCTGTAGGGATGATGACTGTAGAGAGAGAACATATTTGGTTTTCCCTTTCAATCAGCAGTCTGAGTTGTCATAAGAGACTGCTGCTTAGGATAGCTCCTGTCTTTCTCCTCCTATGCTCCTGGAATACCACTAGCTGATAGGAACAGAAATTAGGTTAGGTATTAAGCACAACTATCTTGCTGAAGTACTTCTTCATTTTCTATGGAAGAATACAGAAATTATAGGCTGAGAGGTTGCTACTGTTTTGCTCTTTCATTTTTCATAATGCAGTAAGAACGTATTGGAGAAGAATACAGCAATATGGAGTAATTTCTACCTGCAGAAGAAAGAGGATGCTTTTCATCTTAAGGACTGAAAAGATAATTAACAACATATGAAAAACAGTAAAATATTAGAAATGCCCCTCTCCCTCCAAGAACCTGAAAAGGAACAAGAAGTAAAATTGTTAGTATGTAGAAAATGTAAACAAAATATATGAAATGTCAGTAAAATATTGTGTACCTGTTAAAAAAGATGAAACTCTAGATTCATTCTGGTTTTACTAAGAATGTAGATGTCCCAGGCTACATTACAGTACCTCCTGTTTGTGGGTTAACTCTGCCCGTCACATACTCAGCAAAATAAAGACTTGTTACAGTCAGTGGCAGCTGAGTTATCTCAAAGTTCTCATTGGTACTGAAGTGACAGAAAAGTTCTGTACAAATCTTAACCGAAAATAAATTAGAGTGAATTTATCAGGTTCTTCTAATAATTTGTTTCCTTGTTATTGCAGCTCCTACATTTTGTAGTGTGTTTAATCTTAGGCACTTTTAAATATAATCATATTAAGTATCTGAATTTACTCATAACATTATTAGCATTAGCACATTCAAAGGGTTTTGAAAATAGAAGCTAATAAGGGTTATGTTTACACACACACTTTCGGTCTCCATGAAGTATCTTAACAGATTGCTGGTGGATTAATCTGCCAAAATTGAGACCTTTAAAATGTCTTCATCAGCTAGTCATTTAGACGCTCTTTACGCTCAGTGGAGGGAAACAGACATCTGTGCAACTCATCCTAATCTACATGTCTGTAACAGGTCAGACAAGTTGCTTACTTCTTTCCATCAATTATAAAGCTATGACCGGCCTCACTAGCGAAAATGAATTTTAGGTAAATATTCTGGTCCTCATACTAGACCCTGGAAACCTTTTTAACATGTGAAGCTTAAGTTCTAGCTCTGCCTCCCAGGAACTTCAGAACAATGTTACGCCTACAGTTCTGGTATTCTGTATTGGCTCACAACAGATTAAAAGTTTCCAGAACTGAATAGCTGAGACATATTCTCTCATATGTGCTTTATTGCAGCTGAAGTCAGTCTTAGATGGCAAACCATATGTAGACAAATTACTCCACCAATATCACTTACCTTGCCCTGCCTCTAAATGACACAAATTCCTAGAAGTTTTCATGACTGCTGATCCCCCCCTCTAATCTGTCTCTCTCTAGCATTATGTTCTGTTATCTGCTTTTTTTGTGATATTCAAAGTATAATTAAAACAATGCAAAACATATCTCATTCTAAAAATCTTGCATGCATACTTAGAAAGTCTTTCAGAAGAAAAAGTGGCTCATCAATCCGTTATTTTGGATGGGCATACAAATCTGCCAAGGCAAACCAATTCTACAGGCCTGTTTTCTTCAAAAATTACTTGGCATGCCCAATGAAAGCACTGTAGGCTTTTTGATACCTGTACATTACCAGTTATCACTAAAAACACAGTATGAGCAAGTTGTTCCACAGAGAAAAATATCTAAATTATCCTTCCTACAGATTTGTGTTTGTTCCTGTGTTTATGACAATGACATCAGGTCCCTAACATCCCTATCACACCCCTACTAAGCAAAAGAGTGCACATGGTGTGCCTGAAGCTATTTGTGCACTGAAAGGATAGTTAGAACAAATACTATGACTGGCTGATTAGCTGCTACAAACAGCATGTCTGATGCTCAAGTCCTGTTCTGCCTGTCCTCCCCTCAAGGGTACACTAATGCTGCTCTCCCATTCAGCTAGTTAACCAGTTTTCACACAAATAATGTACAAACATAATGACCTTTGAGACTTCTTCCTTACTTTCACCTTCAATAGAAACTGGCAAACCAATTCAGAAGTCAAGAAGGAGGGACTGGCAGATAGAAGCAGGCAACCTCATTAAACCACATTTAAAAAGAAAAACAGACCAAGAACAACTTAAGCACATAATGAAAATACAGATGAAGAACTCATTTTATGTAAAAGTAGTAAAAAAGTAATAATAAATTAAATTGTAGGACAATACACACTGATGGACTCTAATAGCTATGCAGATTCTGTTCAGCCGCTTGGCCAAGATGGTGTTGATTGACTGGGCTCAGTAGAGCACTGTGCATGAGAACTCACTACAAAATTGTTCTTTGCACTATGCTTGCCATATGTGCAGGTCTTTTGCTTAAATAAGCTATATGAGGTGTCAATACAATTTTAGCACACTTGAAAACAGAATGCAAATTCAAAGCCTATGATTGCATCCATATGACCCTATGGTCATAACTGTGGAATATATAGGGAGTAAATGTAATAAGTAGTCCAAAATTTTTCCAGAGCTCTGTCATTAGCTTGAAAAATAAACTGAATAATCTATCACTTGATTTTTAATCAGTCAGTATTATTTTTACAAAATGGCACAGGCATAATATAATAAATCAATACAATGTCCTAAGTAACAGAACAAAACCTAAAAGGACAAAATCCTAGAACAAAATTGACCTAAAAGTACAAATCTAAGTGTCTCTGAAAAAAATATAATAAACCACAAATGTTTAAAAGAAAAAACAAAATCTACTTTCCTAATTTGGAACTCATCATGATTATTCCTGTTATTTCTTAAGTCATCCATTTAAAATTTATTTTTCCCCACCACCAATGTTAGCTGAATTTTGTTCCTTCATAAACATTTTAAGTAAAATGAGTTCTTTGAAATAACGGAAGATGAATTTTGCGGAACAGAATTCTCAATGTACTCAATGTACAAGGTAAGAAAGATATATTCATTAGAAGCTGAAAAGGAAAGATGGAATGGTTCCATCACTTGCATATTTTCCAAATGATTGTCTTTATTTAAGCCAATATCAAGTGCACAGTCTTAAGAGACTGCAGCTTTACTTGGTCTGAATTCTTCAGGAATAAATATATCACTTTTTTATTGATTTTCTTCTCTAGCAGTTTGGAGAAAGATGGATCAAATATAAGAATGGAGTTGGAAAGTTAAGTTTCTCATTAAAAGTTATCAAAGAATAAAAGTATGTTAATATGATGCAATAGTATGGTAATTTATCTGGAGAAGATCACTGTCATAACAACCTGTGCTGGTTTTGGCTGGGATAGAGTTAATTTTCTTTCTAGTAGCTAGCATGGGGCTATGTTTTGTATTTGTGCTGGAAAAAGTGTTGATAACACACTGATCTTTTAGTTGTTGCTAAGTAATATTTGCACTAGTCAAGGACTTTTCAGCTTCCCATGCTCTGCCAGGTGCATGGGAAGCTGGAAGGGGGCACAGCCAAGATAGTTGATCCAAACTAGCCAAAAGGCTATTTCATACCATATGACGTCATGCTCAGTATATAAAGCTGGGGAAAAAGAAGGAAGGGAGGGACGTTTGGAGTTATGGAGTTTGTCTTCCCAAGTAACCATTACGCGTGAGGGAGCCCTGCTTTCCTGGAGATGGCTGAACACCTGCCTGCCCATGGGAAGTAGTGAATGAATTCCTTGCTTTGCTTTGCCTGCACACACGGCTTTGCTTTACCTATTAAACTGTCTTTATCTCAACCCACGAGTTTTCTCACTATTACTCTTAAGATTCTCCTCCCCATCCCACCAAGGGGGAATGAGCAAGTGGCTGTGTGGTGCTTAGTTGCCAGCTAGGGTTAAACCATGACACAACCTTTCTTAGAACAATAAAAGTGAAACTAAAGAGTTGACTGACCTGAAACTATGACTGAATTAAAATAGAAATCTAGGAGAAAAAAATCTTGATTACTGAAAAGCACATCAGAATGAAGCATGTATAAATGCAAAAATAATTTTTCAAGACATGTTAGAAAATTGAAAAAAAGCCTTTTCCTTCACTTTTTAAATAAAAAATACTTTTGAGATGAACACAAATACTTTAGTTTACAGTAGTGAAATAAATGCTAATTAATTATCAATATCATTTGTAGACTGTGTGCAAAGAACATCCCAGTCAATTGTTTAAAAAGTTGCATGCAATTATCAATGTACTGGTCTATTTCCTTATTCCTATTTTGTATTAATAACAAACAATGAAAATTACTATCCACAACCACTGAATAACCAGCTTGTTTCAGAAACCAGTAAGATCTACTAGATTTCATTTCTATGTGATGACAGCAGTCCTACCCTGTAAAAATAAGGCAGCTCTGCATTTTCTTGTTCTTGCTCTCTTCTTGTAAAAGGAAATCTGCTCTCTAAACCCTTTCCAACTTCTTGTCATTAGACCAAAGGTGAAATACAGCTTATTTCCTTCTCCTTTCAGTTCACAGCTCTTCCAAAAGATGCTCAGAGCCGTTTCCCTCCCTTGGTTGATTGATTAGTCAATTCACTGAAAACAAACAAAACACCCAAGGTAGCATTCTGATGCTATCATAACTAAATACAGTTTGCCAAACAATCTTGATATACTTGATCAGTTAAGCAAATTTTCTCTTCTAGTTCCAAGCACATCAATATCAACTTGTTAAGTTTCAATATTGCAGCATCCCTCACACTACAACTATCTTCAGCTGCTTCTCAGTCAGTCAAAGCTAATAATTTTCTTTTCCGTTGGAAGGAATATTTCCTGTGCCATTATCTCAGAAACGTAAAATAAACAAACAAATAACTCATAAAAAGTAATATGCATTGACATTTGGGTCTAAAGTTGGATTCTTCAGGTTGCTTATACTCAAATAAATGCACAACAGAGAGAAGTTAGATGGAAGGTAGACAACTAAGGCAGCAGTCTTAACTCATGAAGTACCTAGCAAGCAATTTTATTTTTATGCATTACCATTAAGCACAGAGAGGCAAACTTAGTAGCATTGCAAAAAAAAAAAAAAAAAGTGAATTTCAGTGGTGAAATGAAAAATAAGTAAAACAAGGAGCACAACTATTAAGGATGACTGAAGTTTAAAAATCAAAACAAACCAAAGCAAACCACCAAACACAACCCCTCCAAAAAAACACCTACACTTGTATCTTGAAACCAATCCAGAAAATTTAGAGTAGCTTTTTCCCCAGAGACACAATATGGTAAGGATAATGAATGCAATTAAACCATTTTATTATCCACCCAAGTACTCCATTTTCTAAGATGTGATACACAGTTGTGCAAATTCAAGGGTAGTCTGAACTTCAAATCTGTGGCTCAGGTAAGTAACAGCATACAAGGTGTGGAAAGTATACCCTCAATTATGCTACAAATGATACACAGCTGGCAAAAGAATTAGCAACAGCTGCAAGTAAGCTGGTACAGAACATGATTTTACTTTGTCTTCCAGATGAATCATGCTTACAATCTAACCAGCTGCAACAGTTGTTGAGCTTTGCCAGCAGAGTCTTTCCTCTGTACTACACATGACTTAAATCTGAGTTTCTAAAGTTTTCAGCAAAGAGTGTGTGTTCCTGTATGCTTGGCTGACATTTATGAGCATGAAATACAAATAATAATTAACTAAGTGAATGAAGCTGGAGTATTAACCCCAATAGCTTGTGTTCTACATTCTGAAGTCCCATGAAGGAAACATTAATGCTTGCAATTTGCAAAGGACTGGACTCAGGTAACATCATGGCCTTTGAAAAAGATATGCAAGACATTCTCAGTAATACATATGATTCATCTGATTGTATGTAAGGCTGGGTCAGAGCAGAAATGATGTATTACTTTTCCTCAATCATTACTTAGTAGAAAAGTAGTCTGCTGGGCTACATATTTTTTTTAGAAATATTCTTCACTAGAAAACACCACTTAAAAAACCAAACAAACTTGTAAAACAAATTAATGGACTGTCATTACTTTTTGTGGGTAGCAGCAAAACTCCCCCTTTCTCCCCAACAGCGCTAATCTGGAGTATTACTCAAGTAACAGTAAAAATTGCCATTGCATTTACTGCTGCTGCTTTGCACAGTTCTGATCGCTTTTAAATTTTGTGACCTATCACTGAAGAACATTTGTTGAAAATCAGTAATTAACACTTATTTTAACATTTTATTCCCAATTTTGAGAAAAAACATAAAGGGAAAAAAACATAAAGCCATGTTTTGATAAATATGACTATTCTTAATTTACAATTAACAGGTTTCATTGGCAGTTCTCAGCTCTTCATCTGCTTAACTAGAAACAGAATTAGTTTCTACACACAGCTGAGTATCATTACTCCAAAACCCTTTAGACACAAGATTCAGCTGTGTAAAAATTTTTCATACAGTTTTGTGTAACAAATACTGGCTATTGAACAATTAAATTAATTGCTATTTTTAGATTTGACTAATTTATTCATCCTTTTAAGAAAGAAAAAAAATCACATGTAGCTTACTGAAATTCTTAATACCTAAGATGGGTTTATTTTTTTAAAATATAACCTCAAAACAATTTTTGGAACTAGTACCTCCATTTTTTAATACCTATTGCAATTTTCTAATTGAAGCTTTGTTTAGTGCGTCCTCTACTTACCTAAGAAGATTCTTACTCTTCCAGCCAAAATCTCAAGGTTGGAAGAAATAACATGGGCTTGACACTGTTACTTCATCACAATTTTATATCTTTAGTGTCATTAATTTTTCTCTAGTTATAAAAATTGGCTATTTTAAGAAACACTGCATTCTGTCATATGACATATGACATTTTCAATGTCTGTTAAAGGTGAGTAACTTGTGAACCAGAACAGGATTAGAGTTGCTATCACTTGATTAGGAGAAATTCCAAAGAATTTCTTTAGATATTACTTCAAGACTTCATTACGTCTAAATTCACCACTTGTAGACTTTTTGAACATGTCCTAAGCAATCTGTTTGATTGATTGGTCCCAATGTCTCTTCAAATAGATATTTGCTTATTGCAGCTGCTTCATTTTCTGAAGGCAGTGATACTGAAGTTCTTTTAAATCAACAGCATTGTACAACACAGGCTTCTAGAGTAACTAGCATTCTGGTTTTAGCTGCCTAATTACAAAAAGCAACCAAGTATTAACAAATAAGAGATGCTATATTTTAATGTTCCTGACTATGTTCATAGAACAGAATGACATGGATTTCAAAAGCTCCTGATTTCTTTTTGCAAAGGAAAAGCCACTACTGACAGAGAAGGAAAGGTCCATATTTTATTCAATGAATAAAATTGAAACAAAAGATACTTAACAAAGACAGGCCAAGATTTTGAATAAGGTTATCATTCAGTTATGTAAAAAAATCCAAACATTGTCTTGTATGACTCTCATTAACCAAATATAGCCTTTTACAGTCCACATACAGTTAGCTCAAATTGTCAGGGAATTTCTGAGTAAAGAGCAAGACTAAAGAAAACAGAACTAAGAGCTTTCCACTTCTTCCTATATGCAGCCAACAGGAGTTTCAGATGTAATTATTCAGACATTGCTGAATATTTAAGTGTGTGTATAAAGTAACATAGTGCTCTGACTGCAGAAAGTAAAGAATATGTTCAACATTTGCTGCAATGATTAATCTTATCTCAAGCCGATACATATTATTTTGATACACTACAAAGTGTCTCTTGAGATCTACAAACAACCCACTGAAATCCACTCAAGTAAAGCTGTTGGTTTTGATGACATCATGCCATTATATACCAGCAGAGAATTAATTTAATAATAGCCAGGGACACAGATTCACCAAAAAGATGAGAGAAAGGAATATGTTGCAACTATCTTCAAAATGGGCCAAAAGAACAGTTCGTGAAACCTACAGGCTGGTGAACCTCAATTTTGTCCTTGGGAAAAATCACAAAGCAAGTCCTCTTGGTCTGCAGCCCTTCTTCAGCCCTCCAGACTGAGCCTTGGGAGCCCAAAGGGCAGGGGAAGGGTGAGTAGAACATCAAAAAAAGGGATAGATCCTTGGAAATTTTGTATTTATCTCATTTTGACTGAATGCACTGAACTGAACTACAAGTGTTAGCATTGTTGTAACTGGATTAATAACAATCTGCTTGTTAGACTAAAAATTAGACTATAGCACTCAACAAGATTCTCTCTCACAAATTGATGGGAATTCAAGCAAGCTAATCTGGAACTTGAATGCAACAAACTGGTAACAATTTTATACTTACCATTTTCACTTCCCACTCCACTGTCTTCTTTCAGAGATAAAAAAATAATTAAGTAAAAACATGACAACACTGAAATGCTTTATCTATATCTGCTAACTCCTCCTTTTGTCTTATGTTACTTTCCTATATCAGTGCTATTCTAATGAAGACCCTTTCTTTCTGATAAGCTAAGGACATGACTGATTTGTGATAGCTTGAAATAAGCAAATTAATTTAAATACTTTTAAAATGTTGATCATTACTAACTGTCTTATCATACAGTCACTCTTACATATTTGTTCCAAAGCTGCTCCAACTGTTTAGGGAATTAAGTATGTGCTTATACTGGGAGGTGGGGAAAGCCAGGATTTGGTTTCAAAACTGGCAGGAACTCTTGACTTACACAGGGGAAGGATACTGCTAATAAGCTGAATGGCAAAAGCTTAAAAACTGGGTAGGGCCAAACATTGTTGAGTTCAGAAATCATCAGGACATGCGCAGCCAAGAACCGCTGCCTGACAGAAGCAAGAAATTCTCAGTGAGGTGACTGGGACACTCTTGAAGACAAGCTGCAGTCAGCTGGAGAAGCTGCCTTTCCTAAGGGTCAGGTGACCTTCAGAAAGACCAGGTTTTGGTTCCAGAGTTCCCCCTTCTGTTGACCATTACCAAATATTACAGCTCAAACACCCTTCTTTGAACAAGACTGCTCATCAGCAATTGCAGGAACTTTGTGGAAGCAACACTTGTTGTTGAGTTCCAACAGACAAAAAGAGTAAGCTATTTTCCTTATGGAAATTAATCAAAAGACAGATGGAATTTCAATCATGTTTAAAATTTAAAAAAAAAACAAAACAAACCAAACAAAAACAAACAAACAAACAAAAAAAACAGAAAAAAGGATGATGTGGCCACAGTTGAAACACTGTAAGTATGTGCACATATACACTACATATACAGTCATGTTTCATTTAATCTGTTGTTATTATATTTTAAAAAGACTAATAACAGTGTTCACTGAGGTCAAACTTTTAATCTGGCATCTAGTACATCTTGCTTAGTTTAGCTCACAACGGCACATAAGTACAAAATCTCTTCTCTTTTGCTTTCAGAAACAATCAGACTACTATAAAAAAGACAATTTATCTCAGTAAATGCCAGCATTTTCACTGGGGGAGATTCCTGTATCTTCACACTAATTAAAAAAAAAGAACAACAAAACCAACTCAGTAATGTCTAACAGCAAAAACACCAAACGCACTGCTCAAATGAAATTATGAAAATGCTCATGAATATTCCAGGCAAATTTCAGTGTCAGGGGAAAAAAGTTCATAAAATTTCACAGCCTGAAGACGTGATTAACTTTTAGAAATAGTTCCATTTTACTAGAACACAAGAGATTAATTCAATGCTGCAAAGTGAAGAGTTTTAATGTGAGAACTGGGCTGTTCAAATTACAGGACAGTACCCCTTTGAGATCTCTAACAAAAGTGCCTGAAGCCAAAGGATGTGTCATGTCACTAGTTAATCCTTCAGTAACAGCAATTATTGCAAGGCCTTACTGGGGTACAGGTTTTCCAGCCTCACTCCCCATCTCTGTGGAAAGAAACCCAGATGGTAAGTGAGTGTTTATCTACATTCCTCTAAAACTGCGTCTGCAGTTAAAGAGCAAAAATATTTAAGCAATAGAAAATCATCATGCCAATCCAAAACTGTGCTTTAGGTTTGCAAGGCAATATTACACATTATCTTCTTCAAATAGAATTTGAAACATTCGTGCACCATAGGAACAAGGACATAATGAAGTAACTGCAACCTGTTCTTTGTGGCAGATCAACACTGCAGTCCCTTGAAATCATAACATGATAAGGAATTTTCTTTGGCTGCCATCAACTTAGAAAATCAGACTTTTTCATTGCAGAATGAAAATTACTGTTTTCCTATGATGGATTTAAAAAAAAAAAAAAGGAAGTGAAACCCAACTAACATTCTGCTTATATAGTCTACTCAATGAAACTCCATAAATCCAAACATCTTCAAAACTGGTGCCTCATAATCTGAATGCTTCTTTTTTCCTTTGAGATTGGCCTCTCGTTAGAATCTTCAATAAATTTGCAACTAAAGGAATGCACCAGTGCCCCTGAGAAGTTACAACTCTTTCACATCTGTTGAACTAGGCAGTTTATTTTTTATATGCACATGTTGACAGGACATTTAACAGCAGATAGGGTTGCAATTTTGATTTTTTTCCCCTGTCCAAATAGAAATATATTTCTCCTTTTAAATGGCATATGATTTCTTTCCTTCATGGAGATATTTCTTTCCTTCCTGAGCTATTCCTTTAGCCACTTTAAGTAGCTGGGTTCTAAAGTTTAGATTTTTCCTCTGCCTTTTTTAGTTTGTGTTTGCAATGTACAAAGCTAAATTGAGCATGCTCAATCCAGACAAACTCTCTTTTGTTTCTACTTTTGAAGTATATATTATAGAAACGGAGATTGTGTTATTGGTTGAACCAGATGGCAGTTTATCTTGCCTTTTTAATGTATTAATATTTTTATTACAATTGTAAATGAAGACATTTTTAGTAATTCTTGCAATGGGAACAGGTCATCTGGTTCAGGCACAGAAATTCACAATTCCTAGTGGAAAACAACACTAAATTTATGAATAAAAATATGATGTTATAAGGTTTGCACTAAATTATCCACAGATACATTTAAAATAAATACTTTACTACCTGGATGCTTGCTTTCAGTTTTGGTACAAAACAGTTACTTCTACAACCAAATGCAGCTTTTAGAA
Source organism: Ciconia boyciana (assembly GCF_034638445.1). Lineage (NCBI taxonomy): Eukaryota > Metazoa > Chordata > Aves > Ciconiiformes > Ciconiidae > Ciconia > Ciconia boyciana. The sequence goes on from NC_132935.1 coordinate 85,005,799, forward strand.
AATACGTGCAAACTTTTATTTATTTAGAGATGTTATTTTCAGTATAACTCATGAAAAAACTTTGCAATAATTTTTAACTGTAGCATGCCATAACAACTTTAGTTTTAACTCCTTGTTCAGAACTCTCAGGAATATATGTGAATGTGCTAATGGAGGTAGTTAGCAAGGAAAGTTTGCAGTTTTGCGAGTTCATCTTTAAAATATCCTATCCTGCCTAAAATGTCATCAGTAATAGAATACTTTTATGGCTAACAGTATTCTCATTATTCTTCATTTATGGTTCCATTGAAAGAGTCATCTTCATTTTTTTCCGTAATGGAAACAATAGTGCTTATCTCATTTTCTCTGCTTCAGTGAATAGCCCTTCTCTGGTATGAGTTAGTTCAGAAGAAAGTTCTTTTCTTTATAGTGCCTTGACTTTAGGATAATTTGGTATTAGAATTATTATTTTTATTGAAGAATGTTCAGTGAACAACTCTTTTTTCATGCTGAAATATAACTGCAGGTGTAAAAAGTAAAAGATACAAAGCACATGAAAGAAAGAAAAATCAAACTTAATTGATGAAAATAGCATCCGCAGAATTGGCATTCCAGCCATTCAATGGCACATGTATGATTTTTTAATAAAATGGAAGGTGAAGGACAGCTCAGTTGTGCTGCTGTGCTTGGAAGAAGCTCCTTGTTCTTACATGCTGACTCAATTTCAAGAAGAATTCCAATCCAATACGTATTGCCAGTACATATTACACGAAATCACAACTCATACTTACACTTCACTGAGCTTAAGCTGTCTTTTGAACCTGTGCCAAGATGGTTTGCATCCTAAATTGACAGGAAACCAAAGAACCTGATGAGAGGTGGACAAAATATTTTCATCTTGCTACTTATCAACTATTATTCTACAACAGCAATTATCTGCTGTATTTGATGGAATATTTTCAATACATTATGAAAGTTATTTGAAGTTGAATATTAATTTTAAAAGATCTTGTCTTGACTGGGAAAACCCCTAAAATGTACTGTGGTAAAATTAATCTTTTATCTTTATTTGAACCACTTACTCATCTAAGTGGCTTTCCATTTAAAAATACAATAATCTGTCCTCAAAGCAATAAAATCAGGAATGATTCCAATGCCTTTCTGCTTTTGTTGCAATCTCTAACTAGAATCACAGTCTAACTAGAATAAAATTTATGAAGATACATTCCAGGAACACAAAACCTGGCCTGGATCTGTGAAACACTCAGGGAGGAGTAGATTAACTCAGGCATGAGTCAGAGGTCCTAAACATTCTTTTGATAAATTCCTCCCTTAACCGACTAGATGAATTTTTATGCTTTCTTTGTGTGAGTTTAGGAACTTTACAGAAGCTCTCAAAACTCTTTTTTATTCACCTATTATGATTTAGTATTCAAGAAAGATGTTTGGGAGAAAACCCACAAATTATAAGAGAAAGGCTAGGTACTAAAATTGAGATAATTTTATATGCTTTGCTTGAAATTTGCAGGAGGATATTGTTACACACACACACATTGATCTTTTATGAAAATGTTCCCTTGTGCAGAGCCCACATATCACATTGGACAGGCTGACCTGAACTTCTGCTGCTAAGACCGATAGCAGACATTTCAAGAATTAGGGTGCCCAGAGGACCCCAGTTAAGCTGCCCAGTGAAACTCACTGTGAAATAAAACTAACCACAGCAGCAGCAGAGAGATTTTAACCTAAAATGCATGTGCTGGACTCAGGGATGTGTCCATGTATTCTGGGTTTATTACCTTCCTGCGATAGCAAGTATACAGCATACAAGAGGAAAATGCAACTATTCATAGCTGAGGCAATGCAATTGTACAAGTTCTCAGTTATGAGATGATGAAAAATCCTCTTACTTTTCCTCTTCAGTATCAAACCTTGAATGAAAGAAAAATAGATTGATTCACTTTCATGTGGGTTACTTGCTTCTCTTTTTTCCAAAGCTCATTTTGAAATGCAAGACCTCCTTTCCAGCAGATTTATTTTCATTCAGTAACACCTTTCCAAGTATACAGCGTGGGAGTTCTGCAAAACTCTACAGACCTTCCTCCCTTGTTTTATACTTATTAAATGTTTATTCCTTAGAAGTATTTATCTAAAAGCAAAAGAAGAAAGTACATATAAATTTTGTAAGGTACTCACACTTATAAAACACACGTTTATGTCAAGAACTAGAAACTGCATTTTATGAGGATCTAAGGTCCTAACTACTACGCCTGTTATAAAGATATGCCCTTACTGTTTTAAAGATTTTTCAATTTCAGAAAATTATTTATTTATGCCTCTGTTAAGTATTAGATCATCCTAAATAATTGTGCCATTATAGAAAATATGCTAAACCATATATATCAGATCCTGGAATTTATAAAATGTATTTGACAATCTCACAAGAACAGATCAGTCTCATACTGGGTTTATCCTAGTTTTATGAAGTGGCAACTGATATCACTGAAATAATGAAGTTACTCCAGCAGACACAGATTAAACTTGAGATTGCTAATATGGGTCTCATTGCCACAAGGTGTTTTGGAGGCCAAAGTATAAATTGGTTCAAATTCACAAGGACAACACTGTCAGTGACTACTAATGAGATGGACCTTTTTCATAGAAATCCAACAATGTATGGAGTACAGAAGTTCTGACAACGTATGAGGAAGATCCCTTTGTCCATGCTCTTTTCTTATTTTCTTCCATAATCATTAGCTACTTGTGACTGCTAGAGATACAGTAGTTACCTATACATAATGATAGTTTGACAATGGATTGCACTATGTTGTAATCCTTCTGTGCTTATGTCATATTGCTTTCTGGCAGACATTATTCAGCAAAATCTTTGTTCTATTCACTCAGTCCATAGTGATAAAACCTGCCATTGCAGGAATACACTTTCATTTGAGTTTCAAAGGGTATTTCCATGCCGAAGGAAGAGAGACAGCCCTGCGTCATTTTAATTCCACAAATGGGAGTCCGGCACAGGGACACTTACATGTATGTAAATCAGTTTAGGTCTTCCCCAAGTTAATAAGTTTGCATGTCTCCAGTGCTCCAGTGATCTCTGAGGCAAGCCCATCACACAAGAGACACGCTGAAACTATATTTTAACTTTGCAGAGCGGCACACATTCACAGGGAATCAGACTATGATTAAGTCAAGGGATATGGGTTTTTTTTCCTGAAAAACACTTTTCAATGCTTTTCAACAATGTTGAAAAGTTAGTCATAATCCGGCTCTATAGAAACAGGATTACAAGTCCATAAAAACTGTTAAACTCAGATATTCTGTGATCGGTAAGTGTCCTCATTATTAAAGTATCCAAAGTTTCCAAAAGAAATCCACAGGTTTTGCAAGCAACACAGAACAGTTAATATTATTGCTGAAATCTCAATCTATATACTTTACAACAGAAATTCAATGATGCTGCTAAAATGTCCCATTATAGACAGAAAGTACCAATATTATTTGCAGTTACCAGACTATACTTGCAGAACTGTCAGCAGTTAAAATCAAATTAGATTTGACAATCAGGATTTCAACTGCAAACTGATCTTTGGTAATTAATGTAATTAACAGTCTGAAACACAGAGAACGATGTACTAGCACCATGAACATATTGTTTGCTCAGATGAATCATTTTCACATTGCTGTTTAATTGATGTGACTTTTGCTTCAGATACACTACAATTACCATGTCATGTTACTGATAGAGTAAATAGAGGAAAAAATTGTCTAAATTACTGTCATCTTTTTTTAAGGACAAAAGTTTAATTAACAGTTATAAAAACTCCCTGCTCAATAATATGAAGAGCTATACACAAATGTTGAGCATCCATATCTAAAAGTCTCCCATTTCAACATGGAAATACTAAAGCTTGATTACTGCTGCCAAACAACATACAACATGTACAGAATATTGCCATCAGCCTACCTGTAGAGAGTAAAACCTCACAGAATTGGCAAGGCTAACCATCCTGCTGAAGAAAGAACATTTTCTAAGAGAAAAGTTATTTCAATAGCACTTATGATTCAGGAAAATGGAAGCAGAAATCTAATATAATTCTATAAACCTGATTACAAAGACAGACTAAAAGTTGTTGGCATCTCATAGCTAGTCAGCACCAACTCCCTATCAGTGGTGTGCTAACTTACAAATTGAATGGAATATCTACAAAAAAATTTCCATATCTCCATAACACATTCTTCTTGTTTCCTCAAGAAAGGAACAACATGGAGTGCTGCCTAAATCAGGTGAAGAATGTAAGATTTGCTTCCACAAGGGTCTTTAGCAATTGACTTTCAAAATACGTTTGCTCCACAAATCATCACAGGAAATAAGTCAGTCACTACCACAAAGCACTAAACCTCTATGGTTCAAACTGAAGGAGGTATCTCTGGAGACCCAGGATTTTATCATGAGAGAGGACCAGGAGACAACATGATCAAATGCAGTTAATTAGTTCTGACTAAGAGCTTTTTTGCTAGGCAAAGGTCATGTACAAGAGTTGGCAGTCTGTCAGGAATTCAAACCCCATCAAAGTGCCATTTTATTATAAGCCTGTTGGCACATTGACATGTGTAGTCCCTATCAACTCTTACCAGTATGTACCTCTAACCCATGAACCATTCCAGAAGTTGTGCTTAGAGTCCTTTGATAACTATCAAGGTTAGGACTTCAAATAAATGACTGGGGTGAAGGGGGAAACAACAAAATACAACCAATCAAAAAAACTCCTCTGCTATTCCTTATATTTTACTCATCAAAAAAAAGGAAAATTGTAGAACAGAATCATAGAATAGAATCATAGAATGCTTTGGATTGGAAGGGACCTTTACAGGTCATCTAGTCCAACCCCCCTGCAAGAGCAGGGGCATCTTCAACTAGATCAGGTTGCTCAGAGCCCCATCCAACCTGACCTTGAATGTTTCCAGGGATGGGGCCTCCACTACCTCTCTGGGCAATCTGTTCCAGTGCCTCACCACCCTTTATTGTAAAAAATGTATTTTTTAAATCCAATCTAAATTTGCCCTCCATTAGTTTAAAACCATCGCTCCTTGTCCTGTCACGACAGGCCTTGCTAAAAAGTCTGTCCCCGTCTTTTCTATAGGTCCCCTTTAAGTACTGGAAGGCTGCTATAAGGTCTCCCCACAGCCTTCTCTTCTCCAGGCTGAACAACCCCAACTCTCAGCCTGTCCTTACAGGAGAGGTGCTCCAGCCCTTGGATCATTTTCGTGGCCCTCCTCTGGACCCGTTCCAACAGCTCCAAGTCCTTCTTGTGCTGAGGGCTCCAGAGCTGGACGCAGTACTCCAGGTGAGGTCTCACCAGAGCAGAGTAGAGGGGCAGAATCACCTCCCTTGACCTGCTGGCCACGCTTCTTTTGATGCAGCCTAGGATATGGTTGGCCTTCTGGGCTGCGAGCGCACATTGTTGGCTCATGTCCAGCTTTTCGTCCATCAGTACCCCCAAGTCCTTTTCTGCAGGGTTGCTCTTGATCACATCATCCCCCAGCCTGTATTGAAATCAAGGATTGCCCCGACCCAGGTGTAGGACCCTGCACTTGGCCTTGTTGAACCTCATGAGGTTCACACAGGTCCACTTCTCGAGTTTGTCCAGGTCCCTCTGGATGACCTCCTGTCCTTCTGGCATGTCAACTGCACCACTCAGCTTGGTGTCATCTGCGAACTTGCTGAGGGTGCACTCGATCTCTCTGTCAATGTCATTGATGAAAATATTGAACAGCACTGGTCCCTGTACAGACCCCTGAGGGACACCACTCGTCACTGATCTCCACCTGGACATTGAGCCATGCGACCATCTAACCCCTTCGTTATCCACTGAACAGTCCACCCATCAAATCCATATCTCTCCAATTTAGAGAGAAGGATGTTGTGGGGGACCGTGTCAAAGGCTTTACAGAATTCCAGGTAGATGACATCCATTGCTTTTTGCTTGTCCACTATCTTTACTCTTTCAGGAGAAGAACGGAAAGTTCTTCTCCTGAAAGAAGAGTCTCCAGTGTTGCTGTTTCAGTGGTTCCTGAAAGCATAAATCCTTTTACAAAGCATGGATAAACAGCAACATTTTTTTAAAAAGAGTTGCCTTTTGTCCCCCCCCGCCCCTTTTCTTCAGTTACTTTCTATGGTGTAGAAAACATAAAAGAAGTTAGCAAAAAGCCAGCAAATCAAATCCAATAAATATGTTTCTTGACCAGGAGCTGTAGACACTCTAGAAATTTTTCATTAACTTTCAGAGAATATACAAGTTTTTATTCCAAATCCAAGTGCACTATGGAAAGCAAGAGTATCTTCAACCTGGATTACACATGGATTTTCTTAGAAATTCAGGGATTTGTGTTGCTTTAGAAGTGTAGATATGTGGCCTTGAGAGTCTAAATAGGTACAAAACTGTGTCAACACTGACTCAATATCATACCAGACCCATACCATTGCACTACTACAGCATACCATTGCTCTGCATGGGTCTTCTAGATGGCCTTCATTGGCTTCAAATTCTATTGCTATGAACAGGAAACTGAAATTAGTTATACAAGTGCTACCTTCTTACAGCTCTATATTTTTGAGTGATGTTGTCCCCACAGCCAGCCTGTCCCCTGGTGCCCCTCACAGAAACTGGTCACTCAGTCCCCAGCATCATACACAATTTGTCCTGTTTCATTCAGCAGGAGTCCACACTTTGCTGGAGGCTGCACTGGAGAAACTTACAGATGAATCTTAATTTCTTTGCAATAGCCATTCATTATCACAGCCCTCCATGCCACTAACCTGTTCCACTCAGTGCAGAGACCTTTTCTGTGTGGCCAGCTAGTTCCATGTATTGGCGATGATGAGTTTAACTGGCCAAGGATCCCTCCTGAGTCTCTGTTCTGATGGTAAAATTTCATTTAGAGATGAAATGTATTGCTGGTCTGAGTGAACAGGTAAGAAAAGAGCACTTTAAAGCTACTTTGAACTACAGGAATTAAAAAAGCAAGGAACAGTTCAGGTGAGGCAGGATAGCATGTCAGTGATGTCACAAAATGGTTGATAGCTGGGAGACAATTAGTTTTAGTAACTCATCTGATCATGCATTACAGAAAGCAAAAATTAAAATAAAAACCTTAAGTTTTTAAGTAGCTTAAAACAACAACCACCAAACTATTTTTAATTTTCCAGAAAGACTGGGTTTTGCAGCAACAGCAAGATGAAATACCCTACAGGAATTGGAGAGCTGAAATACTAAATTGGCTTTCCTCAATGTTGTCAGAAGCTGATTTTCATCTCTTCATTTTCCTGATAAAGAAAGGTTAGAAATGCCTATTGTTTTCCACCCACAGCTTGGAAAACAAGGCAATTTGAGACTCTGAACTCAGTGATTTTTCTTCCTATCACAAATGATCTATAAGTTTCATTACTCTATGATCTTTGATTCCTCAGGCAGAAGTTCTGTTATATAAAATAAGCCTCCTAGAAACTGAAACAAAACCAGACATGCACAGAATTCCAAGCAAACAAAAGCATCTCAACACAAAGCCTTATTTCAGTTTATCTCCTTAACTGTGCTCTGCCTGTAGAGCTACTACCCATTGTCGACTTGCCAGCAGGTGCTATATTCATTCAACTGGTTCATTCTTAAGAGCAAGTAGTTCTCTTAAAAAAACAAAAAAACAAAAAAAAAACCAAGCAAAAAAACCCCAAACTCCTCACAATGAAGAACCAAGCAATCCAAACACCTGCCTCTGGCAGCATAAGCCATTTTCTTTTCATTAGCTGCCATGCTGAAAGCTGGTTTTCATGCTCCGTATATGTTTGTTTTCTTGCTGCACTGGAGGACAGGCACAATGATGTAACTTACTGAAGCTGAAGGTAAAAAGAGGTTCAATATTTTTCCAAAAAGAAAAGCTGCCAAATAAGGCTTCTGGATTATAAATTTTCCTAGAGAGCTTATGAAGAAAGATCCCACTGCCCCTTTTAACAGATTAGCTCTATCGGAAAGTATATGCTGTCCTCATTATTGAAGTGTCATCATGAAAAAGACTGGAAATATTTAACAACTCAAGAGGACCTATTTATTACCAATGACTTTTAATTCACTGTGGCCCCATCACAAGTTGCTGTCATGATTAATTGTCGTGTTTTAGCCCCAGCCGGCAGCTAAGCACCACGCAGCCGCTCACTCACTCCCCCCTGGTGGGATGGGGGAGAGAATCGGAAGAGCAAAAGTAAGAAAACTCGTGGGTTGAGATAAGAACAGTTTAATAATTGGAACAAAATAATAGTAATAATAATAATGAATTGTAATGAGAAGGAAAACAACAAGAGAGAGAGAGGAACAAAACCCAAGGGAGGGAAAAAAGAAAAAAAAAAAAAAAAAATTATACAACTGCTCTCAAGCCACCGACTGACGCCCAGCCAGTCCCTGAGCAGCGATCGCTACCCCCCTGGCCAACTCCCCCAGTTTATATACTGGGCATGACATCATATGGTATGGAATAGCCCTTTGGTCAGTTTGGATCAACTATCCTGGCTGTGCCCCCTCCCATTTCTTGGGCACCTGGCAGAGCATGGGGAGCTGAAAAAAGTCCTTGACCAGTGTAAACACTGCTTAGCAACAGCCAAAACATCAGTGTGTTATCAATATTATTCTCATACTAAAATCCAAAACACAGCACTATACCAGCTACAAGGAAGAAAATTAACTCTATCCCAGCCGAAACCAGGACATTAATAAAGTAGCTAATTTGATATTCTTTTCATCTGTTGCTCTCTGGGGATAAATAAAAGAATTCAGTAGTTATAAACATGTAGATATGTAAGTATAGCAAACTATCTAATGAACAGCAGCAGCACAGGTAAGCAGTGATTGCTCCTAAACTGGTTGTGATTTCATAGCCTTTGTCAGGTATACTGACCAAGTCAGAGAAGAGTTTCTTTTAAAGAAAAGTATGAGAAGGTAAAAATATTGAGGCGGAAGTGTTCCTGGCTATTCAGATTATAATTTTAGACATATTTCCATTACACAACAGATAAACTTCTATGTAGTTTTGCTAGAACAGGAAGACAACTTGAAGTAGGCATATTACAGGTTTTTTTGTTTTATATTGTTTAAAGTACAGTATATTGTAGCATAAAGCAGTTCATGACAACAGGAAACAACTAGTACATCTCAGGACTAAGAAGAAACCCATTGGCCATCTCCTGGAGTAGCTCCAAAATCCAAGAATTTTGATGCAAAAGGGAGAAGAAAACACAAAACAAAGGAAAAATATTTGAGATTCTGAACTTTGTATATGTAATAACCACAAAAATGAAGCAACTCCAGAAACTAACAGTGGTTGAGACAGTAAATTGTACTGCAAGAGACTCTGATTTCAAACAGCTGTCTGCCTGTTTTGGTATGCCAATTTGAATGGGCATTTCCCTACCTGGGGGAATTTCTTAATCAGTGGAACATTAAATTACTTATTTTTCCTCATTTTTGCTTAATATAACTATTATAAATGCTATAAAAAAAATGAAAAAGCCAGAAACAAGAACAGTTTGATGGAAAGGGCACAAAATATGAAAACAAGAATATGAAAAATGAAATTGATGAAAAGCTGAAAAAAAACAGGTTTGAATCCTCATTCTCCTTGACTTAGAGTAGAAAACTTGAAACTATGTCTTCGAGATTCCTGCCTTGATTACTGACTGTTTTAGTGTGTGGGGACGTTCCATGTACAACCTAAAAAAATCTTTCCAACAAAACAAAATTTTGTCTCTCTCCTTTTTCATACTTCTAAATACCTTTTTCCATCTACTTATTTTATCTGCCTTTTGCCCCCCAATTTGCCCACTAAATACAAGGGAAAAGGAGGATAAAAAAAAAAAAAAGTTAGTCATAAGCTAAAAGAACAAAAGGTTTTTTTTTTAAGACAAAATTTAAACAAGACTTCTTGTATTAAAATACAAGTGTTAATTCCAAATATTCAAGTGCCCATCTGAAAAACAGAAAAACCCCCAATCAACCAAGTTTCAAATTACTGACTTTAACATTGCACTGAAATGAAACAATACCTGTATTAGAGAAACACTAATCTAGAAACAAACGTTGTTGCAGCTATTACTCTCATAAAATGCCATTTTTAAATGTTAGTTACCATGGGAAAGTATCTGATTGAATTTGAGACTATATATTTCCCATGACAAAAGATGACAGAAATATTGTATCAAAAATAACACATGAAGCAGTATATGCAATATGAAAACTTAATTAAACTGTTCTGTTTCTTCAATAGTTTGTTATATAAATGATTCCGTGCACCTATGTTATTCCCAGTATTTTTTCATGAAAGAAGTACTTAATGCACCTTTATAAAACTACTCAGCCTCACATGCAGTAATGAAGCTGGCAGAGAAATTCAGGCTTAGTTCCATGGCCCCAAGGGCACTGCTAGCCCTGACTGTCCCTGCCCATTCCCCTGAGCCTCCCCTCACCCTGCCCACAGCCCTGGACCCCATTTTAGCCCCCAGGGCTGTCAGTTCCTGCCCAAATGATGCTGCAGGAGTGCCTTGTCCTGGTCCTGTCCCCTGCGGTTCTGGCTCACAGACAGGATTTCCTGTAAGGACCCTGGACCTCCACTGAGGAGCAGCTTTGTCTCCAGCCCTGCCTGTGGCCTTGCCTCCTGGTGTTCCTGACCAGATCCTGGCCATGGCTCATCACCTCGCCTGCCTGGGGCTGCCGATAGGTCCTGTCACCATCTCCAGCCCAGCCCTGCTTCACTGCTGCAGGACTGTACCCTGTCCGTAATGGCCTGCTGGTGCTTGTGGGCACCCTTGGTGCCCAGCTCATCTTCCCTTGTGGAGCAGCCCTGCTCTTGCTACTGCCAAGCACTCAGTTCTCCTTAAGAATATATTATTATATATTTAATTAAACCTGACATGAACAATGGACTAAAAAATAAAACTTCTTGGTCATTTTTATTAGCTCTCTCAAAGTGCTAAGTGTTTAATTCAGTTTGATCATGAATTCTACACAGGACTTGGTATCAAGCCTAGAGTTAGCTCCCTATTTTAGCTAAAGCTGAAATCAACTGAATTTATGTTTCAGTACTTCTTATATGAAGGTGATATTCCCCTGGTCCTCCTCTCAATCACTTGAGAGGTTTTCCTTTTAAACTTATTATTATTATATTTTCAGGAGGCAGTAAAAATGTCAATAATCAGTCAGAACAATATACAATTATGAAACTAATTCCAACCCTCTAATTAAAAAAATAAATTGCTCTTGCTGTCTAGTGAAAGCTTCACAATCACTTTATCCAGGCTTGACATGTTCATTGTGAATATACTACTCTCTTTATTTCTATACAATAAAAATGTCCAGCAAAATCTTTTCATAATTGTATTTAATTCTCTTAAAACTATCAACATCCTTTGTATCTGTGTAAGACTACAGTAAGGAATAACTACTGTCAGATGTGCAGGGTCTGTTTTAGGGGGCATTTTTTATTCTGTTTATAAGAACTTTGATCTATTAATAAACCAACAGAGCAACAACCCATTTCGTGTAAGATACTATCTAGTTCATTCGGTAGTAACACCAATTCTAACACTTTATTTCCATAATTTCCATAAAATCGGGGATGTGAGACATGCCATATGGGAAAGATCAATAATATATATAGTACTGTGAAATGAGTAATACAGGTTGGTTTCAGAAGATAACGGTTGGGAGGAGCCTGTAATGCATCCAACAACCACACGTAATTCTACAGCTGAAATCTCTTCCAAATACCAGTGATGCACGAATTTATCACTCTCTACACAAAGACTAGCAGAGCTTTTTTTGTTTTAGCTCACGTACATGTTCTCATATAACTAACCCATCTACTTAGAAATGTCCTACGTGTTATTACCTGTGACAGTGACTCCCACAGACTATTTTACATGCTGCGTAAAGAAATATTTTCATTCATTTGAAATGCGGTATATTTATTGGAAAGTACCCTATCTGAAAAGTGTAAACAGGAGGGTTGCTTTGTGGGGTTTTTTGGTAATACGTTAACTTTTGAAACATGGCTACCACCTTGAAAGAAACTCACAGTATTTAACATTTCAATAATAATTACAAAAGTAACATTTTCCTAATTTTAAAAGTTGGCATTAAAAAATTGAGAAAAAATTATTCCATTGCCAAAACAGTCTCTGAGCAAGTACGTTTTAATGAAGAAATATAGCTTCTAAAATGTGGAATATATTTTAAGATCCTTTCAACTGCAAAGTATAATCATCTTCCGGGGGCATGCCTCATTATTTCCTGACATTCAGTGCTGACAAAATGAAATATCTCCTGCAATTCTGAAACTGTTTTGGCAGATGGGGAAAAATGATTGAAAATTTTAGTTACACAACCTTCAAGATCAAATGATGAGTTATCTCTATTGTACTTCACTGTATCATGCAGTACAGAAATTGAGCAATTAACTGTAAGCAAATATTCGTTATAATTCTCCAGTAATTTATATATGAGCAATTTCTCACAAATAAGTCAAATGTATCAGTTTGATATTTTGATCATAAATCTTTTTCATATTTTCAAATATTCTCCATGCTTTCACTGCTGTCTTGAAATTTTTCAGCCATATTCCAACATAAAATAGTATCTAATATTTTTATACTTTCGTTGGAAGTATCAGTGATGTGAAAGAAAAGTATGCTTTTTCAGCCAAATCTATCATAATTTTTGTAATTAAAAGAGGAGCTAACATGCTGTTGTTAATACATGAAACAGTTCCTTCCACATCCACCACCACCAGAAGGTATTTTTTTAATAGATGAATGTCAGAAAACAAAACTAGTCATTTTGCCACCTTAATCAATCTGTTTCAGTGACCGTGGATCACACTATTGTATGGTTTTACTGTGTCTGCAGTAGATACCTTATTTTCTGTATTTTCATATTTATTAGAAACAATTAAAGGTTTCACCATTTTGTATCTTAAAAGATACACCAGAATTATTTTTGTTACCTAATTCTGTCTTGGAGTCCACAAGACAGACTCCTTCTGTACAGAAAAAGTCTTACAGAAATGATTGCTTTCTTAACTGATCCATGCAAAGTCTTTTTTCCACTAATTTAAAAAAAAAACCACAAAGTTTTATATTGTTACATTTTAGGGGATAAAAGTAAAGGGAAGAGAGGGAAGCCAGGTGGAAAGGAAGATGAGGAAGGAATGGTTCACTGGAAATGGAACTTAATCAACTAAAGTTGAGTAAGCTTTGGACTCAACTTTAGTTTAGGATCAGAGTGCTGAACATCTTTTATGTGGTAGGATAATAGAAAAGCATATTGTGTGTCTGTATTCCATGACACAAATACTTAGCTGTGCAAAACATGCAATATAAAATAAAAAGCCTGATCATAAAAAGCAATCCTAATTACTGTTCTTCTAGATGGAATAAATATACTGGAAAATACACTTCAAATGAATTTTTCATTTCATTTAAGAGTTGAAAACACTTCTTGAAGTTTCAGATGACACAAAGGAATCTTTGGTTTTACAGCTACTTTGTAAGCAGTATTTGAGGTCTAGGACACAAGGTGATCTAAACATCAGCAAGTGATTCTTGGGAAACAGCAAAGTAGCTCAGATTCATTTATTCAAAAGTCCTTCAGAACAGGTGAAAACTTACAGTACCCTCCTCCATTATTCCTAGTTCTTTGCATCACGAGCTAGCTTTTTCAGTTTACAAGCAATGTGCCCAGTTTAGGATATGCATCAATCTCCACCAATTCTGGAGGGAGTCCTTCACCTCACTCTTTCTTTGATACTTTCACCAAGTCCCTGTCTTAAGCTCAAATGAAGCTCACTTCTTTTCCCAGTTCTACTGAATGGCTTTAACCCCCTCCTACATTGTCCTCAGTACCTGGAAAACATTCAGATCATGTAACAGTGTTACAGGGTAGCATCTTTCTTCATTGATATGCTGCTGAGCCTGAAAGAAAATTTGCAAAGAACTCTGATAAGACCTTCACCTAAAAATTCCAGGGTCTGGTAGGAAAAGCTGACTTGCTACCCCCATTTAAAATTCCTCTTATACACACACTACTCACTGAGCTTGGTGTCCTTATACAGGAAAGTATTTGTTGGTTACATATGTATTAATCTTCAAGAAGTTGTTTTCCTGGCATGCCATGTCCTTCTGAGGTAAAAAGCGCAAAAAGAGGCACTCAGAGGAAAAAAATGCATTTTAGGAGACAAAGAGTAAAACATGAAGCCACTGCCACAATTTTATTTCATTTGTAAATGTATGTCATTTATTTCAGATGTAAAAATTGTTTGCTTTTGGAATTGATAAATGAGAACATTCTCTTTTTTTTTTTTCTTTGTACTTTGTGAATTGCATGTTTTCTTAAAAATAAGTTTCTTCAGATGTAATTATATGCAGAAAACCTGTCTCAATCAACAATTACAGTGTTCACTGTCACTCTTCAAAGATTTGATTAATCAATACAGCTTTCCCTTATATATGTAATGGATGAATTAATTAAGGATTGTCTTCAAAAATAAAGGACATCTAAGAGAACTGAAGGGTTTAACGACCATCTCGGGTTCCACAGAGAAAAGTATTTTCTCAGCGCATCTTAGGGCTGCGATGAATAGAAAATGTCAGAATGCATTCCTCGATTCATGAATAGAAGAAAATAAAAAAATCACTCAGCACTTCAATCTTTCCATCTTCTCATATATGAAATCTTACACTGATGTTCTCATTAAAATAATTCTAGTTAACCAGTTCCCACTTTCCCTTCTTTCTAACTCGCCCATCCTATTGACGGTATTAAGAGTTCCATATAATTTCCCAGCTATATCTGATACTCACAACTCCTTTTCTGCTGTCAGTCTTGTCTGATACAAATGATTTCTTCCTTTCCAAAGGCCAACAGACCAGATATTCTCACCTCACTATGCCCTGTCTCATTTATGTCCAAATTTTCTTGCTATTGATTTCGTATTCTTCTGTGTGAGTTGGGATTGTAACAGCTTCTTTCAGAATATCCTTGCTCCTCACAACAAGAACTGACAGCTAACCAAAATGTAACTCTTGCAGGCCTGAAATTATGGAAAGAGTTTATTTTATGCTGCTTGCTACAATCTGAAGAAACGTGAATACAAAATGAAAAAGGTGCTTCTTTTTTAAAGTGTTTACATTCATTATAATGTGAAAAATGTTTCAAAGACAGCTTTATTACATT
Source organism: Ciconia boyciana (assembly GCF_034638445.1). NCBI lineage: Eukaryota > Metazoa > Chordata > Aves > Ciconiiformes > Ciconiidae > Ciconia > Ciconia boyciana. The sequence goes on from NC_132935.1 coordinate 85,021,062, forward strand.
ATATTGGTACCGATACAGTTGTATATGACATTACTACATAGTGTGGGTATGGGCAAGTGTGTTAGGACATTTTGTATGCAAAGTGATTCTTTTCAAATACAGTAGAGTATAACATTTGTCACATTAAGAAAATTAATGTTCTATAACAGATGGTTAGGTAATGAGATCAGATTACTTGGTAACAGTAAATATCCTTATACTATTCACATCAACATCTAAAGCAACAGAAATTTAAAAAAATGGACTTTGCATGTTAAAATATTAATGAAATACCATTTAAAGTAATGGTAGGTTATGATACATCTCAGTCAATATAGACTTCTTGTTTATAAACTTCTTTCAGCCTTTGACTGAAGTCTTTTCAACAAACAGGAATAAAAACACAAAGCATGTCATTATTACTACTGTATTCTTTCTGCTTACTTAAAGTAGGGAATAGTATCCCTATTCTCAGCTGTCACTAGTGATAAACTCATCACCTTCAGAACGTGTTTCTGTCCTCCATGAAAATTAGTTTGAATTAATTTCTACTCAAGAAGTATTAGTTTAGCCATATTTCAGACCATATTTTGTTATAGATACTTGTTGCTTCTTATGTGAATGGTCCTTTGTTATGTATAAAAGACATTTCTAATAGTAGCTTCCCATCTACTTTCTTTCTCAAGCGACAGGATGCATAGCTCATTCAGATAAATTAGGAAAGCCTTCAGAGGCCACAAAGTGGCAGCTGTCCATAGGAAGACCGCTGCTCCACTCAGCATACTTTCCAGTGGCTCTCAATGGATTATTCACTATATTTCCTTTAGAAAAAGCAGCTTCTGACATCACGTGCTACTCCCAGGCAGCTGCACCATAAAGACTGGAAGAGTTATTCTACTCTGCCATCATCAGTACTGATAAGGATTTAAGTGGCTGAGCTTTCAGTGAAAGAAATGTGGGAAGAAATTCATTGTGCTTCCTTTAGATGTTTAATAAACAAAGGAAACCAAACTCTGACCTTGATGGTCATTAAAGATACTACAATGCCTATAATTTCTGTTTCTCCTGTATTTTTAGCTTTATGCAATATATACTGCTGAGTTTAATTATATTTCAAAGCACTGCCAAAGCTGGAAAATTCAATCAGATAGATATCTTTCTATCTTCATGACCTCTGATGGGTTGACTTTTGCTGGCAACTAGACCCCTACCCAGTCACTCTTTCTCTCCCCCTTCGCAACAGGACAGGGGGAGAAAATAAGATGAAAAAAAGTTCATGGGTTGAGATAAAGACAGGGAGATCACTTACCAGTTACTGTGATGGGCAAAACGGACCCAACTTGGGGAAAAGTAATTTAAATTATTTCCAATTAAAATAGAGTGGGATGGTGAGAAACAAAGACAAAAGCTAATACATCTTCCAACCCTCCCCTTTTTTTCCACAGTCTCACCTTCACTCCTCTACTGCCTCTCCCTCAGGGGTGCAGGGGGATGGGGAATGGGGGGCTGCGGTCAGTCCATAACAGCTCCTCTCTGCCGCTCCTTCCTCCTCACACTTTTCCCTGTTCCAGCATGGGGCCTTCCCGCGGGCTGCAGGGAAACACCCGCCCCACCGGGGTCTCCCCGGGGCCGCAGGGGCCTCTCTGCCGGGGCGCCTGGAGCAGCTCCTGCCCTCCTCCTGCTCTCCCCTCGGGGCTCGCAGGGCTGTTTCTCACCCCGTTTCCCTCAGCCCCGGCTGCCGGGCAGCGTTTTGCCCTTCCTTCCCCAGGCTTTCCCCGAGGCGCCCGCCCGTGGCTGAGGGGCTCAGCTGTGCCCTGCGGTGGGGCCGTTGGAGCCTGTTGAAGCACAGGGCAGCCCCGGCCGCTCGTCAGAGAGTCCACACCTGCAGCCCCCCCAGCAACATCTCACCATGTAAAACCAATATATGACCAAAATGAAACACAGAATAAAGCAGCATAATTACCTCTAAATAACAATCTTTTATTATTTGCATTTGCATTTTGTAGATGAAAATTAAAGTTCCAGTAACAGACCAAAGCAATAATTGCCAGTGAGCTGAAAACTTCAGGAACTGGACGTAAGCTTTTTGTGTCCCTGCATTATTTATCAGAATACAATAGCCACAATAAATAAGAACCAAAGAACAATTTATTAGCATAAAGGTGGTCTTGTTATAAGAATAAACACTAGACTTTGGTTATGCTGCAACCTAACCAGTTGATTTGGTCAACCAAAACCAAAACCCAACAACAAACAAACCCCCCAAAACCCAAAGAGCTCTTGAATTACACAAATATGATCCCTACTTTGGTATTGTTGTGGTTTAGCCCCAGTCAGCAATTAAGTACCACACAGCTGCTCACTCACTGTCCCCCCCCAGTGGGATGGGGGAGAGAATCGGAAGAGCAAAAGTGAGAAAACTCGTAGGTTGAGATAAGAATGGTTTAATAATTGGAACACACACAAAAAAAATTGTAATAAGAAGGAAAGCAACAAGAGAGCGAGAGAGGAACAAAACGCAGGAAAAAAACAAGTGATACAACCGCTCACCATGCACTGACCGATGCCCAGCCAGTCCCCAAGCAGCGATTGCTGCCCCCCAGCCAACTCCCCCCACTTTATATACTGAGCATGACATCATATGGTATGGAATAGCCCTTTGGCCAGTTTGGATCAACTATCTTGGCTGTGCCCCCTCCCAGTTTTTTGTGCGCCCAGCAGAGCATGGGAAGCTGAAAAGTCCTTGACTAGTGTAAACATTACTTAACAACAACTAAAACATCAGTGTGTTATCAACATTATTCTCATCCTAAAATCCAAAACACAGCACTATAGCAGCTACTAGGAAGAAAATTAACTCTATCCCAGCCAGAAACAGGACAGCTATAAAGATGGCTTCTGTCATGCACATAAAGCTTGAAACCAAATTTTATGGACACCTTTGAAAATGCTTCAGGTTTATTCTGTTAAGGGGAGATCTTTTAAAGTCACATGTACTAATTTATATGGGAGTTTTTTGGTGTTAAGTATATGCTGATGTATGAAATTGCATTAGGATGTAAATTATTTTGTTTGAGAGAGAAGCAAAGTTAAATAGTTCTGTGTTTCATAAAAAAGGTTCAGATTTTGAATGCTGAATTAGACACAGTTTCTTCCTGTTTTCGGAGAAAGCCACAAGATATCAGAAGTCTCTGATGCAGGACGCTCTCACAATCTTAAAACATCCCAAAGGCTCTCAGGTTAGTGACCTAAAATGCAGCCCTACAGCTTCCAACAACATCTCGTTCTTCTCCAACTATTTCTTATAGATACATTCCTTTCAAGAAACCTTCCATCTTCTCCTGATATCAATAACATTTACTTCCAAAGTTATTAAAATATTTTTAAATACTAAAAGAAAACATGTTCAACATCTATTTACCTTGCCAGCCATTTATATATTATCCTTATTACTGTGCCTCAAGACCTTATTTTTAAATGTGTCTGTGTGCCTTAAGATGAATATAGGAATGAAATATATTTTCAGAAGAACAGTTCAGGTTACCAACTCAAACAAGGCACAAAAGTTAGCAGAAGTGGCTGGAGCATTTCTGGTCCCTATATGTAGACAACTTTGGAAAAAGGTAGTCCTCAGAGCTACTTCCTGAAAACCAGACTCTACCATCTCTGTAATACTCAGATTGCAAAGTGGTCACAGAGCCACTGAAAAATTTCTAAGCTTTTGGAGTGCTTTAGTTTGGATTATTTCTATACATGTACCAGTACTCATAAAGCTATATGCAGGGTCATACCTACAGTTTCTATATGTTTAGATGTTAAATCCCCTATATGTAGTGGACTCAATGCAGTGGATCTATGCCACTGCAGATTGCACATAACTCACCTCTTAAAGAGATTTACAATAGACAAAGTCTGTAAATTTCAACCAGTATAATGATATTCTGCATCCATAATGACAACTAGAAATTCTTTGAGTTTATAAAACAGACATCCATTTCTACTACAGTGATACTTAACTGCGAGATTATTTTCCTAAATATATTGGAAGAAATGTATTAACAAACTTAAATACTGAGTGTATGAATAAACTGGATAAAACCAAAATCACACTGATTCCTTAAGATAGAGCACATGAAGAGCGGGATTTACTTAGCAGCATGGCAAGGAAAGGAACCTCGCTGGTCATGAAGCCTGGTTTGTTCTATTGATTAGAAACTTACGTTTTCAGACTACTTGAGCTATTTTCCTTTATTTCTCCTATTTAAGCTGCTTTAGGACCTTACTCTTAATTTTAAACTTTAGTTTATTCTTGTCCAATTCAGGCTTTTTGCTTACTGTATTTCTTCTCTTACACTCAAGATATGAAAGGAGAGTAATTAGTTTGTCCCCTTGCCATCATTTTTCTAGGCTGGGTAATTTAAGTCTCAACTGGAAAGGAAGACTTTCTCCTCATCTGATTATCACCTTTACAACTTCAGCTCTCCTGAATATAGAGCCAGTAACACCTTACTTAGACAGGCAAGTAAGCATTGTCTTTGTCCACCTTTATCTGCTGATAAAGCTCCCTTTTAAAAAATGTGATTGTTTTTAATTTAAAAAAACAGGACTTGCATTTTTTCCCCTATTTCATTACACTTCAATCGTTTCAAGCCTAAAGGTCGTCACTTTTCAAATGATATCTCAAGCCACATATCTAGCCAAAATGTCTCAAAATTTAATGTCAGTGTTTGTTCACACTTCATGTTTTGGAGACAAAGTAATGAAATAAAATATGAATGAAATCCTAAATAATGAAAAACACTATTAACCTCTCTCCAGACAAGTATTTATTCTTTAAGCATAACATACTGCCTCAGCTTGAGCCATTTCTATCCATTTTATAACATTATGCCATTATCCTTTTTTTTTTTCACTAATTGTTTCCTATGGTGCATTGAATCAAGTGCACTGCTTAAGTAGAGACATGGATCTCTAGAATTTCCTTTTATTTAGAAAAGTCAACCTTGTGTAAATCCTTGCTACATTTAACCTGAAAATAGGAGTTATGCCAAGCTGCCCACCAAGACTTCACTTTATTGCTCCCAGTTATATCTGACATTTTTGTTTATATTCATATTTAGAGAAATTTTTAAAATTTTAAACATATGAAAGAGGTCTTTCTGAACACTTTGCAACTGATATTTTGTTCCCATAGTATTTAAAATTTTTGTCACAGAAACACATTAAACACTACTAAATATAAATGAAAACGTTTTCGTATTGAATATCTGATATTTGCAATATGAAATTTCTAGAAGACAGCTAAAGTTACTTTCAGATCTTTCATAGTTGGATAACAACACCTCATAAAGCCTTAAAAAAATCTTTTTTATTCATGAATGTGGTAGTTATGTAAATGAAATAAATTCAAATCCAGCTTAAAAGTAAAATGCTTAATGGCAAATATTTATTTCAATCTGTAAGTTAACTTTTTAAGTGTAACATAAAAGCATATTTGGGCTGGACTAGGGACTATCAAACAGTGATTATTAGACAGTAATTGAGTATTGCATTAAAGCTTGGAACAGCCGCAAGAGACACAGATAGAGTAAAAATTCTGCAGAGATAATAGGTAATTTGTAGGAATATGTATCTATTTGGATTCCCTTAGAAGTTTCCCAGTTGATGGTCAGAACACTAGTTCAAAAAGAACACCACTTAAATTGGAAGATGAAAGTAAACAAATATAAGCTGATGGATCAAAGTAAAGTGTTGTCTTCAGTCATTTTTGCTTTTCATCCTTGTTATACTTTATAGATCTTGCTGAACAGCAGAAAGTATTCTCATTTTTTTGTAAAAGACAGCATTAAAATACCTTTCACTAGAATTAGAGCTAAATAAATCTTTTCAAGCAAAGCAAAATGAGATAAACTAACCTGGGTCCAAAAGTAATTACATTCTAAAATATGCATGAATTTTGCTGATTTTTCTCAACTCTGGGCAAAGGCATGAATAAGCTTTGGCATAATACTGAGTCAAGAAAAATTAAGTTATTGCTCTGTTAGAAAAAAAATATATTAACACGTAACAGGTATGTTAGTAATACTTTTTTAACACTGATCACAGTATTACCAGAGAAGCCCACAAAATAATAGCTCCTTAAAGCAAGAAAAAAAGGGAAAATAAATTTCAGTTCACTGCAGAGGAGTGGCTTACACATTTGTTTTTAATTTTAAACATTTCAGCTTAACAATCAAAATGTCTGTACTCAATTTCAAAGTGGCCTAGCAAAATGTCCAGAGCACAAAGCACTAAAATAATCAACTTAGCAAAAGACAACCCATCAAACATGTAAAACAGCATTTCGAGTTTCATAATTGCTCTCTTTTGCAATGTATAGTTGTCCTGGTTTTGGCTGGGATAGAGTAAATTTTCTTCATAGTAGCTAGTAGAGGGCTATGCTTTGGCTTTGTGCTGGAAACAGTGTTGGTAATACAGGGATGTTTTCATTATTGCTGAGCAGTGCTTACATAGAGTCAAGGCCTTTGCTGCTTCTCACACCACCCCACCAGCAAGTAGGCTTGGCGTGCACAAGAAGCTGGGAGGGGACACAGCTGGGACAGCTGGCCCCAACTGACCAAAGCAATATTCCATACCATATGACGTCATGCTCAGCATATAAAGCTGAGGGAAGAAGAAGGAAGCAGGGCACGTTCGGAGCGATGGCATTTGTCTTCCCAAGTAACTGTTACACATGATGGAGCCCTGCTTTCCTGGAGATGGCTGAACACCTGCCTGCCCATGAGAAGTAGTGAATGAATTCCTTGCCTTGCTTTGCTTGTTTGCATGGCTTTTGTTTTACCTATTAAAGAGTCTTTATCTCAACCCACGAGTTTTCTCATTTTTACTCTTCAGATTCTCTCCCCCATCCTAATGTGGGGGGAATGAGCAAGCAGCTGTGTGGTGCTTAGTTGCAGCTGGTCTTAAACCACGACAATACTAAGGTAACACAATGGGTTTAGGTGGCGAGACATTTTCGCTTGTTTTCATCCCATAGTCTCACAAGTACTTGGAAGTCAAGAAGTGAAGAAATCATCAGAGAACACTAGAGCCAGCAGTGTTGCCACTCAGAGAAAGTAACATTGACAGGACTGATACAGGAGATCACAGAACAACATTATAAATACTTCAATACAAAAATGGACTCAAGATTAAAACAAACAAATAAAACCCACCTGATGAATAAACACCCAGAAAAACAGGCACTGAATCTGCACCTGACAGTTTTGCGAGATGTTTAAAATAAGACCAAGGTGTAATTTACCCTCAATTCTGCCAAAACCAAAATCCAACCAACTAATATTTGGAAAAACTGAAATGACTTTTATCAATAATAGAGAAGCATAGCTAACCTCCGTCTGCCAGTGAAAAGCCCAAAGTGTGAAATGATGTGAAGGCTAGAACAAAATAAATTCCATGTGTATAATTCTAGTGCAAATGTTATTACTACTTGGAGTCACAAATCATTGTAAAATAACACAAAAGGCGTGAATTTTGAATAAGTGAAGACAAATAAATAGTTGACTTGAATAACATGAAATAGGATATTCACCACTATTGAGTGTTTGCAGCTTGAAAGTATGTAATTATTTCTTTATCATAATAAATTACCTTTCTAGTAGATAATTACAAGCTTGTTCATATACATGAAACAATGAACAACAACAAAAAAGCTGTAGTGCACAGAAATTCCATAAGCTGAAGCAATGGAGACTACAATAATACAACAAAGTTCATCTGCCTTAACTGACTACCTGTACTATCTGCAAAATATCACCTTCATGATGGAGAGATTTAACTACAGGAGAGACTCTAAAGACTTTTTTCCTGTCATGGGCTTGGCATATCAAGAAAATATTGGGATGTCAGGCAGCTTCCCAGAAATCAGGCACATCATCTGCCTCACCTCTAAAAGGGAATTGAACAACTATCATGAAATACTTGCCCGGAATCATTGCAGTGATTGAAAAGAGTCTTGTTATTTCAAATATTTATCTCATGTGGTCATGAAAATCTTCCTTAGTACTCCCAATGTACATTTAACAAATAAGTGGTTCCAATCACTTTCTTCTATATGTAGAGTCTACTACTGCTTCCGTATAACCACAGCTTTTCTAAACTGTTTGAAAAACTTGTGAAATTTGGCCTATATTTGATTTTAGGGCTTGGGCACTTATAACAATTTTACAACTTTTATACAGTAACTGCCTCCTTGCAGCCAGCTCTCCTCTGTATGTTGCAATCTCAACATTGAATTGAAATGTTGTGTCGAGATGACCGTGTCTAGTGGCATTGCCTCTTATTCACTGTGTGAACAGCATCATTTTCAGGCATTTTTTTCTTATGATTACGTGCCAATCTTAATACTCACAAAAAGGTCAACTGATGTGGATGGGACTGTGTCTACTGATGAAACAGGTTTATCACTAATCTTTGGTTTAAAGACAAAGTAGTAATTTTTTGTTATTGTTATACACTTACAACCTCTACATATTCAGTACTAATGAATGCATGTACATAAATTTAAACCACACTGAACTGAACTCTTAGCTTTTTTCTTTTTAATATGCCTGACATTTCAGGATTGTATTGAAAGATACACACCTGCCATATATAATGGGCATAACTCAAATCTAGCAAAGGACTAAAAGCAGAAATCACAGAATACAAAACTAAAAGGTAAAAGAGGAAAGAATCCCTGAAAGCAGAGCTGTACCAAAAGAACATTTTATTTTTACTTTCTTCATTTTTCTCATTACAATTTGTTAGAGAGAGAACTTTTGAATAAATAAAAACCCCACCAAAACAGCCCCCCTAACAAAATTACAGTCAATCTGTGTAATTCTGGAATACGCACCCATTCATATTTTACCTAGATTTAGTAGATTTGGGATTTTTTCACTCCATCCGCTTGATTTTCATCTACCAGCTCTCCACACTACATTGGTATTATTGGCTAATAACACACACCAAATAAACTGAATTATGACTAAATCCTTCCTTCACTTTTAGAAATAGAGAAATTTTTAAAATACTGTTGTGATTGGGTTTGGGGGGGTGGGGATGTGGGTTTTGTGGGTTTTCTTTTGTTTTTAATAAAGTATAGGTTTTTATGGGCCAGATACATTGTTAATATGTGGCAGAGATCAATCAATGCTTTACTTCTGAATGGCATCTTAAAGGATTTCTGAAGAAATAATCCCATAGTAATTTATTCAGGTAGAAGCATAAAACTAATACATAATTTTAACATGCTTTCATATAAAGTATATATTCATATACATACATTTCTCATTTTCTACCCAATCATTTTTCGATTAAACTTGGCACTCCTATTGTAGAAATAGATCCTTAGCATTTATCACAATTGGACCCTAACTGCTAGGGATGATCAGCTTTTACTTTGGATAAAATCTCCCCCCACCCACATCCCATAGGAAGGTTTTTGGCTATTTCAGAAATGCACATAGAAGATTTCACAGTATCAAAGAACCGTGGTTGCACCACAGCATTTCTCAAGAGGTGTCACTGTCAGGAATAACATTAATATTTATGAGGGGAAACAAATGGTTAGATAAATAATTAAAAGACGGACATTTTAAGGAATAAAAGGGAAGTATTTTTTCATACTGCACAACAGTGCTTCCTGTCCTAGGAAAAAATCTTAATAAAAAAGTAAACAATGTGGCATGAATTTTGACATTTCTTTGTAGTTTTATTTTTTAAAAAGTAACATGAACAAGACTAAAAACCTACCTTGTGCATGTTGATGCAAGCTCCTGATGCAACCTTTATGTAAGTGTGTCTGCCACAGTAGCTATGAAAAAAATCTTTTTACTTTTTCTAAAAGAATGAGTGACAACTTTCAGTTCACAAATTTATTCTTATGCTTTAATTATTCATAACCATCATATACAGCAAGAATGGAAGCAACCCATAAACTGGATTACACTGATACAAGACTAATATGTATTAAAAGAGGAAGACACTGACATATTTTTTACAGTTTATTTCACCATTGTTTTTTTATGGAGTTGAACCAACCCATTCTACTTATGGTAAATGCATTTCTCTATAATCTGTCTGCCTGGTAACTGCACAAACCTCTCTGATAGTATGAATCAGTGTTATGAGTCACGAGGCTCAACACTTGGTTCAACAAGGCTAAGTGCCGGGTCCTGCACTTGGGCCACAGCAACCCCATGCAATGCTACAGGCTTGAGGAAGAGTGGCTGGAAAGCTGCCAGGCAGAAAAGGACCTGGGGGTGTTGGTTGACAGCCACCTGAACATGAGCCAGCAGTGTCCCCAGGTGGCCAAGAAAGCCAATGGCATCCTGGCTTGTGTCAAAAATAGCATGGCCAGCAGGACTAGAGAAGTGACCATGCCCCTGTACTTGGCACTGGTGAGGCCGCACCTCAAATACTGTGTTCAGTTTTGGGCCCCTCACTACAAGAGAGACATTGAGGTGCTGGAGCGTGTCCAGAGAAGGGCAATGAAGCTGGTGGAGGGTCTGGAGAACAAGTCTTCTGAGGAGCAGCTGAGGGAACTGGGGTTGTTTAGTCTGGAGAAGTGGAGGCTGAGGGGAGACCTTATTGCTCTCTACAACTACCTGAAAGGAGGTTGTAGAGAGGTGGGGGTCAGTCTCTTCTCCCAGGTAACAAGTGATAGGACAAGAGGAAATGGCCTCAAGTTGCACCAGGGGAGGTTTAGACTGGATATTAGGAAATTTTACTTCACTGAAAGGTTTATCAAGCATTGGAAAAGGCTGCCCAGGGAAGTGGTTGAGTTGCCATCCCTGGAAGTATTTAAAAGACGTTTGGATGAGGTGCTTAGGGACATGGTGTAGTGGTGGTCTTGGTAGTGTTAGATTTACGGTTGGACTCGATGATCTTAAAGGTCTTTTCCAACCTATACAATTCTGTGATTCTGAGGCATTTTTATGCAAAAAAGAAACACTTTAAGGTATCAGAATAACTTAATTCTGTCCATGTGACTACTACTACTGTAATTTTATTGTGTCATTGAATGAGACCTACTAGATGCTACTAATAATTTTTTATGTACCTTTCAGACCAATAGAAATTAAACAAAAAAGTCTACATTAAGTTAAGTTCTATTGAATTTTGTCAGCAGAAAAAAAATATCTCTGACAGATGTAGAAATGGTAAAAACTTACTAAGAAGACAACAAAAGTTCTGGGGAGACATATTAGTGGGCAGAATGTAGTTGAAAGTGCTCCAACATGCATAATTATCACAGTTTCTCACATGGCTCTGCAGTTTGTCACCTGATAGATGCTAAATTATGTGATGAATTACACAGTCATGTAATAAATTGCACGGATGCTTTGAAAAGCTTAAGCACCAACAGAAAATCATTGAACAGACTGCCAGCTTTAGGAGCGGACTGAAGGACATTTTGAAAACTCTGAATTAATGAATTGTTTAAACCAGGGTGACTTAATTTTGTGACTTGAAATCAACACTACAGGGAGCAGAAAAAGGACGAAGTAACTTTTCCTGCCCATTTTCTCAGCTAAGTAGAGTTCAGCTTGGAACACTGGGCTGCTTTGAAAAGCATATGTCTCAAGGCAGTATTACCTGTGGTTTCAGGTTGCCTTATTGTAAGACACATTTATAAGATAAGGATAGAATTTAGTTTTTGAAGTTTTACAGATCAGCAAAAGACAAGCAAGGTAACCATACAACATATGAGACTCTGACACCAGAAGTCTATCATCAAACAATATGAAGAAAAATAAAAATTTTCCTTGGTTACCTAAATGCAAATCTGACTTGAAGAGTTTTACATTTCTCTGGCTATGAGTCAAAGACGGTGTCTGTAAAAGTAACATCTTGAGGGGGAAAAAAAAAATCTAATATTTAAAATGCAATTTGAAAAGAAAATGCCCATATAACCCTAACACCACTCGTAATCAATTATAAAATTCAGTGAAACAGAGAGAAAGGAGATGCATTCATTAAATCTAAAAAATATAGGACTGGAAGTGAATTTAAGAGGTCAACATGCTTGCCAGGTAAGGCAAGGCAGGACAAGTGAGCCTACTTGGTAGACTTTGATCTCCAGCAAAGCGGATTCCAGCCAGCTTCTTGATAATGTGAATGAATGTTCGTTATTATCACACTTAGAAAGTTTTCCGTAATGTGAAATTAAATTTTTTCCCTTGAAATTTGAGTTCATTGTTTGCTGTTCTGTTACCAGTAGACATGGAGAACAACTGATCATTATTTCTTTTACACCAGCAGTTCACAGTGGGTTGCCGTGCACCAACATGCTGTGACTACGAGCACACATAGAAGCAGCCAGTTGCACCACCAGCAGAAATACTGATTCCATACCTACATTTCAAAACATCCTTATAATGTCCATCTTTCAGGTTTTTTTGCTTCAGACTAAACAAATGCAGTTCCTCCAACTTTTTCTTAGCAGCTGGTAGTTTGTAAACATCATTCTTACTGTGTTCATCTGTATGCTCTCCAATTTGCTTTCAACTGTTTTAAGTATAGTGCTCTGTTTCATATAATAGCCTAAGTTGCCTGCATTCTCCACCAATTTGTTGCACTCCAACTTGTGCAGTGTATGTGGGCCAAAGAAATCCCCTCTCTGTGCAAGGCAAGAAATTCGGGTTGTTTAGCTTGGAGAAGAGAAGGCTCTGGGGAGAACTTATTGCAGCCTCTCAAGACTTAAAGGGAGCTTGTAAGAGAAATGGAGACAAACTTTTTAGTAGGGCCTCTTGCAACAGGACAAGGGGTAATAGTTTTAAACTAAAGGAGGGTAGATTCAGTCTAGATATAAAGAATAAATTTTTTACAATGAGGGTGGTGAAACACTGGAACAGGTTGCCCAGAGAGGTGGTAGATGCGCCATCCCTAGAAAGATTCAAGGTCAAGTTGGACGGGGCTCCAAGCAACCTGATCTAGTAGATTTCTCTGCTCATTGCAGGGGAGGTGGACTAGATGACCTTTAAAGGTCCCTTCCAACCCAACCCATTCCATGATTCTATGAATTTAATAGTAGATGAACTGAAATCCTAAGTCTGATCAACTAACTATTCCTAGCCCAGATTTAATTATTATGAAGAAGAAAAGACCTCTGTTACATAAAAAGTCCCCCAAATAATAACACAATTAAACTTAATTTACAGACACTTCCTTGTGTGCTATCCTTTAGTCTCTGATATTACGCTCATCCTTCCCCTGCCCCTCTTGGGATTATGTGAATGGGTGAATGGCTTCTTCCTCCTCACTCTAGGACCCTCTTGGGATTATTTTTGTATGACTTCTAACATGCTGTACATCTTGATTTCTTCACTGATGCACAATCCTTAGCTCTTCATAGCCCTGGGAACTCTGGTATCACCCTGATACCCAGCCCTTTACCCAAGGGCTCCAACTATAATCTTACGCCTGTATTCCTTTATCCTGCATTTTTATTTGCGGGTCATAGAAAGGACGTTCTACATGGAATAACTACTTGTTATTATTGTTTATTAACTACAGAAATATAACTAAATTAGTAACAGTAGATTTTGCATCACATGATCAAATAATGCTAAACTAAAACTGAGCAGATTAAGTAACAGTTATCTGATTGTTAGACAATTGCTAACATAGTTAAACCAAGCTTCAGACAAGCCTAAAACAAGTCCAGGCAAAACAAACCTGCAAGTCCTGGTCTGGAGACCTTGCAGACTTAATGTAAAAGCCTGTTATCTGCTATTAGCAACAGTAATCCTTACTGTCTACATAATACTCCAACTGAAATATTACCAGAAATAAGAAGTCAGCTGTATTGTATATGATGTCTGTCTTATTACATTCAAGAACACAATCATGTATTACTTATACTCAATGCTTATCACATTTAAAAATACACTTTGCCACTTATAAAAAACAAATAAAGCCCACACATTCTTGGTCAATAATAAGTTTGTACTCTTTAACAGCTCCAAGAGTGTTTTAACCAGTAACGATTTAAATTATTCCCTTCAAAGTACACAACTCACCACTAGAAAGGAATGATGTTAGATTTAAGCAATATCTATGCTAGGAAAAATCACATCACACTCTGACTGCAATGATGCTCTCATGCAAAAAGATGCAATGAAATTATGGCACAGCTTTCAATAAAGCCGGAATTTCATGACAAGTACTTTTATGATTGTCATGAAAATCCTCTTTAAGTATGGATTTTTACCATCATGGTAAAAAAATTCCAAACATTCCCCATCCCTTGCCAAAAGCAAAAAAACCCACCTGAGACCTGTTTACACACTTATCTATCTTCTCCTGTATGCCAAAATATACACAGATGTGAGTTTCAGTTTATCTTGTATCTGATCATTAGAGTAAAAACAAAAAGATGAGCACTGTATGATTTCTTCAAAGATATTTAACATTTAACTGCATTAATTCAGGTCCAAAATGTGCTATCCACTTACCAAAAACTTAAGGGGTAAATACTCTGCTATATCAGTCAATTGCTGAATTCAATGTTGAACGCAATATCCTGTATTTGTAGTACACAAGGATGCATGGCTTCCATTGTTGGTGGTTGGGGCTTTTTTGTTTCAATGTGGAATGAATTTTACTCTCCATTAAGTCAACCTGTCTCCTAAAGGTAATTCAAGCAAAGAAACAAACAGTGTTTCATTGCCACATTTCTTTCCTCCTAAAATTAAAATAAACATCAAATCTGACAACTGGAAGTAGAAAGGAATTTCTCTTTCAGTTGCAATAATTGGTATATATGTGTGGATGATTTTTACCTTCCTTTGTATTTAACAAATCTTCTGGCAGTGCAAGATATTAGTGCATCAGGTATATTCACAATGTCCTCAGCCCTTGCTGCTTCCTTTCTATAGCACATAATACCTATTACTTTTGCTCTTTTACTACAGGCCTTAAGTTTGTTAAAGAAATTTCATAGTAATATCATTGGAGAGTGTTTTATGTTCTCTGATGGTGTGTAAGTGACCTAGCAACTTTGTGAAATTAAGTCTTTAATTGTCTGCTGACAATTGCACTGAAGTCCATTCTGTTATGAACTTTTCATTATTATTTATAGCTACTTTCTGCCTCATTTTTATTTACTCCAGAACATCTTTTTTTTCACCATACTGGCCGCTTTAAGCTCACATGCACTACCACATTAGTACAAGTGGGCTTAATGTAAGTGTTCTTTTATGTTTATTTAAATGCTAACTTTAAAAGAAAACAAAACTAAAACCAACTAAACAGGTAACACGTACATAAACTAAATAGAAGCCAGCTACACTTAGAAAATAAAATGTAAGCCTTTCAAGTTCTGTGAAAGTATTAATAAAAATTATTTCAGAACAACTGAAAGGGGAATTATCTATGCACTTCTTAGTTTTTATAGACGTTTATGCTACTAAAGCTCATCTCACTTTAGAGAAGCTATTAAATGGTGTGCAAAGTCTAGACTCAAACCAAAGTGCACCACTGAGTAAGAGCAACCAAAAGACCAAGTATGTTTAGCCAGAGTGGCAAATAAATAAAAATAACTGTTTTCATTACTGTAAAGGGTTTGCTAACTTTAATTTCAGGAAAAAAGGTAAAAGGTCTACTGTGCTTTTCTTGCAGGCTAACATAGGTTTTACCCAATAGTGCCAAATTATGATAAACCAGTACAGAATAGCAAGTTATTACGTGGATAATCTGCATCCCCAGACACAGGCTAACTTCTATCCTCTTCACAGCAGCATTTGCTACACACTTAGCAAATTTGTTTTTCTTTAATGTCTTCCAAGACCTGCTATTCCTTCATCTTTTTGACAGGAGTTCTAGGTAGCTTCATCTACTTAAGATCATATTGCTTTATATTGAATACACTTTAATTATATTATTCTTAAGTAAATATATATTTTATTTGTAATTGCTTTTTAAACAATGGGGTATTACAGGTTAAATCTACTTTATAGGCTGCGTGGAAATATTAGATTCTTTACTATTATAACACAGGAGGTATGGCTATGTGACTGTAGTAAACTGAAATATAAGCTTAAATTCAACAAACTTGCTGTTGAACTTTGGTTGCTTTGGTACTCCTCTTTGAGAGTCTCATACATAAATAGACTAAGAAATCCAGCAGGGCTGCTGTCTACAGAAACAGAGTCTGAATTCAAGAGCAGCTTTAGAAGATAATATGAAAATTATTCACTGAAAGAGAAAGCTGTAATGGGTAAAGTGCTATTCTCATCCAAACAAAAACAAAAACAAACACTGAAGAAAACTGTACTTCAGGAATAATCACAAACTAATTTCCACAGGGGGAAAAAAAAAGGCTACTGACTAATTACTACAGAGAAAAAGAGTCATCCTTGCACAAGCAATGGAGGCTTTGTGGAGCCAGGTGTAGTCCAGGCTACAATGCAAGTCCCAAGAGATACATGCCTTTAAGACTTGACATGGGCTGTTGGTCAAAGAGTCCAACAGGTCAAGAGACAGCAGGATGAAGTACTTTTGGAAAGCAGGAGGAGAACTACAGCTCAGAAGGGATGGTGCTACATGTGACCGTTCATCACATGATACCAGCAAACTTGTTTGAAACTGATGAAATTGAATTCACACTGCAAAATTTTTCTCATCATCTGTAGATGATGGAAGACAGCACATACATCAATGGCAAAAATACTTAGCATTTATATACCCTTTATTTAAAAGTAAACTTTTTTAAAAAGTTCTGGAAGATAGTAGCATTTTCTTGTCATCTTTATGCTCCCCTCGCAATTCTTGGCTGTCTGCCAAGAATTTTTGTAAGAGGAATAAAAGTCCTAAAGCAATCCACAATCAACATCTACGTAGGAAGCCATAAGCAAAATATGTAGACTAATACTAATAAGATCTATGCTTCTGTATTATATATTTAACCTTGTAAATGAATAAAAATTATTTTATTTAAAGAAAGCATATTACACTTCCAATGAACACTTTCAGCTATATAGAACATATTTTCTTTTATTAGAGCGATGTTATTTTCATTATTTTTCTACTACAATACTTGACTCATATTTTACATGTAAACTGACTATCTCTGAATGGCACTTTTTGTCCTCTGTATTAATTTTGCTATTTTTCAATGAATTACAAACTGTGTTAATTAAAATTGTCTCATGTTACTGAGTAGACAATGTAACCTGTTTACCTTCTTTTCAGAAAATGAACCAAATTGAAGCATCTGTTTCACTGAAAATAATTACTGTTTTCAACAGGGACAAAACATGCAGGAAATACAAAATGATGAATGTAGCATATTTGTGATACAACAGTGTAATTATTTTACTTAGCAAAACATTACAAGAAGATTTACTTTTTCCTCCTGAATTAAATGTCCAAATGAAGTTGTATTTTACTCTAAGCACTTCATTAATTTTGGTAATTATTTCCTTTATTGAATTCCTTCAATATTCTTATTTGATTCTGAATGTTCAGTAGTGCTTGCTACTTAAACATCACAGTAGTAATAATTCTTAAAGGCCAACTATGAACTAGAAACAATTAAAATTCTTGAGTGCATTATGCTTCTCATAGGTCATAGAGCTCAACATTATCTTATGTTAGTTATGCTCAGCTAAACATACTCACATTCTGAATACTCACATACTTTGACAGCTCCCAACAATCCTAGTCCAGATAATTAAAAAAGCACTACAATAAATGAAGAGCACTTAGCTTCATCCTCTAGCACAGTGGACATTTGTAGATCAAATCTGTCTCCATCCTCAAATAATCATGGAATCATAGAATCATTTAGGTTGGAAAAGACCATTAAGATCATCAAGTCCAACTGCAAACCTAACATGGCCGAGTCCACCATTCAATCAGGTCCCTAGGCACCACATCTACACATCTTTTAATACCTCCAGGGTTGGTGACTCAACCACTTCCCTGGGCAGCCTGTTCCAGTGCTTGATAAACCTTTCAGTGAAGAAATTTTTCCTAATATCCAACCTAAACCTCCCCAGCGCAGTATTAGTGATGAAGTATGAAAATAAGAAAGGCATACAAAAACTGACTGGAATTTGACATTTAATACAGTTGGTGGAGAAAAAAAAAGGATAGGGAAAGCTGTTTTGTTATTTATATCAGAGATTACCCTCAACAGCACACTTTTTGACCATTATAGAAAGTTCCACAACCTCCATGGTGTTAAGAAAAATCATGAGTGACCAATACTTCACAAAATGTAGCAAATAATAATAAGTTTTACTTTGAATAAATGACTTGAAGAAGACTATAAGACACTGGACTACCAATATATCATTTTTCATAATGGTTTTTATGTGTTTCTCATATAAATTAATCATTCCTGTTTCAAAATTTCACTGCTAGAAGCCAACAGATTACAAACAGATCTACAAATTATTCTCATGTGTAACCATGAATATACATTATTAAACCATGAATGGTGAATTACATGATTTAAACTTGGATATTTGTAGTTGGTGTGGAATTAGCCATGAAAATAAATGCTCCCCACCTTGATGATTCTAATGTTGCAATATGCTGATTAAGTATCAATCGTGTATTACAGGTTTTAGCATTAAAGTACTTACTCTTTCAGACTTGGGAGATACTTCCAGTTGCAGCAAAGAGATTAATCGCTCCTTTTTCAAGTTTAAAGAGAGGATGGACTGTACCCTCCTCCTCCTATCCTCTTCTCATCACGTTTTCCCTCATCTCCAGAAAATAAGAGACGTTCATCTTTCAGGTACGAAAATGGACAAAATCCACTAACCTATCTCAAGGGAAAAAAAAAACAATTTAACCTACTGCCCCAAGCCATTGTCTAGGTTTCTTGATTGTCTTAATCTTCTGCTCCTGTAGCTCAGGGTTAGCTTAGGACTCTGTTTCCAGTTGTGGTGGGTTGACCTTGTGTAAGGACCAAACTCCCACCCAGCCACTCACATGCTCCCCATCCTTAGAAGAACAGGGTGAGAAAATATTATGAGAAAGCTCATGGGTCAAGATAAAGACAGGGAGACCTGTTTACACACTTACCTATCTGCTCCTATATGCCAAAATACACACAGAAGTGAGTTTCAGCTTATCTTGTATCTGAGAGATCTGATCATTAGAGATCAGAACCAATTACTGTCACAGGCAAAAAAGGCTTGACTTGGGGAAAATTAATGTAATTTATTATCAATTAAAACAGATGTGGGTAGGGAGAAGCAAAAATAAAAAATTAAAACACCTTTCCTCTCCCCTCTCCCAAATGCAACTTCACTCCTTCACTCCCCACTCCTCCACCCTATCTGAGTGGTGCAGGGGAGAGTGTGGGGGGGTATATGGCCAGTACATAGTGGTCTCTCCACTGCTTTTTCCCTCTCTCATTTCCTCCCTGCCTGGCGTGGGCTCTCCCTTGAACATTTTAGTGCTTTAACTCCACCGCTGTATTTTTCAGATGCAGACCAGAACTGGATACCGTAATTATGATGTCAAACTACCACAATCTGAAATAGATGCAAAATGAAGTTGTCTTGCTCCCAAGCATGCTCCTTTCTCTCCTGTACACTTCCTGATGATGCCCCACATTTTCTTTCCTTTATTCCTATTTGATATTAGAGTAATCTTCTAGATATATTCTCTCTTTCATGTACTTCAAGTTATTCAGAAAATGCAGTATGAAGCAGTTTTGGCCAAAATGTGTTATGTTCTACATTACGACGGACCTGATAAATATTTTAAGTAAAACAGCATATTACATACTACCCCTACACATATTTTATCTTTATTTTTGTCTTGTTAGCCTACAGCATTTAAAACTCTGAGAATATGCTTTCCTTTAGTTGCTACAAATTTTAACAAAAGGTCTTCAATAAATTTTTCATGTTCCTACTGGGATGAAGGTAAATACTCATCTACTTTTCCCCACATGGAGAAAAAAGGATGAATTTAATCATTCATAGGAGGTGAGAGTCCAGTGATTGCTTCCTTCCTGCCCTGAGAAAAAAAGGAATTACGTATTTAATTACTCCGTAAATGTATATGTTTGTTCACCACAGTATGCTGCAGTAATGTAGATGTTCCTGATATCAGTAGCTTTAAGTGCATTTTATTTTTAAAAGCACACATTTTTGAAGCTAATGTCAATCTTCTCTGAACTGTTTTTCCATACAGTCAATGCTGCAACATCCAAAATGAAATTATTTGTCCCTCAAGTCAAGTCTGTTTTGCCCGTGATGGCAATTGGTAAGGGATCTCCCTGTCTTTATCTCGACCCCCAAACTTCTCCATCTTCTTTTCTCCCCTTGTCCTGTTGGGGAGAGGGACAGAGAGAGCGGCTAGGTGGGCACCTGACAGCCAACCAAGGTCAACCCACCACACTAGTAAACAATTGTAATTGGCAAACAGTGGAGACTGATGACAGTAACAGGATATTCTAAACTACCTGGCCTGCAGGATACAAGCACAGAGTTTACATCTCAGTACACAAATTTGAGAAGTTATATCATGAAAAACATTCAGAAGACTGGGACACAACTCTGAAGAGCACTGCTTTTCAAAACAGCTCCAGGCTGGTATGAAGCATTACCCAGAAGGCACAGTGTGATGGTGTTGGATCTGTGAAGAAGGGAGTTTTTGTAGGAATGATTGTTCTACTACTGTAATTGGTGCTGCTGCAACTGCTATGATAATAAAGTCTAGTGGCTAAATGTGAATGTAAATGCTAATAAATCGATCAGGACTCAAGAGACAAAATTATGAAAAGACTGGAAAGTGTACCTCAAAGAGACAGAGACTTAGAAAATTCATTCAGGGTCCTTGTGGCACTGTTTAGTGGCCATTTCTGATGGAAGTATAAAGTGGGGAAAAGTCACTTTGAGTAAGCAGGGCTCACGTTCAGACTTACTAAAATGAATTTTATCTGCAGTTCAAATAAGATTTATAGAATGAGTGCCAAGTTGATATTCCAAACAAAGTCTATTTAAAATTGGTGACTTAGACCTATTCGGAGACGATATTAATAGCATTTTAGTTACTAAATTGAGTATTAAGTATTTTAGACATTTATAAGAGAAATGCATATTTACTCTCTTCATATTTTAGAGTTTTGGAAAGCTTCATATCTGATAAATCCCTCAGTCTTCAGTGAATAGAAGAAGCCCAAGAGAACAATGTAAATGGAGAAGCACATCTCCCACCGAGTTCAAAAGAACACAGAGTTTAATAGTAACAGCACTTCTTAAATACAACCAGGGGCCTTCTAGATGAAAGAAAAAGAGCAGCAAGCTCTCACCTCTGTGCCCTCCACCTTTTCTGTTGAGGGAGGGAGAGAGGTGCGTGCACACATCTGTGCACGTTTTGGAAAGGAAACTTGCTTTCTGCTCAACACAGCAAAGTTTGTGGGCATATTCAGTCTTACAGCAGCACAAAGCTTTTGACAACTCTATTTCCTCCCTGAGTCATATAAACAAGATTGAAGCCATGTTTTAAAAACAAACAAACAAACAACCCCCAGCCCTCCAGTTTTTGCAGCATTAGCTGTGCTGTGCAGAAAGCTACTTCTCCTTATCACCAGAAATGTGTTCTACATTTAAAGCTTTCATTGTGTGAATATTATTATTCAACCATATTTTTAAAGACATTTTAGAAAATGAAAGCAAAACCCAGACAGCCAGTTATCTCATTCTGCAGATGATCTAGAATGATGTCACCAGTGGTCTGTCCCATGTATCCTAATATTTGCTTTATGTTGATTTAAGTGATTTCAGTTATTGAATATACTAATTGGTGCTGATTTGAGCATAAATATACCCATTCCCCACTTGCTGTAGAACCAATTTTTTTCCCAGACTTCACTGGATACTCAAACTCTACATCTGCCAGACATTAATTTTCCCTTTCTTTGCAGCTCCTACAAACCAGTTACAAATTGTCAATGCAAAACTCAATTGCACAATAAAAATTGAGAATAAAGGCCAATCTAAAAGCAACTAAATATTAAAACAAAAATGCATTTAGCAGAATATTCCTGGAATATTTATTTTAGCAAATAAGTAAAGCCTAGTTCTTAATAAGTCATAGAAGCTACATTTTTTTAAGACAATTTACACACACCTAATTCAGAACGTGGTTCAAATCATCATTAACATCACACTTTCAATGTACATTATTATACTGTTCAAGGCACTAAAATATTATGGCAGTGCAAAAAATAACAAACCTGAAGTGAGAGTTAATACATTATTTCATAGAATCATAGAATCATAGAATCATAGACTGGTTTGGGTTACAAAGGACCTTAAAGAACATCTAGTTACAACCCCCCTGCCATCAGCAGGGACACCTTCCACTAGACCAGGTTGCTCAAAGCCCCATCCAACCTGGCCTTGAACCCCCTTCCAGGGAGGGGGCATCCACAACTTCTCTGGGCAACCTGTTCCAGTGCCTCACCACACTCGTAGTGAAGAATTTCTTCCTTATATCTAATCTAAATCTACCCTCTTTCAGTTTAAAGCTGTTACGCCTTGTCCTATCACTCCATGCCCTTGGAAAATGTCCCTCTCCAGCTTTCTTGCAGGCCCCCTTCAGGTACTGGAAGGCTACTATAAGGTCTCCCTGAAGCCTTCTCTTCTCCAGGCTGAACAACCCCAACTCTCTCAGCTTTTCTGCATAGGAGAAGTGCTCCAGCCATCTGATCATCTTCATGGCCCTCCTCTGGACTCATTCCAACAGGTCCATGTCCTTCCTATGTTGGGGGCCCCAGGGCTGAATGCAGTACTCCATGTGGGGGTCTCACAAGAGCAGAGTAGAGGGGAGTTTCTCTCTGCCCTCTTCACACCCTGTTGTTTTTATAGCAGAAGCTTGAAAACAGTGTTGAAATATCAGCCATTTTATCTTCAAAAGCACCATTATTACCATAGAAAATTCCTGAGATGCTTAAATGCAGAAAGGTTTTATATATCGGTATGTAGCTCTGTATCATAGTACCAACAGTATTAACTGATCAGGAATCAGTAACGAAACCGTATTTGTTAATAGCATAGCCAGTACTGTGACTTTTTCTACCCATCAGACATTCCTCCAATAAATTATCATCAGGGAACACATGAATAGTCAGCACATTGATGTACAGTCCTTCCAGATCCTTGACCATGTTTACACTCTCTAACTGCAGTTTGTCACTCAGTCAGAATTGTACCCCGCATGCAAGTTACTAAAGAAGATGAGACAGCTCTCAGTAGCTGGTGACTGTTTGTCTCTTGCTTAAAATCCTGTATCACTGCCCTGTCTCTGTCACGAGACTTCAAATAAGGGTGTGCTTCATATCATCGTGATAGGTAGGTGGACACAGTTCAGTGAGGAGAGGGTACACACTACAGCATCATGTATGAGCTCATAGCTATGTTCTTCACAAGCCTACTCTCTCATTTGCTTTCACAATGGATCAGTGTCTCCATATGGGTTAATCATACAAAATGCTAGGTTGTTTCCATTTGCACGTTGTGCTTTTCAGGCCCTAAATTTTGATATTTCTTTACACCATGTGAGGTAAAGATAGCACTCATCTTGTCCTTTTCTCATAGTATGATTTTTTAAATTATACTAAGGATATGAAGAAACTAGCATTTTAAGCAGCAAATAAATTAAGAAGCTTATGAGGTTAAACAGTATTATTTCAACGTAGAAAGAGAGGGATGAATTAGTCATTGGTGGCTCCCTGGAGACCAAAGAAATTATACCTGGAATGACTGCACACTTCATCTCTACTTTCACATCTTCATGTAAATGATTTTGTTTTAGAGGTTTTTTTAATATTTTCAGTATAATGTTTGAGAGCAGACCCCAGAACACTATTAGAATCTTTATGCAAAATCCTCTCACCTTCAAAAAAAAAAAGGCAAAAAATGCTACGTAGATCCTTAATCACAGCTAATTGTTTTACTCCATGCAACATAAGATGGCATAATTCTGTCAACCCAACAGTCAATGTATTGGAAATTAATTTAAACCAAAAAATTGGATTGATCAAAAGAAGAGTTTTATTATTATCATGTGGACAATAATGAGGATCACGACAGCACTTATGATAATCTATGATCTGACTGGAATAATTACTTGAAAGAAAAAGTTAAAACAAATGTTTCTTAAAAATACAAGTTAAGAAGCATAAAATGAATTTTTATTCTTTAGCAAACTATTTGCAACTCTAAAAATAATATTACGATGGAGTGGTTCTTCTATGCTAAGTAAGGCAGTTACAATATAAAAGACAATAACTGACTCAGAAAAGATATCATTGATATTCTCTTGCAGGTGACCCCTTAGTGCTGTGGGTATTAACAAAGGCAAAAGCAAGAAGAGGCCCACTAAACAGGCTAATCATTTCCAAAGACTAAAAGAATGCATCAAAGCCTAGTATTGTCCATGAAGCCAAACATATCACAATCCTGCAGTAACCAGTCCTGTAAAGCTAGGATGCTGGGAGAAAATTAGCCATAAAAAAATAAATAAAATAGGAACATACATACTCACCTTTAGGAGTTCATGAGATAGAGGAGGGATAGCAATATTGACAGAAAATGAAATTTAGCTGGCCCATTGTAGTTAAGACTTGTTACTTGGCAAGCTAACAAAGATATGTCAGAATAAATAAGAACAACAAAAAGACTCCTGATTCAAACCAAGACAATTTCTTACATCCAGGAGCCTGACGCCAGGCATATTAAAGAGATAACTGCTTTGCATTGCTCTAGTGACTGGTCTGCAGTTGGGTTGCTCATGAAAGTATTGCTAAAATACTGTGGCAATGATTGCCAAGAACTTTGTAAACTTATTTCACAGTGATTATAAAATTAGTTCCATTCACACCCTGAAAAACAAAAAAGATGGAATTTCTAATTTGTGAAAACCAAAACAAAATAACCTAGATGTTGTCTCTGTTACCAGTCTGTCCTGGTTAGCCTGGGATAGAGTTAATTTTCTTCCTAGTAGCTGGTATAGTGCTGTGGTTTGGATTTTAGGATGAGAAAAATGTTGATAGCACACTGATGTTTTAGTTGTTGCTAAGAAGTGCTTATACTAAGTCAAGAACTTTTCAACTTCCCATGCTCTGCCAGGTGCACAAGAAACTCGGAGCAGGCACAGCCAAGACATCTGATCCAGACTGGCCAAAGGGCTATTCCATACCATATGATGTCATGCTCAGTATATAAACCGGGGGGAGTTGGCCGGGGGGCAGTGATCGCTGCTTCGGGACGGGCTGTCATCAGTCAGCAACATCAGTCAGCAAGTGGTGAGCAATTTCATTGTGCATCACTTGTTTTGTACTTTCTTTTAACATCATTATTATTAATTTCTCTTCCTTCATTGTACTATTAAACTGTCTTTATCTCAACCTGCAGGTTTTACTTTTCTTTTCTGATTCTCTCCGCCATCCCACTGGAAGGGGCAGGGAGGGTGAGTGAGCAGCTGCGTGATGCCTAGTTGCCAACTGCGGTTAAACCACAACAGTCTTTTTTGGCACCCAATGTGGGGCTTGACAGGTTGAGATAACGACAGATCTGACCAGAGCATGTTAAAACAAATTTTTTATAAGCATTCATTATATTAGATTAGTAGTCGCTGGTCACAATGTTGATTTATTTGCTCTCAAAGTTGTTGTATTTGTTCTCAGAGTTGTGTTATGTAACACCTTACCTGTCATATATACTGTTTATCAGTATTCATGTGCTGTTTACTACCTCTGGGAGGTGGATTAAGGTTGTCGCTTTGCTGTACTGTGTAACACTGGCTTATGGTATGATAAAATTATTGGTCATGAGATCAGTCTGGTATTTGTACTCAACATTGCCATCACCTCTGTACTTCGGGAGCCATCTATCAGAAATTATTAATAATTACACTTTTTACTTTTTCTCCGCGGAGAGCCAACCTATGGGGGAGACACCTTCCTATGTCTTCCCCTTCCTCTCCAGGTTGATTACAATAGCTCTTGAGAATTTTGAATATCCTTGGAATGTTCAAACCAGCATGTTCCTATTGCTATGTCTCCTGAATGTGTGTCAGGTCTTGCTCAGGGTTAAACAACTATTTAAGAATGCTGCAGCTTCTCCAACCCTGGCGACAAGCACTGGCTAATCAAACCCTGGTGACAGGCATTGAGGCTACTCTAACTCCCACAACAGGTACTGTGGCTACTCAAACCCCAGCAATAGGCACTGTGGCTACTCCAACCTCAGTGACAAACACTGCAGCTGAACCAGAGAAGCAACCTGTGCTGGTATCAGTCACCACCATACAGAAGAAATCTTGGAAGCAAAAGTTATCTTGTTTAGTAAGGGAAGAAGAAGCTTCTCCTAAGAGGGAGCAGGAGGAAGAAGCATACTGCTCTGCCAGCGAAGAGGCAGACTACTCTAAAGCAGGGCCATCACAAGAGCAGGAGGAGGAAGAGTAAGAATTCCCTGCTTCCCCCGAGGAAGAACCCGGGGGGGGGGGGGGGTGTCCTCCTCTTCCTCGGAGGGAGAGGAAGAACTCATAAACGAGATGGTAACCACTCAATCTCTATCCCTGAGTGAGTTGTGACATAGGCAGAAGGTTTTCAGCTGACATAGGCAAAGAAATGACAAATGTTTTACAGCCCCTCACTAAAAGCTACATTCCCTATTATCAAACCAAAGTTTCAATTCAATGGTAGTTTTCTAGAAACAGACATTTTGTAACACAACAAAACCCCCCACTCTAATTAGCATTACACATGCTCCTCACTTTGATATTTATCCTCCTCATGCACTCCTACAACTGTGCATTGTTCAGTTAGGTATATGAAGATTGTGTACATAGAAAAGTTGTACAAGAAAGATTTTGCATACAGTATAATTCACATCATACAAATCATGCCTTTTACTCATATATTCTTATCAGTATGTTACTATGCTTAAATCCTGATTAAAAGTTACTTTGAATACTTTTATTTTGTTACTCAGGTGTCCACTACACTGAAGCCTCAATGTAAGTGGTAAGATACTGAGAATAATTGAAAATACATCTATTTGGTATAATGTTATGAAGCAAATAGAGCATTTATCAAAGTAGTTACATGGTATCCTGTTATTTAAAACTAACATCAGAAGCCCCTATTGAAGATTATAAATAATCTTCATAGGTAAATGTCCTTAGAAGAAAAGTATGAAATGTCTGATGGTCTTTTATGTCTTCCTTACTTTTAGAAGAGAAAGTATTTTGCTTTTTACATTTTTTGACTTCTGAAAATATGCTGATCGCCATAATTTAATTTTGCTTTCCACATCTGTCTGTGTAGTTATCACCATTCTGGAACTTGCTCAGAATTCAGCCTCACTTTAATGCTTTACACAATAATGTTGGAACTTCAGAATCTTTTTGTTCACAACTCTTATTGTGTTCCTCAAGAAAGACTTCGTACTTCCTGAGTTTCTCTTTCCAGAATTTCACAGTAGCTATTGGGGCCACAGTATTTTATAGTTCTTACAAATGGGAAAAATGGTCATGTCCTATTTATTCAGTGATTTTCACTCTTTATCAAGTGAATCAGAAGAGCTCTGAAGAAAAGTAACATGAAAAATTATTTCCAGTTAATGTGCTTATCCAGTAACTCAAAATAACTAGTACTTTGTGTGTTTACTAATTAACTTTGATTCTTATAATTTGTCTGGCCTACATCCATTCCTTCAAGTTGGTTGTTCAGCAGCTATATGCTCTGTCCAAACAGTGGTAAATTTGCTGATTTGATCATTGGATTGTATTAAATAGAAGATAACATTTTGAAATACAAACTAATAAACACAAATCATCCCAGCTTAAAAAAAAAAGTGTTTATATATATAAATATGTATATGTATGTGTGTCTGTATGATAGCAAAGTATATAATAGCAATAAATACCTGATGCAGGGGGAGTAAGGAAGGTGGAACCAGACTCTTCTTGGTGGTGCCTGCTGACAGGCCAAAAGGCAATGGGCACAGATTGAGACACAAGAGATATTCAAAACCTGATGGGACACAGTCCTGATCAACTTGCTGTAGCTGAATCTGCTTTAAGGGAGGAAGATGGACTAGGTGATTGCCAGAGGTCCCTTCCAACCTCAACAATTCTGTGATTCTATTCAACATAGAGTAGTTAGCTGAAACAAGTTATTACTGGCAGCAGCAGCAGTTTGGTGATTCCTTAGACATTGAAGACAAATATGTTAAAAATCATAGGAAAAGGTCATGAAGTAGAAAAAAAACAGAAGAAAAGAACCTGGAATGCTCTACAGTTGCTTCAATGAAATGGTGATACCAGAGAACCCAAGTATAGAAGATGATGATGATGGTATTTTAAATAAAAATTACAATAATTAAAAAAAAAAAAAAAAGGAAGCTTCCTGGAGGGGGCATGGGGAAAGAAAGAATAAAATACATTTGTTTGCAATGGAAATAAAAAAATTATACATTTGTCAAACGCTATTATTATCAATTTCATAAAATGCCCGAAACATCTAAACAATTTTTTTATGCCTACAACAACTTTTGAGCAATCTGTACAGGGTATACCTGAATTTGTATATGTGACAAATTTGGCAGATCTGAATTTAAGTAGCCAAGACTAAAGCACAGTTTTAGACCCACCATCACTAACCTGCATAATTCTTGAACCAATAGGTGAGTGGATTATATTGCTGTATTAATGGTCTAAATGAAAACGCTTCTGAAATCAGACTCTGATTCATATTTAAGGTTATTAAACTGACAGCAGTAAAACCTAGGGTTTATTGTAAAGTTATCTGCTAATATTTCCTTCAACACAGAAGAAAACTGGAATGCCTGCTGAGGGCTGGTGATTCCTGACTGCCAATATAATGAATACCACAGGGACATGAATGCACAGTTTCAAAATCAGTCTTTTATTTTTCTGGGAAACAAAAAATGGGAAGTTCTGCCCTATTAGTAACAGCAGGAAAATTTAACTCTGTCCTACTCATGTCAAAGAGCAGTGCCTCTCCAGCCTCATCAGAACTACTCACTTCACCAAGAAAACTGCCTTTTTCTTCTCTCTTTCCTTCATGATTTTTTTTTAAAACTGCCAGTTGGGTGTGAGACCCTTAGAGGGAATCTGACTACTTCCCTGTACCCACTGGACCAGCAAGATCTATGCTTTTTTAGTTCTTAAGTGTTCCTGATGTGGAGGACACTGTGCCAACAGAAACAAACAAACGCTTCTGAACACCAAAAACATATGAAACTATAAATGGGATGAACAGCAACAATGAAAATACACTTGAAAGGATTTGGGATCTTAAAAATTGCTACTGCATCATGAAAATCTTATCTGTTAGGGAAGACTAGCATACACAGTGTTATGAAGATCTCAAGCATACAGTCTCTCCACCATACATATTTCTTTTCATGTATTAGATATACAAGAGCTAATCGTGCACTTGGCAATTTTGTCTCAGAAATCTCAGGAAAAAATTAAAACTGAAGGTTCAGACAGCAGAGCCCATGGACTTCTGTAACAAGAATTATAGCACTTACTGTTGCCTGGCTATTCACAGGTTGTTTTAGGAAACCACAGCTCCTGTGAACAGCACAATTACTCTGAGCCAAGTTAAATGCAGGATGCTGTTGAACTAGCCTCCTCTCCATCTCCTTCCCCAGCCACTGCTAAATTGAAAGATCAGCATTCAGGAATGACAGTTCCCTCATTCAGCTGTACAGTGGCAGTAGTGCTGGTCAGGAAGGAGGTAGAAAAACAGCTGCCCCTTTTAGCAGCAGCCTGTGTTTATCTTGGCTTGAAGTGTAACTAGACTTAGAAACTAACTGAAGACAATTGATTTGTAGGCAGTTAAAAGGTATTCAAAATTCTGTTTTATCTAGGACATCATTATGATTGTTCATTGCTATTATTTTTACACTTGTCTGGGAAGTAACAACATGGGAAACCTTAACTTCAACAGATTTTGAAACAGCTAACTAGCATTAACTGTTGTGATGTGCAGGAATTTGTCAAAGAGAGATCAGGGAACTGAATTAAAGAAAATTTTAGACCAACACTCTTCATTGATCCTGGTTGATTAATGAGAAACATGCATTTCAGAAAGGATTCAAAGTGATTTTGGAAGTTACCTTTGCAGGACATACATGGTCAATTTGCAGTTCCTCAGCAGTTACTTTGTTTTCTTGAAACTGTCATTATTTTATAAGAAAAAAATCATATTTCTTGCAGATAACCTGCTACTATTTTTTGTTATTGTTTAATCGCAGTCATAATTCAATTCAGCATTCAATACTGACAACTGCAAGCATTCAAAAATTACAGGACAAGTCACAAACTTTAATTTAAAATATGAGATTTTAAACAAAGATGTCTTCTTTCTCTTGAAATGGGTTTTGTGTTTTTTCTTAACTAGTATTAGTTCATACTTTCAGGCAGCTAGAAAACCAGAGCTTTTATTATAAATACAAGTGAGATGACCCTAGGATTTGGAATTTTGAAAATATTGAGTGACTCATACTTACATCTTGAAAGTTGACATAAATGCCAGAACTGCAGTACTAAGATGTGTATTTACTTTGCAACGAACAGCAGAAATAATATCCAAATGATTTCACAAGCAAAAACTGGCTTGTAGTTTTATATAACACTTTGGGATGATAAAAAGCAACACAAACATACATGTAGCTCTGAGGAATCAAAGCAAATGCTTTAAAGTTAATTGTATAAGAACATGAGCAGCTATATAGCAACTATTACCAAGTTCACTGACACTCTGCAGATGGCACAGAACAAGGCCAAAAATTATTTCCCCTCCTCTGGAAACCAAGAACCACCAAAATTTATCCACCATTCCATATTAACTGCATGTTCACGAGATAACCAAGAAATTCTACAGAAATTACGTGGCTGACAATCATATTTCCAAATAATAAATATTAATGTATGATTAATTAAGTTATCATTCAATTTTAAAACCAGCAAAGGAAATTTCATGAAGCTGTATATTTGCACGCTTGTAAAATGTCAAATATTTTCCCGTAGAACTGGCACATTGTCATAAGATTTTTAATTTTTTTTCCCAGTGCAATAGTTACAACTGGAATGTGAAGGAAAAAAATGACGATTGAAGACAAATGATGTAGCAAAGAAATGGTAACACATATTATAAAATTAGTGGTCAACAATGGAAAAGTAATTACATGTTGCATGTTGAATAGTACATAACCAGAATCACAAAACCTAGTATCTTTAACCAGTCTTCCATGGCTGGACCAAGGAATAACAACTTGCGATAACAAAAGCAATTTTTACATCTTCTTAACTTTTTTACATCTTCACACAACAACAGATTTTAAGTATTTGCACTATAGTGTTTAAATTACTGCTAATGTAGATTTGACAAAGAAAAACATGAAAAAGTGTTTTTTTCATTGCAAAATGACTTACTTTCTTCACTCACATTTTGGCATATGTTATTGGCAGTAATTGTGTATCATTTTCATACTGAATTTGGGAATGCAAGATCTGTTCGGGATTTATTTTACCTTAAAAAGAGCACTTAGCATTTGTTCTTTAATAAAGCTGTTTCAGGAAATGTTTCCAAAATATATTGTTCTATGATCTTGAAAATATAAATGATATCACCAAATTCCATAAATTAATAAACAAGCCAGAAAAGAAAATGCACAGCAAAGTGAGAAAGTCTGCTGACAACACTGAGTTAGTTACCCAGGGTAATTAGGACAAGTACTTACTGCAGAGAAGTGCAGAAAGACTGTATAAAAGCCTGTGACTAGCAGTAAAACATCACATGAAACTGAATGCAGATAAATGTAAAATGCAAGTAAAAGAAATCAATCCCAGCTTCACAAATAAAATAGCGGATCTTGAGTTGCCCATTAACAATTTAAGACCAAGACTCCAAACAAATAAAAGGCCTAATGGAGTTGACCTAAAAAAATGTTACAGATACATAAGATTTACATGGATTCAAAAGGGAAAATGGACAAGATCATGGAAGAGAGATCCACTGATGGTTACAAAGTACATAGGTACCACATCCAGTACCTGAGAACAGCTAAAGACTGAGAAAATATTAGAAAAAGTTCCACATAGAGCTGCCCTATTTATATATTTCTTCCCTAAGCATTTGCTTATGGCAGGTTCTGGACAAAGGATATTGAGCTCTTGGAACCTTATGGTGTATATAGATGTAAAATCACAAGGAACCATCATTTTTTTCAGGCTAAACTAATAGCATCTGATGAACTGTAAACATACTTCAATTATCATGACCTTTGGCTATACACCAAAGCTTAAGCTTTGGAAAAAACACATTCTACTTTGGGTCCATCTAGTTCAGAAATGATATTATAGAACTGATAATCCCTTTCCCCCTTCATTCCATTCTCTTTATTAATCGCTAATATCTTCCTGAAGGTTTTTGAGTAGAAAATATCAGATACAGAAAATAACAGATACAAACGAGACATTTCAAGAAGTGTCTGCAGCAGTGCTGTAAAACATGAACTAATTTGATCTTAAATCACTCATTAGCTGTGCAAACAGCTCAGGCAGCAAGAAGTGTGATGCCTGCAAACTCTCTTACAGCATATGAGAAATGACTGATTTCTCAGCCTACTTTTTATTTTATTTATGTTATTAAGTAAAGTACCTGGATTTTCTGGTCTTAAGTCAATATACTGTAGAAATACATTGATGAAATCAATGTGTTTCCACAGAACACTTTAGCTTTGTAGAATCAGCTATTCATCATTGTAAACAGCCAGAAATTTTCTACCTGGCCTTTCTCAAGTTATTACCTGGTGTGGTTGGATAAATACTTTCTCAGTGCATAATTAAATTACTGAAAGAGAATACAGGCTAACATGATCAATAAGATGTCAAGTAAATACTGAAAATAAATAGTTGCTCAGTCCCACTCCCTTCTCACCTTTTTGTACATCACACTGGTCAGCCTATGGAAAGCCTTTATGCTATTAGAAACAGGCACACACATACATACCTAACAATACTTAATCTTTGCTAAGTAAGATCAAAGTTCTTGAGGTTCTCCACTATACAAAGTTATTCCAGGCCTTCTGTGTCAAAGCACAGACCTCCGTCATTTATGCCTGTATCTACTGACTTTGGAAGAATAAGGCTTGATATCTGTAAGTAATACCTTAATAATTAATAATAATACATAAAAAGTAACAACCCCCACCCCCCCCACCCCCCCCCCAGGTAAAATTAATAGTTTCTCAATAGTTTCTACAAGAAAGAGGATCAGATGAAAAGTTGATTTCCACTGGAATCGTACTTCTTTTATGGGATGGTACCTACACCTGAAATTCGGCTCAGACTTTCATAGTTGTGCCATACTTTCACTACCAAAATGATTAAAAATATAAATCAGTTTTAATCTTCACAGTGTCACATAGTTTAATTTTGTTTGTATTTGGAAGTTGTTTTCTTCTCTCAGTAGTAACAGGTAACAAGATGAAAGCTGAATCAAAGGTTCTGCCTTTGGGACTTTCCACTGACACATAATATGAGATCAGGAAGGAGGTGATCACAATAAAGTAAACGTGCAGGCACCATTAAAAAGTAGGGCAAAAGTCAAATACTTCATAATCACAATTTTAAATACAAAGTGCCAGTCTGTGTTCTTTCTGTAGAACACCTGCGCTATATACTACAGCTATATACTACACATACCGTGCAGTATACAGTTTTGACATGAAAGGAACAATTATTGAAGAAAGAATATTTGAGGAAATATTTGAGGAAAAAGTGATACCAAATCACATAGTACTATGCAGTTATTAAAATTTTAAACAAATAACATTCTAACACTTTTAGTGACTGTACATACACCATAATGGCCTTGAAACAACATAGTCTCCTTTACTGGAAAAAATTATAAACACTATCAAGGACAATGGGAATACAATGTTTAAGAGTCCACTGGGCCTGATATGAAACCTAAGAGGCTTTTCTGGTTTTATTTCATTCCTAAAAAAAACACAAAACAAACAAACAAAGCCCTCTTTAGATTCATGGCAATTTTAAAAGTCTATATTGACATAGTATTTTTTAATTTAGTTAATATCTTTAATTATACATTAGGATCTACCCAATGAAATTCGAGCGTACACCTCCATGAGCTATTCTATCATGTTCTTCTCTATCAGCTACAATCCCAACCCCACAACTTTTCCGAAATGAAACTGGTGCCCATGCACCCCCCCTTTTGAAAAAACAAACAGGAATAAGCCTATTCATACAGTCACATAGGGCTGGCTGACAAGATATGGTTAGCATACTACAGCTAAACCTCCCTCAATTCTGACCTCTTGTATATGATACATATTACAAATGAGGAAAGCAAATTGACTCAACTCTAATTCTAAGGCATTAAAATTTTAAGTATTTGAAATGAAAGTTATTGTAGCCTGGGCTTAGAAGTTCTACCATATGGACAGAAAAAGTATTAGGTTTTTGAATTGAGGGTCTGATCTATGCATAGCATACAATAAAAGACAGAGATATTCATTCATGTTTATATACTTATTTTTGTGTTTTTATTTTATATTTTCCTCTGGTGTTACTTGCACCCTAAATGACAGAACTGTACTCATATATTGTGAAAACAAAGTGTATAACAACAGATAAAAGTATTAATTTTCTTGTTTTAAAGCTATTAAGTGAAATTAGAATCTTGCACGTGAAGTTTGATTTTCCTACTTACATGGAAGATTTTGTGTATTTGAAATATACATAGAGTGTAATTCATTTTGGCACACATACATCAATACAGCTACTACAATTTCAATAACACAATGATATTATGAAAAGACTACACACACTCTATTACATTCATTATGTTTTCTATTGACTTCATTATGGTCGTACGTAGAAAGTAGCATCATTTACTCACAAACATTAGTGCTCAATTTTGTATGCTCATGATTTATTGTTAATATGTGACATATCTAGTATACACTGAACTTCTTATATCATTTTAATTTGTTCTATAGGAAATACAGAAACATAACAAATAGGTCTATGCATTTTACTATTCATCCAAGCTTTAAAATAATGATGGAGTGATGCATATTTCCTGATGCTTCACTGGAATGTATCCAGTAAGTATTAGACAAATGGATGTCAGTAAACTTTTTTTCCCACTCTCCTTCCAGCACACAAGCAAATTCTTTACCATTGGGTGTGCCTACATGCATATGCATACACACTGTTTTTGAATCTGTTTAATGACAGACTTTAATAAATCTGATAAATCTAATAAATATGGTAATAACAAATCATATATATATATATCTACAACTGTAATTTCCCAGACTAAAAAGATGAAACATGTCTATGGTATTATTATGAGTTTTTTCATTAAAATATGAGAACTTCATCAAAGTCAATTGTAAACTGGAAGTGATATGATTATATCATATGATAGATGATATAATCATTCATATGATATATGATTATACATAATCATATATGGGAAAAAAGTTAAGGTAGGTATAGAATGGCTGCAGTTGACAGTTGGCAACCTGTTTGTTTCCATCCCATTTCAGATGGGAACAAGTTGCCATGGTACTTAAGCTATATGACACACAGAGCTGAACAATATTGCATAAACATATTATTACAGGGTCTGGACAGTGTAAAAGAACAACTAACTGGTAGAAGAAGTAAAAAAAAAGAGAAGTCAAAACCATAGGTATGTTATCACTGATCAAAGACAATGGAAGGCAACACTGCAACACTGACATGTAGCTGTGACAGCAAAAAACCAGCCCCATTCATACAGCATGAGACTTCAGTCCAACAGAAGAGAGCATCTTGACACCCAGTGCACCCTGGCTGCATTTCAATGAAATGGCAAGAGCCATTCCAATGAAAGAACTGCTTCCTACTTTGTCCTATTTACATGTTCTACTTAAAATTCTGTTGTAGGGTAGAGTAGAAGTCTGCTAAGAATGACTGTCAAACACAAAATTTTGAGAATTAATACCTGTGTTACTGTGGCACAAGCAATGATACCTTTAGAGATATTATTCCACTGTGTGTGGTCAGGGAAAATTGTTTCCTTCATACTTGCTTACAAATCATATGCACTTTTCTCATCTGCAGAGACTTACAGAAGTTGTTCCCCAGAAAGAGCCACTTTTTCAACATAATGGTGCCTGTCCTGTTCTGTGCCTCCCACCAAGCCATATGCAGGTGGTCCGTTTGATACATCTCCACCAACCACTCCTATCTAGCAGTCAAAGGATACAGCATTAAGCTGTGAACGAGATGGTTGTACTTAGCAGGACCCCTTCCCCTTCTTCTGGAATACATGTACTGACACACACACACACACCCCACCTGGCCCAGCACAGCTAGAAGAGAGTTTCTAGGAGAATGTAATGCCAGTTCCTCGCTAACATATTACCTGCTCTTCACATCTTTTATCCCATAAGCCAATGCATGGGAAACTCTCTCTGGAAGAAGAGAAATCAGAGATTGGAATCACACAGTTCAGGAACATTAAAATACAATTTTCTAAAACTCCTTATTCATCCCTACTTTTCAATGTGTGTCAAGGCATTATGTAACATGAGCCATTTTCTAGTAGTTAACAGCACAGATTTTCTCTGTTCAGGTTTTCATTAGCATAAGATGATGATTGAACAATATTGGTTTGGCTCTTCCTCTGTCTCAGTTGATATGTTACAAAATTTTCATTAAAGATTTTCATTATACCTTTTCCCAAATAAGCATTTTCTGAACTCTACACCTTAAACTCTTTTTCATAAAGAAGACTAGTATAATACTTACTCTTTTTTTTTTCTCTTAACCAAGACTTAAAAGTTGAAGAGTGCGTAAAACATAATCCCTTTGTACAGAGGAACTGGAATGCAACAAAGCAATTTGATGAAATAAAATTAATCTCAAGTTTAGAAATACTTTTGCATTCTTAATATTTAGAATAACTCTCTTCTATGCACATCAACAGTGTTTCCTTCTCATTGGCTAATACTGCATTGGAAGAGATGAAAACATTTTATTGCTGTTCCTCCCTTTTTCCTTACATTCTTCTTTCCATGAAACTCTAAAATGTCGCAATGGGTGATCACACAGAGTTTTTAAATTTTAGTAAATGACAAGTCAGAGAAAGTTATAAGAGAGATATTAGCACATATATTTGTGTGAAACAAAATTGATTTTCATGGTCTGCATTGTGGAGATAAACATAGATTTTAATTTTAAATCGACAGCCATTTACATACAGAAACTTTATTTGCCACAGAGAAACGTTTTGCTAGTTTTCATAGGCAAATATGTTTGCTATATAAATATATTTAGTCTGAAAATCTGAATAGAAATAAAAGCCTTTTTACTGTAAATTATTTATGAAATTTAGTTATTTTAAAATAGAGGAAAATGTGCATCCTTGGCAGATACAGGTCATGCAAGAGGGACAAACAAAACTAACTTACCTAATTTTTTAATCTCTTCAAACCCTTCTATCTTCAATACATAGCTTTTGCTCCTTATAAGACTTCTCACACTTTATAACAACCATTTCAAACTAAATCAAACACCCAAGGTTTTAATTAACGCTGAATATTATATCACAAAGTACTTCAGAAGAAAACAGAGGTTATTTTATAAATTAATAAAGCTTAATTTTCTACAAAAAGTTGTGTTCCCCATCCCCACAATCCACTCCCCTTCCCAGCTCTCCTCTTGCATCTGCCACCCCTGATCCCCCAGCTCCCTTCAGACTCCCCTTTCTCCACTGACCATAGCTCCCCTGAGGAGGCAAGCAGTGCATGTGCTGGGGCAAGGCAGTGGCTCCATGCTGGCTAATCAGCTGGCTGATTACACAGGTGACAAACCAATCAGACATCAGTCTGACCAGAAATCATAACAGTTACATTCATGCTGTACACCCTTGCTCATCTGGTCTCATGACAGAATTACCACAAAAACATTTATTAACAAGAATTCCCTGACTGCATGCACTTAAATAGGCCAATGGGCTTCACATTATTTGTGTCTGTAACATTAGGGTTTTTGGGTTCTTGCTGGAAGGTACGACAGCGGGGAGAACAGTCTAAAAATCAGTATCGTTGCAATCACCTAAGTATTTTTAGAAAGTTTACGTAAATTGAGAATCAATTATAGAGTTCAGAAAGAAAACAACACAAAAATTACAAAATTATACCTATGAAACCAGAACAGTAAATTTTGTACCAGTAATTTTCTTAAGGGTATGAATCATCACATACATGAAAAAATATTTATTGGGAAATAAATACATGTGGGCAGCCATCTGAAATAGACAGGTATCATTTTTACTGCCTGATATACATGAAATCTGTATAAATTTGGATTATAAAGAAACACTGAAAACCTGAACATGCTTAGTTTAATCATACAGTAATTTACTTAGGTTTGCAGAGTAAATGAGTAAATAATTTCAAATAACAGGACTCATTCATGTTAATGGACACTAAATCAGATGCCAATTATGATACTTTAAATGTCAACATCATTAACCTTGTTAATTCTTTCACTGTTGTAGGAAGGGTAAAAGAAAGTATGTATCACATTAAAAAGAATTACACAAGCTACTTTTGCAGACTGCTCCTTACGGACAGTTTTTATAGTAAATGGTGAGGCTGAAGAAGCAGGGACATCATTTTAATCACCCTAATGTTTAATTTTCAAACAGTTATAAAATATCACTACTGCATTGAAAGTTAAAATAAATTTGTGTCCAGAATTCTCTCATATCTAATTAGAAATCTTACCAATTAATCTGTCCATTACAGGGGGAGTGAAGAAAAAAAAAAGAATGAATGGTTTAAGGAGAGAGAAAGACAAGCAGACTCAGTAAATAAAAATTCTGTTTGTCTCAAAGAAGAGTTCAAGATTTTTCCTTGAGTAAATTAACTCTGTGCTTTCATCAACACCATCTCACTATACACATGCACAGGCACACTCTTCTCAGTGGTGCCCACTGACAGGAGAAGAGGCAATGGGCACAAATGGAAACACAATAAATTCCATTTAAACACAAGAAAACACTTTTTTGCTGTGAGGGTGGTCAAACACGGGAACAGGTTCCCCAGAAAGTCTATGGAGTCTGGGGCCAGTCCTGTTTAATATCTTTATCAATGATCTGGATGAAGGGATCGAGTGCACCTCAGTAAGTTTGCAGATGACACCAAGTTGGGCGGGAGTGTTCATCTGCTTGAGGGTAGGAAGGCTCTACAGAGGGACCTGGACAGGCTGGATTGATGGGCCGGGGCCAGTTGTATGAGGTTCAACAAGGCTGAGTGCAAGGTCCTGCACTTGGGCCACAGCAACCCCATGCAATGCTACAGGCTTGGGGAAGAGTGGCTGGAAAGCTGCCCAGCAGAAAAGGACCTGGGCTTGTTGGTTGACAGCCGCCTGAATATGAGCCAGCAGTGTGGCCAGGTGGCCAAGAAAGCCAATGGCATCCTGGCTTGTATCAAAAATAGTGTGGCCAGCAGGACTAGGGAAGTGATCGTGCCCCTGTACTCGGCACTGGTGAGGCCGCACCTCAAATACTGTGGTCAGTTTTGGGCCCCCCGCTACAAGAGAAACATTGAGGTGCTTGAGCATGTCCAGATGTCCTGGTTTCAGCTGAGATAGAGTTAATTTTCTTTATAGTGGCTGGTGTGGGGCTATGTTTTGGATTTGTGCTGAAAACAGTGTTGATAATACAGAGATGTTTTAGTTGTTGCTGCACTAGTCAAGGACTTTTCAGCTTCCTGTGCTCTGCCAGGTGCAGAAGAAGCTGGGAGGGGACACAGCCAGGACAGTTGATCCAAACTGACCAAAGGGCTATTCCATACCATATGACGTCATGCTCAGTATATGAAGCTGGGGAAGAAGAAGGAAGGGGGGACATTTGGAGTGATGGCGTTTGTCTTCCCAAGCAACCACTACGCGTGATGGAGCCCTGCTTTCCTGGAGATGGCTGAACACCTGCCTGCCCATGGGAAGTAGTGAATGAATTCCTTGCTTTGCTTTGCTTGCGTGCGCGGCTTTTGCTTTACCTATTAAACTGTCTTTATCTCAACCCTCGAGTTTTCTTACTTTTACTCTTCAGATTCTCTCCCCCATCCCACCAGGGGGAAGTGAGCGAGCGGCTGGGTGGTGCTTAGTTGCTGGCTGGGGCTAAACCACGACACCAGAGAAGGGCAACAAAGCTGGTGAAGGGTCTAGAGCAGAAGTCTTATGAGGAGTGGCTGAGGGAACTGGGGTTGGTTAGCCTGGAGAAAAGGAGGCTGAGGGGAGACCTTATCACTCTCTACAACTACCTGAAAGGAGGTTGTAGAGAGGTGGGGGTCGGTCTCTTCTCCCAGGTAACAAGTGATAGGACAAGAGGAAATGGCCTCAAGTTGCGCCAGGGGAGGTTTAGACTGGATATTAGGAAATTTTACTTCACTGAAAGAGTTATCAAGCATTGGAACAAGCTTCCCAGGGAAGTGGTTGAGTCACCCTCCCTGAAGGTATTTAAAAGACGTTTGGATGAGGTGCTTAGGGACATGGTATAGTGGTGGTCTTGGTAGTGTTAGGTTTACAGTTGGACTCGATGATCTTAAAGGTCTTTTCCAACCTATATGATTCTGTGATTCTGTGAGTCTGCATCCTTGAAGATATGCAGACCCCAACTGTCATGGTCCTGGGTTACTTGCTCTAACTGTCCCTGTCTGAGCAGGGGAGGTTGCCTAAAGCAATCTCCTGAGGTACCCTCAAAAGCACAGTCATTCTGTGTTGCTGTGAAAGCAGTCAAAGAGAAAAGAGCACATCACCTCTTACCTGAATGAAAGGAGCTTCAGAGCTGATGAAATAAGAATAAAGAAAGATCATTCTGTCTATAGGGAATCCAGAAATGGTAACCATGAGTTTTTAGAGAAGGCTTTCAGCCAATAAATTGCCATACTGAATGTAAGAATGTGAAAGAAGAAAAAAGAACAATTTCAGCATAAACTACAAATAGAGTTAATGTAAAGTTTCATTTTAAATTGTAATATTTCTAGAAGCCTATATTTAGTATGAAAATATCCAGACCATTATTGTACATTATACTATCACTAAACTGAAGAGTCAGTAAAAAGTGATATACTTATGCTAATACTGAATTTGACTTGAATCAAACCGACAAATTTCAACAAAGTCAACACAATTGGGTTTTTTTTAGAAAGAAGGAGATTTTGAATTGGATCCCCAAATTATTAGGAGGAGACTAGACCTGTTCAAGAGTGCAGCTGCAGAGATTAATCCTCTGCAACACAAGTGGAGAAAACAGAGCTGCGTGTGCCTTTGAATCTAGAAGAGTGGAACTACATAAGACACTCTGGTGGCACAGTAAAAACAGAAAAGGCTTGAAAGACTACAAAAGTTAGAATGAAATGATCCCTAGCCTCTCCACGGACGGTACAGGCATTGAACAGAGAGGCTCCCAATCAATCTCAAAATTCAAGTCTGAAACCCCTGAATCCCAGGTAAAGCCCTTCTCTGGATGGTTGTCTTGGAGAAGCATGTCTGGGTTATCATCAGGCAGAGATCAGATAGCAGAGGTAATGTTGCAATGCTAACCTCAATAAAGTATTCAACAAATTTGCAAGACACTGGCTGTTTGTGTACTGTTAGAGCTCCAAGTGAAAGTTATTTTCAAGTTTTTGGAAGTAACAGAGCCTGGGAAGAGACACTTTTTTTCCTGTGAAGAATAAAGCATGAGAATGCACATATTTTACAAGGGAAAGACAGGAAACTATTCACTGTTCTTCGTCTTCAGAAAAAAAAAATTTAAAGTGTTACAAAGTTGCCAACACTCACACAATACATATCTATCACCTCTATACTCTGAGCCCACTCATTATCACTGGGTTTCCCAATAGGAAGAAAAGAAAGTAAAGATCACATCACTAACCTCTCAGGATGCTCAAATCCACTATTATTAAACATAGATTTAAAAACAAACAAGTAAAAAAGCCCCACACCATCCAGGCAACCGCAAATACTCCTTCACAGTGCAACTTTTTTCATTTATTCGTACATATGGGATTAATCTTGATGTCAGATTTATTATAGTCACAGCTATAGATGTAAAAGTTCTTAGGATTGCTGCAAAAATAAACAAATAAATATGTGTTTATCTGTGATTGCAAGCTGCTTGAATCTGTGTCACTGTGCAGAACCTTTTGTCCATGAGCAATCTTTAGTGCCAAAAAGAATAAATTATTTTGTCTATCTATCTGAGGGAAAAAAATATTTCACATATGATATCCAGAATTATTATTAGCTAGAAATATTGTATCTGAGAAAAATCATGAAGTGTAAATTTCTTATTCTGAGCAGATCCAGGAAATATCTAGGAGTCCCACTAAATCAACAATTAACTCACTGTCCAGAAAAAACAAACAAACAAAACCAGTGGATAGCTCAGATGACAATTCTATGAATTTCAAAAGAAACAAGCATAGTAATTGGACTGCAATTAGTATATAGATCAGTAAAATAAACAGAATTACAGAAAGACAATCTTACCAGATTCCTCAAAGTCTTAGAGAGAATTCTACGTGTACATATAGTTTAGGTTATCATTGAGGAAAACATATATAAACTTGCACAGAACGTGTATTTGAGAGTTTGCTATTCATAATGCTCACTTCTCTATATAGCTGTAGACTTCATAGACTGTCCATGTATAATAAATCAAACATGAATGCACAGAAAAAGAAGTTCATTCATCATCACCTGTGTGTCATGTTAGAGGATCTGAATATCAAGCTGATATCAAATCAAGGGGAAAGGATCTGGATTCACCACATTACAAACAGTCTTTATCTGCGTTATTGAAACTTCTTAAACTAATGGTTCATCACACTGAGAATCCTGCTTTCTGCCTCATCCAGTCACAATAACCAGTAGGAGGCTTTCAAAACTCTAGTTAGCGCTGCATACACTGTTTGTTAAAATGATGTAATAATTAAACCTTTTATTTCTCATTACTGTTGGGGTGTCATTCAATTTTATTTCTCCCTGAATGTTACTTCCACATTTGTTTAAATAATCTTGGATCATTACAGAGTGCAAAATTAGTCAAGAGTTTTTTAGTCAAAATATTTGCAAGTCACAAATCCTGAAATGTGCTTCTGGAGGTTTTATCTGGAAAATCACTGCTCTCAGCTGAAACTCAATGTGCATCACACTCAAGATGATCTAAGCAGCTTACAAATGAAGCAGTCCTTCCAACAGGAACTTTTGAGGGAATGTGGTCTTATTTTGTAGGAGTACAAAGTCACCTTAGAAATTCAAATATTTAAATTAAGCAAAGCCTTTGTTTAGCATTCTTTGACTTAATCAAATACTACTTGTTGGCTGTCAGAGAAACAGCCCAGCTATCAAGAAAAACAAAGTGGAGAGAATCAACTGAAGAAAAGAAAGACTGAAAAGATCTTAACATTGTTTTCCATTTACAGTGAGAACTTCTGAGAATAATATAATTCCAATGCAATAATCTGTCCTACTTAAAGAAAAAGCCTTCCACTTACACCTTCGGTTTTTAGACTGTTCCCATCACTGAAACATGGGATCACCAGAACTTGACTATATGAACACAGGAACTTAAATGTATGAGTATCATCAATTACATGCAAGTAGACAAAGGTTAGTAGAAATCCATGCTGTGCATCTCAGAGAATGATACACCCCATTGAAATCTTACAGATTTTGAAATAGCTATTCCAAACAGGATTCCTCACTGAGGAAAGAAAAAAAATTAAGAAAAAAAAAAGGAAAGACTCACAAAACAAATGTCAGGTAGACAATCCTTTCCTGAACTTATTTACCAGACTTTTTAAAAAGAATTAGCTGACATAAATTTAGTAAACTCTATTCCACACTAAACATTCTTATCATTAAATAATTTTATTTTGCTTATTGTGTACACAAGATTTAACTGACAGATGCTGAATTTTATTTAGTTCCTTTTCAACACACATATGTGCATTAATTCTTAATGGTGTTTAATCAAAAGCCTTGAAAACTATTAAGTGAAGGACTACTTCATATAACTGGAATAACTGAAACAAAAAAATTGAAACATGATCCAAGGATGTTGACTTCAGTGAGTTTGGGAGTAGTTACTTAATGTCTTGCTTGTTTTGCAACCCCTATGCATGGAA
This sequence comes from Ciconia boyciana, assembly GCF_034638445.1. Classification (NCBI taxonomy): domain Eukaryota; kingdom Metazoa; phylum Chordata; class Aves; order Ciconiiformes; family Ciconiidae; genus Ciconia; species Ciconia boyciana. The sequence goes on from NC_132935.1 coordinate 85,065,326, forward strand.
AATGGGTGATAAAAATAAAAAACAATTATGCGCCCTTACCAAAAAGTAAAATGCTCATTTGAAGAGACACTGAAAAAAAATATTTTTTTCCCTTTGGAAAGAGGTGAATAAAAATAAGACTGACAGATAAAGTAGTGAACAGTGTATAGAAGACAGATAAGAAAGTTATGTTCTCAATGTCTCCCAGCTCAAGGGAAAAAAGACATTTGGTGCCAACTCAAAAAATTTCCTTGTTGGATGGTTTGGTTTTTTACTGTCGCATATGTATACATATATTTGCTTTGCCTTAATTACTATGACACAAAAGTATTCATACACAAGACTATTCTGCATTTTTATATCCTAAGAAGATAAACATAGTACCAGCAGTTTTAGTTCAGATTCTGTACTGTAATTGTCATGTATGTACTAATGAAACTTTCCAGAAAGCCTCAGTAAAGTCTATAATACTAAAAAAAAAAAAAAAAAAAAAAGGATTTGGCTGAATATTTCTGTTACCTCACTGAAATTCCATATATGCTCTATTTAAAGTTATGACTGACTTCAAATGCTGAGTAATTCACTCAGATAAACTATTAATATGTAACACTTGTTCTAACTTACAGATTTTACTTAGCTGGATGAATCACTTAATTGTGACTACAATCAACAAAAAGCTAACTCTTTGAATTCTTCTCTATTTACAATATAGTTTGTTAGCTCTCACTGGATCATTCTATATGCAGATGTCATAAAGGTAGAATGTCCGGTGCCATCAAAATAAGCTAAGATTAAAAGAAAAATGTACTCTTAGTTTGAGATAAGAGCATTATGCATGGAGTTAATCAATCAGAGATATTTAATCAGCAAAAACTCCATATGTAATCAAGCCCTTAAAATTTGATTATCTGGTCTACTGGAATTGATATTATCACAGTTTAATGCTGCTACTCATTTATGTAATTCCTATTTGATTTACATTGTTCCTTTTAGGTTTGGTAGTACATGGTCTTAATCTTATCTTTGCTTACACAACTGGTATTTACCAGTTTTTATTCCGACATTCAGACCTATCTTGAAAATTTTCAGGTGGTTAAATTGCTTGCTCTTTCCTATATCAACATCTGTTTACGAAAGCTACTAACCTTAGCTACACATTATAAGCATAATAAAATTAGGAAATCATCAAAATCATGAAAACATGGAAAATATTCATATACAATATAATGCCAACATAACTAAGAAAACAACTTTGAAGAATCTTAATGGTAAACAATAGAGTCAGATAAATATAAGTGACAGAAACAAAGTGTAATAGCAAAATAGGGAAGAGGAGGCAAAAGAGTCAAGGGAGCTAGCAGAAGAAAAAGTGGAAAGAGACTTGAGTAAGATGTTGCAATTTTTCTAAACCAAATTTTCAGAAAACTAAATTCCCCTTAATCTGATCCATGCCATAGATAGACACTCAGTCTTCGGTTGCTAGGTAAAAATGCTAATATCTATTCTGTGCAATGACTCAATCTTCTGCCTTTGTCAAATCAACTACTTCATGGTCACAGCTGTTGTCAGGAACAATGAATGTCATGATCATAAGTGGTCCAAATTAACAACTACATATAATAATATTCAGCTTTGCTAACTGTGTGATTGCTTCTGCCCTCAAGTAAGTTTTATCCTAGTGGTACATTCTTACTGCACATGATTGGCTGGGTGATACTCCAACAAGGCAGGAAGCACTAGACATTACTGCTGTAATCACTCATAGCAGAACCTATAGCCTTACATAGGTTAAGTGCCTCATTTTTTATAGTTGAGTTAAATACAAATCTGTCTGTGAAATCATGATTTGTGGTACGCGTTACAACTATTCAGTGTTGAGCCTTTCAACTTAATCAAGTATTATTTGACCTTCCAGCTCTTATTAGCACCATGTTCAAAATTCAATAAATCTTTCCAATCAAAATGAGAATGGCACAAATCTAAGCCCTCACAGTACTTCTGCTGCACCTCGTTACTTCAGATACAGCATCAGTTCTCAGTCTCCATGGCAAAGTGACAAGAAAATACATGTTCCTGCAGTGCCTTTCATGCCTCCACAGATGATGGCTTATTCTGATGCTGCAGCACCTAGCTGGACCCACCCATATATTGCTAATCAATTTACACAGATACATACTTCTTTCTATATATTTCCTCTGTTCTGACTGACTGGAAGCCAAACTATGTCCTAATTATCCTACTGCTGAGTAGGATGCATAGATAAACTGAGGTAAGTCAAAGTATAAAAATGAAAGTTTCTTTAGTTTCTTGTAACCTAAACTGCCTGCCATATATAGGCATATGTTGTTACTGGTATTCTGCCACACACTCATAACCAGGAGTTACAGTCCCATTCACATCTACAAGATACCATTCCTGTGCCTGCAGAAATAACGGTGACTACAAATCCCCCTAGTAAAATCCATCCGGCATTACAGCTTAAGAGTGGGAGAGTTACTAAAAACAAAGCTGTTGAAGATGTGAGGTTTGCAAACAAGCAGGCTGCTGGAAAAGGACATTCTCCACTAAGAAGACTGTTTACTATTTAGGATGAAGAAAACAAGACAATATATGGTAAAAAACTCCCTAGGAAAAGATTTTGCTGTTAGAAAATTCAAACTCTGCCACCATACATACTTTGTTACTTCTAATTTCTAGCCAAATACCTATTGCTAATATAGCTTAGTTATATAAAGATCTTGATCATGAAAGGCAGTTCTACTAGGGATGGAAGAAGCTGAACCAGGAAATTTCTTGTGCAGCGATTATTACAACTTAAACATTTTCCACTGACAAATCAAAGTAATCCAAATATTAAAAATAATTCACTTTTTTATACATTTCCAATATCACTGAATCACAGAATAGTTGAGGTTTGAAGTAACCTCTCTAGGTCATCTGGTCCAACCCCCTGCTCAAGCTGGCTCACCTGCTCTGCACCATGGCCAATCATCTTTTGAATATCTCCAAGGGTGGAGAGTCTACAACCCCTCTGGGCAACTTGTGCCAGTGCTTGGTCACCCTCACGGTAAGGAATTTTTTCCTTGTGTTCAGACAGAACCTCCAGTGAATAGAAAAATAATGATATGTTAATATATTTGCTTAGACTGACTTGAATTATTAGCTCCAAAAATAAAAAAATACACTAGAAGTTAAATTAATTTACAAATTACCAAACTTTAGGGAATTTTCCCCAGGAGATCCAAGCACGATGGCCAGAGCAGATGATAATCTATGCTTATGGTATTCACAAGAGCTTCCTTGTCTGTGTTCTACAATCTTGAAATCTAATTAACTATACACAATCCAAAGTTTACTTAACATTTAAATGAAATAAAATTAATCTTTCCTTCAGTAAGATTTCTTTCTGGTAAAATTCCCAAACCAAGTTCAGACTTCCCCATCATATCCACACATTAAATTGTAAGAGTCCATAACTAAAATGGCTTGTAATGGCTCACCTGGCACATGAACAGCTGAAGACTGATCACGAACAATAGCACTGAGTAAAATTCAGAAGCATAAGGATTGTTTTAGCAGACATCAGGCTTTTCTTCTGTGATTAATCGAACTGTGCAGAATGTAGTACACACTCTCCCAGGATGGACCTTCCCTTCACTTTTTAATTTGTTATATAGCCACAGTTGCTATTTAAGTTTCATGTTTGTTTAAATGGAATGCTAAAAAAATTACATGCTTGTTAAATGTATCTCTTCCAATGCTTTAGCCCCACACATGCAACAGAACAAGGCATTCTTTCTGATCAGAAACACTATAAGTCACTTTTTTTCTTCTAGTTCTAGAAGTGAGGCCTAACTGAGAAGAAAAGTTATCCTGATCCTTTTACACTTAAAAAAAGGTAGATATGAGATGAAGGTTCTCAGAATATTATCTAAGCTCATCACTCCCCTTTAAAAAGAAGTATTGGTCTGCTACTGTAGCTTTTACAGTCATGGCATATTTCCTTGACACAAAACAAAGCACTATAAAAAAATGAAGTGTAGCTTAAGTATGCTCAGCAAAGCTGTAGGATGGAGAATAGTAAAGGGAAGATAAAATGTAGTTACCTTGTGAACAGTGATGGCTGGCAGTTTTGCAGACTGAAGTATTTAATCCACTGATAGCAGAGAGAGTTTTTCCATTGACTCCACCAAAGAAGGCTTCACTAACGCTAGTAACGTGAATAAACGCTTTGGAATTTGTGTTACTTGCTAAAGAGTCAATATGTCTCCAAGAGAAATGCTATCCACTAAAATATTCACACTGATAAGAAGACATCAGCCTACGCTTAATATCTGTATGACTGTATTTCACAGGATAATTTACATATTTCAAGGACACCCATTCCATATCCAGTAATCCTGATTAGGAGAACTAAAGTTATTTGAAACTCTGGTACAAAAGAAATACCAACCTATTAATTACATCAAAAATGACCTTGGTATTACAGATATATTCACTATCCTCTGTGACATTCAGATAAAGTTGACTGCACTGTATATCAAGCACCGTGATACTCTGAAGTGTAGAGTCATAAATCTGTACCTGTTTATGTATTTACTGACTCATATGCTAGACAAAACCAAGTACTTATTACTTCCAACACCCTATGCATAAACACACTCTGATGAGAATGCATTTATGGTAGACTGCATCTAGTCGGTGAGAAGCCCCTAAGGAGAAACAAAAGATTGCTGGAAATCATCTTTACTGCTATACAGGACCCAAAGGTCATTTTCTTGTGGACAACACTTACCAGCATCTTATGCAGACAATATATTCCCTTATAAATTCTTCCAATCACCAATAAAAAGTAGCATTTTATATGGAAGATTTGAAAGTCATTCTACAGAAAACAAAAACCCACAGAATTATGTTCCAACAATATAATTGTATAAGTTGTTTTAAAATCTGTATTAAAAGGTTATCAGTCCCCACTGAATTCTTCAAAAACAGAGGCAGAAACAACTCAGGGAAAGACAAGAACAAGGCATACCAGTGATAGGACAGTTAAGAAGATATCAAAGGTAAAAGAAGACTATGACCTTACACAGTCAGGGCAGACAGTACAAAGTTCTGAAAAGGCATAGCAGTGTCCAGGTATTTATTTATTGGAGGAGAATATTTTAATTAAAATAGTTATTTTAAGATGGCACATTTGCAATGGACACTTCAGAGAAGGTGAGCAGCATCAATATATTCAACAAAAAACCCACGTACAACAAATAAGATAATATTTGCAAGTTGCACACATCTGCATGGCTGAATTATTTCTTTATATCAACTTATAATAGGGAGCCAAGAGGCAGAATAAAAATATAAATATTCTACTAGTCTCAAAATCTATCTTTGCTGATATAATTTTTTATTGAAGCATCCCATGTTCTATGAATATCATTGTGCTCCCTTTCTGATTCTCTTTAGCATGCAAAAGAAAAGCAACTCCTTCAGTGCAACTTTCTAGCTGAAGACCTAAAAATTGACAAGTTGGGAAATGCCACCACCTACAATAATATATGGATGAAGTATACAAAGGCTTTATTTAAACTCTACTGAAATTAGCAGAGATACCTTCTAACTCAGTAGAGCTTCATTAAGCATACAGCTATTGCATATTGTTGACATTAGGTATGTTATTCATTTGAGTAACTGTCTATTTGCAAAAGATTCACTATCAGCCATAGGTTATAAATCTTAGAGCAATAAACTCACAGGATTTTCATCTGTGTATGTTCTGAGGGATGTTGTTTTACATTCTTAAAAAGAAGAGTGTGAATATCATGCCTACATTTCTGCTAGTTTAATGTTGGAAAGCAGGCTGTGGGAAGGAGTACTTTATGATGGGATGTAAGAAATATCTAAGATTAGAAAGAGCTCTTTGGTTTTCCAGCATACACTTTTACTTGTTTTAGCATTATGCCACATAGTCTCTCCAACAAACTGATTAAACTTCACTTTAAACTACAAACATTTTTTTCCCCTTATTATTCTGAAAACATAAAGCAAGGACACAGAAGAGAGAAACAACATAAGTGAATGAGATACAACCATGGCAAACAAATGATGTGTACAATTAAAATAACATCAATATATATACATAAAAATATGAACATTTGCAGCAGATTTGGACCCATAGCCAACTCTCCATACACATGTATACACACATATATGTATATATATGCATATATATATATACACACACACAAACACACACACAGAGTATACACACAGTGGTAATGTGGAGCTATCCTTTTCTATTGTCCGAAACAACCTGAATGCAGGAAGCAACCTGGTTTGCATCCCATATCCTACTTCTCAAATATAACCCATAAGTCTGTTTTCTGGCTATGCTCTGCTACCATTCATCTTTAAAAAAAAAAAAAAGTATTGGTTACATAAATTTGTACCTTTCCTCATCTAGGTATGAATATAGGTCCTGTGCTCTACTACGTTCATTTGCCTGAAGCTCAGTTGTCTTTTACTGTTGCTATATGCTATGTTGCTACATGCTAGAGGTTGCTCTGTCTTTCTCTTTCTCTTACCATTGTCATCATTCTTTTATTTCTTTTTTCCGCCCAGTTCTTCTCTTCCACATTGGTTCTTGGGCAATGTTAAGGAATAATGCATTTTTTGCAGCCATTTACATTTAATTTTTCATTGTTTCCAGTCAATTACTACTAATACATTTTCCTACTCTCTGTCTTTAAAAAGAGTAAGAGGTCTCCCTCTCTTTCTTCCTCTTGCCTTTTCTCTTTTACAGGCTCAAATGCAAATTCCCCTCCTTCTTTGGATTTGCCAGCTGTTACTGTTTGGCTTTTTAAGGCTTTTGCCTAGATCAGGCCTGACACTTCTAACTGACAGTAGTAAACAAAATCAGTAAATATTTCTCATGCCTTCAGCAATAATGCTTCTGCCTGTTTCTGTGACATAAAGAAACCCTGTAATACAGTGTCTAAACTTTAAGCTACAATCAAACTGAGCATGATCAAAATAACTTCTGGAGAGAGAGGACTTGCTGCTACTTCCTCAAGGGCAAAGCCCTGACACCTGCAGTTCAGAAATTGCTGGGCTAATTAATCAAGACTGTCTGCATAAGCGTGGCCACCAGTGTTTTGCAGTGAGAATATACAAAAATAATAAAAAACAAACAAAAAAAACCACCCAAGAAACTGTTACAGCACTGCATGCTGGCTGGTAAGCCATTCATAGCAGCCACATGCGAAGTAGAGGTAACTCTTCCTCCACTAACTTGGATGAGGATTTTTTTACTGACCGGCCTTGTTCTCTGGGTGTATACTAAATAGAAAACTCAGATCTGATCATCTCTGTAAAAAGAAAAATCCAAAGCTTAACTTAACATCAGAGTTGTACTGATTTTATTAAGCTCTGGTACAAGATTATTTATATTTGTAGCAGTCTATTAGAATCATAGAATCATTTAGGTTGGAAAAGACCCTTAAGATCATCTAGTCCAACTGTTAACCTAACACTACCAATCTGTTCTTACAGCTTACTTTTTTCTGCATTATACACAAACTATACAAAAATAAAAACCACCAAACCATGTTCTTCTCTTCTTGCTGTACTTGTAAGATATAAGCCTGGCAACTGTTAGGAAATTTTGTTCCTTGCCTTACAGTAAATTATAGCCTCCTCCTGCTGTTGAGTTGCCTGGTCCCTGCGGTGTGGATGGTGATTCTCTGTTTGCTATTATAATGTACAATGTAGGGAAGCATTGACAGAAATCTTAGGAAATGCAATTTCTTTTTCAACAAACTTTATGACATTTATTAGTGTGGCTGAAAACAGACAGAAATGGGATTTTGCCAGTGTTGAAAAGACCGATGTAGGAAATCTCTGAGATGCCAACAATAACAAAAATTCCAATTTACAGCAAACACACACGAGGAGATAGGCTGGGATTCTGGGCCACTTCAAAAATGTGATTGTTACATCCTATTGGAAGAACTATTCATTCACTGGCCAATAACTTCACTCTTTCTTTACAACAGCCACAAGGCAGTATCATACACATGTTCACACAAGCAACCCTGGAAAGATAATGCAGCAGCAAGATCAGGTTATTTCCCATGACGTTGCCATTAGTCAGCAGAAGAACTAAAAGATTTAGCCTTAAGTTTTTCTTTTCATTAGAAGGAACATGGACCTTTCCCAAAACATGAAAAACAGCTTTCCTATGTATGTATTGTTTCCTACTAATTGTGAACTTAGTAAAAAATACATATGTAATATTATCTAAACACATATTTTTGAAAGTAAACCCAATGTGAGACAAAGGATATGATGGTTTTAAAGTATCTCTGAAAGAAAGGTCTGGGAGAATTTCTGTTGGCACACTACTGTAAACACTGGTAGTTCAATTACTATGTTAAAATTTGCATGTGCACACAGAACAATTCACTTAAATGAGGTTAAGTTTACTTTAAATACATTTAAGTATTTAGGAGACAGCTGTACTGGAAGGTTTTCTTTTCTTCATTCCCCCAAACTAGCCCTGATGTAAGTCTTATGAGTCAAAACAGTAGCTAGAATATACTACGGGCTGATATATTTGTTTTCTCAGTGTGACACATCACAGTAGCTGAGATAGTGGATTAAATAAAGCTGAACTTCTAAGCAACATCATTATTAAAATGCAGTGGATAAAGAAGCTGATGAAGTATGAAAGATTATTTTTACCATAGAATAATATCATGGAATGGTTTGGTTGGAAGGGACCTTTAAAGGTCATCTAGTCCAACCTCCCCTGCAATGAGCAGGGTCATCTTCAATTAGATCAGGTTGCTCAGAGCCCTGTCCAATGTGACCTTGAACGTTTCCAGGAATGGGGCATCTACCACCTCTCTGAGCAACCTGTTTCAGTGTTTCACCACCCTCACAGTAAAAAATTTCTTCCTTATATCTGGTCTGAATCTGCCCTCCTTTAGTTTAAAACCATTACTCCTTGTCCTGTCACAACAGGCCCTACTAAAATGTCTGTCCCCATCTTTCTTGTAAGGCCCCTTTAAGTCTTGAAAGGCTGCAATAAGTTCTCCCCAGAGCCTTCTCTTCTCCAGACTAAACAACCCCAACTCGGTTTTTCCTCACAGGAGAGGGGTTGCATCCTGCTGATCATTTTCGTGGCCCTCCTCTGGACTCACTTCAACAGGTCCATGTTTTTCTTCTGCTGGGGACCCCAGAGCTGGATGCAGTACTCCAGGTGGGGTCTCACCAGCACAGAGCAGAGGGCAGAATCACCTCTCTTGACCTGCTGGCCATGCTTCTTTTGATGCAGCCCAGGATACGGTTGGCATTCTGGGCTGGGAGCGCACATTGTCAGCTCATGTCCAGCTTTTCATCCACCAATAGCGCCAAGTCCTTCTCTGCAGGGCTGTTATCAATCCCTTCATCCCCCAGCCCATATTGATACTGAGGATTGTGCCAACCCAGGTGCAGGACCTTGCACTTGGCCTTGTTTAACTTCATGAGGTTCACATGGGCTCCCTTCTCAAGCTTGTCCAGGTCCCTCTGGATGGCATCCCGTCCCTCAAGAGTATCAACTGCACCACTCAGCTTGGTGTCACTCAGCTTGGTTTTCTTCAGGCAAACAAATGTGATAGCCATTGTTTATTACTGTATATGGTATACAAATGTCTTCCTTTTCAATATATTGTATACATTTTACTAACCTTTCATCAAAGCGTCGTGGTCTAGTTTAAGTGTGTTATTTTGGCAGACTTTCTAAGTTTCTGTCTGGTTTGATTTCCCCCCCGCCCCCCAGTTTATAATTGCAGTGGTTTGGTTTTCTTCCCCTTTGTTGGGTATTGTGAAGTTTTCATCATGTCTACAAGGTCACTATGGCAGATGACCTAATTTGCATCTTCTCCCAACAAAATATTTTATTATAATCCTTTCTAATCACAGCAGAAGTCAAAGAAAGGAAACTGAAAAATGAGTAGATTGAAACTGCAATCCCTTGAACTAAACTCTCAACATCATCAATGGAAGAAGAATTACTCTGTCATTTCTACACCTGCTTTCATCTGCTCTCTCGGGTTCTTCCTGCCGTGAACACCCTAAAGGCTATTTCTCCTCTGAGTATGTAGATCTCTTTTTAAGCTGCCATCTTAAACACTTAACGTTCTGTGCACTTGAGTGCACTTTTCATTTGCTTTTTGCTGCAGCTATAAATAATGTTAAGAGAATGTCAGTGTCTAGATGCTTTATCCACACATATGCAATGGGATCAGCAGGTTTTACAAAACATTTATCAACATACATTTGGAGTTTTCACTCTGCTTTCCTTTGGAAAAACAAGTGCTGCTACAAATGCTTTTCTCTAGACAAACTGGTATTCAATTATTCAAATTACTTTAGGCTATAATAGTTGTACTAAACATTGTTCATTTTATTAAATTAATGTTGAATGCTATTAACATCTTAAATAGAGATATTTTAATTCACTGCTTAGACAAAGATTTGTGAGTAAATATAACAAAATAAACAAGCAGATATGGCTAATTTATTTTTAAAAAGTGAAAATATACATAGCTTGCTAAACTGATGAAGTTTTACTTGAAGCTAAATAATTGTGCTGTAGTCCAGACTACACATTGTATAATGTAATCAGATGTTAATGATTAACAAATTTAAAAAAAAAAAAAAAAGACCCTTGCTATTGTTTCTAATAGTTTCAAAACCATAAAAAGTAAAAATGCAGAACATGTTGCTTGCTACGGAGCAACCGAACACAGAATCATTTGCAAGACCCTTTCAGAACAAGCATTTTCTGTAGGGGAAAGGGGACGGAATCAGTTCACAATGTACATATACTGCAAGCAGGAGAAGAAAAGAAATCTGAAAATTAAGTCAGAAATCCTTGGTTCTATATCCTGCCTGAAATGGAATTGCTATGTACCTAAAATCACATTCCTCCTACCTCTTGAGATACCATACACTATTTTGCAAAATTCAAACGATAAGCATGTTTTTCAATACTGACGTTCAAATAGGGTTATGAAAAAACCCATCTTAAAGCAAATAATGCATTCCCTAAGTTACTTTAACTTATCGAGGTACAAGATTTTACCATCTTTACTCAGATGGTAGTACCTGATGCCTAGGGACACGCCTTCTGAAGTCAACCAATCTCTGCTGAGTCTCTGTAACAGACCCAAAAAACATAACAGTTTTAATCAAATGTACTGCCCAGTGGACTATTTGCAGATGTTTCTGTAACCCAAAATAAAACCAGTCCGTGGTTTGAAAGGGGCTTTCAAAAAATGCCTCCCACAGATTACCTTAATTTACACAATAAAGTAATATCTCCTCCTGGCAGGAACAAAGCTTTTTTGGAGTCTCAGTATTGCTACTTGACTGTTTTGCAAAGAATACAAGACCTGAACAAGCAATGAGATTGCCATTTTCCCAAAATATGCCATTCTCACCAGCGTAAAGAAAAGTGAAGATCAATAATACTGAATATATAAGAAAATAGCTGACACTGCCTCCTCTTCCCAAAGGAATAAATGAGCATCATATTTTCAGGTTTTTTTCTCCAGACTTCAGTCCATCAAACAGAGATGTACAGCCTTCAATATCTAACCTTTTGAATAACAATAACAAATATATTTAAATAGATATTTAAATATATATTTTAAAATTGCAACAGCCTAAGTTGAAAAAGTTCTAAAATACAGAAGAGCTGAATAGCAAAAAACATGTTGTAAAGTATTATTTCTTTCTATTACACTGATGTTAATGGTAAAAATATTTTAATAATGCTTTTAATAATGCTGCTATTCAAATAGTATAGCTTTGACCTCAGTAATAATCCAGTAAGAAATTTCAGTTAATCATCCTAGCTATACTTTTCATGTGGTTTAAAGTATAGGGACACTAGTTCTACTCATACTTAAAAAATAATAATATTCTGTACTCATTCAAACACTGTAGTCAGTTTCCATCATTTTTCTTTTATTTAAGGTTTTTAAAACCACCTATTGATTATTTCACTTGACCAGGATCACTAAGTAGATTTATATCTATATTTATTTCAAATTATACATTCATGTGTAGCTGATAAGAAAAATGTGATTCAAGATCAAGTATCTAGAACAGATTACCCTGGAATTGTTTGCTGTTTTTATCAATAGACACAACAGTATTGTGAAATACTGTGAATGAATGACAGTGATAAAAGTCTCTACCATAAGAAGCAACAGAAGAACAGACTCTAATGAAGCAAACCAGTGGTGACATTCTGCAAATGTATCCTATCCATGTGAGCAAGTTCCTCTGCAGTAATCTAATGATACAGATATGCATTATAGGATCTGATTATAAAACAGTTTTTCAACAGAAAAAAAAAAATATCTGGGGAACCAATGAATCTCACTTTTATTTATTAACTCTATGACAATTTGAGTACAAACAGCTATGTTAATTTTATGTAATAATTCATCTTCTGTTAGATGATAACACATTTATTTATTTTTTGTCTTATTTAAAATTCCCATGTAAGAATTTTAAAAAGAAATTTAAAAAATCTTTGTTAATCCCATATGCAATAAACCAAAAAAGTTTGTTTTATCTTCATGGAAGACTTCTATGCAGATAAGAAAAATATTATTTCTCAAAATGAGACTGCTTTAGAAGATGACTAATAGTAGCATATCCTCTCAATCATTGGCACAAAAGTTGCAGATATATGAAATTTTAGCCTGGGAAGTCTGCCCTCAGTAAACACATTTAATGCATGGACATGGTCTTCTGTATGCTTACACTCATAGCCATCTGCTAGGACGGCACTGTTCCCATTCACAAGTTGATTGGAAATTTTCCTTAGAGTATTCATGGCAAACAACAGGAACAATAAGCCAAGTCTTTCCCCTTCTACCAGAATCTCTTTTTTTGCTGTTTATAAACCACTGACACAAATACTTCAGTTAGCACACTGGGAAAGTATGTTTCAGGAAGCAACATCTGAAAAGTAGAAAAACATGTAATGAGAAATAAAAGTCCTGCTACCAGTAAGTTTTGTTGTAGTGAGCACTGTCGGGAATAACAATAACTGCTTTTGGTGAGACGAGATATAAATAAGAAAGTATCAATATGATAGGGCACTCTCCACAAGTAAAATCCTATGGCAGAAAATAGCATTAGAAAATAAACTTTATTCTGGAGACGAGGGATATTCTCCAGAGAAAACAGCTGAGTATCAGTGCTTCCATAAATGAATATGCTATTATGAATTCCTTCATATCTGTGCAATTAACCTGAGATCAGCAAGCAGATTCCCAAACATTTTAGAAATGCAGGGTCTCAAACTGAGTAAATTAAAACTGAGGAAACCAAAATAAGCAGGAATCTGGTTGTGAACTTTTTGGTTACAATGTCCATGAACTAATAGGTCTGAATTCACTACTGAAGTTACATGGAGGGAAGTTATAGTTTCAGTGAGTATAGAGTAAAAAATGAAGTTTGCGGTAGAGCAATGTACCTTTCTTCCTTATATACAAAATTTCTATTTTCATCAAGGTGGACTATTTAATTCTGTAAGAGTATGTTGTTGACAAAAGTCCTGAACTATTTCCACTGCTTCTGCCTTGGTATCTTCCAGACAAAAACAGGCCATGAACTGAATTAGTGTAACAGTGATTAACTTATGAGAGGGAAAAACTGAGTCTTCTCTTTTTGGAAAGAATACAAGATAGGTTAAACTGCCTCTTGATAATGAACGTGTACATAACTGAGGGAAAACTAAATTATAAGGGCATAATGTTGGCTAGGAAAAAACATGAATAAACCCACTAAAATGGTTTTGGGGGAATCTGCTCTCCAAGCATTATCTGCTGACACACCATTTTCATTACCTAAAAATTCAAACTGCTGTTCAATACAGTTCCTACTTCATTGCATTTTATATTCAAAAGCCAAGCAACTTAATTCTCAGAGCATTGAGGAAGAAAGCATTACTAATGTTAATACTGTGACAGCTTACATAAATCACTTTCTGCTTCTGGGAGTCAAAAAAAGGACCTCATCAATGCTGGAGCACATCGGTATTTACTAAATGACTCTACACCACACAGCACTTTGTGAAGTGAACTACATCCATACAAATGAAAAACAAAAGGCCATAATTCTGATTTAGTACAGCTTTACTCTGGTTTGCTTTGGAATAAATGTCCAAACAAAAGTTATTACAGATCCCAGTCTTTACAATTTATATTTGCATTTTGGCTAGTAGCAAAAATGGAAGCAGGTAGAAGTGTTTCATACAGAGCAAAGACATGCAAGAAGGATGGGCTGCTTGCCTTACACGGTTTACAGAGGAAAAACTAAAAGGACCACTGACTTTACATGGTAATCTTTTAAAAATAATTTATGATAAATAATGTCAGAGCTAAGTACTCACATTTGTGACTATCTCAAATCCTACTGCTCAGGGTCAACATATTACCATAGAGTATCTCTTAAAGCATAGTACTAAGAACAGGGAAAAACAGCAATTCTAACATACATTTGGGAAAAACTAAGTATAGAGGGTTAATGAAAATATACTATGTTTGAAATTAGGTCACAGCATTAAAGCTGTTTGTTGCCTTCAAAAGGCAATCTCTGCAGAGAAAAAGAACCTGGACTCTGAAGAAAAGCAGATATCCAATGAGTTGTCCAAGAGGACTCTGGTTAGGAAATCTTCACACACAAGGGCTTGTACATGCAACCTGGATTGACTCTCTCTCTTAGTAAATCTCATCTTGTTTAAAAATATTTTGCATGAGGTATACACCCGTAACTAAAAAGCATGTCAACATAATGAAATAATCCTGGTACTTCTGTCCATTTGTTCTCTGTCCCATAACTAAAAGCTCACTTTCTGAGAACCAGAGCGCTTCATATTGAAAATCAGAAAAGTACACTAGACATATGTTGTAATTACTGTCCACAGAGCAAAGGCAGATTATTTCTTCAAATCTGCAGACAGTATTTAAACAATGGATTCTGCCAATTTACTTTATGAAAGCATAACATCTTAAATACATATATGTACATGACTAAATATTAATTATTTTCTTTTCCCAATGTTTAGACAAGGTTAAGCACATATCACAGTAAGTATTCTGAAACAATCTCTCAAAAATATTTTCAGCAATTTCATAACTAGGTACAATTTAGGGGTCCATCAAGGGATACTTAATTGTTTTTAAATAATGAGTTAATCAAAGTCTGCACATAATTAATAATGAACAAAATCTGCAATTAGTCCGCTGTCTCCCATTAGTCTGCACTGTCCTGATATTTATCATCTGTTTATGCAAAAATGATGTGGAAAACCTTAGAAAGGTACAGAATTTTACAATGATTCCTTGTGCTATGTACTCCTTTAGAAGCAATAAACATTGCAAAAAGATCCAGAAGTCTCGCTCTCTCACTCTTTCTGCTCAACTCTGACAAAGAAGTAGGAAAATATTAAAATAAGATCAAAGCTTAGTTTAGTCAATTAAATAAGCAGATCTCTCAGACCTAGTTGCACAGAAAAAAAGTGGAAGCCACCCCTTTTATTTTTAAGATATTATGGGGGTAATGGGATACTGCCCATTCAATAGTAGGTCAGTGATTTGAGCAGTCAGTTAAAATGAGAGCAACCTGGTTCAGTTCCATGCTTCTTGTCTGACTCCTCCTGATGTCCCAAGAGACCCACCCCTGGATCAGCAGTCGCACCTTGTGCCGTGAGGGGAAATTGTGGCCCATCTTTGCATGAAATTCTGTTAAATTCTGCCCAGAACACAAAGACTCACAGGGCCAGAGAACATGAAAGAGTGAGGACGAAATGAAAAATATACTGACTTATAGTCTGGGGTAATAAACTGAATTTCATCTTTCTGTAAATTTTTCAAAAAACTTGTTTCCCAGGTTATTAAGGGAAAGTGGGATCCAAAGGGACAGTCATTCCTTAGAAATTTAAAAAAACTACAGTAACAGATTTTGTACCTTATTCACCTGCTTTGCCGCTCTGTTTTTCTAACTGCTGTAATTTCTCTGACTGTTGAAATTTGCGCAGTCCTTGTGTGGACTCCTGGGGCACACAAAAAGGATAGGCTTATTTTAACCAGATTTCAGACACGCTTACCTGATATTTGTACACACACAAAACCCCCCCTCCAAATGCCACACACCACAAAAAGTGCAGAAAACCCCCTGATATTCCTCTTCTCTTGAATATGCATTCTAACAGGAGCATTCAATTTTTAATCTCACAGAAAAAAACCCCAGAAATCTGCCTGCTGCCCTCTTACTGAACAGACACTATAGTTACCATCTTTAATAAGCACACAGACTCCTGTTAATCCATTTCTAACAACCGTTTAAAAATATAGAGGATTCTTCACAGTCCTGTAGGAATACACAGTTCTAGACAGATTTTTTTGTCAGTAAAAACATAAGGAATATTTTAAATAATCAAAGGCAAACTTCATCTGAAATGCATTGTTCTGCCACTCCCAACACACATTACAAATCAATATTCATTCTATGCGTTTTTCCTGGCACATCCTCTGCACAGTGTTCAAACAATTTTTAATGAATCCTGCACTCTATACTCATTCACTATGGCTTTCTTAGTATTTCCAGAAAGGACCACAAGAAAGAAAATTGCAGCAGACAAAAACATAAGGTGTTTTAGGATAAGTTACTTTCACAAAAGTAATTTCAATTATTACTAACAGTCTGTGCCAATGCTGCTCTGTAGGCTTCTGTTGTGGTTTAACACCAGCCAGCAACTAAACACCACACAGCTGCTCACTCACTCCTCCTGCAGCGGGATGGGGGAGAGAATCGGAATAGTAAAAGTGAGAAAACTCGTGGGTTGAGATAAAGACAATTTAATAGGGAAAGCAAAAGCCACACATGCAAGCTAAGCGAAGCAAGGAATTCATTCACTACTTCCCATTGGCAGGCAGGTGTTCAGCCATCTCCAGGAAAGCAGGGCTCCATCACGCATAACGGTTACATGGGAAGACAAACTCCATAACTGCGAATGTCCCCCCATTCCTTCTTCTTCCCCCAGCTTTTTATTGCTGAGCATGCTGCCATACGATATGGAATATCCCTTTGGTCAGTTAGAGTCAGCTGTCCTGGCTGTGCCCCCTCCCAGCTTATGCACCTGGCAGAGCATGGGAAGCTGAAAAGTCCTTGACTAGTATAAACATTAATTGGCAACAACTAAAACATCAGTGTGTTATCGACATTATTCTCATACTAAATTCAAAACACAGCACTCTATTAGCTACTAGGAAGAAGATTAACTCTATCGCAGCCAAAACCAGGACAGTTTCAAAGAGTACTTGTAAGAGGAAAGACAACGTTTTTCCCACTGTCAGCAACTGCAGTTGTGCAGGAATTAGCTGATATGAACCACCATAGAGATGAAAACAACATTTATACTGGGAGTGCAAAGAAAATGAGATGATCTGTTACCTACATTAGTTGAATTATATTTTCATCGGCCTCACTGAATATTAATCACCCACACAGTTTGTCTTCACATTGCAACCAAAATCTTCTCCAGTTCTCATAGCATGTCTACCTCAAATCCCTTTCCTTTTACATCTATTTAGAATTGTATAACCTGAATCAAGATGTTTAATTCTAAACACACGAGTCATTCCAAAGGAAAAAGGAATGATATGACAACACTAAGAGTATACTGTAGTATTTATTATTGTAATTTACCATTCAAACAATCCTTTCATATTAGATTTCTACAGGAAAACTTAAACTCCAAGCATAAAAGTGTCTTCCTAAATACAAAGTTTTTATTTTTTCTGCTTAATTAAAAAAAGCAAACAACACTAAACAAACAAGCCAACCCTTAATCTAAACAGCTTGTCCTTAGTGGTCAAATCTAATGTTTGCAATACCTGAATAGTGCACCTTACAACTGGGAAATTCGATGGTGTTTACATTTTTTTTAGTAATTTACAAATAGTGAAAGAAAATTTCACTATGCAATTTTTTATTTCTATAGGTTTATAACTGGTAGAAATTAGTATCTTTTTCAGTCCTTTTATAAAATGGTTGTTATTTGGCAAAATCTGAAATTGTACTTAATTATTTCTCAGCATGATTCTTAGGAAAGTGGTAAAACTTCACAGACTGCAAGCATAAGAGATGCTACCTACCACTCCTGCAGAAGAGACGATATCCAAAAACCACAGCATTGGCCCAGATGCTGATCAGAAACTATGTTCTGTTAAGACCACTTCTTTTAATAGACTGAAAAAGAGGTTAGCTGCATGTATTTCTTCAAAGTTGAAATACATTTCTATAAGCCACTTTTCTTCATAAGCTCATTTGCTGATTGTATTTTGTAAAATCAACTGATCAGGTTGGGAAAGTACCCGGATCTTCCAGATTATCATCAGAAAGTAACATAACAGAAAATCTCCTCTGCCTGCACCACTTTAAAGCTAACTGATTTTCCAGTCTAGGAATTAATTGTCTTCTATCACTGTTATATTTAAATGATGTATACTTATGCTTTCCTAATCTTTAATCACAAATTATTCAATTAAGTCTTAGCACATCATGTTTCTTTAAAACTCCTACATTTTTAAAGATACATATTCATTTCTAGACATATGCCTCTTCACCTTATTTGTTTTTTCAGATATAACAAGGTGCCAGTTTCTAATGTAGCTCTCTGTTACACTCCTGTAACAAATTTAATTGAAACCCCATGTTACAAATGCTTCCACCTATTCGCAATTCACACATGTTTTTTTCTTAGTGCATCTTGAATTTTAGACTTTACTTTTTTTCAGGATGCAGCAGAGCTGCTGGGCTACACCCTAGTTCATGTCAGTACCTCTTAGGGAATCTTAAACTGTCCTGAATCAGGAGATGATCATTCCCTGCCACAGCGAAGTCTTCTTATACCATAAAGCCCCTATAGCTGTGCCTCAACCAACTCATCCTTCCTGTTCAGGGGAGGTCCTTCAAACAAAGGTGATAGAACATGTCCTAAAACCTGTACTTAAAACATACTTAAAAACTGTTAAAAAACTGCTGTACTGCTTGTCATCTTACTCTGCTGTGCCTGGGAACATTTTGATAACAGCAATGGCCTTGCGCCTGGGCTGGCAGATGGCCAGGGCATCGCTGCTGTTTCTGTGCTGCTGTACTGGACAGGCTGGAACTCCAGTGTGAACTCAAGTCAAAAGGACTGTGACCTGTGGATGAAGCCACATGGGAGCAGAACACCCCAAAGCGTCTGTGGCCATGGATAAGTCCATGCCAAAGCAGATACAACTCTAAGCGTCTGTGGCTGTGGTTATGTCTGTGCCACAGCAGGTGTACCTCTGAAGGGATTATGGCCCAAGGATAAGCCCACACTGGAGAAGGTACACCTTGAAGCATCTGTGGCTGTGGATAAGTCCATGCTGCAGCAGGCACACCTTGATGCATCAGTGGCTGTGCATGAGCTCATGCTGGAGCACCTCAAGCATGTGGCCATGGATAACGCCATGCTGGAGCAGGTTTACTTCTGAAGGTATGGTGGCTGTGGGTAAGGCCACACTGGAGCAGGTATATCTCTGAAGGCATTGTGGCCCGTGGAAAAGGCCACGCTGGAACAGGTGCACCTCAAAGTGACTCTGGCTGTGGATAAGTCTGTGCTGCAGCAAATATACCCCTGGAGGGACCATGGCTCATAGATAAGGCTCCACTTGGAGCAGGTACACCCCTAAGGAACTGCAGTCTGTGGATAAGTTCAAGCCAGAGCAGGGGCAAGGGGAGGAGTTCATTGCAATGTTAAACCCGATGGTCTAGTCCAAAGGGACCAGGCATGGAAACTGTAATGGAAATAACTTTATTTGATACCTTAAATTGTTGTAACCCAGGATTTGAGTTGTATGTTATGGGAATTACTGTAGCAGGAACCCCTTGTTGCTAGCCAGGCTAGGAGCAAGGGGAGGAGTTCACTGCAATGTTAAACTGTATAACCTGGCGCAAAGGGACCAGGGGTGGAGACTGTAATGGAAATACCTTTAAATTGTTGTAACCCAGGATTTGAGTTGCATCTTTTAGGAATTACTATAGCCAGAACCACCTGAACGAGTGGAGGACAAACTTTACAAGAAGCAGTGCAAATGCAGCAGTGACCTGACCTGAGCTGGCTTTGGTCCCCAATAACTCCAAGCAACACACCACCTCTTCTGTCCTGAGTGACCACCACCACAGATGGAGCCCAAAGTCATGGACTGAATGAACTCAGTGGACATTTTGTGGACATTTATGGACATTTTACAGACATTTCACAGGGGAGGTCCATAGACTAAGGGAATGATATCTGGGTATTATAGCAAAGGATGGGAAGGGGGGTGGTGGGTAATGAGAATGTATTGGATAAAATGGTATGGAATAAGCGGTGGAGAATATGCTGATTTTGGCTGGGATAGAGTTAATTTTCTTTATAGGAGCTAGTATGGGCCTATGTTTTGGATTTGTGCTGAAAACACTGTTGACAACACAGGGATGTTTTAGTTGTTGCTAAGTAGTGCGTATACTAAATAAAGGACTTTCCAGCTTCGCTTTTCTTTCTTCTTCCCCCAGCTTTCTATGCTGAGCATAACATCATATGGTATGGAATATCCCTTTGGTCAGTTGGGGTCAGCTGCCCCAGCTGTGTCCCCTCCCAACTTCTTGTCACCTTCAGCCTACTCGCTGGTGGGGTGATGTGAGAAGCAGAAAAGGCTTTGACTCTGTGTAAGCACTGCTCAGCAATAACTAAAACATCCCTGTATTACCAACACTGTTTCCAGCAAAAATCCAAAGCATAGCCCCATACTAGCTACTATGAAGAAAATTAACTCTATCCCAGCCAAACCCACCACAAATCTTTTACTTATGGACAAGCATGTTTTCAGTAAAACAGCAAATATTTGTAAGGGATAGGTTATTTATTTTTCCTAAAAGCACAGATGATAGGTATTTACTGAGCATGTACAACCCACTCTCAGTTCACTGGACAGTACCAGGTCCATCAAATTCAGTCCTAAATGCAATAATGCCAATAGAAATTTTAACACCAACTCTGATAGAAGTAGTTTTGTTCCTTTCATGCCTAGCAATCCAAGGTCCTGAAATCAATTTTTCTTCTTTTCTTCTAAGTAAAAAAAGAAAATATGAACCAAGAATAAAATAGTAGTATCAATGAGATAGTGAAAAACTGTTGTTGAATGTTCAGGCAATTATATTACATAAAACTATAAATGAAAATGAAACTGCTAAGACAACATGAAAACTTACACTGATTACTTATCATTTACTTCATTACTTAATGAATCTACTACCTGCTTAAACATACTTTCAGATTGCATAGCATGCCATAATAAAAGTGATCAAGGTCTGATTTGTTCAGTAACAAAGTATGTGAAAGAAAGTCAGCTAAATCTTATCATAGCAAAGCATGTCTTCTGCTGACATAAAAGGGAGCTGCACAGCTAAAGCTCTTCAAAAGCTTTGAAAATGTACACCACTGTAATAGTCCTCAAAAAGATAATGAATTTGTGAATGTGTCATCTGATGAGTCCTTTATAAATGAATGCCTTTATTCCACCTCTCCGTGTTACACTTTCACCTACTCAATGATATCATGCACAGTGTCATACCACTGAAGCAGCAATGTCTTCAGCTGTGGCTCACTGGCATCAATCACTCTCTTGCTTTTTTAGGACACCAGATAAAAACCTGTCTTTGTTCCCTATAAGAGCTTTTTTTGCTTTTATGTTAATATGATAAAAGAAAATACAGAAGCAAACCAAAATTATTCAACAGTTAAGTGTTGAAAAAAATTCATTACGTTCAATGACATTGAAAAAACACCTGTATCATTCCCACACTTAAAATGTTCTTCTCCTCTAACTCAGTAGTACATACCTGACACAATGCACACTGCAGTTACTTAGATGTAGTATCAACAAAAAGACACTCATTATTTATGTTAACTTTATCAGGCTACAAGCAGGTGTATAACTTAATATGTTGCCTTCCTGTATATGCTTGAAGACATGGCACATGTGATCATCTCACCTAACCTTTAGAATGACACAGATGTGCACTCTCATAAAGTAATTTCTGCACTTGTAAATTCCATTAACTTGTTATGAAACCATAAAAAATATTTTAACTTATAAAGATATATACATTCAGACTTCATTTAAAAGCTTAGAAGGATATAAAATCCCAAACAACCCAAATTAGCAAATTTCTACAGCTACTCTCACCCTGGGTTAGATAGCTCATCTGATAAAAAACTTCATTTTTCTTTCTTTGATTTCTAATACTTGATTACTGTTTTAGTTTTCATTGAGTTTAAGCCTAATTTTGCTTTCCAAATTTAGGTTAGATATTTCCTTCTTCTATGAGAGGTCACTGAATTAAATATTTGAATATCACCATCCTTCCCACCAATTCAATCAGTTCAATCAAGATCTATTTTTGTTAGGTTTAAATTAATAAAACAGCATTAAACATGAGGACATAATTCTCACTCTGTTATTTTATATGTTAAACAGTAATGAATGACATGATCAAGTTGAGCTATCAAATTCTAAAATAAAGAATCTTGGCACTTGTTCCCTATAGAGAAATATATCTTTATGTTTAATATTGCTGAGTGGTGAATTTAGATTATCTTATTGGACTGACTCATTAGAAAAGTTTTCCACCACTAAAGCTGTAATTTCTATTTCACCGAATAACAAATAAATAAGCATTTCTAGTTTTCATGGACTGTGATTCTTTAAGAACAGAAGAATATTTTGTAAACAGATCCAAATACATATTTTTGAGGACAGTTCAAATATTGCAACTCAGACTGAGGTAACTGTCAAATAACTAATTATTTTTTTATTGAAAATTAAAATAACATTTATATATTATGGGGGAAAAAACCAAAATCACTATGTTTTGGTGAGAAGTGACCTAGACCTTGCATCAATTCTCTAATCTCCACCAGCATCATTTTTAAAAGGTTAAATCTGTTTTCTGAGCAGAATCTGTAAGTACCATTCAAATGTTACAGCTAGCTTCCACTCATTTTGCAGTTTTGCAGGGTTTTTTTTTCTTATAATTTCCCTACTTCAAATCATAAACTTCTTGCTTTCCCATCAGCCCAGTTTTCTTCTTTAGGTTTAGAAACAAAGCAAAAGAATAAGAATGAAAAAAATTATTATGCCCAACAACGGGTATAGCAAGACCACAAGAGCATCTGCTTTAAATGAGTGCCTTACAATTTTCCTAAAGGAATTAAAAAAACTAAAGGCGATATTCGTATGAAGAACCAAGTATGTAAAATAGTAACACAAATGAGACAATCTGAAAATCAAACAGGTGGATAATAATAGAACCTAGCTGTTCAGGTACCATTTAACTGGATTTACTAACTCTAGCAACTGATTGCCAAATACCATTCCTGACCACCTCTATCAGGCTAATGGAGCAATATATTTATTACTTATAAAAGCACTTATAAACGCTGACTTAAATGTGTTACAGTCTTTAAAGGAGCACCAGACATTAGAGAAAAATGCTTTTATAGAAAAGAAAGTTAAAATAATGGTGAAGTAATTTTAAAAAATGTTATTTACCTAAGACAACCTCAACACTTCATTTGAGGTGAATGAAAAATATGAAAATAAGAGAAGATACTTACTAGTTGATGATGAACCAAGAGCTTAGAAATATGTTTTCTGTCAGTCTTGCTAGTCTCCACTGAAGATATCAGAAGCTGCTGACAATTCAGCAGCTTTCACTGAAACAGAACAACAAACTTATGAATATGTTGAGATAATAATGTTTTTCTCTGCATGATATTTAGGTAAACAGCAAAGAGCATAGGCATTGGACTGTCAATGCAATGGGATATGAAGACATTAAGATGTTTATCCTGGCAAATCTGTAAAGTCAGTACTAGAGTAATGTATGAATTTTTATTTTTAAGGAGCTGTTCAAAATTGGAACTCTAATTGGAATAATTAAATGTACAGCAATGGTATTTTCAAGGCTTGTAACTACCTTGGGAGTAATTTGTGATTTCGTATCTCATGCTAAATTTAGGAAAATGAGCTAATTTGAAAACCTTTTCATTTTATAACAGATGAACTACTGCCATAGAGAAATAAGGAAGTATTGATTCTGAAATAAACTTTTCAGAACACATTAAAAATACTCAAAAACCAAAAATAATCTAGTCCTGATCTTACACAAATTTAAAACTAAATTTGTTTTAGAGAATACTTCATTTATAGACATAAATTACTTACCAGCCATTCTCAAATATGCAATATATTGACACAACCTCATGAAATGTTTTGACTTTTCAAAGCTGTTGTCACCTAACTAATCTCACCGTTAATGAACCTAATAAACATGAATAAGTCAACTAATAAAAAGTTCAATAAAGATATATTAGACCACTAAGAAACATTTTTTGCATTATTCTTGTAAGCACCCTTTCAGAAAATCCAATGACACACATGCAGATTGCTAATTAATCTGAAACCATAAAAAGAATTTAGGTATACCGTGTGACCAAATAAACTCACCTATTTGATATTATCTTTTTACTTGATTAGCTTTAGTGTCTATAGATCTATGACACTGGAACAATATGCCATATATGGAAGACTAATGAGTTAAAAAAGAGCACACGAGAAAGATTGTCACTTAGTGTACTGTAAATTCTACCCCTAAAATATAGTTGTATTTGAACTTCATTTACAAAGAAGCTTTGTTAGCTTTCTTAAATGCACTGTTCACTTTAAACTACTCATGAATCGTTCCTAATAAGAAACATGAAAACCACAAGCAAGCTTAGACCTCTGTTCCATACTCAAGTGTTTTCTTTTTCCCTACAAGATATCATCTCTCAAGTCAAGGAGCCTTCTTGCTTTTGACAGGAAAGTCCTCAAATATACCCCAAAGTCCTTGAACAAGTGTTTGGGTCAAGGTATTAGCAGGAGTTGCAGAAATGTCTCCACAATTGTATCATTTTTAATGCTCCCTGTTTGCCTCCTTGTAATATAATTTGTAAGTATCAGACATCTCTAGTCACCCCAGAGAAACTACAAACAGTAATAGGTAGATTTTATTGAAAACAATAACAAAAAAAACAGGACTACAGATGTTGCACAGTGTAAGCCAATTACAGATAAAATGTCAACTGCCCTAGAACCAGACTGCTGATTCTTAGTTAGCATCTGGGATGTGTCATCAATGAACTGACTTTTTGTGCATAAGCCTGTAATACTCTTCCATATAACAGAAACAGTTTTGTGGAATGTACCCTTTAAAAATATTATAAGGTTCACAGTCATGCCTGTTCTGTTTTCATATGATTCTTCAGAATCAGGAAATTTCTTCATTGCTAAATTCTCTGGTTTCATCTTTGCTAACTTTTTCTGGGTCACTTCCACTGATCTCACCCTTAACAATTCTCCTACAGTCACAGAGCAAGAGGATAGATTTGCTTTTAATATCCTACTGGGATAATTGGTCTCTGGCTAGTCTTAGAGAAACTGTCATTGATAGCTTTATGAATTATACTTCCAGTAGGAAAGACAGCAGTGTTGTTCTTTGTATGCATGATCCTGATGCATTTCTTCCTAGTATTAAGGATCTGGTTATACACTGAAATAGGTAGAAGTCTTTATTGTTATTGTTGTTGTTGTTGTTGTTGTTATTATTATTATTATTATTATTATTGCCATACTAATCCTCAATTGCTGTTGTCATTGTTAATTCATTCTGTCACCTTTTCTACTTCTGGTTTCAGAGCTTGTTTCCTCTGAGCTACAGGATTCACATTCAGTGGAACACAAAACAATACATTAAGCCATTGTATTTTTTTATTATTTATTTCTGTTGGTGTATTTTCTTAAGACCTCAAATTTGCCCAGGATTTTTTCTTACTCCTATACACTATTTCTTGGAAATGCAAGATCCAACTTTTCTTCTCTATGCAATGTATAATTAATTACCTGATATTAGACTGGTTGTGATCTGTAAGAGCTCAAATTTTTCCGGTCTTGCAAGTGTTCAGCTCTATAGCATAAAAAATAGGCCAAACATGGATAATAAATTCTGACAAGTATCATCATAGAGAAAAGGTGTCAGTACATGAGAATTTACAGAGTTTTGGTTGAAAGGGCAAATGGACATTAGTGGTCAGCCACTATCTTCTTTTAGACAGACATTCAGAGCCAGGAAATGTGGGTGAGATTGGCTAAATATAGGTATCTAATGACATCCACATGGGACAGTTGGGTATAAAACTAGATTCTACAGTAGACCTTCTGAAGCAGTCTTCTGGCCATGGGTAAATATCACAGGACATCTAACATGATATTAAGGCTGCTAAATCCCACTCAACTATGCTGTGATGTTTTCAAACTAGATTTGTGTACAGGCAGCTAAAATATGAAAACCTTTCATTAGCATGCATCAGTTGAGATCAGTCCCGAGTATGCTAAAATAGTGAAATGAAATCACTAGAAGAGAATCTGTCCTCTTCAGGGGATGGCTCTAGAAGGTGGAGTATAACCAGACTGTCTAGAGGGGATTCAGAAATGGCAGTGAAATGCTTGAACAGAAGAACTTCCTGAAAAAAAAAACCCAGGAGATATCAGCATAGCAAGCTTGCTTTCCCAGATTGATCTCCCCTTGGTCACTCAACTGAATAATATGCTTGGCCCTACAGCCAGCTCTGGACTCTGCCTGTCCAACCTCCCACCCTGGCGAAGAATACAGATCTCCAACTTTAGGGTGCGAGTGCCCTTGCCTTTTAGAGAGTACGGCACACAACAAGATTATCTTAGATATATCAGATTTCAGTAAAGTATACAAAACAACTGATGGCCTGAGAGAATGTGTGCAATCATAGACTTTGTAACTACTCCCTCTTCATTTGCTTTGAAGTAATACATATTGGAAGATATTTTTGCTCCTCGACTTCTTAATCTTAAAGGGAGTACCTAACTCCAGAGAAGACAGCTTAATTACAGAGAACACACATTCCAGGATTGTTTAACGTTATTCACGAGGTAACTGAGATTAATAGTACAGGACACACAATAGATTTTTTTATTCCACAAAAAACCTACCAGACTTTCAAAGAAAAAATACCTCCAATCTTACCTCTCACAACTCTCGTCATCTCGCAAACTTACCCATCAAGCAACACAACATGATGTATTCCAAAATTCCAAAAAGCCAAGGTCAGAAGCAAATTATACTATTTGTGGTAGCAAATTCCATTTCTACCCATAAGCTTTATTTACCTTTAGTAATTTTCACCTCTAACCATGTAGCCCTGCGATGCAGTGCTGCCATTGTTATTAACGTGCCATAACCTCTCCACAGAGGCTGTGAAGTCTCCATCCCTAAAAGTTTTCAATACCCAAGTCTTGAAGGACAAAGCCCTCAGCCATCTGCTGTCAAACAAGTGCTTTGAGAAACAGATTGGACTACATGACCTCCAAATTCCATTGATATTAATACAAATAAAATGTACACATAGACCAGACCACATATTGTCTCTTTTTTGTCCTTATTTCCTTATTAGGGATAATAATAAAAACATAAATGTATTCCTTTTTCTTGTTTTATGAAACATTATGGCTGCATTCTTGATTCCATGAAACTGAATGGGAAAACTCCCAGTGACTTCGATGTGGAGGGTTTTTATCCTTTATGTATTGGGCAAAGTCTAGTGGTTACCAAGCACAAGTGGAAGTCAGGAATCTTGAGTTTTGATCACATGCGTTCATGTGACTGCCACTGTGATTTTGAGCAAATGCTTCCATATGCACTAAAGTGTGTAAACACAGGCCTACACTGAAGCATGTGGGTGCCTACCATAGGAGGGACTGCTAACATGCTCAGCATAGCTATGGGGTGAACTTAGTTTCAGCAGCAGATGATTCAGAAGTTTAATGTTTAAATAGAGGTTCCTATTAGGGGATTTGACTAGGAAGCAGAGGTGTCACCTTGTGAGTAATATCACAAAATATTTCAAATGCTTCTGGTCTCAATTCTGTATCACATGTGAAACTGAAAAAGTCGTCAAGGACAAAAAAAAAGGTAGACAGCTACATCTACTAATGCTTTACTAGGGCTTTCATTTCTACTGTCTCAAAAATGAGTCATCTATTAAATCAACATTAGAACTCAAACCTCATTTAGAGGTCTTTCTTTCATAGCTGAGAACTGAATAGGTCAGAATATAAGCTTCTCTATCTGCGGGGCCTGTGAAGGAATTCTCAGTTTCTAGCATTAACAATTTGTACAAAGCACCTACTGCCATCTTTCAAACCTTCAGTGTCAAAGGTTTACTAAAGCAAAAACTCTCTATAACAGATTTCTACATTCATTACCTTTTCATTCTCCTTCAAGATAATTCTTTTATGTGGGCAATACTGTCTACTTGACATCTTAAATAGTGCAGAAATGGTGCAGTGGAGAGTGTTAGCCAGCTCAACAATCAGAACAGGACAAAGCAGGAGTGCTCAGGAAGCTTGCTGGAATATCTGGATTGATTTTTTGTTTGTTTTTAAAAGACTTATAAGAACAGAGAAAGATTACTGAGGGAGAGAAAAAGTGACCCTAAAAATGGAGAAAATGGCAAAAGTTGGAGCAGAAGCTGCCTACATCTCCAACGTATACATTCTGCTTCAGTGGATACCGGATGAAAATTATTTAGGAATGGAATTGAGCCTGATTGAGCCTACATACCAGATATGATTACATCAATCTTATCATGAGAGTATTTCAGATGGGGATCTGAGAACTGAGAAGAGAGGAAAGAATTGTCCCTAAAAGGTGGGGAAAAAAAATCCAACACAGGACAAGGATGATATCCAAGAAACTGTAAAAGAACAGCCCATATGATCATTTAGACACACTCAGAAGGGAGATCTCCTCAGATTCACAGCAGCTCCAGAAAAAGCAAGTCCTGTTTAAAAAGTAGCAATGGGACAATCTACACAATAAATCCAGACAGCAGAAGGGGATGTGCTCTACTAGGAATGTGTAAAAATAATTTTAAAAAAAATTTAAAAAAGGTCTAGGACTCCTATAAATTGTAAGTGTATTAAGCAGGGAAAAATTAATAAAAGACTACCTTAAGCTGGAATAGAAGCACAATAAAATGGTACAACCAACAACAGTATCTTAATATTTGTTATACTGTGATAGCATAATCACAAAATGTACAAGCATTTTGCATAAGTGACTAATGTGACCAACAAAGGGAAATCAGAGATAAACGTGTGAGCCAGCCAAGTGACAGAATTTGCAAGATAAAGAACTAAGAAGCAGCTAAGAACAAGAGTGCAAATAGGCAAGACATCCTGCCAAACACTTATGAGGAATGACTGGCAAAACCAAAACCAAGATAAGCAGCACAAGGAGCAGCTGAGATCTCCTTTGGAGGGGGGACATGACAAGTAGCATAAAAACATCAGGCATAAAGAGGAAAGAAGGAGAAGACAGACAAGAAGCTGGCTTGAGTTGAGGCTTCTCAAAAACCTCTCAGGCCTGCTCACCTTGACTAACACCATTAAGCACTGTAGCCATTAGCTCTGTGCTATTCTATATTCACAGTTGATTTACCTTATGACTTCTAAAGATTATTTTGTGCCTGCAGTATTAATGATTAATAATACATAAGAAATAACCATTGGCACAAAGACTGTCATCATTGAATGAATTTGGTAAAGTTTTATTTTAAAAAATTTAAACTGTGTTCTAAACACTCTTAGCACAGCAATCTCTATTTACCTAAATGATATATATATACATATGTATGTAAATATATTCAGTTAAATAATACAAACAGTTCTGAGTCATAAGAAAATGGATTCTTAAAGGAGCAGAGAAAATTCCTCCACTTTTCCTAACAAAACACAGAAATCAAAGATCAATACACTTACCTAAAGAGGCAGCTAATATAAATAAAAGGTGAACTTTGGTGGAATTCTAGTACTTTCTAGAAAAATGAGGCACACAATATAATAAACAAAGTGAAATAGCGTCTTGGGAAGAATACCTAAAATTAATTGACCAACAGAAAGCAATCACCAGAAGAGGACTTTTTCAGACACAGATTCCACCAGAGACTGAGACAAGTATGAGTAGTGAGAACATTAAATCAACAAATAAGGATAAATTTTTTTCCAGAGTCTGAAATGATCTGAATATCTAGTTTTAATCACTAGAAGCCAAAAGGCAGTGTAAGAAGCTTAATGGGAAAAGTAACGGATCTAGAACTGGATTAATTGCCAGGACTGAGGGAGAAAGTACAAATACTGAAAGAAGGGTTTAGGTCACTGGTACACTTAGGAAAAGTGTTGAAGTGAATCTCTGTAAGAAAAAAGATACTGGCAACAGAAATAACTAAAGAGTTGTTTAAACCAGCAGCTTAGACAACACACAAGGGGGAAAAAAAGAGGAGAAAAAAAAGCAAGAATAACAATAAAAAACAAGGTGAAATGGTAATGTTACTACTACACAGTTTTTGAATCATAAATACCTTAAGGAAAGGAAGAATAAAGGTAAATAATGATTATAAAAATAAGAACAGATATATGGATATATGGATTATAAGAATAAGAACAGGTCATATGGACAGAAGAGTCCAAGTGAGTCAAAATAACTTCAGAAGAAAAAAAGGGGGGAGGGGGGAGACATTTTACAGGCGGATGAATTCTTGAAACCCTCCCTGGCAAACTTTTGCATTGGATCAATGAGCACTCTCCCCACACCTCCCTCCTCATAGTGCAGGAGGTAGCACAGCCCCACACAGATGCAGCCACTTGTTCTGGAGTCTGGAACAGCTGCGCAGTGCAAGCCTGCCAAAGCAAGTAGGGCCCAAGCACTGGGCCCAGCACTAATTAGCTTACTAAGATAGCTTTCATGGCTACACTAAACTGTAGGCTTTCATGGTTACACTAAAAATCAACACACATATTAGAAACATTTCTGGTAAGTGAATATTAACCTTTCCCAGGAAATGTCATTTCCTGAAGTACGTCACTGCACAAATGGTAACAATTAGGATGAAGCACCTCTGTCTCCAAAAACATCAGCGAACATTTTATTTACCTGGAAGTCACTGAATCGATAGGAAATTATTTCATAAATGGTTTTGATAAGGACACTGAAGAAGACCTGATTATGGAAAATAATTCCACAGCTGTCTTGAGAGATTGAAGGGCCTAACATTCCCAGGGACATAAACCCAATCTCTAAGTCAAACATCCTTACATCTCAAGCAACAACTATGTACTTGTGGAGAAAGACACTAAATGAATTAAAGCTTAACTGCATAAGTAATCTGAAAAAATGCATTTCTGGCATCAGAAACTATAGGTCTAACACAAACATTATCAAAACCAGAGATAAGTTTTGCAACTAAAATAAAAACAAATGTTCTTCATCCAGAAAGAATCAGAGAAAAAACTGGAGGTTTATCAATGACAGCAGAGCAGAAATTAAAAGCCATCTATGTGTTCCCAAAACTAGATTGCACCTTGTCTGTTTGAATACAATTAATGAAGCTGACAACAGGGCGACATGAGTAACAGGAATCAGCAGGAACTACCATTTTCAAGATTAAAAGAGTACTAAAATTATCAAGGCTCTCCTATTTCTATTCCAGAATTCTGAAATAAATAGTATACTATTTGATATAGTTTTGATATAAGACATCAAAAGTAGATGTGTTATTTTATTTATTCAGTTTATTGTGTTATTTTATCCTGATAGCTTTCTTTGATAACACAATTGATTTTTTAAGTGGAAAAAATACAGTTGGTCTCATCTATCTAGGTTTTGGTGATTCCTGTGATGCAATACGGCATGAGAAATTGTTACTTAAATAGGAGGATATGTGAATTAGTGCAAGAATTTTAAAATGAGTAAGGAACAGGTAAAAGAAGAGAATAATGGGTTAGTGGTGAAAATTAAGGTTAGAGAAAAAATCCTACTAGAGCACCTCAAGGACTTCTATTGGGATTTGTATTTTTCATTAACCTTGTCTCAAAATGCAGGACTCTTTTAATGAAAAATGCAAATGACATATTTAGGAGTTACTGTCAGAGGACTGGAATATCATACCTGGAGATCTGTACAACCTTGAAGATATTAGACTGCTGTCTACTACAGACTTTCTAGTTCCTTCCATTGTTTTATCTTCATCTTGACATTCTTGCATGAGAACAAACAAACCCCCCCCAACAACTGGCTTACAACCCTTCCACAATTCCTATCTCCAGTTTTGCCATATATCCCCAAGAGGTTACTCGCATTTCATAGTATCTATATAACAGAACCCATGCTGTTCTTTGTCCAGCAATGAAATGTCTCCAGAATTATGACACTTAATCTACAATGCTACACAGACTACACAGGTACCTAGATAGGTATCGTGACAGGTACATTTTCTTGGGAAGATCTGTCAACAGCATTTTTTACTTCATTTGGCATGCCCTTACAACACAAAATGAACTTGAAAAAAAAACTTCAAAAAGGATGCTATACAAGCATGACATCACTCTTTTATTAAATGTCTTTTGTTGTTGCAGGATTAAGTTACTTGGGACAACCAAACATTTGGTCTCTCTTGATGCTTTTATTTCAATATGGCAGTGAAATATTTCTGCTAAAACTGCCAGTTATGAGTAACAGCAAATCAAGCTCATGATTAATTTTCATTACCAGATTATTTAGCTGCGTGCTACAGAAAATTGCACTTAATTTTCTATCTAAAATCAATATTCATCTCAACTAGAAAGGAACAGCAATAAACACCTGCAAAATTTGCTCAAGGACAAATAAGGCAAATGTTGAATGTGGTGAATATTTGCCTATGAAACTTATTTATTTTAAAATGTTTCAGACTTAAACTTGTATCAGAAAGCTGTATCAGTATATCTTAGTAGCAAAGACATTCCCTGAGCAAGTACAGAAGTGCTGCCTTAAAAATCTAACACCATTTGTTTTGTTTACAGTTCTTGGTCATAGTCACTAAAACTGTAATACAAAGACTTTCAGTAGCCAACAAATGTGCATGATCTAAGTTACAAAATATATTCTCTTTATATATGTTTTACATCACCTGAATCTACCTATTTCCACATACACACAAAACTTTCAGTTTTTAGAAATTACCAAGAATTGTATCCTAAAAAAATATAGATCTGGCCTTCTTATAAAAAAAAAAAAACCAAAAAACAAAAAAAACCCAACAAAACAAAACAAATTAAAAAACCCCACACCCCACAGTTTCTGAACAATCCAGTAATTTTATTTCTTTTGCCTTTTAATATGAAACCTAGAAAAATTTTCCCTATGAAAAGCTCTTGATGGCAAAAGAAAGGAGTCTCAGGAATTGGAGATTAAGCAGAGGGGAAGGAATAGCTGAAAACGTGATGAGGGTTGATGTTATCTAAAACCAAAAGCATTGTTCTTAAGGAATATTTTTAATTGTATAACTAAATTAATGTTCGATAGACTGACTAAATAGTAACATATGAGAGAGTAAGTGCTCCTCATGCTGTTAGTTTATAGAGAGAGCATTAATATTGATTGCTACATGTGATACCAGCTTATTACAGAAGAGAGCCACAGGATTGGTTTTCTCTTTAGCCCTCTCTCTGTTTCTCCTTCTCTTTTGGTGTTGTGAATGTTGTATATTTCTATGCAAAAAGAATGGAGATTGAGTTGATCTAGTTACTAGATAATTCTGCTTTTGAAATGTACTATGTGGTTATATCTGCACCAGTTAACTAAACAAGGCCAGTGCACAGGGCTGGGCAATGCTACACAACTGCTCACACAGTTTGATTACTGGCACCCCTCTCAGCGTATTTTTAAGTCTTGCCCGATAGGTCCCTCCTTGACACTGACTCTGCACAGTTTGCACAAGTGCTCAGCAGCAACTGTTTCCAGTAGGCAGGTGGGTAAACTACCACTCTGTCCTCAGAGAGGTAAGACTATAGTTGTACAGACACAAGCTGCGCCATGCTGCTTGCCCAGAGAATAAAGAAAAGGAACCTTGACTTTTTCCTCCACTAATGAAGCACCACCTTCTAGGAAGCTCATGGCTGAGTTTAGTCCTGCCCTGGCTTTAGGCAGCACAGCCAAGGAAGCTGATCAGAGAATCCAAAAAGACCAGCAACCCGCAACCAACAGACCAGCCTTTTACAATCAACAAAATCAAGCAGTTCTTTCCTAGTATGATTTAAAAATAAACAAACAAACAAATCCCCTAGTTTATTCCCATACACCTGCAAGCTGTTTTCATTCACAGCTGATATAAGGACAATAGCAGCACATAGTTAGCAAAATACTGCCATGGCTTTTGAGAGGCACTCAGGCTTTATCTTAATACACAAGATGGACGAGGCCCATGAAACAGCCTTGTCCATATCCATAAAGCTGAACTCTCCCCCTCTCGCACAAAGTTAGAGGGACTTTGTTCAGACTGGCAGCTAGGAATGGTCTCTGGCCCATGTTGCCCCTTGGCCATTCCCAGGCACTCTCTTGGAACAACTGTGTCAGAAATATGCTAATTATTAAAACACTACGAAAACTGTATACCACTGATTCAGTTCAGTCCCTATTTTGGTAAATACTATAGACATATTTATTTTGAGGTACTAAACCACCCTGTTTTCTGGCAGTGTTTCAATTAACTTTCTGATTTTGCTACCTGCCATCTTTATCCTTCATTAAATATAATTTTGTTGTGGTTTAGGACTGTTGCAGTTTAGCCCCACTCGGCAATTAAGCACCACACAGCTGCTTGCTCACCCTTCCCCCCAGTGGGACGGGGGAGAGAATTGGAAGAGCAAAAGTAAGAAAACTCGTGGGTTGAGATAAGAACAGCTTAACAATTGGAACAACAAAATAGTAATAATAATATTACTATTTGTAAATTGTAATGAGAAGGAAAACAACAAGAGAGTGAGAGAGGAAAACCCAAAACCTCCCAAAACCCAAGGCAGAGGAAAAAAAACCAACAGCGATACAACGGCTCACTACCTGCCAACTGACACCCAGCCAGTCCCCAAGCAGCGACCGCTACCCCCCGGCCAACTCCCCCAGTTTATATACTGAGCATGACATCATATGGTATGGAATAGCCCCTTGGCCAGTTTGGATCAACTATCTTGGCTGTGCCCGCTCCCAGTTTCTTGTGCACCTGGCAGAGCATGGGAAGCTGAAAAGTCCTTGACTAGTGTAAGCATCACTTAGCAACAACTAAAACATCAATGTGTTATCAATATTATTCTCACACTAAAATCCAAAACACAGCACTATAGCAGCTAATAGGAAGAAAATTAACTCTATCCCAGCCAAAACCAGGACAAATTTCCAATATGACTGGAAGAGTGAAAAAACCCTCTGTTTATTATTTATAGTCTGTTTATTTTTTGTGAAGATCAGTGATCTTGCTAAACTTTCTTGTAGTATCCACAGACTGATTTCTTCCATGAAAATATAATAATAAAAATAGTCTAACTCCGACTGGAGGAAGTTACTAAAAATAACACAACATTTCAGTTCACTGGAAACAAGCAAGTAACAGGAACTGAAATGGAGAGCTGAAAGAAACAGTGGCTATCACTTCATTGTGGTCAAAATACACAGGCACCTACAAAAGGTATTTACTCATGAATTCAAAGACTGTATTTTCTGGGGATGTCATAGTCTGGTAAGTTTCCATAAGTGCTTCCCAATGCAGAGAAACAACACACTGCACTCATTTTGCAAGGAGGAAACTGAAGTAACGAGAATCTGACTGAACACCCCTTGCTCACATAATGCTCACATTAATGCTAATGCCAACAGGCTGTAAGAAATTGATTAATCTGAGTAGGCAAGTGGTTTGAGTCCCTCATGAATACATTTCTTATGTAATTCACCCATATAGGTTACAAACTAAAGTAACCTAAATTGCTAAAGTCTCTTAAAGCTTACAGAGTTCTTCCTATTGGAAAAGGTATGATATTTTCTTTGATCTACCATGCAAGGAAAACAGTTTTGTGCCTGTGATTTAAAAGAACAACAACTGGTTGCCCTCCACATTTTAACACACAGTATAGTGTTTGCTGACTGAGCAATTACCAATTGTTCAAAAAAAAAGACATTTTACATAAATTTACCAACATATATCTGTGCTCAGTGTTAAGAAGAACAGATTTATTTTCAAGAAAATTTCAGGTTTGTTCTGTGTTATAAAAATATGGCTTCCTTTTCAGTTCCCTACAATGTTAACTGCAACCATTTACTTTAAACTTTATAGTTGCTTACAAGTTCTTTGTAACACCAAAAAGAATTGTCATTAATTCATTAAAACATTAGATAAAGCAAGTCATTAAAATCGCATATGGAAAAGAAAAACAAACAAGAAGAAGTGCTAATATAGTGTAATGGCTCAGATGAAAAAATGAAAAAGCTTCACTTTGGCAGTATGGGTTGAAAACTGAGTTCCTCAGTAAGGTCTGCTTTCTTTCAGTTCAATGAGATTCTTAACACTGATTTCAGTGGTATGATCAAACAAAAAGCTGTAGCTTCAGGGATCACATTGTATGGTACACAATACGTTTTTCTATACCACCAAAAAATAAAACAACCCACAAAAGTAAAACCCAATACTTTTCCACACTGTTACTATTACACTATTAAATACTTTTAATGAGAAACTATATTAACCTTTTATCAGGATTCCATAAAATATTAATAACTGCAAAAAAAAGTCCTGTAACCTTTGGTAACGTAGCCCTCTTCAGATAAAACAGTATTTGCAACACTATTTTTGGCAGGGAATGTAGCTGAAAGACTACAGTCCTATTGTCTATACTATATACACACACACACACGTAATCCTTGAAGAAGAAAATGGAGAAGTGTTCGCTCTTAAATGCCAATCCATATATTATTCAAGTTACAATATGCAAACCTGATCAGGTAAATAAAAAGTCTTATTGATTAGATGTTAAGACTCAGTAAACTAAAATGACATTTTAAATATTATTGATTAGCAACTCATAGTGCAGAAAGCAACCTGAGTGAAGAGAAGTAAAGAGAAGAAACCTAACTATTATTTTCCAACTCACCTCCTCCCTGGCACCCCAGAGACGGATCTGGTTACCTTGTTTTTTACAAAATAAAGCAACATGGTAGCTGTTAACCAGTGTTGATAGGGGGAAATGAAAGCAGCTCATGCCCAGAGTCCCTTTCTGCCTTTGAAGACTCAGGTTTCAAAGGAAACAAAAGCAACTACTTCTTCGGTTAGCCAGTGCTGTTTTCATAAAAGTATATAATAAAACAGTGTATGCTTTCAAACAAGAAACGCTCTAGGTAAAATCACAAATGTACAGCTAAGTAAATTTTATCAAATGATCATTTAATAATACAGGATTTAATTTAAACTGCACCTAGAGTAATGTGAGATCTTGCTTTTCCTCATTCCTTACCATCCTGTCTACGACAATTATCTTCAAGATTTTCAGGACAAGTATATTTCTAATTGGATTTTTTTAAAGTTTTATGTTAACCTACAACTTCCCTTATAATTTCTAAATTTCTTTCTCTAATTGATAAGTTTTAAATGACCGCTCTTTGTTTTACTTTGCAAATGAACAATTTGCTGCTACATACATAGAAAACAGTCCCTTTGTGTAGCAAGCAGACAAATCCATCAGCATAGAGAGTATTATAAGCAAAAGAATTAAAAGACTAAAAGGTAGATATCAAAATTATTAGAAAATGAGACAAGAAGGTTCTCCTGCAGTGCTGATACTGTCCTGATGTCAGAAACTCAAGTTGACTTCAGTGGGGACTGCCATCATTTAGCTCCACTTAAAATTAGGTAAAATAAATTTTAATATGGCATCAATTTTAATACAATTTATTCTACCATACTTCAGAAAACATGTGTTATACCTTCTTCACAGAGAAAAATGCTAACGCATCCTCCTTAACAACTGAAG
Organism: Ciconia boyciana; assembly: GCF_034638445.1. Taxonomy (NCBI): domain Eukaryota; kingdom Metazoa; phylum Chordata; class Aves; order Ciconiiformes; family Ciconiidae; genus Ciconia; species Ciconia boyciana. The sequence continues at coordinate 85,103,407 of NC_132935.1, forward strand.
AGCCATCTGGAAGATCATACTCGTGCTGTAAGCACGCACATCTACTGGCTGCTCTTTCCTTATATAGATCTGCAGCTGCTTCACGACTGCTGAGGCAGCAGCTTCATCAGCATACAGAAGGTCCCCAGAGGTCTTCACCTGGTCTAATCTTTGTGGCAGGTTTTATTTTAAAGCCTAGGGAGAGTGCTGGCTGGCACCAAAGTCTATGTCAACACACAGTGTTCCTTTCAGACTGTTTCTTCTTTCCATTATGGCCCTCAGGATGGACAACCTCACTGGCCTTTCCAGTACAAAGCCATAGAGAAGCCTATTGACTGCTGGTGCCATAAGCTGCTGATCAACAAGGCTTGTGACCCTGCTAACAGTCCTCCTGAAACTGCTGTTTATTCTCCTCTCTGCATCAGCATGAACTCTAAAACACAGGCCTGTGCCTCAGTAGCAAGTTTATACAATATATTAAGTATGTGTCCCTAGTTCCAAAACAAAGAAGGAAAAATAAAGCAAAAGCAATTTATTGATAGGGTTGAATTAATTATAGGGTTTAATGTGCATGCTGGCTTCATTTCCTATATATTATATCACAACAGGTAACACTTCTGTGTCTTCAATTTATTCCCTGCACAGTGTTTATTTACCTGAGGAGACCATCTTTCATATGTGGCACTCCCAACAACCACTGCTAGTGGGAGGTTCAGGTCTGAGATAGAAGGCCAAGTGAATTGAAGTCACATCAGAAAACTTCCCAAATGCCAGTATGCTCACTGGTAAGCCATCGCTTCCCAGTGTTAACGATTTCACTTTCACTGAGTTAAAACAACACTGTGGGTACCTATCATACATTTATTAGTTTTCTTTTCCATAAATGAATATAAAGAAGCCATTTACAAAATAATTCTCATTCTTTAATGAAGGAAATACTGCAACAGCTAAAGCCAATGTTTTTATAATTACTGATTCCTTTCCAATATGTGAAACTCTCATCCACCATCCAATACTCTTTTGACTTCTCTTCCTCCTCAAAACCCCTGTTATAATTCTTTAAGGATTTCTTAAATTCTTTAAATGTTATATTCTTTCTTAAATGTTAAATTCTTTCTTAAATGTTATAATTCTTTAAGGATGCTTCACACAGCTCAGCTGACAATACATACTGAGTTTTTATAAAACTGTGCTGAGAAGAACCTCTGTATTTACTGGCTGTGGTCTCTTCAGCTGTTATACTAATGTGACATCAAACAAAGTTTAGATGAAATGCCTGTTTCTAAACTGGATACTAAAAGGTCTATGTCCAAACTGTGCAATTTCTTATTAGGTAGGGGCTGTGAAGGCACTGCCTATTCTACACTTCTCTTTCAAGTAGCCATCATGTCGCTTTACATAAAGCTACTGAATACCAATATTAGTGTTTGGATTAAAATCTCTTTGGAACAAAGAGATTCAACTTTTAATTAGACATGAAAATCACAATCAGCTCCTGAAGTATTATGTATTACTATATATTAGTCATTGGTTTAACAAGTTGCATCGTTATATTTTCCCTCTGCTTTACTGCATCGTATTACAGAGAACAGATAAAGTAACATCTTTATGTGACAGTTTTGGGATCCTTTGATATGATAGGTACTACTTAAAGATCTGTAATATCCTGAAATTAATTTGTTGCAATACATTTTATCTCAAGTACCTGATCAGTTTAAATTGATGTTAACCAGCATAGCTACCCTCCCTTCTCCCATCTCAATCTGAACTTTATAGTGCTCCCTTACAGTGCTCCCTCACAGTGCTCCCTCATTTAAGTTGGTGTAAGTATGTGTGATTGATACACATGATAAACCAGACTGGGCAGGTTTTAGGCAAAACTTGGTCTAAAATTAATATAGCAACCTTTTCTCTAGTCTTCCTATCAACTGAGGAAAAAAAAAGGTTTATCTTAACTCTCATCAGTTAATCTCAATTTAGTTCACTAAGCAGTTATGTGAATGCATAGATTAGCTCACGAGACAGAGAAAAAAGGAAGAAACCACCAGGAGAGGTTAGAGAATAGGAGTGTCTCATGGCATCATCACTGGATTATCTCAATTTTCCCCTGGAAATGCACAGAAGGAAAGATTAATTTAATTGTCAGGTCAATTTCTTGATTTAATACAATAAAACCTGACTTGACTTAAAAAAAATAAATCTTTAAAACTTTTAAAGCTTAGGTGAAATATTAGTACAGAAGGGAGAATAGTAGGCCCTGGTCATAGATAAAAAGAGACAATTAGTGGTCATAAAAACTAACTGTAAATATAATTTTAGGTATAATTTGAACATGTATAGAGAAAAAATAAAGAAAACTGCATTAGGTTTGTGAAATAAAACCAAAATAATCTAGAGTAAAAATAACTGTAGATGTCTGTTGACATAATTTGAAAAGGAGCATATCACAGACTGCACTATATTGATATTAAATTACAACAAAAAAGTTTTAAAAGTCAAAACTTGAGCACTGAAGCTCTCTTATAAAAACTTCTTGAATAACACTTAAGTTTGATAATACACTAATACCCACAGAGTTTTGAGGAAAATCAACCACCAACATCCAATAAAGCATTTCAAGCACTTACTAGAGACCTTTCCTTTTTTACCAACATCACAAAACTCTGCAATCTTCTTGACCTGATAGACTGTTGATGAATCATTAGTAAAAAAAAAAACAAAAAACACCAAACCAAAACCCACACACCACATAAATGTCAGGAAACAACACAGCACAACTTGCCAAATCAAATAAACCTACTTTCCTATTAAAACTAATATTTATACAAGACTGAGTCTTGTATAAATATGCCTTCATAAAAAAGAAAAGCAAAAAAGGCGTAAACTTGCACAATCCATTAACTTTTCACACATGTATTCTCCTCTTCATCTGTTTTTTATTGGAGATAAAACTGACATAACTAAGGTAAAATTGTTGGGAGGGGTGTAATTTTTTCATCTTTAGTTCCCTGTTTGCAAAAAGAGGTTGTTTTTTTTTTCTCCTGAAAATGTAAGAAGCAGCCAAGCATGGGTAAATACGTTAAACATAATCAGGAAATCTAGAAAATTTACCTATCAATGGTATCCATATCCCACAGGTATCCATATCCCACAACTTTCTGTATTACGCTAATTGTCTGTTAGACTATACAGTGTACAGTTAATGCCACAGTACTGAAGACTAGACTAAAATTTGAATGAGCTGCCAAAATAAATACAAAAATATTTTAAAATCTTGCAAATCAGAGGAAAAACAAAATTCATGTTGTCTTGCTAAACACTGCACCTTTCCTACCTCCATGCTTGTATATTTTCAGGTAAGAGCTCCAAGAGAAGTATAGTTACATTAGAAAAAGCCAAAGCTTACTCTTTCACACACACAGAGCCCAGCTAATTTTGGATCATCTTACACAATAAGGAGATGTCTTCAGTATGCAGAAGGAAAGAGAACTGGAAATATTCCTGCAATTACAGATGATGTGGTGGGCAGATGTCTGAAAAGAGTCTACATTTCACAGTGATCCCTAGTACTCTCAAATCTGAATATATTCCCCATCAACAAAACCTGAACCCATGGGATATCAGCAACTCATCTTGGTAATCTGTGACTTTGTCAGCTACAACTGACTTGGCATGAAATCCACAGTGAAGATAATGAGAAACTAGTTCTGGAGCAAACTGCAGGTATAACCGGTGGACGGCTATTCTTTTATGACTACACCAAATGCAACAAATCTCAGAGACATACCCAAGACTCCATCCACTGAGTCTGCAAAAACAAAAGGCAATTCTGTCAGTTACAATTCTTAACTGCTGCACTGAAAACCAGCAGCTCTCCTGCATCCAGCTTCCCCATTAGACCTATATACTACCAGAAGTGTGCTACAAGGTTATTCTATAAAAATCTAAAAAGCACCTGGATTGGACACAACAAAAAATAAAAACTATAGCACCAATTAGCTGTGTGAACAGCAGCTTCCTTTCTTTTTTCTGCAGCCTCCTTTCCTAGTCTGCTTTTGAGCCGAGGAGACCTGCCCGGGATGCCTTGTGCCTGTCTGAAAGACTATTTCATTAACTGGTCTCAGCATTGAGACCAGCTAAACCATTCATAATCTGAAGTGTCAAGTCTGAAATATTGCAGGGCATTTTCACTGTAAAGTCCTTAACTATGTTTCTTCTTGGTGGCATGAATTAGTCCCAGTCACTATGGTTTTCCATTTATTATCTTTTATTCTGCAGCATGTGGCTAATCCTGACATGATAATTCTTGTAGAAATTTGAAATAAGACACAAGGTTCAAGAAGGGCACATTTAATTGCAGGCATAGTGAACATGAAAAATTTGAACCATGAGATTGTATGTGGGGATCAAAAAGGAGCATCATGGAAATCTCTGGATGAATAAGGAGGACCAAAGAGAGTAGAAAAGAAGAGAGAGTCTATAAAAGCAGTTGAAGCACTAAAATAAATAAGGCAATAAAATTATTGGGAGGACAAGTTAGCTTAGAGACAATTCTCTCTTGCTGTGAACCATTTACAAGAAAGTTAAAACTAGGTAAGGTGGCGTAAAAAGCAGAAGAAGATCAATTTAATTTCACTTCCAGAAAGTGAAGCAACATTTCAAATTGCCGTAAAACACTTGTTGTTAATTGCCATTATTGATCACTTCAATTGTGTGGTTGCGTTCCAGATCTCCTCTGTTATTCGGCTACTCTGTAAAATGAGACATGCTCTGATTCATGCATTCTTAAATTGAAACCGAACCCCAAATTTTCAACATCTATGTGTGACGGTGTGCTCCCCTGCCCCAACTTGACCTTTATCTCCCATAACCCTGCTCAAACGATAACCACCAGTGGTGGTCGTAATGGATGCATCTGGTCGTGACGGCTACATCTGGCTCAAAGTGGATTCGGGAGACAGACAACAACACAGTAGCCAAGGGCTAACTAAAATCTGTGGTTGGTATGCAAATATGACTGAGTCAATCTACTTACCCTCATAAATAGTGAGCAGCCCAAGAGCCCTTTGAGCACTCCTGCACAGCCGCGGGCTGCACGCCAGGATCTCCCCTTGAGCAGGGACGCCTCTCAAGGTTACTCCTCGAGGTTGAGAGATTCCTTGATGCAACAAATCCTTGGTAAGTGAGTAATAGCATGCTAAACTTTGAAATATTAGCTGAATGATATAAAGGATTGATTTCGTATATATAATCCTTTAGATATAAACCGTTGACCAAGCCTGGGACTAGGACTGGATCCAGCCATACCTAGACTTCTCTCTGACAAAGAGTTTAGAAAGCAAGGGGGTCCTTTCTGAGTCTCATGACTCAGTGGGAAGGTCTCCCTGACAGTTTTTCCTGTCCTCTATGCAGTAAATAATCAAGTTTACCTTGCCATTGAATCTTGTTAAACCACTGTCGCATTTACCATTGATATCAATAAGGTATATTTTTGCTTCTCTCTTACGAATGAAGTGCATCACTCTATCTGCAACACTATGTACTGTGCCTGCCCCACAGTTCAGGTCTTCTTAGCCCACCTATTTAGCTTCTCTTCACCCATCTTGAACAAATGTTCCTATTTCTATTTAGAATACCTGCCAGTGAAAATAAAAGGAATGCATTCCATTCTCCCTTTCTCTGGGACAATCTGAAGCACGTTGAAGATTGATGCCTACAGCAAATCAAGCTGACAGGTCAGTAATGACATTAATTTAAGAATGTTATTCTATGTGGAAAATTATTTTGAGATTTTTGAATTATTTCACTTTCACAAACAGTGACTGAAGTGGAAACTGTAATGCATTTTTTCTACTTGATTTCTAGAAACAAGGTAGACTCAGAAATGTCAGAAGTACTGCATACTCAGGGACTTTCTGAATATGTTAACACACAACAGAGACAGAGCCTGAGTTTCAAGATCTTTAGAGATCATTCTGACAAACAAGAAGTTACTGAGTTCAAATTTAGATATGTATCCAAAGCCAAAACCTCCAACAGATATGCAGTAAAGCAATCCGAACTTATAGGTTTCTTATAATTGAAGTAAAATTCACACAAAGTATGTTATCATTATACAGAACACGTTTGTGCAAACAGAGCACATTGCAGTGTCAGTTATTAAGGCATTTAAATAGATGCTGAGCTACTTGGACAGCATTCCATTCTTGAATTGCAGACAAAAAGCAGAGCAAAACCTATAAAAAGAGGCACTGACACATGACTAAAGGAACTATGCCTAGGTGTGGTGCACATCCAACTGGTAACCTATCATAGTTACAAAGAAAACGGGTAACATTTAGATCCATTTCTGCAAAATAGGACAATGTCACTTGAGCTGGTACTCAAGACTTCAAACACCAAATATTATTTTTTCCTATGCAAAAGTAAAAAATAAGTGTAATTTTCACTGGTAAGACTGAAAATGCAAAAGAAATCAGAAAAAAAATGTATGTTTTATAAATCTCTTTAAAAATATTTAGAATTAGGCTGCACTCCAATTCTAGTATTCCAGAGTATCTGAGGAGCAAAATACAAATACCGATACAAATATTGGTTTGGGAACTTATAGCCATCTTTAACAGTGAAAAACTTGTGTTTACTTTTCAAATATTTGAGTAAAAATTGTCTCATATTTCTCTAAAGTACAAGAATGCATGCACCTGTCACATAAAACTAAGTGCATAGACACTAACCTTCATTAGTTCGGGCTGGGTTGATTTCAGGGCAAAGTCGGGTAAGTTTTGGTATATCTTTCCAGAATAATTAAAAACATTATTTCCCATAGCAACATCTTCTCTCTTAAAATTTCTCACCAACTCAGTGCTGGCATTGGCATGTCACATGGCTGTTGCACACTTAGATCTACCAGGTGAATCTCCATTAGCAGGTGAAGAAAGTATCCAAATTGGCACTGAGATGCTGGGGTAAAAGCATAGCTTCTACTTCATGGCTCTACTGGATGGAAGACAACATATCAAGCTGAGGCACTGATAAATTTAAATCAGATATTTCATGCTATAATCACCAAAGTTGCTTTTGTCATGAATACATGGCAAAGCATACTTACATACTTAAGTATATACTTTAAGTACATACTTAAAAGCCCAATGTCTCTTCTCCAGCCTAATCTGAAACATATCAGAACTGCAAAATTTCAGCTCAGGGTTCCAGAAATAACAAGAAATACTTAGAATGCAACACTCTGTGAAAAGAGGGAATCAAAGTATGAAACCTGACACAATGATATGCCATCTCTTCAGTAAAGTTAGAATTTCACACAAAGGACTTAATCAGGACTAGATTAACCTACCCATTCTTTGTTAAATTATCATACTGTCATGTATGGAAAGCATCCTGTTCCATAAAAGTTATTAGACTTTGGCAATTTTAACTCAGTATCAAAAAAACTAAAAATCAAGTATGGGCTTTAAACTTTAAATGTAAATGAATAAAGGTTGCATACAAAAATGTGAATCCCAGTTGAAATAATTCTACTCAAGTCATCCAGAGAAGCATTTCTTTTTCAATTTTACCCCTTTAATATCAAAGATAGCATGAGTATGTGTTCAGGTTGTCTTCATCAGGAATCAGAACATACAGATGTACCTTCTTCAACCACGGTCTTTGCACAGTTTAAGTACCTCAATGCTTATTTAATAACTTGTCTCTAGGCTAGCATTTCCTCTTCTGCTTTCACAGTGTCACACAGAAAGCAGTATATGCAGTGCACAGACACACAGCAAATTCAGCATCATTAAACCAGGACAGCGTTTTAATTCAGAAACGCACTCCATAGACTGAATGACTGTAAATGTTCCCTCAAAGTCTTCACTTTTTGTTGCTGTCTAATGCACAAATACTTAATTTAATTATTGTCAGCATAAGAATAAAATGCCATTGCCACATTTGCTTTTCCAGAGTAAGGGGAAATGTTGCCATGCTACCAGTATAACTGAGTAGATATGCTTAGGACTTCCAAATAGCTGGAGAGGTAAGTGAACTCCTTGTGACACAACTATGAGGACACCATTTGCATTCAAGGAAAATGTAGTTTTCAAGCTAGTCAGTGCCAAACTGACTTTTAAATTTAGTCATCTAAATACAGTGTTCTTTTAGTGTGTGGATATATAGTAAATGTATGTTTTATTAGTACCAGTGAAGTTCAAAGCTTGTGTTTCAAGGTGTGGGGTTTTTTATTTATATCAAAAACCCCATGTCTCCCATTTTAAGAAGAAAATGAATTTTAATTCATGCTTCATGAATAAGAATTAAAACAATGTCATATCAATTACCAGACACAGAGCTGTAATCCATGTACTGAACTGTTCCCTAACTCTTGAAAAGAATGAGAAATATAAAATTTTCCCTGGTTTGCTGCTGTACTGCAAGTTCTCTTAAAAGCTGTTCCATAACATGGAAGAACAAGGTTAAATTTCTCATTAAACATTAATTCAAGATTTAGCTCCTGAATAAAATAATTCTTGATTCTTTAGCAAATTTGTACAGTGCCCCTGAGGTACTGCAGCACATTTAAACTAAAACTAGCACTAATAGCTTTATGTGCATATCTGCATATCTATATTAATACATTAAGGTCAAATTACAATATATCAAATGCTGTTAGTAATTAACTGTGGTCCTGATCCAGCTCCCACTGAAGTAAATGCAAGCTTTTGCTGATTTAACTAGGAAGTAGAGTGAAGTGGTAAGTTTAGGATAGATGTGCACCAAAGATGCAAAATAAAGTTTATTGTGATTGAAATTCTATCCCTGTATCCATTCACTGTAGTTACTGATTTCGCAGATACTATGTCAATTTTTTTCCTAAAATGTCTTATTATTCAAATACAAAAGACTCTATTTTTTTTTTTCAAATTAAGTACCAGAACTATCAAACCAGAAATATCAAACATACTATGATTATAACTCCCTATTTGAATTTATACCTTTTTACTTGTCTTAACAGCTTTAGCTGTACAACATGGCATAAAGCCACTCTTCATGTATATCCTTATTTAAACCCTCCTGTTCTGTGTGGGTTCTAGACTGTCCAAATTATATGACCTGTATGGTGCGTCACAAAGCTTCAATGTTCACACTGACTTTAAGAGATAAAGATGGGAATGGAGAGAAGTGGAAGAATAATACATGCATGCATCTGTTTCCTGTCTAGAGACAGAACTGGTGAAATTTATGGGTTTTTTTTTCAATCAGGGTGACTTTAAATGTTCTGAAATTGGGTTTTTTCCCCCCTATATGATCCTACAGGAAACAAACATCAGTCTGGTTTATAAATACCCACAAGAACATATATACTACACACACACTCCAATATGTGAGGATAAGGAAAAAACATTGTTAATGATAAGCTGAAGAGAATAAAAGCTTTTATTGAAAAGGTACAGAAAAAAACTGTTTCTTATGCTCATAAGAATAAATAAATTACAATATATGTATATATGAAAAAAGTTGTTGCCCATCTATCTAAGTATCTGGTTTTCCCTTTTATCCTTCTAATCCTGTAAAACTGATACAGTGTCTCCTAAGACAGGAGAGAAAGAGAAAGATGCACTGTAATTCTTACAAGACAGTATAAGACATTATTGTTTAACATACATAACTTCAAGACAATGATTTCTCACCTATTACAGCTTAAACAGGTCACAGTAAATTCCATCAATACCTTTCCATAAATATCACTCACTGCCTTTCTAGCAGTCATGCTTTCTAACATCTAGCAAACTCTCATATGGAACGCAATATGTTCAGAGCCAGCCTGTGGGTGTACTAAAGGCAGTAGGTGTGCTGTAAATGTACTAATCACTGTCTCACTAAATCACAAACGACAGCAGAGAACTGTAAATGCAGCTTGGAAGCAGTTCTGTCCTTGTATCACATATCAGCAATTCCTACCTTTCTTTTGACAGTGAAGATGATAGTAAGCCAAAACAATGCCTTAAGCCAACATCCAGGCACTTTGTAAAATTAGCATTGTGATCCACTCAAACACATTCTTTCACAATTACAGTTGCTACCTGTTCTCTTTTTACATCTTCAGGAACGCAATACCATTGCAGCACACAAAGAGGGGGATTGTGTCAGGCAGCCTCACAGCCATCCCAGAAAAAAGGTTAACACACTTCGCTTGCTTTTCCAATTTCAAAATCAACAGTGTCTCAAGTCTTCAATGACTTGGAATGAATTTGACCTTGGTAAGAATTACAAGACTGTTCGCTGTATTTTCATTACTAACCACACTGAGCAATTGTGTATTTCCAATATTTACACATTTCCGGAACTGCAAAGATTCTGATTCTTAATATAGGAAGCGTTCAAGTTCAATTACTGATTTTAGTGGGTTTATGTTAAACACAGTTTATTTTGAGGTTGTTCTGAGAGGAATGATGAAGATGGAGAAAAATCAACTTTCTAGCCCCAAAGCCTTTTCCAGAAGACCTTAATGTTTTTTTGTGATGCAGGCAGGTTTAAAAGAAAAGGAAAAAAAAGAAAAAGGAAAGAAGTGGCAGATACAATGTACCAGTACTAACAGTACCGTCACTGTCCACTTGCCAAACAGTGGTTCACTACTAACAAAGTTACTGTGCATGACTAACAAAACAGATAGACTTCATCTTGTTGAAGGCAACTGAATTTACATCTCAGGCTATCATGTTCTAGCCAGTTTATTACAAGTCATTTTAGGGTCATCAGATTAAAAGGTTTCGTATGGAATCTATTCTTGCTTTGCATTACATCTATATATACCATAATGAAAGATTATAGATGTATTTTGTGTGTGTGCAGATACAAAAACATAAATATATGCTACAGGAAATACCCTACCGTTTTGTAGCTCAGATTGTGTGCAATCCCATGTACCCAGAGAGAGAGAGAGAAATGGTTGAATGTTAGATTATCTGTGGACCAGTGGTGGTGAGGTGCAGATCTGATTCCAACGCCTTCTCTCAGTCCTAAGGGACCAAGACAGAGAGTACAACCAGTCACAGCACCTAAATTGGGCGGGGGCATTAAAGTTCATCAGGAAGAAAGAATAAATTAGTTTTCCACAGTTTACTGAGCTTTTAAATCCTAAAATTAAATAAAAAGTGAGAACAAAATACCTTCCTTCCCAGTTTCACAAGTAGTGTACAAACATAACTCTTCATTCTGTTTTCTTTCAATAAAACTCCTAAATTGGAAATGGAAAAATTTAGTTCAGCTTGCTTCAGTTTCAATTCAGTGAACATGACAAACAAGAAGAGTAACTGGCTTGCACTGAGTTGAAACTCATTTGGTTCCTAAAATAGACCTAGTTATTACTCATATTGAGTAAAGAATTATAATTAAGCTCATGTTAATACAGGAGGCTGAAAATTAATTCATTATTTATTATGGAACAACTCTTTCCTTTTATCTGCTAACAAAGTGGCTACAGACATAGTTTTTGTTACTGTCTTCTCTCTACAAGTAATTCCTTTACTATAACTCATTTTTGAATACTGACTTTTTAATTCAAGGGGTTTTTGTCTGGATAGAAATCCACATGAGAAGTCTGTTCTCTGAATGAATGACAGTAACTCTGAGAATTGCAATCCTGGTGTGACTACTCCAATTTAAAAATGAGAAATAAATTTGTGGGAAAAGTCTGAATAATTTTCCTGTAATCACTGTTTTTTTTTTAAAAAAAAACAACCCCAAAACACAAAAAAGCAAAATAAGTTAATGTGCATGGCATATAATTCAGCTCAAGGAAAAGTTATTCAATATAACCATTTTGGAGGAAAGGAGTAACAGGTGTCTTAGTAAGGTATTATTTGTTATACAGTACCTTGAATACTTCTATGAGTTTTTTCCAGAATTAGAAGATTCAATTTAAAATTTAAATTAAAGTGTGATTTTCTTATTTTAAAACATGTACTTGGAATATATACTGTTTCTTATTCTGTTTCTTTATTTTTTCCTGTTGTCTACAGCTACAGAATACCTTGGGAACAAATTTCAGTTAAATACAGTCAATAATTTATTAAGCTACCTCAGCACTACATTGTAAATGCTTCAAATCCAAAGCAATGCCTTTTTTTTAAAAAAAAAAAAAAAAAAGGGAAGAGGAAGGCTAATGTAAACATTAGACCCTTGCTGAATAATTTGCAAGAAAAACTAATTCTGAAAAACTAAGTCAATAAATTACACTTTTTCTGCTCACCAACTGTCTGTGCATGGACTATAATTTTTTAAGATATATTGTTCATCCCTAGGCTGCATGTTGCTCTCAAAATGCATCTAAAGTTCACACTGAACTTTGTGATCACCCACATCTATATACCTCATTAAAACTATAGTTGAATCGATAGTACAAAACATGCATTGCTAATAATCAGTTAACATACCGAGTTAAAAAAATCTAATAAGGCAAAAACATGTGAATATTGGTGGACAGGAACCATGAAAGATAAAACATGAATGTAGTTTAAATTAATTTTCAAAGACCAATGAGTTCAAAAATATTCCCATATCACATATACAGATCAGCTGTACTTAAGAGACAATTTATATTAGGTATATTTTTTCCCTTAGTTCGTAGTTGAATTAACAGATTGCACAGATTTTCTTACACATTTCTTAGTTAAACATGGGGGAAGTACTGATTCTGCTCAGCTGTGCTGCTTGCCATCATTGCAACTGGTCCCTTTCTAAGAGATTCCTTATCCAAAACACAAAGAAAAAAACATTCAACGAATTAGAGTTCTTCTAGGTGTTGCACAAGTGAGCCTTTAATGACAAGATAGAAGATTGAAACACAATGGAATTGTACTGTATAAATGAAGACCTATGTCTACTGTTCCTTCTTAGATCACTGGATCTCACTTCTCCAAAATGCTCTAACAACTTTTCTGAATGACTTAGTATAAAATAAGATGATTTGTTGATTCTTTTGTATTGCCTTCTCCTTTATCAAGAAAACAAATCAGACACACTCTTTTTGACTGCTTCTGCATTGCAGAACTTTCTCTGCTTTGTTATAATTGGCAAGTGATAGTGTCATAGTCCTACCTACACATTAACCTTTCAGCTTCACTAGCTACTGACCAAATTCATATAATATAAAATAGGTATTCTACCTCAGGGCATTGCTCATGAAAAATTAAAAGCATTGGCCTGGGGTAATACCAGTTAAACTTTTCTTCATAATCAGAGTTAAAATTGGCTTATGATGTACAACATACTGCAGTAGAATGTTCTTACTAACAAATGAGTATATCATGCACTCACAGTGGGGAAAAAAAAATCTTATTCTCAATTTGTAAGAGAATATGCATAAACAAGCTGAAGATGTTTCCATATGATTTTTTTTTAAATGTTTACATAGTAAATACACCAAGATCTTTATACAGTCAAAGGTAAGACATATGCATCTCCCGAAAGCAATTAATACAGGAAGGGATATATTACTCTAAAGAATATAGGATAATTAAGCTTCTGAATTAAACACCTCATAAATGCCTACAGCAGTGATGGTGATCCCTTCACTGTAGTACCAACTTTGGCAGTGATATAGATTTGGACTGGCACAAACAGCAATAAATTACAGTGTTCCTTGAGTAATTTTGGCACCAGTGACCAAACAGATTAGCCACTGCTGGCCTTAGGTTAGAGGAGATGAATATGGGCCTATCTGTTTTGATACTGCAGAGGTCTGTTTCCTCTGAAGTAAACTCTTATTTCTAGGTCATTCTATAACATACAAAGCAGCTACAGTCATTGAATCTAGTAATGCAATTCTTGTAAAATGCTGGTTTAGGTGAAAATGCGTTGTTTTTTTAAAGATGGTGTTATTTTTTGTTTGTAAAGGTGTTGATTCCTGTATTTTGGAACAAAATGACCTGGGAATGTTTGTTTAAAACATTTAAAGCAGATCTTACTCTGAAAGCAGTTTGCTTAACTGAGACTTTTCAGTCAGATCAAGTCATCAATATCAAACAATGAGAGCTGCACGAGAATGTTTTGATAATCATTATCATATATTACCATTGCCAGTAATGATCAGTAATTTACCTGTGCTAAGTTACAGGACAATGATATCATGATATCTAACACCAGGTAAGATGTACTTGTATAAAAGAACTGGAGATCTATTGTACATATAATCTTAAGCACATTAATAGAGAACATATTGGCTAACAGAACAATTATATGAAGACTTGGAAACATCTTACCATTATCAGCGTTTCATGGGGAGACATCAGGGATGTACTTTTAAGGAATGGAACCCAAAGGGAAATTTTACTCTGCAACTCTTACTGCACCTTGCACTATGCTTAATTGCATTTATATATATTGCTTTATTAGTCATGATAATCACACCCATAGTGTAGCATAAGAAGCTAATGCTTACAAGTAAATGTAATGCTAATAGAGCTAATGAAGTGCCAGTGATCATGTAAATTGATAATACTGTAAAATGAACTTTGATAAAGATGGGCAGAGTGGTAATGCCAAAAGGCCTCCTTGGTGTGTATTTCCTATGAATGGGTTCCTATATATTTGGACGGAAAAGCCTTCCTAGGAAAAATATATTCCGAGAAGTTAGTGCATGAAAGTTTCCCAAGGACTGATAAATTCTGCAGGGTAGCAGACCTATTGATTCTTCATGTACCAATAATCTGAGAACACTGAAAACCTGCTGAATCCCTAGAGGGCCACAGCACACCCAGTACCAACAACAGGCTGTGTACCTCAGACCACGTTCAAGGGGGTGGTGGTTTCTATATGCATATAAAGACTACAGGATTATATATACATTTGATGAAATAAAGGACTGACTTAGGGACTTTATGAATGCCTACCCAGAAGCCACTGATGGCTTCTAGGTCCAACCTAGCCTACTTGAGTCTAACCCTTTGCTTCAGAGTATGCAGTTGGGGTTCATCTCCCAACTCTTGCCCCATGAGTTAACGTGTGAGCAAACATTTTAAGTGACTGCTGTGTGACTAGCTATGTTATTAACAACAGCTTAACTCTACTAATAACATCTATGTAAATAAAAGATGTTCATAGAATTATCAGTTATAATCTGCCATCCCACCACTCATATTCCCTACCCCTGTTAAGGAAAACAAAATGTAGAAACAGAGAAAACTACATTTTTAAAATATATATGTATTTATATACTTTGATATCAGTTCTGTTATGAACTACACATGCGTGTCCCATATCACAGATGATTTCAACCACACTGACCACGTGCACACAATTCAGAGCACACACCACTCCTGCTATCAATGCTCAAGTTTGGAACAGTGTTGCTCCCACTGGATGCTGTTAGCATACTTAAGTAGTTTTACAGAATAGGAGATGTTGTGTTTAACTCCACCCAGGGACTGAACTATCTGCCACAAGAATTAACAACACATACCTATTTGAGCAGGAATTATTCATTGACTGTGGCTTGGGGAATAGAGTCTAGGTTAATCTCTGGAACGCAAAGTTGATAATCTCATTATTTTTACTCATGGCTTCAGGTGCTATCTTTTTCTTTGCATTTCTAATATATATGAATTGCCTTTTTATTTAATAATAACCTGACACACTGAGTTCCACATAAAAATTACAACTGGACAGCTTCAAACTTTATTTTATCATGCAAATGTGTAAAGAGAAAAATAATCCACATCAGACCAGCTTAAATCTTAGGAAGGCAGCGGTCTCACTGACGGGAAGAAGTGAGTGGTGGGGAGCAGGGAGAAAGGGGAGTAGGGAGAAGACAAAATTAATAGCTTTGTTACATTTTCCAGCTATAGCCATAGGCTAAACAAAATGTGTAGGAGCAGTATGTTCCACAAAAGAAACTGAAGGAATATACTCCTTCCCTGTATTAAGGGATAAACTAACGACTGATTGCAAATCTGTTTGTTTTCTAGCTTATTTCTGCCCTTTAATCAGGATGATCTGATCTTACGTGTTTTAGCCATTTACATGACCTCTTCTGCTTCTTGACTTGAGCATCTCAGAGTAAGAAATAAATCCCTGCAAAAGTGATCTGAAATGTGGCAGTACTAATAACTGTATTGTACAGTTTGAAAATGTGGTTTATACAATTTTCCATAGACTGCATGTAGGCAGAACAGAGAACTGACTTTCAAAGGCCAGATAACAGGCTAATCAGTAGGTCATCCTTCCTCTGTATATAGTTAAATAGATGCATCTCTAAATAGATAAATATTTAAAGACTAGCTTAAAGTATCAGTGAACTCTAGCCTCTATTAATCTGATTTCACTCTTCTTACCAACTTAAAAAGGGCTTAACTCAGTCACAGCCCCCTGAGAAACTCCAAAGCTTCATTCCCTTCATTTCAGCTGGCACACAGGTTAGGCACACGTATATACTTTTACCAAATGTACACCTTCAAGCAGTGAGCCTTCAAGGAGTGTGAGCCTTCAAGCATGGAACAATGGCATGTATATTTTACCCGCAGCCAATTTAATCATATTACCTGCATTTAAATATCTGTTTCTCCTCTGATTAGAAGCAAAAGAAATTGTGTCAAGAATGAAAATATCCACAACATTTGATCAGATCTGAAAGGGTTGCTAACCTCCATCAAGCATGTCAGAAACACTTTCCTTTTATCTTTTATGCAAAATGACTTGCAGGCAATTGCACCCTCTTCAGCTAATATAAAAATATTTTCACTAGAACTACCCATTGTGCCAAGGGTGTCACTTTGACAAATTACATTTGACAGCAATTCAACATCACTCTGAAAACCCAAATTTAAAATAATCCAGAGGTACTGGTAGAAAGGCACAGTTAGATACACCTAATATGAAGCAGCCTACCCTTCAACTATGAAACATATGCTCAGGAGAGCTAAGCATGAAACAGATATAAATTTATTTTTTAAAGCTAGTAACAATTTCTTGTTGACTTCAATGAAAGAAAAGTCAGACTGAAACCAAACACTCTTCAGTAGCAATTTATTTGTACTGTGCAAGAAGCAGTCCCACAAAATCAGAGGCTGTTACAGAATCAAAAGGAAAGCAACATCTCAAACACTGTTGAGAAAGAGAAGGAACAGTGTTCTTCTCACAAGCCGACGGATTCTCATACCCAAACTCACCCTACCTGTGGGTCCCCTGGATGCAAGAGATTACTTAAGGTGAGAATCAGTGATCCCTATGAGACCAGAGCCATTGTGAAAGACTCTTGTGCGCTGACTGCTCTCTAGTGCAGTGTTTTAGTAGCACATTATAATAGTATACGCTTTTCAGATGCTCACGTTAAGCCAGCCTAAAGTGTACTACCCCAGGTTTATACTACCCACGGGTTTGTACTACCCACTGGTTTATACGGTAGTGACATCTATGATTTACCTTTTTAAAAAATATATTCTTAATTCTGCACCTAGATGACATGTACCTTTGTAGCAAGAATCCCAACACATTGAATCAAAGCTCTTTTCAAAATGTCATGTGCTAAAGAGGCCTTATTACACCATTTTTGTGACTCCAGATTTTGTAATGTTGGGGAGTTTTGTTTGGTTTTTTTTGTTGGGTTGTTTTTTTTTTTTTTAAAGGTTCTTCACCTCCACAGGAACAGGTAAAACTTTGGTTTCGGCTTCATTTTTCAGAAGGTAGATAATATGATGTAATTGTGTATCAGTAAATTTTATCTCTGGCCAAAAATATTTAACAAATATTTAACAAATTCGTCCTGTGGTTTCTAGGGTCAATGAAGATATATTTAGTGTGAAATCCTCTCCAGGTACTGGGAAACAGTGAAAAAGCTGGGGAGATTACTTCCACAGACCTGTTCAGGTTTTTTTGCCCCTGCCTTCCTACTACAGCTTCTTCATTTAATAACCCACACTCTCAAGGTTTTTTGCCCCTATCTTCCTACTAAAGCTACTCAATTTTATAACCCACACTCTCAACTTCATACTAGAGCATGACAATAATGCAATTTTTTCTCGTACTCCTGAGAAGGAGCTGCCTCACATGATCAGTGCAAAGCAAAAAGTGTTCACGTGGATTGGGAGAGACAGAATAGGCTAACACTCCGTGCTCTTTAAAAACAGGACCAGCGCTGGTTTTTCACACAAACTAAATTACAGCTTTTATTGGAAGTGTAATAAACAGTTAGGTTAAGATTACTCTTGCAAGAGGACTAAATTTTAAAATATTTATTAGCCCAATTAAGTTACAGTGAAAGCCAGCTGAGGTCAATAGAAATACTCTTACTGATTTCAGTGGCCTTTGGCTCAGATCCATAGCAGTTTTCTCCTTTCTGCACTATATACCATTTCTTGGTTAAAAAAAAAAAAAATCTTAGGGAAAGTGGCATATTTTCCTCTTTTGATGCAAAGCTTATTTTTTGCTTTTGGTTTCAGTGTTTATGTATAAAAGGCCCGATCCATGTAAAATCAATCAATATTCTTACTGACAGCTTAGAAGAAGCCACTAAGTACAACTACTTACCACGTAATTGAATGGTTGCGGACTAACGATTCGTTTACTTAGACACACTGTAAAGGAAATTAAATGGTGAAGCAAAATAATCTAACATATACTGAGAAAATATTTCTTTCAATTCAACTATGAAGGCTTAGACACTGAAAGCCTTTAAAACAGCTCTCCTGGATCACCTGAAGGCTCCCCCAGAGGTTTTAAATCAAGACACTTTGACATTGTATATGACCAACTACCTCATTAAAGTGGAAGCAACAATGTGTTTTACTCTGCCCAACTGCTCCCTCAGCAGACTTCTGTTCCACTTATTTTAATTCTAACACTGACTTTTGTCCTGGTTTCAGCTGGGATAGAGTTAATTTTCTTCCTAGTAGCTGGTATAGTGCGGTGCTTTGGATTTTAGCATGAGAATAATATTGATAACACGCTGATGTTTTGGCTGTCGCTAAGCATTGTTTACATTGGTCAAGGACTTTTTTTTTCTTCAGCTCCCCATGCTCTGCCAGGTGCCCAAGAAATGGGAGGGGGCATAGCCAGCATAGTTGATCCAAACTGACCAAAGGGCTATTCCATAGCATATGATGTCATGCCCAATATATAAACTGGGGGAGTTGGCCGGGGGGTAGCGATCGCTGCTTGGGGACTGGCTGGGCGTCAGTCGGCGGGTGGTGAGCGGTTGTATAATTTTTTTATTTTTTTCCTTCTTTTTTTCCCTCCCTTGGGTTTTGTTCCTCTCTCTCTCTCTCGTTGTTTTCCTTCTCATTATAATTCATTATTATTATTATTATTATTATTTTGTTCCAATTATTAAACTGTTCTTATCTCAACCCATGAGTTTTCTTACTTTTGCTCTTCCGATTCTCTCCCCCATCCCACCGGGGGGGAAGTGAGCGAGCGGCTGCGTGGTGCTTAGTTGCTAGCTGGAGCTAAACCACGACAGTCCTTTTTGGCGCCCAACATGGGGCCCGAAGGGTTTGAGATAATAACAGATTAACCAGAGCGTATTAAGGAATTCAGATCTGTTAGTAGTTGTGGGACGTGATATTGATCCATCTGTTCCTAGCATTGGTTTACCTGATCTGCACCATGCTCATTTTTTTGCTGTACATGTTAAGATCGGTGTTGGGTTTTGCAGTTTGCTGTGCTCTGCTTTAATTGGTGATGTTTTGCCTATGAGATTTGTTATTAAAACAGTGACCTTGGGTTTATTTTGGTATCTAAGTGCTGTACTGAAACCGTTATTGTATGTCGGGTATCATCTTATGGAGACAATTTGCAATTATACCTCTGCCTCTGAGAGGCTTTTTATGGAGGAAATGCAGAATTGTACCTTCACTACTTTCTTCTACAATGCTTCCTCCTTCATTACAATAACTTTTCAGTATTTTGAACAACCTTGGGTAGTTAAGATACTTCTATTGGTATTGCTTGGGAATATTGTTTCGATCTTGTCCAAGGTTAGTAAGCAATTTAAGAATATCATTCAGAGATCTGCCCCAAGGCTGGATAGTTATGAGTGGCAGGGTGTGTGGGATAGCATGGGCAAATGCCTGGGACGGTGAGCACCTCCAGTGTTTTGGAACTTCACCCCTGAACAAGTGCAGAATCCTGAAAAATTAGTAGACTATTTGGAAAAAGTATGCTGTCACCCTGGCAATTCTAGGGAGACACAAATCACTGCAATGTGCTGGGGTCTGGCCCATGCCTACCGAGCCCTGTTCAACACTATTCAAAACCCTCAAGGATCTGGTGACAAAATGACAGGCACTGCAGCTACTGCAGCCCCCCCTGCAACAGGCACTGCGGCTACTCCGATTACCCCTGCGACAGGCACTGTGGCTGTTCCGATTACCCCTGCGACAGGCACTGCAGCTGCTCCAGCCCCCCCTGCGACAGGCACTGCAGCTGCAGCTGCTCTGGACAACTCCATTACAAGTATTGCGGTTCGAACAGGGAACGAACCCGTGTCAGTATCAGTCGCCCCTATACTTAAAAAGAAATCCTAGAAGCGAAAGTCAGCTCGTTTAGAAAGGGAAGATGAAAGAGCAGGGCCATCACAGGGAGAGGAAGAGGAAGAACTCGTAAATGAGACAGAAACCACGCGATCCCTATCCCTGAGTGAGCTGCGAGATATGCGAAAAGATTTCAGCCGTCGTCCAGGGGAGCACATTGTCACCTGGCTGCTCCGATGCTGGGATAGCGGGGCCAGTAGCCTGGAACTAGAGGGTAAGGAAGCCAAGCAGCTGGGATCTATTTCTAGGGAAGGGGGCATTGACAAAGCAATTGGAAAAGGGGAATCAGCCCGCAGCCTCTGGAGGCGACTCCTGTCAGCTATAAAAGAAAGATATCCCTTCAAGGAAGATGTTGTATATCGCCCTGGGAAATGGACCACCATGGAGAAAGGTATCCAGTACCTGAGGGAATTAGCTGTGTTGGAAGTGATTTATGGTGACCTGGACGACGTGCGGTCACCCACAGATCCAGACAAGGTCCAGTGCACAAGACCTATGTGGCGGAAGTTGGTACGAAAGGCACCACCGTCATGTGCCAACTCATCGGCAATACTGACCTGGAAAGATGGAGACGGCCCAGTAGTGAATGAAGCTGCTAGTAACCTCTGGGAATATGAAGAAAGTATCTCTTCCTCCCTTGTCTCAGCTGTGGAGAAACTGTCCCAGGAGTTCCAAAGGTTCAAAGAAGATATGTCCTACTCCCCACCTATACGGACCATTGTCTCAGCTATTAGGAGTAAGCATTCTTCTGCTCAAAAGAGACGATATAGAGGGTACACACCACGGGGCACCCTATGGTTTTACTTGCGTGACCACGGAGAGGACATGAGGAAGTGGGATGGAAAACCTACCTCAACCCTAGAGGCACGGGGAGTTGCAAGGAAAGTTGCAAGGAAAAACAATCACCAAAGGGGGTTCTTGCAGGAAAATTGCTGCTCTGGTTTCCAGTGGAAAGTTCCCCAGACAGAGTAGAAGGGCTGATCTTACTTCTGATTTTAATGACGAAACTTCTGACTCATATACACAAGAAATGGGTAATGAATATTATGAGCAGAATTAGGGGGGCCCTGCCTCCAGCCAGGTGGAGGAAAGGGACAACCGGGTTTACTGGACTGTGTGGATTCGATGGCCTGGCACATCAGACCCACAGGAGTATAAGGCTCTAGTAGACACCGGTGCACAGTGCATCCTAATGCCATCAAGCTATATAGGGGCAGAACCCATCTGTATTTCTGGAGTGACAGGGGGATCCCAACAGCTGACTGTATTGGAGGCTGAAGTGAGCCTAACTGGGAATAAGTGGCAAAAGCACCCCATTGTGACTGGCCCAGAGGCTCCATGCATCCTTGACATAGACTACCTCAGGAGAGGTTATTTCAAGGACCCAAAAGGGTACTGGTGGGCTTTTGGTATAGCTGCCTTGGAGACGGAGGAAATTAAACAGCTATCTACCTTGCCCGGTCTCTCGGAGGACCCTTCTGTTGTGGGGTTGCTGAGGGTTGAAGAACAACAGGTGCCAATTGCTACCACAATGGTGCACCGGAGGCAATATCGTACCAACCGAGACTCCCTGATTTCCATCCATGAGCTGATTCGTCGACTGGAGAGCCAAGGAGTGATCAGTAAGACTCATTCACCTTTTAACAGTCCTATATGGCCAGTGCAAAAGTCTAATGGAGAGTGGAGACTGACAGTAGACTATCGTGGTGAATGAAGTCACGCCACCCCTGAGTGCTGCCGTGCCGGACATGCTGGAACTGCAATACAAACTGGAGTCAAAAGCAGCCAAATGGTATGCTACAAATGATATTGCTAATGCGTTTTTCTCGATCCCTTTGGCACCAGAGTGCAGGCCACAGTTTGCTTTCACTTGGAGGGGCGTTCAGTACACCTGGAATCGACTGCCCCAGGGGTGGAAACACAGCCCTACCATTTGCCATGGACTGATTCAGACTGCACTGGAACAGGGCGAAGCTCCAGAACATCTGCAATACATTGATGACATTATCGTGTGGGGCAATACAGCAGAGGAAGTTTTTGAGAAAGGGAAGAAAATAGTCCAGATCCTCCTGAAAGCCAGTTTTGCCATAAAACAAAGTAAGGTCAAGGGACCTGCACAGGAGATCCACTTTTTAGGAATAAAATGGCAAGATGGACGTCGTCAGATCCCAATGGATGTGATTAACAAAATAACAGCCATGTCTCCACCAACTAGCAAAAAGGAAACACAAGCTTTCTTAGGCATTGTGGGTTTTTGGAGAATGCATATTCCAAATTACAGTATGATCGTAAGCCCTCTCTACCAAGTGATCCAGAAGAAGAACGATTTCAAATGGGGCCCTGAGCAATGACAACCTTTTGAACAAATTAAACGGGAGATAGTTCATGCAGTAGCCCTTGGGCCAGTCCGGGCAGGGCAAGACGTAAAAAATGTGCTCTACACCGCAGCTGGAGAGAATGGCCCTACCTGGAGCCTCTGGCAGAAAGCACCAGGGGAGACTTGAGGTCGACCCCTAGGGTTTTGGAGTCGGGGATACAGAGGATCCGAGGCCCGCTATACTCCAATTGAAAAAGAGATATTAGCAGCATATGAAGGGGTTCGAGCTGCTTCAGAAGTGGTTGGTACTGAAGCACAACTCCTCTTGGCACCTCGACTGCCCGTGCTGGGCTGGATGTTCAAAGGGAGGGTCCCTTCTACACATCATGCAACTGATTCTACCTGGAGTAAGTGGGTTGCACTGATCACACAACGGGCTCGGATAGGAAACCCCAATCGCCCAGGAATCTTGGAAGCAATTATGGACTGTCCAGAAGGCAAAGATTTCGGAATATGGCCAGAGGAGGAGGTGACGCGTGCTGAGGAGGCCCCACTGTACAATAAATTACCAGAAAATGGGAAGCAATATGCCCTGTTCACTGATGGGTCCTGTCGTATTGTAGGAAAGCATCGGAAGTGGAGGGCTGCTGTATGGAGTCCTATACGACAAGTTGTAGAAACTGCTGAAGGAGAAGGTGAATCGAGCCAATTTGCAGAAGTAAAAGACATTCAGCTGGCTTAAGACATTGCTGAACAAGAAAAGTGGCCAGTGCTCTATCTCTATACTGACTCATGGATGACAGCAAATGCCCTGTGGGGGTGGTTACAGCAATGGAAGCAGAACAATTGGCAGCGCAGAGGCAAACCCATCTGGGCTGCACCATTGTGGCAAGATATTGCTGCCCAGGTAGAGAACCTGGTTGTAAAAATACGTCACGTAGATGCTCACGTACCCAAGAGTCAGGCCACTGAAGAACATCAAAACAACCAGCAGGTGGATCAGGCTGCTAAGATTGGCTCAGGTGGAGCCAATCCACCTGCTAAGTGGCTCAGGTGGATCTGGACTGGCAACATAAGGGTGAATTATTTATAGCTCAGTGGGCCCATGACAGCTCAGGCCATGAAGGAAGAGATGCAACATATAGATGGGCTTGTGATCGAGGGGTGGACTTGACCATGGACACTATTGCACAGGTTATCCATGAATGTGAAACATGTGCTGCAATTAAACAAGCCAAGCAGTTAAAGCCTCTGTGGTATGGAGGGCGATGGCTACAATATAAATATGGGGAGGCCTGGCAGATCGATTATATCACACTCCCACAAACCCGCCAAGGCAAGCGCTATGTGCTTACAATGGTGGAAGCAACCACCGGATGGCTGGAAACATACCCTGTGCCACACGCCACCACTCAGAACACTATCCTGGGCCTTGAAAAGCAAGTCCTGTGGCGACATGGAACACCAGAAAGAATTGAGTCAGACAACAGAACACATTTTTGAAACAGCCTCATAGACACCTGGGCCAAAGAACATGGCATTGAGTGGGTATATCACATCCCCTATCATGCACCAGCCTCTGGGAAAACTGAACGATAAAATGGACTGTTAAAGACTACACTGTGAGCAATGGGTGGTGGGACATTCAAACACTGGGATACACATTTAGCAAAGGCCACCTGGTTAGTCAACATTAGAGGATCTGTCAATCAAGCTGGCCCTGCCCAATCAAAACTTTTACGCACTGTAGAAGGGGATAAGGTCCCTGCAGTACACATAAAAAACATGCTGGGGAAGACGGTCTGGGTTACTCCTGCCTCAGGCAAAGGCAAGCCCATTTGTGGGATTGCTTTTGCTCAAGGACCCGGGTGCACTTGGTGGGTAATGCGAAAGGATGGGGAAGTCCACGGTGTACCTCAAGGGGATTTGATTTTGTGTGAGAATAGCCAATTAACTAAATGGTGTGATGTTAACTGCTATATAATACTGTGTGTCATCACTTTTATGGTTACTATACACCATATCAATGGTATTTCAATAAGGATCAGCCAGATTAGCGAAGAATGAAGTTCGATGAAAGCAAGCAAAGTGCAGTGGTGATGGAACCAGAACTGGCTTCAGCATGCAACAATCCAGCACCATACACCATCTCTTCTGCCATGAAGGACTATTATGACAGATGGAGCCCAAAGTCATGGACTAAATGAACTTAATAAACATTTTAGAAGGATGGCTCATAGACCAAGGGAATGATAACTTTGTGTACATATATATATATATATATATATATATATATCTATCAAGAGACAGGAAAAGTGTTGGTGATTAATTGTATTAGAAAGGGTAGAACCTGGGCATGAAGTAAATGGTATAGAATAAGGGGTGGATACTGTCCTGGTTTCGGCTGGGATAGAGTTAATTTTCTTCCTAGTAGCTGGTATAGTGCGGAGCTTTGGATTTTAGCATGGGAATAATATTGATAACATGCTGATGTTTTGGCTGTCACTAAGCGGTATTTACATTGGTCAAGGACTTTTTTTTTCTTCAGCTCCCCATGCTCTGCCAGGTGCCCAAGAAATGGGAGGGGGCATAGCCAGCATAGTTGATCCAAACTGACCAAAGGGCTATTCCATACCATATGATGTCATGCCCAGTATATAAACTGGGGGAGTTGGCCGGGGGGTAGCGATCGCTGCTTGGGGACTGGCTGGGTGTCGGTTGGCGGGTGGTGAGCGGTTGTATGATTTTTTTATTTTTTTCCTTCTTTTTTTCCCTCCCTTGGGTTTTGTTCCTCTCTCTCTCTCTCTCGTTGTTTTCCTTCTCATTATAATTCATTATTATTATTATTATTATTTTGTTCCAATTATTAAACTGTTCTTATCTCAACCCATGAGTTTTCTTACTTTTGCTCTTCTGATTCTGTCCCCCATCCCATCGGGGGGGAGTGAGCGAGCGGCTGCGTGGTGCTTAGTTGCCAGCTGGAGCTAAACCACGACAACTTTTAACATGTAAACTTCAAATCAGAATTTTCTACTTTTCTCTTAACATTGTAA
Source organism: Ciconia boyciana (assembly GCF_034638445.1). NCBI lineage: Eukaryota > Metazoa > Chordata > Aves > Ciconiiformes > Ciconiidae > Ciconia > Ciconia boyciana. The sequence goes on from NC_132935.1 coordinate 85,129,275, forward strand.
AGAAGTGTCTAGGTGTACATCCAGATAAACGTCTTTGAGATTTTAAGAAAGCCATTCCCTATGCTGTCTACTCTCCTCAATAAAATTGTATCCCAGCTTCTTTTTAGTGACTTATGTAGATTTTTAACACTGGGAATGTTAACAGTTCCTTGAAATACATGAGACTAAGCTCAATTCCTTAAAATTTAAGATTGCTTTAAACTTTGTTAAACTAGATTTAAACATAACAGATGATATTTTTTTTCTTTAAATTATATTCCCATGAAACAGTAACCTGACTTTGTTTCCCAGCTGCTTAACCCTTCCACTCTTCCTGAGTATGTGAACAACTATACTGCCAGAATGCTGGAAAAATTATTCACAGAATTTGTAGAACTGCAACATACATTAACTACCTAGCAAAACAGTAATGCTCCTTTCCCTTTCTTCCCCACTGTGAGAGGCATCTTATTAACCTTTTGACTATCCTCCACTTCTCCAGTCCCCAACTCCGTTCTCTAGTTCCCAGGGAACTAATCTTGAACCAGTCACAAAACCCATTTTTCTATCAGGTGGTTACAAACATTTCCAGATTCAGATCCTATTATCAAAGAGGACAGAAGAGTTCCCTTAAGATCCTGAAACCCACTAAAACCTTGGTAACAGTGGTCTGCTTTGAAGATACTGGGTACCTAAATTTAAAATTATTTTGTGGATGTTCCTTGAATTTCAGAATTCCTTGATCCCTATTCCCATTAATTCCTCAGCTTTGCACTACAAAAGTAAACAGAAGACATAGATTAGTTTTAAACATCAAAAATTTCCAGCTGAGGTTAAACTGTAAGAAACTGACTCAACATCCTCAATGAAAAACAAATAGGATATGGTTTAGAAGAATAGTGATTATCCCTTTTTCAGGAGTGCACACAGCTACATACACAGGCTGAAGTTTTTCAGGTCATTGAGATCTTTGTTTCCTCTGAAAAATAAAAAAGAAGATAAAGACCGTTTTGGGCATGAGAGTACTGTAACTCAGGAAGCTGCTGAAACCCTTAGGTGGACACTGGTTTCTGCATTAGGTAGAGGTTGCCGGTGATACTCAAGCTAATGCTGAATCCCATGCACTCAACTATTCAGTTATCTTCTCACACATGACTGTTTTCACTCTGTTCAGATTAGATAGGTTTGTGGGATTTTTTTTTACAATGCTTTGCTGAGCCTTGTAAGTGGCAAGGCAACTACAATTTTGCGGTTCTTAAAATAGTGCAATAACCATACTTTAAAAAAATCACCTTCCTATAGGTTTCTAAGATATATAGTATCAGATAGACTTGCAAGCCTGTCCCTCAGGTGCTCCTGTAATTTATGAGAGTGAAAAGAGGCAATATGTTGTTAACATTTTCATGCGAATAGGAAATGACAACAGAAGTTGACACCTGTCTAAGCATTTAGGAGCTCTCCTAGACAAATGTAACCTTTCATACTCGTTGCGTGTAACTCTAAGTAGCAAGCATGGATCCCAGAGTGTCAGCTTGGAATTCTTTAGCAATATTATTTCTTCAGTACCATTATATCTTTATGATACAGAGTATCACCTTTCTCTTTATTCCACTCTGTAGTCAATAATTTTTTGTTGCAGTTTATCTGTCCTTAAAGTATCTGATGTCCTTCAGGGCAAAGCAATGAAGGTTTAACAAAGACCACAGGAGAAATTAAGTGCGTTTCAGTGTGCCTTCATTTTATATTGCAAATTGCTGCATTTGTACAGCTCTTAGAGCCTGTTTTCTGTGCATTCTCTTTATACTCACCTGCTATGCAACTAAGAATCTGTTGGGATGAACACCTACAGTGTCTGTGAGTTTAGACAACTGCTCTGTAGTCTTTCCTATCATCTACTACAGCAAGTGCCCATACAATCAAAGGAAGGGGAAAGGGGGAGGGGAGCAAAAGGAAAGAGGGAAAGGGAATGGGGAGAGGGGAACAAATCTGCACTAGAATTACCTATGTTGTACCTAGCATTTCACGCATGTGCCATCCAGCCAACAAGCTGAAAAAGTGAGCTCTGAACAAATTGCCTCTTTCAGCAGTTTCTATGGACTGACTCCGTGCAGAAATTTCTCAGTAGGCATACTCCTGTTTTATTAGAAGAAACACTAGATTCATACAACAACAACAACAACTACTACTATTACTTAATTTTATGAGGCAAACATTGCCCTGGAGACAAAAATCTGTGAGGTTCCTAGGAACAGCCATATCCATATCTTATACATCCATAATAAATCTCATCAGTAGTTTCTTCCAGAAGTGAGTTTTTGCATATACATGGATAAGTACTTCTTTGCCATAGTTTGCGTTCCAGATTCTGCTGTATATTATGATTTTTCATTTGTAAAATACAAAAATCAAAACTAAACTAAATTAGCCCATAATGGCCAAATTTGCTCAATTTCTCCCTAAATATCAAACAAACAAACAAAAAAACAAAAAACAAACAAAAACCAGAAAAACACCCCCAAAAACATTGTTACAGCTTCTAGATATTTTGGAAGTCCATCCCACAACCAGCAGAAACCAGCACAGCGTGCCTTCTAATCTCAGTGTAGGGAGGTAACACCATGACTGCACAGCCCTACCCAAGTACACTGCACCTTTTCGTGAGTGGAGGTCTTACATGCATCTCCAAACACTTTTCCATTTTTCATCAACTCTTCAAATCCTAGATGAAGAGCAGAGAATGTATGTGAAGCTACAGCTTTATACCTTTTGCTTGTTGTGCCCATGCCATTCCCTGAGTATAAAATCTGGCAAAACACTATGAAATTTACTTTTGGAGTTGATGAGAATGGTCACAATTTATCTTCAACATGAAATGCAACATTAACTTTTTCATAATAAAAGGAAATCAGCTAAAAAAAAGGACATAGGGGAGAAGAGAATTCCCCCTGCAGGCAGTTCAGAGTAGAACCATCTACAGAAGAAATACAATTCACTGTTCAGACCCTGCTTGGATTTTATGTCAAGTACTAAATTCACACCTGATATACACTTGAATAGAAGGGGACAAGAATAACCATGTTTTGTCTTCAGTTTTAAAATTTTGTTTCCCCTCCTGTCCATAAAATAGGACCAGTTAAAAATACTGTGGCATTTCCTGAGGCAGAATATGCTAACATAAAATGCCAAGGGGAAATAATTTTTATTTCTGCTCAAAATCTCAAATGTTCGTAGACTGTAGTTTTTAAAGGTGCTGTCAGACTGGAGGTTGGCTGAATGACTGTCCCTTGCATTCTCCTCCATTGCATAATAATGATATCAAGCTTGTATTTACTACAATCCACCAGCACTGGATCTTAAAGATTTCTTTCCTAAGAAGGGTTCTTTTCTGTTAGCATGAAAATTTTTACAGGCTTATCATGTTCAAGCTAAAAATTTCATCTAGGTTCAATACCAGCAAGGCAGCATAAGCAGCACCAGCAGGATACAGACGAATATGCACAAACAGCAGGTCTTTGTAATTAACGCATCACATGACCATCTGCAAATGGTATCAGATGGTGGTATAAAGGAGGCAAAAAGAAGGCCTAACAGTCCTTTTTATTCCTTCCCATCCATTTTGTGCAAGAAAACCCTAAGTATAATAGTTTCATATATGGGCCAGTTTCTTTATATTTTTGGAGGCATCTGCAACAAACTAGCACGTGAGAAAAGTAGGTAATTTTCAAGTCTGACCCATAAAAGATCCACTCATACCAACAGTATAAAGTGGCATAAAAACCAAAGGACTAAGTCAGGTGTTACCATCAAATTATTGATCACTCAGAATGGGATGGTGAAGCCAAATGTGATAGCAGTTTCAGCCTCTTCAATAACAACATGTCCTGGTTTCAGCTGAGATAGAGTTAATTTTCTTTATAGTGGCTGGTATGGGGCTGTGTTTTGGATTTGTGCTGAAAACAGTGTTGATAATACAGAGATGTTTTAGTTGTTGCTGCACTAGTCAAGGACTTTTCAGCTTCCTGTGCTCTGCCAGGTGCACAAGAAGTTGGGAGGGGACACAGCCAGGACAGTTGATCCAAACTGACCAAAGCGCTATTCCATACCACATGACGTCATGCTCAGTATATAAAGCTGGGGAAGAAGAAGGAAGGGGGGGACATTTGGAGTGATGGCGTTTGTCTTCCCAAGTAACCATTACGCGTGATGGAGCCCTGCTTTCCTGGAGATGGCTGAACACCTGCCTGCCCATGGAAAGTAGTGAAGGAATTCCTTGCTTTGCTTTGCTTACGTGTGCGGCTTTTGCTTTACTTATTAAACTGTCTTTATCTCAACCCTCGAGTTTTCTTACTTTTGCTCTTCCGATTCTCTCCCCCATCCCACCAGGGATGCGTGGTGCTTAGTTGCCGGCTGGGGCTAAACCACGACACAACAGCAACAGAAAAAAAAAGAAAACCAAACCAACAGAACTTTGAAATAAAAGATGAATCTTGTCAGCAAAATTCCCATTACTGTTCATATCACACAAACTCCCTTTTCCCCCCTAGGAACACGATATCCCATTTCCTCTCATCTAACTCTTTTCATTACCATTTCTCAAGCAGAAAGCTCAACCTAAGTGCCTTTCCCAGGGATTAGGACCAGCACTGCTCCTTTCTCAGCAATGTGGTGAGACATCAGGCTGCTGCAGTCAGCCCCTGAGAGCGGACCTCATTGCCCCCAGGATTTCACCATGTAAACCTAGCTGCTCATAATTGATTTTTATTGACTAACACCAATGACCTCTGATGCAATGTTATTCATAAGTCTTAAATACTACATTTCAGTTCATATACCGAATGTGAAGTTAGGATTAAAATACAAAGCAAAACCAAAAACTACGCATGAACATCTACTAAGCAAGTGTTATCAACAAACTTCCGACGTGTATTTTCAGCATTAGTGTTCCCGGGGATTTACTAGCTATTATACTGCCTAGTAAACCCACACATACTTGCAGGGAAACTTCTAAAGGAATTTCCTTGTCAAGAACTAGCAGAGAGTTAAATCTAGGCCTGTAAGACAGAACGAAAGTTACAATATATGTAAAACCAATTAAGAGGCTCATTAAGAATCATCACATGTTGACGTTCAGAATTTGCATTTATCTAAAAATACAAGTATTAATGTTTTGTACTCAGAAATACAAAACATTATAAATTATAAATGTCTTTTATCTGGCATTTGGTAAAGCTGACAAAATTTTATCATCAGTTTTGGTCAACCTCATAGATATCTTTTGCCTTTTACAAAACCCAGCAAACATTTGCAAATAAGGTATTTGCAAGCACAGAATTCTGAAGGAAATTATAACTTGTATTTAAGAATATAAATACCTGAAGAGAAATTAATCCCTCCAAATATGTTTAAATGCAAGATGAATGTGAATACTTGTATCAAAGCCTATTTAGCAGGACACATTCTTTCACCTCACAAGCACACTGATATTCACAGATCCATGGAATGTTAGCATGGGCTAAGTTCATCAAATATCCCTGCTTGGATCCTACATGCCTTACCCTATCACCAGCTCAGGTTTTGGGTCTTTGAAGATGCTGCCCTCCCCTCCTCCTACTTGCCAGGTAGCCTGGCTTGAAATTTGTTAGTCAGTCCCATCTCTGCCAGACACAGAACAGAGAACAAGGTCACACAGAAAATAGACAGGAACAAGTTAGTAAGAAGGCAGGACAAACTACAGTAATCAGGCACAGGGCTGGGCCCCACAAGTGTACTGACCAGTTGCTTACACGCAGCTGGCACTTTTTATCTCACCTCCTCTCTGTTCTCCCATGCTTGCTCCTCTCCAATCCACCTCAGTCCCTACCTTTCCTTACCTGTCACCCTTCTCCTAAATACCCCATAATAAATTCTACACATTCACACAATCCCCTCAGATAATCCCTTGAGGTTTTATACAATCCCACAAGCTCCCTCAAAAATCCCATAAAAAATTTGCTCTTTCCCATGAGTCCCAATAATAATCGTTTCCCCTTCTTCTCAATTACAACGTTCTGGTTGAACTCCTTCAAAGCTCTAAGTGGTTCCTTCAATGGTCCATGGGTCAGTGACCCGAGAGACATGATCTTTGTTATTTTCTCAGTTATCTCCTCTTCCTTAGGGTTTATGTATCTGGCAATCTAATGTATTACTTACCCTGACTCTTGTCTGTCTCTTATGCTGATGAGCTATCAACTACATATTCTGACAGACTCCATAGCCTTACATTAGCTTTAACAGACTAAGTGAGTCAGCTTCAGGGAGTCAGACTTGCACTATAAATACCACTATAAGATTAAAGGTGTATTACCATGTTTCTCTGACAAAAAAAAAAAAAAAAAAAAAGTCATGACATATGCATCAGTAAAGCGCAAATCTGTAAGAATCAATTAAGTTTCAATTATGTGAGTATAATATAGTACTTCTGCTTCACACACAGGTATGCAAATGAAAGCTGAAGTCTATTGCTGAAACAAATTTCCCTGACATGACAAATTATTGTCAGTGCCAGGACAGGTGTAATTAAAGAGGAAAAAAAATAGATCTGATTGTTAATTCTTGTGCACAGTGGTGTAAGAAGGCAGTGTTCTCTTGCTCTTAGCCTAGATTCTCAAGTAAATGAAATATACAGGATTGTGTTATCAGTGTTAAGCTACTCAATAATTTTTGATCCTTCAGGTGATTATCAATCAACTTTAAGGGTGGGCAAATAATTTAAATCCCACAATTTGTTTGAAAAAACACGTAGTAGCCACATATTGAAAAGAGCTACAAAACAGTATCCTTACTGAGGAAAGGTAGGAAAACCACAACTGTTTTATGGTCTTAGTAGTATCTGGCTAATGAGTTAGGCTACAGCTAGCAATCAGCCTGTCATAAAGTACATGCTTAGCTCCAAAAAAGTCTCAGTGTTGTGTCTTTTCCCCAGTGAGAACATCACAAGACACATGGGTGAATTTGGAGTTGCTGCATCACAAGATAGAGGTGAAATGGAGCCAATCTGTACCCAAAGAAGTTCTATTAGTTTTGCAGATCACAGAATTCATCTTCACAATTAAAAATCACAGTGAGATAAAACGAAAGCTATTACTGAAACAGACCAAAAAAAAAAAGATAAAACAAAGTACTTTTTGTCCTTTACAAATTTATGTTGAGGGTTTGTTTGGTTTAGTTTGGGGGGATTTGTTTGTAAATGGTTAAATCGCTGCAGTGTAAGTTATTAAAAAGCATATCAACCACAAATTAATAAAAGACAATGTAAGCTCAATTTCCATCCATTTCATTATCACTCAGCCTCCAGCATTCTGATACACAAACCCAACCACATAACCCATCTGTGTACATCTACACAGGCTTTTTTTCTGTTGTAGCATCATTGCCTCTTTACCTTTCATTACAGAAAGTGTAGAGGATAATAAAATAACCATGACTTCTCACTGCTACAAATACAGTTGTTTCTCCCCTGTATTTGTACTGAGATAAGGAACAGGTGACACAAAAATTCACTTATTATGTAGCTGGCACAATAAAGAATGCATTGTCTGGAATCTCTAAACACTGAAGAAATCAAACTTTAATTTTCCTTTTATCACCTGGAAAAAGAAAAAAGGGCCTGCTGTCATGAAGTATAAAATTCATTGTCTGATATGATCTAGGTTTAAAAAAAAAAAACAACACGTTTCACAGCTACAGCTCTTGGTTTATTCAGGAAAATCAGGATTAGAATATGTAATATTTGTTTAAGTACATGCCCTGTCTCTTCTGCTTATAGTGATGACATGAGATATAGATCTTTTCAGCAAATTGCCTTTTCCTGTTTAAACTGCAGATCTATAATGAAATGTAGAGGGCTTGAGCATAAAGGGTAAAGTAAGGAAAGTTTGTTGTAAAGAAACAAAGCAGTATAATTTCTGTAAGTATACCCAATGGAGAGACTCAAGGGTAAAATCTGGCCACACACTGAAGTTGTCAATAAAACAAAGACATTTGAGTTAATACATTTTATTATATTTCTGCAGTCACATGTCCTGAAACTGTAGGAGACTAAGCTGTGTTTTTAAAAAATGCTGGCTTAAGCAGCATTTGAGGGCAGGACAACACAATGTTATTTTGCAAGATTTTAAGGTACCTGATAATGCATTTTCTTCTAGCTAACAAGAATTCTTTGGTAATGCTCCTATATTTTGGGAAGAGGACTTCAAAACATTTGGTTGTGTTGTATCTAGTATATACTTACTAAAATTTAATTCAGTACAGAAATAAAAATAGTTTGTCAGCACACATTTGTTAGGTGATTGATATTAAGTGATTGCAGCTGTTCTTGCACAGCACCTAAATGAACTCCAGATCACCTCAGGAGTTCTTTTCCTCTATACTGATCTATAGCATACAATTATAACAACACAATTTGTAGTTTTGTGGCATTTCTCCCACCATGCATACCCCTCTCTCAAGAGGGCTGAGGCATCATCCATACTAAGTCCTCTATGTGAAATTTCCCTAGTTGGCCTTTTCTAGACAAGCCCCTTATAATAACAGTGCTTGCCCATCTTAACGAGCATTCTCAACATGACAAATCACAACAAAACCAAGAAAAGCAATCTCTGTAATTCCGATCCTCATGCTCTAGCATGGCACTAGCTCCTCTACCTCACATTTCTGACCTGCTAGATGGAGCCATTCCTGTGTATTCTGTCTCAAATTTCTGCACAAACCTTACTGAGCAGCCTCATTTGGCTCTCCATTTGCAGAATCCTTCTGGGCAAAACCAGCAAATTCCACTGCAAAGGGAGAAGGAAAGTGTGGGGTTTATACCCCCAGATAAGCTTCTACTCTCATAATTTTCAAAAAATATTAGAATAATTGTAAATCATACACTGCTTTTCTAGTACCAGTTATTGATATTTCAACGTATGGCTGTATTTCTCCCTAATGTAACTCCAGAAGCTGCATTTTGTGAGCTATCCTTTGTAGAACTACAGTTGACAAAAATGATATAAAGGAAAAACCTGTTTCCATATTCTATAATTCTCTCCTTTGCAGAGTAAGTCAGTCAGCAATTAAAAATTTTTTAATACAGCTACGGAGTTTGAAATGTTTGGGTTTTGGTTTGTTGGGGGTTTTTTTCCCCCAAGTGATTTCCTATTTTTTAACGGTTTCATAACACAAAGCAACATCCTAGTATTCTTTTTTACATATTGTTTATGTCCAGAGAGGGATCTTGTTCAGAAGCCTGGGATCAGATTATTTCCAGATACAAGTAGGTTTAGAAATTAAGACTTTTTTTTTCTATTTAATAAAAACAGAAAATAGCTAATTTCAAAGGATCAAATTACTGTTATAAATCATGTTAATCTGTGATTCCTTATAGAGGGCTACTACCATGAAAGTTGTGTTTGACAGCATTTGTACATTCTAGGCCAACAATCTTCAACCTGTGGTTCAGAGGCTACTACAGACTGGTGAAAGTTCAGCCCTGCAAAACATTTTGCACCTGGGAGGTAGGAGATTATGCACACAGACAGGTGGGCAACCACAAAGGACAAAACGCCACTGCCACAAATAAATATTCAAGCTTATTTGCTTTAATATCTGGCTATAAATTAAAAACATGTTTTCATGAATCATACAAGAGTTCATTATGAAATTCTGACAGTATATAACAAAAAATTTTAATTCATTACCAAGTGAAATGTGGCAATATAGACTTAAGATAGTATGTGGGTTTTCTCAATAAGGTTTAGAATAGCTTTACCTACAACAGGTTGAGAAGTACTGTTGTAGGCTGGTGTGGAATAAGCTTCCTAGTCAACAGACAGCCTGGACTCCACTCCTTGCTCCTCCATTATTCCTTGAAGGAAGAGCACAAGCCACATCCTTTCCATTATCACCTCAGTGCCAAAAGCACACATATGCTAACTGCTCACCAAAAACATGGGTGTAAGCTATCACAAGCCAGTGGTAGCTGTCCTGTTTCTTGACACAAACTTGACCTCTGTAATTAATCAGAGGCGCTGCCTGTGCAGGAAGCGGAAATGAAAGTGCATAATAGAAGAAAAATAATTTTGCTTAGCAATTTGCAGCATTAAAAAGGAAAGCTAACCAGGCAGTATAAAAAAGTTTCATTCAAAGCCTCACATTATGGTAAGGCTCAGAATAGAAGGCACAAATCATCCTCACACAGCCAGCAATTTGTAAGTTACACCTTTCATCAAATCAAATGACCAGCTTCTGAAAATATTAATATATAACCAGTGAAACACAAAAAAACCAGAAATGGTAAAATATGTCCTAAACCTGCCACATTTATAAGTTGGGGGAATTCCCACCAGGTCTTGTAATTAAGCCTTCTTTATTTACCTTCAATTTCATAGGAGTTCCATTTGCACATTGCTTTTTGGTACAGACCTCAGTCCCTTGGAGTCTCTTTGTAATCCCACATTGTTTCAAGAACATGCAACAAAAACGTGGGACCTGTTGCCACCAGAATAATTCTTGTGGCAGTACAGCAACTTAGTTCTGATCTTCATCTTTCCAAGGGGTCTCTCCCAGGATAAATAAATCGAAAGTGTCTACAATTACATATATATATATAATGAGACTGACAACATCAAGGAAATACAGAGGCCCAATGTGCTGCCACCCACAAAGCAATTACTCTGGATCACCTTTTGTTTCTTACATTTTTCCTAAGAGAAGCTGAGAGTGAAATGGGGTTGGACTGACCATGCCAGTTACCTGTATGCAGCCTTAGGACTGCCTGTTGTGCTGTATTTTTTCTGGTGGGTTTTGTAGCACAGAGAGACAACAAAACAATTATGAGGCAGTACCAAATAAATCCAAGCAATACAGTTCACGGATAGAGACAGAAGTGCCATAACTGAAGTTAAAATTGTAAAGTAACTGCAAGCCTGAACACAACATCCTGGGCACACCACTGCTGGAACAAACTGAGAAGGCTGCCTCCTTAAAAGCACAGCATTTTTGCAGAGACATACTGGAAAGTGGATCCTGTAACAGCAAAAGCAGATTAACAGTTCAGACACAGCAATATGTAGATGCTGTGGGCAGCAGGGGAGGGATATCTTTACATAAGGAAAAAGAGAATAGCTGCACAGTGACCTGAAACAGAGCATTTTGGCAAATGTCAAGGTGAAGTTTCAGCGAGGTAGCACACAATTGGGCTCAGCAAAGAGGAAAAGATGTGTGGCACATGGAAAAGCACAAACAGGGCACCCTGTCAAGTGGCGGCATGTTACGCTGAAATGAATACAGTAAGTATCAGACCGTGTTCTGTAACAAAGACTCAGTTCTGGTGTCCCTAAGAGAACCTTGCTTAATTTGCAGACAAAGCGCAAGTTGCTGTTTCACGCACTTTGATGAAGAGCATATAAATGGCATATCCCACACAGGATAAATCTGAGGGGAAGGAAGGGAAAAAATGTTTCTAATTCTCTCACTCTCTCTCTGTCTCCAGACCCCTATTACAAGTAAGAATGTTACCTTCTTCTGTTTACTTATTTCATATTTGATTGATGAAAAATAATGAGATTAAACAAATGTGCAGATAGAAATGTTCCAGCTGATCAATCTGAACAGCAAGAATGGTGTTTGGAGATCTGAAATGGTTTGGACTAAATCCTAAATATTTACAAGATACAAAAACATGAGTAAAATTCTCTTGCTATTAGGAGCCTACTGTATCTAAAGCATCCTGCTATACTCCCAGTGCTGACGTCTTCGTACAGTGTTCTGTGCTTTTTGGCCCTCCCCATCATTAACTGGTGTTACAGAAAGTAAATTACATTCTCTTTACATATTCTCTATACATATTATATTTTGCTCTCTATTTAACAGTCGTCTTCTGCAAACCTTAGTGGTTTTGAAATTCTTTTGCATAATATGTACTATAATTCATATCCAAAATACTTAAAACTCACAAATCCCACCATCTGCAGTCTCTGTTTTTCAAATAACTGCAAATATTTTTAAATATATGTGCCAACAGCTCCATATTTATAAAAGAGATAAATATACTACATTCAAAATAAAATTAAAATGAAACCAAAACCAAAAATACCCATGCACACTTCCTTTCTGGTCCTATAAACTATCTGCTTTTATTTCCTCTTTATACCAGCAACTAAATAAAAGCTAAAAAGTTATTTATCAGTTACTAATCAAAATACAAGTGTACATTTAAAAATTTATACTTCTTAATATATAGTAAATGCATTATATATTTAAAAGCACAGATATACTTATTTAAGCTGCATCTAAACATGTATTGTAATAAAAATAAAACAGATTTTGTAGCTCCTAAAAATATTAAAAGGCTGCAGAAAGCTGGCAGAACCCATGGAATTTGCCTCACTGTGCAGCTGTTGAATGAGCAAGAAATTAGTCAGCTGAAAGAATTCTCTTTATATATTTCATACAGAAAAAAAATTCTGTGAGGAACACACATGACTTCTACCATATCCTAGAGACATCATTACATGGTTACATTTCTTTTTAGCCCAGAAAAGGCCACCTTCTAGGTGTCAGACTCAGTTTTTTTAAGCTGTCACCAATAAAGTTCAAGGATATTCCATAATTTTTGTGCAACAGTAAGGGTGTAAAATTAGCTTGAGATTAAAAAAAAAAAAAAGAAAAAAAAAAACAACAGACCACAAAAAAAAAAAAAAGTAGATTCCAGTGAATATCATTTAATCAAAATGGAATGAGAAACGTTTAGCTTAATATGAAAGCATTTATTTCAAGACCAGTAAGCTTCAGCCAGCAAGTCTGTCTCAAGTGTGGATACCTTTCTGGCCACGCAGAGACAATTATGTCAAAGAGAGAGCAGAGACCCGTCTGCTGTAATCACTTCAGTCCCCCACAGTAGTGTGATTTTGCAAGGGTATGATATCATACTGCATGGACTGAATACCAAGAGTGAGACCACCTGCTCTAGATAGTGTTAGTACAGAACTCGATATGGATTACAATAACAAAGTAAAACCTGCTGGTGTTTGGTGCCAAATTTATTTTTAAAAAGCATTGCAAATCATTTTGTTGGGAACCACCAAAACTTATCAGATGCCACATGTGGCTCTGTCACTGAATAAGAAAAAGAAGTCAATCCAATAATGTTAGCATTACTGCCATACATGCTACTGATTAGGTAGGAGTAATATATCCATTTTCAACTTCTAGTGTTTTCTAACCAAGTTACTCCTCTATGTATTCTAGGACCACTGAAACAGTGGGGATATACGTGTTACAAACATTCCTAGAAGTAACACCAGTTCTGAACAGCACCTGCATTACATTGCCCTGCGACCCATATACCTTACCAGAAGTGGTACGAGCACTAAAAGTAAGTGATACACTAGTTCTGTGCTCAGTACACTGAAATACATCCCTTACAATAAGCTGCAAGAAGTAAATCCCATAGTTTTAAAATTACACTGCCAAACTTCACTTTGGCTGAACTTCCTTCTTGGGTGAAACCATTATAAATAACTTCAGTAGATTTTGAAACTGCTCCCCAATCCTTGTTAAAGATAGGGGAAGAAAAGGATTATCACTAGGTCAAGGAGGGAAATTTTATATTGTCATTTAATAATATGATAGATGATAAATTTGGAAATGGATGTATTGGTTTGAGAGAATAAGGAGTAATATTTCAAGTAGTCTGTTTATGAATATGATTTTTGGTTGGAAGTGGTAGAATAAAATGTTAGGAACAAATTATTTTAGTTAAAATTACTCCAAAGTCATTATAGTGGCACATGTAAGAGTGACATTTTCAAATGGTAACCCCAACAAGGATTTAAAGACTTCCAGTGGTGAACTGAGGTTGCACCAAGACTAAACACTGTGATAGTGTGTATCCTCTGAAGTGTAAAGATGTATCAACTTCAAAATACATCAACAAGTTAAAATAAGGTTAAAACATAATGGCCTGGAATTTACCAGTTGGACAACGTTTGAGTAGGGAAAAGTGCTCTGTTTTGCAAGGCAGGATTTTCCTTTACTATTACTGAGATGTGATAGCTATTCATGCTGATAAACACTGTATGAAAGTGAGTCCTCTAGAAATGATTGCTAATTTTCAGAAGAGTTCTCCTACTCTCAAGGCTATGTACTTCTTAGAATATAAAACATTGTGAAATGCTTTTTTTCCTGTTTCGCAGACATTTTAAAAAGTGTTCACTGAAAACTGGAGAAGACAAAAGTGGAGTGGAGCAGCACATAATCAAACAGATTAGATAGATGAAGTCCTTTTAGACCTTGCATTGCCTTTAAGGAAGCACACTGAATAGTCCCCACCTAGTCCAGAATACCCCTTTTGCAACTCTTCACCTGAGAGAACATGTTGCTTGGTCAGGACTAGAGGCTTCCACCAATCACTCCTGTGAGACACCCAGCAATTGCTGAGGTGTTCACAAAAGGTTAAATAATTTTCAAGAAAGATGATAATAGCTAAACAAATATTTTTCAAAACTTAATGTTTTATAGAAGTTCAACTTTTCTGTCTGCTTTGAGCCCTACATTAAGTGAGGTGGCTTAAAGAAATTACACTATGTATGGAATTAAAAATGAATGAAACTTGTAAAGATTAATGTTTCAGATTCTGAAATCAACAAAAGGAATAGTCTTAAAAGCACAACTCTGCTCTTTATTGACTTTGCAGGACACTGTTTAAATACCTGGAATATAATTGAAGTACTGATCCACGGTTTTTAATCCTAAAGTAAACAATTGGTTTGATACAAATAATGTATTATTATTTATCCCAGATGAAAAAAAATTGCAACAACACTACATTGTATTCTGACTTTTCTTTTGATAAAACATGCACATCCTGGTTCCGTGTTGGATAATTCCTCTCAAGTCGTATCTTACCAGCTGAGCAAACAACACAACAAGCTGTACAATCAAAGGCATTTTCTAAGTCTACAGATATCCAAACATACAGAGAAAAATTAAGTAGACAGAATGGGAACATGTTTTAAGACTGAGCAGTTTTTCAACATACTTTTAAAAAGAAGAGCAAAGAACATTAATAAAACTATGTAGTCATTACAAAATGTGAATAGAGAAGGACTTGTGGGTGATGTGATGGTTGGAGGCTGTCTTGGGCATAGCGATCACAAAATGATAAGAGTTTTTGATTCTTGAAGAAGTAAGGAGGAGGGCCAGCAGAACTGCTACTTTGGAGTTCCAGAGGGCAGACTTAGGCCTGTTTAGGAGACCAGTCGACAGAGTCCCTCGGCAAGCAGTCTTGAAGGGCAAAGGAGTCCAGGAAGGATGGACATTCTTCAAGAAGGAAATCTTAAAGATGCAGGAGCAGGTCATCCGCATGTGCTGAAAGACGAGTCAGCAGGGAAGAAGACTGGCCTGGCTGAACAGAGAGCTTTGGCTGGAACTCAGGAAAAAGAGGAGAGTTTATGACCTTTGGAAGAAGGAGCAGGCAACTCAGGAGGACTATGAAGATGTCATGAGGATATGCAGGGACAAAATCAGAAAGGCCAAAGCCCAACTAGGACTTAATCTGGCTACTGTGGTAAAAGACAATAAAAAATGTTTCTATAAATACATTTGCAACAAAAGGAGGGCTAAGGAGAATCTCCATCCTCTATTGGATGCAGGGGGAAACATAGTGACAAAGGCTGAGGAAAAGGCTGAGGTACTTAACGCCTTCTTTTCCTCAGTCTTAAATAGTAAGACCAGTTGTTCTTTGGGTACCCACCCCCCTGAGTTGGAAGACAGGGATGGGGAGCAGAATGAAGCCCCCATAATCCAAGGGGAAATGCTTAGCAACCTGCTACACCACTTAGACACGCACAAGTCTATGGGGCAGGATGGGATCCACCCAAGAGTACTGAGGGAGCTGGCAGAAGTGCTCACCAAGCCCCTTTCAATCCTTTATCAGCAGTCCTGGCTAACTGGGGAGGTCCCAGTTGGCTGGAGATTAGCAAATGTGACACCCACCTATAAGAAGGGCCGGAAGGAGGATCCAGGGAACTACAGGCCTGTCAGCCTGACCTCAGTGCCGGGGAAGGTTATGGAGCAGATCATCTTGAGGGCCATGACATGGCACATATGGGACAACCAGGTGATCAGGCCCAACCAGCATGGGTTTAGGAAAGGCAGGTCCTGCTTGACCAACCTGATCTCCTTCTATGACAAGGTGACCCGCTTAGTAGATGAGGGAAAGGCTGTGGATGTTGTCTACCTAGACTTCAGTAAAGCCTTTGACATGGTTTCCCACAGCATTCTCCTGGAGAAACTGGCTGCTCATGGCTTGGACAGGTGTACTCTTCGCTGGGTAAAGGACTGGCTGGATGGCTGGGCCCAAAGAGTTGTGGTGAACAGAGTTAAATCCAGTTGGTGAGCAATCACAAGTGGTGTTCCCGAGGGCTCAGTTTTGGGGACAGTTCTGTTTAACATCCTAATCAATGATCTGGATGAGGGGATCGAGTGCACCCTCAGTAAGTTTGCAGACAAGAAGTGAGGCAGAAGTGTTGATCTGCTTGAGGGTAGGAAGGCTCTACAGAGGGATCTGGACAGGCTGGATCAATGGTCCGAGGTCAGTTGTATGGGATTCAAAAAGGCTAAGTGCATGGTCCTGCACTTGGATCACAATAACCTCTTGTAACACTACAGGCTTGGGGAAGAGTGGCTGGAAAGCTGCCCACTGGAAAAGGACCTGGGAGTGTTGGTCGATAGCTGGCTGAATATGAGCCAGCAGTGTCCCCAGGTGGCCAAGAAGGCCAATGGCATCCTGGCTTATATCAGGAATAGTGTGACCAGAAGGAGTAGGGAAGTGGTTGTCCCCCTGTACTCAGCACTAGTGAGGCCGCACCTCAAATACTGTGTTCAGTTTTTGGGCCCCTCACTACAACAAAGACATTGAGCTGCTGGAGCGTGTCCAGAGAAGGGCAACGAAGCTGGTGAAGGGTCTAGAGCAGAAGTCTTATGAGGAGCAGCTGAGGGAACTGGGGTTGTTTAGCCTGGAGAAAAGGAGGCTGAGGGGAGACCTTCTTGCTCTCTACAACTACCTGAAAGGAGGTTGTAGCGAGGTGGGTGTCAGTCTCTTCTCTCAAGTAACAAGTGATAGAATGAGAGGAAACGGCCTCGAGTTGCTCCAGGGGAGGTTTAGATTGGATATTAGTAAAAATTTCTTCACTGAAAGGGTTGTCAAGCATTGAAAGAGGCTGCCCAGGTAAGTGGTTGAGTCACCATCCCTGGAGGTATTTAAAAGATGAGTAGATGTGGCACTTAGGGACATGGTGTAGTGGTGGTCTTGGTAGTGTTAGGTTTACGTTTGGACTCAATGATCTTAAAGGTCTTTTCCAACCTAAACAATTCTATGATTCTATGAAAATAAAGAGTTGATCTACCTAAGAAAAACCTAGGATAATTAATCAGTGGGAAGATAGTCCTACTAGATAAAACAGGGTGTCAGGAAGAGCAAAGAACACTTGCTGAAGAAAACTGGCAATGGCAGTCTCAGCATAAAAGTTAAGATTAGTTTTCTTTCACTATTGAAATGTATGATTCCTTCTGTCTTCAGGACACATTTATCTTGGAAAAGACTGGGAAAATTAAGAAGATCCTTGAAGAAAGATAATTCTTGACCATGTGGCCTATAGGTATCGTTGATTATTGACATCTGCTGTAAGTACATCCTTTCTTTGAGATTTATTCTTGCTTGATTTTGGAAAATATATCCAGTTGTATTGCTACAGTAATAATTTAATAGATTAATATTACAGGACATTACAGGTTATATGATACAGAATAATTTATTGCAAGATAGATCTTAAAAACAAATACAAGTGACAGTTTTATTTTATTTTCTTAGGTGCCTTAACTGCTTCAAAAGATGCAACAGTTGATTCACACCTCAATTCATTCATTTCAAAGGATAAGAACTTACAATTTTCCTTGATAAAAGAAGACAGCACTAGTAATTTGAATAGGTATAATTTACAGCCTCATGGACTTTTCTAGCTCAAATATCCAGACAGTTGACATTAAGACCTCACTAAAATTACATTTCTGTACTGATATATTTGAAAGTCACTGTTCATGTAAGAGATCTTAAAGCTGTTTTCTTTTCCTAGTCACCTTTGTTTTGAAAAGCTTTACCATTTCTGTTGTTCTCTCTTAACTGAAACATATTTTTTAACTAAGACTTGTAATTTTCTTCAGGTCCAAAGCCTGTATGTGTTCAAATATTTGGCACTGGGCTGAACTGGAAATAAAAGATACACTGACCTGGTAAGAAAAACCCAGTGTATCTATTATTATAGGTTTTTTTAAACTTGAAAGAATAAACAGGGTCTCATTCTTGTTCTTTTAAGCTATTGCTATCCTGTTAAGTTTTGTTGTACATTTATGTATCATCATTCCTTGGAAATAATTTCAGTCAACTAAGCATATAAAGGTTCACAATATAATTTCAGCCAACCTGACAGCCAAACTAGTTTTAGTCAGAACTGCAAGAGTCCTACTTCCTGTGGTTCCTTCTCTTGTTTACAGATTGGTATGAAACATAGGCATGGCCATTCCCTAAAAAAGCTTACTTTCATTTATTGAGCCTTTGCATTATATTTTATTTAACATCAGTGACAATTTGCATGAAGCACGATGTAGCAGAGAAGACACCGTGTAAACCAGCTACCTTATAATTAGATGCCCTTGAGACCATACCTGTCCTGAAGACTCTGTAATGAGCCCTGGCCTTCCATGATGTCCCTCCACTTTTCATACTCAGAATTTTTCCAAAGAAAGGTGGTGAGGAATGGGGGTGGGAGGTGAGTGCTTGTCGGCTCTTTTCCCAGCATGCTAGGACAAAGTCAAACTCAGCAACTGGAGAGTAATCCCCAGTCTCAGAGTCTAGATGTAGCCACACAATCTGGGAATACAGCACTTAAAGTTGCTCATTATGCAACTTTAAGTTGTATGGTTCTAGAAGATAGTTCTAGAAAATGATCCCATGGCGTTCTTCTACAAAAACTTCTCTGACAATTAAGTGTAATTTTTTATATGGTAACTCTAAGATTAGTGAGCCATTCAAAATATATATAGGAAAGAAGTGTAATCACCTAACAGTATACCTAAATCTGTCAGGACATTTTGTTGTTGTTATTTTGATGAGAATTTAGTAAGTGTTTAAGTGAAGGAAATACATTCCTAACAATTTTACTGAGGTCTCCAAATGGTAGAAATATCATCTGTATCCACAGAATACTTTCTCTAAGTAATTACCTTTCGTGCAGTATCAGACAATGGGCCAAGGGGGAATGCACGCAGACAGTGCCTAAGCACAACTGTCTATCATGCTTGTAAGGAGTATAATAATCTTTCATTTATAGGTAACATGGCTATTCCCTGCCCAGCCATATAGCATGCATTTGTTTTGTATACTTCACTCTATTACAGCTGAGTGACTAAACAGCAACAATCATGATTTTTTTTTTCTTCCATGTTGCAGAATTTGTGGTTTGTTGGTGGTCTGAAATTTCTTCACTCTCTCAAAGTTCTTCAAATACAATCTCTTCAAAGGACGAGCCACAAATATTCAAAACAGCAGCTGCGGCATTTAGCTGCACTTGGTTTACTGAGTCACATAGCACTAGTTTTATTTCCTAATTCATCAAGACACTTAGAGTTTTCACTTCAGTGACAGGACTCACCTGCTTAAAGTAGTCAAATTGTTAACTGTTAAATATCCAGCTTTACATGTTATATAAATTACTTAAGTGTACATCTTACATACATATTATATTAACATGAATAAAAAGAACATCCCGAAAATTTGGCCCTCCTACTGAAAGGAGAGTAGTGACATGGAAAAGGCTGAGGTATTCACTGCCTTCTTGGCCTCAGTTTTCAGTGCCGAGGTTTTCCTCAGGTCCCCTAGGCTTCCACACCAGGAGGCTGAGCTCCAGGGGCAGAAGTACTTTGGTAGTATGGGAAGAATAATTTAGGAACCAACTTATACAAGTCTATCAGACCAGACAGGATACAACCACAGGTGCTGAGAGAGCCATTCTCTACCAGCTTCAAAGGGTCATAACAATCAGGGGGATCACCCATCATCAGAAAAAAAAGAAAAAAAAAAAAAGGTTGTGAATCCAGGGAACTATAGGCTAGTCAGGCTCACCTCAGTACCTGTGAAGGTTATGGAGCAAGGCCATTTATGGGAAGTCATTTTTAGGCACTTGAACAAGAAGGTGGCTGGGAACAGCCATGCGAATTTACCAAGGCAAATCACTCTTCACTAGCTTGACTGCTTTCTTTTTTTAAATCACTGTGGGCAAGGAGGGAGCACTGGATGTTGTGTACCTTAAGGCTAGGAAGGTCTTCAACACCATCTCCTATAGAACCTTGGTATTCAGTCTGGGGAGAAACGGACCATATGGAAAGTTGGGTGGAAAACCAGCTAGACTGCTGAGCTCAAAGAATAATGACCAGTGGCTGGAAGTTCAACTGGCAGCTAATTAGTAGTGGCATTCCTCAGAGGCTGATACTAAAGCCAAAATTCTGTAACTTCTTTATTAAAACCCGGACAAGGGGACAGAATACATTTTTCACAAGTTTCCTACTGACACCAAATGTGAGGAAGCAGCCCATGTGTTGCAGGGTAGGGTTCAGAGGGACCTCTACAAGCAGGAGGAAGGGGCAAACAAAAGCCTCTTGCCATATAAAAAAAAAGAAAAATAAAGGCAAGTTCTGCACCTAGGACAAAACCAAACCAAAACAAGAAAACAGGCAAACAAAACATGCAGCAATATAGGCAACAGGATAAGTAGCAACCCTGTAGAAAACGATTTGGAGCTCCAGTGGACCATGAATTCAACATGGGTCACCAGTGTAACCTTGCAGCAATGATGACTACCCACTTGCTGGGCTGCATTACCAAAAGCACAGTCAGCAGTCAAGGGCAGTGATTCTTCTCCTCTACCTGAAACACGTGGAATATTATGTACATTATGTCCAGTTTGGGCTCCTCCAGTGCAAGAGAGAGATCAAAAAAATGGAGAGAATCAAATGGAGGGCTGCTAAGATGGTGACAGAGCTGGAGCGCATGAAATAAAAGGTGAGGCTAAGGAAGCTCTGTTTTGCCTCAAGAAAAGAAGGCCATCTAGGCATCTAACTGCACTCTTCTGCTACCTAAAGGTGGGCTATAAAGAAGACTGAGCCAAATCCTTCTCAGAGGTGTTATTTTTGGTTTTGGGGTTTTTTTTTTGTTTCTTTGGGGTTTTCTTGTTTTGTTTTGGGGTTTTTTTTTGTTTTTGGTTTTTGTTTTTTTTTTACTAGGCACTGAAGCAGCTTGCCCAGGAAGACTGTGGAATCTCCATCATTGGTGACAGTGAAAGTTTAACTGAACAAGCCCTGAGCAGCCTGACCAAACTTTGAAGTGGACCCTGCTTTGAATAAACTAGCTGACCTTCTGAGGTCCTTTCCCACCTAGACTATTCTGTGATTTGAAACTTCCGTCATTATAATACAGAGGCTTCTAAAGGATACACCTGAGTTGTGAAACCAAATCCATAACAAAGGTGGCAACTGCCTGTATCTCTTCTGTTATAAATGGCCATGGTATAAGATGCTGTAGTATTTATTATGAATTAGGAGACTATCCTTAGTGAAAGAGCTGAGCTTTCATTAATGTCAGTCTGACATTTGCAAAATTGATTTGTTTTGACATTTAGAGCACTTCTGTTGTAGTGTGGACTCATGTCTGACATTAACCAAACTAAATTACAGTGGTTTTGCTTAAAAGCTTCCCACAGAACACTGTTATTTTACAATGCAGATGACAACTGTTCTAGCAGAAGCAGGCACATTTTAAAAAGCAGAGCGGGTATACTGACTTATCTGCAAACAAAATCCTTAAATGAAGAATATCTAAAGCATTAAATGTTGGTCACTGAAAATAAAAGAATGGGCACACAACTTGAAGGCTTAGTCATAAAACTTTGAATCCAGTTAAAAGTTTGAGGTAATGCATCAAGAACCTTATCCACATTTTTATCTTAAGAGAAAAAAAATAGCTTATATCTTAGAAAGAAATAGGAATAACCTGAGAGAGCACAAGAGAGGCTAGCTCAAACTTCTGAACTCTTATTTCAGCAGTACTACAGGTGTTCTACTCATCTTGATTTACATTTGAAATGCATAAATTGATCATATAAGCAAAACAGATCAAATTAAAAAGAGATGAATCATATCTTATGAGTGAATCTTATATCTGAATGTTCATTTAATATTAAATTTCGTAGTTTTCTTCTGATGCATTATAGTGATTCAAATGTTATTTTGGATTCAATTTTCTATTACTTAATCACAATGTATAACAAATCACAGGGTTCTTCTGGGATTTATATCTGAAAGGTACACAACGCAGGATCCAAGATTGTAATCCACAGTATTATATTCCTTTTCTTACAGATTAAAAGTCCAGGAACTAAGTTCAAGTAAGCTTTATGATTAACCACACATGCACTGAATAACCCAACAAAGAAGAACTATTCCAGCATGCCTTCCTTTTTTCCCATTTTTATCCTCCCATGATAAAAGTGGATGATGGCATAAAAGCACCACTGCACCTGATAGTAACCACTTGGGGAATCCCCACACTCTGTGGGCTCCCCATTTAAACATGGCATGTTTCTGTTCACTGAGTACCTCTGCAGGCCATACCCTCTATCTTATATATAAAACAATGTACTCCCTCCTACTTTTCTGTCAGCTCAGCAGTGACAGTAGAGCCAGAGGGAGCCTTTCATCCCCTTTGCTTTCTGTATTCTCTTCTGTATTATGATACCTTGGCTTGTTTGCCAGTTTCCCAGGATTTCCAGATGGTCGCCCAGGACTCTGCTAGACAGATCCTAAACTGCTTAATTTCCAAGATCGGTTGAAGTCAAACCAATGTGGCCAATGTGTATAGTACACGTGTGGACGTTAAATGTCTTCATATATTCCTTTTCTAAACTTTCTGTTCAATGACGTCAATACCACAGAACTCCATGAGGAATTATGCAAAGCTAGAAATGCACTTTGGTCTATTTCTTTCTTTCCCAAGCTAAACAGAACAAGTGAGTGAGTGTGTGCGTGGTATTCTTTCACATTATGATCTTTTCCATATCTTCTAACTTACCTCTGTTAAACGGTGCATTCATTTTATATCTCAAAATGGGTTTTGACACACAGTATTCAAGATGAAGTCCTGTCGTCAGCTCCATGACATTTATTTTTATAGCTGCTTTCTAAGCCGTTCTGTCTCCACCTTAATATTTCTTGTCTGCTCCTTCACTAAACTGTCCACTTTGGCATACAGGTCTTTTGCATAATGATTACAATTAAATTTATCTTACAACTTGGAAATATATGTAATTAACTGAAATTATTTGTTCTGAAGCAAACTGCACTCCACTTGTCAACCCTATAGACAGCCACCACCCTGTTCTCTTTCCTTAATCATCCTTCCCCCTAGTCTTTTCCAGACTTAACAAAATTAATGATTTTGCAAGAGCTATGGCTTCTTCCCTCTTAGGATATTCTCTCTTTGTTTGCTATCATAAAGGAATATGTAATATCAAGCCTGTGAGAATTCAAAAATCACATATTTTATTCTGAAGGACAGCTCTAGAACTCACGGTATCTATAGTCTTTCAGCTTTACTTTACTTCTCTTGCTAAATGCAACTGAAATATCCTAACAGTATATCCTCCCCTAGCAGACTCGCCTTTTTGTCAGTTCATTTGCAGGAATGTACATACCTTTTAAAAGTGTACATACAAAAAAAAGGAAAATAAAAGACCTGTCCTATTAAAAATTGAATTTAAACCCACAATTAAATTGTATTTTTTCCATTAATTTCACATAGTTCCTGCATTAAATAAACTATGTCTTAATCAGTGTTAATTTGAAAATAAAACAAGCTCAATCTGATTATTCTTAGATAACTGAGTATTGTTTTTAATACCTTGTAAACTATTAAGTTTTGAGGTTTGGTATTGTTTGGTTGGGTTTTTTTTAGTGATGGAATGAAACAGCTCAAGGGCTGCCATACATGAATTTGCATTTTAATACATTTCTGCAGATTGATATGTCAAACCAAGGACATCATAATAAGTTTACTCAGGCAGAGTGAACCAACATTTATTTATGAAATTTCAGTTTAAGAGGGAAAGGACTTCTGTCAAAGCTATTTTATATAGTTCTCTTAGTGGATATTTTTCACTACCAGTGTCATGACTGTAACTGAAGTTTAGGGACACTTGAAACCTTAAAGCAACACTATTAAATATCAGTAGATAACTCTATTAAATTGATAATTAACTGTGCCAAGAGGAGTTTAGTGAAAAAAAACTGCTTAAGATTTTGTTTTTTAACCTGCTGTTTTCATTGCTCACTAGTGAGGATGTAAGAAATCAGTAGTCTCAGCATCACTTCCAACAGTGTTAAATCATTGTCCTAGAGAAAGCAATTATTATAGTACTTAATATGTGCCTCTACTGATCTGAAAGAGCAGTACCACTTATATTTTCTAATCATGCTAAGAAATCCATAAACATTAAAAATGTTCCAAATTATGCACTATTGGTTTCCTTGCCATTTTCATTTCCAGTGACTAATGAACATCAAAAGCTAGGGAATCATTTAAAAGTCCACAGGTAATTACTGGAAAGTAAATTGGATTATTAGTCTATGACTTTTACACCAAGTAAAATGCTCGGTACATGATTGCCATTGTTATTCAACGCTTGTAGTTACTTTATCACAGAATCAATAAGAACTTCCAGTCTATCAAGATGGGCAAATTTAGGTGCTCTGATGTCATATAAAATGTGTATTAGTAATCTTGCAATTACATATAATATTGTCTTTAGTGAAGTAGCACTTTTACACACTGTTTAATAAATTGATATTATCTTCAGGTTAGTTACACTAGCGTGCTGCATTGTAGTGTTTGATTTCTGTGCCTATTGGTAGCAGATGCATTTGCACTTTGTTCTTAAAATTTGTGTTAAAAATGAAATGTTAATGCTTCTAGATCTTAAAAGAACTTTTGTTGTTGTTTTTAAAGTATTTGCCACTCCCTAAACTCAAACACTTTTAGGAAGAGTCTCAAATCCAAACAATGATGCAGATATATCTGAAGTGAGCTTCACATTAGCAGACTTGATAGCAAACAGCTTACCATAAATGCAAATCCACGGTGCTTGCAGGAAATAAATAATAAAGCTGTGTTCAGCCTGTGCTTGTATTTGCTATCATCACATTGATGCTGCTTCACAAAGCAACCCTCAACAACCCAAAAGACTGAAATGCTTCTGTTTCAAGCGTGCATATACACTTTCTACATTAAAACCCCATTGGTTTAGGCTCATGTGCATTATATCTAAAAGGAATAAGTGTCAGAAAGAGATACTAATGTTGTGGTGTATACCAGCTTCTCCAGATTGAAGTCATAAGCAATTACAGGTCTTCAGATTCAACATGGTTATTGCATTAACTGCAGAAGGCTTTGTTAGGTTGCTTGATTAAAAGCTAGTCTCCATAAGCGCAAAGGAGCACAGAGGAACGGCAACAAGCTGAGGAACCCCAGTAACCCAGTCAGAGCAACCAGAAGCCCCTGACCTGGCTCCTTCCAAGGTTGTCAGAGGAGAAGGATCAATCAGCCCATTGTCCTGAAACAACACCCCTCACGATAGAAGAGGCTCCTGGATCACCTCACAGACCAAGGAGGGTTCCTGCCTACCACTTTCCAAATAAAGGACAGATTTGCTAGAATATTTCCCTTATTTTTTCAGATTTTAGAGATGCCAATATTATTTAGCTCATGAAAAACTGCAAATCAACTGACAGAACTGAAACTCATGAAAAGATTATACTTGAAAAGGTGTTTCTGTTGAAAAGCAGGAGTTTGGCAAAAGAAATTTACCAAATCCAGAATTTGGGGAAATTTCAATTAGCTTTGACACAAAGAAAAGTCTGTCATTATTCCATATCATACAATCATTATATAAACAAAATATACTGTCTTTTCTTTATTTTACCATACACCTTTACCAATAGGTATACTTGGCTGTAATGCAATAACTTCCAACTTCTAGAACTGCTAAGTTTTCAGCTAAACAAGCTCTGTAACCAAATGCCATAATAAATACTATCTATCTTAGATAAATTACCACAAGTGAGTAATCTCTGCCTCAGAAGAATACACACAGCAGAGACACATGTACGCACACCCTGTTTGAGTTTCTGAACTTCCTTTCAATTTATTTAGAAAAGGGAAGGTGCACTGAAGTATCTCCAAGTGAAGAATCTGATGAGAAAACAATTCCCCCAAATCACTACCAATGCTACTAGTCACAATGTTGTCTCTGGAAAATGCTAATAGGTGTCTGAGCTCTCCATATCCACTGGTATAATTCATAGTAAATTATTGCTTATCAAAACATTTACCTGTTCATAAAATGCCAACTTGGTATCTAAAAGATCATACGGAAAATAGAATCAATTTAGTATCGTATGGAAGATCCACAATTTTTATTTTATAGATTACTCCACACACACAATAAGAAGTGAAAAAAAGACAAGTCTCACATTCTCACTATATGAGCAGGTCATCCAAGAAATAAATGTATAGATAAAGCAAGAATTCTCAGTGGTATAGAAGCTGAATGCAAATGATGACAGAATTTAGAAAGATAAGCTCGCTCTTTACACAGTATCAAAAATATCAGTTATTCTTAATGCTTCTTCTGAATGCATAAGCAGTAACCTCCTAAGTACCGTGGGAACGCTTAACTACAAAAAAAGTAGTAACATAAGAGGAGACATGATGAATCAGTAACCAGCTGTACTTCAAGATGACCTACCTTGCTCTGCTGTAGAAAACCCAGACTCAGGGACTCTGAACATTCCAATAGAAAAACAAAACAAAAAATCCTAATTAAAAAGCACTTCTTTAACAAAACCAAGTTCTATTCCATTGTGATTATTTCTTACTAGAAACAAGGCAATGTGTTTTACTTACAGCAAAAGCTGCAATAAAACCATAAGCCTTGATTCTCATGGACTTTCCTCTGACAGCCATGTGAACCACTAAAAACGTCATTCAAAAGCTAGCAAGAAAAACTGCCAGTTCTGATTACTGTGCTTTATACAAACACTAAGCACATATAAATGAAGTTATATGGCATAAGACAGTAGACAGGAAAGTCTCCTGGGTTGTCCAAAATAAAGCAGAGGCAGCAGCTATTTCTGAGAGGACAGTTAGTACAAAATATAGCAAGTCCTTCAATAAAAGGAAGGGAGAAGCTGTGGTAGGCAGCTTTCTGACAGCTAAAGGGTTTGAGTTCATTGTTGGCTTTGCAGGATGTGCAGTCTAACAGAATGCAGGTATGGCTCCTCACAACCAACAACTTATTTTCTTCCCACTGATGGACTTCAAGGGTTTAAAAAAAACAAAACCAAAACCAAACAACAACCACAAAAAAACCCCCACAAAAATCCCACCACCCTCCAGGATGACAATCCCTGCGTATTACACTACTATTGCAGTTCTAGGAACAAGCCAAAATGATTCTTTTGCCTTTTGACACCATTAGATCATTCTGGCTTCCTCTTTGAGACAGGTTTAATGACCAGTGATTTTCAAAATAACTTAGAACGGCACAAGAATGGCAGTCAAAACCAAGTAATCCTACAAACTCCATACAACCAAAGTTCTACTCCGATGTTGAACGTCGGTGTCAACAAAATCAGGACAACAAAGTTCAGTCCCCATGCTCATTTCATGCTTGTTTTCTTGCCTGAAAATGCCTGCTAAGATGCCAACTACTGAGAATGTCATACTGAATTTTATCATAAAGACAACTTTGTTCTAGACGGTGTCTTAAGATAATGTATAGGCTATTTTTTAGTTGATGAATTCATACTGAAACTACAGAGAAAGGAAAGTAATTTTTTTTTTCTAGAGAAAGACATTAGAAGAAAACAATATTATAGTAGGTAATACCATTATCACAAATTATAGAAACTGAATATTTTATTTTTGTTGAGTCAACATCAGAACTGACAGTGATATTGCTTTACTGAAAAGGAGGATATAGTAATATGTACATAATGAACTGAGGAAGAATCTTGACCTACATTTAAAATCTGCATGTCCAGTTTGTAGGAATTTGGAAAACTAGGTAAAGTAGAAGGTTTCCACATTACTGTGTACATGCAGAATCAAGACATTTGGAGCAAAGAGATCTGGTTTAAACCTATAGAGTTTTTCTTCCTACTGTAAAACAATTCAAACAAATGCATTTAATTTAATACATGATATTCGAAGATCACTAAAAATACAGGCTATTCTAGCAGAAAAACAATGATCAAAACATGTAACCAAGCAGATAATTCCAATGGTATAATAAACATTGATGTTGAAATAAAATGAAAGAGAGAAGGGGAAAAACATAATACATACACAGATCAGTTATGGGGGGTGGGGGACTGGTTCAAAGCACATGGAAACAGAGAAATTACTATTATGGGAATTCTTATTAGTCCCATAAGAAATCCACTGTGTGATTTTTTTCATAGTACATTTCCTGAATAAAACAACCTTCTGAAAATCAGCTTTGGCCTACTGCCACCCACTTGCTTCATTTGCTGACTTTTCATACTCAGCACTTCCCCACTATGTAATGTCTGTTTACATGACAGGAATTTAAAAAGAAGAACAGATATTAATGAAGTAACTCAAGAATATAGTATAGTCTTTAATGAAAAGTAAGGTTACTCTAGAGTCAGTGTAAAAAGACTGACACTAGGGGACAGATTCAAAGCGCACTGACCTCAAAGCAAAGGTCAGTCTCTTTATGTCTTGCTTTTATCTCTTTAAACCTCAAAATACAGATGTTTCATATTATGAGACTGGATACTTATGATATAATCCACTTAGCAAAATTAAAGAGAAATATTGTAATGAAGATAAGTAAAGAACAGCAAAAAATCACCTTGTTAAAAATTTTATGTATATAGTTTTAAAAATATTTACATTAACAGCTGAATAATGGAGTTTTAGAGACAGAGGAATGGCACAAAGAACCAAAAGAGGCTCTAGACTTGTCCCATTGTAGTAAGTGAAAGTTTGAGTGATCACTGAGTAAAAAAAACACTAAGAAAAAACCCTGAGTCCAGCATCCCTTTCAGACCCTTCAGGGAGGGCTACAGAGCTGTCTTCTCAGACACTTTCAGGAAGATTTGTTTGTTTTGCTCTGCTCATATTCCAAGCTACCAAAAGGGACAAGAGCCGAGTCTGCTCTAAAAAACATGTAAACAAAACTACTGAGACATCATGGCACAGAAGACATAGGTGGTCTTTTAAGCTCAGTGGCATCGCTCCAGTAATCTTCCAGATCAGATAAATTGAAGCAAACATGATTGTTGCTTCCTTTAAGTCAATGAGCACAAAATCCAAGTATATATGAAGAGAGATTGTGATGCAGCTGGTATCTCATTATGAATCCTCTTCCTAAGCCATTATATCTTTATTTAGAATTTTACATTGCTAAGTATATGACGGACTGGGATTTTGAAAACTCAGTTGATTATAAAGTAAAAATTCCTCACCACAGAAGGCAAGGATGCTCTACACAAAAGGAAACTCCATGCTCTGCTAATAACTAAACACAAACCTGCCAAACATTTGATCATGTAAGGAAGTCTTACATTGTTTCTGAAGCTCATTAAATTGAAACTCCTACAGAGAACAAGTTCTGGGTATGTTGGCTTAACCACAGAGATTTTAACTATGGTTCTTCCTGGGGTGTCCAAAATTACTTCTGAAACACTCCTGTTTTTAAAAAAACCCCAAGCCAATAACAACAAAAAAAACCCAACCCCAAATAAGCAAACAAACAAATAAAAATGAAAACACAAACAAAACAGAAAGCCACTGCAGCCTCAGCAGAACAGCTAGTTTTCTTTGACTTCCCTGTATGCATCATGCATCCTCACAGAATAATGGATGCATTCAGAGCTGCTGGTGTCAGGACACATTGTTAACCATTGCCAATTATCTCCATTTCCACTAGAGAGACTGGGAGTTGAAAGCAGCTGGCACTGCAAAAGACTGGAACTTTAAATTAGGCATAAATTGAAATGCAGTAGACAGAAATTGCCGTCCTAACAGTCTTAATAAATACTGGCATGTATTGAAGTGCCCACTACCCACTGCCTTCCACAACGCAAAGAGCCTGGCACTCCCTGGTTGCCACGGAAACCACAAGATTGCTCCCATCACACCATGCTCCATTTTAAATTCTGCTGCAGTGCTGAAATATCATTTCCACTGCACAACGGTGCACGTTTATTACTGAAGAATTCTGCTACTACATTGCAATGTCACAAAAATAAGGAAATTTACAACACACAAAAATTCTGTGCAATTTTCAAGTGTCTGCCTTACAGATATCAACATTAGAAATAGAGTCCTATGAACAGAAAAGAGTCCTATGAACAGGTGAAAAAAAATACATATCACTCCTTCTTTACTTTTCTGTGGGGAAAGAAAAGCTATTCTCAGTTGTTTAATACATAAGATTTTATGAACTTCAATGTTCCAGACTGCCTGTGTGGTGTCATTCTTGCACACCTGGGGAAAAAAAAAACTAATACATAAAATATATTGTGGTAAGTTATTAAAAACGGTATTACACAAAAAGAATGTATGCTTGCTATATGAGACCCATGAAGCCTAGATATTGATACTATAACCAGCTTCTCACATATTCTATGATGATGAACTGCTGTGCTTGTGATTGATCTAATGGAGAAGAGCAGCTGAAAGGTTGCGCATCAAGCATAATATAAACTTAACACAGCAAAAGAGAGAAGAACTACGGTCAGCGTACACCTTCTTACTATCCATTCATCAGCCATCTCAATTTATATGATTTGTTATAGAAAGTTCAGGTCACACCTAATTGCAACAATGATTGTGAATGAAACAAACATGCTCTTCTCTAGAAGCATTTCTAATGTGTCATTGGCCTGGTTTCGGCTAGGATAGAGTTAATTTTCTTCCCAGCAGCTAGTATATTGCTGTGTTTTGCATTTTAGTATGAGAATAATATTGATAACACACTGAAGTTTTAGTTGTTGCTAAGTAATGCTTACACTAGTCAAGGACTTTTCAGTTTCCCATGCTCTGCCAGGTGCACAAGGAGCTGGGAGGGGGCACAGCCAACGTAGTTGACCCAAACTGACCAAAGGGCTATTCCATACCATATGATGTCATGCTCAGTATATAAAGTGGGGGCAGTTGGCCGGGGGATAGCGATCACTGCTCGGGGACTGGCTGGGCATCTGTTGGCAGGTGGTGAGAGGTTGTATCACTTAATATTTTCCTGGGGTTTGTTCCTCTCTCGCTCTCTTGTTTCTTCTCTTAAAGTTGTCTCGCTCTCTTCTCAACACTTTATTTTTTGTGTGTGTTCCAATTATTAAACTGTTCTTATCTCAACCCACGAGTTTTCTTACTTTTGTTCTTCTGATTTTCTCCCCTGTCCCACTGGGGCGGGAGGGTGAGCAAGCAGCTCTGTGGTGCTTAATTGCTGACTGGGGCTAAACCACAACAGTCCTTTTTGGCACCAAATGTGGGGCTCGAAGGGTTTGAGATAATAACAGGTTAACCAGAGCATATTAAGGAACTTAGATCTGTTAATAGTTGCAGGCCACGATATTGATTCATGTGTTATCGATATTGGTTTACCTGATCTGCACCATGCTCATTTTTTTGCTTTACATGTTAAAGATCAGTGTTGTTTTTTGTAGTTTGCTGTGCTCTGCAGTGATTAGTGATGGTTTGCCTGGGAGATTTGTTATTAAAACAGTGACCTTGAGTTTAATTCGGTGTGTAAGTTTCGTACTGAAACCATTACTGTACGTTGGGTACCACCTCGTGGAGACAATTAGCAATTATACTTCTTCCTCTGGGAGGTTTTTTATGGAGGAAATACAGAATGGCACCTTTTCTACCTTCTATGATGTTTCCTCCTTCATTACAATAACTTTTCAGTATCTTGAACATCCTTGGGTAGTTAAGATCCACCTATTGGTATTGCTTTGGCATATTGTTTCGGTTTTGTCTAAGGTTAGGAAGCAATTTAAGAATATAATCCAGAGATCTGCCCCAAGGCTGGATAGTTAGAAGTGGCAGAGTGTGCGGAATAGCATGGGCAAATGCCTAGGATGGTGGGCACCTCCAGTGTTCTGGAACTTCACCCCTGAACAAGTGCAGAATCCTGAAAAATTAGTAGAATATTCGGAAAAAGTATGTTGTCACCCTGACAATTCTAAGGAGATACAAATCACTGCAATGTGCTGGGGTCTGGCCCATGCCTACCAAGTCCTGTTCAATACTGTTCAGAACCCTCAAGGATCTGGTGACAAAACGACAGACACCACGGCTGCTCCAGCCCCCCCTGCAACAGGCACTGCAGCTGAATCAGAGAACCAATCCGTGTCAGTATCAGGTACCGCTATACAAAAGAAGATATCCTGGAAGCGAAAGTCAGCTTGTTTGGAAAGGGAAGATGAAAAAGCAAGACCACCACAAAGAAAGGAAGAGGAAAAACTTGTAGATGAGACAGAAACCACCCAATCCCTGTCCCTGAGTCAGCTGCGAGATATGCAAAATAATTTCAGCTGTTGTCCAGGCGAGCACATTGTCACCTGGCTGCTTTGATGCTGGGATAATGGGACCAGTAGCCTGGAATTAGAGGGTAAGGAAGACAAACAACTGAGATCCCTTTCTAGGGAAAGGAGCACTGACAAAGTGATTGGAAAAAGGGCACAAGTCCTCAGCCTCTGGAAGCAACTCCTGTTAGCTATGAAGGAAAGATATCCCTTCAAGGAAGATGTTATATATCGCCCAGGCAAATGGACCACCATGGAGAGAGGTATCCAGTACCTGAGGGAATTAGCCATGCCAGAGGTTATTTATGGTGACCTGGACAACGAGCAATTACCCAAAGATCCAGATGAAGTCCAGTGCACACGACCCATGTGGGGGAAGTTGGTGCAGAGCCCACCATCGTCGTGTGCCAACTCATTGGCAATACTGACCTGGAAAGACGGAGAGGGTCCAACAGTAGATGAAGCGGCTAGCCAACTCCAGGATTATGAAGAAAGCATCTCTTCCTCCCTTGTCTTGGCTGTAGAGAAACTGTCCTGGAAGGTCCAGAGACTCGAAGAGGATAGGTCCTACATTCCACGTGTACGGACCAGTACCTCAGCTATTAGGACTCAGCATTCTTCTGCCCAAGAGAGAGGATATAAGGGATACACACCACGGGGCACTCTGTGGTTTTACCTGCATGAACACGGAGAGGACATGAGGAAGTGGGATCGAAAACCTTCCTCAACCCTAGAGGCACGGGTATGTGAGTTGCAAGGAAAAAGAATGAAGCAAAGGGGTTCTTCTAGGAAAATTGCTGCTTCCGTTTCCAGTGGACAGTTCCCTGACAGAGTAAAAGGGCTGATCCTGCTCCTGATTTTAATGAAGGAGATCCTGACTCGTATGTACAAGAAGTGCATAATGAATACTATGAGCAGGACTAGAGGGGCCCTGCCTCCAGCCAGGTGGAGGAAAGAAACAACTGGGTTTACTGGACTGTGTGGATTCGATGGCCTGGCCTTATACGAGTAGTATAAGGCTTTAGTAGACACTGGTGCACAGTGTACCTTAATGCCATCAAGCTATACAGGGGCAGAACCCATCTGTATTTCTGGAGTGACAGGGGGATCTCAACAGCTAACTGTATTGGAGGC